>NC_058520.1:41901977-43150191 GCF_904849725.1 Hordeum vulgare subsp. vulgare | reverse complement strand
TACTTCACCATTATTTGGGCCTAGAGGAAGGCATTGGGGAGTAGTAAGTAGATGATGGGTTGCTAGAGTGACAGAAGTTTAAACCCCAGTCTATGCGTTGCTTCGTAAGGGGCTGATTTGGATCCACTAGTTTAATGCTATGGTTAGACGTTGTCTTAATTCTTCTTTCGTAGTTGCGGATGCTTGCGAGAGGGGTTAATCATAAGTGGGATGCTTGTCCAAGTAAGGGCAGTACCCAAGTGCCGGTCTACCCACATATCAAACTATCAAAGTAACGAACGCGAATCATATGAACATGATGAAACTAGCATGACAGAAATTCCCGTGTGTCCTCGGGAGCGTTTTCCCCCCTATAAGACTTTGTTCAGGCTTGTCCCTTGCTACAAAAGGGATTGGGCACTTTGCGGCACCGTTGCTACTACTTGTTACTTGTTACTTTTCACCTGGTACATTTCACCTCACTACACCATCACTTGTTACCGCTACTTTCAGTGCTTGCAGTTATTACCTTGCTCAAAACCATTTATCAGAGCCTTCTGCTCCTCGTTGGGTTCGACACTCTTACTTATCGAAAGGACTACGATTGGTCCCCTATACTTGTGGGTCATCAGCGCAACACATATGTGGTATTCTTTTAGTTTTGCGACATTTTGCGCGAGTGTTATGGATGCACAATTTTATCATCATTATTCATAACATTCATCCTATTCAACATACTAGTATGGCCTTATATGCATAACATCAAATAAATATTGTTCTCTCATGAACAACCTCCTTGCAACTATTATGCAATGGGATATAGTGTACAAAACTCTAAAATGAATTATTACAATAAATACGGAGGTAATATGTCAATGACTTTGCAAAGTTTACATCAGATATTTTGATCTTATAATGTGTTGATCGTTTAGGCCACAATAGTTCTTGCATCGAGCTGAAACAATATTTAATCCAGTCAATATCCTTGTGATCAACTTTTAACCATATTATCAAAGAATTAGTGATCAACAATTTAATCACAATTCTCAAGAGTTACTATTACTTGAACAACTTTTTCTTCATCTCATTACTTGTATCACATTCATACCTGAGTTGGACATTCCAGTCCTTTTTGCCATTTACTTGTTATAGTTTTAGTTCCAATATTTCTCCCACTTACACAATAAGCATCCAAATTTAAGAGTGGTGTGAGCCTCAAACTTCCCTAGGCATGTAAGTATCATTATATCCTTTGAATTTGTATTTTCTCTTTAAGTTGTCACCATCAACTCATGACTAGTGTTCTTGATCCCTACGCGTTTTAGTGTTAAACATAGTTGAACCTTTCACCAGAATTTGCAAACAAAACACTTCTTTAGATAACACATATCTTTCTGTCTTTGTTTGTTTCTGAAAACAGTTTCCAATTCCAAGAATATTACATGACTATTGCAAATATTTTGAAGTTCGGGTTTCTCGGAAGCAAGTAGTCCGTAATATGACTCTAACCTTTTAGATCGAAGGACGTGAATCTTGTCATCCATAGCATCAGCGGGAGAGTATTGTAAGTATGCAATAAAAACAATATTTCTCGTCATTTTATAGGACAATCTTCTCATTAAGTTTACCAATCATAATGATTCAACGAGATAAAATAACATCTAATCAATTTCAATAAAGGTGGAACTACAAGTGGGTACTCTATAACTATAGTCCCAACTACACATAGACATTGTTCATAACTAATTTGCACCTGTGATTAAACTAATTTAATTCATAATTGTCCTCCCACTCAAATCAATATCTCTCATAATTGATAGTAAGTGATTCAAGACCCCGATCTCGTTCACAACCATTGATGTGGACATCACTAATAATGTGAATTTTCACTCGTGGGCATTCTTTTGCCGATCATATCACGATATGATTCTATTTCATATTTCAATGCTTTATGCTCCGAGCTAAGAATGGTTTAGCTAGAACTTCAAGTTAACTATGTGCTATCTGCTTGCTAGGTTGTACCCAACCCGTCATACACATCACGATTTGTATGTAGTCTTGTGGACACAACGCACTCCAAAAGCTACGTGTTATAGATGGTTGCAACACTTAGAAGAATACATTGTTGGGTTTAGTCCCACATCGATTGTGGGAGGAGACATAACATGACTTATAAGGGTGAGGGTGTCCCCTCCTAAAAGGCTAGTCTTTTGGGGGGGAGAGGGTCCAGGGCCTCTCATAAGTCGGTGTTATTCTCCGGTTGGGCTTGGTGGACGCACGTGTGTCGGAAATGCTGGTGTTAGCGGACCCGGGATTTCGTAACAATTGGTATGAGAGCCGAGGTGCTCGGAATAAATCTCGGTGGACTCATGGGTGGTCAGTCATGATAGGTGGTGCTGGAACGCTGGTGTTAGCGGGCCCATGGGTGACCGATGTGTGAGGGGGAGATTGTTCGGTTTAGTCCCACATCGATTGTGGGAGGAGAAATAACACGACTTATAAGGGTGAGGGTGTCCCCTCCTAAAAGGCTAGTCTTTTGGGGGGAGAGGGTCCAAGGCCTCTCATAAGTCAGTGTTATTCTCCGGTTGGGCCTGGTGGACGCATGTGTGTTGAAAACGCTGGTGTTAGCGGACTCGGGATTGCGTAACACACATTTTGACTTGATATTTTCAGATCACCCTAATAATTTACTACTGCACAATCAAAGGGTGCAAGCAATAAAGTGATAAGCATATCCGGAAATTCATAGAAGCATGATATGGTATGGCCATGTGCGCGGGGAATCTTTCATGACCTTCTTCAATCCTTAGTTGAATTGTCATGACGGCCAATATTTCGTTGTCGTGGCGGCCGTTTCAAAAACGCTTCCATGACGACAATTTTAGAAAACGCTTTTGTGGTTGCCATTGCACCAAATTCAGAAATTCCATCATGGCACAAAATCATAGATCCTCGCCCCGCGCTTAGTACATATTCTTCACATCGGGGTCTTCCGTGTACGCTTGCCATCGTCACCTGTAACATGTAGGCTATCTCTATGATATTTACATTAATATGGAAATCTTGTGGCTCAATCCATCATGTCGTGACACATGGTTCACTTAATATTACAACATATAACCGTCTCATACATAAGCTCATTATCATGATGAAGGATATACCACATCATATGCATACCATGCAAAACCAAGTTAGACGTCCTCTAATCGGTTTTAGCAAAGTTTAGTTATGTGGTTACCAATTTTAAAAAATAATACTAGCTACCTACCTTCACAATTTAGGCGATAATTCTTCTTGCTAGATTAAGTTTCGGGGTGTGTGAGGGAAGGGACTTACTTAAAAATCTCTAGCCCGACACTAAACTTCGTTAGATACACATGACCCCCGAGAATATCGTTCATCTTCATCACCCTCTTGCATACACGATGGTTCACTATTTTTGACTATGATGAGGCTCAAAGATATGTTAGCATATCATCGACACCCAGAGCTAAGTGATTGTCAGAACTTTGTGCAAAGCCACATCACACCGGCAATGAACTGGACCAAAGAAACATTCGAGGGAAGCATAACAAGAACATCAAACCCTCACATCCACATGTCATCTAGATCACAACCTGTATATACTCATATAACCACTCTAACACTATTGGAAAATGTAGTAGGAAACAAAAAAATTGCCCTATGAGCAACCTTGAATGCTATGAAGATACGATAATGGTTGAGATCACGATCGTTACCGTCACCAAGTTACAGCGAAAGAAGAACGTGACGATGTAGATCGTGCTTGGAGCCCCTTTAACTGTAGATGAACAATCCCGCGAACTGACCACAAATGATCCATTGAACCGAAGACCGAAAGCACGACATCTCTAATTGGTTGCAAGCATACGGTCTTCACGATCCGACAACGCTTCACCGTCCAGACCTAATAGTTGCTAGAGAATTAGAGGGAGGAGATTAGAACCACATGGGTATTCTAATTATGAGGATTATAGGAGCTAGACTTATCTCTAATTAGTTAACTAGGACCAACTAAAACTATAACTAGAATAACTGAAGGAGGCTCCAAAACTTGTAGATACAATAGGGCCAATACCTCCAGTATATATAGGTTAGAGGGGAGAGGAGGGGCTGCCACCAAGGAGGTAAACTAACTCGTTGGGGAGTTGGCCTAGAGAGGAGGAGTCACTACAGGAATCAGCTTCTTTGTCGTCTGCCATCACAGACGGCAAAGACAATATCCCGGACGGCAAAGACAGTATCGCAGACGGCAAAGATTCTCAAGGCCGGCAAAATTTCTGCGTCAGCCTACGACGGCATAGGACCTTCTTTGCCGTGTGCCCAGGCAAAGCGGACAGCAAAGCTCTTTGTCGTCAGCTTTCCTTAGGAGCAGTCGGCAAAGTGCTCGAGACGACAGCCGACACGCGTTGCCTCCGTTAGGGGTTAACGGAGGCTTTGCCGTCTGCCTCCCCCTCCATATTTGCCGTCTGCCTCCCCGTCCCTCTTTGTCGTCTGCCTTCTCCTCCCCTCCCCTCCCCCTCCATCTTTGTCGTCTGCCTTCTCCTCCCCTCCCCTCCCCCTCCATCTTTGACGTCTGCCTCCCCGTCCATCTTTGCCATCTGCCTACTCCTCCCCTCCCCCCTCTCTCCACTCTTTGCCGTCTGCCTCCTCCTCCCCCCTCCTCTGTTCCCTCTTCTTTGCCGTCTGCCCACCCTGGAGGCTGACGGCAAAGAGACTATATAGACACCCCAGGATGCACAGCTGGGTGCCATGTGGCACCTTTGCCGTCTGCCAGCTGATGGCACAGGTCTTTGCCATCAGCTGGCAGACGGCAAAGAGCCCATATAGTTCCTATTTTTTTGTTTTATATTATTTCACAACACACACATATATATATAGATATATTTGATAGCACATTTATATAATTCACCACACATATATGATATATACTTCACCACACATATACTTGCCAACACATATATATATAATTCACCACACATATATGATTCACCAATGTACATCCCCATATATCCAAAGAACCAACATACCAAGTATTGCACTGTTTATCCATATATACATATACATATAGTTCAACATTGTTCATCAACTCAAATGAAAACTAGATGATATACATATAAAGTTCATCCATTGACATTGTTCAACTCCATGAATGGCAGCTTCCATGCATGTAGTATATCCAATCTGCAAAAATGTGAATAAGAAAGTTAGAAGAAGAACAAAATATGATGTTTTTCAGCTAATTATGTCATTTTTAGCGGAAAACAAGCTAAGTATATGTGTGGTGAACTATATATCATTTGTTGGAGCTAAATTACCTAATTATGTCTTTTTTGAGCTAAATGGGCTAATTATCCCATTTTAGAGGAAAACAAGCTAAGTATATAATATTCATGAGCTAACCAAGGTTCTTATGCCATTTTGAGGTTATTATGCCATTTTGGAGCTAAATGGGCTAATTATGTCATTGTTGGGTTAATTAAAGCAAGGATAATATGAAAGAGGAGAAGAACGAGGAGGAGGAGGAGAAGAAGAAGAAATCAAGAAGAAGGAGGAGAAGGAGAAGAAGGAGGAGGAGGAGAAGGATTAGAAGGTCCTTGGTCTTCTCCTCCTCGTCCTCCTCCTCCTCCTCCTCCTTCTCCTTCTTCTCTTCTTCTTCTTCTCTTCTTCTTCTTCTTCTTCTTCTTTCTTTTCATTTTGCCTATTTCTTATCCTTTTCTCCTCTTGTTGGAGCTAAATTACCTCATTATGTCTTTTTTGAGCTAAATGGGCTAATTATCCCATTTTAGAGGAAAACAAGCTAAGTATATAATATTAATGAGCTAACCAAGGTTCTTATGCCATTTTGAGTTTATTATGGTATTTTCGAGCTAAATGGGCTAATTATGTCATTGTTGGGTTAATTAAAGCAAGGATAATATGAAAGAGGAGAAGAAAGAGGAGGAGGAGGAGAAGAAGAAGAAATCAAGAAGAAGAAGGAGGAGGAGGAGAAGGATAGAAGGTCCTTGGCCTTCTCCTCCTCCTCCTCCTCCTCCTCCTTCTTCTTCTTCTCTTCTTCTTCTTCTTCTTTCTTTTCATTTTGCCTATTTCTTCTCCTCTTCTCCTCTTGTTGGAGCTAAATTACCTAATTATGTATTTTTGAGCTAAATGGGCTAATTATCCCATTTTAGAGGAAAACTAGCTAAGTATATATTATTAATGAGCTAACCAAGGTTCTTATGCCATTTTGAGCTTATTATGGTATTTTGGAGCTAAATGGGCTAATTATGTCATTGTTGGGTTAATTAAAGCAAGGATAATATGAAAGAGGAGAAGAAAGAGGAGGAGGAGGAGAAGAATAAGAAATCAAGAAGAAGGAGGAGGAGGAGGAGAAGGAGGAGGAGGAGAAGGATAGAAGGTCCTTGGCCTTCTCCTCCTCCTTCTTCTCTTCTTCTTCTTCTTCTTTCTTTTCATTTTGCCTATTTCTTCTCCTCTTCTCCTCTTGTTGGAGCTAAATTACCTAATTATGTCTTTTTTGAGCTAAATGGGCTAATTATCCCATTTTAGAGGAAAACTAGCTAAGTATATAATATTACTGAGCTAACCAAGGTTCTTATGCCATTTTGAGCTTATTATGGTATTTTGGAGCTAAATGGGCTAATTATGTCATTGTTGGGTTAACTAAAGCAAGGATAATATGAAAGAGGAGAAGAAAGAGGAGGAGTAGGAGAATAAAAAGTAATCAAGAAGGAGGAGGAGGAGAAGGAGGAGGAGGAGAAGGAGAAGGATAGAAGGTCCTTGGCCTTCTCCTCCTCCTCCTCCTCCTCCTTCTTGTTCTTCTCTTCTTCTTCTTCTTCTTTCTTTTCATTTTGCCTATTTCTTCTCCTCTTCTCCTCTTGTTGGAGTTAAATTACCAAATTATGTCTTTTTTGAGCTAAATGGGCTAATTATCCCATTTTAGAGGAAAACTAGCTAAGTATATAATATTAGTGAGCTAACCAAGGTTCTTATGCCATTCTGAGCTTATTATGGTATTTTGGAGCTAAATGGGCTAATTATGTCATTGTTGGGTTAATTAAAGCAAGGATAATATGAAAGAGGAGAATAAAGAGGAGGAGGGGAGAAGAAAAATAAATCAAGAAGGAGGAGGAGGAGAAGGAGGAGGAGGAGAAGGATAGAAGGTCCTTGGCCTTCTCCTCCTCCTCCTCCTCCTCCTCCTCCTCCTCCTTCTCCTTCTTCTCTTCTTCTTCTTCTTCTTCTTCTTTCTTTTCATTTTGCCTATTTCTTCTCCTCTTCTCCTCTTGTTGGAGCTAAATTACCTAATTATGTCTTTTTTGAGCTAACCTAGGTTCTGATGCCATTTTGAGGTTATTATGGTATTTTGGAGCTAAATGGACTAATTATGTCATTGTTGGGGAAATTAAAGCAAGGATAATATGAAAGAGGAGAATAAAGAGGAGGAGGAGGAGAAGAAGAAGAAATCAATGAGGAGAAGGAGGAGAAGGAGGAGGAGGAGAAGGACTAGAAGGTCCTTGGCCTTCTCCTCCTTCTCCTCCTCCTCCTCCTCCTCCTCCTTCTCCTCCTTCTCCTTCTTCTCTTCTTCTTCTTCTGATTTCTTTTCATTTTTCCTATTTCTTCTCCTCTTGTTGGAGGTAAATTACCTAATTATGTCTTCTTGGAGCTAAATGGGCTAATTATCTCATTTTAGAGGAAAACAAGCTAAGTTTGGAGGAGAAACTTACCGTAGTGGTCATCAAGGAGGAGAAACACCACGGTTGCTCGCGGCGGTTTCGTTTGGAGACGGTTGCCCTGGAGAAGGGTCGTGCGATGCCGCTCGGGAGTTATTCTGCAGAAAATATATTTTGCAATGTCTCAGTTAGCATGATGACACTCAATTATTAATACTAGTTTATAATGAAACTCACCGTGCCAATCGAAGAGAAGACGGGCATCGGCGGAGGGACTTGACCACTCTTCTCGCACAGACCCTGAAGAGTGGGTCGTATTAGTTAGTATCGAAACAGACATTACACACATTATTTGGCTAATGTGAAAAAAAACATACCGCAAAAAGCTCGTACAGGGCCCGTTGACCCGCCTCATTCCGGGCCCTCTCCTCCTCAAGCAATCGTGTCGTGGTCTGGTCCCTCTCATCAAGAGCAGCCTGAAGAGAAGCCTGGCTTGCCAATCTCTCTTTCTCAAGAGCAGCCTGGTTTGCCGCTCTCTCTTTCTAAAGAGCAGCCTGAAACACCATTCCTCGTTACCACAGTAATGATTTATGGTGACACACATAATGAAATGGATGAAAGTGTTCTTAGTCCGTACAACTAACCTCGATGGCAAGTTCGACTGGCCGTGGACGAGGCGTTATCTCAAGACATCTGCTCGACTGGCGCGCCTTGATCTCCGGAAGAGTGAGTGGACAACGTATTATCCCATCTCCAATGGCTATCGAGCCATGGGGCCTCCCGCCACCAGATATCATCACCAGCTCTGGATCCAAAGGTTCTTGGCTAGGGTTAAAGTCATCCCCTTTCGTAGCCTTCCCCGCGTCCCTGTATGCCATGAGCTTCTGGTTGGATGATATGTTGGTGAAGTTATTGGGATCATCCAGGTCAGACTCAGAGAATGCCTTCGCCTTCTTGTACGAGGCAGTATGGGCCATGCCATAAAGGTCGTACAAGTGTGGCATCTCAGTCTTATTGTGATGCGCCTAAAAGAGAGGAACAAAATATTAGCATCAAGAATGAATTGCATGAATCATGAAGCAAATCACATACCCAGTTTCGTCCAAACTGAAGTAAGTTGGCGTTGCCTTGATGGTGTGGCACACCAACCATTTGGCTACGCCGATCCTTCGCATTCTCGTGGATGGCTCGCCAGCTGCCTGTGCACCACTCATCAACCAACGCATCCCAACAATCCATCTTATCCGCACACCATCTCGGGGGCACCTGTAAGTTATTAGAAAGAATTTTCAGCGCTACGCCTATGAATGAAATCAAGAAAACTACGTAGAAGGACTTAGGAATAGGTAATTACCTTCATGTATTGCTCCTTCTTCAGAAACTTTCCGCGGCAATCCTTCTTCTGCTTCTTAATACCACGCGTGGCGTAGTAATCTCGAATAGCCTGGGGCCGAGCCTCGTGGCGCAAATTCTGTAGTAACCGCCTACACTCGACCTCGAGAACCCTGGCCGCCTCCTCCTCATATCCATCCTCACACCTATAGAAGGTCTGCAATCAAACGTGAAAACACCGATTAGTACAATAATTAGCTATATTGTTAATTTTAGATTCTGTAAAAGGATAATTTACCCAAAAGCTCTTGATCACCATCTCGGCCCTCGTGTGACACAAGACACCATCTATAATCTCCTTCGGCGGGGCCTGCGCAGCCTGGTAGTGCTCCCAGGTAAATCCTAGTGTAGGAACCCGACCCTCACCAGGCAACGTGACAAAGCCCGGGAAATTTGTCCGGCAAAGCACACCAAGGACGGAGTTCGGCCTGCGGACTCCAAGAGGGTGTACCCATCCCCTGCAGTATGATAAGGTCAGCGCATTAGATATTTGAACAAACTTGAAGGCAAAAGCTAAAAAAAAGGGTAAATGTACTTACCTATCTCCTTCAGGTTTAATCACCGGCCCCTGCTCGCGGGTAGGCGGGGCGATCGAGAGACGTGTACTACCACGCTTGTACACGGTGGCCCCGTCCACCTGCACATCGCCCTCACTATTCGTAAGCTCATCCCCGCCATCCCTGCCCCCTGAGCCACCCGGACCCTCGGTCCAATCCGGCAACTCGGTACGATCCGGCCAAGGCTCCCATCCGGGCCTCTCCACGTCGGGTGAAGCCTCCGGAACCGTAGTCTCCTCCGGCTGCTCCTGGGGCGAATGCACCTCCACCCAAGGCTGCTCCTGGACCGGAGTCTCATGGGACGAATGCCCGTGAACACCAGGCTCCTGGACCGGAGTCCCCGTAGCCTCCTCCGCAAACGGGTCGACCATACTAGTCCTATGCTCGGGTGAATGAGCTGGTGGTGGTGGCGAGGACGGCTCAACAATCCTCCTGGATCTTCCGCGGCCACCACCTTTCCCTGTACCCTTCCCCTTCTTCCCTACCCGACCAGCACCTCTCCCAGTGGGCAATGCCGCCGACGAATAAGAACCCACGGCTGGTGTCGAAAGAATGTCTGCCAAGGCTCTACGGAGAGATAGGGGTGGAAGCGAAGTACCACCCCTCGTGCGGGCCGCCTGGGAAGAACCCGTCGAGTGCTCTGGACCCGCGCCCACCATCTTTCAACACCTGCCATGATAAAGATTAAAATAAATTAGTACAACATAAAAAAATTGAATGACTGACATGAATAATAATATGTACATGAATAATAAAGATTAAAATATATATAATTTAAGTTGTGAATCTTACAAACTAATCATCATCATCAATAAATGCATCATCATCATCACTATCACGCATGTCTTCATGAATGACGTGCTCATCGGGTTCAACGGCGTGAAGTTGTGAAAGGCCTTCCTTTAATCGTTGAAGCATTGATAGGTCATCCGCATCAGTAACCTCTACGAGTTCCAGGTCTTCTGGTTCCGGCTCAGGGCTAGAGTCAGATTCATTGTTGCTGTCTACTTCCATGTTCTTGGATGAAGCACGGCGGTTCTTGAAACGTTTCTTGGAAAGACGTGTTTCTTGGAAGAATTCTCCATCATATGTGTCTAGGTTAATGTGAGGTTCATAATCCTGTTCATTTGGGAGAGGTGGTCTGACATGTGGCGGCACTTCATAAACAACATACCAACCTTCCAGATTCTTATCCGTTTGGCATGCCCACGGTAGATAGAAAACTTGGGTCGCCTGTTGAGCCGTAATATAGACATCGGGAACATCTAAATGGGTGTTTGGATTGATTTCGACTAGTCCTATATGTTCATGAGTCCTTCTAGTCTTTTTCGGCTGGAACCAATAACATTTGAAGACTACGACGTTCGGTGGGTTTTCACCATAGAATTGAAGTTCATAAATTGCTTCAACTCTTCCATAATACTCGATAACACCTTCGCCGATAGCAGAGACACCACAATTTGTAGATTTCCGGTCGGGCATAGATAGCTCTTTGCCAAAGGTACGAAAGAGATACCCGTTGATGTTGTATTTCTCAAATGAACGGACCTTATAGTCAAAACCATTAGCGACTTGTCTCAATTCGGCGTCCATAGACTCTGAATTAGCCTACAAGTTTAATACGAAACGGTTGTTGCATTAGCCGCAAGTTAGACCAAGAATGAAATGGTCCATTATTGATAATTACCGTTCGTTTGAACCAAGAGATGAAACCGGGATAGCCACCACCTGTCTTTGACAGAAGCTCATACTCTTCGACGGAATCATTTTCGATCACCGCTCCATCCGAGAATTTGACGACGTAACGGCTTTTGAAATATCCGGGAATAAGAGCAGTTCAAATGAATTAGAAGTTACGGGAAAATGTGCCGAGAACTCGCTCGATGTACGGCCGCACTTCTGTTAGGTTGTTGAAGATATACAACGAAATGTTCCGCCATTCTTCGATATCCAATGTTATTGGTTTCGAAGCACCGGCTGGTGCGAGCTTCCCTTTGAATAGGCTGAGGTTGGACCCACCTTTTTTAGGGTCTCCATCATTGTGCCGAGGCTTCGGATTATGCAAATGATGATTTTTGGCTTCGTAGTGTGCTGTCACAAAGTTTGCCACCTCCTCAGTAATGAATGCCTCAGCCATCGATGCTTCAATTCTACGCTTATTTTTACATTTAGCTCGAAGGGTCTTCTGCATCCTCTCAGTTGCATAGCACCAACGATCTTGCATGGGCCCACCCAATCTTGCCTCGGTCGGTAGATGTAAAATCAAATGCTGCATTGGATTAAAGAAGCCCGGTGGAAAGATCTTCTCTAACTTGCACAACAACTCCGGTGCAAACTCCTCCATGTATTCTACCACGCCAGGCGACAATTCTTTCGCAAAAAGAACACGGAAGAAATAGCTCAGCTCCGCCAGTACTAGCGATTCATCCTCAGGAATAAAGCCACGTAACATCACCGGCATTACCCGCTCTAGCCATATGTGCCAATCATGACTCTTGAGACCAAAGATTTTTAATTTTTCAAGACTCGCTCCCCTCTTTAGATTCGCTGCATACCCATTGGGGAACATCAAGTGCATTTTGACCCACAAGTTAATTTCCCTCATAGCTGGCCTTCCAAGATTGAACCAGGCCTTTGGCTTCGACCACTTCTGCTTTCCTTTGCCTTCTCGCATGTTTTGTAACGGTCTATGACATAGTGTCTCTTGATCGACTCTAGCCTTAATATTATCCTTTGTCTTCCCATCTATGTCGAATAATGTACCAAAAATAGCCTCTCCGATATTCTTTTCAGTGTGCATCATGTCGATATTGTGTGGAAGAAGGAGGTCTTTGAAGTAAGGCAGATCCCAGAAGCATGGCTTGTGAGTCCAGGCGTGTTTTCAATTATACCCCTTGAAATACCCTGGACGCTATGGATCAGGCTCGAGGGCGTTTAACTCATCCAGGATCTGTTGGCCTGTGAACGCAGGTGGTGCCAAGTTTTTGACAACTTTACCTTTGGTAAAGTTCTTCTTGTCTTTTCTGAATTGATGGTCAGGATCCAGCAACTGTCTATGCAAGTCAAAGCAAGAATACTTCCGACCCTCCTGCAACCAATGAAACTGAAGAGCTGCCTTGTATTGGGGACACGGGAACCTTCCATGCACACACCATCCAGAGAATAGCGCATACGCTGGCAAGTCATGCATAGAGTACATGTACCACACATGCATTTTGAAGTTTTCTTTTCTAGCGGCATCGTATGTCTTGACCCCATTTTCCCAAGCTTCTTCCAATTCATCCTTAAGCAGTTGCAGGTACACATTCATATTCTTCCCTGGATAATTGGGCCCTGGAATTATCAACGTCAGAAGTATGTTCTTTCTTTGCATAATCTGCCCGGGGGGGGGGGGGGAGATTGAGTGGAATGACAAATACAGGCCAACAACTGTATTGGGTTGCCGTCATGCCAAAGGGATTAAAACCATCCGTGGCAGCGCAGACTCGAGGATTCCTTGGATCTGCCGCTTTATCCTGATGCAATCCATCGAAATGTTTCCACGCTTCCCCATCTGATGTGTGTACCATCATCTTATTCCCATCCGCATCTAGTTCGGTTCTTTTGCCCAATTTGTGCCATGTCATCTGTCTGGCTGTCTCTTCGACCATGAAAAGACGTTGAAGTCTTGGTACGATTGGCATATAGCGAAGAACACTAACTGCGATTTTGGTCTGCCTCTTCTCACCCATACCGTTGTCTACCACAAGATACCTGCAAGACTCGCAATTGGGACAATAGTCCAAGTGTGTATACTCCTTCCTAAATAAGACACATCCTTTCTCACATGCATCTATCTTCTCATAGGGCATCTTAAGTACACGAAGTATTTTGTCCGACTGGTACAGGTTTGCAGGCATGACATGGCCTTTGGGTAGGAAACGTCCAAATAGTGTCATCATCGCGTCGTAGCATTCTCTTCCCAAGTTGAACTGAGCCTTCAGAGCCATTACTTGTGCAATTGTATCCAGCTGACAGAGCTCAGTGTGCTCATGGAGAGGATGTTTTGAAGACTCCAACATTTCATAAAAGGCCATTGCAGATTCCTCCATCTCATCTTCTGAATCCCGAGCATCATCGAAGTCTTGCACCATGTCTTCGATCCCGGTACCATGCTCGTCCGTGCGACGACGGACCACCTCAACTCTTGTGCGTTGTATAGACTCACCATGAAATGTCCACACCGTATAATTAGGCTTAAAACCCCTCCTCTGCAGGTGTTTAATCATTACAACCTCTGTCGTCTTTTTATAGTTGTCGCATCCAGGACAGGGGCAATAGTTTCTTTCCTCGCCATTTGCGAATGCGGCTTTCACAAATTCCTTTGTTTTTTAAAAACCATTCTTTCATCATCTCTTTCTAACTAGGGTGACCGGTATACATCCACACACGATCACTCATCTTGCGTAGCTACTAAAGACAGAAGAAATATATTTATATATAATTTAGCATTTATATTCATCGGTTAATCAGGTTCGCCATTTTTATTACGTCCAGGCAACCTACACGCTAATAGGTATAGATAGGTCCTAATCCCACCCGAGTATGTGTAGATTGGGTTCGTTTTCCCATGCTCTGCTCCGGATCCAACGCAAAATTTCGGCAGCACCTCCCCACTGTTCTCCTGATGCACGTATCCGCAATAAACAGAGAGGATGTGCATCCGGAGAACAACAGGGAGGCACTAACGAAATTCCGCATTGGATCCAGAGCACAGCATACGGGAAAACGAACCCAATATACACATACTCGGGCTGTCCATGGATAATGTTGGAGAATGCGAAAGGATGGCGGTTATAAATATGCAAAGACATGCATATTTATAGATGTCGCCCTTTCGAACGGGAGACGCATACTGGTCACGCATACTGATAAATTAATTGAATTACCTAAATCTAGAAAGTTTCATCCGGAAACCGAGCCACAGTTAATGAAGGGGCGGGGAGGAGATGAAATTTGTACTGACCCACGAATGCAGGGGCGGAGCTCGTACAACGCACGGGCAGGTCTTCGCACAGCAGACCTCACAACGACGAGACAACTATCACATGTAAATCCACCCGATCAACACAAATATTCCAATTATGTCATTTTAGAGGAAAACAAGCTAAGTATATAATATTCGTGAGCTAACCAAGGTTCTTATGCCATTTTGAGGTTATTATGGCATTTTGGAGCTAAATGGGTTAATTATGTCATTGTTGCGGAAATTAAAGCAAGGATAATATGAAAGAGGAGAAGAAAGAGGAGGAGGAGGAGAAGAAGAAGAAATCAAGAAGAAGGAGGAGAAGGAGGAGAAGCAGGAGGAGGAGAAGGACTAGAAGGTCCTTGGCCTTCTCCTCCTCGTCCTCCTCCTCCTTCTCCTTCTTCTCTTCTTCTTCTTCTCTTCTTCTTCTTCTTCTTTCTTTTCATTTTGCCTATTTCTTCTCCTCTTCTCCTCTTGTTGGAGCTAAATTACCTAGTTATGTCTTTTTTGAGCTAAACGGGCTAATTATCCCATTTTAGAGGAAAGCTAGCTAAGTATATAGTATTAATGAGCTAACCAAGGTTCTTATGCCATTTTGAGCTTATTATGGTATTTTGGAGCTAAATGGGCTAATTATGTCATTGTTGGGTTAATTAAAGCAAGGATAATATGAAAGAGGAGAAGAAAGAGGAGGAGGAGGAGAAGAAAAAGAAATCAAGAAGAAGGAGGAGGAGAAGGAGGAGGTGGAGAAGGATAGAAGGTCCTTGGCATTCTCCTCCTCCTCCTCCTCCTCCTCCTCCTTCTCCTTCTTCTCTTCTTCTTCTTCTTCTTCTTCTTTCTTTTCATTTTGCCTATTTCTTCTCCTATTCTCCTCTTGTTGGAGCTAAATTACCTAATTATGTCTTTTTTGAGCTAAATGGGCTAATTATCCCATTTTAGAGGAAAACAAGCTAAGTATATAATATTAATGAGCTAACCAATGTTCTTATGCCATTTTGAGCTTATTATGGTATTTTGGAGCTAAATGGGCTAATTATGTAATTTTTGGGTTAATTAAAGCAAGGATAATATGGAAGAGGAGAAGAAAGAGGAGGAGGAGGAGAAGAAGCAGAAATCAAGAAGAAGGAGGAGGAGGAGGAGAAGGAGGAGGAGGAGAAGGATAGAAGGTCCTTGGCCTTCTCCTCCTCCTCCTCCTGCTGCTCCTCCTCCTTCTCCTTCTTCTCTTCTTCTTCTTCTTCGTTCTTTTCATTTTGCCTATTTCTTCTCCTCTTCTCCTCTTGTTGGAGCTAAATTACCTAATTATGTCTTTTTTGAGCTAAATGGGCTAATTATCCCATTTTAGAGGAAAACAAGCGAAGTATATAATATTAATGAGCTAACCAAGGTTCTTATGCCATTTTGATCTTATTATGGTATTTTGGAGCTAAATGGGCTAATTATATTATTGTTGGGTTAATTAAAGCAAGGATAATATGAAAGAGGAGAAGAATGACCATTTTTTAGCTAAATGGGCTAATTATCTCATTGTTGGGGAAAATAAGGTAAGGAGAATAAGATAGAGGAGAAGAAAGAGGAGGAGGAGAAGAAGAAGAAGAAATAAAGAAGAAGGAGAAGGGGGAGGAGGAGAAGAAGGAGGAGAAGAAGGAGAAGGAGGAGAAGGTATTCTTCTTCTCTTCTTCATCTGTTCTTCTTTTCTTCTTCTTTTCTTCTTCTCCTTCTTATTTTTGTCTTCTCCTCCTCCTCCTCCTCTTCTTCTTCTTCTTCTTCTTCTTCGTCTCCTCCTCCTCTTCTCCTCTTCTCGTCCTCCTCCTCTTCTTCTTCTTCCTATTATTTCTATTAAGCTAACTAACTAACTAACCTAACTAACAAAGCTAACTAAACCTATCGCTAAACCTAGATAGCACTAAACAGGAAAAAAATAACAAAAACAGAATCTACCACTAAGTAACTAAAAAATAATCTAGCTACCACTAAATAACAAAACAAAATCTACCACTAAACTACCTACTAAATCTACTGATTAACTAACTAAATCTACCAACTAACTAAACTACCACTAAAACTACTAATTAACTAACCTACCAACTAAACTACATATGCCACAACAACTACAATAACAGCAACTACTACAATAACAAGAACAACTACTACAACAACAATAAAAAATCATGCCGGTAGTTATAATCTAATTCCAAAAAACTAAATACCAAACAATAAAAAATCAAAAAATAAAGAACAAGGGGGCGGGGGTGGATGGGCTTACCGGCAGTGGGGCTGCGGGGGCGGCGCCGAGGCCTGCGGGGCAGTGGCTGGGCCGGCGGCGCCGGCGGTGGGGCTGCGGGGGCGGCACCAGGGGCGCCGGGGGTGGGGCAGCGGGGGCGCACCAGGGGCACCACGGGGCGCCGGCGGTGGGGCTTCAGGGGCGGCACCAGGGGGCGCCGGGGGGTTGTGGGGCTTCGGGGGCGGCACCAGGGGCACCGGGGCGGCGCCGGGGGTGGCCGGGCGACAGTGGTGGCGGCGTTGGGCGTCGGGGGAGGAGAGAGAGAGGGAGGGGCCGTTTGAGAGAGAGAGAGAGGGTCGCAGTGGGGGCGGGACAGCCGTTACTAGATTCAGGACCTTTGCCGTCTGCTGGCGGACGGCAAAGAAGGGACTAGTTTGACCTAAGGTTCCCCCGGCCAAATGAGCTTCTTTGCCGTCTGCTGGCCCCTTCTTTGCCGTCTGCAGTAGACGACAAAGAGTTGACTGCTGGCAAAGACCTTCTTTGCCATCAGCCAGTTCTTTGTCGTCAGTTTTGCTGAAGCTGATGGCAAAGAGTGTCTTTGCCGTCAGCTAGCAGACGGCAAAGACTAGGCAGACGGCAAAATCTCTGATTCCAGTAGTGAGTTGGACACCCCCTCCCCCTCTCCAATTCGGGCTCCTTCCTTAGGGAAGTGAGGCGCCTCGCACTTGGGCCCTTGTGGCCCAAGTTGCCTTCCACCTCTTGGCCTTTTAAGGCCCGTTCATGTTAAATTAAATATAAAATTGTTCTAAATAATTTTAGAACATTTCATATATAATTTAACACCCGTGGAAACATTTCCACCTATATATTATTTATTGGTAATACCTACTTGATAATCTCCGGAACCCTTTGGGTGACCCCAAAACGCTTTCGGGTCCTCTCGAAAATATTTTGAATATTAATGATTTTTTTCACAAATATGTTCTCATCACTCCCTTCCTACTAATACTCACGAGATCGTGATTACTTTAATCTTGTGACCCCGTAGGTTCGGTAACTCATAGAAATGAAGGAAACTCCTTCATTCGATGTCCGATAGCTGAACCGTGGACATCCATATCGATCCTTATGAGTATACGAATGATATTCGATTGAACCTTTGGTTACCATGTGTCATTCCCTTTGCTAAACCCGGGATGCATCGGTATCCTGCCGAGTAATCACATGCTCACTATATCGTTATCCTCATTACTGGTTTTGTTGTTCTTTCTCGTTTTCTTGTTCAGGCATCCCCGTGACTAAGTCACTTGCGTCTGGCTAGACGACGGTAGATGTCATCACAGCGAGGGCTGTTGGAGAACATAGCATGGGAAACAAAAAAAATCCTACGCACACGTAATACCTATCCATGGTGATGATAATCTACGAGAGGGGAGAGTGAATCTACATACCCTTGTAGATCGCTAAGCCGAAGCATATATAACGCGGTTGATGTAGTGGAACATTTCGCGATTCAAATCGCAGCCCATCCCACGATCTCATCACGATCCGTCCCGCGATCCCATCACGATCCATCCTGATCTAGTGCCGAACGGATGACACCTCCGCGTTCAGCACACGTACAACTCGATGACGACCCCCGCCTTCTTGATCCAGCAAGAGAGACGAGGAAGTAGATGAGTTCTCCGGCAGAGTGACAACGCGCCTGTGATGGTGGTGATCTATTCCTGCAGGGCTTCGCCTAAGCATCGCAGAAATCCGATCTAGAGGAAGAACTACAAACTAGAGAGAGGGTAGCACGTAGATGAAATTGTGTGTCTCAAAAACCCTAAATAACTCTAGTATATATAGGAGGGAGGGTGGGGAGGAGGCAGCCTCAAACCCTCAAGGTTTGGCCGAAATTGGAGGTGGAGGAGTCCTACTCCAAACCTACTAGGAGTAGGATTCCTCCTTTCCACTTCGAAACCCTTTCCACCTTTTCCACCTTTGGCTTTTTGCGTCTCAAACCTCATAGGCCTTAGTGGGAGCTTATATCAGCCCACTAGGGGCTGGTTTGTATCCTCCCACAGCCCATAAGGCTCCTCGGGGTGTGACACCCCTCCCGATGATCCCCGATACCCTCCCGACACTCCCGGTACACTACCGATGAGCCCGAAACTTTTTCCGTGACCAAAACAGGACTTCCTATATATCAATCTTTACCTACGAACCATTCTAGAGCTCCTCGTGACGTCCAGGATCTCATCCGGACTACGAACAACTTTCGGTTACCAACATCTATAACTCAACTATACCGAAACGTCACCGAACCTTAAATGTGCAGACCCTGCGGGTTCGAGAACTATGCAGACATGACCTGAGACATTCTTTGGTCAATAACCAATAGCGGGACCTGGATGTCCATATCGGCTCCTACATATTCTACGAAGATCTCTATCGGTTGAACCTCTATGTCAAGGATTCAGTTAATGTCGTATGTTGTTGCCTTTGTCCTTCGGTATGTTACTTGCCCGAGATTCGATCGTCGGTATCTCCATACCTAGTTCAATCTCGTTACAGGCAAGTCTCTTTACTCGTTCCGTAATAGAAGATCCCGTAACTAACTCCTTAGTCACATTGCTTGCAAGGCTTGTTGTGATGTTGTATTACCGAGTGGGCCCCGAGATACCTCTCCGTCACACGGAGTGATAAATCCCAGTCTTGATCCATGCCAACCCAACAGACACCTTTGGAGATACTTGTAGAGCCCCTTTATAGTCACCCAATAACGTTGCGACGTTTTATAGACACAAGGTATTCCTCCGGTGTCCGGGAGTTGCATGATCTCATGGTCATAGGAACAGATACATTGACATGCAGAAAAACAGTAGCAATAAACTGACACGATCATATGCGATGTTTATAGTTTGGGTCTTATCCATCACATCATTCTCCTAATGATGTGATTCCGTTATCAAGTGACAACACTTGGCTATGGTCAGGAAACCTTGACCATCTTTGGTCAACGAGCTAGTCAACTAGAGGCTTGCTACGGCAACAAAAGTCTTTCCTCGGCAACGGCGCCCGAAATTGACACGTTGACGGAGACTTGCTTGCGTTAGTTTTTCCCTTGAAGAGGAAAGGGTGATGCAGCACATGAGCAGTAAGTATTTCCCTCATTTTGAGAACCAAGGTATCAATCGAGTAGGAGAATCTCGTCAAGTCCAGAGTACCTGCGCAAACACAAACGAGCTTGCACCCAACGCTATAAAGGGGTTGTCAACCCCTTCAAGATTGTTTGCAAAGTGAGATCTGAAGGCGGAAAGTGCAACAAAGTAAAAGAGTAAGGCTGAAAATATGCTGTAGAGTAGACATGGGGGCCATAGTGTTTACTAGAGGCTTCTCTCAAAATAGCAAGTATTATGGTGGGTGAACAAATTACTGTCGAGCAATTGATGGAACCGCGCAAAGTCATGACGATATCTAAGGCAATGATCATACATATAGGCATCACGTCCGAGACAAGTAGACCGATACTTTCTGCATCTACTACTATTACTCCACACATCGACCGCTATCCAGCATGCATCTAGTGTATTCAGTTCATGACGAACAAAGTAACGCATTAAGCAAGATGACATGATGTAGAGGGATAATCTCAAACCAATGATGAAAACCCCATCTTTTTACCCTTGATGGGAACAACATGATGCGTGCCTCACTACCCCTTCTGTCACTGGTGAGGTCACCGCACGGTATGAACCCAAAACCAAGCATTTCTCCCGTTGCAAGAATCATAGATCTAGTTGGCCAAACAAAACCCACAACTCGAAGAGAATTACAAGGATATGAAATCATGCATAAGAGAGGTCAGAAGAAACTCAAATAAGATTCATAGATAATCTGATCGTAAATCCACAATTCAACGGATCTCGACAAACACACCGCAAAAGAAGATTACATCGGATAGATCTCCATGAAGATCATGCAGAACTTTGTATTGAAGATCCAAGAGAGAGAAGAAGCCATCTAGATACTAGCTATGGACCCGTAGGTCTATGGTGAACTACTCACGCATCATCGGAGAGGTCATGGTGTTGATGAAGAAGCCCTCCATATCCGAATCCCCCCTCCGGCAGGGGACCAGAACGTGCCCTAGATGGGATCTTGCGGAGACAGAAGCTTGCGACGGGGGAAAAGTACTTTCAATGATCTCCTGATCTTTTATGGAATTTTAGAGAATATATAGGCGCAAAACCTATGGCAAAGGAGGCTCAGGGAGCCCAGAAGCCAGGGGGCGCGGGCCCCCTGGCCACGCCATGAGGGCTTGTGGGGTCCCTGGTGGCCCCGTGCCCTGATTCTGTTTTGGAAAAAATCTTTTTGGCAGTTTCACTCCATTTGGACTACGATCAAAATCTTCCTCTGAAAGGGGTCAAAAACATGGGAAAACAGGAACTCGCACATGGCACCGAGTTAATAAGTTAGTCCCAAAAAATATATAAAATACATGCAAAACATCCAAAGTTTGACAAGATAATAGCATGAAACCATCAAAAATTATAGAGACGTTGGAGACGTATTAAGCATCCCCAAGCTTAACTCCTGCTCGTCCTCGAGTAGGGAAGTGATAAAGACTGAATTTTTGATGTGGAATGCTACATAGCATAGTTGTCCTTTGCAACTTGTTTCACGTGACATGAATGTTCAGATCCGTAAGATTCAAAACAATAGTTTGCTATTGACATGAAAACAATAATACTTCAAGCAAACTAGCAAGGTAATCATGAACTTTCAAAATAACAAGGCCAAGGAAAGTTATCCCTACAAAATCATATAGTCTGGCTATGCTCCATCATCCTCACACAACTAATGTAAATCATGCACAACCCCGGTATTGGCCAAGTAATTGTTTTCACACTCTTACTTTCTCAAACCTTTTAGAACTATCACGCAATACATGACCGTGAGCCATGGATATAGCACTATAGGTGGAATAGAGTGTGGTGGTGGTTGTGAGACAAAAAGGAGTAGATGGTCACATTGACTCAGCGTATCAAAGGGCTATGGAGATGCCCATTAATAGATATCAATGTGAATGAGTAGGGATTGCCATACAAAAGGATGCACTAGAGCTATAAGTATGTGAAAGCTCAAAAGGAGAACTAGTGGGTGTGCATCCAACTTGCTTGCTCACGAAGACCTAGGGAAATTTTGAGGAAGCCCATCATTGGAATATACAAGCCAAGTTATACAATGAAGATTCCCACTAGCATATGGTAGTGACAAAGCAAGAAGCTCTCAATCATGAAGAACATGGTGCTATTATGAAGCACAAGTGTGGAAAAAGGTAGTAGCATTGTCCCTTCTCTCTTTTTCTCTCTTTTTTCATTTTATTTTATTTGGGATCTTGGGCCTCTCTTTTTTTTCTCTTTTTTTATGGGCTCTTTGGCCTCTTTTTTTTCCTCACATGGGACAATGCTCTAATAGTGATGCTCATCACACTTTTATTTACTCACAGCTCAAAGCTTAGAACGATGATGACTCTATAGGAAATGCCTCCAGCAGTGTACGGGGATGTGCAACGATCTAGCTTGGCGTATGACGTTGAAACATCTCGCTAGCTATCTTACGATCATGCAATGGCAATATGAGAGTGATGGCACAAGTCATGAGACGGAACGGTGGTAGTTGCATGGCAATATATCTCGGAATGGCTATGAAAATGCCATAGTAGGTAGGTATGGTGGTTGTTTTGAGGAAGGCATATGGTGGGTTTGTGCACCGGCGAGAATTGTGCGGCACTAGAGAGGCTAGCAATGGTGGAAGGTGAAAGTGCATCTATACCATGGACTCACATTAGTCATGAAGAACTCACATACTTGTTGCAAAAGTTTTTATTAGTAATCCAAACAAAGTGCTAAACGCATACTCCTAGGGGAAGGGTTGGTAGGTGTTAACCATCGCATGATCCCGACCTCAACACAAAGGATGACAATCAATAGATCAATTATGCTCCGACTTCCTAACATAGCGGTTCACCATACGTGCATGCTACGGGAATCATTAACTTCAACACAAGTATTTCTAGATTCACAATACCCTACTAACATAGCTCTTAATATTACCAAATCCACGTCTCAAAACTAATTGAGAGGAATCAAGACTTCTCTTTCTACTCAATGCACATGAAGATGGAGGTTTTTGTATCCTCTATGGGTACCTATCACCTTTGGGACTACTTTCATAGCATAAGCCAACTACCAAGTCACGCATCGCCGTGCTCTAAAAGATATAAGTGAAGCACATAGAGCAAAATTATCTAGCTCAAAAGATATAAGTGAAGCACTATGAGCATTCTAGCAAAATCACGATGAGTGCATGTCTCTCTCTCTCTCAAAAAGGTGTGCAGCAAGGATGATTGTGACACAAAAAAAAGAAAATACTCCTATGATACAAGATGCTCCAAGCAAAACACATATCATGTGGTGAATAAAAATATAGCTCCAAGTAATGTTATCGATGGATTGAAGACGAAAGGGGATGCCTTCCCGGGGCATCCCCAAGCTTAGGCTTTTTGGTGTCCTTGAATATGGCTTGGGATGACTTGGGCATCCCCAAGCTTGAGATGTTTCCACTCCTTATCTCTTTGTCCATGAGAACATCACCCAAAACTTGAAAACTCCACAACACAAAACTTAAACAGAAACTCGTGATAACATTAGCACAAGAAAATAAACTACCACTTCTTTTGGTACTGTAGAAAACTTGAATTCTATCTATATTCGTGTTGGGCTACGGTATTCTCACTTTTCCATGGCTAGTACCCTCCGATACTAACCATAGTTTCATCAAAACAAGCAACCAACTCAACAAAAAACAGAATCTGTCAAAAACAGACCAATCTGTAGTAATCTGTATACTTCGTATACTTATGGTACCTCAAAAATTCTGAAAATATACGACTGCGTGGGAAAAAGGCACATCAACCATAAGAAAAAAGAATCAACTCAAAATCTCTTTCTGAATAAAAATGAAAAATAATCTCGTGAGCGAAAAGTTTCTGTGTTTTTCCAGCAGGATCAAACAACCATCACCAAGACTAGTCATAATGGTTTTGCTTGGCTCAAACACAAAAAAAACACAAAAAACACAATCACAACAGAATTATGATGGTGTGGACGCAACAAAACAGAAAGAAAAAATATAAATTCATTGGGTTGCCTCCCAACAAGCGTTATTGTTTAACGCCCTTAGCTAGGCATTGATAAATCAATGATGCTCACACAAAAGACAAGAATTGAAGCACAACGAGAGCATCATAAAGCATGTGAAAATCACATCTAAGTCTAACATACTTCCTATTCATGGGCATTTTATAGGAAAACAGATTGTCAAGACAACCAATAGTTGCCATATGCAAGGAAGAAGAAAGAGACAATAGCAATCTCCACATAACGAGAGGTAATTTGGTAACATGAAAGTTTCTACCACAATATTTTCCTTTCTCATAGCAATTACATGTGGGATCATAATCAAATTCAACAATATAGCTATCACAAAGGATATTCTTTTCATGATCCACATGCATGCAAAGTTCTCGCTCTTCAAAAATAGTGGGTTTATCATCAACTAAAGTCATGACTTCTCCAAACCCACTTTCAATCTTATTGCAAACATCATATTCATCATGAGGCTTAAACAAATTTTCAAGATCATAAGAAAAATCATTACCCCAATCATGATCATTGCAACAAGTAGTGGACATAGCAAAACTAGCATCCCCAAGCTTAGGGTTTTGCATATTTTTAGCATGATTGTCACTAATAGGATTTATAGTGAAACCATTGCAATCATGCTTTTCATTCAAGGAGCCCTCGTTAATCACTTCATAAATTTCTTCATCACGATTTTCAGATTCACGCATCTCAAGCGAAACTCCATAAAGATAGTCAAGTGCACTCAACTCACTAGCAATTGGATCAACATAATTGGATCTCTTAAAGAGATTAGCAAGTGGATGAGGATCCATATCACTAGATTTTCAGCAAGCGAAGATGCAAGCATATTGAAGGCACATAGCACACAAGCAAACAGAAAGAAAGTGAGAGAAAAGGGGCAAACAAAAAAGGCAAACGAAGAAAAGGAAAATAGTGAAGTGGGGGAGAGGAAAATGAGAGGCAACTGGCAAACAAAGTAAATGCAAGAGATGAGTTTGCGACACCTACTTGGATGAGTTCTTGACTTGATCCTACCCGGCAACGGTGCCAGAAATTCTTATGCTATGGCAACAAAAGTCCTTCCCCGGCAACGGCGCCAGAAATCCTTCTACTACTTCTCAAACAAGAGCGCCAGAAATTGACACGTTGACGGAGACTTGCTTGCGTTGGTTTTTCCCTTGAAGAGGAAAGGGTGATGCAACACATGAGCAGTAAGTATTTCCCTCAGTTTAAGAACCAAGGTATCAATCCAGTAGGATAATCTCGTCAAGTCCATAGTACCTGCGCAAACACAAACGAGCTTGCACCCAACGTTATAAAGGGGTTGTCAATCCCTTCAAGATTGTTTACAAAGTGAGATCTGAAGGCGGAAATTGCAACAGAGTAAAAGAGTAAGGCTGAAAATATGGTGTGCAGTAGACACGGGGGCCATAGTGTTCACTAGAGGCTTCTCTCAAAATAGCAAGTATTATGGTGGGTGAACAAATTACTGTCGAGCAATTGATAGAACCGCGCAAAGTCATGACGATATCTAATGCAATGATCATACATATAGGCATCACGTCCGAGACAAGTAGACCGATAGTTTCTGCATCTACTACTATTACTCCACACATCGACCGCTATCCAGCATGCATCTAGTGTATTGAGTTCATGACGAACAGAGTAACGCCTTAAGCAAGATGACATGATGTAGAGGGATAAACTCAAACCAATGATGAAAACACCATCTTTTTTACCCTTGATGGCAACAACACGATGCATGCCTTGCTACCCCTTCTGTCATTGGGTGAGGTCACCGCACAGTGTGAACCCAAAACCAAGCACTTCTCCCATTGCAAGAATCATAGATCTAGTTGGCCAAAGAAAACCCACAACTCGAAGAGAATTACAAGGATATGAAATCATGCATAAGAGAGGTCAGAAGAAACTCAAATAAGATTCATAGATAATCTGATCATAAATCCACAATTCATCGGATCTCAACAAACACACCGCAAAAGAAGATTACATCGGATAGATCTCCATGAAGATCATGGAGAACTTTGTATTGAAGATCCAAGAGAGAGAAAAAGCCATCTAGCTACAAGCTATGGACCCGTAGGTCTATGGTGAACTACTCACGCATCATCAGAGAGGTCATGGTGTTGATGAAGAAGCCCTCCGTCTCTGAATCCCCCCTCCGGCAGGGCACCAGAACGTGCGCCATATGGGATCATGCGAAGACGGAAGCTTGCGGTGGCGGAAAAGTACTTTCGATGATCTCCTGATTTTTTATGGAATTTTAGAGAATATATAGGCGCAAAACCTAGGGCAATGGAGGCTCAGGGAGCCCACAAGCCAGGTGGCGCGGGCCCCCCTGGCCGCGCCATGAGGGCTTGTGGGGTCCTTGGTGGCCCCCTGCCCTGATTCTCCGGCTTCCCGGTCTTTTTCTGTTCCGGAAAAAATCTTTTTGGCAGTTTCATTCCGTTTGGACTCCGTTCAAAATCCTCCTCTGAAAGGGGTCAAAAACATGGAAAAAACAGGAACTGGCACTTGGCACTGAGTTAATAAGTTAGTCCCAAAAAATATATAAAAGGCATGCAAAACATCCAAAGTTTGACAAGATAATAGCATGAAACCATCAAAAATTATAGATACGTTGGAGACGTATCAAGGCTCACTAGGGACAGTGTGTTGTCTATGTATCCACACATGTATTTGAGTTTCCAATCAATACAACTCTAGCATGGGTAATAAACGATTATCATGAACAAGGAAATATAATAATAACCAATTTATTATTGCCTCTAGTGTATATTTCCAACAGTCTCCCACTTGCACTAGAGTCAATAATCTAGTTCACATCACTGTGTGATTGTAATGAATCTAACACCCATACAGTTCTGGGGTTCGATCATGTCTTGCTTGTGAGAGAGGTTTTTAGTCAATGGATCTGAACCTTTCAGATCCTTGTGTGCTTTACAAATCTCTATGTCATTCTATAGATGCTACTACTACGTGCCATTTGGAGCTATTCCAAATGAGTGCTACACTATACGAATCCGGTTTACTACTCAGAGTTATTCGGATTAGTGTCAAAGCTTGCATCGACGTAACCCTTTACGACGAACTCTTTAATCACCTGCATAATCGAGAAAAATTCCTTAGTCCACTAGTTACTCTTTGTACCCCTTGACAGATTCATGGCAAGGCACACATCAGGTGCGGTGCACGGCATGGCATACTTTAGAGCCTATGGCTAAGGCATAGGGGACGACCTTCGTCCTTTCTCTTTCTTCTGCCGTGGTCGGGCTTTGAGTCTTAATCAAATTCACACCTTACAACACAACCAAGAACTCCTTTTTTGCTGATCTATTTTGAACTCCTTCGAAAACTTGTCAAGGCATGCATTTCATTGAAAGTTCTATTTAGCATTTTGATCTATCTCTATAGATCTTGATGTTCAATGTTCAAGTAGCTCTAACCAGGTTTTCCTTTGAAAAACTCCTTTCAAACAACCCTTTATGCTTTCCAGAAATTATACATTACTTCCGATCAACAATATGTCAACCACATATACTTATCAGAAATTCTATAGTGCTCCCACTCACTTATTTGGAAATACAAGTTTCTCATAAACCTGTATAAACCCAAAAGCTTTGATCATCTTATCAAAGCGTATATTCCAACTCCGAGATGCTCGCACCAATCCATAGAAGGATCGCTGGAGCTTGCATACTTGTTAGCATCCTTAGGATCGACAAAACCTTCTGGTTGTATCACATACAACCTTTCCTCAAGGAAACCGTCGAGGAAACAATGTTTTGACATCCTATGTGCAATATTTCATAAATAATGCAGCAACTGCTAACATAATTCCAACAGACTTTTAGCATCGTTACGAGTGAGAAAGTCTCATCATAGTCAACTCTTTGAACTTGTCGGAAACATCTTTGCGACAAATCGAGCTTTTCTTAATGGTGACTTTTCAGCATCATCGTGTGTCTTCCTTTTAAAGATCCATATGTACTTAATAGTCTTACGACCATCAAGTAGTTCTTCCAAAGTCTACACTTTGTTTTTATACACGGATCCTTACTCGGATTTCATGACCTCCAGCCATTTGCCGGAATCCAGGCCCACCATCGCTTCTCCATAGCTTGTAGGTTCATTGTTGTTGAACAACATGACCTCCAAGACAGGGTTATCGTACCACTCTATAGCAGTATGCGACCTTGTCGACCTACGAGATTTGTAGTAACTTGATCCGAATCTTAATGATCGCTATCATCAGTTTCCACTTCAATTGGTGTAGGCGCCACAGGAACAACTTCATGCGCCCTGCTACACACTGGTTGAAGTGATGGTTCAATAACCTCATCAAGTTCCACCACCCTCCCACTCAATTGTTTCGAGAGAAACTTTTCCTCGAGAAAGGACCCGTTTCTAGAAACAAACACTTTCTTCCGGATCTGAGACATGAGGTATACCCAACTGTTTTGGGTGTCCTATGAAGATGCATTTATCCGCTTTGGGTTCAAGCTTATCATGCTGAAACTTTTCCACATAAGCATCGCAGCCCCAAACTTTTAAGAAACGACAGCTTAGGTTTCTCCAAACCGTAGTTCATATGGTGTCATCTCAACGGAAATACGTGGTGCCTTATTTAAAGTGAACGCGGTTGTCTCTAATGCATAACCCATAAACGATAGTGGTAATTCAATAAGAGACATCATAGTATGCACCATATCAAATAGGGCGCAGCTATGACGTTCGGACACACTATCACACTATGGTGTTCTAGGTGGCATGAGATGTGAAACAATTTTCACATTTGTCTTAATTGTGTACCAAACTCACAACTCCGATATTCATCTCTATGATCATATCGTAGACATGTTACCCTCTTGTCACGACTATCTTCAACTTCACTCTGAAACTACTTGAAACTTTCAATAATTCAGACGTGTGTTTCATCAAGAAAATACACTAGTATCTACTCAAATCATCTGTGAAGTAAGAACATAATGATATCCACTCCGTGCCTCAGCACTCATTGGACTGCATACATCCAAATGTATTACTTCCAATAAGTTACTTTCTAGTTCTATCTCACTAGAAAACGAGGCCTTCAGTCATCTTGCCCATGTGGTATGATTTGCATGTCTCAAGTGATTCAAAATCAAGTGAGTCCAAACGATCCATCTGCATGGAGTTTCTTCATGCGTTTATACTAATAGGTATCGTTTGCATGTCTCAAACGTTTAAAAAATGAGTGAGTACAAAGATCCATCAGCATGGAGCTTCTTCATGCATTTTATACCAGCATGACTCAAGCGGCAGAGCCACAAGTAAGTGGCACTATCATTACTACTTTGTATCTTTTGACATCAATATTATGAACATGTGTAGCACTACGATCGAGATTCAATAAACCATTGAAGGTATTTATTCAAACAAATAGAATAACCATTATTCTCTTTAACTGAATAATCGTATTGCAATAAACACGATCTAATCATGTTCATGCTCAACGCAAACACCAAATAACAATTATTTAGGTCTAACACTAATCCCGATGGTAGAGAGAGCGTGCAATGTTTGATCACATCAACCTTAGAATTACTTCCAACACACATCGTCACCTCAGCCTTGCTAGTATCCATTTAATCCGTAGTTATAATTTCGAGTTACTAACACTTAGCAACTGAACTGGTATCTAATACCCTGGTTCTACTAGGATTACTAGTAAGGTACACATCAATATGAGGTATATCCAATATACTTTTGTCAACTTTGCCAGCCTTCTCATCTACCAAGTATATAGGGTAGTTCCGCCTCAGTGACCGTTCCCCTCATAACAGAAGCACTTAGTCTCAGGTTTGGGTTCAACCTTGGGTTTCTTCACTAGAGCAGCAACTGGTTTGCCGTTTCATGAAGTATCCCTTCTTGCCCTTGCCCTTCTTGAAACTAGTGGTTTTACTAACCATCAACAATTCATGCTCCTATTTGATTTCTACTTTCGCGATGTCAAACATCGTGAATAGCTTAAGGATCATCATATCTATCCTTGATATGTTATAGTTCATCACGAAGCTCTAGTAGCTTGGTGGCAGTGACTTTGGAGAACCATCACTATCTCATCTAGAAGATTAACTCCCAGTCGATTCAAGTGATTGTAGCACTCAGACAATCATGAGCACATGCTCAACGATTGAGCGTTTCCCCCTTACTTTGTTGACAAAGAATCTTGTCGGAGGTCTCATACCTCTCAACAAGGGCACGAGCCTGAAATCCAAATTTCATCTTTTTGAACTTCTCGCATGTTCCGTGACGTTCAAAACATCTTCAGTGCCTCAATTCTAAGCCGTTTAAGCATTACGCACTGAACTATCATGTAGTCATCAAAAAATGTGTATGTCAGATGTTCGCAACATCTACAAACGACGCTCGAGGTTCAGCACACCGAGCGGTGCATTAAGGACATAAGCCTTCTGCGCAGCAATGAGGACAATCCTCAGTTTACGGACCTAGTCTGCATAATTGCTACTATCATCTTTCAACTAAATTTTCTCTAGAAACATATCAAAAACATTAGAGCTAAAATGCAAGCTACAACATAATTTGCAAAGACCTTTTGACTATGTTCATGATAATTGAGTTTAGCTAATCATATTACTAATAACTCCCACTCAAAATAGATATCCCTGTAGTCATTCGAGTGGCGCATGATCCAAATCCACTAACTCAAGTCCGATCATCGCGTGAGTTGAGTATAGTTTCAGTGGTGAACATCTCCATGTTGACCATATAAACTATATGATTCATGCTCGACCTTTCGGTCTCTTGTGTTCCGAGGCCATGTCTGTACATGCTAGGCTCGTCAAGTTTAACCCGAGTGTTCCGCGTGTGCAACTGTTTTGCACCCATTGTATGTGGACATTGAGTCTATCACACCCGATCATCACGTGGTGTCTAGAAACGACGAACTGTCGCAACAGTGCACGGACGGGGAGAACACAATTTTATCTTGAAATTTTAGTGAGGGATCACCTTATAATGCTACCGTCGTTCTATGCAAAATAAGGTGCATAAAAGGATTAACATCACATGCAAATCATAAGCGACATGATATGTCCATGATCTTGTGCTTCTTGATCTCCATCACCAAAGCACCGACATGATCTTCATCGTCACCGACGCCACACCATGATCTCCATCATTGTGCTGCCATCGAGGTTGTCGTCCTATCTATGCTATTACTACTAAAGCTACTACCTAGCAATATAGTAAACGCATCTGCAAGCACAAACGTTAGTTTAAAGACAACCCTATGGCTCCTGTCGGTTGCCGTAGCATAGACGTGCAAGTCGATATTTAACTATTACAACATGATCATCTCATACATCCAATATATCATATCATGTCTTTGGCCATATCACATCACATGCATACCCTGCAAAAACAAGTTAGACATCCTCTAATTTGTTGTTGCATGTTTTACGTGGCTGCTATGGGTATCTAGTATGATTGCATCTTACTTACGCAAGTCCACAACGGTGATATGAAATTTGCTATTTAACCTTCTCCAAGGACCACCTCGGTCAAATCCGATTCAACTAAAGTTGAAGAAAAAGACACCCGACAGTCATCTTTATGTAACAAGTTGCATGTTAGTCAATGACACCGGTCTCTCGTAAGAGTACGAGTAAGGTTGGTCCGGGCCGCTTCAATCCAACAATACCGCCGAATCAAGAAAAGACTAAGGAGGGCAGCAAATCGAACATCAACGCCCACAAACTCTTTTGTGTTCTACTCGAGATATCATCTACGCATGAACCTAGCTCATGATGCCACTGTTGGAGAACGTAGCATGGGAAACAAAAAAAATTCCTACGCACACGCAATACCTATCCATGGTGATGATCATCTATGAGAGGGAAGCGTATATAACGCGGTTAATGTAGTGGAACATCTTCGCGATTCAAGTCGCAGCCCGTCCCGCGATCTCATCACGATCCATCCCGCGATCCCATCACGATCCATCCCGATCTAGTGCCGAACGAGCGGTACCTCCGTATTCAGCACATCTCGATCCAGCAAGAGATACGGGGAAGTAGATGATTTCTCCGGTAGCGTGACGACGCGCCGGTGATTGTGCTAATCTATTCCTGCAGGGCTTCGCCTAAGCACCGCAGGAATCCGATCTAGAGGAAGAACTACAAACTAGAGGAGAGGGTAGCACGTGGCTGAAATTGTGTGTCTCAAGAACCCTCAATACCTCTAGTATATATAGGAGGGAGCGAGGGGAGGAGGCAGCCTCAAACCCTCAAGATTTGGTCGAAATTGGAGGTGGAGGAGTCCTACTCCAATCCTACTAGGAGTAGGATTCCTCCTTTCCACTTGGAAACCCTTTCCACCTTTTCCACCTTTGGGTTTTTGCCTCTCAAACCTCATTGGCCTTAGTGGGAGCTTATGTCAGCCCACTAGGGGCTGGTTTGTATCCTCCCACAACCCATAAGTCCCCTCGGGGTGTGACACCCCTCCCGATGGTCCCCGATACCCGGTACACTACCGATGAGCCCGAAACTTTTCCGGTGACCAAAACAGGACTTCCTATATATCAATCTTTACCTCTGGACCATTCCGGGGCTCCTCGTGACGTCTAGGATCTCATCCGGGACTCCGAACAACTTTAGGTTACCAACACCTATAACTCAGCTATACCGAAACGTCACCGAACCTTCAGTGTGCAGACCCTGCGGGTTCGAAAACTATGCAGACATGACCTGAGACATTCTCTGGTCAATAACCAATAGAGGGACCTAGATGTCCATATCGTCTCTTACATATTCTACGAAAATATCTATCGGTTGAACATCTATGTCAAGGATTCAGTTAATCCCGTATGTTGTTCCCTTTGTCCTTCGGTATGTTACTTGCCCGAGATTCGATCGTCGGTATCTCCATACCTAGTTCAATCTCATTACAGGCAAGTCTCTTTACTCGTTCTGTAATACAATATCATGTAACTAACTCCTTAGTCACATTGCTTGCAAGGCTTGTTCTGATGTTGTATTACCGAGTGGGCCCCGAGATACCTCTCCGTCACACGGAGTGACAAATCCCAGTCTTGATCCATGCCAGCCCAATAGACACCTTTGAAGATACCTGTAGAGCACCTTTATAGTCACCCAATAATGTTGTGACGTTTCATACACACAAGGTATTCCTCCGGTGTCCGGGAGTTGCATGATCTCATGGTCATAGGAACAGATACATTGACATGCAGAAAAACAGTAGCAATAAACTGGCACGATCATATGCTACGTTTATAGTTTGGGTCTTGTCCATCACATCATTCTCCTAATGATGTGATCCCGTTATCAAGTGACAACACTTGCCTATGGCTAGGAAACCTTGACCATCTTTGATCAACGAGGTAGTCAACTAGAGGCTCACTAGGGACAGTGTGTTGTCTATTTATCCACACATGTACTTGAGTTTCCAATCAATACAATTCTAGCGTGGGTAATAAACGATTATCATGAACAAGGAAATATAATAATAACCAATTTATTATTGCCTCTAGGGTATATTTCTAACAAGAGCTCCCTAAGTATATCTCTCCATCATCGAAAGAGAAAATCCCTCTCTCAAGCTATCTAGCCCATTGTCAAACTTTTCGATGAACCTGTAAGGTGTCGATATGGTCACCTAGTTAAAGATGGCGTTTGAGAAAACCCAAAGCTCATCGTACGGCAAGAAGTAACTACGATACTCCCATGGTCTAAGGAACATAAAACACATGTTAACACTCTGTGTTCTAACAATTGGTTTCAGAAGATATTACCTCAAAGTATAACATAGAAGTTTGGGTCGATTCAATATGATCATTCTTCTAACGCCATAACCTCAATATTTTTTAGGATCATCGTTATACTTAACGATATCCTAAGATCCGGAAAATTTGATCACTAATAACAGCCACACTTAGAGGCAAGACTAGGTACCTTATTTTATCGTTTATCATTCCACACGTGCATATGAGTTTTCCACTGAATCGCGTATAACAGGATCATACACTAGTGGGGACAGGGCCTATAGTCCCGGCCCGTAAGGGGCTTTAGTCCCGGTTCAACAACCGGGACCAAAGGGGCGGGACTAAAGGCGTCCCGGCCCCATTCCAAGCCGGGACCAAAGGTGCTCCACGTAGGCGCCTCGGAGCGCCCTCAGGGGCAGGCCCTTTAGTCCCAGGTCTTTACACGGACCGGGACTAAAGAGTTTCAGTTTTTGTTTATTTTTGGGTTTTAGGGTTTTAGGGTTTAGGTGTTCGGGAGATTAACGTGATGCCTCGTTTGGTGTTCGAGAATTAGTTTTCATATAATTCTAAATAGAAATAATTATGCATATATATATAAGATTAACTTATCTTACAAGCGAGCATATATATACAATTATATGGAGATCTGAATTATCGGGACTAGAGCCCGTCTATTCGATTACATGGACCAACATCAGTAATGGCCCCTAGCTACACTAAATCGTCCTTTGTCATCTATAGCTTCCGTCCTCAGAAAGGTCGCAAGCTCCTCTGCAACAGCAATCGCGCGTTGCTCTGGTAGGGACTTCTCCCTCATGGCCGTGTACTATATAAGAAGAGGAGATGAATATGAATATCAATCATGATAACAAAGAATGACGGGTAAAAATAGAGGTGTGAATGTTCATTGCTTACGTCGAATCTGTGATCCTTGTGCTCAGAGGTAAACGTGCGAATGGTCTCGCAAACATAGTATCCGCATAGATGCATTGTTGGGGAACGTCTCATGGGAAACGAAAAATTTCCTACGCGCACGAAGACCTATCATGGTGATGTCCATCTACGAGAGGGGATTTCCGATCTACGTACCCTTGTAGATCGCACAGCAGAAGCGTTAAGAAACGTGGTTGTTGTAGTGGAACGTCCTCACGTCCCTCGATCCGCCCCGCGAACCGTCCCACGAACGGTCCCGCGATCCGTCCCACGATCCGCTCCGATCTAGTGCTGAACGGACGGCACCTCCGCGTTCAGCACACGTACAGCTCGACGATGATCTCGGCCTTCTTGATCCAGCAAGAGAGACGGAGAGGTAGATGAGTTCTCCGGCAGCGTGACGGCACTCCGGAGGTTGGTTGTGATCTAATCTCAGCAGGGCTCCGCCCGAGCTCCGCAGAAACGCGATCTAGAGGAAAAACCGTGGAGGTATGTGGTCGGGCTGCCGTGGCAAAAGTTGTCTCAAATCAGCCCTAAAACCTCCGTATATATAGGGGGAAGAGGGGGAGCATTGCCTTGGGGCTCAAGAGGCCCCAAGGGGGTTGGCCGAGCCAAGGGGGGAAGGTCTCCCCTTCCAAACCGAATCCAACTTGGTTTGGAAGGTGGAGTCCTTCTTCCCTTTCCCACCTCCTCCTTTTTTTTCTTTTCTCTTTGATTTTCTTCCTAGGGCGCATAGGGCCTTCTTGGGATGTCCCACCAGCCCACTAAGGGTTGGTGCGCCACCCCCAAGGCCTATGGGCTTCCCCGGGGTGGGTTGCCCCCCCGGTGAATACCCGGAACCCATTCGTCATTCCCGGTACATTCCCGGTAACTCCGAAAACCTTTCGGTAATCAAATGAGGTCATCCTATATATCAATCTTCGTTTCCGGACCATTCCGGAAACCCTTGTGACGTCTGTGATCTCATCCGGGACTCCGAACAACATTCGGTAACCAACCATATAACTCAAATACGCATAAAACAACGTCGAACCATAAGTGTGCAGACCCTGCGGGTTCGAGAACTATGTAGACATGACCCGAGAGACTCCTCGGTCAATATCCAATAGCGGGACTTGGATGCCCACATTGGATCCTACATATTCTACGAAGATCTTATCATTTGAACCTCAGTGCCAAGGATTCATATAATCCCGTATGTCATTCCCTTTGTCCTTCGGTATGTTACTTGCCCGAGATTTGATCGTCAGTATCCGCATACCTATTTCAATCTCGTTTACCGGCAACTCTCTTTACTCATTCCGTAATACAAGATCCTGCAACTTACACTAAGTCACATTGCTTGCAAGGCTTGTGTGTGATGTTGTATTACCGAGTGGGCCCCGAGATACCTCCCCGTCACACGCAGTGACAAATCCCAGTCTCGATCCATACTAACTCAACTAACACCTTCGGAGATACCTGTAGAGCATCTTTATAGTCACCCAGTTACGTTGTGACGTTTGATACACACAAAGCATTCCTCCGGTGTCAGTGAGTTATATGATCTCATGGTCATAGGAACAAATACTTGACACGCAGAAAACAGTAGCAACAAAATGACACGATCAACATGCTACGTCTATTAGTTTGGGTCTAGTCCATCACATGATTCTCCTAATGATGTGATCCCGTTATCAAGTAACAACACTTGCCTATGGCCAGGAAACCTTGGCCATCTTTGATCAACGAGCTAGTCAACTAGAGCCTTACTAGGGACAGTGTTTTGTCTATGTATCCACACAAGTATTGTGTTTCCAATCAATACAATTATAGCATGGATAATAAACGATTATCATGAACAAAGAAATATAATAACTAATTTACTATTGCCTCTAGGGCATATTTCCAACATGCGTCCCCCGTGGCTGCTGTTCGCACTTTACGAGAATAGAATATATATAATCAAAATAATAATCTAGCATCATAAATGTATTGAAAATAGAAGTATATCATACTACTACTTACCTGAGCCGCTCTAAAGGTCAGCTTCTCAGGCTCGATACCGGGAGTCACGCACTTGAACCGCTTCCAAACCCTGCCCGACAAGGATAATGATTTGCTAAGTTTTTCATTAATTGATATATCAGAAAATCATCGAAAGAGACCGATAGAGCGCAAGAATGATTGAAATTACCCTTGGAGCATGTCCTGCAGGCTTTGGAACTGTTCCAAGGGTCTCGATAATGGGTCGAAGGCATCAACTCTTCCCTTATCAATTTGAATGTCCAACAGAATCCAATGGAAGCTGCACATGTATGTATATATATATATATATGTGTGTGTGTGTGTGTGTGTGTGTGTGTGTGTGTGTGTGTGTGTGTGTGTGTGTCAGTAACTTATCAATTACACTTATAAGTGAATGGACACAACAGAGTAAAGACCCTCACCTGAAGTTGTATGGAAACAGTATGTGGTCACAGAAATTTTGATCTGTTAGAAACCTTAGAAGGTTTTCCTCCGTCTCCTTGGGTTTATCAGTTAGTGTCGCTGTATGTATTTTATCTGGGTCAATAAACCCAATATTTAGGATGTTCGTATTTTTACAATCCAGAATCTTCATTCTGCATAATAGAGTACAAGTTATATATAGACAATGAATTGAAATAACTAAACAAGTTATATGTAGACAATGAATTGAAAAACTTACAGACAATAGCAACTCATAAGCGATTTGTCGAGGGCGTCAGCATTGTACATCTGGAAGAGTTCATCAAAGTCGATATGGATTTCTTCGGGGCGGCCGTAGTACTCCCGTGGGACACTCACCACGATCATCGTTCTCCCATTCTTTGATTCACTTAAGTACCATGTATGCAAGTAATGCATATTTGTTGGGAGATCATCTTTGCTGACCAAAGGCGCTCCCATGACAAACTGTGGCTTAGGGGCTACCACAGCCTTGGGTAACATGTCGTCTTGGGAAGCCAGAATGTATTCAACCGGGATACCCCATTCATTCGCCCACTTCTTTGCTAATTCCAAATCTTGCCCCTGCACCAGAGGGGGGACATTCTCGGGTAACACCCTGAGGGGTGGGATCGACTGTTTGGCCTGTTGTCCAAGCTGAGGAACGTCTGATATTTTTTTGCTTGTAGTTGAACTTGATTTGCTCCCACTTGCACTTGCACATGATCTGCTCTTTTTCACTTCCTTCTGCAATGTGCGTGTATAGTCATCAGGCTTATGGTGTAAGTCATACTGTGATGGAAGGGTCGTGAAGTATTTTGCATATGCTATTTGCTTCTTGGTGTATTCCCGGCGGGGCTCGGGTTCCTTCTTTTTCATCTGCGCATCATGATGTTCCTTTGCTATCCTGGCATTTTCCTCGGGGGTACGATCATAAGGTCTGATAGGAATATTAGCATGAGGTACCTTTGGGAGGGGCGACAGTTTGTGCTTTGGGGGGCTCCATCGCTTAGAAATCATCGGCGGAGTGTTCTTGCTGGCACGCTTCCGCTTAGTATCCGGAGCGGGCGGCGGCGGAGACGGACGACCCAAGTCCGGCGGCGGTGATCGAGATGGACTCGTGTTGTGCTCGCCGACGTCATGTGGAGGGCTTGGACGTGATGGAGGTGTAGGTGACCTGCGACAACTCGGAGGCGGTGTTGTCCTTGGGGCCGAGCCTGGAAGCTTGATGTAGTTCTTGTCCCATAGGATGACTCCACCCAGTACTTATCCGAGTGTCCTCTCATCTTCGGGTCCAGTTATGTCGAGCTCCATATCATGAAACCCTGCCATGATTTCATCCACCCCGACTTTAGCAAAGCCAGCTGGAATCTCACGGCCATGCCAGCGTGCATCAGGGCCAGAAGGTAAAGCTTGTCCGACGGCCACCTTCATGGATATGTTCTTGAATTTCTGATGGAGTTCACATGATGTTGACTCCTTGATTACATCCACGGGGTAGCCGGGACCGCCCTCTATCATTCTTCGTGCATCGTCGGGCGGGGCCTCAGATTCAGCCACGCTGCTTTTCCGCTTAGATGGGGCGCCGGTAATATCAAGTGCAGGATCTTCCTGGCGAGCTACTCCTCTAAGCTCATCAATCTGCTTTTGTTGCTCGTTAATCCTGGCAAGCAGCTGGTTGAACTTGTCATTCTCCTCATCCTGATGCCGCTTCTTTGCTCTCGCTCGGCTTCTGTAAGTGTCTTGGTCTCTGGCAAACCCAAGCCACCATGGGTAAGAAGGACCGAAGCCTCGCGTTTATCCTCCATGTTCGTCATTGCCGAGGACCAGTGTGAGAAAATCTTTCTCTCTATCTGCAGTGAACTTTCTTTTTCCCTCCTTAATTTCTTTCACTATCTTTTTCCAATTCTCCCTGGGTATCCTAAGACCGTCACTGCAGATGAGGTCCCCTGTTTCTTCGTCGTACGAACCACCATGCGCAAGGAACCAATTTCTTGCTCTCAATTCCCACTCATCACGGAGTGGTTCACGTATGATTCCTTTAGCTAGCAGATATTGCTCTTTCTTATCCCACTTTGGGATGGCAGTCTCATAGCCCCCTGGCCCGAGCTTGTGGTGATATTTCTTCTTGTCGGCATTTTTCTTGTTCTTTTCTGATAATGCCTGGGCATCTTCTGACTCCTTGTACTCTTGAAATGCCTTCCAGTGATTCGCCTGCTTGGCTAGATACCCCTCGAATACTGGCACTTTCTTTGTCTTCAGAAAGTTTTTCCATAGCTTCTTCTTCCAGCTACAGAACAGTTCGGCCATCTTCTTTAGAGTCCACTGCTTGACTTTGGCCCTCAGTTTGTTTGTGGCGTCTTCATTCTCACATTCTGGCAGGTTGAAATGTGACATGAGATCATTCCAAAGATTATCTTTGTACCTTTCGGCGACATAGTCACTATCGACTGCCCCTTTGCGCTTGTTCCACTCCCGAACGCTGATCGGGACGTGATCCCTAACGAGAACTCCGCAATGCTTCTTGAATGTGTCAGCAGCATTCTTAGGAAGCTTGGGTTCGCCCGTAGGCAATATCACCTCAAAGGTGTAATGCGTCCGTGCATCCAACTTCCTAGTCGGGCCTCGTTTCGTAGCTATGCTCGATGTGTAGGCCTAAGAGGGAGAAACATTCGTCAAATGAATGTATATGTATACAATATAGAGCTATCTCCAATATTTTTCACATATTACAAGTGATTGTCGAACTTCATATGTATACCTCGCCGGACTTTATTATTTCTCCACTGGCTTCTCCACCGGCTTCTCCATCAGTGGAGCTATCATCTTCTCCGTCATTGGACCTATCTCCTGCCCCATCGGCTTCATCTTCGTGTCGGTCGACCTCCATTCCATATCCGGAGGGGTTTAGATATGACGAGGGAGATTCAGCTGGTTCAACGTCGGGGTCGTCTTTGATTATATCTTCGAGAAGTTCTTCCTCTTCGAGGTTCCTGATATGTGGATCCATAGTTCTGCAAAAAACGGACATTTGATTAACTAATAAACTAACAAACTATATAAGAGGGGTTGGAAACTTCGAAGTGTCGTTTTATATAGGAGGACCTTTAGTCTTGGGTCTTGGCTAGAACCTAAACTCTAAAATATGTCTAACGGATTCTCTTAACCTTTAAGGATTTAACAAAATGGCGACATTCTAGATGTGTAGAAAATGATCCTATTTTTCCTGATCTCATCTACCCTTCTATATGTCACATTGCCTGGTGTCAAAGGACTTTGTTGAACTTTGTACCAAAAAAGAATTATTCTATCAGGAACTCCGTTCCAAAACAACTTTAGTCCCGGGTCGTGGCTCCACCCGGGACTCCTAGATTTCTGCATAGTATTCAAAGTAGGAGTACTTTTCCATTTTGAGCATTCAATAAGAAAAACCAAATCGTAAAATAAAGTAGTATTCAAATTAGCATGCATTTAATTATAAGCAAAACTACATCATCTCTTTTGTCCGTACATCGTCGAATATTATCACTAATACTCCTCGAATACTATCATACATATAGCATCACTGATACATCTAGAACCGTAGAGCCCGACGGGTATCGTCGCGGGCGATGGACACCCAAAGAGAAGGAACCATCACAGGATCATAGCTCCACTGAGATCCCCGAAGAACCTGTCAGGTATGCTCAAACCTGCCCTCCAACGCAACCATGTAGCAACGGACGTGCTCATCCTCCTCGCTGACACGGTGACGTACCACCTCCGCGGTGTCCGGAAGCCTCGGCACCGTCACTGGCCCACGCGACCGCCACCAAACAAGGATCGGGTCAACAACGGGTTGGCTCATCACCAACCTATGCCCCCCGGAAGGTAGCACTTCCCAATACCAGCCGGGCGGAGCCCAGTCCCGGACATGGCCCCTCTGATCAAGCAGGTGACCTCCGCCGAGTCGACGACGAGGATGCGGGATAGGATCGTAAAATGAACTAAAAAAATAAACTAGTTCTATTAATTTTCTTGCTAAAAATAAACTATTAACACTTAAGCATATACAATAGCAAAATTAAACTATTAACACTTAAGCATATACAATAGCAAAATTAAGCAATAATATAAGAAACACTAATTAAGCATCTATATACGTAGAAATGTCTTCTTCTTCTTCTTTTTCTTCTTCTTTCTTATTTTCTTCTCCGCTTCTTCTTCAACTTCTCTTCTTCTACTTCTCCTCTTCTTCTATTTTTCCTCTTCTTCTCCTCTCCTCCTCTTCTTATTCTCCTTTTTCTTCTTTTCTTCTCCTCCTCTTCTTATTTTCCTTTTTCCTAATCTTATTTTCTTATTTTTTTCATCTTTCTTCTACTCGTAACCCTAACCTAATTCTAAATATTACTAACCCTAATAATCTAGCACAAACCTAATAACAATAGGAATTAAATGACAAAAAAACTCTTTTTCTTTTTCTTCTTTTCTTCTCCTTTTTCTTTCTTTCTTCTCCTTTTTCTTCCTTTCTTCTCCTTTTTCTTCTTTTCTTCTCCTTTTTCTTCCTTTCTTCTCCTTTTTCTTCCTTTCTTCTCCTCTTCTCCTTTTTCTTCCTTTCTTCTCCTTTTTCTTCCTTTCTTCCCTTTTTCTTCTTTTCTTCTCCTTTTTCTTCTTTTCTTCTCCTTTTTCTTCTTTTCTTCTCCTTTTCTTCTTTTCTTCTCCTTTTTTTCTTTTCTTCTACCGGCCGGAGTGTTGGGGAGGAGGGGGCGGGGGGCTTACCGACCGGAGGCGTCGACGACGGCGAGGAGGACGGCAGGCGGCGGCGAGGAGGACGGCGGGCAGCCTGACGGCGTCGTCGAGTTCGTCGGTGTGCCGCGCCGGGCAGGAGAACGAGGAAGGAGAGAACAAAATGCGATTTGGGTTGGAAATTTTCTAACTCCGCTTATATAGGTGGGTCTTTAGTCCCGGTTCGGGGCTCGAACCGGGACTAAAGACACCCTTTAGTCTCGGGTGGAGCCATGACCCGGGACTAAAGGCCCTTTTTCGGCAGACCAAAAGGCGGGAAGCAGGGGCCTTTAGTCCCGGGTAGGGCTCGAGCCGGGACTAAATACACCCTTTAGTCCCGGGTCGTGGCTCCACCCGGGACTAAAGCCCCTCCGCTGGCTGCACGATAAGTTTAGTCCCACCTCGCCAAGCGAAGGGGACTAACACTAGTTTATAAGCCCCGTCGCAGCATCTCCATCGAGCTCCTCTCTAAAGCAGGCTTACGGGCCTAAACTCACTGTAAGTTTGAAAATTGAAACTATATTCGAAATTATGGAGAAAATTCAACCTGAATTCAAAGTGAGGTCACTTTGAATTTAGGTTGAATTTTCTCTATACATTCTCATATAGTTTCAATTTTTTTCTATTTTCAAAATTAATTATTTTGACTATCCAAACTATTATCTATTTTGTTATTTTCAATTAAAAACTATGTTTATTAAAAATTCTTTTTGCATATTTGAGAATTTGACAAAACTATGAAAATGAAAAGTGTTTGAAATTGAATAAATAATTCAAAACTATTTTCTATTTTCAAAATTAATTATTTTGACTATCCAAACTATTAACTATTTTGTTATTTTCAATTAAAAACTATGTTTATTAAAATTCTTTTTGCATATTTGAGAATTTGACAAAACTATGAAAATGAAAAGTGTTTGAAATTGAATAAATAATTTAAAACTATTTTCTATTTTCAAAATTAATTATTTTGACTATCCAAACTATTAACTATTTTGTTATTTTCAATTAAAAACTATGTTTATTAAAATTCTTTTTGCATATTTGAGAATTTGACAAAACTATGATAATGAAAAGTGTTTGAAATTGAATAAATAATTGAAAACTATTTTCTATTTTCAAAAGTAATTATTTTGACTATCCAAACTATTAACTATTTTGTTATTTTCAATTAAAAACTATTTTTTTGAGCTAGTTGACCGTGAAATTGAAAAGCACTACAAATGAACTCTGAAAATGTTGAAAGTTGGCATGCTATCATCATTTCACCCACATAGCATGTGTTAAAAAGTTGAGAGGGCTACGACAAAAACTGGATGCACTTCGTGGACAAAACGGACAATCTCTCTCGAAGTATCAGGGTTTCGAACGAGAACTCATCTCTTACAAAGGGATTTCATTTTTTTGAACTTATTTGAACTCCATACTTTTTGTGTGTTCAAAATGCACCATTCAAAGGCACATCACAAAATTTCAACAATTTCAGACTTCATTTGGTATTCTTCGTGCATTTACTTATTTTTTTGAGCTAGTTGACCCTGAAATTGAAAAGCACTACAAATGAACTCTGAAAATGTTGAAAGTTGGCATGCTATCATCATTTCACCCACATAGCATGTGTTAAAAAGTTGAGAGGGCTACGACAAAAACTGGATGCACTTCGTGGACAAAACGGACAATCTCTCTCGAAGTATCAGGGTTTCGAACGAGAACTCATCTCTTACAAAGGGATTTCATTTTTTTGAACTTATTTGAACTCCATACTTTTTGTGTGTTCAAAATGCACCATTCAAAGGCACATCACAAAATTTCAACAATTTCAGACTTAATTTGGTATTCTTCGTGCATTTACTTATTTTTTTGAGCTAGTTGACCCTGAAATTGAAAAGCACTACAAATGAACTCTGAAAATGTTGAAAGTTGGCATGCTATCATCATTTCACCCACATAGCATGTGTTAAAAAGTTGAGAGGGCTACGACAAAAACTGGATGCACTTCGTGTACAAAACGGACAATCTCTCTCGAAGTATCAGGGTTTCGAACGAGAACTCATCTCTTACAAAGGGATTTCATTTTTTTGAACTTATTTGAACTCCATACTTTTTGTGTGTTCAAAATGCACCATTCAAAGGCACATCACAAAATTTCAACAATTTCAGACTTAATTTGGTATTTTTCGTGCATTTACTTATTTTTTTGAGCTAGTTGACCCTAAAATTGAAAAGCACTACAAATGAACTGTGAAAATGTTGAAAGTTGGCATGCTATCATCATTTCACCCACATAGCATGTGTTAAAAAGTTGAGAGGGCTACGACAAAAACTGGATGCACTTCGTGTACAAAACGGACAATCTCTCTCGAAGTATGAGCGTTTCGAACGAGAACTCATCTCTTAGAAAGGTTTATTAAAATTCTTTTTGCATATTTGAGAATTTGACAAAACTATGAAAATGAAAAGTGTTTGAAATTTAGTACATTCCATACATGCATTACATAAAAAGTTTAATACACTATTACATTATTGCACCAATATTCCTATCTATTATTTCTGTTTTCTTCTGGGTCGTAGCCATGGAGAATCTTCATCATTCAGTAGGATGCTTGGGTCGGTTTTCACTTTGAAGGGCGGAATTTCATGAAACTTATTATAATCTTCTGACATGTCTGTCTTGTCATCTACTCCCACGATGTTTCTTTTCCCTGAAAGAACTATGTGGCGTTTTGGCTCATCGGACGATATCTTCTTTTGCTGATTTCTTTTTATCGTTTTTGTAGACATGTCCTTCACATAGAAAACCTGAGCGACATCATTGGCTAGGACAAATGGTTCATCTATGTACGCAAGATTGCTGAGATCCACTGTTGTCATGCCGTACTTTTGGTCTACAACTACCCCGCCTTCTGTCAGCTTCACCCATTTGCACCGAAACAAAGGGATCTTAAAAGTAGGTCCATAGTCAAGTTCTCATATCTCCTCTATGTACCCGTAATATGTTTCCAAACAGTGCCCATTCTCATCTGTTGCATCAAAGCGGACACCACTATTTTGGTTGGTGCTCTTTTTATCTTGGGCAACCGTGTAAAATGTATTCCCATTTATCTCATACCCTTGGAAAGTACATATAGTCGAAGATGGTGGCCTGGCCAAACAGTACAGCTGATCTCCAACGGTGTCGTCATTCATGAGATGTGTCTGCAACCAACTGCCGAAAGTCTTCTCGTGTTCCCCTTTAATCCAAGAATCAGCCTTCCCCCGGTTTTCGAAGCGTAGAATATTCTTGTGTCTCACGATATACGGAGCCACCACAGTGGAATTGTGTAGAACCGTGTAGTGTGCTTGAGAGAAAGAATGTCCGTCCATACATACTTTTGCTTTCCTTCCTAGTGTGCCTTTTCCTGTCAGCCTACCCTCATACCGAGATTCGGGAACACCAATCGGCTTAAGGTCAGGAAGAAAGTCCACACAAAACTCAATGACCTCCTCTCTTCCATAGCCCTTGGAGATGCTTCCTTCTAGCCTAGAACGGTTACGAACATATTTCTTTAAGACTCACATGAACCTCTCGAAGGGGAACATATTGTGTAGAAACACAGGACCGAGAATTCTAATCTCTTCGACTAGGTGAACTAGGAGTTGTGTCATTATATTGAAGAAGGATGGCGGGAACAACAACTCAAAGCTGACCAGACATTGGACCACATCAATCTGTAACCCTGATAGACTTTCTCGATCGATTACCTTCTGAGAAATTGCATTGAGGAATGCACATACCTTCACAATTGCCAGGCGAACATTTTCCGGTAGAATTCCCCTCAATGCAACCGGAAGTAATTGCGTCATAAGCACGTGGCAGTCATGAGACTTTAGGTTTTGGAATTTTTTGTCTTTCATATTTACGATTCCCTTTATATTCGACGAGAAGCCGGTCGGGACCTTGATACTAAAAAGGACTTCAAAGAAGATTTCCTTCTCTTCCTTAGTAAGAGCGTAGCTGGCACGCCCTTGAAACAGCCCTGAATGCATGCCATCTCTTCCTTTATGACGTTCCTGGTCCTCCCGTGCTTCCGGTGTATCTTTTGACTTCCCATACAAGCCCAGGAAGCCTAGAATATTCACGCAGAGATTCTTCGTCAGGTGCATCACGTCGATTGCCGAGAGGACCTCATGGACTTCCCAGTAGGTAGCTCCCAAAATATAGATTTCTTCTTCCACATGGGTACGCGCTTATCAGGGCCGTTAGGAACAGGTTGGCTGCCAGGACCCTTTCCAAAGATTACTTTTAAATCTTTGACCATATCAAATACTTCAGCACCAGTACGGATGACAGGCTTGCCCCGGGGTTCTGCCTTGCCATTGAAATGCTTGCCTTTTTTCTTTAAGGGATGCTTGGGCGGAAGAAAACGACGATTGTACGGGTACACATTCTTCCTACATTTGTCCAGATATATACTTTCTGTCTGATCCAAACAGTGCGTGCATGCATTGTATCCCTTGTTTGACTGTCCTGAAATGTTACTAAGAGCAGGCCAATCATTGATGATTACGGAAAGCAACGCTCGAAGGTCAAATTCCTCTTGTTTGTGCTCGTCCCACACACGTACACCTGGTTCGGCCCACAGCTGTAAAAGTTCATCAACTAATGGCCTTAGGTACACATCAATATCGTTGCCGGGTTGCTTTGGACCTTGGATAAGCACTGGCATCATAATGAACTTCCGCTTCATGCACAACCAAGGAGGAAGGTTGTAGATACATAGAGTAACGGGCCAGGTGATGTGACTGCAATCTGCTCCCCAAAAGGATTCATGCCATCTGTACTCAGACCTAACCATAAGTTCCTTGCGTCAGCTGCAAATCTCGGGAACTCTCTCTCGATTTTTCTCCACTGCCGACCATCAGCGGTGTGCCTCAACTTATCGTCTTTCATACGATCTTCCATGTGCCATCGCAACAACTTCGCATGATCTTTATTTCTGAACAGACGTTTCAACCGTGGTATTATAGGAGCATACCACATCACCTTGGCAAGAACACTCTTCCTGGGTGGCTCGCCCTCAATATCACCAGGGTCATCTTTTCTGATCTTATACCGCAATGCAGTGCATACCGGGCATTTATCCATATTCTCGTACTTCTCACCACGGTAGAGGATGTAGTCATTAGGGCATGCATGTATCTTCTGCACGTCTAATCCTAGAGGGCAGACAAGTTTATTTGCTTCGTACGTGCTGGCGGGCAATTCGGTCTTTCTTGGAAGCATCTTCTTCATCAGTACCAGCAACTTTTCGAATGACGAGTCAGTCACACCGGTCTCTGCCTTCCACTTCAGCAATTCCAGTGTGCTACACAGCTTCTTTTGGCCATCTTCACAAGTTGGGTACAACAATTTGTTGTGGTCCTGTAACATCTGCTCGAACTGCAACCTCTCCTTTTCTGTGTCGCAACCTCGTCGTGCATCAGAAATGACCCGGCCAAGATCATCAGCGGGCTCATCTGGTTCCCGTTCTTCATCCCGATCTTCTTCTTCATTGTCTTCCATTGCGGTATCAGCATACTCAGGGAACATAGATCGGTAGTTGTCATCATCGTTCTCTTCTTCTTCATCGTCGTCTTCCATCATAACCCCTCTTTCTCCGTGCTTGGTCCAAACATTATAGCCCGACATAAAACCGGACCGAAGCAGGTGGCTCTGAATGACTCTTGAGGAAGTGTAATCCTTGTCATTCCGACATTCAACACATGGACAAAACATAAAGCCACCACCATGCTTGTTCGCATCGGCTGCATCTCGAAAAGAATGCACGCCTTCTCTGTAAGCGGCTGTGCGTCGATCACCGTACATCCATGGATGGCTCATCTGCGTTATACGACAGTATATCAAATACAATCAAGATCCTAAAAATTAGTACTGCACGGTCTAAACGAGGAAATATAGTTGCTAACCTTTTAGAATAAGTAGAAATAAAGAGGAAGAGGTTTAAGCGTGGCTCAGGCATCTCATATCGTAGTTGTGTTCGGTGAACTGAAGCGGCATCGCTCTAACACACATTTCAACAAACACCTCTAGTGCATAAAAAATGGAGAGCTAGCACACACCCACACTCTTCCATCCAAGAAAAATGCAAGGAAGAGGAGAGAGGGGGGATGTGCTATATATAGGCAGAGGACTTTAGTCCCGGTTTGAGACACAAACCGGGACTAAAGGTGGCGCACATGCGGGCTGCACACCGCGTAGCCCTTTAGTCCCGGTTTGGGACACAAACCGGGACTAAAGGCTCCTTACGGGCCGGGACCAAAGCCTCGTGGGAGGCATTGCGATTTGGGGCGACGTGGCCTGGTCTTTAGTCCCGGCCCAGAGGCAGGCCGGGACTAAAGGGTCCAGGCCAAAGGCCCGTTTTCCACTAGTGATAGTAGTCATAACACAGAATATAAACTCTTAATTATGAATATGAAAATATAATAATATAATATTATTGTCTCTAGGTCATATTTTCAAGACCATCACACGCATGTCGAACTACATAATTAATGGGCCAAAACCAACAAAGTAAAATTTGTCATAAACTTTAAAAAATAAACTAAAAAATGGGATTAACCATTACTAATACTATCATACAGTCCAAGTATTTGATTCCTCGTAGTGAAGGAGAATGGCCTTTCGATGATGTTGCGAGCCTCCACTTCACCCACCGTACTAGCTGATGTCGCTTCCTCGTCAACGACGCCCTCATGTAGCTTGGCAAATGCCTCATCATGGGTCCTTCGTCGTGCCTCGTAGGCGGCACGATGATAGCAGTAGGAAAGATCAACCTCATACAAGGTCAGTGAGGCATCGACTAATTGGCACTCCTCGTAGGAAGCGCGGTACCCGTGGTAGGCGAACTCAGTGTGATACGAGGCCAAGGAAGCCTCGATTGCTTGGTGCTCCTTGTTGGTGGTGGGTTACTTGCGGACAACGAGCTCGGCAAGATATGATGTCAGTGATGCCTCAGTTATTTGGTACTCCTCAATTAGAGTTTAGAGAGCTCTCTTTTTTTTTGAGAAGAAGGTTTAGAGAGCTCTCATCTCCGATAACGACATAAAGATAAGAGTGCATAACACGAGCATATGCATACAGAGTATTCTTTCTTCTTTTCTTCCAGATATATAGAATATCAAGGCCGAGAAAATGAATTACTCCACTATTTACTCCTAGTACCAGCCATGCATGCAGGCAGACTTTATTCCTACTTACTGTACATTGCATGGCGATGGCAAACGGCATCACCTATCCACATCCGCTGCTTGCCCTGCATTGGACGAACTGATCTGAATGATCTCACGGTGTCATGGGTCGAAAACGGCGTCGCCGCACTTGCACTTCCACCTGACGGGCACGTAGTCGGCGCACAGCGGGCCAACTCCGGCGCGGACCTGCACGGCCGTGCAGGGCGCGCACCCGCCGCACCTCCGCTCGCACACGCAGCACGGCGGGCTCGACCCCACCCTGCTCAGCCGCTGCTCATCCCCTCCTCCTCCTCCTCTCCCGCTCACCTGAACCATCAACCAACGAAACCAACGCGTCATGCAGCATGCGTACATACGTCCCGCACGCATCAAGCGACGAGGTGCTCGAGAAATAGACGGCGAGCCATGAAGAGACGTACCGGCGGTGCGCGCGGTTCGTCGGCTCTGCCATGCACCAGCTCCGCACCTCGGGACACGGCGAGCACAAGGAGGCAGCAGGCGAGGAAGAAGAGCCAGGCCGCCACGTCCCGCTCCCGCCGAGGAGCCCCACGCATCGATCGATCACGCGACGCGAGGCCGGCAGGAAATGGCAGGCCCAGAGCGTCCCCGGCTTTGCTCTGCTCTGCGCTCCTCGCCTCCTCACTCAGAGCACAGAGATCCTTGAGCGGTGGAGCCGGTGCTCTTCTCCTGCTGCTGCTCCTCCTCTGTTTCTGGGATAAGGCTTCCCGCAGCCTAGCTAGGAGATGACTAGCTAGACGCGTGCATGTAAATGCAATGGCGACGCCATGACCGGCTGCAGGTCGTGAGAGTTATGGGCACGGAAACTAGTCCTCCATTGCCGTGTGGCTGTGGCTGTGGGTGTGGGTGTGCATGCATGAGGCGGCTGCCGTTTCAGAGTTCGCCCGTGCCGTCGTGGCATCGAAAGGCTACGGGAGTAGGAGTAGAGCGGATTTAGGAAAAGTGCGCAGGCTTTTTCTCCTCCTCGGCCTGCCTAGGTTGCAGCGCTGCAGCAGCGAGGACTTCGCCTCGCATTAACGGCACATGGTTTTTTGTGGTGTCTGAGTTTGCTCTGCTTCTGCCTCTGCTGTGGACTTCTTCACTGTGCCGGATGCCGGTATGAGGGTATAAGGCCTGTTTGTTTCATAAGAAAGTACTAAAAAAGTTACCCTTTCGTACGGACTTTTTCCTTTAGTCCCAAATACCCCCTTTTAGTTCATAAAAGTCTATCCTGTTTGTTTCACATGAGACTAAAAAAAGAATTTTTTTAGTCCATACATCAAAAAGTCCCTAGAAACAAACACCCCCTAAGACTATCTACAATGAAAGTAAGAGGATGTTTGGATACGTTTTAGTCTCATGATTAAAAATAGTGGAATTAAAACTTACCAGCCTCACCCATGCTTAGATCCAAATACTAAAGAGACTAAAATCAAGTTAATGAACATTTATTATCCTTCAAACCCTTCAATCCAGAACTCGCCTATGTTAAAGGAGAGGAGTTAAATGAGAAGAGAGATGACTAATCCACATTTTAGTAGGGATACCCCTGACTAAAAAAAATTAGTCTCAAGACTAGTTTTAGCCCCTCTTTAGTCAAGTGTGATTGGAACTTTAGCCACTCAAAAAGACTATTTTTAGTTAGACTAAAATAAGTCCCTTGGATCTAAGCATCCTCTAACATACTAGGTAGTAACATAGATGTCATCTAAGCAAGAAATATGATGTAACAACTAACTGATGTGAAGAGAGAGAATTGAGTAACTTAGCATGTTACTATTCATAGTAGGAGTAACATAGCGGATACCGAGACAAGATGAGTCCAAATGCTCATAAATGAAAGGTTCAATGTTATTACCTCTATGTTACTATCCAATATGAAGGTAGTAACTTAGACTAGTAACATATATATGTTACTACTCTATGTTACTCTTCATTGTGAGTAGTCTAAAAAACAGGGATACTACACTCGCGTCGAGATCTCTAGTAGATGCTTCACAGAAAAATACTCTAGTCATGTACCAGAATAATTAGAAGCATTTCCTCTCTTTGACACCAAATCATCAAAGTCACCGTTCAAGAAATTCATCAAAGTTTGAACCCCAGATCTGATACTATTAGATCAAGTACAATAAGGTACAGTCAGCAGGCTGTAAGAATTAAAATACTATATTTTTGTTGAGTTGGATGAGAGAGAAGAGGAGAGAGAAGGGAAGCGGACTCTTCGTGAAGAACTAGCTCTAGCACGTGCTCCTAGATGTTTTGTGAGAATGAAAGATGGGTCATATATGATAAAAGTAGTACTCTTTTATAGCTAACTATTGTATAAGCTAGCTATAAGATGGGAAATAAGATGACTTATAGCCAACAGTTGGCAATACTATTAACCATGCTCTTAGAGCAAGTACAATAAGGTACAGTCAGCAGGCTGTAAGGATTAAAATAATATATTTTTGCTGAGTTGGATGAGAAAGAAGAGGAAAGAGAAGGCAAACGGGCTCTTCGTGAAGAGCCAGCTCTAGCACGTGCTCCTAGGTGCTTTGTGAGAATGAAAGATGTGTCATATATGATAAAAGTAGTACTCTTTTATAACCAACTATTGTATAAGCTAACTATAAGAAGGGCTATAAGACTGCTTATAGCCAGCAGTTGGCTATACTATTAACCATGCTCTTAGAAGATAAGAGCCTAGACCACATAGCGCCAACAAGAAAATCTCCATGTAGCGCAAACCTGAAGAAAAAAACGCACAAAACAAGAAAACCGCCTAGACAACGTGGCGTTTCCGTCTATTTAGGCTGGCCCAGGAGCGAGCACTCTGTGCGATTCCTTGACATATAAAAAACTATCCCATAATCTGTGGATCTCGATGAATAAAATTTGACTTTCCCTAAAAAAGTCTAATAGGTGCACTTTCTCAGAAAAGAAACTAATGGTGCCCTTCATGTCCTCAAGAGCGCGTCAAGTGGTGCATCTGGCCGCCATCACGTGTCACACGATGGGTCGGTGGCGCAACCTCTAGTTTTTCCTTTTACTTTTTTCTTTTGAATTTACTAGGTTTTGACGATTTTTATAAGAAGCGACACTTTTCCATGAGAAACATGGTTGTGTTTCCTAAAAAATAAAAACACAGCCGTAAAAAAATATAGTTTGCTTTCATGAGAAACACGGTATTACTTCCTCAGGAGTACTGGATGTGCGTTGAAAAAGTGGAAAACACAGACTATGCCAAAAAAACACTGCTATGCTTCCACGGAAAAAAGAAAAAAAGCACAACTTTGTTTATGCTTGTGCTTCTCCGAAAAAAGGAAAACACTACTATGCTTCCATGGAAAAAAGAAAAAAAAACACAACTTTACTTATGCTTGTGCTTCTCCGAAGAAAGGAAAACACTATCTGCTTTCCAATAAACATAGTGAAAACATAATTGTACTTTTGGGCTCCGTTTTTTTTTCCTCTTTTGGTTTAAAAGACCGACTTTCATTTTTTTGTTTCTGGTTTTGTCGTGAAAAAAGTTCTTTGAAACATATTAACATGGGATGTTTCCGAAGATCTGGACGCAAGAAACTCAATGGTGAAAATATTTGGAATTTGGGGACACCGTTTCAGAGATTAACGGTTGAAAAGAAAAATGAATTCACGAAAAAGGGAAAACTTTCAGGTTGCACCAAATGACGTATATGCGATGTGTCATTTATCAGCACCAGAGAATGCGGGGAATGACATTTCCAAGGGAAACCCTTAACTAGTGTTTTTTTTCTAAAGTTTGGGACAGCACAACCCCAATTGGGTCGGTGCTTTGCCGCGGTGCTATAGCTCGAAACTATAGCGGGAGATTTATTGTCCTTTTTTGTGGGTGATTTTCATTGCTTTTTCAGAAGAACACGAAAAATATACGACCCTGATAAATTCCGAACTTTCAAATTTCAAGCATGGAAACGCGAACATTTTTTATGGCAATTTTAGTTGATGGGGGGTGGTAAGTTTAGCCGTGAACATGGCAATTTTGTCCCATTTTACTTTTTGCCAGAAATTTTTCATGTTTGTCAACTAAACTTGCTACATAGCGTCAATTAAAGTTGCCAGGAAGAACTTTCGGGTTGCCATGCCTAAAATAGAACGTTCAGAAATTGTTATTTCAAAAAATATGTTTATTTTAGCAAATGTGTATTTTGAAAAGTTAAATATTTATGGGAACATTGTTTTAATAACGTGAACATTCATAAAACGTTTATGCAGATTTTTATTTAAAAAATAACATTTTCTAAAACTCTCATGAACACATTTGAAGAATTCTAAAGTTTTTTTTGAATATTTTAGGATGCAAACGTTTTTTTAAACGGATGTTATTTAAAATCTGTAAATATTTTAGAAATCTTTATTTTTTTATTTATGAATATTTTAGAAAACACTTGAACATTTATAATATTTCATAAATAATTTTTAAAATTGTGAATATTTCTCTGGAAAAGAGGAACAAAAACTTCTAGACCATTCCAAAAAAAGGATTCTTGTAGACCTACGGACCGGCTCTCTTGTGCGTTGCTACATGCGGTTGGCCGACACCTTGTCGCACAGAGTGATAAATACTTTCTCAGTCACAAAATAAAAGTCTCAACATTGGTACAACTTTGTATAAAAATTAATATAAAGTTAAAACACTTATTTTGAGACATAGAAAGTAGGATTTGCCCTTCAGTGCACCGGATACACCCTGCCAAGTCGCTACACCGCTGGATCGATCGGGCCTTGTCCTTGGAGTAGTAGTAGGACCGGGGAGATTTGTAGGACATCTCACATTAGGTGGGATCGTGAATGCAACCCCAAAAATTCATATTTAAACATTTCAAAAAATCTTGAATTATTTGACAATATACATGGAGAGGTATGTCTACAACTTCGAAAAAATCAGTTCAAAACTCGATGTGCATTTAAGATTCAAAAAAGACAAATTCCAATGTGAATAGTAGTAGGACTGGGAGATTTGTAGGACATCTCACATTACATGGGATCGTGAATGCAACCCCAAAAATTCATATTTAAACATTTCAAAAAATCATTAATTATTTGACAACATCCGTAGAGGTATGTCTACAACTTCGAAAAAATCAGCTCAAAACTCGATGTACATTTAAAGATTCGAAAAAGACAAATTCAAATGTGAATAGTGGCAACTTTGGGTGAATTGTACTTCAAACTATTCACATCCGATTTTGTCTTTTTCTATCAATGTAAGTCAAATTACGAGCTGAAACATTTTGAGGTTGTACATCAAACATTGGTGCGTGTCTAACAAAAATTAAGAATGTTTGAACATGTTTTTTTTTCTTCAAAAAAATGGATCTCATTGATCTCACCTAATGTGAGACTCACACAAGTCTCTCCCAGAGTAGGACAACATTAGAGACTGTTGTACTGTGCCAGGGGCAGCGCAGTATTCACTTAGTCATGCAGAATAATCAAGGCAAAGCAGAAACTATCTACTGTTTCTCCCCAATCATCGAAGCCAGAAAAGCCAAGAACTGTTACTACATGGAGTATATTTGTTCCATCAACAAAAGACTGTATGGACAATTGTTACTATACAAGCAAAAATGAGCATAACTAGGCGATTTATTTATTTTTGATAAGGAGGAAACGAGCCCCCGACCTTTGCATCAATCGATGCATACAGCCATACATAACTAGGCGATTTACAGGGCCAAGCCAATAGCTGCACCATATCTGACGATGACACTAGACTACCACTAGTCTACTACTACTACTAATTTGAGTACATTAAACAGAAAAGAAACATCTGGTGAGCAGTTTCCGACGGTAAAAAATAAGCTACCAATGTGGCAAGAATGGGCCATGGTGCTCATCTCCTAGGTCGGCCTGTCAAATTCCTTGCTACAGTGGGCGTTGACGATGAGGAAGCTGAAAGGGTTGCCGACCTGGCAAACTCCTCTTTGTCCTCGCTGAACGCCTTCAGAAGCGTATCTTGCAGGTCGTGAAACCTCCTCTTCCTCTCGGAGGATGCATCTCTTCCGAGCGAAGCCAGCTCAGGTTCATCATCCATGATCTTGTCCAGCACATTTGAACAGCGTGGGAAGAAACGTTTGCCGAGTTCAACTGGTATAAACATTCAGCTTGCAATTAGTCCAGATCCGTAAACTTGGTAAGAATATCATTTTATAATCGAATTACAAAAGGTTTATGCACAAGTGAGAAGCAGGTCAACCCTCCCACCCCCACTACGGCAGACTGCGCAAACACACGCGAGAGTAATCATTAGCAATCTAACCACTGATTAGCAATTTGTACGAGTACTCAAGTGTACATTCTATTTGGGTTCACTCTTCAGTTCTTAACAGGAGAGGGGATAAAATCTGAGATTTCCACCTTATCTACACCAGCTAACCAGGTGAATATTATTATAGTTTGAAAATACAGATAATATAGAAGCGTCGTGGTATACAAACACAAGCGCAAGCCGTGCCTCACCTGTTTTGGAGAGGGCTCTCATCCGAGCCAAGTGTTCATCCTTCATTTTGAAAGGAGTATCATTTAGATCAACGGTTGTTATCTCCGGAGGTGGATTTGTACAAGAACCAAGAGTAAATTCCAAAGTACCATCCACCTGAGCAATGTCCATTGCTACTCTTGCCTCAATTGGAAACATTATCCTCGCCAAAGCCACTACATAGCATGAAAATAATTGTGTGAAAACATCTTCCAAGAGAAAAAGAAAAAAGTAACACATTGGCTAGTTGCCCATGGGGAGCTTCACTCCACATGCAAAACACCACCAACTGTAAACCATATCAAACAACTAATTTTGAACACCACACCATAGTAGATGAAGATTACCTCGGTTTTCAAGGTACAATAACTTCCCCCGAAGGCAGTCACCAGCCAATGCAAGAGAAACCGATGCTTCTCCAAGCTGTGGATCCCTTCTTTCAGCTTCCTCCAGTATCTCAATGCATAATTTATCATTAGGAGACGGCTTTCCTTCTTCAGTATTCCCAAAATAATCCCCATGTTTTGTGAGTCTCTTTGCGATTTGAACTGCTTTTCTTCCATCAAATGTGAAATCAGAAGGCCGAGCACCCTTGGTTAAAAGGGAGACAACAATTTTAGGATCTCTCCGCCTAGCAGCAATGTGAAGAACAGTATAACCTCTTGGGTTTCTGAGATTAACATCTGCGAGTGCGATGTCCAGAAGTTCTGTTGTAATTTTGGAGTCACAGTGTTCTACAGCATAGTGCAATGCAAATGCATCATCAAGGTTAGTCTGCCCTTCTTTGAGCAGCAACCTGACTAGCTCCACATCATCAGAATCAAGTGCGCTGAGTATCCTTCTTACGTGCTTGTTAGGAAAACCATTGTCTTCAGGTGAAGCTAATCCAAGAGTTATCCGTGAATCAATAATTTGCTTGATAACATCTAGAGGCAATGCTTTATCAAGAGTAATCATGTCAAGGTCTGACCGGACTACCCTCTCCAGGCATCTCTCGAACAGTTTCACGCAAGATTTGTTGCATAAGTTTGCAACAGATAAGACCAATGGAAGGTTATCCGCTTCAACTTTATCAAGGAGATCAAGCAGATGCCGCTGCATGGAAAAGAAAGGCATAACATGGTTTAGTACTGGCTCCTCAAATACATGAAACAATACAACAATATAGAACTGTTACAAGTAGCAAGTAGACGGGAGTTGTCATCAAATGATATACACGCAACTCATCTGCAGCGCTCAAATATTTTTGGAAGCCCACGTCTCCCTCCCTCCCTCCCAACCCTAGCCGCCTCCCCCTCCCCCTCCCTTCCTCGTCGTCGCCTGAGGCAGCCGTCGGGCAAGCCCGGGGCGCCAAGGATGGTGGCGGCGGGGCCTAGGCTGCCCTGCATCTGCATGCGGAGACCCGGATCTGGAGTGGCGGCTCCATTGGCGAGGCACGGCAGGCTACCAGCCGTGCGGGAGGTGGATCCGGCGTCTCGGCCGCGCGGGCGGCGAGATCCGGTGGTCGTTGGCGTCTTGCGGCGGCTTTTGCGGTGGCCGGTGCGCGCGCGCCTCTCCCCTCCTCCCCTGTTCGGCGTGCGGGGCAGCCTAGCCGGGCCGCGCTTCCTTGGATTGCCGGTTTTGTACAGGAGGTGCTGCTGGTGGTGGGGATCTAGTTCGGGCGAAATCCCTGGTCGACCATGGCCGGCCGCGTCGATGGCGACGCCTGAGGGCGCCGTTCCCCTCCTTGGAGGCGTCGGTATGGACTGATCCCCTCACTTCCCCTTCCCCTAGGTCTCCCGGGCGAAAGCCTTAACTTTGTTGGGCGGCGGCGGCGCTCACGGCGCCGTTCCCTTCTTGAAGGCGCCGCTTTGGGAACCTTGGGGCTGGGTGGCGCTTGTGGGTGGTGGGCGACGGCGGTGGTGCGACCCTATCCTAGCATGGATATCCGTCCGTTGCTTGGAGATGGACTCGCGTAGGTGGAGGTCGTCGTTTGGCGTCATGATGGCATCGATGGCGAAGGCACCTGCCAAGGCTGGTACCTCAATCTAATCTGAAGATGGACCAGTGGAAGATGGCGGCGACGACACATGTGAGTTCGTCGGATCGGTTTGTGCCCCGGACCCGGTATGCGGCTCGGTCAGGGTCTCCGGCTTTAGATGTTAGGCTTAGGTGAGAGGTGTATTTGGTCCAGCTTGCACCCCTTCATCATATGAATAGGAGTAGCGACAGATGTTGCCAAGATGGCGGATTCAGACATATTGTTGTATTTCTTTGTAAGGTCCTCGAGAATAATCAATAAAATGGCCGCATGCATCTCCCAAATGCAGAGGCCGGGGGTCATCCTCCTTTTCTAAAAAAAAATCTGCAGCGGAGTCAGAATTATCAAAACACAAATCCAAACCACACGGTTGATAATAATATAGACACATAAACGGTCTAATCTGATACTACTTTAAGAATACATACACATAGATTGATTAACCCAAATTAATTACAGCCCTGTTAATAAGTTTAAGAAAATAGAAAATAAAAGCTTTCATTACCCCCAGCCTCTGCATCAAAGATACATATTTTGAAGTAACCTATCAAAAGTAATTCCGTGTGTCTCAAATACTCGTAAGTAGATTAGAATACAAATTGGTTACAAGACCTTCTACAATGAACCTCCATCTAAAAATTTATATCATGTGCAGATCCATGGATTGATGACTGGTTACCTAAAAAGGGTGTTCACTATCAAAATACTCCCGCTCAAAATAGCATTAATAGATTTCCCGTAAAAAATAAAAAATAATAATAGATGATGCTAATGGAAAGTAAGGAGTTGCGGAGCTAATATGTTTACGAACATGAGAAAGGTGTAACAGCACCCGGGTGCCTAGGCACCCTATATGAACAGTAAAATCAAAAAAATAGAGAAAAAGTTCAAAAAAATCTGAAACTTTGCAACATTTTAGATGGTCAAACTTTGTAGGTTCTTACAAGTTTTCATGCCAAAATATCATGTAAAGAAAGGTGTACAAAGAAGTTTCAGATTTCAGTGCTAAAATAGCTCAAAATTTGAAGTACTAAAAAGTTTTTCCTGTGTAGAGCTCCTCAAATGTTTTTTTGGCACGAAAACTTTCAAGCACCTAGAAAGTTTGATCATCTTTGATCTTGCAAAGTTTCAGATTTTTTTTTTCTATTTGTTTTGATGTTACTATTCATAGAGGGTGTCTAGGCACCCGGGTGCTGAAAATCCACTCTCTTACGAACATTAGGAAGATTAGGTACTTTAGATAATTGTCTGTTGTCTGATATTGCGTATTCACTTCATACACATTACAACCGAAACTTTATTAAGTGGAAAACCTAGATATAATATTGCCACAGACTGCCGGTGTTGTGAATTGTCTGGGGAAAGGTGGTGCACATGCTTTCCTATTGTATCCGGGGGGGAAAGGTGTTGTACAATGGGCCATACTGTCATGTGTAGTTTCATAAGAACTGCATTTAGTTGATGAAAAAAAAAGTAGGTGCGCGTACCATATCGACACCACTCATGCTTTGAGCAATGACAACTTCACCAATTTCAAGATCATCACATGATAAGCACAAGCTCCTCATTGCTACCGACAAATCGTACTAGTACTAACCAATGTTTAACGCTATTTTTCAGAAGTACTTAGATTGATGAAATTTAGCAGAAATGGTAAGGGGATCTAAGCCCATTTTGCCACATACAGCCAACGTCCTCGCTTGCAGAAAGAAAAGGCAGCATTAAACCTTGCTATTTGAGCACAAGAAACGTGCGCGCAAATATGCATTCCCAGGAAGCAGAATAAACGTCTGAAAAGAAAAAGAAAGCAAGCATCATGGAGGACAGTAGAAGGGGATGGGGAGAGGCGGACCTGGAAGAGGCTGGCGAGCTCGCCGACCTGGAAGGTGGATGCGGCGAAGAGGACCTGCGCCATGAAGGAGACGGCGGGGTGGCAACCGACGTGGGCGCAGCCGCCCTCGTCGACGCAGGCGCACGCCGTCTTGGGGAGGTCGCAGACGCGGCCGCTGTACAGGTAGTCGAGCACCAGCCGCAGCGCCTCGTACCCGACCTCGACCTCGCCGCCGAGAAGCTCCCGGAGCTCCACCCGGTCGCCCTCCGCGCCGCCGGCCGAACCGGCGGCGGCGGCGCGGCGCTTGAAGAGGGCGCGCAGGAAGGGGCTCCGCGCCGACAGCACGCAGCGGTGCACGCACAGGTCGGGCGCGCCCGGCACGGCGAAGCGCGCGTCGGCGAGGAAGGCGAAGTCGTCCGGCGAGCGGAAGGCGGCGGCGAGGTTGTCGGAGAGGCGGCGGAGCGCCTCCACGTCCGCGTCCGGCGCCGCGTCCTCCATGGAGACGCTGTCGCAGTCGGAGAAGGAGGTGGTGACGTGGCTGCTCGGGGCCTCCATTGGCGCTGCTGTGGCGGCGGCCGCGTGCGGCTCGGGAGTCGGGAGAGCGGCCAGTTGGTGGAGGTGGAAGGCGCGAGGAAGTCGAAGCGAGCGAGGAGCTACCCGCGCAGCTCGCCGAAGGGAGGTTTAATAACAGAGAGCCAAACCATTTATTCTTGTAGTAGATTGAATTAAACGGGGGTGGGATTCATGGCGGTCTTGCAATTTGGCCCTCATGCAAATAGATCAGTCCGTTGACCGGCATATTTGTCCCCTTGGGGTGGGGGCACCAGCCGGTACATTAAGCCTCCTTCGATCGACACGTGGTGCGGAGCGAGGGATAACCGGCAAATTCGTAGGTCGGAGGTTCGACGCTCGCCGGCGGCGACGCAATGGCGGTGGCAGGCGGCACGCCGGCCCTCCCCTGCCTACATCCTCCCCCACCCCCGCACCACCAGCCGCTCGCCCCGACGCCGGCCGGTCCTCAACACGCCGCTGCCAGCCGCACCGCCGCCCCCGATGCCGGGGCCCTCCCCTCCCCCCACCCCCTCGTGCCGCGAGCTGTTCGTCCTCGACACCGGCCGGCCATCCGGCCGCCGCCAACCGCATCACTTGCAAAAAATTCTACAACCTCACCTTTGTTGCAAAAGTTCCTCAAACATGATCTTTATTGTAAAAATTTATTCCGCAAAAGTACATATATGTTGGTGAGCTTAGGTTGTTCAGAGTCCCGAACGAGGTCCCGGACATCACGAGGAGCTCCGGAATGGTCCAGAGGTAAATATTTATATATAGGAAAGTGGTATTTGGGCTCCAAAATAGTTTCAGAGATTTTCGGTATTGTACCGGGAGTGACGAAAGGGTTCCCGAGGTCCACCGGGAGGGGGCCACCCACCCCGGGGGGCTACATGGGCCTAGGAGGTGGCGCACCAGCCCCTAGTGGGCTTGGGAAGCGAGCCTCAAGAGTCTCATGCGCCAAACCTAGGTGGAGAGGAGTCCTCCCAAGGGTTTCCACCTCCCTTGTGGGAGGTGGACTCTCCCCCCTTGCTTCGGCCGAGCCTCTTGTAGAATTGAAAGTATGTCTAAAGGGGGTGATTAGACTACTTGACAAGATCAAAACTTAGCCTTTTCCAATTTTAGTTTAAGGGTAATTTTGGCAGTTAAGGCAAGTCAAGTACACCCTACACATTGATGATGAGATGATGTATATACTTCTCGATCCTTGTTGGTTACCCCAAGTGGAAGGTTGAGATGTAGTCCACAACAAGTTTTTCCTCACATGGAGACTATAAGGTTTATCGAACCAGGAAGACTCCTAGGATCAACAAGTAGGTGTCCGCTGCCCCTGTCTAGCAGAAGACGTGGACCTGCATACACAACAAATAACTTTGCTCCCAACGAGTACAAAGAGGTTGTCAATCTCTCCAGCCTTCTAGTTTGCAAAGGATCAAAACACAAGCGGGAATAGTAATAGTGATTGCAACAGAAAAGTAAATGAAAACGGTAAATGATGGAGGTGTAAACAATGGTGGTGATATGGACCGGAGTCACATGATGTTCACTAATGATGTCTCTCTCCCAAAATACGATAAACAACTATGCTTGGGTAAACAAATTACAGTTGGGCAATTGGCAGAATTATGAACGCACCGCAATGCTAATTATGCTACTTGAAAGTTAGAGGCTCAATAGTAATGGGTAGTATGCTAAGACAAGTAGACCGTTTATTCATCAGCATCTACTTACTAATCATCCACCTTGAGATATCTATCCAGAACATCTCGCTGGTATTAAGTTGCGAGCCCCACTCAAAGTGTAAACTCAAAGCAACGGACAACTACATTAACGAACTATGCATAAGGTAAACAATCCTTGCAACCATGGTCACAAGCACCGTTGTTTTCTCCCTGGTGGCAACAACACATCCCCTAGTTTCATGTTTCTGTCACTCAAGCTAGACATCGAGGGGCATGAACCCACAATCATGCATAACGCTCTGTCTTGGAGTTACAATCTACTACTCGGCCAAAGCAATAAATAACAACGGAGAACATGCATGAATCACTAAGGAACATAATATAAAAGGATAATCAAATATATAACTCATAACAATATGAACGTAATCTCATAATCCATCGGATCCCAACAAACCGAGCATAGCAATAGCAAGAGAATTACATAGATGCCTTGATCATGTAGGGCAACTCACAAGGGTTAATAAATGAAGCACAAGATTGGAGAGGAGACATCACGTAGCTACTGTTCATGGACTCATGGTCCAAGGAGGACTACTCACGGCACGTCCAGGAAGCGTCCATGGCGGTGGAGAAGCTCCCGGAGGTCAATCCTTCCTCCGGCAGGGCGCTGGGAAGAGGTCTCCTAACGCTCCCGATCTCGGAAGTGTTGTGGCGGCGGAACGATGGAGAAATTCGAGATTTTGGATACGATGGAAGGGTATTATCGCGAGGAGTAAATATAGGAGAAAGGAGGGCACCGGAGGAGGTGGGACCCACCCAGTCGACCTCTTGTCGCGGCCTAGGGCCAGGTCGCACCCACAGGTCGCCTGGGAGGCCCCTGCCCCCCCTCTGGCCCATCTTCGGTGATCTAGAAGCTTTTGTTACGTTGATTTTTCATATATTTTTCTGGCTTCGGAAAATTGGGTAAAAGCCCCTGTAAAATAGACACCAAGAGACAGAAACTAGCACTGGGTGCACTGAGTTAGTAGGTTAGTCCAAATATGTGTAAAAAGATATAAAAGTGTAGCAAAACATATAACATTGTCACCCAAAATATCATAGAACAAGTAGAAATTATAGATACGTTTGGGACGTATCAACATCCCCAAGCTTACTTCTTCCGTGAGAAGCTATATAAAGATGTCTTCTTCCGTGAGAAGCTTACTTCTTACCTCCTCAAGCTCCATTGTTGCTCCAAAGCTCATTCTTGCCCGATCTCTCGCCCTAGCCAATCAAACATGTTGATTTCTTAGGGATTGCTTGAGAAGGCATTGATCTACACTTCCACCAAGAGATATTTGATTCCCCCCACTAATCCCTTGCGGATCTTGTTACTCTTGCGTGTTTAAGCACCCTAGACGGTTGAGGTCACCTCGGAGCCACATTTCATTGTGGTGAAGCTTCGTGGTCTTGTTGGGAGCCTCCAAGCTTTGTGTGGAGATAGCCCTAACCTTGTTTGTAAAGGTCTGGTCGTCGCCTTCAAGGGCAGCAATAGTGGAATCACGGCATCTCGCATTGTGTGAGGGCTTGAGGAGAATACGGTGGCCCTAGTGGCATCTTGGGGAGCATTGTGCCTCCAAACCGCTCCACGGAGACATACTTCTTGTCAAAGGGAAGGAACTTCAGTAACACATCCTCGTCTCCACCGGTTCCACTTGCGGTTATCTCTTACCTTTACTTTGTACTTAATATCGTTGCGGTCTATTCCTTGCTTGCACTTGGTGTTCTTATTGTTAGCATCATATAGGTTGCTCACCTAGTTGTTCATATAGAGAACCTAATTGTTGCTAACCCTAATTTGTTAACACAAGCTAAAAATTGGTAGTTGCCTATTCACCACCCCCTCTAGTCAACCATATCGATCCTTTCATCGGGGACATAATGGGGGGAGGTAAGGGGCATACCTTGATGACGGCTACAAGTAGATGGATGGCGCTCGCAACATCGTCGCCATCACTACCGACCAAGGGTTTCCCCGGTGCATGCCCACAACCCGAGCTGCGCACCGGCCATGTATCTAGGGACGAGAGGTCATCGAAGACATGGGTCGGTGGGGTAGGCCGAGTCGCTCGTGAGGAGGTTGTCGTATTTATATATTGCACTAGGATACGACGAGGACAACCCCCGCACTGCGACCCACATCCATTGTTGCCTTACCGGTGCGGCTAGGAAACAGACCCCTCGCACCAGGGCAACCATATGTTTCACGGTCGGTGATGTGCCCGTCGTTGAGGCCGCCATCTCAAATCCAGACTCCCTCACAAGGACCGTGGAGTGGAGAGGAGCCTCGCCTCCACCTTCCCCGATGGTCCTACGACAAGCCCAACAGCCTTCTCTCGCAGCGGTGAGATGCAAAAGGTGGAGTGAAGGGTGGTGTGGCGGCGCGAGGGTTTCTCCCCCGAGGGGTGACACGATGGCCTCCCTAGGCGAACCAGATCAACCGCAATTCCCCGACATGACAACTCACTCGTTTATTTTTTTGGAATTTCTCGTTTTTGTCACTCTGGTTTTTACCAATTTTCCTTATGTCACTCTAATTTTTGACACACTTTTGCCACTCTTGACTTTTGACAATACACCATAGTTGCCATTCCGTGGCAGAAGCAAATTTTTCAGAGTGATAATTGTGATACAATGTCAAAACTTATGAGTAGCAGAAGTGAAATGAAGATATTTTGTTTCTGCCATGGAATGTCAATTGTGAAACATTGTTAAAGCCAAGAATGATAAAAATGAAATGTCAAAACCTGGGTAGAAACAAAAAAAACTTTTTTCTCGTACACCTATGGTTTGAAAATCATGTAAAACAAACTAGGCATAAGGTTGCACGCTCGTTAGTTTAAATCAGTTTCAAACAAACTTTCACTATTTCATCCGGGGAACCGTGAATTTTCTTTAATCGTAGAGGAATTTCAACGGAAGGACTCATTTCGTCCGTCCATGTCCATATGGACCCGCGCAGATAAAAATGATGATCCAACACATAGACCTATTTTTATTTTGCATTCGCTTTGTGTCCGTGAGGATCCATTTGTGACGTAAATTTGGGTCACATTTGGATCGCACGCCGACACAAAGTGGACGTTTTCTGTGTCTTTGTCGTCCGCTTGTGTCCGGCCTGACCCACTTGCAACCCATACAACTACCCATCTATTCTTACTTATTTAATTCGCTTGTCCACCTCATCCACATTTTTCCTATTATTTTACTGTCAGAGTGTTGCCGTCCATTTGTTTTCCGTTGAATGCACCGACTCACCTATCTAAAAAACAGATACGAACAGATGGACAGACAATCAAAACGGACAAAAAAGCGTATAAAAACACTGTTTGTTTGGATCGACGCATTAGAGTTGCTCTTAATATATGTAATAGATCCGAAAAATGATACTCCGGTATATGATGCAATACTCTCAGTACATGTCGTACCGGCAAGGAGGCAAAACTTTCGCCAGTAGAAATCAATTTTAGACAAAGGCCCTGTTTGGATACTCTAGCTTAGCTAGTGGTTAGAGTTAGTTTCTAGCTCATGACTAACCCTAAACTAACTCTAGCCAAATAGGTGTTTGGATGAAAGGGCTAGATTGACAATAGATGCACTTTATAGAAAGAGAAAAGTGATTTTTTAATGAACCCCATGAAAACTAGCTCCAATTAGCATCTCTTGGCTAGTGGAAGAGAGAGAGAAAAATATTTTTTAATAAACCCCATGAGAACTAGCTCCAATTAGCACCTCTTGGGTGAGCTAGTTTTTTAGATGGGTTAGATGCAACTAGCTCCAATCTAACCCTTGTGTTTGGATATTTTAGGGCTAGTTGAACCCAAACTAGCTCAAACTAACTCTAGCCCATGGATCCAAACAGGGCCAAATTGAGAACCATGTCCATACATGTTACTAGTACTTGCGGTACGAATACCTCGCGACGATGAAAGCCGCCCGGTTGAAGACACGTACGGCACTGGGTGAAACAAAACAAGTTGCAGTCTGTGCTCCGCTGAGTTCCCGACGTTCGATCAATTCATCGCTACGATTGCACAGCTCATTACGGCGTGCGCTGGCCTGGCGTTGCATTGCGTGTACTATTGGTCTTAAACTATCGGCACTGGCGAACATCGCCCACCCTACCACAAGCAACGTCGTTTTCTCTAAACAATGGGAATCCGGTAGGAGGGTACAGCCTACAGGAGGCGTGTCAGCCCATTGTTTGGGTGTCTCCAGTTGTGATTAACTACTTGCCTCTTCCACCATCGGATAGATACATAGTCCAGGAAGTACTATACTAGATTCCTTCGAGCTACCATCATAATATTAGATCTTTCAAGCAGTAGCCAGGGCCATTTTTGGTTAGTTTTGCTTAGTTTATAGGCGGGGTAGCTTTTTGATATAGCTTACCACCAATGCCAAGTGGTCATAGGCGGAGTAGCTGCTGGTCCACCGTGCTGCTCCGCATTTGTGGACTCGATGCAGAGATTTAGGGCATCTTCAACACCGTACCATCAAGCATCCCAATCGATGCATTCAGAAATTTTTCTGCCATTCAATACAGTGCCACAAACGAGAAAAGTGGAAGCAGCGACGGAGCTCCATAGAGCTCGGTATTTTTCTTTCAACGGGAATACTTTTACACACTTCAAAAAAATCTGAAAAATATATACACATGGACATACGTTTGAAGTATACATGTGTAAATTTTATAAACATATATGTTAATATGTGATGTATACAAAAAAAAAACAAATACATAGAGTAAAATATGCCTTTTCCTTTTTGTTTTTGGGACTGATATTTGTCTCTCTTTTTTGTAGCATGTAAATAGTCAAATTAGTTGTTGAAATTTTATACATATTTGAATAATATGCACATGTATTTATGAAAAAAGATTTGACATTTTTTTAAACTTTTAAATATATTTTGATTTGTTTTACAAAACGGGCTCCATGGAGCCCGACCTCTGCAACACCAACTCGCCACAAACGTCCCTGGATCTGTGTGTTAGAATTGTGGCAAAACCGGCTATGAACTAGGAAGAGGTTTGCGGGAGTCTCGACCTTCGTTATGTAGGAATCCTCTCTCCCGGATCACTTTTCTCCCACTCTGTCCCTTCATCCTTACTATGTATTCGTATCCTCCTAGTCTAATGTCACCACTCTCTCACTCCGCCTGCCATCCAGGCCTTATCGAACATTCACCGCCCTCACGCCCTGCCCGCTTCAACTACGTCGTCGTATGTACACTCCAGATCCATATGTAGCCGGGTATCCTCCGCCCCTACCAACCCCGTCCATGCCGAACACCCCGCTCGACAAATGTCCGACCAAATGCCATTAAGCCTTTTTTATGTTGCCATTGACTTATTTTTTGAGAAAACATGTTGTACGGAAGGACATTGATAGAATAGAGCATCGTCATAGAGCGTTGTAAATGTGTTCGGAAAAATACTATTCAAGGTGATGACATCATTGTCTACAGAGCGCCGTGACCCGACAAAACTACCCACACTTCTCTACATAGTGAATGAAGGACCTAGGGCTCCACCACCCTTGGATCATCTCCGACACGACGAGTAGGGGGGAAGGTGAACCAGCTGCCTTGCCGACAGCGAAGGGTGGAAAAATGTTTTGGCTCCATTGAGGCGTCTCCAACGTCGACCTATAAATATCTTCGGTATATGTCTGTTTTTATCTGTGGGCGTGATCCACGGACATGATGCAGAAAAGAGTCATCCAACACTAATTATAAAATATCATGTTGGGAGGAGAAAAATAGGCGATGACCGTGCACATGGTGGGATTTTGTGGATTAATGTTCGGTTGGGATAAGAGGGAGAAGAGGAGACTATGCATGTGCGGTTGGAAGGAGGGAGATGAGAGGGATATGCATGTAATTGGCAAAATAGAAAATTTTGACCCAAGAACGAAATTATTTCACAAACTGAATCGCGTTTGAAAAAAATTCATCCGTCTGATCCTTTTTTGTGGTGCCTTTGACTTAGGCGCCACACTACACTGTATGGCGTCTGACACTATGTTGTGTGGCGTCTAAACCATAGGTGTCACACTGCACCGTGTGGCGGCTAAGTCAAAGACGTCACATAGTGCAGTGTGGCGCTTGACTGTCGGACGTCATATAAAAGGGTCAGCTGAGTGAATTTTTTTCGAACACGGTCGAGTTTGTGAAATACTTTCATCCACGAATCAAATTCGTTAATTTTGCCCATGTAATTGATCAAATGCATGTCCAAAATTTTCCATATTTATCTCTTTGATACCGAATTCATACATCGAGAATGATAAACGGACATACATAAATCCCTGTTAAATGATAAAAATGATTCAAACACCATGATCCACATATATAATAAAGGTTTGAGGATCTTGCTTGAAGATGCCCTTACCGCATGTCTTGGGAAGAGAGGGAAACCGTCGTCCAAATAAGTCGTGCACCCCATGCTTCATGGGCTCATGGCACATTCATCATGCGTGAAGACCGTAAGCATATCATTGACTAAACCGCAGGGAAGGGACGTCTTTGTCCTTCGACATACAAATATAGCTAAGAATTTTCACTTGGCTACGAGTCGTCCACCAGGCATTTCATTTCCAAACCCTCCTCCGAATTTTTGTCCAAAAGGACCCCCTCTCGAACGTCATTGCCAAAAAAGACCACAAGCAGCAGAAAAAAAACGGAAAGGACCCCCTCCCCGCGTGGCGGCAGGCGCGCCAAGCGGCACGTGGCACCTGCCGCCACCGCCCGAGGCGGCTGGGGCCTGCCACCACCAGCCCCGGCGGGCGGCTGCGGATCCCGTTCCCGCCACGCCGCGCCGTAACGGACACGGGCTGGGTGGGCCCTGCCGCCACCACCCCAGGCGGCCGGCCAGGAATCTCGGCTCCTGGGCGATTGCACTGACTCTGAGGCTGCAGCTCTAATTTTTCCCGCCACATGCACGCGATAAAGGCTGATTGCACTAACTCCGAGGCTACCTGTTGTATTTTTCCTACCACATGCACGCGATAAAGGCGGACGAGCAGTGCAATTTTTTCCCGCCTAAGTTTCCCGCGTTATTTTCCCGCCTAAGTTTCCCGCATGGATCGCTTAAGTTTCTCGTTTTCGCGCCGTTTTTTCCCGCGTAGACATCCGGCAAAGCCTATAAAAGGAGGCAGGGAGTGAAACTCTCTTCACCATCAGCCAGACATCAAAGCACCTGCACCTCCATAGTCAGTATGAGTTTGCCTTGTTCGGATCAGAGCATTAGGCCTAGGAAAATGCAGAGTGCAAGCTTGCCTCGGGGGGTGGAAGCAGTTCGATGTTGGTGCGGTGATGTCTGCAAGGTGAAGGAGGTGACGGATTTTTTAGATTGGTTAGGCATGAAGTTTTTCATGTGCGCCAATTATGAATTTGATCCACCCGAATCTATTTCTGCGTACATCAGGCCTCCGGTATGCTCAAGTCATCCAGATTATTGTTTACTTGATATTATTGTTTACTTGAATCTGATTCATCCTTTAGTCTCCTCCTCCTCTCTGCATGTACTATCATTGGATTGACACGGAAATGCCGGACTGGGCGATGACCAAGATTCGTGAAAGAGGTCGCCGTGCATGGGCTAGCTTGGACTTGGAAGAGCGCCACGAGAAGGCTGAAGCAGAGGAGAAAGCAGAGCAGAAGAAAGAGTGGGAAGAGTACTGTGTGGAGCAGAGGGCTTTTATTGATGAGATGAAAAGGAAAAATCAAGAAGAGAAACTTCGGCTGGAGGAGGTTTACACACAGCGGGAACAGGCCCGTGAAGCTGAGAGGGAGAGAAAGAGAGAAAGGGCTCGTGCGGCCAAGGCAACACAAGAAGCTGGTGATGGAAAAGGAAAATATCCACGTTGGACTCAATAGATTTATTTGTGTTAGTTGTATCTTAATTTCTGTTAGTTGTATCTTAATTTCTGCAAGTTGTATCTTAATTTCGGCAAGTTGTATCTTAATTTCTGTTAGTTGTATCTTAATTTCTGTAAGTTGTATCTTAATTTCGGCAAGTTGTATCTTATTTTCAGCAATGTGTATCTTAATTTCGGCAAGTTGTATCTTCATTTCCGCAATGGGTATCTTAATTTCAGCTACGTGTATGTTCATTTTATCCCGCCATTTTTTCCTGCGTATAGCTTTGCCGCCATTTTGTTCCCGCCTCGCTTTCCCGCCATTTATTTCACGCCTTGCTTTCCCACCATTTTGTTCCCGCCTCGCTTTCCCACCATTTGTTTCCCGCCATTAGTTATTCGTCTCGCTCTGCTGCACCTATAAAAACCCCTCCATACCAAGGTGGGTAAGGAGTGTCGTGAAAATGTCTCATTATCATTTCGATCGTAATTTTCACAGTGGTATGTCCGAGTGTCTTTTGCGCTTAGCTAGCAATTTCAAGATGGATAATAGAATAGTTTCATGGGACGAACTCATCGGTAGTGACACACTACTGAATGAGGTTGCCCACGCATTAGCTAGGAAGGGGTGACCTGCAAGGACATATGAGGAGATTCAGAAAGAACTTCTGCGGTTGAATGAAAGATGGAAGAAGAAAGGCCAACACATACGCGGTGGAGGTGGAGTAAAACATCCCATTTTATGGATTGACGATAGTGAGGACGAAGACGATATCTTCATGCCGAGTACCAAGGCCAAGAGTGCATCATCGACGAAGGACAAGAGCGCATCATCAACGAAGGCCAAGAGTAGCGCTTCGTCAAAGGGCGAGAGCTCTGCATCGTCGAAGGATGACGACGACTTTATGTAGTTTTTTTATGAACTCTACATCTTAATGTATCTTATTTTATGTATGTTATTTTATGTATCTTATTTTATGTATGTTATTTTATGTATCTTATTTTATGCAAGCAACTTTAAATTGAAAAAATGCGTCAAAATATATCGAGAACTTTTATTTCATCAAACTACATAGATGTCTTGTACGTACATCTGAAAGTTTGAAACTGACATAGAGAGATACAATAGTTCGCACACATAGATAGACGAATCACCCTATGCGACCACGACCAGCTGGCCTTGCCCGACGACCGGAGGGTGACAAGCATTCAGGGGGTCTGTGTTCACGAAGACCACGATCGTACTGTCCCTCGTGTTCCTGTGTCTGCGAGTCATGCATAGGTGGTGGAGTCTAAAATCCATATTGAGATGATGATTCTAAATTGTAGGTGAATGGTTGGGACTCAGAATTGATATAAGATGAACCAATAACATCCTCCCCGAAAAAATCATTTAGCATTCCTGGGAGCGTGCATTGAGTATCATGGGTTTCTGTGAGTATTTCTTTCTGTACGCCATGCTGGGTATGTTCATCTTCCCATGATGGATCATTAATTTCCTGCGTCGAAAAATTGTGTGTAAAAAAAGTTACGTGAGATGAAAAATTATGTGTAAATAGAAGTTTTGTAATTGCTTATTATAATTGTACATACATGACCGTTGTTGTAGCTTTGTGCTCCCTCGCTTGTCTCAGCCCAACGATTCTCCTCGGGCATCATAATCCCTTGCGTGGGCGGATATGGCTGAGATCCTTGAGTGTGTGTGCGTCATATGCTCTATATGCATCCTGCTCCACGAAATGAGTCTGTTCGGGCGTCGAACCTAAATCTGGAGCATGTACCTGTGATGTCTGCCCATGTAGTGGTAGAGACGAGTCATGTCGTGGAAGTGTCGGTGTAGTACTAGGACCCTCTGTTGGGGAACGTCGCATGGGAAACAAAAATTTTCCTACGCGCACGAAGACCTATCATGGTGATGTCCATTTACGAGAGGGGATGAGTGATCTACGTACCCTTGTAGATCGTACAGCAGAAGCGGTAGTGAACGCGGTTGATGTAGTGGAACGTCCTCACGTCCCTCGATCCGCCCCGCGAACAATCCCGCGATCAGTCCCACGATCTAGTACCGCACGGACGACACCTCCGCGTTCAGCACACGTACAGCTCGACGATGATCTCGGCCTTCTTGATCCAGCAAGAGAGACGGAGAGGTAGAAGAGTTCTCCGGCAGCGTGACGACGCTCCGGAGGTTGGTGATGACCTTGTCTCAGCAGGGCTCCGCTCGAGCTCCGCAGAAACGCGATCTAGAGGAGAAAACATGGAGGTATGTGGTCGGGCTGCCGTGGAAAAGTCGTCTCAAATCAGCCCTAAAACCTCCGTATATATAGGTGGGAGGGAGGGGACCTTGCCTTGGGGCTCAAGGAGCCCCAAGGGGGTCGGCCGAGTCCAAGGGGGGAGGACTCCCCCCCAAACCGAGTTGGACTTGGTTTGGTGGGAGGGAGTCCCCCTTCCTTCCCACCTCCTCCTTTTTTTTTCTTTTCTCTCTTGATTTTCTCTCCTTGGCGCATAGAGCCCTTTTGGGCTGTCCCACCAGCCCACTAAGGGCTGGTGCGCCACCCTCAAGGCCTATGGGCTTCCCCGGGGTGGGTTGCCCCCCCGGTGAACTCCCGGAACCCATTCGTCATTCCCGGTAACTCCGAAAACCTTCCGGTAATCAAATGAGGTCATCCTATATATCAATCTTCGTTTACAGACCATTCCGGAAACCCTCGTGACGTCCGTGATCTCATCCGGGACTCCGAACAACATTCGGTAACCAACCATATAACTCAAATACGCATAAAACAACGTCGAACCTTAAGTGTGCAGACCCTGCGGTTTCGAGAACTATGTAGACATGACCCGAGAGACTCCTCGGTCAATATCCAATAGCGGGACCTGGATGCCCATATTGGATCCTACATATTCTACGAAGATCTTTATCGTTTGAACCTCAGTGCCAAGGATTCATATAATCCCGTATGTTATTCCCTTTGTCCTTCGGTATGTTACTTGCCTGAGATTCGATCGTCAGTATCCGTATACCTATTTCAATCTCGTTTACCGGTAAGTCTCTTTACTCGTTCCGTAATACAAGATCCCGCAACTTACACTAAGTTACATTGCTTGCAAGGCTTGTGTGTGATGTTGTATGATACACACAAAGCATTCCTCCGGTGTCAGTGAGTTATATGATCTCATGGTCATAGCAATAAATACTTGACACGCAGAAAACAGTAGCAACAAAATGACACGATCAACATGCTACGTCTATTAGTTTGGGTCTAGTCCATCACGTGATTCTCCTAATGACGTGATCCAGTTATCAAGCAACAACACCTTGTTCATAATCAGAAGACACTGACTATCTTTGATCAACTGGCTAGCCAACTAGAGGCTTGCTAGGGACGGTGTTTTGTCTATGTATCCACACATGTAAATGAGTCTTCATTCAATACAATTATAGCATGGATAATAAACGATTATCTTGATACAGGAATTATAATAATAACTATATTTATTATTGCCTCTAGGGCATAATTCCAACAGTCTCCCACTTGCACTAGAGTCAATAATCTAGCCCTCACATCACCATGTGAATTACATTGTAATAAATCTAACACCCATACAGTTCTGGTGTTGACCATGTTTTGGCCGTGGAAGAGGTTTAGTCAGCGGGTCTGCTACATTCAGATCCGTGTGCACTTTGCATATATTCACGTCCTCTCCCTCGACGTAGTCGCGGATGAGGTTGAAGCGTCGTTTGATGTGTCTGGTCTTCTTGTGAAACCGTGGTTCCTTTGCTAAGGCAATGGCACCAGTGTTGTCACAGAACAAGGTTATTGAATTCAGTGCGCTTGGCACCACTCCAAGATCCGTCATGAACTGCTTCATCCAGACACCCTCCTTAGCCGCCTCCGAGGCAGCCATGTACTCCGCTTCACATGTAGAATCTGCTACGACGCTTTGCTTGGAACTGCACTAGCTTACTGCACCCCCATTAAGAATAAATACGTATCCGGTTTGCGACTTAGAGTTGTCCGGATCTGTGTCAAAACTTGCATCGACGTAACCTTTTACGGCGAGCTCTTCGTCACCTCCATACACGAGAAACATCTCCTTAGTCCTTTTCAGGTACTTCAGGATATTCTTGACCGCTGTCCAGTGATCCACTCCTAGATTACTCTGGAACCTACCTGCCATACTTATGGCCAGGCTAACATCCGGTCTAGTGCACAACATCGCATACATGAAAGAACCTATGGCTGAAGCATAGGGGACGGAGCGCATATGCTCTCTATCTTCATCAGTTGCTGGGCACTGAGTCTTACTCAATCTCGTACCTTATAGAACTGGCAAGAACCCTTTCTTGGACTGTTCCATTTTGAACCTCTTCAAAACTTTATCAAGGTATGTGCTTTGTGAAAGTCCTATCAGGCGTTTTGATCTATCCCTATAGATCTTAATGCCTAGAATGTAAGCAGCTTCTCCTAGGTCCTTCATAGAGAAACTTTTATTCAAGTAACTTTTTATGCTCTCCAAAAACTCTACGTTGTTTCCAATCAGTAATATGTCATCCACATATAATATTAGAAACGCCACAGAGCTCCCACTCACTTTCTTGTAAATACAAGATTCTCCAACCACTTGTATAAACCCAAATGCTTTGATCACCTCATCAAAACGTTTGTTCCAACTCCGAGATGCTTGCACCAGCCCATAAATGGATCGCTGGAGCTTGCACACCTTGTTAGCATTCTTAGGATCGACAAAACCTTCGGGTTGTATCACATACAACTCTTCCTTAAGGAAACCGTTAAGGAACGCCGTTTTGACATCCATCTGCCAGATTTCATAATCGAAAAATGCAGCTATTGCTAACATGATTCTGACGGACTTAAGCATCGCTACGGGTGAGAATGTCTCGTCGTAGTCAACTCCTTGAACTTGTGAAAAACCCTTTGCCACAAGTCGAGCTTTATAAACGGTCACATTGCCGTCAGCGTCCGTCTTCCTCTTAAAGATCCATTTGTTCTGAATGGCCTTGCGGCCCTCACGCAGTACCTCCAAAGTCCACACTTTGTTCTCATACATGGATCCTATCTCGGACTTCATGGCTTCCAGCCATTTGTTGGAATCTGGGCCCACCATTGCTTCTTCGTAATTCGCAGGCTCATTGTTGTCTAACAACATGATTGATAAGACGGGATTACCGTACCACTCTGGAGCAGCACGTGGTCTCGTCGACCTGCGTGGTTCGACAGAAACTTGAACTGGAGTTTCATGATCATCATCATTAACTTCCTCCTCAACCGGCGTCGCAATGACAAAGGTTTCCCCTTGCCCTGCGCCACCATCCAGAGGGATGAGAGATTCGACAACCTCGTCAAGTTCTATCTTCCTCCCACTCAATTCTCTCGAGAGAAACTCCTTCTAGAGAAAAGCTCCGTTTTTAGCAACAAACACTTTGCCCTCGGATTTGAGATAGAAGGTGTACCCAACTGTCTCTTTTGGGTAACCTATGAAGACGCACTTTTCCGCTTTGGGTTCCATCTTTTCAGGTTGAAGCTTTTTGACATAAGCATCACATCCCCAAACTTTAAGAAACGACAATTTTGGCCTTTTGCCATACCACAGTTCGTATGGTGTCGTCTCAACGGATTTTGATGGTGCCCTATTTAAAGTGAATGCAGCTGTTTCTAATGCATAGCCCCAAAATGATAACGGCAAATCAGTAAGAGACATCATAGATCGCACCATCTCTAATAGAGTACGATTACGACGTTCGGACACACCATTACGCTGTGGTGTTCCAGGCGGTGTCAACTGTGAAACAATTCCACATTGTCTTAAGTGAGCATCAAACTCGAAACTCAGATATTCACCCCCACGATCAGACCGTAGGAACTTGATCTTCTTGTTACGATGATTTTCCACTTCACTCTGAAATTGCTTGAACTTTTCAAATGTTTCAGACTTGTGCTTCATCAAGTAGACATAACCATATCTACTTAAATCGCCAGTGAAGGTGAGAAAATAACGATATCCGCCGCGTGCCTCAACGCTCATCGGACCACACACATCGGTATGTATGATTTCCAACAAGTCACTTGCACGCTCCATTGTTCCTGAGAACGGAGTCTTAGTCATCTTGCCCATGAGGCATGGTTCGCACGTGTCAAGTGAATCAAAGTCAAGTGACTCCAAAAGTCCATCAGCATGGAGTTTCTTCATGCGCTTTACACCAATATGACCTAAGCGGCAGTGCCACAAAAATATGGCGCTATCATTGTTAACTCTAACTCTTTTGGTCTCGATGTTATGTATATGCGTATCGCTATCAAGATTCAATATGAACAATCCTCTCACATTCGGTGCATGACCATAAAAGATGTTACTCATAGAAATAGAACAACCATTATTCTCTGACTTAAAAGAGTAACCGTCTCGCAATAAACAAGATCCAGATATAATGTTCATGCTCAACGCAGGCACTAAATAACAATGATTTAAGTTCATCACTAATCCTGATGGTAACTGAAGTGAAACTGTGCCGACGGTGATTGCATCAACCTTGGAACCATTTCCTACGCGCATCGTCACTTCATCTTTCGCCAGCCTTCGTCTATTCCGCAGTTCCTGTTTCGAGTTGCAAATATGAGCAACAGAACCGGTATCGAATACCCAGGCACTACTAAGAGAGCCGGTTAAGTACCCATCAATAACATGTATATCAAATATACCTGATTTTTCTTTGCCCGCCTTCTTATCTGCCAGATACTTGGGGCAATTGCGCTTCCAGTGACCCATACCCTTGCAATAGTAACACTCCGTTTCCGGCTTAGGTCCAGCTTTGGGTTTCTTCGTCGGATTGGCAACAGGCTTGCCGCTCTTCTTCGAATTGCCCTTCTTGCCTTTGCCGTTTCTCTTGAAACTAGTGGTCTTATTCACCATCAACACTTGATGCTCTTTACGGAGTTCAAACTCTGCGACTTTCAGCATCGCAAACAACTCGCCGGGAGACTTGTTCATCCCTTGCATGTTGTAGTTCAAAACAAAGCCTTTATAGCTTGGCGGCAGTGATTGAAGGATTCTGTCAGTGATAGCTTCTTGCGGGAGTTCAATCCCCAGCTCAGCTAGACGGTTTGAGTACCCAGACATTTTGAGCACATGTTCACTGACAGATGAGTTTTCCTCCATCTTGCAAGCATAGAATTTATCAGAGGTCTCATACCTCTCGATCCGGGCGTTCTTCTAAAAGATAAACTCCAACTCCTGGAACATCTCAAATACTCCATGACGCTCAAAGCGACGTTGAAGTCCCGGTTCTAAGCCATACAAGACTGCACATTGAACTATTGAGTAGTCCTCCTTACGTGCTAACCAAGCGTTCTTAACATCCTGATCAGCCGTAGCGGGTGGTTCATCTCCTAACGCAGCATTAAGGACATAATCCTTCTTCCCAGCTTGTAAGATTAGCTTAAGATTACGAGCCCAGTCTACAAAGTTGCTTCCATCATCTTTCAACTTAGCTTTCTCTAGGAACGTATTAAAATTCAGGATGACTGTCGCGTGAGCCATGATCTACAACACAAATATATTCAAAGTGGACTTAGACTATGTTCAAGATAATTTAGAGTTTAACTTAATCAAATTATTCGCTAAACTCCCACTCAAAAAGTACATCTCTCTAGTTATTTGAGTGGTTCATGATCCACTTACACTAGCTCAAGTCTGATCATCACGTGAATTGAGTATAGTTTCAGTGGTAAGCATCCCTATGCTAATCATATCATCTATATGATTCATGATCGACCTTTCGGTCTCATGTGTTCCGAGGCCATGTCTGCACATGCTAGGCTCGTCAAGCTTAACCCGAGTGTTCCGCGTGCGCAACTGTTTTGCACCCGTTGTATGTGAACGTTGAGTCTATCACACCCGATCATCACGTGGTGTCTCGAAACAACAAACTGTAGCAACGGTGCACAGTCGGGGAGAACACAATTTCGTCTTGAAATTTTAGTGAGAGATCACCTCATAATGCTACCGTCGTTCTAAGCAAAATAAGGTGTATCAAAGGATTAACATCACATGCAATTCATAAGTGACATGATATGGCCATCATCACGTGCTTCTTGATCTTCATCACCAAAGCACCGGCACGATCTTCTTGTCACCGGCGTCACGCCATGATCTCCATCAACGTGTTGCCATCGGGGTTGTCGTGCTAATCATGCTATTACTACTAAAGCTACTTCCTAGCAAAATAGTAAACACATCTGCAAGCACAAACGTTAGTATAAAGACAACCCTATGGCTCCTGCCGGTTGCCGTACCATCGACGTGCAAGTCGATATTTCTATTACAACATGATCATCTCATACATCCAATATATCACATCACATCATTGGCCATATCACATCACAAGCATACCCTGCAAAAACAAGTTAGACGTCCTCTAATTTTGTTGTTGCATGTTTTACGTGGTGACCATGGGTATCTAGTAGGATCGCATCTTACTTACGCAAACACCACAACGGAGATATATGAGTTGCTATTTAACCTCATCCAAGGACCTCCTCGGTCAAATTCGATTCAACTAAAGTTGGAGAAACCGACACTTGCCAGTCATCTTTGAGCAACGGAGTTACTCGTAACGATGAAACCAGTCTCTCGTAAGCGTACGAGTAATGTCGGTCCAAGCCGCTTCAATCCAACAATACCGCGGAATCAAGAAAAGACTAAGGAGGGTAGCAAAACGCACATCACCGCCCACAAAAACTTTTGTGTTCTACTCGAGAAGACATCTACGCATGAACCTAGCTCATGATGCCACTGTTGGGGAACGTCGCATGGGAAACAAAAAATTTCCTACGCGCACGAAGACCTATCATGGCGATGTCCATCTACGAGAGGGGATGAGTGATCTACGTACCCTTGTAGATCGTACAGCAGAAGCGTTAGTGAACGCGGTTGATGTAGTGGAACGTCCTCACGTCCCTCGATCCGCCCCGCGAACAATCCCACGATCTAGTACCGAACGGACGACACCTCCGCGTTCAGCACACGTACAGCTCGACGATGATCTCGGCCTTCTTGATCCAGCAAGAGAGACGGAGAGGTAGAAGAGTTCTCCAGCAGCGTGACGGCGCTCCGGAGGTTGGTGATGACCTTGTCTCAGCAGGGCTCCGCCCGAGCTCCGCAGAAACGCGATCTAGAGGAAAAACCATGGAGGTATGTGGTCGGGCTGCCGTGGAAAAGTCGTCTCAAATCAGCCCTAAAACCTCCGTATATATAGGTGGGAGGGAGGGGACCTTAACTTGGGGCTCAAGGAGCCCCAAGGGGGTCGGCCGAGTCCAAGGGGGGAGGACTCCCGCCCCAAACCGAGTTGGACTTGGTTTGGTGGGAGGGAGTCCCCCTTCCTTCCCACCTCCTCCTTTTTTTTCTTTTCTCTCTTGATTTTCTCTCCTTGGTGCATAGAGCCCTTTTGGGCTGTCCCACCAGCCCACTAAGGGCTGGTGCGCCACCCTCAAGGCCTATGGGCTTCCCCGGGGTGGGTTGCCCCCCCGGTGAACTCCCAGAACCCATTCGTCATTCCCGGTACATTCCCGGTAACTCCGAAAACCTTCCGGTAATCAAATGAGGTCATCCTATATATCAATCTTCGTTTCCGGACCATTCCGGAAACCCTCGTGACGTCCGTGATCTCATCCGGGACTCCGAACAACATTCGCTAACCAACCATATAACTCAAATACGCATAAAACAACGTCGAACCTTAAGTGTGCAGACTCTGCGGGTTCGAGAACTATGTAGACATGACCCGAGAGACTCCTCGGTCAATATCCAATAGCGGGACCTGGATGCCCATATTGGATCCTACATATTCTACGAAGATCTTTATCGTTTGAACCTCAGTGCCAAGGATTCATATAATCCCGTATGTTATTCCCTTTGTCCTTCGGTATGTTACTTGCCCGAGATTCGATCGTCAGTATCCGTATACCTATTTCAATCTCGTTTACCGGTAAGTCTCTTTACTCGTTCCGTAATACAAGATCCCGCAACTTACACTAAGTTACATTGCTTGCAAGGCTTGTGTGTGATGTTGTATTACCGAGTGGGCCCCGAGATACCTCTCCGTCACACGGAGTGACAAATCCCAGTCTTGATCCATACTAACTCAACTAACACCTTCGGAGATACCTGTAGAGCATCTTTATAGTCACCCAGTTACGTTGCGACGTTTGATACACACAAAGCATTCCTCCGGTGTCAGTGAGTTATATGATCTCATGGTCATAGGAATAAATACTTGACACGCAGAAAACAGTAGCAACAAAATGACATGATCAACATGCTACGTCTATTAGTTTGGGTCTAGTCCATCACGTGATTCTCCTAATGACGTGATCCAGTTATCAAGCAACAACACCTTGTTCATAATCAGAAGACACTGACTATCTTTGATCAACTGGCTAGCCAACTAGAGGCTTGCTAGGGACGGTGTTTTGTCTATGTATCCACACATGTAAATGAGTCTTCATTCAATACAATTATAGCATGGATAATAAACGATTATCTTGATACAGGAATTATAATAATAACTATATTTATTATTGCCTCTAGGGCATAATTCCAACAGTCTCCCCACCGCATGGACGACGACGGTGCCGCACTCGGTCTAGCTGACCTCGGTTTCGGAATGTTGTACGCTCAAGTGGCAACGTCGTTCTCTGTACCGCATCTCGTAAACCTTGTGCTGACGAATTCGCTAATTCTTTTAAAGAAGGTCCTGCCTTTAGGATCAATTCCCTGGGCTCGCATTCCTTCCCTCGCCATCGCTTGTACTTGGGTGCAAATATGAATCTGAAAAAAATCGTTGTTGGTTGGTTGAATTGTTCATGAAATGATGGACCTGAATAGCAAGATGTTGATGATTACTGTGGAGTCACGATAGTAAGCTGATGATGTGTCTATCCGTCTCTGCAACTGTTTCATATGCGTTGGATGTGTTGGCATCGTAGGTGGTTCACTCGTCAGTCTAGTACACGTGCTCATGCGATACCAATTATAGTACGCTTCTGTCGTAGTTGCATCGTACGGTCTGCATAAATAAATAATTACATCACATTCTGTATTTTATAAGTACATAATTAAATCAACATGAGTAAAATTATCGTTGCTGAGGCACTGTATTTTATAGAGCTTCATTATTCCACTGGTTTATCCGTTGAATGTTTTCTGCATTCCAGTCGACACCAGATCTGCCCATATTGCTCATCCTGAAATTTAGATAACAAAACAAAAATTCAAGAACCGGGGATGGAATATCTATTTAGCTAGGTCACATCTTACTTACTTATGAGTTTCTTCGTCGATACATCTTGGAACCGGTGGTGGGATATCTTGATGTAGACCGAACTGTCTCATGACACGGTCAGGATTGTAATGTTCCACAAACCACAAATAGAGTAAATTGCAGCGAGTCATCCACAAGGCACTATCGCTCACACATTCCACTGGGATGCGTTGCGAACCAAATACCATATCAATGTGTGCCTCAGTCCGCGGGTTCAATGTTATTAATGAGTCGTTAAGAAGCTCAAACTGATCATGGTATATGGGGTAACAATTTTTTGCAATTTTAGTAGACCATTTTTTTCGACCCAGCATCCACCGGCTGGACATAGTTACAATGCGCACACCATAGTCGTATGGGGTTGCCGGTTCTACTATCTGGGGTCGTCCTACATGTAAGTATTCCCACGACCACAACTGTAGAAACTAGTAGGAGACACAAAGTAACGGAGCTTTAGATGTGAATGAAGTTTTTTGACTGGCATCACACAACCCTCGGTATGTGTGAGCAAGCATAGCAGAACCAAAGCTATATGGTGGATTTTGGGGTAATGGTTCGTCCACTATCTTTGCGGCAAAATATATGAGACCAGGCAAAACTACCTCCCCGTGAGAATTAGGAAACATCACACCAAATAGCCACAACAAATATGCAAACAAGTGTCTCTTCGTTGTCTCAGGATCAGCATAGGTAGATAAAATTTTGAAGTTAGTACGAAGCCAGCTGAGTGGGACACCTCGAGGCGGACCAGAATGATCTGATATGGGCATTTCGAGCCTCAGACGGCCCGAGACATCTGCTGGCCAAGTAGGAGAAACTCGTGGATGTACCACTGGCACACCTCTAATTGGTAAAGCTGTGATCATTGCCACATCTTTTAGAGTAGGTGCAAGCTCTCCACAGCGAAAGTGAAATGTGTGGGTCTCCGGTCTCCATCTATCAACGAGGGATGTCAAAAGGGATGGGTCAGCAGTAAAACTACCTGGACGAGCTGCGAGGTTCGCAAAATGAAGGTGTCCATAAGCCCCAAGGTGTTCAAGGAAACGATTATGTATTGACCAGGGCGTCTTTACATGCCCAGGTAGCATTCATTTTTGCTGCAGTTTTCTGCATGCACATCCTCTTGAATAGCTTGAACCAATCTTTGTTTTTGAATTTCGAATAAAAATTAGCTGCCAAATGCCTCATGCACCACCTTGTCTCCAGATCGGGCCACCCCCAATCTGGATCTTGTGAAGCCTTAATTATCTCAAGCGCGCTTAATAGTCCGGTGTTGCGATCAGAGATGATGCAAAACCCTTCCCGATCTTTGATGACCCCCATCTTCAGGCAACACAGGAACCATAGCCAACTATATTTGTTTCCGCTCTCCACTAATGCGTAGGCAATAGGAAGAAGTTGATTGTTTGCATCAGCTGCCATCGCCACTAAGAGTGTGCCCTTGTACTTTCCAGTGAGAAATGTACCATCACTTGATACAACCAGACGACAATGCTTGAATGCTTGTATAGTCTGGGCAAATGCCCAGAATAAGCGGTCCAGGATTTGCTCGTCCGGGTTCAATGGATTTGGACGTTCTTTCCGGAAAACTTGAGTCCCCCTGTTAGCAACTGAAATCTGATGCAACATTCTGGGGGCAAAAGAGTACGCCTCCTCATAGGTTCCATACAACCTCTGAAATATCTTTTCCTTTGCATGACGAGCCTTGTTGTAGCTGACAGAGAAACCAATTAGATCAGATGCAGTTGCACGCAAAGCGCTAATACTAATATTAAGACTTTATTGCACAATGGTTTGCATGACCTGTGACACATATTCTGCAGTCACATTGCGGTGATCTGAAAGAGTGTCGGTTTTCTCACAACCATGTTGCTCTATTTTTGTGACATGCCATGGCTGACATACCCCAGGCATCTGGCGAGCAATAACTCTTCCGCGGCAACCCGCTTCGCGATGGATGCATATGAGCTTCAACTCCTTTTTATCAGACTGCTTCACTTTATGTTGCCTGTGTATAGCAATTGCATAGCTATGTATTGTTTAGCAGATTTCTTATCTGGGAAAATCTGTCCAACGGCCAGACTTCCCGCTTCTAGGCCAGCAACAGAGGGAAATTCATTGGTGATGCTCATAACCTATGAAAACTCTGGGTTGATTGGTGCAGCGACCGCCTTCTCAGGAGGAATAACTTCATCATCATCTGATTCCGAAGGGGCAGAAGAATGACCATCATCGTCATCATCTAGCGCCTCCAGCAATCCCTCGACATGTTCGCTCATGTCAACGACCGCAGACCAATATCCCATGTCATACACTTGTTGGCCACCTGTTGGTTCCGATTGGCCAGTGTCGGGGGCTATAGTTATGGCCACTTGTTGGCCACCCCTTGGTTCCGATGGGCCGGCGTCGGGGGCTACAGTTATGGCCAACTCGGCCTCACCGGCACCACTACTGCACTCGGCGACATCACTGGCAGAAATGAACTCCACATAAACCATGGGTTGTCCATACATGGAGTTATTGGGATTGCTTGCAAAACCCATGTACGACGCCCATGCTCTTTCACAAGTAACCCGCCGCAGAACCCAACGATTTCCTCCCTCAACCACGAAAGCCTCCATGGTCATTTTTTTACCATTCATTGCTGAACCAAACACCGCTCGGATGCACCTTTTAACTGCCGCATACTCTACATTAACCATGTCTCTTACTACAACCGTAGTCATCCCGCACCTTGACATATCCACATCAAAAGGACCCTCACGTACGATGTGCCCATAAAACACTAACAAATTTTCCATAGTACCTAACGAGCAGCCATATTTACATCGTTAGTCCATCAAAATCATATTATTATATTTATATTGTACTAACATCCATTACCTATCTATTTTTACATATAATAATTTAACAAATATTCACAGACGGCTGTACATCTACGCATAATAATTTATATTGGAAACATCATATTATTTTATTTATATTGTAATAACATCCATTACTTATCTTTTTTACATATAATAATTTAACAAATACTCACACACGACTGTACATCTACACATAATAATTTATATTGTACCATTTGTGGCGACACTACATCTACAAAATAAATACAAGATAAATTACAATATGTCATTCATACCTCTGGTTTAATAAGGATATCCTTCCGAACACAAAATATCATCAGTATAATATCAGCGAATTCGACCTATTATCATATGAACAAAAATATTACACACATAATTTTTTTCCCTGCTAGCAAAAGTTTTAAAATACATAGTGCATGCATATACATATCACGAATCATATATCTACGGGGTTGACAAATTATCACATAAAAAGATATTACACACGCGTCTTGCATGTAATAATACTAATATAGTTAACATATTATTACATTTTTGGGGTGCTTTCTAAATACCAGTTGCATGCAAACACGAACAAATCACAGGTAATATATGAACAGAGTCGACCTATTATCACATGAACACAAATATGAACAGAGTCTCATACCTTGATCTTCAACTTCGTAGTTCATATCGCATGACAAAATAGTTCCACAAAAGTGATAATACGCTCCCTAAGACAAAAGAAAACACATACTTACAAACTAATCAAACAAAATAAAAACATTATGCATGCAAACACGACCAACACAAATGGAAAGCTCTTACCTTGATCTATCTTTTCTTCAACTACAACGTCTTCAAAATAGTTCCACAAAAGTGATAATACACTACCTAACACAAAAGAAAACACATACTTAGAAACTAATCAAACAAAATAAATACATCATGCATGCAAACACGACCAACAGAAATAGAAAGCTCTTACCTTGATCTATCTTTTCTTCAACTACAACGTCTTCAAAATCTAACTTTAAATCGTTCTAAATCGCCACTTAAACCTTCATACGGAGTAGCTCTTGAGAGAAAGAGAAGAGAGTGAGAAAGAGAAAGAGAAAGAGAAAGAGAAGAGAGTGACACAGGAGGCAACGCCAGGAGAAGAGAGTGAGAGAGGAGGCAGCGGCGCAGTTCTCTTATAAAGAAGAAGTTTCGCAGTGTTTCATCGGTGGGAGGGGGAAAAATTCCCACTATTTGGTCGGTGGGAGCGGGAAATATCTGTCTCAGCCTGGGAATCAGCGCGTACGGAAATCAGCGCAGTTAGCAACAGTGCGACATGTCTGTCCGCGCGGAAACAGTGTCGGCCGCCTCCTCCCGAGGCGGCAGGGCCCGCCTGGCCACCTGCTACCGAGGCGGCAGGACCCACCACGCTGTCACCGTTCCGTTGCCGCGTTGCTAAAATGGGAAACTTCTTCGGCCGCCTGGGCTCGTGGCGGCGGGCCCCAGCCGCCTGGGCTCGTGGCGGCAGGTGACGCGTGTCGCCTGGAGCGCGTGCCGCCACGGACGGAGGGGTCTTTTCGGCAAATTCCGTTCACAGGTGGTCTTTTCTGGCAATGATGTTCGAGAGGGGTCCTTTTGGACAAAAATCCCCCTCCTCCACCATAACCTCCCCGTATGTCCTCCAGCAGTGGTGAATGTTGCAAGAAAATAAAGAAAGAGTTAACTGTGTGAAAAAAATGCTCTAATTCTTAGTTTTGTAATTCAGATAATGTTATTTTTTAACTAGTAAATTTTGTTTTTCAAATTTTGAAGGGGGGAGGGGGGCTCAAGCCTGTTGAAGCACCCCCTTAGATTCGCCACTGTCCTCCAACCGTCCTAGGTTAGCTGATCGCAACCTAAATTGGCTCAACGACTACTCCACGTCGTCGCTGTCTGTGATATCAAGGTGTCCTCAGATTAAGGAGCTCATGCCTCGCCTCACTGTCTAAAAAGCCTCTATAGCCGCAACTTGTAAATCCACCCTCTCACATGTTTGTGAAGGCAACACCTTAATTTCATATTATTACATGCAACATAAACTTAATATTAAGCGGAGCTCATCTCGCTCTATCGTGGACATGTCCGACAGCTGGCTGCGCCCCTTGCAGCGTCGATCCGATCGCTGGCGAGGTAGAGTAGGACGTGGGGCACTAGCCAGCTCACGGAAGTCGATCTCTCGCCATCTCCCATGCCCTACTATTCCTCGTCGGAGCCCGTGACCCGGACCGTGCCGATGGACGCCAGGTCGATGACGGATTCTTTCCGGAGGACACGATGTCGACCATGACGCGGTTACGGCGCCCGCACCCGTGCATTATATGAGGCCTCGAAGAGTGCGACTCCGCCTCTCCAACGTCCGCCGCCGTTAGGGCCTCTGTCGCCTCACTCGCCCGCTGCCTCGCATGGCGGTCATGCTGCGCCATGTTAGGGTCCAAGGACGTCCAAGGTGGTCCTCGACGCGCCAACGGAGGGGCTGCGCGTCCGCCACGATGTTCAGACATCAGACGGACCACACGGCCTCCGGTAAGGCAGCGACGCCGGATCTAGGCACCCGTTGAGCCGATGCAATGAATACCCGATGCTGCGAGTCCCCACGCCGCCGAAGGACGGCCGCCTCCTGGGAGCGGCGGAGCGCATGCCGGACAACCATCTCCTTCTCAGAGCTGCGTGGGATGAGCTCGTGGTCGGCGGGTCCAGAGGTAAAGGACTCGGACCGCTGCCCGTCATGTCGAAGAAGGCTGGAGATCGCCGGAGATGAGTTTGGTGGCGGGTGGAAGTTAAGGGAAGTGTAGTGGAGTGGCTAGGGTTTAATCCGGCAAACGAATGGGAACGAATATACGTGGGGTTAATGCGAGACAGTGCTGGTTAGTGCGGGCCAGGCGAGTGTGCCTGAACACGTTTGAGCTCCTTCATATTCATCTTATATTTGGACTGGACACGAAGGATGCCGTTGAGTCGAGCGTTTGAGACCCGTTTAAAGGATTCGGTTGGATCGATTTTTCAAGCGTTTGAGACAGGTTTAATGGATTCAGTTGTAAACAGGTTTAATGGATTCAGCTGTAGATGGTTTAACTCAATCAGCTGGCGTGCCGGTGATGCTCGTACCAAAAGTTGGGCCGAGATATCGAGAGCGTGACATAAGATGGACGTAAACTTAAGGAGTTAGGCAGCTCGGCAAAGTGAATTCTTTAGTTGCTGCTTTTGTTTTAGGCTACATTCTTAGACAGCACATATAAGTGTAGGGAAATCTGTGCTGCGAGAAATTCCCTAATCAAGCACGGAGTGAATCTTTAAAGCCACGTGTCCCCATGTCTAAGGGTTTATGTTTTCTATTAAACACGTGTCATGTTCTCATATTGAAAGGCCTATGTGATTCAAATGATTGTCATGATTTTTAGGGAACATCAATCTATTAGAATAATCAAATGATTTTTATGATTTTTAAAGAACTGCAATCTATTGGAATGATATTTTTTTAGGATAAAATTGATGAGAAGGGTCAAATTGTAGGAATGAAAAGTAAAAGGCAAAATATCGTAGGGACATGCACATACGGGGCACACACCTGCCAAGCCCTGTTTGACAGTTCGATTGCCTTGCGATTCGTGAAATAGTTGAACCTCGCGTGAAGGCCAATAAATTTAAGTTTTAGTCATAGAAACTTTTGATTTTTTTGTTTGAATCTTGTAATTTCTCGCTCTTATCAAGTTAGATAAATTTCGTGTATGCAAACAATTATCATTTTATCGACGAATCGTACTAAGTTTCAATAGTTAAAACTTAACTTTTATTTTCAAAAATGGTCAAAATGTATTCAAAATTAACCTTATTTGAAAGCCAAAGAACAAGAATATAAAAACAAAACTTAATTTGGTCTTTTTGTTCGAAATATATAAAATTTTGAAAGTCGGAAACCAAAAATAAAATCGCACGCAAGGAATTCAGTGCCCTAAGACCCACGTGCCACAAATCCTCTACCAAATAACATCGGTCAACTGGTCAAAAGCCCCGCTCAATCAGCTCCCTCATCATCTGATATATATATATATATATATATATATATATACATATATATATATATATAAATATACAGAATAATTAAAATATTAATAATAAATTTAAACTATATTAAGTTACAAATTCAGGTTTTAATGTTGGTATACGTGATTACGTATATGAGTAAATACAAACTTATTTATTTATATTATTTTTAATACAAAATGTTTTTAAATTATTTCGCTTATATTGCAGGATCTTTGAGGGGCTGTCGAGGCCAACAAGACGATTGAGGTGTACGCAGTGGTGTAATATCCTACTAAGTACTCACCATATTTATCATTATGTTGTTTCAGATGTAGCTAAGTTCGTTCACTTGATGTTTTAGTTGCAAATTTATGGAGTAAATTCCTATCGTCTTCCCACGCAGTTCCACCCAAAGGAAACACTTCTCTACGGCCATAAGGTTCTCATTCAAATGTCATAAAAGGCTACACAGAGAACTACCGGCAGAGTTTTCTCCTATAGGATCCCTAGCATAAGAACTCGTTCCATAAATTCAAAAATAAAATACCAAGTGAAAACACGAAACTACATCATTTCCACAACATAATTTACATATGGTTTTTCCTTTCGGGAACCCCCGAAGGGTTTACACAAGGATAAAGAAATTACCTTCTAACTACCTTCGCGAGCTTACAAATGCTCTAAATATTGTAGCTCTTTATTACACGATGAGGAAGTACTACTACTACTACTACTACTTGAGCAAAGAGCTTGCTAGCTGAGTTGCAACTTTGTGCTCTATCTGTGGCTGGTTCTTCTCCGTCTGGTGTCTCTCTTCGCAGCAAGGCTCCTCCTTTTATAGGCAAGAGAGCACCTCTTGGATGGCTTCCGGGAGAAGGCTCCTCTATTATTTTCTCCTTCTTTCTCCTTGTCCATCATGCACCTAGTTTTTAGGCCTTCTAGGCTTTATAGGCTTTGTAGCCATTATAGCCCTTCTTTCTAGGGTATTGAGTGCATGTTGGAGAGGTTTGCACACCGTGTCTTGGCTGCCAATGGAGGTGGCATTGTCTTCTTTTTTGATTTTCTTCTTCGTCATGATTTTGTCTTGGACTTTAATCTTCAAGAATATTACAATCTTTGGATACGCATGTGCCCGTACACTGCCTGCTGATATGTGTATGAGGGCATACTTGGCTGGAAACATGCACATGTGTGTGCATTGGCTATTGATATGCGTACGCATATATGCTGCATTTTTTTTGAGGGGGGTCTTCCCTGCCCATATTATTGATATTTCATATCAATATACACTAAGATTCTAAATTCCTATCAGCATTCAGTCGGAGTATATGTCCTCCGCGCCCGAATAATTGATAGTAATATCAATTCAAATTCAGTGACATTTGAAGTTGGGTTTTACTCAGGTGGCTGCCCATGCCCTGCGATATCCATACGATCCTCATCTAAGAGATGGAAATCATACTTCGTATCACATTCTTTCTTTATATCTTCAAATCTTATTTTCATTTCAACCCTTATTTCTTCTAATATCTCCTCCTTTAATTCTTTCTTCATTATTTTTGACAATTCTTCAAATCTTTTGTCCATTTCTTGATCTATATATTCACTATCCAAAGGGTCTAGGCCCTTCAGAAGACATTCTTTATATGTATAATTTTTTGGAGAACCTTCTTCCTTTATATTCTTTTCTGATGATTCTCCCTTGGTTATTTTAAATATTGGCATATTAGATGCATTGTTATCTGCATTCTTTCTCTTCTGGATATAATCTTTAGCCTTGGGGTCAATATAATAGTTTTCCCCTATCATTTTTCTTGCCCAAAACAAGGCCTCATCAATACCTTCATATTTTTTGAATGTTAAGTCTTGTCCCATTCGTTTTGCATCTAGTTTCTCTATCATGATGTCTTCCCATGTCAAATATATTTCGGGTTTATTTCCGTCAAACAAAACATATAATATTTCTCCTTTTTGTATTTCAGCCCTTTCTAGTTTTGCCGCCTTCATATTCATTTGGTTAAAATATTCTGCCAAGCTATTTAGAATTGATAGCATATATCCTTTTTCATCTCTCTTATTGGTATATTGGAACCAGAAATTGTCCAGTATGCACCTCTGAATTTCATCAAGCTTGATATGGGCCTTTGGCTTGAAATTGAAGGTATTTGGCTGAAATATCTTCAGCCTGTTCTCCTCTCCAAAGAAGAAGCATTCGTCCCTGGTGGGGAATAATCCTTTCTTCATTTCTGCAAATTTGATGCACGAGAAAATATGTCAGGTAAAGTATTATATTTTCCCTTAATATGCTCAAAAATAACTTTATAACCATTCCCAGCTATGGTGTCTTCAAATAAGACCCATCTTCTGGTTGAACTTTTCTTACTATTAATTTTATTATAATATCGATATATGGCTTCACAATCAGTTCGCACTGTAAATTCTTTGAATCCTAGATATAACCTAAAAGCATTTATTGCATTTACAACTGCAAGGATTTCTCTATCAATATTATTTACCGTTTTTAACTTGTAACTTCCTGAAGCATATCTACATATTTTTTCATCTGCTTTCGGGGAATATTTATTAGGTTTTTGTTTTAATATAGCACCCCATCCTACTTTAGATGCATCTGTTTCAATAATAAAATAATTATCTTCTAGAGGCAATTCTAGGGGCTTTAAATTCTTGACTTTTTCTTTGATGGCCTTTACTAATTTTATATCTTCAGAATTAAAATATCTCTGACCATTCTTTCTTAATTTAGCATATAAAGGTTCGGCTAGCTTTGCTAGGTTATCTATGTAATTTCTTGCATAGTTTACAATTCCTAAGAATTGTTGTAGAACTTTTTTATCACTCATATTATCAGGAAACTCTAAAATTTTCTTTGCAATGTGTTCTTGCAAATATATTTTTCCTTCTCCTATTTCATGACCAAGGAAATTTATTCTTTCTTTACAAATTTCCATCTTCTTTTTTGATAATATGAGCCCATTTTGTTCTACCTTGCGAAAGAACACTTCGAGATGGGCTGTATGCTCTTTATATGATTTTGAGAATACTAACAAATCATCTACGTATACTAATATAAAGGCTTGGTTCTCATTAAATATATTTTGCATTTTCCTTTGAGATAGTGCAGGTGCATTCTTTAGACCCAATGGCATTACTAGCCATTCATAATGGCCTTGTGGACAAGTAAAGGCAGTCCATGGAATGGATTCTTCGGCCATTTTCACTTGCCAAAACCCTGCTTTTAAGTCAAATTTAGAGAAAAATTTGCTTCCTTGTATTCTATTGATCCATTCCTGTTTATTAGGTATGTTGTATGCATCATCTACCGTATTATCATTAAGCCTTTTAAAGTTAATTACCATTCTGGATTTACCTCTCACCTCTTCAGCATGATTTCTCACTATAAAAGGAGCAGACCTATGAGGACTTCTACTTTCTCTAATTGCTTTTAATTTTAATAATTCCTCAATATGCATTTTGAACTCTTCAATATCTTTAGGAGTAGCTTCTATTGGCCCTGACTTAATGATATAGTCTGGATTTATAATATTTATTTTGCAAACTATAGAGTTCCTTTCCCAATGTTTCATCGGTATTTCCCCTATAATTTGTATGTTTTCTAATCTTTGCACTATCTTATCTATATCTTTTTTGGATTTTATGTCTCTATACCAATTTGGTGAAAATGATTGTAATGCTATGCATTCTGTAATTGTATTTTCTATATGATATTCTTCTATGGTCTCACTAAGTTCTTCATCTTTACAGAACTCAAGGGCTACCTATGGACTTGTACTATATTCTCCATCCAAATTAGATATCTCTACATTTTGCAAAGCTTTTCTTTGCTTTCTTACTTCAGATATATATGGGAGATTATCTTGATAAGGGATAAATGTAACCCCTTCTTCATGTATAATTGTAGTTTGTAAAGACTGTTGTAAAAACCTTAACCCTATTATCATGTCATCATTTATTACTGATAAATCTCTTATTGTAATTTCATCTATTATATATTTCGTGCCATTTATGTATGCTTCAATATTATATGCTAACTGGTTGTGGATTTTCTTTATTCCTGACATATCGGTAGATACTTCAGCTTTATTATTATCCATAGTTTCAACTATTTCTGGACATCTCATGAAATATTTATCATGTATGATGTTCTTTGTGCAACCCGTATCTAGTAGCGCTAACACTTTATAAGAAATTTTTGGCTTTAGAACTATTCTAACTGGGATTCTTATCCCTAACACTTCTTTGAATGGTAATCGAACAATATATTTGTTTCCAAAACTAGTTATTGCATCTTTTAATTGTATTAATTTATCTCCTTTTTATCCCTTATTGTTATCATTTGTTCTTTCATCTCTGTGATTTTTGCAACATAATTTACATATGGTTTTCCCTTTCTACACAAGGATAAAGAAATTACCTTCTAACTACCTTCGCGAGCTTACAAATGCTCTAAATATTGTAGCTCTTTATTACACGATGAGGAAGTACTACTACTACTACTACTACTTGAGCAAAGAGCTTGCTAGCTGAGTTGCAACTCTGTGCTCTATCTGTGGCTGGTTCTTCTCCGTCTGGTGTCTCTCTTCGCAGCAAGGCTCCTCCTTTTATAGGCAAGAGAGCACCTCTTGGATGGCTTCCGGGAGAAGGCTCCTCTATTATTTCCTCCTTCTTTCTCCTTGTCCATCACGCACCTAGTTTTTAGGACTTCTAGGCTTTATAGGCTTTGTAGCCATTATAGCCCTTCTTTCTAGGGTATTGAGTGCATGTTGGAGAGGTTTGCACACCGTGTCTTGGCTGCCAATGGAGGTGGCATTGTCTTCTTTTTTGATTTTCTTCTTCGTCATGATTTTGTCTTGGACTTTAATCTTCAAGAATATTACAATCTTTGGATACGCATGTGCCCGTACACTGCCTGCTGATATGTGTATGCGGGCATACTTGGCTGGAAACATGCACATGTGTGTGCATTGGCTATTGATATGCGTACGCATACATGCTGCATTTGTTTTGAGGGGGGTCTTCCCTGCCCATATTATTGATATTTCATATCAATATACACTAAGATTCTAAATTCCTATCAGCATTCAGTCGGAGTATATGTCCTCCGCGCCCGAATAATTGATAGTAATATCAATTCAAATTCAGTGACATTTGAAGTTGGGTTTTACTCAGGTGGCTGCCCATGCCCTGCGATATCCATACGATCCTCATCTAAGAGATGGAAATCATACTTCGTATCACATTCTTTCTTTATATCTTCAAATCTTATTTTCATTTCAACCCTTATTTCTTCTAATATCTCCTCCTTTAATTCTTTCTTCATTATTTTTGACAATTCTTCAAATCTTTTGTCCATTTCTTGATCTATATATTCACTATCCAAAGGGTCTAGGCCCTTCAGAAGGCATTCTTTATATGTATAATTTTTTGGAGAACCTTCTTCCTTTATATTCTTTCTTGATGATTCTCCCTTGGTTATTTTAAATATTGGCATATTACATGCATTGTTATCTGCATTCTTTCTCTTCTGGATATAATCTTTAGCCTTGGGGTCAATATAATAGTGCATTGGCTATTGATATAAGTACACATAGATGCTGCATTTTTTTTCAGGGGGGTCTTCCCTGCCCATATTATTGATATTTCATATCAATATACACTAAGATTCTAAATTCCTATCAGCATTCAGTCGAAGTATATGTCCTCCGCGCCAAATATACAGAATAATTATATATATATATATATATATATATATATATATATATATATATATATATATATATATATATATATATATATATAGACACACACACACACATCGTCAATCGCTATATCACACCCTCCCAACTTGCATGAGAAGAGAGTGCACCCTCCCCTTTTCTCTCATTTGCCCCCACACGTCTCCCAGCTCGTTGGCCCACTGCCACATAGCACCGTCGATTCATCGTCATGTGGTCTGCAACACATGTTGGTGCGTTGTAATACTGCACGTCGCTTTGACACTTCCACCCGGGCTTGCAACACATCTATGCAACACTAGAGCCGACGGCCGCAACTCATCCATCGATGGTTGCATCATGTTTGTCGATGCTTGCAACTCTGTCATTGACAGTCGGAAAGCCTGTCGTCGTCGGTCGCAACATCCCGTGGATGTTACCTTAGCTCGCTCTTGCCACATTCGGTGTTCGTTGACCCATCATATCCTATGGATGTTGTTGCATTCCACCATGTAGTGTGGTTGGGATGAGAGAAAAGAGTCTTGATGACCCACAAGTATCGGGGATCAATCGTAGTCCTTTCGATAAGTAAGAGTGTCGAACCCAACGAGGAGCAGAAGGATCTGACAAGTGGTTTTCAGCAAGGAAAAATCTACAAGCACTAAAATTGTCGGTAACAAGTGATTGTGTGGTGAGATGATTCGTAGCAAGCAACAAGTAACAAAAGTAGCAACGGTGCAGCAAAGTGGCCCAATCCCTTTTGAAGCAAGGGCCAAGCCTGGACAAAGTCTTATAGGAGGAAAAACGCTCCCGAGGACACACGGGAATTTCTGTCATGCTAGTTTTATCATGTTTATATGATTCGCGTTCGTTACTTTGATAGTTTGATATGTGGGCGGACCGGCGCTTGGGTACTGTCCTTACTTGGACAAGCATCCCACTTATGATTAACCCCTCTCGCAAGCATCCGCAACTACGAAAGAAGAATTAAGACAAAGTCTAACCATAGCATTAAACTAGTGGATCCAAATCAACCCCTTACGAAGTAACGCATAAACTAAGGTTTAAGCTTCTGTCACTCTAGCAACCCATCATCTACTTACTACTTCCCAATGCCTTCCTCTAGGCCCAAATAATGGTGAAGTGTTATGTAGTCGACATTCACATAACACCACTAGAGGAAAAACAACATACAACATATCAAAATACCGAACGAATACCAAATTCACATGACTATTATTAGTATGACTTATCCCATGTCCTCAGGAACAAAAGTAACTACTCACAAAGCATAATCATAATCATGATCAGAGGTGTAATGAGTAGCATAAAGGATCTGAACATAAACTCTTCCATCAAGTAATCCAACTAGCATCAACTACAAATAGTAATCAACACTACTAGAAACCTTACAAGTACCAATCGGAGTCGCGAGACGGAGATTGGATACAAGAGATAAACTAGGGTTTGGAGATGAGATGGTGTTGATGAAGATGTTGATGGTGATGAGTCCCCTCCGATGAGAGGAGTGTTGGTGATGACGATGGCGACGATTTCCCCCTCCGGGAGGGAAGTTTCCCTGGCAGGATCGTCCTGCCGGAGCTCTAGATTGGTTCTGCTCAATTTTCGCCTCGTGGCGGCGGCGAAACCATGAAAAAGCTCTCGTTTGATTTTTCCTGGACGAAACCCTCCATATAAAAAAAAGGGGGCCAGTGGGTCAGTGGGCTGCCCACAAGCCCCCATGGCGCGGCCTGGGGGGTGGCCGTGCCTTGCAGGCTTGTGGGCACCCCCTGGTGCCCCTCTAGCACTTCTTTGACCCAGTATTTTTTATATATTGGGAAAAAAATCTCCGTTGATTTTCACGGCGTTTGGAGTTGCGCAGAATAGGCATCTCAACTTTTCTCCACTTTCAGGCCAGAATTCCAGTTGTCGGCATTCTCCCTCTTCATGTAAACCTTGCAAAATAAGAGAGAAAATGCATAAGAATAGTACCGTGAAGTGAAATAACAGCAAAAGAAGCAGTAAATATCAACATGAAAACATGATGCAAAATGGACGTATCAACTCCCCCAAGCTTAGACCTCGTTTGTCCTCAAGCGAAAGCCGAGCTCAATAAATATGTCCACATGTTTAGGGTGAGAGGTGTCGACAAAACAAGATACGAACATGCATGCATCATGATCATGATCAGAACAACAATACCAACATATAATCTCTCATGCTAAAGTGATAATTCCTTCACAAAGTAAAGCATGGATCAAGAACCTTACCGAGAAGTAACAACCGATAGCCTTTAGTCACTGAAGCAATTGCAATTTATCACAACATCAGAAAGAGTCAAATAAGAGCTTGTAAAGCAAATCCACATACTCAATCATTCTTTCGTTCTCTACAATTGCTACAACTCACATGGTACTCATGAGATCAAAGTTTTAGCTTGACACGGAGAAAGATAGGGGCTTATAGTTTTGCCTCCCAACTGCTTACCTCAAGGGTAATGTCAACAATAATAATTCATGAATGCTTACCTCCAAGTTGACATATGAATATAGATCTTTCCCAAGGATGTGACGGTAGCCAAGATAAAGGCGAAATAAGGAATTGGTGAAGATCACCATGACTCTTTCAAGGGAAAAATGTAAAGGTACAGGATAGGCCCTTCGCAGAGGGAAGCAGAGGTTGTCATGCGCTTTTGAGGTTTGGATGCGTGTCCTCTTAGTGCAGAGGAACGTCACTTTATATTGTGCCCTGTGATAAAGAACTTTATTATGCAGTCTGTTGCTTTTATGTCTTCCTCATCACAGGTTCGTATAAAGCTTATTTTCCACACACTAACAGATCATACAAATTAGAGAGCAATTTTTATTGCTTGCACCGATGACAACTTACTTGAGGGATCTTATTCAATCCATAGGTAGGTATGGTGGACTCACATGGCAAAACTGATTTGAAGGTTTATGGATGCACAAGTAGTATCTCTACTTAGTGCGGCAGTTCTGGCTAATATGAGGTGGAAGCAATCGTCACATGCTAAGGGATCTCTAATCATATAACATTGTTCAGAGCCAAGCAAACACAATCCATTACGTTGTCTTCCTTGTCCAACATCTACTTCTAGGCATGCAATAGTTTAGTGAGTGTTCACAATCATAGATGGTGTCAGAGATGATATATTTATATGTGAACCTCTCCTTCCTTAGCACTTCCTATTAATTGCAACAATGACCAAGGTCTACGTTTGCCTACCCTCAACAAGTTTCAATCCTCATTCTTTTTATCTGTGAAGCCATCACTTCCCATAAGATCATTACATGATCTTTTCATGCTTTTGTTCTATTTTCACTCTTTTGATCATGGCAAGAGGCAAAGCCCTTAAACTAAGACACTCTTTATTATATGGCTCACGAGCAAGAATACATCGGGGGTGGCACAAAGCAAAACTCAAGACTAAAACACTGAGACTTTTAAACTAGTAGAGAAAAAGAAAACTGAAAAGGGAAACTAAAAACAAAGGTAAAGGCAAAAGATGTGATGGTGATACGATACCGGGGCAATTCCCCCAAGATTGGCAAAAGCCAAGGGGATTGCCCATACCAATGCTCAGTTGTCTTCCTTTGGAGGTGATGGAGGAGTTGTTGCGGTCTTTGACTCCAAGAGGGCCATTAATCTTTGATTTATGCCTTGGAGATCTGCGATATGTTTTTCCAGCAAAACAACTTCACGAGTGAGACAAGTATTGCGAGCACGAGTTGTTTCACAAAACCTAAAGAGTTCAATCAAGGATGGAGACAGTAGGTGGAGGTAGGGTTGGAGGAAATCCACTCCTTCAACTTCTTCCTTGTTGAGCACAGATTGCACTTCATCCCATGCCTGATCCTTCTCCTTGGCTTTGCCCTTGTTTTCTTTAGGTAGCCTCTCTCTAGCCTCCATGACCTCCATCCTTTTCAGATCAGCATGAACTTCCCCATAGATTTGACGGAGGTTGCCCCCCCCCCCCAGATTCCTGGGACGACATCTTGACCTAGATCTGCGGGAGAAAACAGGCTCGAAACAAAAAACACAGGAAATCTGCGTGATGCAGGGGTCAGACCAAACGGAAGTATATATAATGATTTTTTCCAGACCAAAAGGAGTCCCCTGCACGAAAACGGAGTCCGGGACGCGCACGAGGTGGCCACAAGCCCTCACGGAGCGGCCAGGGGGTGGGCCCGTGCCGTGCAGGCTTGTCGCCTCCTCGCGCACTTTTCGGACTACTTCTAATTTTTGTATTTTTTTCAAATATTCCAAAACGGAGAAAATTTCCTATTGGAAAAGTTTTGGACTCTGTTCTCTTACCGAATCTCATACCTCTTCATTTTCGGAGTCTGAAACAGGCTGATAAATGTCCTTTAGGTATTCTTCTGGAGTTATGGTATTGATGATATTGCTTTCAACATTTATGGGAGTACCTCACATATAATGCTTGATTCTCTGCCCATTTACCACTCTCGGACAATTACCTTCCGTGTTGTTGATCTTGAAAGCACCAGAACGATATACTTCCTCAACAATATAGGGACCTTCCCATTTAGAGAGAAGCTTGCCTGCAAAGAATCTTAAACGAGAGTTATATAGCCAGACATAATCACCTACATTGAACTCATGCTTTTGTATCCTCTTATCATGCCACCTCTGAACCTTCTCTTTGAACAGCTTGGCATTCGCATATGCCCGAGTTCTCCACTCATCAAGCGAGCTAATGTCAAATAACCTCTTATCATCGGCAAGTTTGAAATCAAAGTTGAGCTCTTTGATTGCCCAATAAGCTTTATGCTCTAGCTCAACAGGTAAGTGACATGCTTTCCCATACACCATTTTGTACGGAGACATGCCCATGGGATTCTTATAGGAAGTTCTATAAGCCCACAGTGCATCATCGAGCTTCTTAGACCAATTCTTTCTAGACCTGTTGACAGTCTTTTACAAAATCAGTTTAATCTCTCTATTACTTAGCTCTACTTGACCACTTGACTGAGGGTGATAGGGAGACACAATTCTATGGTTAACATCGTACTTAGCAAGCATTTTACGGAAAGCACCATGAATAAAGTGTGAACCACCGTCGGTCATCAGATATCTAGGGACTCCAAATCTAGGGAAGATAAGTTCTTTCAGCATCTTGATAGAGGTGTTATGATCAGCACTACTAGTGGGGATAGCTTCTACCCACTTAGTGACGTAATCAACAGCAACTAAGATGTGAGTATACCCATTGGATTTTGGAAAATGTCCCATATAATCAAAGCCCCACACATCAAATGGTTCAATGACAAGTGAATAGTTCATAGGCATTTCTTGACGTTTGCTAATATTACCTATTCTTTGACATTCGTCACAAGACAAGACAAACTTACGGGCATCCTTGAAGAGAGCGGGCCAATAGAAACCTGATTGCAATACCTTGTGTGTAGTTCTATCTCCCGCATGGTGTCCTCTGTAGGCCTCCGAGTGACACTTCTGTAGGATCTGTCCCTGTTCATGTTCAGGTACACAACGTCTAATAACACCATCTACTCCTTCCTTATAAAGGTGAGGATCACCCCAAAAGCAATGTCTCAAGTCAAAGAAGAATTTCTTCTTTTGCTCGTGTTGGGGAACGTCGCATGGGAAACAAAAAAATTCCTACGCGCACGAAGACCTATCATGGTGATGTCCATCTACGAGAGGGGATGTGTGATCTACGTACCCTTGTAGACCGTACATCAGAAGAGTTAGTGAACGCGGTTGATGTAGTGGAACGTCCTCACGTCCCTCGATCCTCCCCGCGAACCATCCCGCGATCAGTCCCACGATCTAGTGCCGAACGGACGGCACCTCCGCGTTCAGCACACGTACAGCTCGACGATGATCTCGGCCTTCTTGATCCAGCAAGAGAGATGGAGAGGTAGAAGAGTTCTCCGGCAGCGTGACGGCGCTCCGTAGGTTGGTGGTGATCTTATCTCAGCAGGGCTCCGCCCGAGCTCCGCAGAAACGCGATCTACAGGTAAAACCGTGGAGGTATGTGGTCGGGCTGCCGTGGAAAAGTCGTCTCAAATCAGCCCTAAAACCTCCGTATATATAGGTGGGAGAGGGGGGGCCTTGCCTTGGGGCTCAAGGAGCCCCAAGGGGGTCGGCCGAGCCAAAGGGGGGAAGGTCTCCCCTTCCAAACCGAATCCAACTTGGTTTGGAAGGTGGAGTCCTTCTTCCCTTTCCCATCTCCTCCTTTTTTTTTCTTTTCTCTCTGATTATCTTCCTATGGCGCATAGGGCCTTCTTGGGCTGTCCCACCAGCCCACTAAGGGCTGGTGCGCCACCCCCAAGGCCTATGGGCTTCCCCGAGGTGGGTTGCCCCCCCGGTGAACACCCGGAACCCATTCGTCATTCCCGGTACATTCTCGGTAACTCCGAAAATCTTCCAGTAATCAAATGAGGTCATCCTATATATCAATCTTCGTTTCCGGACCATTACGGAAACCCTCGTGACGTCCGTGATCTCATCCGGGACTCCGAACAACATTCGGTAACCAACCATATAACTCAAATACGCATAAAACAACGTCGAACCTTAAGTGTGCAGACCCTGCGGGTTCGAGAACTATGCAGACATGACCCGAGTGACTCCTCGGTCAATGTCCAATAGCAGGACCTGGATGCCCATATTGGATCCTACATATTCTACGAAGATCTTATCGTTTGAACCTCAGTGCCAAGGATTCATATAATCCCGTATGTCATTCCCTTTGTCCTTCGGTATGTTACTTGCCCGAGATTCGATCGTCAGTATCCGCATACCTATTTCAATCTCGTTTACCGGCAAGTCTCTTTACTCGTTCCGTAATACAAGATCCCGCAACTTACACGAAGTCACATTGCTTGCAAGGCTTGTGTGTGATGTTGTATTACCTAGTGGGCCCCGAGACACCTCTCCGTCACACAGAGTGACAAATACGAGTCTCGATCCATACTAACTCAACTAACACCTTCGGAGATACCTGTAGAGCATCTTTATAGTCACCCAGTTATGTTGCGACGTTTGATACACACAAAGCATTCCTCCGGTGTCAGTGAGTTATATGATCTCATGGTCATAGGAACAAATACTTGACACGCAGAAAACAGTAGCAACAAGATGACACGATCGACATGCTACGTCTATTAGTTTGGGTCTAGTCCATCACATGATTATCCTAATGATGTGATCCCGTTATCAAGTAACAACACTTGCCTATGGCCAAGAAACCTTGGCCATCTTTGATCAACGAGCTAGTCAACTAGAGGCTTACTAGGGACAGTGTTTTGTCTATGTATCCACACAAGTATTGTGTTTCCAATCAATACAATTATAGCATGGATAATAAACGATTATCATGAACAAAGAAATATAATAATAACTAATTTATTATTGCCTCTAGGGCATATTTCCAACAGTCTCCCACTTGCACTAGAGTCAATAATCTAGTTCACATCACCATGTGATTCCAACGAATCCAACACCCATATAGTCATGGGGTCTGATCACGTCTTGCTCATGAGAGAGGTTTTAGTCAACGGTTCTGAAATTTTCAGATCCATGTGTTCTTTACAAATCTTTATGTCATCTTATAGATGCTGCTACTATGTGCTATTCGGAAATACTCCAAATATCTACTCTACTATACGAATTCGTTTCACTACTCATAGTTATTCGGATTAGTGTCAAAGCTTACATCGACGTAACCCTTTACGACGAACTCTTTAACCACCTCCATAATCGAGAAAAATTCCTTAGTCCATCAGTTACTAAGGATAAATTTTGAATGCTGCTAGTGATTCAATCATGGATCACTCTCTGTACCTCTCAACAGACTTGCTGCAAGGCACACATCAGGTGCGGTACTCAGCATGGCATACTTTAGAGTCTATGGCTAAGGCATAGAAGACGACCTTCGTCTATTCTCTTTATTTTGCCGTGGTCGGGTTTTGAGTCTTACTGAAATTCACACCTTACAACGCAACCAAGAACTCCTTCTTTGCTGATCTATTTTGAACTCCTTCAAAACTTGTCAAGGCATGCATCTTGTTGAAACTTCCATTAAGCGCTTTTAATCTATCTCCATAGATCTTTGATGCTCAACGTTCAAGTAGCTCAATCCAGGTATTCCTTTGAAAACTACTTTCAAACAACCTTGTATGCTTTACAAAAATTCTACATTACTTCTGATCCACAATATGTCAACCACATATACTTATCAGAAATTCCATAGTGCTCCCACTCACTTCTTTAGAAATACAAGTTTCTCATAAACCTTGTACAAACCCAAAATCCTTGATCATCTCATCAAAGTGTATATTCCAACTCCGAGATGCTTGCACTAGTCCATTTAAGGATCGCTGGAGCTTGCATACTTGCTAGTATCTTTAGGATTGACAAAACCTCATGGTTGTATCTCATACAATGTTTGCTCAAGGAAACCGTCGAGGAAACAATGTTCTGACATCCTACATGCAATATTTCAAAAATAATGCAGCAACTACTAACATAATTCTAACAGACTTTTAGCATCGCTACGAGTGAGAAAGTCTCATCATAGTCAACTGTTTGATCTTGTCGGAAACATCTTTGCGACAAGTCAAGCTTTTCTTAATAGTGACTTATCACTATCATCGTCTGTCTTCCTTTTAAAGATCCATCTTTACTCAGTAGTCCTATGACCATCAAGTAGTTCTTCCAAAGTCTACACTTTGTTTTCATACATGGATCCTCTCTCGGATTTCATGGCTTCCAGCCATTTGTCGGAATCTGGGCCCACCATTGCTTTCTCCATAACTCGTAGGTTCACTGTTGCTCAACAACATGACCTCCAAGACAGGGTTACCGTACCACTCTGTAGTAGTACGCGACCTTGTCAACCTACGAGGCTTGTAGTAACTTGATCCAATGCTCGATGATAACCATCATAAGCTTTCACTTCAATTGGTGTAGGCGCCACAGGAACAACTTCCTACGCCCTGCTACACACTGGTCGAAGTGATGGTTCAATAACCTCATCAAGTTCTACCACCCTCCCACTCAATTCTTTCGAGAGAAACCTTTCCTTGATAAAGGATCCGTTTCTAGAAACAAACACTTTGCTTTCAGATCTGAGATAGGTGATGTACCCAACTGTTTTGGATATCCTATGAAGATGCATTTATCCGCTTTGGGTTCGAGCTTATCAGACTGAAACTTTTTCACATAAGTGTCGAAACCCCAAACTTTCAAGAAACAACAATTTAGATTTCTCTAAACCTCAGTCTATATTGTGTCATCTCAACGGAAATACGTGGTGCCCTATTTAATGTGAATGCGGTTGTCTCTAATGCTTAACCCATAAACGATAGTGGTAATTCGATAAGAGACATCATAGCATGCACCATACCAAATAGTGCGTGGCTATGACGTTCAGACACATCATCACACTACGATGTTCCAGGTGGCATGAACTGCGAAACAATTTCCACATTGTCTTAACTGCGTACCAAAACTCGTAACTCAGATATTCATTTCTATGATCATATTGTAGACAGTTTATCCTCTTGTTACGACGAACTTCACTCCGAAACAGAATTGAACTTTTCAATATTTCAGACTTGTGATTCATTAAGTAAATACTCTTGTATCCACTCAAATCGTCATTGAAGTAAGAACATAATGATATCCACTGCGTGCCTTAGCACCCATTGGACTGCATACATCAAAATGTAGCACTTCCAACAAGTTACTATCTTGTTTCATCTCAATGAAAACAAGGCCTTGCTCATGTGGTGTGATTTGCATGTCACTAGTGATTCAAAATCAAGTGAGTATAAAGATCCATCAGCATGGAGCCTCTTCATGCAATTTATACCAACATGACTCAAGCGGCAGTGCCACAAGTAAGTGGTACTATCATCATTACCTCGTATCTTTTGGCATCAATATCATGAACATGTGTAACACTACAATCGAGATTCAATAAACCATTGAAGGTGATTATCCAAGCAAATAGAGTAACCATTATTCTATTTAAATGAATAATCGTATTGCAATAAACACGATCCAATCATGTTCATGCTTAATGCAAGCACCAAATAACAATTATTTAGGTTTAACACCAATCCCGATGGTAGAGGGAGCGTGCGACGTTTGATCATATCAACCTTGGAAACACTTCCAACACGTATCGTCACCTCGCCATTAGCTAGTCTCCGTTTATGCCGTAGCTTTCATTTCGTGTTACTAATCACTTAGCAACCGAACCGGTATCCAATACCCTCATGCTACTAGGAGTACTAGTAAAGTACACATCAACATCATGTATATCAAATATACTTCTTTCGACTTTTGCCAGCCTTCTTATCTACCAAGTATCTAGAGTTGCTCCGCCTCAGTGACTGTTCCCCTCATTACAGAAGCACTTAGTCTCGGGTTTGGGTTTAATCTTGGGTCTCTTCATTAGTGCAGCAACTGTTTTGCCGTTTCATGAAGTATCCCTTCTAGCCCTTGCCTTTCTTGAAACTTAGTGGTTTTACAAACCATCAACTATTGATGCTCCTTCTTGATTTCTACTTTCGCAGTGTCAAACATCGCGAATCGCTCAAGGATCATTGTATCTATCCTTGATATGTTATAGTTCATCACGAAGCTCTCACAGCTTGGTGGCAGTGACTTTGGAGAACCATCACTATCTCATCTGGAAGATTAACTCCCACTTGATTCAAGTGATTGTCGTACTCAGACAATCTAAGCACACGCTCAACGATTGAGCTTTTCTCCTTTACTTTGTGGACAAAGAATCTTGTCGGAGGTCTCGTACCTCTCAACAAGGGCACGAGCATGAAATCACAATTTCATCTCTTTAGAACATCACTTATGTTCCATGACGTTTCAAAACGTCTTCGGCGCCTTGCTTCTAAGCCATTAAGTATTTTGCACTCAACTATCGTGTAGTCATCAGAAACGTGTATGTCGGATGTTCCCAACATCTACAGACGACGCTCGAGGTGCAGCACACCAAATAGTGCATTAAGGACATAAGCCTTCTGCGCAGCAACGAGGACAATCCTCGGTTTTACAGACTCAGTCTGCAAAGTTTGCTACTATCAACTTTCAACTAAATTTTCTCTAGGAACATATAAAAACAGTAGAGCTATAGCGCAAGCTGTTGGAATTATGCCCTAGAGGCAATAATAAATATAGTTATTATTATAATTCCTGTATCAAGATAATCGTTTATTATCCATGCTATAATTGTATTGAATGAAGACTCATTTACATGTGTGGATACATAGACAAAACACCGTCCCTAGCAAGCCTCTAGTTGGTTAGCCAGTTGATCAAAGATAGTCAGTGTCTTCTGATTATGAACAAGGTGTTGTTGCTTGATAACTGGATCACGTCATTAGGAGAATCACGTGATGGACTAGACCCAAACTAACCCACCCCGGGGAAGCCCATAGACCTTGAGGGTGGCGCACCAGCCCTTAGTGGGCTGGTGGGACAGCCCAAAAGGGCTATATGCGCCAAGGAGAGAAAATCAAGAGAGAAAAGAAAAAAAAAGGAGGAGGTGGGAAGGAAGGGGGACTCCCTCCCACCAAACCAAGTCCAACTCGGTTTGGGGGGGGAGTCCTCCCCCCTTGGACTCGGCCGACCCCCTTGGGGCTCCTTGAGCCCCAAGGCAAGGTCCCCTCCCTCCCACCTATATATACGGAGGTTTAAGGGCTGATTTGAGACGACTTTTCCACGGCAGCCCGACCACATACCTCCACGGTTTTTCCTCTAGATCGCGTTTCTGCGGAGCTCGGGCGGAGCCCTGCTGAGACAAGGTCATCACCAACCTCCGGAGCGCCGTCACGCTGCCGGAGAACTCTTCTACCTCTCCGTCTCTCTTGCTGGATCAAGAAGGTCGACATCATCGTCGAGCTGTACGTGTGCTGAACGCGGAGGTGCCGTCCGTTCGGTACTAGATCGTGGGACTGATCGCGGGATTGTTCGCGGGGCGGATCGAGGGACGTGAGGACGTTCCACTACATCAACCGCGTTCACTAACGCTTCTGCTGTACGATCTACAAGGGTACATAGATCACTCATCCCCTCTCGTAGATGGACATCACCATGATAGGTCTTCGTGCGCGTAGGAAAATTTTTGTTTCCCATGCGACGTTCCCCACCACAAGCTACATCGTAATTCGCAAAGACCATTAGACTATGTTCATGACAATTAGTTCAATTAATCATATTACTTAAGAACTCCCACTCAAAAAGTACATCTCTCTAGTCATTTGAGTGGTACATGATCCAAATCCACTATCTCGAGTCCGATCATCACGTGAGTCGAGAATAGTTTCAGTGGTAAGCATCTCTATGCTAATCATATCAACTATATGATTCATGCTCGACCTTTCGGTCTCATGTGTTCCGAGGCCATGTCTGCACATGCTAGGCTCGTCAAGCTTAACCTGAGTGTTCCGCGTGTGCAACTGTTTTGCACCCGTTGTATGTGAACGTTGAGTCTATCACACCCGATCATCACGTGGTGTCTCGAAACGAAGAACTGTCGCAACGGTGCACAGTCGGGGAGAACACAATTTCGTCTTGAAATTTTAGTGAGAGATCACCTCATAATGCTACCGTCGTTCTAAGCAAAATAAGGTGCATGAAAGGATTAACATCACATGCAATTCATAAGTGACATGATATGGCCATCATCACGTGCTTCTTGATCTCCATCACCAAAGCACCGGCACGATCTTCTTGTCACCGGCGCCACACCGTGATCATCCATCAACGTGTTGCCATCGGGGTTGTCGTGCTACTTATGCTATTACTACTAAAGCTACGTCCTAGCAAAATAGTAAACGCATCTGCAAGCACAAACGTTAGTATAAAGACAACCCTATGGCTCCTGCCGGTTGTCGTACCATCGACGTGCAAGTCGATATTTCTATTACAACATGATCATCTCATACATCCAATATATCACATCACATCGTTGGCCATATCACATCACAATCATACCCTGCAAAAACAAGTTAGACGTCCTCTAATTTTGTTGTTGCATGTTTTACGTGGTGACCAAGGGTATCTAGTAGGATCGCATCTTACTTACGCAAACACCACAACGGAGATATATGAGTTGCTATTTAACCTCATCCAAGGACCTCCTCGGTCAAATCCGATTCAACTAAAGTTGGAGAAACCGTCACTTGCCAGTCATCTTTGAGCAAAGGGGGTTACTCGTAACGATGAAACCAGTCTCTCGTAAGCGTACGAGTAATGTCGGTCCAAGCCGCTTCAATCCAACAATACCGCGGAATCAAGAAAAGACTAAGGAGGGCAGCAAACCGCACATCACCGCCCACAAAAACTTTTGTGTTCTACTCGAGAAGACATCTACGCATGAACCTGGCTCTGATACCACTGTTGGGGAATGTCGCATGGGAAACAAAAAATTTCCTACGCGCACGAAGACCTATCATGGTGATGTCCATCTACGAGAGGGGATGTGTGATCTACATACCCTTGTAGACCGTATAGCAGAAGCGTTAGTGAACGCGGTTGATGTAGTGGAACGTCCTCACGTCCCTCGATCCGCACCGCGAACCGTCCCTCGATCAGTCCCACGATCTAGTGCCGAACGGACGGCACCTCCGCGTTCAACACACGTAGAGCTCGACGATGATCTCGGCCTTCTTGATCCAGCAAGAGAGACGAAGAGGTAGAAGAGGTCTCCGGCAGCGTGACGGCGCTCCGGAGGTTGGTGGTGATCTTATCTCAGCAGGGCTCCGCCCGAGCTCCGCAGAAACACGATCTAGAGGGAAAACCGTGGAGGTATGTGGTCGGGCTGCCGTGGAAAAGTTGTCTCAAATCAGCCCTAAAACCTCCGTATATATAGGTGGGAGAGGGGGGGCGTTGCCTTGGGGCTCAAGGAGCCCCAAGGGGGTCGGCCGAGCCAAAGGGGGGAAGGTCTCCCCTTCCAAACCGAATCCAACTTGGTTTGGAAGGTGGAGTCCTTCTTCCCTTTCCCACCTCCTCCTTTTTTTTCTCTTTGATTTCCTTCCTATGGCGCATAGGGCCTTCTTGGGCTGTCCCACCAGCCCACTAAGGGCTGGTGCGCCACCCCCAAGGCCTATGGGCTTCCCCGAGGTGGGTTGCCCCCCCCCCCCCCCGGTGAACACCTGGAAACCATTCGTCATTCCCGGTACATTCCTGGTAACTCCGAAAATCTTCCGGTAATCAAATGAGGTCATCCTATATATCAATCTTCGTTTTCGGACCATTCCGGAAACCCTCGTGATGTCCGTGATCTCATCCGGGACTCCGAACAACATTCGGTAACCAACCATATAACTCAAATACGCATAAAACAACGTCGAACCTTAAGTGTGCAGACCCTGCGGGTTCGAGAACTATGCAGACATGACCTGAGTGACTCCTCGGTCAATATCCAATAGCGGGACCTGGATGCCCATATTGGATCCTATATATTCTATGAAGATCTTATCGTTTGAACCTCAGTGCCAAGGATTCATATAATCCCGTATGTCATTCCCTTTGTCCTTCGGTATGTTACTTGCCCGAGATTCGATCGTCAGTATCCGCACACCTATTTCAATCTTGTTTACCGGCAAGTCTCTTTACTCGTTCCGTAATACAAGATCCCGCAACTTACACTAAGTCACATTGCTTGCAAGGCTTGTGTGTGATGTTGTATTACCGAGTGGGCCCCGAGACACCTCTCCGTCACACGGAGTGACAAATCCCAGTCTCGATCCATACTAACTCAACTAACACCTTCGGAGATACCTGTAGAGCATCTTTATAGTCACCCAGTTACGTTGTGACGTTTGATACACACAAAGCATTCCTCCGGTGTCAGTGAGTTATATGATCTCATGGTCATAGGAACAAATACTTGACACGCAGAAAACAGTAGCAACAAGATGACACGATCAACATGCTACGTCTATTAGTTTGGGTCTAGTCCATCACATGATTCTCCTAATGATGTGATCCCGTTATCAAGTAACAACACTTGCCTATGGCCAACAAACCTTGGCCATCTTTGATCAACGAGCTAGTCAACTAGAGGCTTACTAGGGACAGTGTTTTGTCTATGTATCCACACAAGTATTGTGTTTCCAATCAATACAATTATAGCATGGATAATAAACGATTATCATGAACAAAGAAATATAATAATAACTAATTTATTATTGCCTCTAGGGCATATTTCCAACAGCTCGTACGTGAAACTAGGTGGTATGTATTTGGCAACGATATAGTTCGCATAATCAGCATACCACGGTGCACTACGGGAAGTACTGATGACATTCAATTGCTCATCGGGAAAGCTATCACCAATAGGTTGTGGGTCATCAAGAACGTTCTCCAACCTAGACAAGTTATCCGCTACTGGGTTATCAGCACCCTTTCTGTCAACAACGTGCAGATCAAATTCTTGTAGCAAGAGAACCCATCTGATAAGTCTATGTTTAGCGTCTTTCTTCTCCATGAGGTACTTAATAGCAGCATGATCAGTGTGAATAGTAACTTTGGAATCAACTATGTAAGACCTGAACTTTTCACATGCAAACACGACTGCTAAAAATTCCTTCTCTGTAGTGGCATAGTTTCTCTGGGCACTGTCTAGAGTTTTACTAGCGTAGTGAATAACATTCAACTTCTTATCAACTCTTTTCCCTAGAACAGCACCAACAGCATAATCACTAGCGTCACACATGATCTCAAAAGGCAAGTTCCAATCAGGTTGTTGAACAATAGGTGTGGTTATCAAAGCCCTCTTAAGTATTTCGAAGGCTTCCTCACAATTATCGTCAAAAACAAAAGGAACATCCTTTTGCAAGAGATTGGTAAGATGCCTAGAAATCTTAGAGAAGTCTTTGATGAACCTTCTATAGAAACCAGCATGACCAAGGAAACTTCTTATACCTCTGATATCTGTAGGGTATGGCATTTTCTCGATTGCGTCAACCTTAGCCTTATCGACTTCAATACCTCTTTCAGAAATTTTATGTCCTAAGACGATGCCTTCATTAACCATAAAGTGGCACTTCTCCCAATTCAAGACAAGATTGGTGTCTTTACATCTCTGTAAGACTCGATCAAGGTTGCTGAGGCAATCATCAAAGGAAGACCCGTAAACGGAGAAGTCATCCATGAAAACCTCGACAATCTTTTCACAAAAGTCAGAGAATATAGCCATCATACATCTTTGAAAGGTGGCAGGTGCATTACACAAGCCAAAAGGCATACGTCTATAAGCAAAGGTACCGAAAGGGCAGATGAAAGTGGTTTTCTCCTGATCAGATTGTGCAACTGGTATTTCGGAGAAACCAGAATAACCGTCTAGAAAGCAGAAGTGTGTGTGTTTGGATAGTCTTTCTATCATTTGGTCAATAAAAGGCAGAGGGTAATGATCTTTCCTAGTGGCCTTATTCAACTTCCTAAAATCAATCACCATCCTATAGCCAGTAATAATCCTCTGAGGGATCAACTCATCCTTATCATTAGGGACAATGGTAATGCCTCCCTTCTTAGGAACGCAATGCACCGGACTCACTCAATCGCTATGAGCAATAGGATAGATAATACCCGCTTCCAAGAGCTTTAGTATTTCTTTTCTTACTACTTCTTTCATCTTAGGATTCAATCTCCTTTGATGATCAGCAACTGGTTTGAAATCAGGATCAGTTTTGATCTTGTGCTGGCATAGAGTAGGACTAATGCCCTTAAGATCATCAAGAGTATATCCTATAGCAGCACGGTGCTTCCTCAGAGTTTTTAGTAACTTCTTTTCTTCATGCTCTGAGAGGCTAGCACTAATAATGACAGGATATATCTCCTTTTCATCAAGATAGACATACTTAAGAGTATCAGGCAACTGTTTAAGCTCGAACACAAGATCACCCTTTGGTGGAGGTGGATCCCCAAGCAGCTCAACAGGCAAGTTATTCTTAAGGATAGGATATTGTTCTAGGACAACTCTATCTATCTCATCCCTTTCATCCATATGCATATCATTTTCATGCTCAAGCAAGTATTGCTCTAAGGGATCAGTAGGAGGCACGGCAATAGAGGCTAAGGCAATAGTTTCATCCCTACTAGGCAACTCCTTTTCATGAGGTTGTCTACCAAACTTAGAGAAATTGAACTCACGTGACACACCTTCAAAGCCAACAGCGACAGTTTGCTTCTCACAGTCAATATGAGCATTGACGGTATTGAGAAAAGGTCTACCAAATATGATGGGACAAAAGCTATCTTGAGCGGTAGCAAGAACGAGGAAATCAGCAGGATACTTTGTTTTACCACACAAGACTTCAACATCCCTAACAATTCCCACAGGGCACATAGTGTCTCTATTGGCAAGCTGAATAGTGACATCTATAGGTTCTATATCAACAGGTGCAATCTCATCTTTGACTTTATTGTATAAGGATTGAGGGATTGCACTAACACTAGCACCCAAGTCACATAAGCCATGATAACAATAATCTCCTATCTTAACAAAAACCACAGTCATGCCAATAACAGGCCTATGTTTGTCCCTAACGTGAGGTTTAGCAATTCTAGCAGCATCTTCACAAAAGTGAATATTATGTCCCTCAACTTCTTCAGACAGAAGATCTTTGATAATAGCAATGCTAGGTTCAACTCTAATTTGCTCAGGGGGTGTAGGTGTTCTAATATAGCCTCTGCGTATCACAGTTGAAGCTTTAGAATGATCCTTTATACTAACAGGGAAAGATGGTTTCTCAATGTAAACACTGGGTACCACAGGATCATTATAGGCAATGACTTTCTCTTCAGCTGGAGTGGGTTTGACTACATTGACTTCTAAAGGAGGATGAAATTTAAACCACTTCTCTTTGGGGAGATCAATATGAGCAGCAAAAGATTCACACAATGAAGCTACTATCTCAGAGTCAAGTCCATACTTAGCGCTAAAGTCACAAAAAGTATTTGTCTCAACAAAAGATTTAACGCAATCAAAAGTGTTGGAGCATATATCTCCATATGTGGTTTTGGTAATTGATGACAATTCCTATGGACTAATGGTTGCCTTAAGTTATATTTATAGGATTTGTCCATAGGCACTTCTTGAAGTCCATCTGTTGGGTTCAAGGAGTTTATATGATGACCAAGACGGTATTCAAGATATTATCCAAAGAATGGTCATAGAGACACTAGTTTGATCAAGATCTCAGACAAAGAGTAAATCAAGATGATCAACACACAAAGCGTATAAGATGTACCGAGAGGGATCAAGTGATCCCATGGTATGGTAAGCATTGTCCATTACGTGTTTGTGTACTAACCCATGGTCTTTGTGAGAGTCCTATGTGTTGGAATTATGCCCTAGAGGCAATAATAAATATATAGTTATTATTATAATTCCTGTATCAAGATAATAGTTTATTATCCATGCTATAATTGTATTGAATGAAGACTCATTTACATGTGTGGATACATAGACAAAACACCGTCCCTAGCATGCCTCTAGTTGGCTAGCCAGTTGATCGATGATAGTCAGTATCTTCTGATTATGAACAAAGTGTTGTTGCTTGATAACTGGATCACGTCATTGGGAGAATCACGTGATGGACGAGACCCAAACTAATAGACGTAGCATGTTGATCGTTTCATTTTGTTGCTACTGTTTTCTGCGTGTCAAGTATTTGTTCCTATGACCATGAGATCATATAACTCACTGACACCGGAGGAATGCTTTGTGTGTATCAAACGTCGCAACGTAACTGGGTGACTATAAAGATGCTCTACAGGTATCTTCGAAGGTGTTAGTTGAGTTAGTATGGATCAAGACTGGGATCTGTCACTCCGTGTGACGGAGAGGTATCTCGGGGCCCACTCGGTAATACAACATCACACACAAGCCTTGCAAGCAATGTAACTTAGTGTAAGTTGCGGGATCTTGTATTACGGAACGAGTAAAGAGACTTGCCGGTAAACGAGATTGAAATAGGTATGCGGATACTGACGATCGAATCTCGGGCAAGTAACATACCGAAGGACAAAGGGAATGACATACGGGATTATACGAATCCTTGGCACTGAGGTTCAAACGATAAGATCTTCGTAGAATATGTAGGATCCAATATGGGCATCCAGGTCCCGCTATTGGATATTGACCGAGGAGTCTCTCGGGTCATGTCTACATAGTTCTCGAACCCGCAGGGTCTGCACACTTAAGGTTCGACGTTGTTTTATGCGTATTTGAGTTATATGGTTGGTTACCGAATGTTGTTCGGAGTCCCGGATGAGATCACGGACGTCACGAGGGTTTCCGGAATGGTCCGGAAACGAAGATTGATATATAGGATGACCTCATTTGATTACCGGAAGGTTTTCAGAGTTACCGGGAATGTACCGGGAATGACGAATGGGTTCCGGGAGTTCACCGGGGGGGGCAACCCACCCCGGGGAAGCCCATAGGCCTTGGGGGAGACACACCAGCCCTTAGTGGGCTGGTGGGACAGCCCACAAGTGGCCTATGCGCCAAGAGAAGAAAAATCAAGAGGAAAATAAAAAAAAGGGAGGAGGTGGGAAGGGAGGAGGACTCCCTCCCACCAAACCTAGTCCAACTCGGTTTGGGGGGGGGGAGAGTCCTCCCCCTTGGCTCGGCCGACCCCCTTGAGGGTCCTTGGACCCCAAGGCAAGGCCCCCTCCCTCCCACCTATATATACGGAGGTTTTAGGGCTGATTTGAGACGACTTTTCCACAGCAGCCCGACCACATACCTCCACGGTTTTTCCTCTAGATCGCGTTTCTGCGGAGCTCGGGCGGAGCCCTGCTGAGACAAGGTCATCACCGACCTCCGAAGCGCCGTCACACTGCCGGAGAACTCCTCTACCTCTCCGTCTCTCTTGCTGGATCAAGAAGGCCGAGATCATCGTCGAGCTGTACGTGTGCTGAACGGGGAGGTGTCGTCCGTTCGGTACTAGATCGTGGGACTGATCGCGGGATTGTTCGCGGGGCGGATCGAGGGACGTGAGGACGTTCCACTACATCAACCGCGTTCTCTAACGCTTCTGCTGTACGGTCTACAAGGGTACGTAGATCACTCATCCCCTCTCGTAGATGGACATCACCATGATAGGTCTTCGTGCGCGTAGGAAATTTTTTGTTTCCCATGCGACGTTCCCCAACAGTGGCATCATGAGCTAGGTTCATGCGTAGATGTCTTCTCGAGTAGAACACAAAAGTTTTTGTGGGCGGTGATGTGCGTTTTGCTGCCCTCCTTAGTCTTTTCTTGATTCCGCGGTATTGTTGGATTGAAGCGGCTTGGACCGACATTACTCGTACGCTTACGAGAGACTGGTTTCATTGTTACGAGTAACCCCCTTTGCTCAAAGATGACTGGCAAGTGACGGTTTCTCCAACTTTAGTTGAATCGGATTCGACCGAGGAGGTCCTTGGATGAGGTTAAATAGCAACTCATATATCTCCGTTGTGGTGTTTGCGTAAGTAAAATGCGATCCTACTAGATACCCTTGGTCACCACGTAAAACATGCAACAACAAAATTAGAGGACGTCTAACTTGTTTTTGCAGGGTATGATTGTGATGTGATATGGCCAACGATGTGATGTGATATATTGGATGTATGAGATGATCATGTTGTAATAGAAATATCGACTTGCACGTCGATGGTACAACAACCGGCAGGAGCCATAGGGTTGTCTTTATACTAACGTTTGTGCTTGCAGATGCGTTTACTATTTTGCTAGGATGTAGCTTTAGTAGTAATAGCATAAGTAGCACGACAACCCCGATGGCAACACGTTGATGGATGATCATGGTGTGGCGCCGGTGTCAAGAAGATCGTGCCGGTGCTTTGGTGATGGAGATCAAGAAGCACGTGATGATGGCCATATCATGTCACTTATGAATTGCATGTGATGTTAATCCTTTTATGCACCTTATTTTGCTTAGAACGACGGTAGCATTATGAGGTGATCTCTCACTAAAATTTCAAGACGAAATTGTGTTCTCCCCGACTGTGCACCGTTGCTACAGTTCGTCGTTTCGAGACACCACGTGATGATCGGGTGTGATAGACTCAACGTTCACATACAACGGGTGCAAAACAGTTGCGCACGCGGAACACTCGGGTTAAGCTTGACGAGCCTAGCATGTGCAGACATGGCCTCGGAACACATGAGACCGAAAGGTCGATCGTGAATCATATAGTTGATATGATTAGCATAGGGATGCTTACCACTGAAACTATACCCAACTCACGTGATGATCGGACTTGGGATAGTGTAAGTGGATCATGAACCACTCAAATGACTAGAGAGATGTACTTTTTGAGTGGGAGTTTAGCATATAATTTTATTAAGTTGAACTCTAATTATCTTGAACATAGTCTAAGTCCACTTTGAATATATTTGTGTTGTAGATCATGGCTCACGCGACAGTCATCCTGAATTTTAATACGTTCCTAGAGAAAGCTAAGTTGAAAGATGATGGAAGCAACTTTGTAGACTGGGCTCGTAATCTTAAGCTAATCTTACAAGCTGGTAAGAAGGATTATGTCCTTAATGCTGCGCTAGGAGATGAACCACCCGCTACGGCTGATCAGGATGTTAAGAACGCTTGGTTAGCACGTAAGGAGGACTACTCAATAGTTCAATGTGCAGTCTTGTATGGCTTAGAACCGGGACTTCAACGTCGCTTTGAGCGTCATGGAGCATTTGAGATGTTCCAGGAGTTGGGGTTTATCTTTCAGAAGAACGCCCGGATCGAGAGGTATGAGACCTCCGATAAATTCTATGCTTGCAAGATGGAGGAAAACTCGTCTGTCAGTGAACATGTGCTCAAAATGTCTGGGTACTCAAACCATCTAGCTGAACTGGGGATTGAACTCCCGCAAGAAGCTATCACTGACAGAATCCTTCAATCACTGCCGCCAAGCTACAAAGGCTTTGTGTTGAACTACAACATGCAAGGGATGAACAAGTCTCCCGGCGAGTTGTTTGCGATGTTGAAAGTCGCAGAGTCTGAACTCCGTAAAGAGCATCAAGTGTTGATGGTGAATAAGACCACTAGTTTCAAGAGAAACGGCAAAGGCAAGAAGGGCAATTCGAAGAAGAGCGGCAAGCCTGTTTCCAATCCGCCGAACAAACCCAAAGCTGGACCTAAGCCTGAAACGGAGTGTTTCTATTGCAAGGGTATGGGTCACTGGAAGCGCAATTGCCCCAAGTATCTGGCAGATAAGAAGGCGGGCAAAGAAAAATCAGGTATATTTGATATACATGTTATTGATGTGTACTTAACCGGCTCTCGTAGTAGTGCCTGGGTATTCGATACCGGTTCTGTTGCTCATATTTGCAACTCGAAGCAGGAACTGCGGAATAGACGAAGGCTGGCGAAAGACGAAGTGACGATGCGCGTAGGAAACGGTTCCAAGGTTGATGCAATCGCCGTCGGCACAGTGTCACTTCAGCTACCATCGGGATTAGTGATGAACTTAAATCATTGTTATTTAGTGCCTGCGTTGAGCATGAACATTATATCTGGATCTTGTTTATTGCGAGACGGTTACTCTTTTAAGTCTGAGAATAATGGTTGTTCTATTTCTATGAGTAACATCTTTTATGGTCATGCACCCAATGTGAGAGGATTGTTCATATTGAATCTTGATAGCGATACGCAAATACATAACAGTGAGACCAAAATAGTTAGAGTGAATAATGATAGCGCCATATTTTTGTGGCACTGCCGCTTGGGTCATATTGGTGTAAAGCGCATGAAGAAACTCCATGCTGATGGACTTTTGGAGTCACTTGACTTTGATTCACTTGACACGTGCGAACCATGCCTCATGGGCAAGATGACTAAGACTCCGTTCTCCGGAACAATGGAGCGTGCAAGTGACTTATTGGAAATCATACATACCGATGTTTGTGGTCCAATGAGCGTGGAAGCACGCGGCGGATATCGTTATTTTCTCACCTTCACTGACGATTTAAGTAGGTATGGTTATGTCTACTTGATGAAGCACAAGTCTGAAACATTTGAAAATTTCAAGCAATTTCAGAGTGAAGTGGAAAATCATCGTAACAAGAAGATCAAGTTCCTACGGTCTGATCGTGGGGGTGAATATCTGAGTTTCGAGTTTGGTGATCACTAAAGAAAATGTGGAATTGTTTCACAGTTGACACCGCCTGGAACACCACAGCGTAATGGTGTGTCCGAACGTCGTAATCGTACTTTGTTAGAGATGGTGCGATCTATGATGTCTCTTACTGATTTGCCGTTATCATTTTGGGGTTATGCATTAGAAACAGCTGCATTCACTTTAAATAGGGCACCATCAAAATCCGTTGAGACGACACCATACGAACTGTGGTATGGCAAAAGGCCAAAGTTGTCGTTTCTTAAAGTTTGGGGATGTGATGCTTATGTCAAAAAGCTTCAGCCTGAAAAGCTGGAACCCAAAGCGGAAAAATGCGTCTTCATAGGTTACCCAAAAGAGACAGTTGGGTACACCTTCTATCTCAAATCCGAGGGCAAAGTGTTTGTTGCTAAGAACGGAGCTTTTCTCGAGAAGGAGTTTCTCTCGAGAGAATTGAGTGGGAGGAAGATAGAACTTGACGAGGTTGTCGAACCTCTTATCCCTCTGGATGGTGGCGCAGGGCAAGGGGAAACCTCTGTCGTTGCGACGCCAGTTGAGGAGGAAGTTAATGATGATGATCATGAAACTCCAGTTCAAGTTTCTGTTGAACCACGCAGGTCGACGAGATCACGCGCTGCTCCAGAGTGGTACAGTAATCCCGTCTTATCAATCATGTTGTTAGACAACAATGAACCTGCAAATTATGAAGAAGCAATGGTGGGCCCAGATTCCAACAAATGGCTAGAAGCCATGAAATCCGAGATAGGATCCATGTATGAGAACAAAGTGTGGACTTTGGAGATACTACCTGAGGGCCGCAAGGCTATTCAGAGCAAATGGATCTTTAAGAAGAAGACGGACGCTGACGGTAATGTGACCGTTTATAAAGCACGACTTGTGGCAAAGGGTTTTTCACAAGTTCCAGGAGTTGACTACGATGAGACTTTCTCACCCGTAGCGATGCTTAAGTCCGTCAGAATCATGTTAGCAATAGCTGCATTTTTCGATTATGAAATCTGGCAGATGGATGTCAAAACGGCGTTCCTTAATGGTTTCCTTAAGGAAGAGTTGTATATGATGCAACCCGAAGGTTTTGTCGATCCTAAAAATGCTGACAAGGTGTGCAAGCTCCAGCGATCCATTTATGGACTGGTGCAAGCATCTCGGAGTTGGAACAAACGCTTTGATGAGGTGATCAAAGCATTTGGGTTTATACAAGTGGTTGGAGAATCTTGTATTTACAAGAAAGTGAGTGGGAGCTCTGTGGCGTTTCTAATATTACATGTGGATGACATATTATTGATTGGAAACAACGTAGAGCTTTTGGAGAGCATAAAAGGTTACTTGAATAAAAGTTTCTCTATGAAGGACCTAGGAGAAGCTGCTTACATTCTAGGCATTAAGATCTATAGGGATAGATCGAAACGCCTGATAGGACTTTCACAAAGCACATACCTTGATAAAGTTTTGAAGAGGTTCAAAATGGAACAGTCGAAGAAAGGGTTCTTACCAGTTTTACACGGTACAAGATTGAGTAAGACTCAGTGCCCAGCAACTGATGAAGATAGAGAGCATATGCGCTCCGTCCCCTATGCTTCAGCCATAGGTTCTATCATGTATGCGATGTTGTGCACTAGACCAGATGTTAGCCTGGCCATAAGTATGGCAGGTAGGTTCCAGAGTAATCCAGGAGTGGATCACTGGACAGCGGTCAAGAATATCCTGAAGTACCTGAAAAGGACTAAGGAGATGTTTCTCGTATATGGAGGTGACGAAGAGCTCGCCGTAAAAGGTTACGTCGATGCAAGCTTTGACACAGATCCGGACGACTCTAAGTCGCAGACCGGATACGTATTTATTCTTAATGGGGGTGCAGTAAGCTGGTGCAGTTCCAAGCAAAGTGTCGTAGCAGATTCTACATGTGAAGCAGAGTACATGGCTGCCTCGGAGGCGGCTAAGGAGGGTGTCTGGATGAAGCAGTTCATGACGGATCTTGGAGTGGTGCCAAGCGCACCGAATCCAATAACCTTGTTCTGTGACAACACTGGTGCCATTGCCTTAGCAAAGGAACCACGGTTTCACAAGAAGACCAGACACATCAAACGACGCTTCAACCTCATCCGCGACTACGTCGAGGAAGAGGACGTAAATATATGCAAAGTGCACACGGATCTGAATGTAGCAGACCCGCTGACTAAAGCTCTTCCACGGCCAATACATGATCGACACCAGAACTGTATGGGTGTTAGATTTATTACGATGTAATTCACATGGTGATGTGAGGGCTAGATTATTGACTCTAGTGCAAGTGGGAGACTGTTGGAATTATGCCCTAGAGGCAATAATAAATATATAGTTATTATTATAATTCCTGTATCAAGATAATAGTTTATTATCCATGCTATAATTGTATTGAATGAAGACTCATTTACATGTGTGGATACATAGACAAAACACCGTCCCTAGCATGCCTCTAGTTGGCTAGCCAGTTGATCGATGATAGTGAGTGTCTTCTGATTATGAACAAAGTGTTGTTGCTTGATAACTGGATCACGTCATTGGAAGAATCACGTGATGGACTAGACCCAAACTAATAGACGTAGCATGTTGATCGTGTCATTTTGTTGCTACTGTTTTCTGCGTGTCAAGTATTTGTTCCTATGACCATGAGATCATATAACTCACTGACACCGGAGGAATGCTTTGTGTGTATCAAACGTCGCAACGTAACTGGGTGACTATAAAGATGCTCTACAGGTATCTCCGAAGGTGTTAGTTGAGTTAGTATGGATCAAGACTGGTATTTGTCACTCCGTGTGACGGAGAGGTATCTCGGGGCCCACTCGGTAATACAACATCACACACAAGCCTTGCAAGCAATGTAACTTAGTGTAAGTTACGGGATCTTGTATTACGGAACGAGTAAAGAGACTTGCCGGTAAACGAGATTGAAATAGGTATGCGGATACTGACGATCGAATCTCGGGCAAGTAACATACCGAAGGACAAAGGGAATGACATACGGGATTATACGAATCCTTGGCACTGAGGTTCAAACGATAAGATCTTCGTAGAATATGTAGGATCCAATATGGGCATCCAGGTCCCGCTATTGGATATTGACCGAGGAGTCTCTCGGGTCATGTCTACATAGTTCTCGAACCCGCAGGGTCTGCACACTTAAGGTTCGACGTTGTTTTATGCGTATTTGAGTTATATGGTTGGTTACCGAATGTTGTTCGGAGTCCCGGATGAGATCACGGACGTGACGAGGGTTTCCGGAATGGTCCGGAAACGAAGATTGATATATAGGATGACCTCATTTGATTACCGGAAGGTTTTCGGAGTTACCGGGAATGTACCGGGAATGACGAATGGGTTCCGGGAGTTCATCGGGGGGGCAACCCACCCCGGGGAAGCCCATAGGCCTTGGGGGAGACACACCAGCCCTTAGTGGGCTGGTGAGACAGCCCACAAGTGGTCTATGCGCCAAGAGAAGAAAAATCAAGAGGAAAAGAAAAAAAAGGGAGGAGGTGGGAAGGGAGGAGGACTCCCTCCCACCAAACCTAGTCCAACTCGGTTTGGGGGGGGGAGAGTCCTCCCCCTTGGCTCGGCCGACCCCCTTGAGGGTCCTTGGACCCCAAGGCAAGGCCCCCTCCCTCCCACCTATATATACGGAGGTTTTAGGGCTGATTTGAGACGACTTTTCCACAACAGCCCGACCACATACCTCCACGGTTTTTCCTCTAGATCGCGTTTCTACGGAGCTCGGGCGGAGCCCTGCTGAGACAAGGTCATCACCAACCTCCGGAGCGCCATCACGCTGCCGGAGAACTCCTCTACCTCTCCGTCTCTCTTGCTGGATCAAGAAGGCCGAGTTCATCGTCGAGTTGTACGTGTGCTGAACGCGGAGGTGCCGTCCGTTCGGTACTAGATTGTGGGACTGATCGCGGGATTGTTCGCGGGGCGGATCGAGGGACGTGAGGACGTTCCACTACATCAACCGCGTTCTCTAACGCTTCTGCTGTACGGTCTACAAGGGTACGTAGATCACTCATCCCCTCTCGTAGATGGACATCACCATGATAGGTCTTCGTGCGCGTAGGAAATTTTTTGTTTCCCATGCGACGTTCCCCAACACTATGTGGGGGTTAGGTGTGCTTCCATGGGCTTGCGTCCAAAGGAAGATCCCATACAACCCATGAAGGATGACGTCAAGTGGCGATCATCATCAAGATTGTGGTGTGCAAGTTTCAAGTGGATCATCACGAATATATCATTGAAACTATTGTTAATGATCATGTGTTGATAAGGACAAGCTCTCATGTGCTAACAAGGACAAGATCAAGATAAGCATTCCTGAGCACTACATGCTTGATTCTTGTGGATGTTCACATGGTGGACAAATCAAGATGAATACATAAGCTAGGCTTTCCACATTGTGTATGGGAGAGCTACTTGAAGACTTCATCATGTCTTGCTTTCAACTTGAGCCAAGAAGGAACAACAACATCAAGCTCAAGTGAAAGGGCTAACTCAAAGGTATCAGTTCCTTCGACGTTAGTTGTGCGGAGTGATGATCAGCGAATAAAAGTATACACTCAAGTATGGATCATCGGTACCCTTTTATGATTCTTGAGTCCTTAGGGATCCCGCACTATTAAGAGGGGATCACAGGTTTTGCGATGAACTTGCTCAAACTACATCTCCACTGTTCTGCTCAATACCACATATTCTCTACTTTGCTCCTATCTCAAAACAGGTCTACTGCCTCGGACTTCCGGCTCCCTCCGAACGTCCGAGGACCGGTCAAGGGTCGGACGACCGACATGCTACGGAAATACGGAGCTTTGCACCAGAAGAAATTGAGCTCTATAATTCGGATTTCGGGCTCACTCCGGACATCCGAGGGCCAGACGACCGACCAGCTTCGGAAATCTGGAGCCCTGTACCAGAAGTACGTGAGCTCTATAACTCGGATTTCCGGCTCCCTCCGGACGTCCGAGGGCCGGACGTCCGTCCCCTTTCGGAAATCCGGAACCTCCCACCAGAAGACGTTGAGTCGAATAACTCGGATTTCCGGTCCTCTCTGGATGTCCGGTCGCTGTTCAATTCACAGTATTTTCAGTGATATCTACACGCCTCGAACGACCGACCCCTGTCGGACGTCCGACCACTTGCGGACACCCGGACTTCCAGAGACTGTCGGACGTCCGGACCCTGTGTGACTTAAAGTGTCCCCAACGGCTGTTTTTCTCTCCCCGCTATAAATACCCCCCTCCCACTTCGTGAGAGGGTAGTCCAACACAACCTTATCCTCATAAGAACACATTTCTACCGCACACACATTTGCTCACACCAAATCCTAGATCCCAAGAGCATTTGTGAGCCCCTTTGAGAGTTGTTCCAATCAAAAGATAGATCGTCTCCCTCTCCTCCTCTCAACCAAAGCTATTTGAGATTTGAGCAAGTTTTGAGCATTCCCCATGATCTTGTTACTCTTGGAGTTTGGAGACTCCTAGGCGGTAGGAGTTCTTTGGAGAGGAATCAATCCGTGTGATTTCCCCCGGAAAAGTTTGTGAGGGTTTGGAAGCCACCTAAAAGGCTTACCACTAGTGGTTGAGAAACGCCTTCGTGGTGTTATCTCAAAGGGAGAATAGGGTGAGCCTTCGTGGCATTGGCGTGCCTTCGTGGTAACACCCACCTCTCTAACGGTGACTAGCTTCCCTCCAAGGAAGTGAACATCGGGATACATCTTTGTCTCAGTGACCTTGGTTATCCTTAACCCTAACTCCCTACTTGTGGTTTATTTGTGTTACTTGAGCATACATACATTGCATATGGTTCGTGTTCATTACATTGTGTTGGCTATTTCTTGTACAAGATTAATCATTCAAGCATACCTTCTATATCCACACGTTCATACTTGCAGCTTTTGATATATCGTGTGATATAGTGTGATCTAGTATCTTGTGTTGTTCACCTACTTGTCGTATGATATAGCTCAAGTAAGTTTGTGTAACTTACTTGTGCTTGTTAGTAATTGTAGTGTATCCATCTTGGTAGATCGTGTTGTTGATACACGCTGCAGTGCCTAGTGCATTTAGGATTTGTGCTTGACAAGTACCCTCTTAGTTTATTTCCGCATTAGTTTCAAGCCAAATCCGAAGAAGTTTTTAAATAGCCTATTCACCCCCCCTCTAGGCGTCATCGAGGTCTTTTCAATTGGTATCAGAGCTAGGTCTCTCTTTAATTAGGTTTCACGACCTAGAGAGTATCGATGTCGACTATTGGATTAGTGCACAATGGCATCTTTGACTTTGATGGCACAAATTATACCCTATGGAGAATTCGTATGCTTCATCACTTTCGGGCCATGGGCCCAAATACTTTACGAATTGTTCTTGTAGGGATTGCCGACAAAAAGGATGATGCATCTTCATATATTAATGAGATGTATCTTGATTGTGAGGCTTTTCTTGCCATTCATCGAACCATAAGTCCTGAGGTGTTTAAGTCTATCTCGACTTGCAAGTCAGCACATGAAGTTTGGACTAAACTTGAAGATATATATGGTGGGTCCAATCTTGATGAAGACGATATTATGATGAAGGAGTCGGTGCATGATCTCTTCACTCTTTTTAATCTTAAAGAGTCCACCACTACTTCCATATCCGTTTGCTTGCACACCTCAGCATCTTCAATCTCACAAGGTAATGACATGGTGAGTGAAGAAATATATGTTGATGAAAATGTCATAGCCTCTATGTACACGAGCATATCTAGCACCACACATAGTGTAAATTATTGTGCTGATAGGTCATGCATTTCACCTAAAGATCCCTCGACAAATGTCTGTGGTGATATGGCTGCTTCCTCGTGTCCTCTTGATCAAAATATCTTGTTTCTCCCTAGTTGCTCTATGACTAATCATTTAGGGTAAATCAAGAAATATGAAGTACTTTTGACTAATGAAGAATCTGATTCACCAAAAGAATCATCATCAACTCCTCCAGTTCACATGTGCCTCATGGCAAGAGGTAATAATGAGGTATCATCTTCCCTGTGCAATAACGATGATATTTGCGATGAGGATGATGATGATGATTTGACTGAAAATATCTATGTGATCAGTAAAATTCTTCATAAAGCTAAAAATAACGCTCTTCAAAGATTCCAAGATGTTCTTGCTTACTTTGAAAATTGTAATGATTCACTTAATCATAAACAAGCTAAAAGTGAACAACTTGAACATGAACTTGAGAAGAGTCATCAAGCATGTAGAGACTTAAGATCTTCAAAAGGCTCACGATAAACTTAAAAAGGATTTTGAGGTCCTTCTCCTTGAATGCAATAATGTCAAGGGAGAGCTCATCAAAACCTCTAAGATCTATGAGGAGCTTCAATCTACTCATGATAAGTCTCTATTTGCTACTTACTCCTCTCATATTGTTGATGATACTTGTACATCTAACTCTACCTCATTTGAAGTATCAACATTGAAGGAGAATATTGAGCTACGTGCTCAACTTGATTTACTAACTAGCAATTATGGGAAGTTGGAAGAAAACCATGTAATGCTCACAAGCTCTCATGCCGATCTTCTAACATCCTATAATGTGCAAAAGTTAGCTCATGAGGCTATCATCACCAAGGTAACATCAAATAAGCCTCATGTGGACAATGGCACTACTTCTAGTCAAAGTACTATATTTACATGTGCTAGTCCTTGTAATTCGTCTACTCATAATGTTGCTACCTCGTGTGATGAATTACTTTCCTTGCCTTGTTGCTCTAACATTGAAGCTTACACTTCCTCTAGTACTTGCATTGATACTAACCGTGCAGAGGAAATCGAAGAGCTCAAGGCCCAAGTCACTTCTTTGAAGAAAGACTTGGAACAGTGTCATGAAGGGATGTCCACACTCAACAACGTCCTGTGTGAGCAAACATCTCCGAATGACAAAAATAATGTTGGACTAAACTCAAACAAGAACAAGAGTGGCCTAGAACGAGTTAAGAATTCGGCCAAAATCATTTGCTTCAAGTGCAAAGTTAAAGGGCACCATGTTAGATCTTGCCCTTTGAAGACGAAGTCTCTAGGTCACAAGCAACAAGGGAAGCGGCCACAAACTCAATCACACACTCAGCTACAAGTTGAATTAAGGCCTCTTCCCAATAAGACCCAAGCCAACACTCCCTAAGGTGAGAAATCAACTGGGAAGAAAACAAAGGGTAGATGTTGCTACTTATGTCGTGAGAAGGGTCACGTCGCTTTGTCTTGCACGAGAGGTAACTTATCCAACCCAATCACTATTGATGATATCTATTCCCTTGGGAAGGATAAGGTTGGCAATGTGTTTGCCAAGTTTGTTGGTACTCAAAATGGTGTCAAGAAAAGAACCATTTGGGTTGCCAAGCCTATTGTGATTAACCTCTTAGGACCCAACGTAGTTGGGGACCAACAAGCTCAAACTTGATCAATAGGTGACTATGGAGGACACTAGAGACTTGGATACATAATGAAGAATTAAGGGGTCTTCATCATTCATATTATCTCAAGCCAAGTCATTTGGATTATCGAGTTTCTACCTTATATCCAATGTGCCTCCTTACGGTAACTTATACTTAAACTGTTTACATTGTTAGGTGCTTGCCCCTTTGCATGTTGTGGTTTTGTACCTTGCATGCGTTTGTATATGTTGTGCTTCCAACTTGCTTATCTTGAGTAATCGAGTATGGGTATGTTGGTTTGCATATCATGTACATGTGAGTCTTGTATTGAGCCTTTTGGCATCTTGTTTTTTTTTGTTGGCTCTTGTAAGAGATTAATGGATTATCCCATTGTGGGGGAGTGATGTGCTTTGCACACCTCAGAATCCTATAAATGTGTATACATGGGGAATACCACTTAGTTTTGATACTTCAAGATTATCTAGTTTCTATGTGGTATGTCTTACTCATGAGAAATTCAAATTCTATATGGTCCATTAAGTATCTCTTGTTGGTTTTAATTTGCCACTTGTTAATGTTGTTGGTTTATCACATTATGGGGGAGTAATATGTTGTGTGCATATTACAAACCTAGAAAATGTGTACATTTGACGTGTTGCCACTTAGTGTTGATATTGTAAATTATCTTGTTCCTAGGTGGCATGTTAGCTCTACATGTGTCATTTGCTTGCGTTTTATGGGTAAAGATGATCTTGGATATATTTGTGATCTACCAATGAGTATCACTTCGAAAATACTTCTTGTCCTTGACAATTGGTATTCCCATCATGTGATAGGAATTGCTAATCATCTTTACATTGGATTTTGTGTTTCGTTTGTCTTCCTTGCCTCTTATGAATCTATTTTAACATGTCTAGTGTTTTTATAGATATAGAGAAAGTGATGATCCCATCGTATGCGTTTTGTATTTAAATGCAAATTCTATATAATGCACGTCCCTTGGGGGAGCTATCCTATTTTCTTTAAAACACTCTCTTTATTCACCCATCATAAAATCTTTTGATCCCCATCAAGTGTGTGTTGATGGGAGGCAAGTCTTGCTATTTATGATGCTTTGTGCCATCATGAAAATTTGTCGAGGGCTTGGTTTGTTGGAACCTAGCTCTCTTTTGGAAACTAGATACCTCGTGTTTGTTTTCCTTCAATTGGTTTCTTGTTGCCTTCTATTTGGCATATGTCAATGGATATCTCATTCCTTGAGGTATATTTTAATTGATATCCTTCAAGTGATAGTTCTTTTTGTTTTAGGATCTTATTATCACTTGATACCTTGTCTTTTGGTGACTTATCAACTTTGTGTTGAGTTGATTCTTGAGAGTCTTGAGCATGCGTATCTAGCTACTATATACAACTTCTTTTGCTTGCTTTCCTTCTTTGACCCAATATATAGGGGAAACTCCACCTTGTCATAAATTGGCTAAAGTGTGCATGAAATTCAAATTCATATCTATATGCACATATGTATGTGGAGTTTGTCCTATGTATTGCTGGTTTTCTAACTCTTTGGTCCCAATGAGTTTGGGCACCATTTTGTTTGTTTTGTTGTTCCAGGAACAACCGGAGATGCATTGGATGCTCGGCTCACCTATAAGGAAGATGTTGAGACCATGTGATTATTGGAGCCAAGTTAGAATGATCAAAGAACAACTATCTACTACATCAATCCAATGTTGTCTCGGTAACAAGTATCCACTTCATGCATTCAATTCTTGCAAAGGACCCAACCTGTCTTTTCTTTTCCAGGTTGCATCATGGCATGAATCTCTTGATTTGTTCTCGTAGTACTCGCTTGCTTTCTCAAAGCATCCGAACGATGATGTCTTACTACTAGTTGGGATATCTTTGATGTTCGTATGTTGGAAGTTCATATTGTACAATAAGAAAATATTAGGCCATGTGCTATGCTTCCAAGCAAAAGATCTCATTGATATATTTATGACTTCCTTTTGGATATCTAGTTTGTTCCTTCTTGTAACCATTTCGTGTGTACATCCTTCTTTGTGGATATATATCATCATGATTGTCTTCTACTTAGAATCTTTTACACATGAGATAAGTTACATCTCTAATTAATATCCTCTTTTCTTTCACTATCATCATTGCATTTCCTTTTTCATCTTTTGGTGGCTTCGTGAAAGGTTTTATTTTGAGTGCGTATCTTATTTTCCTACATCTTGATGCACTCTTTGGCTGTGAAGATTATTTTTCCTCATGCTTGTCTTGATGAGGGTTTTGCCATTTCGATTAGTATCTCTCCTCTTGACAAGGTTCTTACTTTCTATCTTCACAATGGGTTGTCATAAGCGTTGGTTCCTATTTTGTTTATTAGTAAGCTTGTGAACCCATTTTCTAGTATGTGTGTGTGGGAATGATATGTCTTGCACTTTGTATCTCATTTCATCAAGACTATGTTGATGAGTAATGCTCATCCTTATCTTAGTCTTGTCAAGTGCTTTGCCATGACTCACACACATTACTTTGGTTGAGCCTATTCTTAAGCTGCTTCTTTTACATGTTGCTCAACCATTTGTTTTGTGCAATTGATATGCTTATTGTCTCATCTATCTTCTTGCACTCGTTGTGTGTTTTTATTAATTGTGGGGGAGCAACGACCATATTTTGTGCACCTGTATCAAATACAACAACCTCGTATTTGTGCACAAATCATGGGGAGCTTCTCTAGTTTTTGATAAAACACTCTGTTGCCTTTATCATAATATCTTTTATTCATGTGGTTCGAAGGATCATATGATTGTTTGTTCCATCTGGAATCTTTTGATTGCTTGCCTCTATCTTTGTATGTCTTTGTGGCATACGATCCTTTTATTTGCAATCTTTGGGTCCTCAATATAGTTTGTTTTCCTCCAACTACTTATCTTTGTCTTTGTGTATTTTTCTGCACTCATTTGCTGAGAAGTACACACCTTTTGGAGGACCACCTACTATATTGGCTTTCTAAACTTTTTGTCCATTTTGGCAATCGATGCCAATGGGGGAGAAGTTTAGAGAGTTTACTTTGGATATGTTAAGAGGGTTTTGCTTTTATTGCGTAAGCATTTACATCTTCACGCATGCATTATTACCTTGTATGTGTGCGCTTGGTTATGCTTATTTCCTTATATAAACTCTCTTGAAGTGGTTGTCTTCAATTACCAAAATGGGGGAGATTTTTAGAGCATATATCTCCATATGTGGTTTTGGTAATTGATGACAATTCCTATGGACTAATGGTTGCCTTAAGTTATATTTATAGGATTTGTCCATAGGCACTTCTTGAAGTCCATCTGTTGGGTTCAAGGAGTTTATATGATGACCAAGACGGTATTCAAGGTATTATCCAAAGAATGGTCATAGAGACACTAGTTTGATCAAGATCTCAGACAAAGAATAAATCAAGATGATCAACACACAAAGCGTATAAGATGTACCGAGAGGGATCAAGTGATCCCATGGTATGGTAAGCATTGTCCATTACGTGTTTGTGTACTAACCCAGGGTCTTTGTGAGAGTCCTATGTGGGGGTTAGGTGTGCTTCCATGGGCTTGCGTCAAAAGGAAGATCCCATACAACCCATGAAGGATGACGTCAAGTGGCGATCGTCATCAAGATTGTGGTGTGCAAGTTTCAAGTGGATCATCACGATTATATCATTGAAACTATTGTTAATGATCATGTGTTGATAAGGACAAGCTCTCATGTGCTAACAAGGACAAGATCAAGATAAGCATTCCTGAGCACTACATGCTTGATTCTTGTGGATGTTCACATGGTGGACAAATGAAGATGAATACATAAGCTAGGCTTTCCACATTGTGTATGGGAGAGCTACTTGAAGACTTCATCATGTCTTGCTTTCAACTTGAGCCAAGAAGGAACAACAACATCAAGCTCAAGTGAAAGGGCTAACTCAAAGGTATCAGTTCCTTTGACGTTAGTTGTGCGGAGTGATGATCAGCGAATAAAAGTATACACTCAAGTATGGATCATCGGTACCCTTTTATGATTCTTGAGTCCTTAGGGATCCCGCACTATTAAGAGGGGATCATAGGTTTTGCGATGAACTTGCTCAAACTACATCTCCACTGTTCTGCTCAATACCACATATTCTCTACTTTGCTCCTATCTCAAAACAGGTCTACTGCCTCGGACTTCCGGCTCCCTCCGGACCTCCGAGGACCGGTCAAGGGTCGGACGACCGACATGCTACGGAAATCCGGAGCTCTGCACCAGAAGAAATTGAGCTCTATAACTCGGATTTCCAGCTCACTCCGGACATTCGAGGGCCGGACGACCGACCAACTTCGGAAATCTGGAGCCCTGTACCAGAAGTACGTGAGCTCTATAACTCGGATTTCCGACTCCCTCCGGACGTCCGAGGGCCGGACGTCCGTCCCCTTTCGGAAATCCGGAACCTCCCACCAGAAGACGTTGAGTCGAATAACTCGGATTTCCGGTCCTCTCCGGACGTTCGGTCGCTGTTCAATTCACAGTATTTTCAGTGATATCTACACGCCTCGGATGACCGACCCGTGTCGGACATCCGACCCCTCGCGGACGCCCGGACTTCCGGAAACTGTCGGACATCCGGACCCTGTGTGACTTAAAGTGTCCCCAACGGCTGTTTTTCTCTCCCCACTATAAATACCCCCTCCCACTTCGTGAGAGGGTAGTCCAACACAGCCTTATCCTCATAAGAACACATTTCTACCTCACACACATTTGCTCACACCAAATCTTAGATCCCAAGAGCATTTGTGAGCCCCTTTGAGAGTTGTTCCAATCAAAAGATAGATCGTCTCCCTCTCCTCCTCTCAACCAAAGCTATTTGAGATTTGAGCAAGTTTTGAGCATTCCCCGTGACCTTGTTACTCTTGGAGGTTGGAGACTCCTAGGCTGTAGGAGTTCTTCGGAGAGGAATCAATCTGTGTGATTTCCCCCGGAAAAGTTTGTGAGGGTTTGGAAGCCACCTCAAAGGCTTACCACTAGTGGTTGAGAAACGCCTTCGTGGTGTTATCTCAAAGGGAGAATAGGGTGAGCCTTCGTGGTAACACCCACCTCTCTAACGGTGACTAGCTTCCCTCCAAGGAAGTGAACATCGGGATACATCTTCGTCTCAGTGACCTTGGTTATCCTTAACCCTAACTCCCTACTTGTGGTTTACTTGTGTTACTTGAGCATATATACATTGCATATTGTTTGTGCTCATTATATTGTGTTGGCTATTTCTTGTACAAGATTAATCATTCAAGCATACCTTCTATATCCACACGTTCATACTTGCAGCTTTTGATATATCGTGTGATATAGTGAGATCTAGTATCTTGTGTTGTTCACCTACTTGTCGTATGATATAGCTCAAGTAAGTTTGTGTAACTTACTTGTGCTTGTTAGTAACTGTAGTGTGTCCATCTTGGTAGATCGTGTTGTTGATACACGATGCAGTGCCTAGTGCATTTAGGATTTGTGCTTGACAAGTACCCTCTTAGTTTATTTCCGCATTAGTTTCAAGCCAAATCCGAAGAAGTTTTTAAATAGCCTATTCACCCCCCCCCCTCTAGGCGTCATCGAGGTCTTTTCAAAAAGTGAAATTCATACCTGACTCCTTACCTTCTTCAAGCTCCAAATCTTCAGAGTTGCGTTTAATTCTCTCCAATAAATTCCACTTGAAGTCAATGTCTCTCTTCATAAAAGAACCGGTACAAGAAGTGTCAGGCATGGTGCAATCATCATGAGAAAGCCGAGCATAGAAGTTCTGAATGATAATTTCTCTTGAGAGCTCATGATTGGGGCATGAATATGGCATTGATTTAAGCCTCCCCCAAGCTTGAGCGATGCTTTCTCTATCACGAGGCCAAAAATTATAAATATAATTCCGATCATGATGTACTAAATGCATAGGATAAAACTTTTCATGAAATTCCAATTTCAACCGATTGTAGTCCCATGATCCAGTATCATCACATAGCCTATACCATGTCAACGCCTTATCCTTCAAAGATAAAGGAAACACCTTCTTCTTGACCTCATCCTCGGGCACACCTGCAAGCTTAAATAAACCACAAACTTCATCTATATTGATCAGATGCAAGTCTGGATGTGATGTTCCATCTCCTGTAAAAGGATTAGCCAGCAATTTCTCAAGCATACCCGAAGGAAATTCAAAGCAAATATTTTCAGTAGGTGCAGCAGGTTGAGGAGCAACTCTTTGTGCTTCCGTTTGAGGTGAAGATACCCCGAACAAGCCCCTCAAAGGATTAGTATCCATAGTGACAAGTGACAAGAAATTTCAGCACACTATATGAATGTTTCCTTACCAAGTTCCACTTACCAAAGGCGCTTCACTCCCCGGCAATGGCGCCAGAAAAGAGTCTTGATGACCCACAAGTATAGGGGATCAATCTAGTCCTTTCGATAAGTAAGAGTGTCGAACCCAATGAGGAGCAGAAGGATCTCACAAGTGGTTTTCAGCAAGGAAAAATCTGCAAGCATTGAAATTGTCGGTAACAAGTGATTGTGTGGTGAGATGATTCGTAGCAAGCAACAAGTAACAAAAGTAGCAACGGTGCAGCAAAGTGGCCCAATCCCTTTTGTAGCAAGGGACAAGCCTGGACAAAGTCTTATAGGAGGAAAAACGCTCCCGAGGACACACGGGAATTTCTGTCATGCTAGTTTCATCATGTTCATATGATTCACGTTCGTTACTTTGATAGTTTGATATGTGGGTGGACCGGCACTTGGGTACTGCCCTTACTTGGACAAGCATCCCACTTATGATTAACCTCTTTCGCAAGCATTCACAATTACAAAAGAAGAATTAAGACAACGTCTAACCATAGCATTAAACTAGTGGATCCAAATCATTAAGCTAGGGTTTAAGCTTCTGTCACTCTAGCAACCCATCATCTACTTACTACTTCCCAATGCCTTCCTCTAGGCCCGAATAATGGTGAAGTGTTTTGTAGTCGACGTTCACATAACACCACTAGAGGAAAAACAACATACAACATATCAATATACCGAACAAATACCAAATTCACATGACTATTATTAGTATGACTTATCCCATGTCCTCGGGAACAAAAGTAACTACTCACAAAGCATAATCATAATCATGATCAGAGGTGTAATGAGTAGCATCAAGGATCTGAACATAAACTCTTCCACCAAGTAATCCAACTAGCATCAACTACAAAGAGTAATCAACACTACTAGCAACCTTACAAGTACCAATCGGAGTTGCGAGACGGAGATTGGTTACAAGAGATGAACTAGGGTTTGGAGATGAGATGGGGCTGATGAAGATGTTGATGGTGATGAGTCCCCTCCGATGAGAGGAGTGTTGGTGATGACGATGGCGACGATTTCCCCCTCCGGGAGGGAAGTTTCCCCGACAGGATCATCCTGCCGGAGCTCTAGATTGGTTCTGCTCAAGTTCCGCCTCGTGGTGGCGGCGAAACCACGAAAAAGCTCCCGTCTGATTTTTTCCTGGATGAAACCCTCCATATAACAAAAGAGGGGGGGCAGTGGGCCAGTGGGCTGCCCACAAGCCCCCATGGCGCGACCTGGGGGGTGGCCACGCCGTGCAGGCTTGTGGGCACCCCCTGGTGCCCCTCCGACACTTCTTCGGCCCAGTATTTTTTATATATTGGGGAAAAAAATCTCCGTTGATTTTCACGGCGTTTGGAGTTGCACAGAATAGGCATCTCAACTTTGCTCCACTTTCAGGCCAGAATTCCAGTTGCCGATATTCTCCCTCTTCATGTAAACCTTGCAAAATAAGAGAGAAAAGGCATAAGAATAGTACCGTGAAGTAAAATAACAGCAAAAGAAGCGATAAATATCAACAATAAAACATGATGCAAAATGGACGTATCAATGAGCTCGCGACATATTTGAGCATCCACCCCAGCCTTGCAACGCCAACAGTCATGAGCGGGAAGTGAAGACAACGGCTTGGAGTGAGGGAGAGGGAAGAGAGTAAAGGATAAGGTCGATGAAGAGGATGAGAGAGGAGAAAGTTTCGTGATGAAGATAAGGATAAATGAACGAGGGCAGTGTGCGAAGCATGCTATGTAAGTGAAATTGATAGGAATATGTTTTCTTAACTTTAGAGAATAATGAAAATTCAAGGAAATCTAAAACGGCCCCAAGGCACTTTTCTTGTGTTTATAATTGTTTTTATTAACATAATACAATCAAAGTCGCTCACATACACGAAATAGACGCATCCTTATAAACGCTCATATGCATATCATATTCCTATGAACACTTTAAGATTTTACGAAGTCATTATAGACGTCTCGCTGTTGACAAAAACGTATCCTCCCACTTAACGAACATCGTCGCAGGTCTCAAATAAATTCAAGAATAACGCAAGCATCATATCAAGTCTATGACTTAAATCCTGTTAGACTAAAAATACCAAAAAAAAAAATTAACCATCAAGCACACGTTAGTTCACGTTTCTATAATTGTGTGCCGAAAGAAAACAAAGGTTGCTCTCCCCTCCTTCAAAGAAAAAAGCAAGATCTTGTTCAGTCCACACACTAGTATTTCCATAAACAATGGAGGTCAGGGTTGAGAAACTTGACTTTGCTTACGGCGACAACTAGGAGTAATTATAGTACGTTGTATACAACAAGAATGAGCATAAAACAAACAAAGGGGATCAGTCATAACCCACAAACAAGTGGGCGATCACAAGCCAAACACAAGCAAGGTCTGCCGTCTGCCCCCAGTCCCAGCCGCAAGCACGCACCTGATCATAATATTCCCTCCACACCCACACGATCGACTCCGGAGCCGAAAGCGATCGATAAAGCAGCCGAAGGGGGAACAGAACACACGCACAGGAGCCAGATCCAACACGTCGCCTCTGTCCCCAATGAAGGAAAAGAAAGAGGCAAGCGAGAGCGCAGATGCTGCCGCTGCCGCTGCCGCTGCTTCCATTCCACTTGCATCCGGGAAAGGCATCGCTCCAAACGACCGACCGGATCAAAGTCGGGTCAAAGTCTACGCGAACGAACTACGGGCGATCCCTCCCGGCTATGTGTCCGCATCGGCGCGTACGTGGCGCCATCTGGGCTTCTCTTTCGAGCTGCGGTGACTTGGATTCTTGACGATTCCTTCACCGCCTGGCCCTGCAACAGCAACAGCAACAGCTGCGACCGGATATCATTCATATGATCCTTGCCTTGTCCGGTACTGGCACAGCGGAAGTACGAGCTCCGATTTATCTTGCATTTTTTGTACGCCCGTGTATGCGCGCCCACGTGGGCGGCAGTGGCAAAATCACCGGTGAGCCTGACGGGCCGGTGAAAAGCACCCACAGCCACAGGTCATATTTAGCACAATCTTTCTCCGATCCTATCGCGCCGGCTCTGTGGCTGCGGTGAAACTAAGGGCCTGTTTGGTTCATGACTAACTTTACCACAACTAACCTTAGGCAATGTGTGGCTGCCACAAAAAGTGTGGCTAACAAAATGAACACCACAAGTGTGGCAAGATTTGGCAAAAAATTAAGTGTATGACATGTGGACCATATAACTAGAAAAGTGTGGCAAGCCACAAGTGTGGCAATGAACCAAACACATGCCTAAGGTATTGTGGCATGACTAAGGTTAGGCATGGCAACCTTAGGCTGGGAACCAAACAACCCCTAAAAAACCCCACACGCGAGAGACTGCCGGCACCATCGGACGGCCAGGATCGGTCCGATGCCCATCGGCGAGCGATAGAGATGCCCTTGCTCGGCTTTGCTCACACGTCCACGCACTGGCTCGTTTATTTACCGGTTGGCTTGACGCCCGCTCCCTTTGCTTTGATCCCACGAATCAGGCGCCTTCAACTCAACGACCAAGCCGCGTTCGGCCTAAAGTCCGACGTGGATTGGATTGCGCTAACAATTTGGTACTACTCGCATGTGACATCTTCAGGCAAAGCACGCACGCACGCCGTTGCCATCGCCTGAGCGACACACACATATATATATACTCTCACGCGTGTGATGACATGTACATCCCTGTCTCCACGTAGTACAAAGTTCAACCCAAGTATATATGGTACTGGCCGACTAGTATATACTAAACAGATATATAGTGACGTCGATGGGGAAGAAGTATCTGTACTACTCAAATTGCCTTTTTTAGTGGTGCCATACACTTTTCACCTTTCTTTGTTGAGAAAATACTTTCTTACTTTCGTTTTTACTAACATTCTCCCTCAACTCATCAAGACTCGGCCGAAACTCTGCAATGGTCTTCGGCTCATAAACTCCAATAAAAAGCGCGAGAACCATATTGCAGGCATTCAAGACACAATCAGGTGGAAACTAGAGCCTTCAGAAGTATACTCAGCTAGTTCGGCATACAAGGCTCAGTTTCAAGGACACCTGCGATCTGAGTACAAGAAGTTAATCTGGTCAACCTGGGCGCCTGCGCGGCTCAAGATCTTCATCTGGTTGCTTCTGAAGAACAGGCTGTGGTGCAACGACCGTCTCCAACGCAGAGGATGGCCAAATGGCTATTTCTGCCAACTGTGTCACCGGAACCTAGAATCAGCGAAACACCTGTTCTGGCAATGCCCGTTGTCCATACAAGTTTGGACACATGTGGCATCACGCCCCGGATGTGAATCACTACACCCAGAAAATGGGGAGACAGAGAAAACTCTTCAGACATTTTAGGTGTGATGATCAACTCAGCTTTACCGAAGTACAAAAAAGCAGTCAAGACAATGATTGTTTTGATACTGTCGGAGATATGGAAGGAGAGAAACGCCTGCACATTCAGAGATAAGACTGCAGAGTTTCAAAGTTTGAAGTATGCTATCAACAGCATCGTTGAACTTTGGTGTCAAGCCGGAGCCAGAGTTTTGGAGCACCCGTTTTGGGATCCACCGTGAGATATCACCCTTTGTAACAACCCTCACGTGTCGAGGGTTTTTCGGATTTGTTTTCCCGTTTCTTTTTCTCCTTGATCATTCGGATCACCATCCCCCCAAATTGTTTTCTCCGCACTGCTACCTCCTTTGAATCAATATATGTCAGCCGGAGGTTGGATCTTTCAAAAAATATTGCAGGCGCCCGTTTGCCCTCCTGGGACTTGCAGCGCCCCGCGTTGGGCCGGCCCATCAAACAGCTCTGATGCTCCATCGATTTTTGACAAATAAAATACATCGATTTTTAATAAAGTTCTTTAAATTGAAAAAATATTGCCAGATTTTTAAAATAAAAAAATTATGAAAAATGTTTATCACATTTCACAAAGGTTCAATAGTTTTAATAAAGAGTTCAGTGATTTTGAAAAACATTCATCAAATTTGAAAAAAAGTTAATTGATTTTTAAAAAAGTTCATCAAATTTTAAAAAGTTCATCAATTTTTTCCAAATGTTCATCGAATTTGAAAAAAGTTCATCAAATTTTAAGAAAGTTCATAGAACTAAAAAAGTGTTCATAAAATTTAAAGAAAGTTCATAGAACTAAAAAAGTGTTCATCAAATTTGAAAAAAATCATTGAATGAACAAAAAACATTGAATTTGAGAAAAAAGTTTATAAAAATTTAAAAAACGTTCATTCGGTTTGAAAAAAGTTTACCAATTTTGACAAAAGTTTGGTGATTTTTGTTAACGATTTGAAGAAAAAGCTCACGAATTATAAAAAAATCATCAGGCCAGGAAGAAAAAAAAGAAAAAACAGAAGCAAAAAAACGAAAAACAGAAGCAAAAAACGAACACCAAAGAAGGATATAAGAAAAGAGTAAAGGAAAATTATTCATCAGGTCTGGTGAAGTGACGTGGTGGTTACCACCTGTTAACCCGAGATGGAGATTTAGAGTTCGATTACGCACAGCGCTAGACCTTTTTTTTTCTTCAAAACAGAAAAAAAAAAAAGCTGACATGGGCCAGCCCAGTGCGGGGCGGTGCAAGCGCCCATTAGCAGAATTACATTGTAAGATTTGGCCAGAATAACTCCCGTTTGGGTGCTCCTATACGGCGCTGCAGGCGTCCGTTCCTGCTCCTGGCGCTTGCAGCGCCTCAAGATGGGCCGGTCCAATAAGGGTTGACTTCAACTAAAAAGAAGAAAACAAAATAAATGAACATAAATAAAAATCCATATTTAAAAAAAATCAAGTATTTTGAAATTTCCATCCAATTTTTATACAGTCAATTAAATTCAAAAAAGATACTGATTTACAAAAATGTTCATCGAATTCGAAAAAAGTTGATCATTTCAAAAAAATCATCAAATATAAAAAAAATTCAACAATTTTGAAAAAGAGCTCATGAAATTTTATAAAAGTTTATCATTTTTGAAAAAAGTCCACAGGTTTTCAAAAACAATTCACCGATTTTGAAAAAAGTTCATCGAATTTGATAAAAGTTCATCATTTCTTTTAAAAGTTCGTCGAGTTTGGAAAAAGTTCAAATTTTTTGAAAAAAAAGTTCGTCAAGTTGTTTTGAAAAAATCATTGAATTTTTCTAAAAAAAGTTTATCAAAGTTGAAGAAATTCATGAAATTTTGAGAAAAGTTCATCATAATTTATCAAAAAATAGTTCATCGTAATTAAAAAAATTCACCAAATTTGAAAAAAAGTTCGTGCAATTAAAAGGAAAGACGAATAAAAAGAAAGATGAAAAAATAAAAATGTGAAATGTGAAAAAACAGGAAAATTTGTTAGAAAAAGTGAAAAAATAAAAAAGCAAAAAAGTTCACAAGATACAAAAAAGTTCACCAATTTGTTAGAAAAGTTCACGAATTTTTAAGAAGTTTTATCTAATTCGAAAAAAGTTCATCAATTTGGAAACAAGTCAAAAAATTTGCCACATTTTCAACGGATTTCAAAATAGGTCATCGAATCTGAAAAAAGTTCATCGATCTTAAAAATAGGTCATCGAATCTGGAAAAAGTTCATCGCTTTATAAAAAGTCCAGTGGATTTTTAAAATAGTTCATTATTTCTTCTAAAAGGTTTATCGAATTTTCAAATAAAAATTATTTGTATTTGAAAAAGGTTCACTAAATTTTGAAAAAGTTCATCAAGTTTGAAAAAAGTTCACCATTTCGAAAAAAGTTCACAAACTTAAAGAAAATAGGTCATCAAATCTGGAAAAAGTTCATCATTTTTAAAAAAAAAAGTTCATTGGATTTGAAAAGGTTCATAAAATTTTGAAAATATAACTCAATTAGGAAATATTTCATCTATTTTAAAAAAAGTGAGGATGGATGAAAAAAAAGACTGAGGAAGAAGGAAAACTGAAAAGAAAAGAAAAAAAAATTGAAATCAGAAAAAAAGAAAAACGGAAAATAAAAAACAGAAGGAACGAAAGAAATGATGATAAGTAAGACAATTGGAATCCTTGCTGTAACCAATTTTTTACACTTTGAAGCATGCAATAGGTAAACGGACAGGCAAAAGAAATGGGCCGAGCCCAGCTAACGTGCGTGCATGTGCCGGTTAGCTGAAAATCAAAGAAATTTGACGCCTGCAGCTCTATATAGGAAATGCACTCCCGTCTCGCCCGAAACTATCCGTCTGACGTATAGTACTGAGCTGGCCCATTTTTACGTTTGTTCACGCTCACCCGCTCACCCATCGGTATGTTAACGGCTGCGTTTTTCTTCTTTTTCTTTTTATGTTTGTTTTTGTTTCTTCCCAGTTTTTTTGTTTTTTATATTTTATTGTTTTCTATCAATGTTTTATTTCTTTCTCGGTTTTCACTGTTTTTGAATTATTTTCCTTATTTATTTATACTTTTCGTTTTTTGTTTTGTTTCTTTCTCGCTTTTTTGTTTTTCTTGGCATTTTGTTTGTTTTTCATTGTTTTCGTTCTTTTGCATTTGTTTGATTTGCTTGTCCTTTTTTATTATCTTTTTTGATAGTTTTCATTGGGTTCTCTTTTGGAATACATGAAAGATTTTTCATATACACGGGAAACATTTTTATGAGTAAGGTAAATATTTTCTAAATACGGGACTAACATATTTTCAAATATATGATTTTATGTGTATTTTCTTTTTCATGCACATTATACATTTTTTGTCTACATACAAAACATTTTCTATATCCCCTTAACAATTTCAAATACATGATTAACCTTTTCTCTGAGCATATATTTTGATATAATTCTTTTATAAATGTTGTACGTTTTTTTACACATCAGGAACAACTTCATATCCAGGCTTAGCACTTTCGAAATGCATGATAAAAAGTTTGAAATATTAGTTTTTGATGACTACTTGTTTTCATACACCTTGTACATTTTTTTCATAAACAAGGATTTTTTATACGTGTTCACCATATTTTAAATACTCACTCTATAATGTAATATCAGACCTTTTTCGGTGTAGTGGGCTACAAAAAGACATCCTACATTTTGTTAGGGAGAGAGTACATCATTTTATTAAAATATATGTTTTTGATGTCTGTTTATTATATACATTGTACATTTTACGCACACTCCTGGAACATTTTTTGTACACATTAAACTTTTTTCAGTATAAATGATAAAAAGTTTCAATTATATGTGTGTGAACATATTTTGTAATATTTTTTTGATAGGAGTTAAACATTTTGCAATGTCAAAAACATTTTCAAAATGTTATTAACATTTTCTTAATTGATAGTAACAATTTTGTACACTCCATTACCATTTTTCTTCTAATTTATGGTTTTCATGGAAATTACAGCAAGCCTGCGTTTTACAGTATTTGTTAATTTGTTTCTTATAAAATATAAACTAACGAAGAGAAGGAAAAAAAATGAATGAGCGGATTTGAAAGTAACAACCGATACGCCGCTTAGTCAACCCACTATGGGTGTGTTTGGTTCCCTGTGTATCCATCATGCATTGTAGAGCTTGGGTGGGCCTGGCTTGGTTGAGGTGATGCAAAATAGAGATGAGATGTGTGTTTGGTGTAGTGCATGATACGAGCCGGATTCAGCCTAGATTTTGTTTGGTATGTTGCATCTCGGGTTGTATGAGAGATGCAACATACAACACATGTTGTTTGGTATGTTCTATGATGCCAAACAAGATGATGTATGTAAAATAACTACAAGATAGTTTTGGTGATATGCACTTCAAGCTAGATATATTTGCCAATTAAAGTACCGAAACAATATGATTGGGTAAAAATGTAATCACGTCTTCAAAATAGCAGAGATGATTACAGTAAGAAAACAATTTTTTTTACAACATCTTATTTGCTTGTATAGTATAGAAGCGGCTTATGGTCATAATATCTACATAAATGCATCAGGATCATAAAGAGTGCACAATTTATCCACTACATCTTAAAAGTTCACATATTATAGGGTCACAGATCCATACTAATCTAGTACATCTCAAAGATCACATAATAGATAGAGCCAGAAATCCATTACAGTCCAACAAAAGAACATAACATAAGATACATGTTACATTCCCAGTCCAAAGTGTGCTCCGGCGGTACAAAATCGTCCTCTCCCTACGGAAGTATCCAATTATGAAGAATGCAACAAGCTAGTATGATTTTGATTTGTGACGGATAAGGGTGGTGAGGCTTGTTGTCCACAATTCTCCACCAGTTCTTGAAAGCTGCAAATGCCCTTTCAATAGTGATCCTCAAAGAGGAGTGGTGGAGGTTGAATAACTCCTTCTCATTTTGAGGGACACGTGCACCAAACTCGGTAAGATGGTAGCAAATAGCCCTGTATGGTGGAAGAAACCCTGGCCGCACATCATAGCTCACATTCACAAGGTAGAACTTTCCTAACAAATAAAAGGTCATGTGTTGTTTTATTACCATATGTTAGCGAACGACCGGAAGCCACTAAAGTGGTTCACTAGTACCTGCAGGGACAACAAATCCATCATTCCTTTCCAATGCACCGGCCAAAATGAGTGCATCACGGGCTCATCCTTTCCAACGAGCTAATACATAGGTAAACTTCAGGTTAAAGTCAACTGCAGACATCACATTTTGGATAGTGTCGCCTTTCCTACCTTTAAATGACGAAGCAATAGCAACCGGTACCTTGGCAAGCACATGGGTGCCATCAATTGCACCAACAGAGTCCTAGGAAAAGAGGTGAGGTATATTTTGTAATATTTAGTTATCCAACATGTCCATAAAATTCTAAATGGTAACATATTACCTTAAAGTACTGGTAGAAGCGCCTACTATCTAGGATTTTTGGATGAACTTCATTGGATGGGTTTGTATCATCTCATCACGCAACTTTCCTATTGCATATAGAACTACCTTAAAGTATCGACTGATTACTTCAATTGACCTGCTAAATATGAGTTGCATAGCCCTAAACCTATGGTTGTGCCCAACTACAAGAAGGAACATCGCAAGCTGCTCCTCAATGGAGGTATGAATGCTGTCTTCCAGCAACTTTCGCTCACAGAACAAGGTACACAAGTTATAAAATGAGGCCCTATTCATCCTTAGTATGTCATGGCAATTTATAAAACATAGATTGAACAACCTACCTATATCTCCCTCAAGCATAATATAACGGATTGGAGCACGATAGTTTCTTATTCTAGTCATTGTAGTTATAGTGGCCATGTACGCACACAAAACAACAACCAAACCAGCAGCTTGCACTATGAGCGTATCACGAGTCTTGCCATTGTCATCCATCTATATAAATTCAGCACATATTTATAAATTAATAAACGAATTGGCAATGATAATATTTACATCATTTGTATAATGGAAACAAAATAAAATATATGAAGAAATTGTTCAGGATATATGGTTGCATAACTATTTTTTCTACCTGCTGATTCCTTCTCATTTCCATAAGTTATCTCACATCCATAGGACCAGAAGGTGTTAGGTTGATCTCTCCGGGTGGGCCCAACGGCCCACCAGACCCTTGATCTATATGCGCCCTGATCGGGGGCGCCCAACCCGTTATGGTTGGTGGGCCATGTGACCCGCGCTATATAAACAGAGGTGGGGCCAGGGCACGACTCACGAGATTCACCGCCGCCACACTTCCCTCCTACACGCCTTACCGATCTAGGGTTGCGCGATGCTCATGGGAAGCTCCACCGACGCCACCACCCCTCTCTCTGCCGTCATCACCGTCGCCCCTCTGCGATGGCGTCAGGCTCGGGGTCCTCGAGTGCAGGACAAGGTAAACGCCCCTATTCCTACCGAACTAATCTAGCCTAGTAGATCTTCAAGATCTAAAAATGGTGTCAGAGCCACCAGGCATTAGATTTTCTTCGGTAGAAAGAAGCAAAGCAAAGTTTTTCCCTTTCCCGTGACGAACCCTAGCAGGGCAAAGTTGAAAACGACAAGTAAAGCATCACCGGAGCCCTCTCTAGCAAAGAGCGCCGCCTCGGCCTCGGCCGCGCCTGTTCCTCTCGATCCCCACACGCATCGGCAAGCCAAGGTGTCGGGAAGAAGAACATCACCCTTCATCAGGGCAAAGACACTACCCCACCGGGGGCAAAGCTCAGATCGGATTGGATCCGAAAAAGCAAACAAAAAAATACAAAGAAAAACACCCACAAAGGGCAAAGGAGGCACCGCAGCCATGTCGTTCGACGGCAGCGCGCTTCTGCTAAGGGAAAGGCGCCACCGGTGAAGGGGAGGCAGCGGCGCCATGGATCGTCGTCGTCCACTAGGACAGAGGCGCAACAGAGGAGAAATGGGAACCGCATCCAACCACTCGACGGCGGCGCACCCACCGCAAGGTGTTTGCACAGCCGACGAGGGGATGAACACGGCTCCGGCGCGTGAACCTCCACCACGGGAAAGCAAAAGGCCTCTCGTGTTCCTGGAACAGAGAAGGGGGAGGAAAGAATAGAAGAGAGGGGGGGGGCTCGCGGCGCTGCCGGCGGCCAGCCCTCGAACCCTCCGCGGAGCAAGGAGCTCGCGCGAGAGAGCTCTCTACGGGAGAGCAGAGGCGAGGTGAGCGGCGCCTGCGTCCACCTCTCGTGCTCTCCGGTGGAGTAGGGAGCCGCCGCACGAGACACCGCGAGAGAGAGGGCTGCGGGAGCTAGGAAGATGTGAGCGGTGTAGTGGGCAAGGAAATGGATTAGGTTTCAGCCCGTGGTGATTCCCCGGTTTCTATACATAGAAAAATCAAAGGGCCTCCGTCGGATCGTATCCAACGGCCCCGATCGCTCCACAGGGAAACCTAACCCCAGCCGGGCAAACTGGGCCGCAAGCAGCAGGCTAGAGGCCGGCGGGAGCTGGGCCCCACAGGCGATGAATTGCTTCTGACTTCTTCATTCGATTTGTAGCCATATCGTATAGAGTGAAAAATGCCTTTGCTTGCCCATTAACTAGATCACCTGAGTAAGCCAAGAAAGACGAAAGCAACGGATGTATGTGACAAAGAGAACTTATGAACATGAAAGCCAGCTTGTTCCCTAAATATTTTAGGAAGCGAAGAAGACAGAAAAAAGTTCGGTAACCCCAATCTTTGGGCTTACTTGGTTGACATTAGTATATAATCTATGTTATACTGTTAAATAACAAGCCTTGTATTATCTATATTCTAGTTAATACGTGTGCTTGGGAGTCCTTGCAATTTGCCTATGCCTCAGAAACCAGCAATTCCCAGATCAGAAATCCTATTTCGAGCTCACTCTCCATTTCGCAGGAAGTTCTTGGTAAAATCCCTTTAAAAAACTATCAATCAATAGTATGAAATATTTCATGAACTTACTAAAATGAAAAGGTTCAGGAAGGGAAAAGGTATTACGCTATTTATGAATTTTTAACAATCCTACTTGAATTGCTATTTCACCATAAAAAGCGCTAGAACTTTAGCTCATAAACATAAAAGCATGGTACGAACTTTATGCAACGATTGGGTTCGGCATTTTTAGAAGAATTTTTACGGAAGAAGAGCCCGAGACTGAGGAGGGGTGAGGCGAGCTCGAAGGCCAGGAGCACGCAGGAGCCCTTGTGGGGCTAGGCCATTTTCGGCCCAGAGTGTCCCTCATAGGATTTCTTTTTTAAAAGAGAGGTTTTTTTTCTTTCTGTCCAATTTGTGGGCAGATTCAAATGGTCTAAATAGTTTTTCTATGCAATTTTTCCAACGAAAACTTTGCTTAGAAAATAGAAAAGAAAAGTGAAAAGTTTCTGTAAAAGTAAAAAAGAAATTTTTCTGCAAAGAAAAATTAAAAGTTTCTGAAAATAAAATAGAGTTTTTTCAGAAAAACAAAGTTCATAGATTTTATAAAAGGGTTAATAAAGTTCATGAATTTTTATTTTTAACAGAATTGTTTTTTTGTAAAGTAGAAAAAGTGCATGAATTTTATATTCACGTTTTCCGCTGTAAAGTAATTTTAATAGTGCTCGTTTATGAAGTAAATAAAGATTAGAGAGAATAAACTTTAAGAGCATATTAAAGTGATTAATGAAATATGGTTATGTTATTTTTCTGACCAACGTTGTTAATAACATAATCATGTTGCATTATTGGCATTAAAGATGCATTTATTTATATCATTTGCCCAACGGTAATATAGATTTATTTGCATAGACAATTGTATGTTTAATTTGACCAATGTTAGATTATTGCATATGATTGTTATATTGATATAGCTTACATTGTGATTTCAAGAGGCTTCCACCTGATGAGTTGCCTAAAGGACGTTCCTACACTCAGAGGTGATAATCACACTGAGTGGAGGAAGAAAGTTGACATGACTTTTATCTGTGCTGAGGTGGACTGGGTTCTGGAGGAACCACAACCCGTTAAACCTCAAGAGCCAGTCAGAGATGCAAAAGACAATGATGTTGCATGGGATAAAAAACAGAGGGGTTATGCTCCAGTGGAGATGTCCTACTCCCTCAGCAACCAAAAGTGGGTAAATGCCAACAAAAAGTGTTTGGAATTTATAAAGAATACAATTGAGAACGCCATTGTGGGCTCAGTTGCAGAGTGCACTTCTGCATGGGAGTTGCTTGCCAAGATAAAGAGTTAGTTCACTGGCTCTTCAAAGACATATGCCACCCAGTTGATAAAACAACTGGTTACAGAGAGCTAGACAGCAAGTGGCCATGACATAAGAGAGCACATCCTTCAGATGAGCAATATGGCAGCCAAGCTCAAGCCCATGGATGCGGATTTGGAGATCAAACCAGCTCTCCTCATCCATCTGGTAATGGCTTCGCTGCCAAAGGAATTTGAAACTTTTTTGTGAACTACAACATGCAGTGTGATACATGGGACATAGAAAGGGTAATAGCAATGTGTGCCCAAGAAGAGGAGAGAATTAAAGCCTTACATGGTGGCTCCATGAACTATGCGAAGAAAAAGAAAAAGAATTTCCAACACAACAACAAAGGTTCTCCCTCAAAGCCACATGGTAAAGGTCCTGCTCATTTTCAGCATCGGCAAAAGTCTCTTCCAGTGGACAAGGACACTTTTCTCCACTACAAGAAAATAGGGCACTATCAAAAGGATTGCCATGAGTGGCTAAAGGCCTTCATGGCAAAGAGAGGTAACGACATCGTTTCCTTTGTTAATGAATCTCTGTATTTACAGTTTCCGAAATATACTTGGTGGATTGACTCAGGTGCAACTGTTCATGTTGCAAACTCTTTACAGGGATTCAGTTCGACGAGGATTATGCAAATAAAAGAATGAAGTATTGAAGTCGCAAATGGTGTCCAAGCAGAAGTTGAAGCTACCGATGATGTCTCCCTGGAGCTAACCGAAGGATTCAAGCTTTTGCTTAGAGATGTTATATTTGTTCCTTCATGTAATAGAAATTTAATTAGCATCTGATGTTTGGATAAATACAATTATGAATGTGGTTTTGGACATGGCAAATGTGCCATTTGGTATAATAATGCTTATGCGGGTGATGCTTTCCTTCACAATGAGCTTTATTTGTTATCACTTCGTGAAAAAGTGCATTATGCATACAATGTGAATGAGCAAAGTTCCTAGTCGAACAAAGAACAAAAAAAAAGAAAGAGAACTCACGACTCATCAAAATTATGGCACTGTCGCTTGGGCCATATTTCCAGGGGAGAATAGAAAGATTAGTCAAAAGTGAAATTCTTCCTCCGTTGGAGTTCTATGAATTAGAACAATGCATAGATTGCGTTAAAGGAAAGTGTGTAAAACAAATCAAAAAGGGTGCAAACCGAAGCACAAGAACACTGGAAATTATTCACACTAACATTTGTGGACCATTTCCTGTGAAAAGTGTGGATGGCTATGATTCGTTCATAACATTCATGGATGATTACTCCCGCTTCGATTATATTTATCCAATCAAAGAAAGAAATTAAGCATTGGATAAATTCAAAATATTCAAAGCGGAAGTAGAAACTCATCTTGACAAAAAGATAAAGATAGTGAGGTCTGACTGTGGGGAGGGGGAGTACTACGGTCGACACACTCCATATGGCCAATTTTGGAGAACGTTGCATGGGAAACAAAAAAATTCCTACGCACACGAAGACCTATCATGGTGATGTTCATCTAAGAGAGGGAGATCGGATCCACATACCCTTGTAGATCGCTAAGTGGAAAGCGTTAAGAAACGCGGTTGATGTAGTGGTACAGCTTCGTGATTCAAATCACCGTCGTCCCACGATCCGTTCCGATTTAGCACCGAACGGACGGCACCTCCGCGTTCAGCACACGTACAGCTCGATGACGATCTCCGCCTTCTTGATCCAGCAAGAGAGACGAGGAAGTAGATGAGTTCTCCAGCAGCGTGATGGCGTGCCGATGATGGTGATTATCTATTCGCGCAGGTCTCCGCCCGAGCTCCGCAGAAAACCGATCTAGAGGAAGAACTACGAAGTAGAGGTTTGAGTTGCACGTGGCAAAGTTGTGTCTCAAAAACCCGAAAACCTCTAGTATATATAGGAGGAGGGGAGGGGCCAGCCTTGGGGATCAAGAGAGCCCCTAGGGCGCCAGCCGAGAGAGGAGGAGGAGGACTCCAACTCCAATTTGGTTTGGAGGAGGAGGAGTCCCCTCCTTCCTTCCCACCTCCCTTTTTTTTTCTTTGGTTTTCTTTTCCTAGACGACATAGCCCACTTGGGCTGGCCTCACTAGCCCACTAAGGGCTGGCGCGCCACCCTTGGGCTCTTAGGCTGACTCCCGGGTGGGTGGGCCCCTCTCGGTGAAAACCCGGAACCCATTCATCACTCCCGGTACACTGCCGGTAATGCCAGAAATCTTTCCGGAGACCAAATGAAACAATCCTATATATCAATCTTCGTTTCCGGACCATTACGGAAACCCTCGTGACGTCCCTGATCTCATCTGGGACTCCGAACAACCTTGGGTCACCATCTCCTATAACTCAACTATACCGAAACATCACTGAACCTTAAGTGTGCAGACCCTGCGGGTTCGAGAACTATGCAGACATGACCTGAGACACTCGCCGGTCAATATACAATAACGGGACCTGGATGTCCATATTGGATCCTACATATTCTATGAAGATCTTATCGGTTGAATCTCTGTGCCAAGGATTCATATAATCCCGTATACCATTCCCTTTGTCCTTCGGTATGTTACTTGCCCGAGATTTGATCGTCGGTATCCCTATACCTATTTCATTCTCGTTGCCGGCAAGTCTCTTTACTCGTTCCGTAATACAAGATCCCGTGACTAACACTTGAGTCACATTGCTTGCAAGGCTTATATGTGATGTTGTATTACCGAGTGGGCCCCGAGATACCTCTCCGTCACACGGAGTGACAAATCCCAGTCTTGATCCATTCTAACGCAGCGGAAACCTTCGGAGAGATACGTGTAGAGCACCTTTATAGTCACCCAGTAACGTTGTGACATTTACATACAAGGTATTCCTCCGGTGTCAGTGAGTTACATGATCTCATGGTCATAGGAAAGAATACTTGACATGCAGAAAAAAATAGCAACAAAATGACACGATCACATGCTACGTTCCTAGTTTGGGTCTTGTCCATTACATCACTCTCCTAATGATGTGATCCAGTCATCAAGTGACAACACTTGTATATGGTCAGAAAACCTTAACCATCCTTGATCAACTGGCTAGTCAACTAGAGGCTTACTAGGGACATTGTTTTGTCTATATATACACATATGTATCTATGCTTTCATTCAATACAATTATAGCATGGATAATAAACAATTATCTTGAAACAGGAAATATAATAATAACTATTTTATCATTGACTCTAGGGCATATTTCCAACAGACTCCCACTTGCACTAGAGTCAATAATCTAGTCTCACATAGCTATGCGATTTACATTGGAATGAATCTAACACCCATACAGTTCTGGTGTTGATCATGCTTCGCTCGTGGAAGAGGTTTAGTCAGCGGATCTGCAACATTCAGATCCGTGTGCACTTTGCAAATATTTACGTCCTCTCCTTCGATGTAGTCACGAATGAGGTTGAAGCGTCGTTTGATGTGTGTGGTCTTCTTGTGAAACCTTGGTTCCTTTGCTAGAGCAATGGCACCAGCGTTGTCACATAACAAAGTTATTGGAGTTAGTGCGCTCGGCACAGCTCCAAGATCCGTCATGAACTGTTTCATCCAGACACCCTCCTTAGCTGCCTCCGAGGCAGCCATGTACTCTGCTTCACATGTAGAATTTGCTACAACGCTTTGCTTGGAACCGCACCCCATTAAGAATAAGTATGTATCCGGTTTGAGACTTAGAGTCATCCGGATCAGTGTCAAAGTTTGCATCGACGTAACCCTTTACGACGAGCTCTTGATCACCTCCATAAACGAGAAACATTTCCTTAGTCCTTTTGAGGTACTTCAGAATATTTTTGACCGCCGTCCAGTGATCCACTCTTGGATTACTTTGAAACCTACCTGCCATACTTATGGCCAGGCTGACGTCCGGTCTTGTGCACAACATTGCATACATGATAGACCCTATGGCTGATGCATAGGGTACTGTACTCATCTTTTCTCTATCTTCCGCAGTTACTGGACACTGAGTCTTACTCAACTTTATACCTTGTGACACTGGCAAGAACCCCTTCTTGGACTGCTCCATTTTGAACTTCTTCAAAACTTTATCAAGGCATGTGCTTTGTGAAAGTCCTATTCGGCGCCTCGATCTATCCCTATAGATCTTAATGCCTAATATGTAAGCAACTTCTCCTAGGTCTTTCATTGAAAAACATTTGTTCAAGTAATCCTTTACGCTCTCTAAAAACTCCACATTGTTTCCAATCAGCAATATGTCATCCACATATAATATTAGAAACGCTACAGAGCTCCCACTCACTTTCTTGTAAATATAAGATTCTCCAACAACTTGTATAAAACCAAATGCCTTGATCACCTCATCAAAGCGCTTATTCCAACTCCGAGATGCTTGCTGCAGTCCATAAATGGATCGCTGGAGTTTGCATACTTTGTTAGCATTCTTCGGATCGACAAACCTTCGGGTTGCATCATATACAACTCTTCCTTAAGAAAACCATTAAGGAACGCCGTTTTGACATCCATCTGCCAGATTTCATAATCCAAAAATGCAGCTATTGCTAACATGATTCGGACGGACTTAAGCAGCACTATGTGTGAGAACGTATCATCGTAGTCAACTCCTTGAACTTGTGAAAAACCCTTTCCCACAAGTCGAGCTTTACAAACGGTCACATTACCGTCCGTGTCCATCTTCTTCTTAAAGATCGATTTGTTCTGAATAGCCTTGCGACCTTCAGGTAATACTTCCAAAGTCCACACTTTGTTTTCATACATAGATCCTATCTCGGACTTCATGGCCTCTAACCATTTGTTGGAATACGGGTCCACCATTGCTTCTTCATAATTCGAAGGTTCATTGTTGTCTAACAACATGATAGATAAGATAGGATTCCCGTACCACTCAGGAGCAGTACGTGATCTTGTCGACCTGCGAGGTGCAACAGTAACTTGATCTGAAGCTTCATGATCATCATCATTAGCTTCCTCCTTAACCGGTGTTGCCTCGACAGATATTTCTCTCTGCCCTGCGCCACCAACCAGAGGGAGGAGAGGTTCCACAACCTCATCAAGTTCTATCTTCCTCCCACTCAATTCTTTCGAGAGAAACTCCTTCTCAAGAAAAAGCTCCGTTCTTAGCAACAAACACTTTGCCCTCGGATCTGAGATAGAAGGTGTACCAAACTGTCTCTTTTGGGTAACCTATGAAGACACACTTTTCCGCTTTGGGTTCCAGCTTTTTAGGCTGAAGCTTTTTGACATAAGCATCGCATCCCCAAACTTTAAGAAACAACAACTTTGGCCTCTTGCCATGCCATAGCTCATATGGTGTCGTCTCAACGGATTTTAATGGTGCCCTTTTTAAAGTGAATGCAGTTATCTCTAATGCATAACCCCAAAACGATAACAACAAATCGGTAAGAGACATCATAGATCGCACCATATCTAACAAAGTAGGATTACGACGTTCGAACACACCATTACGTTGTGGTGTTCCACGCGGTGTCAACTGTGAAACGATTCCACATTGTCTTAAGTGAGCACCAAACTCGAAACTCAGATATTCACCCCTCGATCAGATCGTAGGAACTTGGTCTTCTTGTTATGATGATTTTCAACTTCACTCTGAAATTGCTTGAACTTTTCAAACGTTTCAGACTTGTGCTTCATCAAGTAGATATATCGATACCTACTGAAATCATCAGTGAAGGTGAGAAAATAACGATATCCACCACGTGCCTCCACACTCAATGGATGGCATACATCAGTATGTATGATCTCCAACAAGCCACTTGCACGCTCCATTGTTCCGGAGAACGGAGTCTTAGTCATCTTGCCCATGAGGCATGGTTCGCACGTGTCAAGTGATTTGAAATCAAGTGACTCCAAAAGCCCATCAACATGGAGTTTCTTCATGCGCTTTACACCAATATGACCTAAGCGGCAGTGCCACAAAAAGGTGGCGCTATCATTGTTAACCCTACATCTTTTGGTCTCAATGTTATGTATATGTGTGTCATCACAATCAAGATTCAATATGAACATTGGGTGCATGACCATAAAATATATTACTCATAAAAATAGAACAACCATGATTCTCTGACTTAAATGAGTAACCGTCTCGCAATAAACAAGATCCAGATATAATGTTCATGCTTAGCGCAGGCACTAAATAAGAATTATTTAAGTTCATAACTAATCCCGATGGTAACTGAAGTGAGACTATGCCGACGGCGATTGCATCAACCTTGGAACCATTTCCCACACGCATCGTCACTTCATCCTTCGCCAGCCTTCATTTATTCTGCAGTTCCTGCTTCGAGTTGCAAATATGAGCAACATAACCAGTATCAAATACCCATGCACTACTATGAGAGTTGGTTAGGTACACATCAATAACATGTATATCACATATACCTGGTTTGGCGTTGGCCGCCTTCTTATCACCCAAATACTTGGGGCAGTTGCGCTTCCAGTGACCCAACCCCTTGCAATAATAGCACTCTGTTTCTGGCTTAGGTCCAGCCTTGGGTTTCTTCATCGGATTGGCAATAGTTTTGCTGCTCTTCTTGGAATTACCCTTCTTGCCTTTGTCGTTTCTCTTGAAACCAGTGGTCTTATTGACCATCAACACTTGATGCTCTTTCTAGAGTTCTCACTCTGCGACTTTCAGCATCGCGACTAACTCGTCGGGTGACTTGTTGATCCCTTGCATGTTATAGTTCAACACAAAGCTCTTATAGCTAGGTGGCAGTGATTGAACAATTATGTCAGTGATAGCTTCTTGCGGGAGTTCAATTACCAGCTTAGCTAGAGGTTTGAGTACCCAGAAATTTTGAGCACATGTTCACTCGCACACGAATTCTCCTCCATCTTGCAAGCATAGAATTTATTGGAGGTCTCATACCTCTCGATCCGGGCGTTCTTCTGAAAGATCAACTTCAACTCCTGGAACATCTCATATACTCCATGACGCTCATAGCGTCGTTGAAGTCCTGGTTCCAAGCCATACAAGACTGCACATTGAACTACTGAGTAGTCCTCCTTACGTGATTGCCAAGCGTTCAAAACATCTTGGTCGGACGTAGCGGGTGGTTCATCTCCTAGCGCAACATCAAGGACATAATTATTTTTCCCAGCTTGTAGGATGAGCCTAAGATTATGAGCCCAATCTACAAAGTTGCTACCATCATCTTTCAGCTTAGCTTTCTCTAGGAACGTATTGAAATTCAGGGTTGCTACTGCGTGAGCCATTGATCTACAACATAAAATATTGCAAAGTGGACTTAGACTATGTTCAAGACAATTAGAGATTAACTAATCAAATTACTAATAAACTCCCACTCAAATAGACATCCCTCTAGTTACTTGAGTGTGGCATGATCCAAATTCACTAACTCAAGTCTGATCATCACGTGAGTTGAGCGTAGTTTCACTGGTAAACATCTCTATGCTAATCATATCAACTATACAATTCATGCTCCACCTTTCAATCTCTTGTGTTCCGAGGCCATGTATGCACATGTTGGGCTCGTCAAGTTTAACCCGAGTGTTCCGCGTGTGCAACTGTTTTGCACCCTTTGTATGTGAACGTTGAGTCTATCACACCCGATCTTCACGTGGTGTCTCGAAATGACGAAATGTCGCAATGGTGCACAGTCGGGGAGAACACAATTTTATCTTGAAATTTTAGTGAGGGGTCACCTTATAATGCTATCATCTTTCTAAGCAAGATAAGGTGCATAAAAGGATTAACATCACATGCAATTCATAAGTGACATGATATGGCCATGATCTTGTGCTTCTTGATCTCCATCACCAAAGCACCGACATGATCTTCATCGTCACCGGCGCCACACCATGATCTCCATCACCGTGCCGCCATCGAGGTTTTCGTGCTACCTATGCTATTACTACTAAAGCTACAACCTAGCAATATAATAAACGCATCTGCAAACACAAACGTTAGTTTAAAGACAACCCTATGGCTCCTGCCGGTTGCCGTTGCATAGACGTGCAAGTCGATATTAACTATTACAACATGATCATCTCATACATCCAATATATCACCTCATGTATTTGGCCATATCACATCACAAGCATATCCTGCAAAAACAAGTTAGACGTCCTCTAATTTGTTGTTGCATGTTTTACGTGGCTGCTATGGGTATCTAGTATGATCGCATCTTACCTACGCAAAAACCACAACGGAGATGTGCAAATTGCTATTTAACCTCTCTCCAAGGACCGCCTCGGTCAAATCCAATTTCAACTAAAGTTGAAGAAACTGGTTTCAAAAAAAAGTTGAAGAAACTGACACCCGCCAGTCATCTTTATGCAACGAGTTGCATGTTGGTCGATGAAACCGGTCTCTCGTAAGCGTACGAGTAATGTTGGTCCGCGCAGCTTCAATCCAACAATACCGCCGAATCGAGAAAAGACTAAGGAGGGCAGCAAATCGAACATCAACGCCCACAAAAACTTTTGTGTTCTACTCGAGATTACATCTACACATGAACCTAGCTCATGATGCCACTTTTGGACAACGTTGCATGGCAAACAAAAATTTTCCTACTCACACGAAGACCTATCATGGTGATGTTCATCTACGAGAGGGAGATCGGATCCACATACCCTTGTAGATCGCTAAGCGGGAAGCGTTAGAAATGTGGTTGATGTGGTTGTACAGCTTCGTGATTCAAATCACCATCGTCCCACGATCCGTTCCGATCTAGCGCCGAACGGATGGCACCTCCACGTTCAGCACACGTACAACTCGATGACGATCTCCGCCTTTTTGATGCAGCAAGAGAGATGGGGAAGTTGATGAGTTCTCCAGCAGCGTGGCGACGCGCTGGTGATGGTGATGATCTATTCCTGCAGGGCTCCGCCCGAGCTCCGGTAGAAAACCGATCTAGAGGAAGAACTACGAAGTAGAGGTTTGAGTTGCACGTGGCAAAGTTGTGTCTCAAAACCCCTAAAACCTCTAGTATATATAGGAGGAGGGGAGGGGCTAGCCTTGGGGCTCAAGGGATCCCCTAGGGCGCCGGTCGAGAGAGGAGGAGGAGGACTCCAACTCCAATTCGGTTTGGAGGAGGAGGAGTCCCCTCCTTCCTTCCCACCTCCCTCTTTTTTTTCATTGGTTTTCTTTTCCTAGCCGACATAGCCCACTTGGGCTGGCCTCACCAGCCCACTAAGGGATGGTGCACCACCTTTGGGATCTTAGGCTCACTCCCGGGTGGGTGGGCCCCTCTCGGTGAAAACCCGAAACTCATTCGTCACTCCCGGTACACTGCTGGTAATGCCCGAAATCTTTCCGAAGACCAAATGAAACAATCATATATATCAATCTTCGTTTCCGGACCATTCGGGAAACCCTCGTGATAGCCGTTATCTCATCCAGGACTCCGAACAACCTTCGGTCACCAACACCTGAAACTCAACTATACCGAAACGTCATCGAACCTTAAGTGTGCAGACCCTGCGGGTTCGAGAACTATGCACACATGACGTGAGACACTCCCCAGTCAATATCCAACAGCGGGACCTGGATGTCCATATTGGATCCTACATATTCTACGATAATCTTATCGGTTGAACCTTTGTGCCAAGGATTCATATAATCTCGTATACCATTCCCTTTGTCCTTGAGTATGTTACTTGCCCGAGATTTGATCGTCGGTATCCCTATACCTATTTCAATCTCGTTACCGACAAGTATCTTTACTCGTTCTGTTATACAAGATCCCGTGACTAACACTTGAGTCACGTTGCTTGCAAGGCTTATATGTGATGTTGTATTACCGAGTGGGCCCCGAGATACCTCTCCGTCACACGGAGTGACAAATCCCAATCTTGATCCATGCTAACTCAACGGACACCTTCGGAGATACCTGTAGAGCACATTTATAGTCACCCAGTAACGTTGTGACGTTTGATACACACAAGGTATTCCTCCGGTGTGTGTGAGTTACATGATCTCATGGTCATAGGAATGAATACTTGACACGCAGAAAACAAAAGCAACAAAATGACACGATCACATGCTACGTTCATAGTTTGGGTCTTGTCCATCACATCATTCTCCGAAGGATGTGATCCAGTCATCAAGTGATAACACTTGCATACGGTCAGAAAACCTTAAACATCCTTGATCAACTGGCTAGTCAACTAGAGGCTTACTAGGGACATTGTTTTGTCTATATATCCACACATGTATCTATGCTTTCATTCAATACAATTATAGCATGGATAATAAACGTTTATCTTGAAATAGGAAATATAATAATAACTATTTTATCATTGCCTCTAGGGCATATTTCCAACAGCCAAGTCCCTGGACCTTTTGCAAAGTTCTTGCAGGAGACTAGCATAGTAGGCCAATATTTCATGTCGAGCGAGCCTCAGCAAAATGGAGTAGCTGAAAGAGGAACCATAACCTTATGGATATGGTGCGCAGCATGATGAGTTACTCCAACCTGCCATTGGGATTTTGGATGGAGGAACTTAAAACCGCCATTCATATTCTCAATAGAGTACCAAGCAAGTCGGTGCCCAAAACACCGCATGAGCTGTGGACGTGAAGAGTACCATCCCTGCAACACTTCAGGGTGTGGGGATGCCCAACTGAGGCCAAAATGTTTAATCCAAACATTGGAAAGTTAGATCCCAAAATAGTGAGTTGCCATTTTATTGGCTATCCTGATAGATCAAAAGGTTTTCGTTTCTACTGTCCAGAAAGATACACAAAGTTTGTAAAATAAGACATGCAGTCTTCTTAGAGGACGACATAATGAGGGGGAGCATGGTAGCTCAGAAAATTGATCTTGAGGAGAAGAGGGTGCATGCACCTAATCCGATGATTCAAGAGCCCATTTTTGCACTACCTGTTGTAACTCCAACCATGACAACTATGGGAGAAGATCCGGAACCTGTCCTTCAGGATCCGACTGAACCTGTTGTTGAGCATGAAAGGGAGGTACAACAGCCAATTTTAGAGGATGTGCCAGGGAATGAGGCACTTAGAAGATCTAACACAACAAGAAGATCAGCTATTTCTCCTGATTATAAAGTATATAACACAGAATTGGTTCATATGTAAGGTGATCCCACTTCATATGAAGAAGCGATGATAAGCCCTCACTCATCAAAGTGGCTGGAGGCAATGGAAGACGAGATGAAATCGATGAGTTCCAACAATGTTTGGGACTTAGAAATTATTCCTAAAGGAGCCAAAACAGTAGGCTGTAAGTGGGTCTACAAAACAAAGTCTGACTCTAATGGGAATATAGAAAAGTATAAAGCACGTCTCGTCACAAAAGGATTTACACAAAGAGAAGGGATATACTACAATGAGACTTTTTTCCTAGTCTCATGTAAGGATTCCTTCAGAATCATAATGGCTTTAGTTGCACATTTTGATTTAGAGTTGCATCAAATGGATGTAAAGACAACATTTCTAAACGGAGATTTAGAAGAAAATGTCTACATGAAATAACCCAAGGGTTTTATCATGGAAGGCAAGGAAGACATGGGATGCCGCCTAAAGAAATCCATTTATGGACTAAGGCAAGCCTCTAGAAAGTGGTATCTAAAGTTTAGTGATACTATTAAAAGATTTGGATTTCAAGAAAATGTTGAGGATAACTGCGTTTATGCAAAGTTAAAAAATGGGAAATGCATTTTCCTAATCTTGTATGTGGATGATATCTTGCTTGCAAGTAATGGTATTAGTTTACTACAAGAGACAAAGAAGTTTTTATCCTCAAACTTTGATATGAAAGACCTTGGTGATGCTTCATAGGTTTTGGGCATTGAAATTCACCGAGATAGGAAAAATGAAGTCCTAGGACTGTCGCAGAAAGCATATTTAGAGAAGGTTCTCAAAAAGTACAACATGCATAAAAGTAAAGCCACACCTGCTCCTATAGTCAAGGGCGATAGTTTTGGGAATTACCAATGTCCCAAGAACCAGTACAAGCTCGATCAGATGAAAACAGTGCCATATACTTCAGCTGTTGGAAGTTTACAGTATGCACAAGTGTGCACACGCCTTGACTTAGCTTTTGTCACTGGGGTACTCGGTAGATATCAAGCGAATCCAGGCCAAGAGCACTGGAAGATGGCAAAGAAAGCATTGTGTTATGCGCAAGGCACAAAGCATATCATGCTAACATACAGAAAATCTAATTCCCTAGAGAAAAAAGGGTATTCAGACGCAGATTTTGCGGGAGATAGAGATGATAGAAAATCCATGTCAGGATACGTGTCCACTCTCGCTCGAGGGGCTATTTCATGGAAAAGCTCCAAACAGACCATAGTTGCATCATCCACGATGCAAGCAGAGTTCATAGCATGTTTTGAAGCCACCGGGCAGGTGATATGGTTAAAGAAATTTATACCCGACTTGAAATTGGTAGATTGTATTCACAAGCCACTAAAGATATACCGTGACAACCACTCCGTAGTATTTTATGCTCACAACAACAAGTCGAGTAATGCTTCCAAGACAATATACATAAAGTACTATGTTGTGAAAGGTAAAATGATTCCTGGATCATAAGAGGCCCAAAAGTAAAAGAATTTGTTTCAAAACAAAACGTGTGTTGTGGTTGTATGATTCTATCGGCAATTAAGCTGTGACGATGAGACATGCTCTACATGCCTATATGTGATGGAACAAATAAAATAGAAAGTATAAAGTTAAAGTAAAAGTTGATATTAAGGGGGAGAATGTTAGGTTGATCTCTCCGTGTGGGCCCAACGGCCCACCGGACCCTTGATCTATATGCGCCCTGATCGGGGGCACCCAACCCGTTATGGTTGGTGGCCTCTGTGACCCGTGCTATATAAACAGAGGTGGGGTTGGGGCACGACTCATGAGATTCGCCACCGCCACACTCCCCTCCTACACACCCTACCGATCTAGGGTTGCACGGTGCTCACGTGAAGCTCCACCGACGCCACCACCCATCTCTCTGTCGTCATCACCGTCGCCCCTCTGCGATGGCGTAAGGCTCGGGGTCCTCGAGTGCAGGACAAGGTAAACCCCGCTATTCCTATCGAACTAATCTAGCCTAGTAGATCTTCAAGATCTAACAGAAGGAGCTTCAGAAAAAAGCATTTGCATGACAGCTATGGTCATGCCTATGCGTGTGGGTAGGCGTGAACATGGGTGTGTCTGGGTGCTTGTGCCTATACATGATTGAGGGAGCAGCTCCCATGGCCATGACGGCCATATCGAGGAGCTCCGCTCCGACCAAATCACTCGCACGGAACGACCCAGTTGTCCGCTCACATCCGCATCGCCAGAAGCAGCAACGCAAGGGGCAAATAGAGATGAGAGGGATCCGAGAGGGATGGAGACAAATGAACGAGGGACGGGAGGAGGAGAACCAACCTCTACAATGAGAAGAGGATGCACGCCGCGACGTGCTCGTGAGGCACCGGACGGCCAGATCTGTTCGCGGAAGAGAGAGAGAGAGAGAATGGGGTGAGGAGAGCGGCCCATCTGCAGGTGGGAATCAATAGGGAGAGAAACCCTAGCCCTCTTCCTCGCGTGGGTGTGGGCGTCGATGCACGCGCGTGTGCAGGCTGGCGGAAACAGACGAAACTTGCGTTTCCGCTCAGTGTGGCTCGGTGGCCCTTTTTGCATCCGTCGGGCGAGACCAACTCGGTATATAGCATACCAAACAACTAGATAATTGCATGATGAATGCGAGCGAGGTGCAATACAAGAAACCAAACAGATCCTATATATGTGTTTGACGTGACGATGCCTTCCAGCTTGCACTAAGCGAGGCAGGGCGCAACCATGTCTCTCGTCACGCGAGACATAGCGAGGTTTCATTGATGGACCACGCCGATGGGCTAGTACAATGTAGGTGAAGCCACTGCCTCATTTTGTTTTCATTTTTGTCATAATTTTTTGTTTTTACTTTGTTTGTACTTACATATATTTTGAATGTATACACTTCAAATATATATTTGACCTAATGTTTTCAAAAATGTAAAAAATGCATTTAAAAATACTAAATGTCTATATAAAAAATGTTGACCATGGATAAAAAAATATACTATGTGTGTAAACAATGTTGATGGTATATTTTAAAATTTTCTAATAAATAATTTGAATAAAATGTTAAACAAGTATTTCAAATATGTGGATCAAGCATTTTAAAAATGCTAAATGTATATAGTAAAAATATTAATCATGTATGGAAAATGTTAATCTAATATTGTATTTAAAAAATGTTAAACAAGCATTTAAATTGTTAAATGTGTATAGATAAAATGGTGAATATATATGAATGAAAAATATTAATCTTGTATAGTATTAAACATGTTAAGAAAATATTTTAAAATTATTAATCAAGAAATTTTGAAATGCTAATCAAGCATTTTAGAAAAGTTTAATATGTATAGAAAAATGTTGACCATGTATGAACAAAATTTTAATCTTGTATTGTATTAATAAATGTGATACTTCTATCTAAAAAATGTTTACCAAGTTAAAAAATGTTAAATTTCTAAATAAGAAGGTGTTGATCATGTATTAAAAAAATGTTAATATTGTATATTAATCATGCATCAGAAAAATTCGAAACGCGTATAGAAAAAAGGTATTCAAAACATGTTGATCTATAAATGTTAAACATTAGATATATACCAAAAATATGTATCGAAAAACATTAAAAAGCACGAGAAACAGAAAACGCGATGAAATTGAGAAAGAAACTAGCAACATAGAAGTAAAAATAAAGAAAATTATTAAAAAACAATTGAAAACCGTGAAAGAAATAAAGAAAACCAACGAAAATAAGAAGTGAAATTAGAGAAAGAAACAAAGAAAACTAGTGTAAAATAAAAAGACCAATGGAAATCAAGAAAGAATCAAAGAAAAACTAGTGAAAAAACAAAGGAAAATACAAAAACAAAAAAATCCAAAAGAACCAGAAGAGAAAACCGGCTCTCTGTTTTTCCACGCACACAATAGTGACTCAGTTGCTAGCAGGTGTGGGAATCATCAAGGAGACGAGGGATCAATCCCTCGGCGGCAACTAGGAGTTTCGGCGCCTGCGCAACCGCGGTTTTGGGCTGGCCCAAAATGCGGTCACTTCTAAAAGTGAAAAATATTGCCCCCTCCGTTCCTAAATATAAGTCCTTGTAGAGATTTCATTAATGGACTACATACGGATGTATATAGACATACTTTAGAGTATACATTCAATCATTTTGTTTCGTATGTAGACACATAGTAGTTTTGGGCTGGCCCAAAATGGGGGCACTTCTAAAAGTGAAAAATATTACTCCATCCGTTTCTAAATATAAGTCTTTGTAGAGATTTTACTAAGGCCTTGTTTGGTACTAGTGTTTTTCAGGAGATTGGTGCGGATAATTCTCCAAGGGATTGTGTGAAATCCCAACCTTCATCCAATCCCTTCAAATCCCCATTTATCCCCAATACACTAGGTAGGGGTAGTGTATTGGGTATTGCAAAAAATGCACTATAATTTGGGGATTTGAGGAGAAATGTGGGGATGATACATGTCAAATACACTAGAACCAAATGGTGTTATGGAAAATGTGGGGATTGAGAGGTTTGACCGTGATAATCCCCATAAATTTTCTAAAATAGACTAGTACCAAACAAAGCCTAATGGATTACATACGGATGTATATAAACATACTTTAGAGTGTAGATTCAATCACTTTGCTCCGCACGCTCAAAATGAATCGAACATAGGTCCTCACGTTTCATGGTACACTACGATAACCAATCAGCCACTCAAGAGGGTGTGCGAGGTTACTACTTTTGCCTCTTTATATTGTTTCTTCTTTCCTTTTTTCTTTTTTCTTTTTCCTTTTTTCTTTTTTCTTTTTTCCTTTTCCTTTTTTCTATTTTTTGTTTTCTGTTCTATTTTCTTCCTTATTTGTTGATTTTTTTTCTCAAAATCATGAAATCTTTCGTTTTTTGATGAACTTTTTTCCTAACTCAATGAAATTTGATTTTTTAAAAGGGTCGTCGGATTTGAAAAAAGTTCGTAAAATAAAAAAAACTAGCAAATTTGAGAAAATATGATCAAATTTGGGAAAAAAATTGAATTTGGAAAAACTTCATCGGATTTGAAAATTTCATCAAATTTTAAAAAGTTCATAGAATTCAGGGGAAAGTTCATTGAGTTTGAAAAGGTTCATCGAGTTCGAGAAAAAGTTCATTGAATTTCAAAAAAGATCATCAAATTTGAAATAAAAATCGTCAAATTTGAAAAAATCTCATAGAATTTGGGAAAAAGTTCATCGAATTTTAAAAAAGTTCATAGAATTTGATAAAAAGTTCATCGAATTTGAAAACAAATCACAAAATTCAAGAAAAAGTTCTTTGAATTTTTAAAAACGTCATCTAATTTGAAAAAACCCTCATAGAATTCATAAAAAAGTTCAATTAGTTTGAAAAAACAATACATAACATTTGAAAAAAGTTCATTGCTATAGAAATAAGTCCGTTTATTTATTTAAAAGAAAATAATCAATTTTGAATAAAAATACGAATTTATAGAAAAACCATGCAATAAAAAAGATTAAAATAAAAGAATAAGACCGCCCTAGAATTGTCCAGCGAATTGGGGGAAAACTGGTTTGGAAAAAATCCCAAATAAAATTGGAGGATTCCCGCAACTCAGAGAACAAATGAAAATAAAACATGTTTTGAAGCAATATTGTTCGGTGGCGTGGTGGTTGGCTTCGTTGGCTGTGAAGAATGAGGTCATGGTTTTGAACTATCGTTGGTCACCTTTTTTTTAAAATCACTAGTTTGTGAATACACCTTCCAACGATTACTTCGACCTTCACAGGTTATGACAAGTGGCGTACTACATGCGTGGCAGTTGTTGCAACCTAGGAGTTTTCCTTTTTTTCTTAGATCTATATTTTAAAACATTTTATCTCTTAAACCATGCGTCCAAATCTCGTACCGTTTTCATCGTTGGCTTTCTGACGTTGAGATCTTCAAAACTAGATCCATTGTTGATAGGTTTTGACGAACTTTCTTTTTCACGGAAAAATCCGAAAGAAAAAAATTGGACGAAAAAACCGTGCCTCACGCGATAGAAAAAAAACAGAAAACACGTTTTTTCCTTTCCGAGAGGCAAGGGTCGTGCCTCTCGCGAAGGCAAAACCGTGCCTCTCGCGGAAGCAAAATCGTGGCTCTCGTAAAAAAAGAGAGCAGAAAACGCGTTTTTTCCCTTTTCGGGAGAGGCACGGACGTGCCTCTCGCGAAAACAATACTTTGCCTTTCACGAAAACAAAACCGTGCCTCTCGCGAAAAAAATAGAAAACACGTTTTTTTTCCATTCGGGAGAGGCACGGACGTGCCTCTCGCGAAGGCAAAACCGCCTCTCGCAAAAAAAATGTTTTTTTCCTTTCCGAAAGGCACGTACGTGCCTCTCGCGAAGGCAAAACCTTGTCTTTCACGGAAGCAAAAACGTGCCTCTCGCAAAAAAAAACAGAAAACGTGTTTTTTCTTTTTCGAGAGACACGGCGTGCCTCTCGCGGAAGCAAAACCATGCCTCTCGAAAAAAATAAAAAACATGTTTTTTCACGTAAAAAAAATAGAAAACGCGTTTTTGTGATTTTTTTTCGTCCAAAAATTATGAAAGACCGGTAAAAAACCGTAACACCATAAAATCGAAAAAAACCACTCAAAAGGCGAAAAGGCTTCGAAAAAATAAAATAAAAAACAAAATCTGAAGGAAACGCTCAGAACGCGGCATGTGACGATGGCCAGAAGCGCGCAAGTGACGGCGCGCGGAAACGATCACTGGGAGGCTCTTAAAGGAGCGCTCGCTAACTAGTTGCTTTCCTTTTATGAACCGTTTTGACAAATAAATATATCGCATGCTCATGGATCGGCCCACACGTGGAAGGTGTTGTGTACTGCAGGCACCTGTTTGCAAAATGAACGTTAACCAATGCGTGCAGTGTTAAATAGGATTTGCCCGATGCCTGATGCTCACCGTTTCCCATTTTCTCCTTTCTTATGTGCTCACTAATGGGCAGGATGCTAATGTAAACGTTTCAGCGAGAGCTTGTTCCATCTCGGGTGGAACGAGATATAACTCTTGCGAACGACGAATAGGTACACCCAACATTTTGAGATCACGACTTGGCTCGCCCATCTACAAGTACAATCAGTGCAATTTATAGATTAGCTGGTTGCACAGCTATTGTAGCGCTAGTTAGAATTGTGCCAGCCTATCAAATGGTTTTTTAACAGTGAACATTTTTTGAAAAACTGATTGTTTATAAAAATGAACTTTCTTTTAAAAGCAAACATTTTTCAGAGATATGATTCTTTCTATATTTTTGAAAGAAATATATAAATTGTTCTATTTAATAATTTGAACATGTTTGTAAAACATGAATATTTTAAAGTTCTGATATTTTTTTTATAAAAATGAGTACTTTTTCAATTATCAATATGTTTTGAAAAATGCAAATATATTTTCATAATTGAATAACTTTTGTATTTTTAAAAAAAAATTAAAAAGGGAAAAGTTTTGAAATATACATTTTCTTAAAAAATATAAACAAACCAAAAAATAATGAAAAAATACAAATAAGAAGACCCAATTAAGGAACCTTCTATAAGGTTCCAAAACCACATAAAAAATGGACACGAAGCATTCGAGAGGGTTCTCAACTCCTATAACCTTATGTACCGGTCCACCTCATCATTTCCTAGTACTAAACCACGTGTATATTCCCCCAAAAGAAAAAAACTAAACCACGAGTATTTAACAGAGTGAACGCCTAATTGGAAATTCGTCCCAACAATATGTTTCTCTAAGGATGGTCTTTTTCAAAGCCCATTGTCTGATGGGCCAACTAAAGGAGGCACCAATGGGCATTTGTCCGATATGCATCCAAGGAGCTGTTAATCTTAAAAATCACTAATTGAGATGTATCCTTTTCAAAGTTCACTCTCACTTTCTCATGTTGTGACAAGTGGCGCACTGTAAATGTGTCACTTGTCGCAAGCTAGGAGTTTTGTCCTTTTTCCAGATTCGTTTATTTAAAACACCTTATAATTGGTGCATTCAAATATTAAACCTTTTTCACTGTTGGATTCCTCGCGTCGAGATCTTCAAAACTAGATCCTATTTTGATAGATTTTAACAATTTTTTATTAGAAATGTGGACAAAAATCCATGCCGCTCGCGAAGAAAAAAGAAAATATGTATTTTTTCGTTTTCAAGAAGCATGGACGCGCCTCTCGTTTAAAAAAGTTCATAGAATTCGATAAAAAATTCATCGAATTTGAAAAGAAATCACAAAATTCAAGGAAAAGTTCATTGAATTTTAAAAAAGGTCATCTAATTTGAAAAAACCCTCATAGAATTCATAAAAAAGTTCAATGAGTTTGAAGAAACAACAAGTAACATTTGAAAAAAGTTCATTGCTATAGAAATAAGTTTATTTATTTTTTTGAAAGAAAATAATCAATTTTCAATAAAAATACGAATTTATAGAAAAATCATGCAATAAAAAAGATGGAAATAAGAGAATAAAACCGCCCTAGAATTGTCCAAAGAATTGGCGGAAAACTGGTTTGGAAAAAATCCCAAATAAAATTGGAGGATTCCGCAACTCAGAGAACAAATAAAAATAAAACATGTTTTGAAGCACTAATGTTCGGCGGCGTGGCGGTGGGCTACGTCGGCTGTGAAGAATGAGGTCACGGTTTTGAACTATCGTTGGTCACTTTTTTTCAAAATCACTAATTAAAGAATACACCTTCCAACGATTACTCCGACCTTCACAGGTTGTGATAAGTGGCGCATCAGTAGTCACAACCTAGGAGTTTTCCTTTTTTCCGTAGATCTGCATTTTAAAACGTTTTATCTCCTAAACCATGCGTCCAAATCTCGTACCGTTTTCACCGTTGTCTTTCTCACGTTGAGATCTTAAAAACTAGATCCAATGTTGATAGATTTTGATGAACTTTTTTTTCACGGAAAAATCCGAAAGAAAAAAACTGACGAAAAAACCGCGCCTCACGCGATAGAAAAAAAAACAGAAAACGCGTTTGTTTCCTTTTTGAGAGGCACGGGTCGTGCCTCTCGCGAAGGCAAAACCATGCCTCTCGCGAAAGCAAAATCGTGGCTCTCGTGAAAAAGAGAGAGGAGAAAACGCGTTTTCCCCTTTTCGGGAGAGGCACTGACGTACCTCTCGCGAAAACAAAACTATGCCTTTCGCGGAAGCAAAACTGTGCCTCTAGCGAAAAAAATAGAAAAAATGTTTTTTTCCTTTTAGGAGTGGCACGGACGTGCCTCTCACGAAGGCAAAACCGCGCCTCTCGCAAAAAAAATATAGAAAATGCTTTTTTTCCTTTCCGAAAGGCACGGACGTGCCTCTCGCGAAGACAAAACCGTGCCTTTCATGGAAGCAAAACCGTACCTCTCGCAAAAAAAAGAAAAAACACGTTTTTCTTTTTCGAGAGGCACGGCGAAGGAAAAACCGTGCCTCTCGCGAAAGCAAAACCATGTCTCTCGCAAAAAAAATAAAATAAAACGTTTTTTCGCGTAAAAAAACAGAAAACGTGTTTTTAGTGATTTTTTTCGTCCAAAAGTTACGAAAGACCGGTGAAAAACCGTAACACCAAAAAAATCAAAAAAACCCACTCGAAAGGCTAAAACGCCTCCGAAATAATAAAATAAAAAACAAAATCTGAAAAAACGCTCAGAACGCGGCACGTGACGACGGCTGGAAGCGTGCAAGTGACGGCGCGCGGAAACAATCACTGGAAGGCTCCCAATGAAGCGCTCGCTAACTAGTTAATTCCCTTTTTTAACCCTTTTGACGAATAAATATATCGCATGCTCATGGACCGGCCCAACACGTGGAAGGTGGTGTGCACTACAGGCACTTGTTTGCAAAATGAACGTTAACCAATGCGTTCAGCGTTAAATAGGATTTGCCCGATCCCTGGTGCTCCCCGTTTCCCATTTTCTCCTTTCTTATGTGCTCATTAATGGGCAGGATGTTAATGTAAACATTTCAGCGAGAGCTTGTTCCATCTCGGGTGGAACGAGATATAGCTCTTGCGAACGAGGCATAGGTACACCCAACATTTTGAGATCACGACTTGGCTCGCCCATCTACAAGTACAATCAGTGCAATTTATAGAGTAGCTGCTTGCACTGCTATTGTAGCGCTAGTTAGAATTGTGCCTGCCTATAAAATGGATTTTTAACAGTGAACATTTCTTGAAAAACTGATTGTTTATAAAAATGAACTTTCTTTTAGAAGCAAACATTTTGCAAAGATATAATTCTTTCTATATTTTTGAAAGAAATATATAAATTGTTCCATTTAATAATTTGAACATGTTTGTAAAACGTGAATATTTTAAAGTTCTGATAATTTTTTTAAAAAAATAGTACTTTTTTAATTATCTATATGTTTTGAAAAATGCAAATATATTTTCATAATTGAATAACTTTTGAATTTTCAAACATTTTTTAAAAAAGGCAAAAAATAGAAATATACATTTTCTTAAAAAATGTAAACAAACCTAAAAATAAAAAAAATAAAAAGACGAATAAGAAGACCCAATTAAGGAACCTTCTATAAGGTCAAAAACCCATAAAAAATGGACACGAAGCATTCGAGAGGGTTCGCAACTCCTATAACCTTATGTACCGGTCCACCTCATCATTTCCTAGTACTAAACCATGAGTATATTCCTCAAAAAGAAAAAAACTAAACCACAAGTATTTGACAGAGTGAACGCCTAATTGGAAATTCGTCCCAACAATATGTTTCTCTAAGGGTGGTCTTTTTCAAAGCCCGTTGTCTGATGGACCAACTAAAGGAGGCACCAATGGGCATTTGTCCCATATGCATCCAAGGAGCTGTTAATCTTAAAAATCACTAATTGAGATGTATCCTTTTCAAATTTCACTCTCACTTTCTCATGTTGTGACAAGTGGCGCACCGTAAATGTGTCACTTGTCGCAAGCTAGGAGTTTTGTCCTTTTTCCAGATTCGTTTATTTGAAACACCTTATAAATTGTGCATTCAAATCTTAATCTTTTTTCATCGTTGGAATCCTCGCGTCGGGATCTTCAAAACTAGATCCTATATTAATAGATTTTAACAATTTTTTATTAAAAAAAGTGGACAAAAACCCATGTCGCTCACGAAGAAAAAAAAATGTGTTTTTTTTTTGTTTTCAAGAGGCATGGACGTGCCTCTCGTGTAAGAAATAAAACTATTCCTGTCTAGGAGGGAAAAATGCTTTTTTCTTTCCACTTCCGAGAGGCACGGATGCGAAAGCAAAAGCATGCCTCTCGAGGAAAGTAAAAACGGATTTTTTCCGTTTTCAGGAGGCACGGTCGTGCCTCTCGCGGAAACAAAACAATGCCTCTTGAGGGAAAAAAAAAGAACACGTATTTTCATGCAAATGTTTTTTTCGAAAAAAATCATCCAAACTCTAAGAAATACAGGTGGAAAATCGAAAAGCCGAAAAAACCATCTAAAAAGTCAGAACTCTCCAAATGGTGGCGCCTGAAAGTGACGATTGGGAGGCTTTCGAAGTAGGGCTCCTCACACTAGTGGAGAAATCGGTAGCTACTATTGAAATATGTCGTAGAGGCAATAATAAATTAGTTTTTATTATATTTCCTTGTTCGTGATGATCGTTTATTATCCATGCTAGAATTATATTGATTGGATACATAGACAACACACTATCTCTAGCGAGCCTCTAAAGGACTAGCTCGTTGACCAAAGATGGTCAAGGTTTCCTTGCATAGACATGAGTTGTCATTTGATAACGGGATCACATCATTAGGAGAGTGATGTGATGGACAAAGATCCAAACTATAAATGTAGCATATGATCGTGTCAGTTTACTGCTACTGTTTTTTGCATGTCAAGTATATGTTCCTATGACCATGAGATCATGCAACTTCCGGACACCGGAGGAATGCCTTGTATGTATCAAATGTCACAACGTAACCGGGTGACTATAGAGGTGCTCTATAGGTATCTCCAAGGGTGTCTATTGGGTTGGCATGGATCGAGACTACGATTTATCACTCCGTATGATGGAGAGGTATCACTAGGGCCCACTCGGTAATACAACATCACAAGAAGCTTGCAAGCAATGTGACTAAGGAGTTAGTCACAATATATTGTATTATGAAATGAGTAAAGAGACTTGCCAGTAATGAGGTCGAACTAGGTATGGAGATAACAACGATCGAATCTCGGGCAAGTAACATACCGATGGACAAAGGGAACAACATACGAGATTAAATGAATCCTTGACATAGAGGTTCAACCGATAAAGATCTTCGTAGAATATGTAGGAACCAATATGGACATCTAGGTACCGCTATTGGTTATTGACCGGGGAGAGTCTCGGTCATGTCTGCATAGTTCTCGAACCCGCAGGGTCTACACACTTAAGGTTCGGTGACGATATAAGCATGATTGAGTCATTGTGTTGGTGACCGAAGGTTTTTCGGAGTCTTGGATGAGATCCCGGACGTGATGAGGAACTCCGAAATGGTCTGAAGGTGAAGATTGATATATAGGATGAAGGTCATCGCAGTCCGGAAGTGTTCCGGGGCGCACTGAGGGAATGACGGAATACCGAAAGGGGTTTCAGAGGCCCCGACAATTGTTGGGGGGCCTCATGGTCCAAGGAGAGGGGGCACCGTAGCCCACCAAGGGTCTTTGTGCAACCCCTCACCCCTGCGCACTTCGACTGAAGGGGAGGAAGCCTCCTCCTAGGACGCCGCCAGCCCAACTTGGGTGGCAAGGCACCCAAGTGGGAGGGGCCAACCAATTCTAGCCGCCACCCCCTCCCTAGGGGAAACGCTAGGGAACCCTACCCTCTCCCTTCCCCCTACATATAGAGAGGTAGAGAGAGGGCAGCCACACGACAACTTGCCGCAGCGCTGCTCCTCCTCTCCCTCGTAGTTCCTCTCCTCTAAATACCGCATGGCAAAGCCCTACTGAGTTGTCACCACCAACAGCTCACCACGCCGTCGTGCTGTCGGAAGACTCGGGCTGCTACTTCAGCATCGCTCGATGGATCGAGGAGATGAAGGCGTCACCAAGTTGTACGTGTGTTTAATGCGGAGGTGCCGTCCGTTCAGCACTTGATCCGGAGTTCGTGGGACGGATCGTGAAGACGTACCACTACATCAACCGCGTTCTTGAACGCTTCCGCTTTGCAATCCACAAGGGTATGTAGATTCAATCTCTCCTCTCGTAGATGTGCATCTCCTAGATTGATCTTGGTGAGCGTAGGAAAATTTTTGTTTCCCATGCAACGTTCCCCAACAGCCACACCATATGTTGGTGGCGCTGAAATTAGACGCGACGCAAGCACTAATTTTTTCAAATAGCGATGGCATTGGACGAATTGGTTCCCCAGCTTTGTGTAGTTAGTGTTGGAGTGGATTCGGAGCAGAGTGCCATCAAAATGTCAGAATATATTGCTGATGTCGGACATGCTGCGACGCCGTAGATATATTATATAGTGCTCTCATTCGTTACTCTTGAACACGAGCACTAAGTTCGGCCTATATAAACTAGTGGGTTATCAAAATACATTCACTTCCGATTCTTCTCCCTAACTAGTTATAGGTACTCTTAGTTATGGACCCACGTCGGCGAAGCGTGTCGAAAGTTTGGGACTCCGTCGCCGTGGCCGAGCTCCGGCCTAACCGTGTTGGCTACGCCATGAGCTTGTTTGACGTATCATCCCGCCGCAGCAGTGATGACCCATAAGTATAGGGGATCAATCGTAGTCCTTTCGATAAGTAAGAGTGTCAAACCCAACGAGGAGTAGAAGGAAATGCCAAGTGGTTTTCAGCGAGGTAATTTCTGCAAGCACTGAAATAGCGATAACAAGTTGTTTGATAGCAAGATAGTTGTATCAAAAAACTAGTAGCATGAGTAACAATAAGTGCAGCAAGGTAGCCCAATCCTTTTGTGGCAAAGGATAGGACAAACTGGTTTCTTATAATAGGCAAAGCGGGGCACACGGGAATTTCATCTAGTCACTTTCACCATGATAGCTTGATTCGTGTTTGATACTTTGATAGTTTGATATGTGGGTGGACCGGTGCTTAGGTGTTGTTCTTACTTGAACAAACCTCCTACTTATGATTAATTCCCTCGCAAGCATCCGCAACCACGAGAAAAGTATTAAGATAAATATGTAACCATAGCATTAAATTTTTGGATCCAAACCGGTGCCTTACGATGTAGCGCATAAACAAGGGTTTAAGCTTGTGTTCACTCTAGCAACCCATCATCTAATAACTACTCCACAATGCATTCCCTTAGGCCCAAATATGGTGAAGTGTCATGTAGTCGACGTTCACATGACACCACTAAGGCAATCACAACATACATACCATCAAAATAGTGAACACAGATCAAGTTCACATGATTTCTCCCGTGGCCTCAAGAACAAAAGTAACTACTCACAAATGATAAACATGCTCAAGATCAAAGGAGTATTAATTTTCATAAAGGATCTGAACATTTTGTCTTCCACCAAATAAAGCATATAGTAATCAAGTACAAGATGTAATCAACACTACTAGCCCTTCACAAGCAACAATTTAAGGTTCCGGTGCAAAGATTGAACACAGGAGATGAACTAGGGTTTCAGAGGAGATGGCGTTGTTGAAGATGCTTATGAATATTGGCCTCCCAAGGATGAGAGGGTTGTTGGTGATGACGATGATGATGATTTACCCCTCCGGGAGGGAAGTTCCCCCGATGGAATCGCTCCACCGGAGGGAAAAAGTGCTCCTCCCCAAGTTCTACCTCGAGATGGTGGCGCTTCGTCCCGAAAGTCCTCCTCTTAATTTTTTAAGCCAAAACCAAATATATACCAGAAGGGGGCACCGGAGGTGGGCCGGGCTGAGCATCACCCACCAGGGCGCACGTGAGGGGACTGGTGCGCCCTAGTGTCTTGTGCTCACCACTTGCCCCCTCCGGTAGCTCTTTGCTCCAGTATTTTTTATATATATTCCACAAAAAATCTCTATGAAGTTTCAGCTCATTTGGAGTTGTGCAGAATAGGTAAGTTGATGTAGTTTTTTCAGGTCCAGATTTCCAGCTGTCGGTATTCCTCCCTTTTGAGCAAACCATGCATATTATGAGAGAAAATAAATTACAAATACTCCCAGAAACATTATTATGCATAAAAATTTATAAATATCAGTAGGAAAACATGATGCAAAATGGATGTATCAACTCCCCCAAGCTTAGGCCTCGTTTGATCTCAAAGGAAAAACCAAAAGCGAAAAACATGTCCACATGCTTAGAGAGGGAGGTGTCGATAAAAACAAAATAGAGACATAGAAGCATCATGCATATTATCGTAACATCAATAAACTTATTCATAACACTTCATAAAATAACTTTATCATATGACTTCTCATGAACAAGTAACAATTCATCACAATGTCGAGGTAGAAGCATAAACTTTATTGAAAACCAACAAACTATGTTCTCAGTCAACTTTGCAACTACAATTCATCATCTTTTTAGGAAGGGTCTCATGTCGGAGCCTTTTGGCAAGTCCACATGCTCAACCATCATATAATCTTCTATGATTGCTAACACTCACCGCATACACATGAGCAAAAAGTTTCAACCAGAGACACAGAAAGATAGGGGCTTTTAGTTTCGCCTCCCAACGTATTCACCTCAAGGGTGATGTCAACAATAATAACTCATGCTCATCCATATTAAACCGGATATATGTGCCTAGTGTTGGAAATATGCCCTAGAGGCAATAATAAATTAGTTATTATTATATTAATTTGTTCATGATAATCGTTTATTATCCATGCTATAATTGTATTGATTGGAAACACAGTGCATGTGTGGATACATAGACAAAACACTGTCCCTAGTAAGCCTCTAGTTGACCAGCTCGTTGATCAAAGATGGTCAAGGTTTCCTGACCATAGGCAAGTGTTGTCACTTGATAACGGGATCACATCATTAGGAGAATCATGTGATGGACTAGACCCAAACTAATAGACGTAGCATGTTGATCGTGTCATTTTGTTGCTACTGTTTTCTGCGTGTCAAAGTATTTGTTCCTATGACCATGAGATCATATAACTCACCGACACCGGAGGAATGCTTTGTGTGTATCAAACATCGCAACATAATTGGGTGACTATAAACATGCTCTACAGGTATCTCCGAAGGTGTTCGTTGAGTTAGTATGGATCGAGACTGGGATTTGCCACTCCGTGTGACGGAGAGGTATCTCGGGGCCCACTCGGTAATACAACATCACACACAAGCCTTGCAAGCAATGTGACTTAGTGTAAGTTGCGGGATCTTGTATTACAGAATGAGTAAAGAGACTTGCCGGTAAACGAGATTGAAATAGGTATGCGGATACTGACGATCGAATCTCGGGCAAGTAACATACCGAAGGACAAAGGGAATGACATACGGGATTATATGAATCCTTGGCACTGGGGTTCAAACGATAAGATCTTCGTAGAATATGTAGGATCCAATATGGGCATCCAGGTCCCGCTATTGGATATTGACCGAGGAGTCACTCGGGTCATGTCTACATAGTTCTCGAATCCGCAGGGTGTGCACACTTAAGGTTCGACGTTGTTTTATGTGTATTTGAGTTATATGGTTGGTTACCGAATGTTGTTCGGAGTCCCGGATGAGATCATGGACGTCACGAGGGTTTCCGGAATGGTCCGGAAACGAAGATTGATATATAGGATGACCTCATTTGATTACCGGAAGGTTTTCGGAGTTACCGGGAATGTACCGGGAATGACGAATGGGTTCCGGGTGTTCACCGGGGGGGGGGGCAACCCACCCCGGGGAAGCCCATAGCCCTTGGGGATGGCACACCAGCCCTTGGTGGGATGGTGGGACAAGCCAAGAAGGCCCTATGCGCCAAGGATAGAAAATCAAAGAGAAAGAAAAAAAAGGGAGGTGGGAAAGGAGAGAAGGACTCCACTTTCCAATCCTAGTTGGACTAGGATTGGAGGAGGACTCCTCCTCCCTTGGTGGAGCAGCCCTTGGGGCTCCTTGAGCCTCAAGGCAAGCCTGCCCTCCCCTCCTCTCCTCCTATATATATGGAGCTATTAGGGCTGATTTAAGACAACTTTTGCCACGGCAGCCCGACCACGTACCTCCACGGTTTTTCCTCTAGATCGCGTTTCTACGGAGCTCGGGCGGAGTCCTGCTGAGATTAGATCACCACCAACCTCCGGAGTGCCGTCACGCTGCCGGAGAACTCATCTACCTCTCCATCTCTCTTGCTGGATCAAGAAGGCCGAGATCATCGTCGAGCTGTACGTGTGCTGAACGCGAAGGTGCCGTCCGTTCGGCACTAGATCGTGGGACGGATCGCAGGACAGTTCATGGGACGGTCCGCGGGGCGGATCGAGGGACGTGAGGACGTTCCACTACATCAACCGCGTTCACTAACGCTTCTGCTGTGCGATGTACAAGGGTACGTAGATCGGAAATCCCCTCTCGTAGATGGACATCACCATGATAGGACTTCGTGCGCGTAGGAAAATGTTTGTTTCCCATGCGACGTTCCCAACAGTGGCATCATGAGCTAGGTTCATGCGCAGATGTCTTCTCGAGTAGAACACAAAAGTTTTTGTGGGCGGTGATGTGCGTTTTGCTGCCCTCCTTAGTCTTTTCTTATTTCCACGGCATTGTTGGATCGAAGCGGCTCGGACCGACATTACTCATACGCTTACGAGAGACTGGTTTCATCGCTAGAGTAACTCCGTTGCTCAAAGATGACTGGCGGGTGTCGGTTTCTCCAACTTTAGTTGAATCGGATTTGACCAAGGAGGTCCTTGGATGAGGTTAAATAGAAATTCATACATCTCCGTTGTGGTGTTTGCGTAAGTAAGATGCGATCCTACTAGATACCCATGGTCACCACGTAAAACATGCAACAACAATTAGAGGACGTCTAACTTGTTTTTGCAGGGTATGCTTGTGATGTGATATGGCCAACGATGTGATGTGATATATTGGATGTATGAGATGATCATGTTGTAATAGTTAATATCAACTTGCACGTCGATGGTACGGCAACCGACAGGAGCCATAGGGTTGTCTTTAAACTAACATTTGTGCTTGCAGATGCGTTTACTATATTGCTAGGACGTAGCTTTAGTAGTAATAGCATGACTAGCATGACAACCCCGATGGCGACACGTTGATGGAGATCATGATGATGGAGATCATGGTGTGACGCTGGTGACAAGAAGATCGTGCCGGTGCTTTGGTGATGGAGATCAAGAAGCACATGATGATGGCCATATCATGTCACTTATGAATTGCATGTGATGTTAATCCTTTATGCACCTTATCTTGCTTAGAACGACGGTAGCATTATGAGGTCATCTCTCACTAAAATTTCAAGACGAAATTGTGTTCTCCGCGACTGTGCACCGTTGCGACAGTTCTTCGTTTCGAGACACCACGTGATGATCGGGTGTGATAGACTCAACGTTCACATACAACGGGTGCAAAACAGTTGCACACGCGGAACACATGAGACTGAAAGGTCGAGCATGAATCGTATAGTTGATATGATTAGCATAGAGATGCTTACCACTGAATCTATTCTCGACTCACGTGATGATCGGACTTGAGATAGTGGATTTGGATCATGTACCACTCAAATGACTAGAGAGATGTACTTTTTGAGTGGGAGTTCTTAAGTAATATGATTAATTGAACTAATTGTCATGAACATAGTCTAATGGTCTTTGCGAATTACGATGTAGCTTGCGCTATAGCTCTACTATTTTTTATATGTTCCTAGAGAAAATTTAGTTGGAAGTTGATAGTAACAAACTTTGCAGACTGAGTTTGTAAAACCGAGGATTGTCCTCGTTGCTGCGCAGAAGGCTTATGTCCTTAATGCACCACTCGGTGTGCTGCACCTCGAGCGTCGTCTGTAGATGTTGTGAACATCCGACATACACGTTTCTGATGACTACACGATAGTTCAGTGCAAAATACTTAATGGCTTAGAAGCAAGGCGTCGAAGACGTTTTGAAACGTCATGGTACATAAGAGATGTTCTAAAGGGATGAAATTGTGATTTCATGCTTGTGCCCTTGTTAAGAGGTATGAGACCTCCGACAAGATTCTTTGTCCACGAAGTAAAGGAGAAAAGCTCAATCATTGAGCGTGTGCTCAGATTATCTGAGTACGACAATCGCTTGAATCAAGTGGGAGTTGATCTTCCAGATAAGATAGTGATGGTTCTCCAAAGTCACTGCCACCAAGCTGTGAGAGCTTCGTGATGAACTATAACATATCAAGGATAGATACAATGATCCTTGAGCGATTCGCGATGTTTGACACTGCGAAAGTAGAAATCTAGAAGGAGCATCAATAGTTGGTGGTTAGTAAAACCACTAAGTTTCGATAAAGGCAAGGGCTAGAAGGGATACTACGTGAAACGGTAAAGCAGTTGCTGCACTAATGAAGAGACCCCAGATTAAACCCAAACCCGGGACTAAGTGCTTCTGTTATGAGGGGAACGGTCACTGAGGCGGAGCAACTCTAGATACTTGGTAGATAAGAAGGCTGGCAAAAGTCGAAAGAAGTATATTTGATATACATGATGTTGATGTGTACTTTACTAGTACTCCTAGTAGCACGAGGGTATTGGATACCGGTTCGGTTGCTAAGTGATTAGTAACACGAAATGAAAGCTACGGCATAAACGGAGACTAGCTAAAGGCGAGGTGACGATACGTGTTGGAAGTGTTTCCAAGGTTGATATGATCAAACGTCGCACGCTCCCTCTACCATTGGGATTGGTGTTAAACCTAAATAATTGTTATTTGGTGCTTGCGTTAAGCATGAACATGATTGGATCGTGTTTATTGCAATACGATTATTCATTTAAAGAGAATAATGGTTACTCTATTTGCTTGAATAATCACCTTCAATGGTTTATTGAATCTCGACCGTAGTGTTGCACATATTCATGATATTGGTGCCAAAATATACGAGGTAATGATGATAGTACTACTTACTTGTGGCACTGCCGCTTGAGTCATGTTGGTATAAATCACATGAAGAGGCTCCATGCTGATGGATCTTTATACTCACTTGATTTTGAATCACTAGTGACATGCAAATCATACCACATGAGCAAGGCCTTGTTTTCATTGAGATGAAACAAGATAGTAACTTGTTGGAAGTGATACATTTTGATGTATGCAGTCCAATGGGTGCTGAGGCACGCAGTGGATATCATTATGTTCTTACTTCAATGACGATTTGAGTAGATACAAGAGTATTTACTTAATGAATCACAAGTCTGAAATATTGAAAAGTTCAATTCTGGTTCGGAGTGAAGTTCGTCGTAACAAGAGGATAAACTGTCTACGATATGATCATAGAAATGAATATCTGAGTTACGAGTTTTGGTACGCAGTTAAGACAATGTGGAATTTGTTTCGCAGTTCATGCCACCTGGAACATCGTAGTGTGATGATGTGTCTGAACGTCATAGCCACGCACTATTTGGTATGGTACATGCTATGATGTCTCTTATCGAATTACCACTATCGTTTGTGGGTTATGCATTAGAGACAACTACATTCACTTTAAATAGGGCACCGCGTATTTCCGTTGAGATGACACAGTATAGGCTGAGGTTTAGAGAAATCTAAACTGTCGTTTCTTGAAAGTTTGGGGCTTCGACACTTATGTGAAAAAGTTTTAGTCTGATAAGATCGAACCTAAAGCGGATAAATACATCTTCATAGGATATCCAAAACAGTTGGGTACATCTCCTATCTCAGATTCAAAAGCAAAGTGTTTGTTGAAACAGATCCTTTCTCGAGGAAAGGTTTCTCTCGAAAGAATTGAGTGGGAGGGTGGTAGAACTTGATGAGGTTATTGAACCATCACTTCAACCAGTGTGTAGCAGGGCGCAGGAAGTTGTTCCTGTGGCGCCTACACCAATTGAAGTGAAAGCTGATGATGGTGATCATCGAGCATCGGATCAAGTTACTACAAACCTCGTAGGTTGACAAGGTCGCGTACTACTGCAGAGTGGTACGGTAACCCTGTCTTGGAGGTCATGTTGTTGAGCAAGAGTGAACCTACGAGTTATGGAGAAATCAATGGTGGGCCCGGATTCCGACAAATGGCTGGAGGCCATGAAATCCGACAGAGGATCCATGTATGAAAACAAAGTGTAGATTTGGAAGAACTACTTGATGGTCATAGTACTATTGAGTAAAGATGGATCTTTAAAAGGAAGACAGACGATGATGGTGATAAGTCACTATTAAGAAAAGCTCGACTTGTCGCAAAGATGTTTCCGACAAGATCAAACAGTTGACTATGATGAGACTTTCTCACTCGTAGCGATGCTGAAAGTTTGTTAGAAATATGTTAGTAGTTGCTGCATTATTTATGAAATATTGCACAGAGGATGTCAAAACATTATTTCCTCGACGGTTTCCTTTAGCAAACATTGTATGTGATACAACCAGGAGGTTTTGTTGATCCTAAAGATACTAGCAAGTATGCAAGCTCCAGCGATCCTTCAATGGATTGGTGCAAGCATCTCGGAGTTGGAATATACACTTTGATGAGATGATCAAAGATTATGGGTTTGTACAAGGTTTATGAGAAACTTGTATTTCCAAAGAAGTGAGTGGGAGCACTATAGAATTTCTGATAAGAATATGTGGTTGACATATTGTGGATCAGAAGTAATGTAGAATTTCTGTAAAGCATACAAGGTTGTTTGAAAGGAGTTTTTCAAAAGAATACCTGGGTTGCACTACTTGAACGTTGAGCATCAAAGATCTATGGAGATAGATCGGAAGCGCTTAATGGAAGTTTCAACAAAGATGCATGCCTTGACAAGTTTTTGAAGGAGTTCAAAACAGATCAACAAAGAAGGAGTTCTTGGTTGCGTTGTAAGGTGTGAATTTGAGTAAGACTCAAAACCCGACCCCGGCAGAATAAAGAGAATAGACGAAGGTCGTCTTCTATGCCTTGGCCGTAGAATCTGAAGTATGCCATGCTGGGTACCGCACCTGATGTGTGCCTTGACTCAAAGTCTGTTGAGAGGTACAGAGAGTGATCCATGATTGAATCACTAGCAGCGGTCAAAATTTATCCTTAGTAACTGATGGACTAAGGAATTTTTCTCGATTATGGAGGTGGTTAAAAAAGTTCGTCGTAAAGGGTTACGTCGATGCAAGCTTTGACACTAATCCGAATAACTATGAGTAGTGAAACGGATTCGTATAGTAGAGTAGATATTTGGAGTATTTCCGAATAGCACATAGTAGCAGCATCTATTAGATGACATGAAGATTTGTAAAGAACACACGGATCTGAAAGTTTCAGAACCGTTGACTAAAAACCTCTCTCACGAGCAAGACGTGATCAGACCCCATAACTATATGGGTGTTGGATTCGTTGGAATCACATGGTGATGTGAACTAGATTATTGACTCTAGTGCAAGTGGGAGACTGTTGGAAATATGCCCTAGAGGCAATAATAAATTAGTTATTATTATATTTCTTTGTTCATGATAATCGTTTATTATCCATGCTATAATTGTATTGATTGGAAACACAGTGCATGTGTGGATACATAGACAAAACACTGTCCCTAGTAATCCTCTAGTTGACTAGCTCGTTGATCAAAGATGGTCAAGGTTTCCTGACCATAGGCAAGTGTTGTCACTTGATAACGGGATCACCTCATTAGGAGAATCATGTGATGGACTAGACCCAAACTAATAGACGTAGCATGTTGATCGTGTCATTTTGTTGCTACTGTTTTCTGCGTGTCAAAGTATTTGTTCCTATGACCATGAGATCATATAACTCACTGACACCGGAGGAATGCTTTGTGTGTATCAAACGTGGCAACGTAACTGGGTGACTATAGAGATGCTCTACAAGTATCTCCGAAGGTGTTCGTTGAGTTAGTATGGATCGAGACTGGGATTTGTCACTCCGTGTGACGGAGAGGTATCTCGGGGCCCACTCGGTAATACAACATCACACACAAGCCTTGCAAGCAATGTGACTTAGTGTAAGTTGCGGGATCTTGTATTACGGAACGAGTAAAGAGACTTGCCGGTAAACGAGATTGCAATAGGTATGTGTTGGGGAACGTCGCATGGGAAACATAAATTTTCCTACGCGCACGAAGACCTATCATGGTGATGTCCATCTACCAGAGGGGATGTGTGATATACGTACCCTTGTAGACCGTACAGCAGAAGCGTTAGTGAACGCGGTTGATGTAGTGGAATGTCCTCACGTCCCTCGATCCGCCCCGCGAACAATCCCGCGATCAGTCCCACGATCTAGTGCCGAACGGACGACACCTCCGCGTTCAACACACGTACAGCTCGACGGTAATCTCGGCCTTCTTGATCCAGCAAGAGAGACGGAGAGGTAGAAGAGTTCTCCGGCAGCGTGACGGCGCTCCGGAGGTTGGTGATGACCTTGTCTCAGCAGGGCTCCGCCCGAGCTCCGCAGAAACACAATCTAGAGGAAAAACCGTGGAGGTATGTGGTCGGGCTGCCGTGGAAAAGTCGTCTCAAATCAGCCCTAAAACCTCCGTATATATAGGTGGGAGAGGGGGGGCCTTGCCTTGGGGCTCAAGGAGCCCCAAGGGGGTCGACCGAGCCAAGGGGGGAAGGTCTCCCCCCCAAACCAAGTTGGACTTGGTTTGGTGGGTGGGAGTCCTTCCTTCCCTTCCCACCTCCTCCTTTTTTCTTTTCTTTTTCTCTTTGATTTTTCTTCCAATGCGCATAGGGCCCTTTTGGGCTGTCCCACCAGCCCACTAAGGTCTGGTGCGCCACCCTCAAGGCCTATGGGCTTCCCCGGGGTGGGTTGCCCCCCCGGTGAACTCCCGGAACCCATTCGTCATTCCCGGTACATTCCCGGTAACTCCGAAAACCTTCTGGTAATCAAATGAGGTCATCCTATATATCAATCTTCGTTTCCGGACCATTTTGGAAACCCTCGTGACGTCCGTGATCTCATCTGGGACTCCGAACAACATTCGGTAACCAACCATATAACTCAAATACGCATAAAACAACATCGAACCTTAAGTGCGCAGACCCTGCGGGTTCGAGAACTATGTAGACATGACCCGAGTGACTCCTCGGTCAATATCCAATAGCGGGACCTGGATGCCCATATTGGATCCCACATATTCTAAGAAGATCTTATCGTTTGAACCTCAGTGCCAAGGATTCATATAATCCCGTATGTCATTCCCTTTGTCCTTCGGTATGTTACTTGCCCGAGATTCGATCGTCAGTATCCGCATACCTATTTCAATCTCGTTTACCGGCAAGTCTCTTTACTCGTTCCGTAATACAAGGTCCCACAACTTACATTAAGTCACATTGCTTGCAAGGCTTGTGTGTGATGTTGTATTACCGAGTGGGCCCCGAGATACCTCTCCGTCACACGCAGTGACAAATCCCAGTCTCGATCCATACTAACTCAACTAACACCTTCGGAGATACCTGTAGAGCATCTTTATAGTCACCCAGTTATGTTGCGACGTTTGATACACACAAAGCATTCCTCCGGTGTCAGTGAGTTATATGATCTCATGGTCATAGGAACAAATACTTGACACGCAGAAAACAGTAGCAACAAAATGACACGATCAACATGCTACGTCTATTAGTTTGGGTCTAGTCCATCACATGATTCTCCTAATGATGTGATCCCGTTATCAAGTAACAACACTTGCCTATGGCCAGGAAACCTTGGCCATCTTTGATCAACGAGCTAGTCAACTAGAGGCTTACTAGGGACAATGTTTTGTCTATGTATCCACACAAGTATTGTGTTTCTAATCAATACAATTATAGCATGGATAATAAACGATTATCATGAACAAAGAAATATAATAATAACTAATTTATTATTGCCTCTAGGGCATATTTCCAACAGTCTCCCACTTGCACTAGAGTCAATAATCTAGTTCACATCACCATGTGATTCCAACGAATCCAACACCCATATAGTTATGGGGTCTGATCACGTCTTGCTCATGAGAGAGGTTTTAGTCAACGGTTCTGAAATTTTCAGATCCGTGTGTTCTTTACAAATCTTTATGTCATCTTATAGATGCTGCTACTATGTGCTATTCGAAAATACTCCAAATATCTACTCTACTATACGAATCCGTTTCACTACTCATAGTTATTCGGATTAGTGTCAAAGCTTACATCGACGTAACCCTTTACGATGAACTCTTTAACCACCTCCATAATCGAGAAAAATTCCTTAGTCCATTAGTTACTAAGGATAAATTTTGACCGCTGCTAGTGATTCAATCATGGATCACTCTCTGTACCTCTCAACAGACTTGCTGCAAGGCACACATCAGGTGCGGTACTCAGCATGGCATACTTTAGATTCTACGGCTAAGGCATAGAAGACGACCTTCGTCTATTCTCTTTATTCTGCCGTGGTCGGGCTTTGAGTCTTACTCAAATTCACACCTTACAACGCAACCAAGAACTCCTTCTTTGCTGATCTATTTTGAACTCCTTCAAAACTTGTCAAGGCATGCATCTTGTTGAAACTTCCATTAAGCGCTTTCAATCTATCTCCATAGATCTTTGATGCTCAACGTTCAAGTAGCTCAATCCAGGTATTCCTTTGAAAACTCCTTTCAAACAACCTTGTATGCTTTATAGAAATTCTATATTACTTCTGATCAACAATATGTCAACCACATATACTTATCAGAAATTCTATAGTGCTCCCACTCACTTCTTTGGAAATACAAGTTTCTCATAAACCTTGTACAAACCCAAAATCTTTGATCATCTCATCAAAGTGTATATTCCAACTCCGAGATGCTTGCACCAGTCCATTGAAGGATCGCTGGAGTTTGCATATTTGCTAGTATCTTTAGGATCGACAAAACCTCATGGTTGTATCACATACAATGTTTGCTCAAGGAAACCGTCGAGGAAACAATGTTTTAACATCCTACATGCAATATTTCATAAATAATGCAGCAACTACTAACATAATTCTAACAGACTTTTAGCATCGCTACGAGTGAGAAAGTCTCATCATAGTCAACTGTTTGATCTTGTCGGAAACATCTTTGCGACAAGTCGAGCTTTTCTTAATAGTGACTTATCACTATCATCGTCTGTCTTCCTTTTAAAGATCCATCTTTACTCAATAGTCCTATGACCATCAAGTAGTTCTTCCAAAGTCTACACTTTGTTTTCATACATGGATCCTCTGTCGGATTTCATGGCTTCCAGCCATTTGTCGGAATCCGGGCCCACCATTGATTTCTCCATAACTCGTAGGTTCACTCTTGCTCAACAACATGACCTCCAAGACAGGGTTACCGTACCACTCTGCAGTAGTACGCGACCTTGTCAACCTACGAGGTTTGTAGTAACTTGATCCGATGCTCGATGATCACCATCATCAGCTTTCACTTCAATTGGTGTAGGCGCCACAGGAACAACTTCCTGCGCCCTGCTACACACTGGTTGAAGTGATGGTTCAATAACCTCATCAAGTTCTACCACCCTCCCACTCAATTCTTTCGAGAGAAACCTTTCCTCGAGAAAGGATCCGTTTTAGAAACAAACACTTTGCTTTCGGATCTGAGATAGGAGATGTACCCAACTGTCTTGGATATCCCATGAAGATGCTTTTATCCGCTTTGGGTTCGAGTTTATCAGACTGAAACTTTTTCACATAAGTGTCGAAACCCCAAACTTTCAAGAAATGACAGTTTAGATTTCTCTAAACCTCAGTCTATACTGTGTCATCTCAACGGAAATACGTGGTGCCCTATTTAAAGTGAATGCGGTTGTCTCTAATGCTTAACCCATAAACGATAGTGGTAATTCGATAAGAGACATCATAGCATGCACCATACCAAATAGTGTGTGGCTATGACGTTCAGACACATCATCACACTATGATGTTCTAGGTGGCATGAACCGCGAAACAATTTCCACATTGTCTTAACTGCGTACCAAAACTCGTAACTCAGATATTCATTTCTATGATCATATCGTAGACAGTTTATCCTCTTGATACGACGAACTTCACTCCGAAACAGAATTGAACTTTTCAATATTTCAGACTTGTGGTTCATTAAGCAAATACTCTAGTATCTACTCAAATCGTCATTGAAGTAAGAACATAATGATGTCCACTGCGTGCCTCAGCACCCATTGGACTGCATACATCAAAATGTATCACTTCCAACAAGTTACTATCTTATTTCATCTCAATGAAAACAAGGCCTTGCTCATGTGGTATGATTTGCATGTCACTAGTGATTCAAAATCAAGTGAGTATAAAGATCCATCTGCATGGAGACTCTTCATGCAATTTATACCAACATGACTCAAGCGGCAGTGCCACAAGTAAGTGGTACTATCATCATTACCTCGTATCTTTTGGCACCAATATCATGAACATGTGTAACACTACGATCGAGATTCAATAAACCATTGAAGGTGATTATTCAAGAAAATAGAGTAGCCATTATTCTCTTTAAATGAATAATCGTATTGCAATAAACACGATCCAATCATGTTCATGCTTAACGCAAGCACCAAATAACAATTATTTAGGTTTAACACCAATCCCGATGGTAGAGGGAGCGTGCGACGTTTGATCATATCAACCTTGGAAGCACTTCCAACACGTATCGTCACCTCGCCTTTAGCTAGTCTCCGTTTATGCCGTAGCTTTCATTTCGTGTTACTAATCACTTAGCAACCGAACCGGTATCCAATACCCTCATGCTACTAGGAGTACTAGTAAAGTACACATCAACATCATGTATATCAAATACACTTCTTTCGACTTTTGCCAGCCTTCTTATCTACCAAGTATCTAGAGTTGCTCCGCCTCAGTGACTGTTCCCCTCATTACATAAGCACTTAGTCTCGGGTTTGGGTTTAATCTTGGGTCTCTTCATTAGTGCAGCAACTGTTTTGCCGTTTCACGAAGTATCCCTTCTAGCCCTTGCCTTTCTTGAAACTTAGTGGTTTTACAAACCATCAACTATTGATGCTCCTTCTTGATTTCTACTTTCGCAGTGTCAAACATCGCGAATCGCTCAAGGATCATTGTATCTATCCTTGATATGTTATAATTCACCACGAAGCTCTCACAGCTTGGTGGCAGTGACTTTGGAGAACCATCACTATCTCATCTGGAAGATTAACTCCCACTTGATTCAAGTGATTGTCGTACTCAGACAATCTGAGCACACGCTCAACGATTGAGCTTTTCTCCTTTACTTTGTGGACAAAGAATCTTGTCGGAGGTATCGTACCTCTCAACAAGGGCACGAGCATGAAATCACAATTTCATCTCTTTAGAACATCACTTATGTTCCGTGACGTTTCAAAACGTCTTCGCTGCCTTGCTTCTAAGCCATTAAGTATTTTGCACTGAACTATCGTGTAATCATCAGAAACGTGTATGTCGGATGTTCACAGCATCCATAGACGACGCTTGAGGTGCAGCACACCGAGTGGTGCATTAAGGACATAAGCCTTCTGCGCAGCAACGAGGACAATCCTCGGTTTTACAGACTCAGTCTGCAAAGTTTGCTACTGTCAACTTTCAACTAAATTTTCTCTAGGAACATATAAAAACAGTAGAGCTACAGCGCAAGCTACATCGTAATTCGCAAATACCATTATACTATGTTCATGATAATTAGTTCAATTAATCATATTACTTAAGAACTCCCACTCAAAAAGTACATCTCTCTAGTCATTGGAGTGGTACATGATCCAAATCCACTATCTCAAGTCCGGTCATCACGTGAGTCGAGAATAGTTTCAGTGGTAAGCATCTCTATGCTAATCATATCAACTATACGATTCATGCTCGACCTTTCGGTCTCATGTGTTCCGAGGCCATGTCTGCACATGCTAGGCTCGTCAAGCTTAACCCGAGTGTTCTGCGTGCGCAACTGTTTTGCACCCGTTGTATGTGAACGTTGAGTCTATCACACCCGATCATCACGTGGTGTCTCGAAACGAAGAACTATCGCAACGGTGCACAGTCGGGGAGAACACAATTTCGTCTTGAAATTTTAGTGAGAGATCACCTCATAATGCTACCGTCGTTCTAAGCCAGATAAGGTGCAAAAAGGGTTAACATCACATGCAATTCATAAGTGACATGATATGGCCATCATCATGCGCTTCTTGATCTCCATCACCAAAGCACCGGCACGATCTTCTTGTCACCGGCGTCACACCATGATCTCCATCAACGTGTCGCCATCGGGGTTGTCGTTCTACTCATGCTATTACTACTAAAGCTACGTCCTAGCAATATAGTAAACGCATCTGCAAGCACAAACGTTAGTTTAAAGACAACCCTATGGCTCCTGCCGGTTGCCGTACCATCGACGTGCAAGTCGATATTAACTATTACAACATGATCATCTCATACATCCAATATATCACATCACATCGTTGGCCATATCACATCACAAGCATACCCTGCAAAAACAAGTTAGACGTCCTCTAATTTTGTTGTTGCATGTTTTATGTGGTGACCATGGGTATCTAGTAGGATCGCATCTTACTTACGCAAACACCACAACGGAGATATATGAATTTCTATTTAACCTCATCCAAGGACCTCCTCGGTCAAATACGATTCAACTAAAGTTGGAGAAACTGACACTTGCCAGTCATCTTTGAGCAACGGGGTTACTCGTAGCGATGAAACCAGTCTCTCGTAAGCGTACGAGTAATGTCGGTCCAAGCCGCTTCAATCCAACAATACCGCGGAATCAAGAAAAGACTAAGGAGGGCAGCAAAACGCACATCACCGCCCACAAAAACTTTTGTGTTCTACTCGAGAAGACATCTACGCATGAACCTAGCTCATGATGCCACTGTTGGGGAACGTCGCATGGGAAACATAAATTTTCCTACGCGCACGAAGACCTATCATGGTGATGTCCATCTACGAGAGGGGATGTGTGATATACGTACCCTTGTAGACCGTACAGCAGAAGCGTTAGTGAACGCGGTTGATGTAGTGGAACATCCTCACGTCCCTCGATCCGCCCCGCGAACAATCCCGCGATCAGTCCCACGATCTAGTGCCGAACGGACGGCACCTCCGCGTTCAGCACACGTACAGCTCCACGATGATCTCGGCCTTCTTGATCCAGCAAGAGAGACGGAGAGGTAGAAGAGTTCTCTGGCAGCATGACGGCGCTCCGGAGGTTGGTTATGACCTTGTCTCAGCAGGGTTCCGCCCGAGCTCCGCAGAAACGCGATCTAGAGGAAAAACCGTGGAGTTATGTGGTCGGGCTGCCGTGGAAAAGTCATCTCAAATCAGCCCTAAAACCTCCGTATATATAGGTGGGAGAGGGGGGGCCTTGCCTTGGGGCTCAAGGAGCCCCAAGGGGGTCGGCCGAGCCAAGGGGGGAAGGTCTCCCCCCCAAACCGAGTTGGACTTGGTTTGGTGGGTGGGAGTCCTTCCTTCCCTTCCCACCTCCTCCTTTTTTTTTCTTTTTCTCTTTGATTTTTCTTCCAATGCGCATAGGGCCCTTTTGGGCTGTCCCACCAGCCCACTAAGGGCTGGTGTGCCACCCTCAAGGCCTATGGGCTTCCCCGGGGTGGGTTGCCCCCCCGGTGAACTCCCGGAACCCATTCGTCATTCCCGGTACATTCCCGGTAACTCCGAAAACCTTCCGGTAATCAAATGAGGTCATCCTATATATCAATCTTCGTTTCCGGACCATTACGGAAGCCCTCGTGACGTCCGTGATCTCATCCGGGACTCCGAACAACATTCGGTAACCAACCATATAACTCAAATGCGCATAAAACAACGTTGAACCTTAAGTGTGCAGACCCTGCGGGTTCGAGAACTATGTAGACATGACCCGAGTGACTCCTCGGTCAATATCCAATAGCGGGACCTGGATGCCCATATTGGATCCCACATATTCTACGAAGATCTTATCGTTTGAACCTCAGTGCCAAGGATTCATATAATCCCGTATGTCATTCCCTTTGTCCTTCGGTATGTTACTTGCCCGAGATTCGATCGTCAGTATCCGCATACCTATTTCAATCTCGTTTACCGGCAAGTCTCTTTACTCGTTCCGTAATACAAGGTCCCGCAACTTACATTAAGTCACATTGCTTGCAAGGCTTGTGTGTGATGTTGTATTACCGAGTGGGCCCCGAGATACCTCTCCGTCACACGGAGTGACAAATCCCAGTCTCGATCCATACTAACTCAACTAACACCTTCGGAGATACCTCTAGAGCATCTTTATAGTCACCCAGTTACGTTGCGATGTTTGATACACACAAAGCATTCCTCCGGTGTCAGTGAGTTATATGATCTCATGGTTATAGGAACAAATACTTGACACGCAGAAAACAGTAGCAACAAAATGACACGATCAACATGCTAGGTCTATTAGTTTGGGTCTAGTCCATCACATGATTCTCCTAATGATGTGATCCCGTTATCAAGTAACAACACTTTCCTATGGCCAAGAAACCTTGGCCATCTTTGATCAACGAGCTAGTCAACTAGAGGCTTACTAGGGACAGTGTTTTGTCTATGTGTCCTCACAAGTATTGTGTTTCCAATCAATACAATTAGAGCATGGATAATAAACGATTATCATGAACAAATAAATATAATAATAACTAATTTATTATTGCCTCTAGGGCATATTTCCAACAGTATGCGGATACTGACGATCGAATCTCGGGTAAGTAACATACCGAAGGACAAAGGGAAAGACATACGGGATTATATGAATCCTTGGCACTGAGGTTCAAACGATAAGATCTTCGTAGAATATGTAGGATCCAATATGGGCATCCAGGTCCCGCTATTGGATATTGACCGAGGAGTCACTCGGGTCATGTCTACATAGTTCTCGAACCCGCAGGGTCTGCACACTTAAGGTTCGACGTTGTTTTATGTGTATTTGAGTTATATGGTTGGTTACCGAATGTTGTTCGGAGTCCTGGATGAGACCACGGACGTCACGAGGGTTTCCGGAATGGTCCGGAAACGAAGATTGATATATAGGATGACCTCATTTGATTACCGGAAGGTTTTCGGAGTTACCGGGAATGTACCGGGAATGACGAATGGGTTCTGGGTGTTCATCGGGGGGGGGGGGGGCAACCCACCCCGGGGAAGCCCATTGGCCTTGGGGGTGGCGCACCAGCCCTTGGTGGGCTGGTGGGACAGCCCAAGAAGGCCCTATGCGCCAAGGATAGAAAATCAAAGAGAAAAAAAGGGAGGTGGGAAAGGAGAGAAGGACTCCACTTTCCAATCCTAGTTGGACTAGGATTGGAGGACTCCTCCTCCCTTGGTGGCGCAGCCCTTGGGGCTCCTTCACCCTCAAGGCAAGCCTCCCCTCCCCTACTCCTATATATATGGAGCTATTAGGGCTGATTTGAGACAACTTTTGCCACGGCAGCCCGACCACATACCTCCCCGGTTTTTCCTCTAGATCGCGTTTTTGCGGAGCTCGGGCGGAGCCCTGCTGAGATTAGATCACCACCAACCTCCGGAGTGCCGTCACGCTGCCGGAGAACTCATCTACCTCTCCGTCTCTCTTGCTGGATCAAGAAGGCCGAGATCATCGTCGAGCTGTAAGTGTGCTGAACGCGGAGGTGCCGTACGTTCGGCACTAGATCGTGGGACGGATCGTGAGACGGTTTATGGGACGGTTCGCGGGGCGGATCGAGGGATGTGAGGACGTTCCACTACATCAACCGCGTTCACTAACGCTTCTGCTGTGCGATCTACAAGGGTACGTAGATCGGAAATCCCCTCTCGTAGATGGACATCACCATGATAGGACTTCATGCGCGTAGGAAATTTTTTGTTTCCCATGCGACGTTCCCAACACCTAGATCTTTCCTCACCACACGGTGCTTGCAAAAAGATAAGAAAAAAGGAATAGAATAAAATACTTTGACTCTTTGCATGAAAATAAAAGATTGGCCCTTCACAGAGGGAAGGAGAGGTTGTCATGCACTTATTTGTTTGTATGCTAAATCTCTTTATGCAAAAGAACATCATGTTATATTGCCCCTTATGATAGCAACCTTTATTATGCAGTCTGTTTCTTTTATTACTTTGCCATACAAGTTCGTACAACACTCAATTTTCTCTTACACTAAATGACCCAAGACATTTAGAAGCAATTTTTATTGCCTTATTGCACCGATGACAACTTACTTGAAGGATCTTACTGAATCCATAGGTAGGTATGGTGGACTCTTTGGAATAAAATTTGGGTTTAAGGATTTTTGGATGCACAAGTAGTTTCTCTACTTAGTGCGGAATTTTTGGCCAAAAAAGATATTGGGCAAGCACCACATGTTAAAGCATCCATGACAATATAACTTCCATGTGAATATAAGCAAACACAAATCATTACGTTGTCTTCCTTATCCAACGTCAACTGTTTTGGCATATAATATTTCGATGGGGGTTCACAATCATAAAAGATGTCCAAGATAGTATATTTGCATGTGAATCTTCTCTTCCCTTATTAACTTTATCATGAGTTGCATTATTGACCAATGCCATGTTTGTCAATCTCCAACAGATTTTACTACTTATACTTTTCCTTATGTAATGTCATTACTCGACATAAGATTAACATATGATCTTATTCATTTATTTCATTTCCTTTATTTTGATTGCAACATAGAACTAAAGAAGGCAAAACTTGAACTAACTTTATTATATCTCGCACACGATTACGAAGATAGATCACTAAGCAAAAACTCGAAAAGAAAGGATCGAACTAAACTTTTTATTCAACGAAATAATATAAAAACTAAGGATCAAACCAAAGTAGTTAAAAATAAAGATAGTGGTGTGATACGATATCGGGGCACCTCCCCCGAGCTTGGCTCAAGCCAAGGGGAGTGCCCATACCCGATACTCAATCCTCCTTGGGTGGTGTAGATGATGAAAGTGGTGGTGATAAGGTAGAAGGTTTGGCCTCCGGTTTCCATTGAAGTGGTGTTGGTGGTGATTTCAGCCTGTCCATCTTGAACTTGAGAAGGAAATTATCCTCCCTCAAATCATCGACTTCCTGCTCCAGCTTTAGGATCTTATTACATAACGCTTCCTTGCTTTCCTGCAGAAAACGAGAAGGGATAGATTGGGTCCTACGCTTGTTTGATATATTAGGGAGACTTGATTTCTTGAACTCCCTGTGCATATCCCCAGGTTGAGGGAGAGGGACATCATCCTCATCCGAGCTTGAGTCATCCATCTACATGAGGTGAGCATCTTCCTCCTCGTCCGTAGTCCAACCATAGGGGGATAGATCCCCATATGCCCTTGGGTTTGCGACGAGGTCTGAGACGCAACTCTCTCCATCAGAGTCTCTAGAAGACATATTTTAGATCTGCACAGAAACAACAAGAAAGAAGAACAAGATCTCTCTGTGTGGTACGGTGGTAAATACGACCGGGGAGCATATATAATTTTTTTTCTCAGGAAACAAGCCGAATGAGGGGAAAACGGAGTCGGGAAGGTGTCCGAGGTGGGCACCACCCACGTGGGTGCACCTGAGGTGCCTGGTGCGCCCTGGTGTCTTGTGCCCTCCCCGGGTACCTTCTGGGTTGTTTCTTATCTTCCTAATTTTTGATATATTCCAAAACTGATAAAAATATTTTTCTGGATTTTTCAGAGTCCGTTTACTTATCGTATGACGTACCTCCTATTTTTCACGATTCTGGAGTGTTCCGAAAGGTTTCCCTTATGCGTTCCTCCGGTGTCATGGTTTGAATAATATTGCTTTCAACATTAATGGGCGTACATGATATGTAGTGTTTAATTCTTTGACCATTGACCACCTTCGGGTTAGTACCTTTGGCATTATTTATTTTGATAGCTCCACAACGATAAACGTCTTCGGTGATATAAGGTCCTTCCCATTTAGAGAGAAGTTTTCCTGCAAATAATCTTAAGCGAGAGTTGTACAAAAGAACATATTCTCCCACTTTAAATTCCCGCTTTTGAATTCTTTTATCATGCCATATTTTAACTTTTCTTTAAATAGTTTGGCATTTACATAAGCTTGGGCTCTCCATTCATCTAGCAAGCTAAACTCAAATAACCTCTTTTCACCGACAAGTTTGAAATCATAGTTGAACTCTTTTATTGCCCAGAATGCTTTGTGTTCGGACTCAAGAGGCAAATGACAAGCTTTTCCATAGACTATTTTATAGGGAGACATACCCATAGGATTTTTATAAGTTGTTGTGTAGGCCCAAGGTGCATCATATAGTTTCTTAGACCAATTCTTTCGAGACCTATTGGCAGTTTTTTGTAATATCAATTTTATTTCTCTATTGCTAAGTTCAACTTGTCCACTAGATTGAGTATGATAGGGTGCTGCAATTCTATAGTTAACATCATACTTAGCAAGCATTTTATGGAAGGCACCATGAATGAAGTGTGAATCACCATCAGTCATTAGATATCTAGGGACTCCAAACCTAGGGAAAATTAACTTCTTTATGCATTTTAATGGAAGTGTTATGATCAACACTACTAGTTGGAATAGCCTCTACCGACTTAGTAACGTACTCAACAACAACCAAAATATGAGTATACCCATTAGAGGAAGGAAACGATCCCATATAATCAAAACCCCAAACATCAAATGGTTCAAAAACAAGTGAATAATTCATAGGCATTTCTTGACGCTTACCGATATTACTAATTCTCTGACATTCATCACAAGATAAAACAAACTTACAGGCATCCTTGAAGAGAGTAGACCAATAAAAACCAGATTGTAATACCTTGTGAGCAGTTCTATCCCCCGCATGATGTCCTCCAGAAGCTTCAGAGTGACATTTCCGTAGGATTTGTTCCTGTTCATGCTCGGGTACACAACGTCTAATAATACCATCTACTCCTTCTTTATAAAGATGTGGGTCATTCCAAAAGTAATGTCTTAAATCATAGAAGATTTTTTTTCTTTTGTTGGTATGTGAAACTAGGTGGTATATATTTGGCAACAATAAAATTAGCATAGTCAGCATACCAAGGTGTGTTGTGAGAAACATTTATTGCAACTAATTTTTCATCAGGGGAACTATCATCAATAGGTAGTGGGTCATCAAGAACATTTTCTAACCTAGACAAGTTATCAGCAACAGGGTTCTCAACTCCTTTCCTATCAGTGATGTGTAAATCAAATTCTTGTAGCAAGAGAACCCACCTAATGAGTCTAGGTTTAACTTATTTTTTTCATAAGATATTTTATAGCAGCATGATCGGTGTGAACAATTACTTGGGAATCAACAGTATAAGAACTGAATTTACCACAAGCAAATACAATTGCTAAAAATTCCCTTTTAGTGGTAGCATAATTCCTATGAGCACTGTATAGAGTTTTACTAGCATAATGGATGACATTTAATTTTTTATCAACTCTTTGTTCTAGAACAGTACCAACAACATAGTCAATAACATCACACATGATTTCAAAAGGCAAGTACCAGTCACGTGGTTGAACAATGGGTGCAGTGGTCAAGGCTTTCTTAAGTGTTTCAAAGGCTTATAGACAATCATCATAAAAACAAATGGAACATCCTTTTGTAAAAGAATTGTAAGAGTCCTATAAATTTTAGAGAAGTCTTTAATAAACCTCCTATAGAGACCTACATGACCATGGAAACTATGAATTCCTTTGATATCTTTAGGACACGACATTTTCTCAATTCCATCAACTTTTGCTTTATCCTCCACAATGCCTCGTTCATAAATTTTATGACACAAGAGAATACCTTCATTAACCATAAAGTGGCACTTCTCCCAATTCAAGACAAGATTAGTTTGCTCACATCTCTACAAAACTCGATCAAGGTTGCTCAAGCAATCATCAAAGGAAGTTCCATAAACAGAAAAATCATCCATGAAAACCTCAACAATCTTTTCATAAAAATTAGAGAATATAGCAGTCATACATCTTTGAAAGGTAGTAGGTGCATTGCATAAACCAAAAGGCATATGTCTATAAGAATAAGTTCCAAAAGGACAAGTAGAAGTGGTTTTCTCTTGATCATATTGTGAAACAGGTATTTGAGAGAAACCTGAATATCCATCTAGGAAGCAAAATTGTGTTTGCTTAGAGAGTCTTTCTAGCATTCGATCGTTAAAAGGTAGAGGGTAATGATCCTTTCTAGTTGCTTTGTTTATTTTTCTGCAATCAATTACCATTATATAACCAGTGACAATTCTTTGTGGAATAAGTTCATTTTATCAGTAGGAACAACAATAATACCTGCTTTATTAGGGACACAATGAGCGGGGCTTACCCATCTACTATCAGCTATGGGATAGATTATACCTCCTTCCAGAAGCTTTAATATTTTAGTTCTTACCACTTCTTTAATTTTAGGATTAAACCGACGATGGTGATCATCAACGGGATTAGTACCAGGTTCCATATTAATCTTGTGCTGACATAGAGTGAGACTAATGCCCTTAAGGTTATCTAGAGTGTATCCAATAGCAGCTCAATGCTTCTACATAACTTTAAATAATCGTTCTTCTTCATGTTCTAAAAGGTTAACACTAATAATAACATGATATATCTTCTTTTCATCAAGATAAGCATATTTCAAAGTATCAGGCAATTGCTTCAGTTCAAACACAGGATCACCTTTAGGTGGAGGAGGACCTCCTAGAGTTTAAATAGGCAAATTGTGTTTGAGCAGAGGTTGTTGTTCAAAGAAGATGTTATCTATTTCATTTCTTTCATGCATATGCATATCATTTTCATGGTCTAGCAAATATTGTTCTAAAGGATCAGTAGGAGGCACGACAATAGAAGCAAGACCAATTATCTCATCTTTATTAGGCAATTATTTCTTATGATGTTTTCTATTAAACTTGGAAAGTTAAACTCATGAGAATCACCACCAAAATTAACACCGGCAGTTTGTTTATGACAATCTATAGTAGCATTAACGGTGTTCAAGAAAGGTCTACCAAAGATAATGGGACACAAATCATCTTCTGGGGAACCAAGAACAAGAAAATTAGTAGGATATTTTGTTTTCCCACACAAGACTTTAACATCTCTAACAATCCCAAGTAGTGGGATGGTGTCTCTATTAGAAAGTTTAATAGTAACATCTATGTCTTCTATTTCAGCGGGTGCTATTTCATCCTTAATTTCTTGATACAAAGTAAAGGGAATAAGACTTATGCTGGAACCTATATCACATAAACCATGGTAACAATGATCTCCTATTTTAACTGAAACGACAAGCATGCCAACAACTTGTCTATGTTTATCTTTCCCATCAGGGTTAGCAATTCTAGCAGTTTCACCACAGAAGTAGATAGTGTTGGAAATATGCCCTAGAGGCAATAATAAAATGGTTATTATCATATTTCCTTGTACATGATAATACTCTATTGTTCATGCTATAATCGTATTAACAGGAAATCGTAATACATGTGTGAATAAATAGATCACAATGTGTCCCTAGCAAGCCTCTAGTTGGCTAGCTCGTTAGTCAATAGATGATCATGGTTTCCTGATCATGGGCATTAGATGTCATTGATAACGGGATCACATCATTGGGAGAATGATGTGATGGACAAGACCCAATCCTAAGCATAGCACTAGATCGTATTGTTCGTATGATAAAGCTTTTCTAATGTCAAGTGTCTTTTCCTTCGACCGTGAGATTGTGCAACTCCCGGATACCGTAGGAGTGCTTTGGGTGTATCAAACGTCACAACGTAACTGGGTGACTATAAAGGTGCACTACGGGTACCTCTGAAAGTGTCTGTTGGGTTGGTATGAATCGATATCGGGATTTGTCACTCCGTGTGACGGAGAGGTATCTCTGGGCCCACTCGGTAGAACATCATCATGAGCTCAATGTGACTAAGGAGTTAGTCACACGATGACGTGCTACGAAACGAGTAAAGAGACTTACCGGTAACGAGATTGAACAAGGTATGGGTATACCGACGATCGAATCTCGGGCAAGTGCTATACCGACAGACAAAGGGAATCGTATACGGGATTGATTGAATCCTTGACATCGTGGTTCATCCGATGAGATCATCGTGGAGCAAGTGGGATCCACCATGGGTATCCAGACCTCGCTGATGGTTATTGGCTGGAGAGGTGTCTCGGTCATGTCTGCCTGTCTCCCGAACCCGTAGGGTCTACACACTTAAGGTTCGATGACGCTAGGGTTATAGGGAATTGTTATACGAGGTTACCGAAAGTTGTTCGGAGTCCCGGATGAGATCCGGACGTCACGAGGAGCTCCGGAATGGTCCGGAGGTAAATATTGATATATAGGACGGATGGTTTCGGACACCGGAAGTGTTTCGGGCATCACCGGTAACGTACCGGGACCACCGGGACCACCGGAGGTGGCCCCGGGGGTCCACCAAAGGGGGGCAACGACCCTGGGAGGTAAGATGAGCCAAGTGGGAGAGGGAACCAGCCCCTAGGTGGGCTGGTGCGCCTCCGCACTCAGCCCAATGCGCAGGGGAGAGGGAAGGGGGGGCCAAACCCTAAGCCAGGTGGGCCTAAGGCCCACTAGGGGTGCGCACCACCCCTCCTCCCCTCCTGGCCGCCACCTCCTGGCGCAGATGGGGCTGTCGCACCCCTTGGGGGTGGGAACCCTAAGGGCTGCGCCCCCTCCCTCTTCCCCTATATATAGTTGAGGTTTCGGGGCTGTTTGGCACACAGTTTTCTCTCTCTCTCTCCGCAGCCCTGTCCTTCTTCCTCCTCCTCTTTGCCGGTGCTTGGCGAAGCCGTGCTGGGAGACCTCGTCTCTCCATCGACACCACGCCGTCGTGCTGCTGGAGTTCTTCCCCAACCTCTCCCTCCTCCTTGCTGGATCAAGGTGCGAGAGACGTCACCGGGCTGCACGTGTGTTGAACGCGGAGGTGCCGTAGTTCGGCACTAGATCGGAATCACACCGCGATCTGAATCGCTGCGAGTACGACTCCATCAACCGCGTTCTAGTAATGCTTCCGCTTAGCGATCTTCAAAGGTATGAAGATGCTCTCACCCCTTTCTCGTTGCTGGTCTCTCCATAGGAAGATCTGAATATGCGTTGGAAAATTTTGAATTTATGCTACGTAACCCAACAGTGGCATCCGAGCCAGGTTTTCTATGCGTAGATTCTATGCATGAGTAGACCACAAAAGTTGTGGGCGATGATTTGTCAATTTGCTTGCCGCTACTAGTCTTATTCTTTTTCGGCGGTATTGTGGGATGAAGCGGCCCGGACCGACTTTACACGTACGCTTACGTGAGACTGGTTCCACCAACAGACATGCACACCGTGCATAAAGGTGGCTAGCGGGTGTCTGTCTCTCCTACTCTAGTCAGATTGGATTTGATGAAAAGGGTCCTTATGAAGGGTAAATAGCTTTGGCATATCATCGTTGTGGCTGTCACGTAGGTAAGAAGGCTGTTGGAATTATGCCCTAGAGGCAATAATAAATATAGTTATTATTATAATTCCTGTATCAAGATAATCGTTTATTATCCATGCTATAATTGTATTGAATGAAGACTCATTTACATGTGTGGATACATAGACAAAACACCGTCCCTAGCAAGCCTCTAGTTGGCTAGCCAGTTGATCAAAGATAGTCAGTGTCTTCTGATTATGAACAAAGTGTTGTTGCTTGATAACTGGATCACGTCATTAGGAGAATCACGTGATGGACTAGACCCAAACTAATAGACGTAGCATGTTGATCGTGTCATTTTGTTGCTACTGTTTTTTTGCATGTCAAGTATTTATTCCTATGACCGTGAGATCATATAACTCACTGACACCGGAGGAATGCTTTGTGTGTATCAAACATCGCAACGTAACTGGGTGACTATAAAGATGCTCTACAGGTATCTCCGAAGGTGTTAGTTGAGTTAGTATGGATCAAGACTGGGATTTGTCACTCCGTGTGACGGAGAGGTATCTCGGGGCCCACTCGGTAATACAACATCACACACAAGCCTTGCAAGCAATATGACTTAGTGAAAGTTGCGGGATCTTGTATTACGGAACGAGTAAAGAGACTTGCCGGTGAACGAGATTGAAATAGGTATGCTGATACTGACGATCGAATCTCGGGCAAGTAACATACCGAGGACAAAGGGAATGACATATGGGATTATATGAATCCTTGGCACTGAGGGTCAAACGATAAGATCTTCGTAGAATATGTAGGATCCAATATGGGCATCCAGGTCCCGCTATTGGATATTGACCGAGGAGTCTCTCGGGTCATGTCTACATAGTTCTCGAACCCGCAGGGTCTGCACACTTAAGGTTCGACGTTGTTTTATGCGTATTTGAGTTATATGGTTGGTTACCGAATGTTGTTCGGAGTCCCGGATGAGATCACGGACGTCACGAGGGTTTCCGGAATGGTCCGGAAACGAAGATTGATATATAGGATGACCTCATTTGATTACCGGAAGGTTTTCGGAGTTACCGGGAATGTACCGGGAATGACGAATGGGTTCCGGGAGTTCACCGGGGGGGGGGGGGCAACCCACCCCGGGAAGCCCATAGGCCTTGAGGGTGGCACACTAGCCCTTAGTGGGCTGGTGGGACAGCCGAGAAGGGCCCTATGCGCCTAGGAAAGAAAATCAAAGAGAAAAAAAGAGGAGGTGGGAAGGGAAGGAAGGACTCCCACCCACCAAACCAAGTCCTACTCGGTTTTGGGGGGGGAGCCTTCCCCCTTGGACTCGGCCGACCCCCTTGGGGCTCCTTGAGCCCCAAGGCAAGGCCCCCTCCCTCCCGCCTATATATACGGAGGTTTTAGGGCTGATTTGAGACGACTTTTCCACGGCAGCCCGACCACATACCTCCACGGTTTTTCCTCTAGATCGCGTTTCTGCGGAGCTCGGGCGGAGCCCTGCCGAGACAAGTTCATCACCAACCTCCGGAGCGCCGTCACGCTGCCGGAGAACTCTTCTACCTCTCCGTCTCTCTTGCTGGATCAAGAAGGCCGAGATCATCGTCGAGCTGTACGTGTGCTGAACGCGGAGGTGCCGTCCGTTCGGTACTAGATCGTGGGATTGATCGCGGGATTGTTCGCGGGACGGATCGAGGGACGTGAGGACGTTCCACTACATCAACCGCGTTCACTAACGGTTCTGCTGTACGATCTACAAGGGTACGTAGATCACTCATCCCCTCTCGTAGATGGACATCACCATGATAGGTCTTCGTGTGCGTAGGAAATTTTTTGTTTCCCATGCGACGTTCCCCAACAGTGGCATCATGAGCTAGGTTCATGCGTAGATGTCTTCTCGAGTAGAACACAAAAGTTTTTGTGGGCGGTGATGTGCGTTTTGCTGCCCTCCTTAGTCTTTTCTTGATTCCGCGGTATTGTTGGATTGAAGCGGCTTGGACCGACATTACTCGTACGCTTACGAGAGACTGGTTTCATCGCCACGAGTAACCCCGTTGCTCAAAGATGACTGGCAAGTGTCGGTTTCTCCAACTTTAGTTGAATCGGATTTGACCGAGGAGGTCCTTGGATGAGGTTAAATAGCAACTCATATATCTCCGTTGTGGTGTTTGCGTAAGTAAGAGGCGATCCTACTAGATACCCATGGTCACCACGTAAAACATGCAACAACAAAATTAGAGGACGTCTAACTTGTTTTTGCAGGGTATGCTTGTGATGTGATATGGCCAATGATGTGATGTGATATATTGGATGTATGAGATGATCATGTTGTAATAGAAAATATCGACTTGCACGTCGATGGTACGGCAATCGGCAGGAGCCATAGGGTTGTCTTTATACTAACGTTTGTGCTTGCACATGCGTTTAGTATTTTGCTAGGATGTAGCTTTAGTAGTAATAGCATGAGTAGCACGACAACCCTGATGGCAACATGTTGATGGAGATCATGGTGTGGCGCCGGTGACAAGAAGATCGTGCCGGTGCTTTGGTGATGGAGATCAAGAAGCACGTGATGATGGCCATATCATGTCACTTATGAATTGCATGTGATGTTAATCCTTTTATGCACCTTATTTTGCTTAGAACGACGGTAGCATTATGAGGTGATCTCTCACTAAAATTTTAAGACGAAATTGTGTTCTCCCCGACTGTGCACCGTTGCTACAGTTCGTCGTTTCGAGACACCACGTGATGATCGGGTGTGATAGACTCAACGTTCACATACAACGGGTGCAAAACAGTTGCGCACGCGGAACACTCGGGTTAAGCTTGACGAGCCTAGCATGTGCAGACATGGCCTCGGAACAGATGAGACCGAAAGGTCGATCATGAATCATATAGATGATATGATTAGCATAGGGATGCTTACCAGTGAAACTATACTCAACTCACGTGATGATCGGACTTGAGCTAGTGTAAGTGGATCATGAACCACTCAAATGACTAGAGAGATGTACTTTTTGAGTGGGAGTTTAGCATATAATTTGATTAAATTAAACTCTAATTATCTTGAACATAGTCTAAAGTCCACTTTGAATATATTTGTGTTGTAGATCATGGCTCACGCTACAGTCATCCTGAATTTTAATACGTTCCTAGAGAAAGCTAAGTTGAAAGATGATGGAAGCAACTTTGTAGACTGGGCTCATAATCTTAAGCTAATCTTACAAGCTGGGAAGAAGGATTATGTCCTTAATGTTGCGCTAGGAGATGAACCACCCGCTACGGCTGATCAGGATGTTAAGAACGCTTGGTTAGCACGTAAGGAGGACTACTCAATAGTTCAATGTGCAGTCTTGTATGGCTTAGAACCGGGACTTCAACGTCGCTTTGAGCATCATGGAGCATTTGAGATGTTCCAGGAGTTGAAGTTTATCTTTCAGAAGAACGCCCGGATCGAGAGGTATGAGACCTCCGATAAATTCTATGCTTGCAAGATGGAGGAAAACTCGTCTGTCAGTGAACATGTGCTCAAAATGTCTGGGTACTCAAACCGTCTAGCTAAGATGGGGATTGAACTCCCGCAAGAGGCTATCACTGACAGAATCCTTCAATCACTGCCGCCAAGCTATAAAGGCTTTGTGTTGAACTACAACATGCAAGGGATGAACAAGTCTCCCGGCGAGTTGTTTGCGATGCTGAAAGTCGCAGAGTCTGAACTCCGTAAAGAGCATCAAGTGTTGATGGTGAATAAGACCACTAGTTTCAAGAGAAACGGAAAAGGCAAGAAGGGTAATTCGAAGAAGAGCGGCAAGCCTGTTGCCAATCCGATGAAGAAACCCAAAGCTGGACCTAAGCCTGAAACGGAGTGTTACTATTGCAATGGTATGGGTCACCGGAAGCGCAATTGCCCCATGTATCTGGCAGATAAGAAGGCGGCCAAAGAAAAATCAGGTATATTTGATATACATGTTATTGATGTGTACTTAACCGGCTCTCGTAGTAGTGCCTGGGTATTCGATACCGGTTCTGTTGCTCATATTTGCAACTCGAAACAGGAACTGCGGAATAGACGAAGGCTGGCGAAAGATGAAGTGACGATGCGCGTATGAAATGGTTCCAAGGTTGATGCAATCGCCGTCGGCACAGTTTCACTTCAGTTACCATCAGGATTAGTGATGAACTTAAATCATTGTTATTTAGTGCCTGCGTTGAGCATGAACATTATATCTGGATCTTGTTTATTGCGAGACAGTTACTCTTTTAAGTCAGAGAATAATGGTTGTTCTATTTCTATGAGTAACATCTTTTATGGTCATGCACCTAATGTGAGAGGATTGTTCATATTGAATCTTGATAGCGATACGCATATACATAACATTGAGACCAAAAGAGTTAGAGTTAACAATGATAGCGCCATATTTTTGTGGCACTGCCGCTTAGGTCATATTGGTGTAAAGCGCATGAAGAAACTCCATGCTGATGGACTTTTGGAGTCACTTGACTTTGATTCACTTGACACGTGCGAACCATGCCTCATGGGCAAGATGACTAAGACTCCGTTCTCCGGAACAATGGAGCGTGCAAGTGACTTGTTGGAGATCATACATACCGATGTGTGTGGTCCGATGAGCGTGGAGGCACGCGGCGGATATCGTTATTTTCTCACCTTCACCGACGATTTGAGTAGATATGGTTATGTCTGCTTGATGAAGCACAAGTCTGAAACATTTGAAAAGTTCAAGCAATTTCAGAGTGAAGTGGAAAATCATCGTAACAAGAAGATCAAGTTCCTACGGTCTGATCGTGGGGGTGAATATCTGAGTTTCGAGTTTGGTACTCACTTAAGACAATGTGGAATCGTTTCACAGTTAACACCGCCTGGAACACCACAGCGTAATGGTGTGTCCGAACGTCGTAATCGTACTCTATTAGAGATGGTGCGATCTATGATGTCTCTTACTGATTTGCCGTTATCGTTTTGGGGTTATGCATTAGAAACAACTGCATTCACTTTAAATAGGGCACCATCAAAATCCGTTGAGACGACACCATACGAACTGTGGTATGGAAAAAGGCCAAAGTTGTCGTTTCTTAAAGTTTGGGGATGTGATGCTTATGTCAAAAAGCTTCAGCCTGAAAAGCTGGAACCCAAAGCGGAAAAGTGCGTCTTCATAGGTTACCCAAAAGAGACAGTTGGGTACACCTTCTATCTCAAATCCGAGGGCAAAGTGTTTGTTGCTAAAAACAGAGCTTTTCTCGAGAAGGAGTTTCTCTCGAGAGAATTGAGTGGGAGGAAGATAGAACTTGACAAGGTTGTCGAACCTCTCATCCCTCTGGATGGTGGCGCAGGGCAAGGGGAAACCTCTGTCGTTGCGACACCGGTTGAGGAGGAAGTTAATGATGATGATCATGAAACTCCAGTTCAAGTTTCTGTCGAACCACGCAGGTCGACGAGACCACGTGCTGCTCCAGAGTGGTACGGTAATCCCGTCTTATCAATCATGTTGTTAGACAACAATGAACCTGCAAATTATGAAGAAGCAATGGTGGGTCCAGATTCCAACAAATGGCTAGAAGCCATGAAGTCCGAGATAGGATCCATGTATGAGAACAAAGTGTGGACTTTGGAGGTACTACCTGAGGGCCGCAAGGCTATTCAGAACAAATGGATCTTTAAGAGGAAGACGGACGCTGACGGCAATGTGACCGTTTATAAAGCTCGACTTGTGGCAAAGGGTTTTTCACAAGTTCAAGGAGTTGACTACGATGATACATTCTCACCCGTAGCGATGCTTAAGTCCGTCAGAATCATGTTAGCAATAGCTGCATTTTTCGATTATAAAATCTGGCAGATGGATGTCAAAACGACGTTCCTTAACGGTTTCCTTAAGGAAGAGTTGTATATGATACAACCCGAAGGTTTTGTCGATCCTAAGAATGCTAACAAGGTGTGCAAGCTCCAGCGATCCATTTATGGACTGGTGCAAGCATCTCGGAGTTGGAACAAACGCTTTGATGAGGTGATCAAAGCATTTGGGTTTATACAAGTGGTTGGAGAATCTTGTATTTACAAGAAAGTGAGTGGGAGCTCTGTGGAGTTTCTAATATTATATGTGGATGACATATTACTGATTGGAAACAACGTGGAGTTTTTAGAGAGCATAAAGGATTACTTGAATAAGAGTTTCTCTATGAAGGACCTAGGAGAAGCTGCTTACATTCTAGGCATTAAGATCTATAGGGATAGATCAAAACGCCTGATAGGACTTTCACAAAGCACATACCTTGATAAAGTTTTGAAGAGGTTCAAAATGGAACAGTCCAAGAAAGGGTTCTTGCCAGTTTTACAAGGTACGAGATTGAGTAAGACTCAGTGCCCAGCAACTGATGAAGATAGAGAGCATATGCGCTCCGTCCCCTATGCTTCAGCCATAGGTTCTATCATGTATGCAATGCTGTGCACTAGACCGGATGTTAGCCTGGCCATAAGTATGGCAGGTAGGTTCCAGAGTAATCCAGGAGTGGATCACTGGACAGCGGTCAAGAATATCCTAAAGTACCTGAAAAGGACTAAGGAGATGTTTCTCGTGTATGGAGGTGACGAAGAGCTCGCCGTAAAAGGTTACGTCGATGCAAGCTTTGACACAGATCCGGACGACTCTAAGTCGCAAACCGGATACGTATTTATTCTTAATGGGGGTGCGGTAAGCTGGTGCAGTTCCAAGCAAAGCGTCGTAGCAGATTCTACATGTGAAGCGGAGTACATGGCTGCCTCGGAGGCGGCTAAGGAGGGTGTCTGGATGAAGCAGTTCTTGACGGATCTTGGAGTGGTGCCAAGTGCACTGAATCCAATAACCTTGTTCTGTGACAACACGGGTGCCATTGCCTTAGCAAAGGAACCACAGTTTCACAAGAAGACCAGACACATCAAACGACGCTTCAACCTCATCCGCGACTACGTCGAGGGAGAGGATGTAAATATATGCAAAGTGCACACGGATCTGAATGTAGCAGACCCGCTGACTAAACCTCTTCCACGGCCAAAGCATGATCAACACCAGAACTGTATGGGTGTTAGATTTATTACAATGTAATTCACATGATGATGTGAGGGCTAGATTATTGACTCTAGTGCAAGTGGGAGACTGTTGGAATTATGCCCTAGAGGCAATAATAAAAATAGTTATTATTATAATTCCTGTATCAAGATAATCGTTTATTATCCATGCTATAATTGTATTGAATGAAGACTCATTTACATGTGTGGATACATAGACAAAACACCGTCCCTAGCAAGCCTCTAGTTGGCTAGCCAGTTGATCAAAGATAGTCAGTGTCTTCTGATTATGAACAAAGTGTTGTTGCTTGATAACTGGATCACGTCATTAGGAGAATCACGTGATGGACTAGACCCAAACTAATAGACGTAGCATGTTGATCGTGTCATTTTGTTGCTACTGTTTTTTTGCGTGTCAAGTATTTATTCCTATGACCGTGAGATCATATAACTCACTGACACCGGAGGAATGCTTTGTGTGTATCAAACATCGCAACGTAACTGGGTGACTATAAATATGCTCTACAGGTATCTCCGAAGGTGTTAGTTGAGTTAGTATGGATCAAGACTGGGATTTGTCACTCCGTGTGACGGAGAGGTATCTCGGGGCCCACTCGGTAATACAACATCACACACAAGCCTTGCAAGCATTGTGACTTAGTGAAAGTTGCGGGATCTTGTATTACGGAACGAGTAAAGAGACTTGCCGGTGAACGAGATTGAAATAGGTATGCGGATACTCACGATCGAATCTCGGGCAATTAACATACCGAAGGACAAAGGGAATGACATACGGGATTATATGAATCCTTGGCACTGAGGTTCAAACGATAAGATCTTCATAGAATATGTAGGATCCAATATGGGCATCCAGGTCCCGCTATTGGATATTGACCGAGGAGTCTCTCAGGTCATGTCTACATAGTTCTCGAACCCGCAGGGTCTGCACACTTAAGGTTCGACGTTGTTTTATGCGTATTTGAGTTATATGGTTGGTTACCGAATGTTGTTCGGAGTCTCGGATGAGATCACAGACGTCACGAGGGTTTCCAGAATGGTCCGGAAACGAAGATTGATATATAGGATGACCTCATTTGATTACCAGAAGGTTTTAGGAGTTACCGGGAATGACGAATGGGTTCCGAGAGATCACCCGGGGGGGGGGGGGGGGCAACCCACCCCGGGGAAGCCCATAAGCCTGGAGGGTGGCACACCAGCCCTTAGTGGGCTGGTGGGACAGCCCAAAAGGGCCCTATGCGCCTAGGAAAGAAAATCAAAGAGAAAAGAAAAAAAGAGGAGGTGGGAAGGGAAGGAAGGACTCCCACCCACCAAACCAAGTCCAACTCGGTTTGGGGGGGGGGAGCCTTCCTCCTTGGACTCGGCCGACCCCCTTGGGGCTCCTTGAGCCCCAAGGCAAGGTCCCCTCCCTCCCACCTATATATACGGAGGTTTTAGGGCTGATTTGAGACGACTTTTCCACGGCAGCCCGACCACATACCTCCACGGTTTTTCCTCTAGATCGCGTTTCTGCGGAGCTCGGGCGGAGCCCTGCTGAGACAAGGTCATCACCAACCTCCGGAGCGCCGTTACGCTGCCGGAGAACTCTTCTACCTCTCCGTCTCTCTTGCTGGATCAAGAAGGCCGAGATCATCGTCGAGCTGTACGTGTGCTGAACGCGGAGGTGCCGTCCGTTCGGTACTAGATCGTGGGACTGATCGCGGGATTGTTCGCGGGGCGGATCGAGGGACGTGAGGACGTTCCACTACATCAACCGCGTTCACTAACGCTTCTGCTGTGCGATCTACAAGGGTACGTAGATCGGAAATCCCCTCTCGTAGATGGACATCACCATGATAGGTCTTCGTGCGCGTAGGAAAATTTTTGTTTCCCATGCGACGTTCCCCAACAGTGGCATCATGAGCTAGGTTCATGCGTAGAACACAAAAGTTTTTTTGGGCGGTGATGTGCGTCTTGCTGCCCTCCTTAGTCTTTTCTTGATTCCGCGGTATTGTTGGATCGAAGCGGCTCGGACCGACATTACTCGTACGCTTACGAGAGACTGGTTTCATCGCTACGAGTAACTCCGTTGCTCAAAGATGATTGGCGGGTGTCGGTTTCTCCAACTTTAGTTGAATCGGAATTGACCGAGGAGGTCCTTGGATGAGGTTAAATAGCAATTCATATATCTCCGTTGTGGTGTTTGCGTAAGTAAGATGCGATCCTACTAGATACCCATGGTCACCACGTAAAACATGCAACAACAATTAGAGGACGTCTAACTTGTTTTTGCAGGGTATGCTTGTGATGTGATATGGCCAATGATGTGATGTGATATATTGGATGTATGAGATGATCATGTTGTAATCGTTAATATCGACTTGCACGTCGATGGTACGGCAACCGACAGGAGCCATAGGGTTGTCTTTAAACTAACGTTTGTGCTTGCAGATGCGTTTACTATATTGCTAGGACGTAGCTTTAGTAGTAATAGCATGAGTAGCACGACAACCCCGATGGCGACACGTTGATGGAGATCATGATGATGGAGATCATGGTGTGACGCCGGTGACAAGAAGATCGTGCCGGTGCTTTGGTGATGGAGATCAAGAAGCACATGATGATGGCCATATCATGTCACTTATGAATTGCATGTGATGTTAATCCTTTATGCACCTTATCTTGCTTAGAACGACGGTAGCATTATGAGGTGATCTCTCACTAAAATTTCAAGACGAAATTGTGTTATCCCCGACTGTGCACCGTTGCGACAGTTCTTTGTTTCGAGACACCACGTGATGATCGGGTGTGATAGACTCAACGTTCACATACAACAGGTGCAAAACAGTTGCACACGCGGAACACTCGGGTTAAGCTTGATGAGCCTAGCATGTGGAGACACGGCCTCGGAACACATGAGACCGAAAGGTCGAGCATGAATCGTATAGTTGATATGATTAGCATAGAGATGCTTACCACTGAAGCTGTTCTCGACTCACGTGATGATCGGACTTGAGATAGTGGATTTGGATCATGTACCACTCAAATGACTAGAGAGATGTACTTTTTGCGTGGGAGTTCTTAAGTAAAATGATTAATTGAACTAATTGTCATGAACATATTCTAATGGTCTTTGCGAATTACGATGTAGCTTGCGCTATAGCTCTACTATTTTTATATGTTCCTAGAGAAAATTTAGTTGAAAGTTGATAGTAGCAAACTTTGCAGAGGATTGTCCTCGTTGCTGCGCAGAAGGCTTATGTCCTTAATGCACCACTCGGTGTGCTGCACCTCGAGCATCGTCTTTGGATGCTATGAACATCCGACATACACGTTTCTGATGACTACACGATAGTTCAGTACAAAATACTTAATGGCTTAGAAGCAAGGCGCCAAAGATGTTTTGAAACGTCACGGAACATAAGAGATGTTCTAAAGAGATGAAATTGTGATTTCATGCTTGTGCCCTTGTTAAGAGGTATGAGACCTCCGACAAGATTCTTTGTCCACGAAGTAAAGGAGAAAAGCTCAATCGTTGAGCGTGTGCTCGGATTATCTGAGTACGACAATCGCTTGAATCAAGTGGGAGTTGATCTTCCAGATAAAATAGTGATGGTTCTCCAAAATCACTCCCACCAAGCTGTGAGAGATTCGTGATGAACTATAACATATCAAGGATAGATACAATGATCCTTGAGCGATTCGCGATGTTTGACACTACGAAAGTAGAAATCAAGAAGGAGCATCAATAGTTGATGGTTAGTAAAACCACTAAGTTTCGAGAAAGGCAAGGGCTAGAAGGGATACTTCGTGAAACGGCAAAGCAGTTGCTGCACTAATGAAGAGACCCCAGATTAAACCCAAGCCCGGGACTAAGTGCTTCTGTTATGAGGGGAATGGTCACTGAGGCGGAGCAACTCTAGACACTTGGTAGACAAGAAGGTTGGCAAAAGTCGAAAGAAATATATTTGATATACATGATGTTGATGTGTACTTTACTAGTACTCCTAGTAGCATGAGGGTATTGGATACCGGTTCGGTTTCTAAGTGATTAGTAACACGAAATGAAAGCTACGGCATAAACGGAGACTAGCTAAAGGCGAGGTGACGATACGTGTTGGAAGTGTTTCCAAGGTTGATATGATCAAACATCGCACGCTCCCTCTACCATCGAGGTTGGTGTTAAACCTAAATAATTGTTATTTGGTGCTTGCGTTAAGCATGAACATGATTGGATCGTGTTTATTGCAATACGATTATTCATTTAAAGAGAATAATGGTTACTCTATTTGCTTGAATAATCACCTTCAATGGTTTATTGAATCTCGATTGTAGTGTTACACATGTTCATGACATTGGTGCCAAAAGATACGAGGTAATGATGATAGTACCACTTACTTGTGGCACTGCCGCTTGAGTCATGTTGGTATAAATTGCATGAAGAGGCTCCATGCTGATGGATCTTTATACTCACTTGATTTTGAATCACTAGTGACATGCAAATCATACCATATGAGCAAGGCCTTGTTTTCATTGAGATGAAATAAGATAGTAACTTGTTGGAAGTGATACATTTTGATGTATGCAGTCCAATGGGTGCTGAGGCACGCAGTGGATGTCATTATGTTCTTACTTCAATGACGATTTGAGTAGATACAAGAGTATTTACTTAATGAATCACAAGTCTGAAATATTGAAAAGTTCAATTCTGTTTCAGGAGTGAAGTTCGTCGTAACAAGAGGATAAACTGTGTAGCGACCCGACTCAAAACGAGTCAAGCCTCTATGTTTCTGTGCCATCCCTGGATCAGTATGCTGGCACACACAGTACATCAATGTATATATCAAAGTGCAATCACATGCAAATAGCGTAAAACTGATATATACCTTAAATATCTCAGCGGAAGCGGTCAAGGGAGTGGAGTCCCAATAAACACCAACAGCAAGTTGAGTGTAGACCGTAACCCTGAATCGTACTCTTACTCGTCGAAGAAAAATATCTGCAACATAAGACGTTGCAGCCGTGTAGGTCAGCATATTGAATATGCCGGCAAGTCACATAAGAGAGGGGTGAAAAGTAATCATCTATACCATATGCATATATGGCAGGTGGGGCTATAAGTTTTTAGCGAAAAAGCAAGTTTTCTCCTACATCAAGAGAGGGATAAAAGAAAAATGTTACTACATTGTTGGTTGTTAACGAGATGGTTCCGCCAACCAGTTCTCGTACCCGAGTTGTCAATAATGCCCACATCAATATTATTATTTGTGTTGAGAATTTCAGATAACTTCAGTTCCTTTGGATCAAGTTGTCCATGACCATGGACACGGCTAATCGATTAGGTTTGAGTACTCTGCAGAGTTTTGCACACGTTCCCCACAAGATTTGATCGCCTCCATGTATGTCCTCGCACTTCAGGGTGTTTGAAGACCGGATGATCAAAACATGGTCTTTCAACGGGTCCCTCTGAATCCCTGTAGGTGCCCATCCAGTCCTACCGTTCTTCTACATCTCCTAGCACCGCCTGTCCAGAGTCGCCGCGTTGTCCAACCAAGCCAGAGCCCATAATGACTTGTGGCTGTGCAGGTAAGCCTTGGGTCTTGAATATATCCGTCCGTCTCTTTGAGCCTGGGTGAAGCTTTCCGCAGGATGTCATGGCCTCTCCAGCATCCCGGGTCATCCACTGGGTTCTCGAGGGAGCCGATCAACCGTCCTTCACCCAGAGTTGCATTGCGTCCGAGGTCTTGAAAATCTTGTCTTAACCGGTCTTGATTATTTAATCAACCTCGCATCACTCGTGTTATGCACTCAACCGAATTCCCGTCTACTCAAGCATAGCAATATGAAATTTGTCGTCCCGGGGCCAAGTATCGGGGTTGTTGTGTGCCTACCACATGATACTACAATCTATACTAAAATTTCCAAGTACCTAAGCAGCATGCAATTGGGCATAGGATGTTAGAACTACGATGCATAAAACGTAGGTTATAGTATGATCAAAGTGACTTGCCCGGTGATGTTGACGAAGAAGAATTTTCGTGAGAAATAACTTGATAGACTACTCGTCACTCTCCGATGAAATCTATATAACAAACATATCATTCACATAAGCACTCATACTAGCAATCATTCTAGCAATCAAAACAAAAGAGAGAGCGAATAAGAATCCGAAAGAAACTTCAACTAAAACTAGGAGTCTTCTACTACATCAAACACTAAATAGTTTTTTTTTGTTCTAACTGAAAATAAAACACTAAAATAGAAAAAATAACAGAAAACAAAATATAAAATAACTAAGATAACAGAAGTAAAACTTACAAAACAATATTATTTTATAAGTATTTTCAAAATAGGAAATCAAACTAGCAATGCAATCAATTCACAAGTTAGTATAGAACTAGAATTGATTCCATGCAAACAAATAAGAAAAAATAAAATAAAATTTTGTTGTTGTTGAAAAGTTACTGGTAAATATCATAAAACAAAATATAACTTGTAACAATTACAAAAAAAAACAAATTAAGAACAAATAATACAAAAGAAATAGCAAGAAAACAAAAAAAGCTAAAACAGAATCTGTTTTGCTTAAAACCCTAAGTAAAATTATTTAAAAAAACTTGAAACTTAAACTACTGAAAGATATGATCAATAGGAAGCAGCAGCAAAAAGAATCAAATTAAAAGCTATTTTTAACTCCCGGAATAAGCAAAACAAGCTTTAATTCAATTCTGATCTAACTCAATTTTTATAAATCCAAACATAGACAAGTTATATATCTATAGAAACTACATAAAATTTGTGATCTAAGGCAAAAAGAATCACCTAATTCGGAGTTATAGACTAATAGATATGAATTTTCTAATATTGCAATTTTCTGAAAAAACTGCAATACGGGATTTCGTGAATCTCACCATGGGTGAGAGAGAGGAAGAACTCCGGCGAGGTAGCTGCTCCGGCGAGGTGGGGAGGTCGCCGGCGGGGTGAGGAATCGGCGGAGGAGTAGCACGGCAGGGGGTGGGGCGCTGGAGAGGCTCGGCAGGGGTGATGGGGAAGCGCCACGAGACCTACTGTACTCCGTTCTTGACAGGAAGATGAGGATGGTGGCGCCGTGGCTACGAGCAGGGAGAAGGCGAGGTGATGGGGAAAATGGAACGAGGAGAGGAGGGGCGTTCTTATAGGGGTGGTGGGAGGCTCGGGAAGGAAGTGTAGCCCGCGAATAGGGGGAGGGAAGCTTCCTGGGAAACTTCTGCCATGGCCACACAAGGAAGCTCGTGAGGAGGAAGAAGAAGGTGGGATTGGGCCAGATTGGTTTCCTGACGTGGCCCAAGTACATTCCTAAAATAAGAGATCTCTTTCCTTTTTTATTAAAACAGGAATTAATACGATTAAAAGGAAATAGAATATCCTCGGAATATAGGGGTATAATATATTAAAATTTTCAGAAAAATAAATAAAAAAAATGGGCATTTTTCCACTACCAAAATAAATACTTCAAAAAAAATGTTTTTTAGAAAATCCCTAAATTGGTTTATTTTATTTTTGCAAATATTTTTCAAATAAACCTTGGGTTTTATGGTCCAAATATTTCAAAGGAATATCCCCGGTTTGGAGGGTCATGTTCCTCCTCTCTTTCTTGCTTGGCAAGAATTATTTTTGGGGTATTTCTCGGGGAAGAAAAATATAGAAGCAAGGGCAAATATTTGAAAGGATTCAAATGCAAACTCCGTTCAAATTCTTTATAGTTGAAGAAGTCATGTCATCTTCTCTCTTTGCTTTTAAATGATTGAATTTGAATTCCCGGAGAAGGGGAAAGTCATTTTATTCCCTCTCATTCAAAAGTTTTGAAAAGTTTTCAAATTTCACTCAAGCTTTCAATCACTCAAGCAACCAAACAATCATTCTAATAATTATATTAACATTCCAAAATTTGGAATGTTACAAACTGTCTACGATATGATCATAGAAATGAATATCTGAGTTACGAGTTTTGGTACGCAGTTAAGACAATGTGGAAATTGTTTCGCAGTTCATGCCACCTGGAACATCATAGTGTGATGATGTGTCTGAACGTCATAGCCATGCACTATTTGGTATGGTGCATGCTATGATGTCTCTTATCGAATTACCACTATCATTTATGGGTTATGCATTAGAGACAACCGCATTCACTTTAAATAGGGCACCGCGTATTTCCGTTGAGATGACACGGTATAGACTGAGGTTTAGAGAAATCTAAACTATCGTTTCTTGAAATTTTGGGGCTTCGACACTTATGTGAAAAAGTTTCAGTCTGATAAGCTCGAACCCAAAGCGGATAAATGCATCTTCATAGGATATCCAAAACAGTTGGGTACATCTCCTATCTCAAATCCGAAAGCAAAGTGTTGTTTCTAGAAACGGATCCTTTCTCGAGGAAAGGTTTGTCTCGAAAGAATTGAGTGGGAGGGTTGTGGAACTTGATGATGTTATTGAACCATCACTTCAACCAGTGTGTAGCAGGGCGCAGGAAGTTGTTCCTGTGGCGCCTACACCAATTGAAGTGAAAGCTGATGATGGTGATCATCGAGCATCGGATCAAGTTACTACAAACCTCGTAGGTTGACAAGGTCACGTACTACTGCAGAGTGGTACGGTAACCCTGTCTTGGAGGTCATGTTGTTGAGCAACAGTGAACCTACGAGTTATGGAGAAAGCAATGGTGGGCCCGGATTCCGACAAATGGCTGGAGGCCATGAAATCCGAGAGAGGATCCATGTATGAAAACAAAGTGTAGACTTTGGAAGAACTACCTGATGGTCATAGGACTATTGAGTAAAGATGGATCTTTAAAAGGAAGACATACGATGATGGTGATAAGTCACTATTAAGAAAAGCTCGACTTGTCGCAAAGATGTTTCCGACAAGATCAAACAGTTGACTATGATGAGACTTTCTTACTCGTAGCGATGCTAAAAGTCTGTTAGAATTATGTTAGTAGTTGCTGCATTATTTATGAAATATTGCACATAGGATGTCAAAACATTGTTTCCTCGAAGGTTTCCTTGAGCAAACATTGTATGTGATACAACCAGGAGGTTTTGTCGATCCTAAAGATACTAGCAAGTATGCGAGCTCCAGCGATCCTTCAATGGACTGGTGCAAGCATCTCGGAGTTGGAATATACACTTTGATGAGATGATCAAAGATTTTGGGTTTGTACAAGGTTTATGAGAAACTTGTGTTTCCAAAGAAGTGAGTGGGAGCACTATAGAATTTCTGATAAGTATATGTGGTTGACATATTGTGGATCAGAAGTAATGTAGAATTTCTGTAAAGCATACAAGGTTGTTTGAAAGGAGTTTTCAAAGGAATACCTCGATTGCGCTACTTGAACGTTGAGCATCAAAGATCTATGAAGATAGATCGAAAGCGCTTAATAGAAGTTTCAACAAGATGCATGCCTTGACAAGTTTTTGAAGTAGTTCAAAATAAATCAGCAAAGAAGGAGTTCTTGGTTGCGTTGTGAGGTGTGAATTTGAGTAAGACTGAAAACCCGACCTCGGCAGAATAAAGAGAATAGACGAAGGTCGTCTTCTATGCCTTTGCTGTAGAATCTGAAGTATGCCATGCTGGCTACCGCACCTGATGAGTGCCTTGACTCAAAGTCTGTTGAGAGGTACAGAGAGTGATCCATGATTGAATCACTAGCAGCGGTCAAAATTTATCCTTAGTAACTAATGGACTAAGGAATTTTTCTCGATTATGGAGGTGGTTAAAGAGTTCGTCGTAAAGGGTTACGTCGATGCAAGCTTTGACACTAATCCGAATAACTATGAGTAGTGAAACGGATTCGTATAGTAGAGTAGATATTTGGAGTATTTCCGAATAGCACATAGTAGCAGCATCTATAAGATGACATAAAGATTTGTAAAGAACACACAGATCTGAAAGTTTGAGAACCGTTGACTAGAACCTCTCTCACGAGCAAGGCGTGATGAGACCCCATAACTATATGGGTGTTGGATTCGTTGGAATCACATGGTGATGTGAACTAGATTATTGACTCTAGCGCAAGTGGGAGACTGTTGGAAATATGCCCTAGAGGCAATAATAAGTTAGTTATTATTATATTTATTTGTTCATGATAATCCTTTATTATCCATGCTATAATTGTATTGATTGGAAACACAGTGCATGTGTGGATACATAGACAAAACACTATCCCTAGTAAGCCTCTAGTTGACTAGCTCGTTGATCAAAGATGGTCAAGGTTTCCTGACCATAGGCAAGTGTTGTCACTTGATAACGGGATCACGTCATTAGGAGAATCATGTGATGGACTAGACCCAAACTAATAGACGTAGCATGTTGATCGTGTCATTTTGTTGCTACTGTTTTCTGTGTGTCAAGTATTTGTTCCTATGACCATGAGATTATATAACTCACTGACACCGGAGGAATGCTTTGTGTGTATCAAACGTTGCAACGTAACTGGGTGACTATAAAGATGCTCTACAGGTATCTCCGAAGGTGTTCGTTGAGTTAGTATGGACCGAGACTGGGATTTGTCACTCCGTGTGACGGAGAGGTATCTCGGGGCCTACTCGGTAATACAACATGACACACAAGCCTTGCAAGCAATGTGACTTAGTGTAAGATGCGGGATCTTGTATTACGGAACGAGTAAAGAGACTTGCTGGTAAACGAGATTGAAATAGGTATGCGGATACTGACGATCGAATCTCGGGCAAGTAACATACCGAAGGACAAAGGGAATGACATACGGGATTATATGAATCCCTGGCACTGAGGTTCAAACGATAAGATCTTCGTAGAATATGTGGGATCCAATATGGGCATCCAGGTCCCGCTATTGGATATTGACCGAGGAGTCACTCGGGTCATGTCTACATAGTTCTCGAACCCGCAGGGTGTGCACACTTAAGGTTCGACGTTGTTTTATGCGTATTTGAGTTATATGGTTGGTTACCGAATGTTGTTTGGAGTCCCGTATGAGATCCAGGATGTCACGAGGAGCTCCGGAATGGTCCGGAGGTAAAGATTGATATATAGGAAGTCCTGTTTTGGTCACCGGAAAAGTTTCGGGCTCATCGGTAGTGTACCGGGAGTGCCGGGAGGGGTGCCGGGGACCATCGGGAGGGGTGTCACGCCCCAAGGGGTCTCATGGGCTATGGGAAGAGATAAACCAGCCCCTAGTGGGCTGGAATAAGTTCCCACTAAGGCCCATAAGGTTTGAGAAGGAAAAAACACAAGGTGGAAAGAGTTTCCAAGTGGGAAGGTGGAATCCTACTCCAAGTAGGATTGGAGTAGGACTCCTCCACCTCCAATTTCGGCCAAACCTTGAGGGTTTGAGGCTGCCTCTTCCCTCCCCCTCCCTCCTATATATACTGAGGTATTAGGGCTGATTTGAGACAACTTTTGCCACGGCAGCCCGACCACATACCTCCACGGTTTTTCCTCTAGATCGCGTTTCTGCGGAGCTCGGGCGGAGCCCTGCTGAGATTAGATCACCACCAACCTCCGGAGCGCCGTCACGCTGCTGGAGAACTCATCTACCTCTCCGTCTCTCTTGCTGGATCAAGAAGGCCGAGATCATCGTTGAGCTGTACGTGTGCTGAACGCGGAGGTGCCGTCCGTTCGGCACTAGATCGGAGCGGATCATGGGACGGATCGCGGGATGGTTCGTGGGACAGTTCGCGGGGCGGATCGAGGGACGTGAGGACGTTCCACTACATCAACCGCGTTCACTAACGCTTCTGCTATGTGATCTACAAGGGTACATAGATCGGAAATCCCCTCTCGTAGATGGACATCACCATGATAGGTCTTCGTGCGGGTAGGAATTTTTTTGTTTCCCATGCGACGTTCCCCAACAGTTGCATGTATGATGTATGAGATGATCATGTTATTGTAATAGGTTTCACGACTTGCATGTCGATGAGTATGACAACCGACAGGAGCCATAGGAGTTGTCTTAATTTATTGTATGAGATGCAACGCCATGTGCTTACTACTTTTACTTCATTGCTAACGGTTAGCTATAGTAGTAGTGATAGTAGTAGTTGGCGTGACGACTTCACGGATACACGATGATGGAGATCATGGTGTCACGCCGGTGACGATGATGATCATGCGATGCCTGAAGATGGAGATCCAAAGGGCAAAGATGATAATGGCCATATCATGTCACTATATGATTGCATTGTGATGTTTATCATGTTTTTCATCTTATTGATTAGAACGACGGTAGAATAATAAGATGATCCCTCTTAAAATTTCAAGAACGTATTCCCCTAAGTGTGCACCGTTGTGAAGGTTCGTTGTCTTGAAGCACCACGTGATGATCGGGTGTGATAGATTCTAACGTTCGCATACAACGGGTGTAAGCCAGTTTTACACACGCGAAACACCTAGGTTGACTCGACGAGCTTAGCATGTACAAACATGACCTCGAATACATGAGACCGAAAGGTCGAACATGAGTCGTATGGTTGAATACGATCAGCATGAAGTTGCTCATGATGGTGACTAGTCCGTCTCACGTGATGATCGGACACGGGTTAGTCAACATGGATCATGTATCACTTAGATGACTAGAGGGATGTCGATTTAAGTGGGAGTTCATACTTAATATGATTAAATGAACTTAATTGTCATGAACTTAGTCTAAAAAGGTTTGTCTTTATAAATATTGTAGATGGCCAACGTCAACCTCAATTTCAACGCATTCCTAGAGAAAAACAAGCTGAAATATGATGGTAGCAACTATGCGGACTGGGTTCGCAACTTGAAGCTCATCCTTGAAGCAGCTAAAAGGCTTATGTCCTTGATGCACCGCTAGGTGACCCTCCCGCTCCCGCAGTAGCCCAGGACATTATGAACGTCTGGCAAACGCGGAGTGATGACTACTCTCTGGTTAGGTGTGGCATGTTATACAATTTAGAAACGGGGCTCCAAAGGTGTTTTGAGCAACACGGAGCATATGAGATGTTCCAAGAGCTGAAGCTAGTTTTTCAAGCTCATGCCCGTGTCAAGAGATATGAAGTCTCTGACAAGTTATTTAGCTGTAAGATGGAGGAGAACATTTCTGTCAGTGAGCACATACTCAAAATGTCTGGGTTACACGGTCGTCTGACTTCACTTGGAGTCGAACTTCCGGATGATGCTATAATTGATAGAATCCTCCAGTTTCTCCCACCAAGCTACAAAGGCTTTGTGCTTAACTACAACATGCAAGGGATGGAGAAGATCATTCCCGAGTTGTACTCGATGCTCAAGTCTGCAGAAGTAGAAATCAAGAAAGAGCATCAAGTGTTGATGGTCAACAAGACCACTAGTTTCAAGAAGGGCAAGGGTAAGAAGAACTTCAAGAAAGACGGCAAAGCTGTTGCCGTGCCCGGTAAGCCAGATGTCGGGAAGAAGAAAAAGAATGGACCCAAGCCTGAGACTGAGTGCTTCTATTGCAAGGGAAAGGGTCACTGGAAGCGGAACTGCCCCAAATACTTAGCGGACAAGAAGGCCGGCAACGTTAAAGGTATATGTGATATACATGTTATTGATGTGTACCTTACCAGCGCTCGTAGTAGCTCCTGGGTATTTGATACCGGTGCTGTTCCTCACATTTGCAACTCAAAGCAGGAACTGCGGAATAAGCGGAGACTGGCCAAGGACGAGGTGACGATGCGCGTCGGGAATGGTTCCAAGGTCGATGCGATCGCCGTCGGCACGCTACCTCTACATCTACCGTCGGGATTGGTTTTAAACCTTAATAATTGTTATTTCATACCAGCTTTAAGCATGAACATTGTATCAGGGTGTTGCTTGATGCGAGATGGCTACTCATTTAAGTCAGAGAATAATGGTTGTTGTATTTATATGAGTGATATGTTTTATGGTCATGCTCCGCTGGTGAATGGTTTATTCTTGATGAATCTCGATCGTGATGTTACGCATATTCATAGTGTGAGTACCAAAAGATGTAAAGTTGATAATGATAGTCCCACATACTTGTGGCACTGCCGCCTTGGTCATATCGGCGTTAAGCGCATGAAGAAGATCCATACTGATGGACTATTAGAGTCTCTTGACTTTGAATCATTTGACACATGCGAACCGTGCCTCATGGGCAAGATTACTAAGAATCCATTCTCAGGAATAATGGAGAGAGCAACCGACTTATTGGAAATAATACATACTGATGTGTGTGGTCCAGTGAACGTTGAAGCTCGCGGTGGCTATCGTTATGTTCTCACTCTCACCGATGATTTGAGTAGGTATGGGTATATCTACTTGATGAAGCACAAATCTGAGACATTTGAAAAGTTCAAGGAATTTCAGAGTGAGGTTGAGAATCAACGTGACAGAAAAATTAAATGTCTACGATCTGATCGTGGAGGAGAATATTTGAGTCACGAGTTTGGCACACACCTAAGGAAGTGTGGAATCGTTTCACAACTGACGCCGCCTGGCACACCGCAACGCAACGGAGTGTCTGAACGTTGTAATCGCACTTTATTAGATATGGTACGATCTATGATGTCTCTTACCGACTTACCGCTATCATTTTGGGGATACACATTAGAAACTGCAGCATTCACTTTAAATAGGGCACCGTCTAAATCCGTTGAGACGACACCGTATGAACTATGGTTTGGCAAGAAACCTAAGTTGCCATTTCTTAAAGTTTGGGGCTGCGATGCTTATGTGAAGAAACTTCAACTAGAAAAGCTCGAACCCAAAGCGGAGAAATGCGTATTCATAGGATACCCTAAGGAAACTATTGGGTATACCTTCTATCTTAGATCCGAAGGTAAAACCTTTGTTGCCAAGAACGGATCCTTTCTAGAGAAAGAGTTTCTCTCAAAAGAAGTAAGTGGGAGGAAGGTAGAACTTGTGAGGTAATTACACCCCCTATCGAACAGGATAGTAGCGCAGCGCGGGAAGTTGTTCCTATGGCGCCTGCACCAACTGAAGAGGAAGTTAATGATAATAATCATGAAGCTTCGGATCAAGTTACTACTGAACCACGAAGGTCCACGAGGGCACGCTCCGCACAAGAGTGGTACGGCAACCCTGTGATGGAAATCATGTTGTTAGACAACGGTGAACCTTCGAACTATGAAGAAGCGATGGTGGGCCCGGATTCCATCAAATGGCTTGAAGCTATGAAATCCGAGATATGATCCATGTATGAGAACAAAGTATGGACTTTGGTGGACTTGCCCGAGGACCGGCGAGCCATAGAAAATAAATGGATCTTCAAGAAGAAGACTGATGCAGACGGTAATGTAACCGTTTATAAAGCTCGACTTGTCGCAAAGGGTTTTCGACAAATTCAAGGAGTTGACTACGAAGAGACTTTCTCTCCCGTAGCGAAGCTGAAATCAGTCTGAATCATGTTAGCAATTGCCGCCTTTTATGATTATGAAATTTGGCAAATGGACGTCAAAACAGCGTTCCTTAACGGGAACCTTAAGGAAGAGTTGTATATGATGCAACTAGAAGGTTTTGTCGACCCTAAGGGTGCTAACAAAGTGTGCAAGCTCCAACACTCCATCTATGGGCTGGTGCAAGCATCTCGGAGTTGGAACATTCGCTTTAATGAGGTGATTAAAGCGTTTGGGTTCATACAGGTTTACGGAGAAGCCTGTCTGTACAAGAAAGTGAGTGGGAGCTCTGTAGCTTTCCTCATACTGTATGTGGATGACATATTATTGATGGGGAATAATATAGAGATGTTGGAGAGCATAAAGGCCTATTTGAACAAGAGTTTTTCAATGAAGGACCTTGGAGAAGCTGCAGACATATTAGGCACCAAGATTTATAGAGATAGATCAAGACGCCTCATAGGTCTTTCGCAAAGTACATACCTTGACAAGATATTGAAGAAGTTCAATATGGAAAACTCAAAGAAAGGGTTCTTGCCAGTTTTGCAAGGTATGAGATTGAGTAAGACTCAGTCGCCGACCACGGCAGCAGATAGAGAGAAGATGAGTTCTGTCCCCTACGCTTCAGCCGTAGGCTCTCTTATGTATGCCATGCAGTGTACCAGACCTGATATAAACCTTGCCATAAGTTTGGTAGGAAGGTACCAAAGTGATCCCGGTATGGAACACTAGACAACGGTCAAGAATATCCTTAAGTACCTGAAAAGGACTAAGGAAATGTTTCTCGTTTATGGAGGTGACGAAGAGCTCGTCGTAAAGGGTTACGCCGACACTAGCTTCGACACAGATCCGGATGACTCTAAGTCACAGACCGGATACGTATATGTTTTGAATGGTGGGGCAGTGAGCTGGTGCAGTAGCAAGCAAGAAGTCGTGGCAGCATCTACATGTGAAGCGGAGTACATAGCTGCTTCAGAAATGACACATGAAGGAATTTGGATGAAGGAGCTCATCACTGACCTTGGAGTGGTTCCAAGCGCGTCGGGTCCAATGACACTCTTGTGTGATAACACTGGGGCCATTGCCATAGCCAAGGAGCCCAGGTTTCACCGGAAGACGAAGCACATCAAACGCCGCTACAACTCCATCCAGGACCATGTCTAGAGTGGAGTAATAGATATTTGTAAAGTACACACGGATCTGAATATTGCAGACCCGTTGACTAAACCTCTTCCACGAGCAAAACATGATCAACACCATAATGCCATGGGTGTTCGATACATCACAATGTAACTAGATTATTGACTCTAGTGCAAGTGGGAGACTGTTGGAAACATGCCCTAGAGGCAATAATAAAATGGTTATTATCATATTTCCTTCTTCATGATAATAGTCTATTGTTCATGCTATAATTGTATTAACAAGAAACAGTAATACATGTGTGAATAAATAGATCACAATGTGTCCCTAGCAAGCCTCTAGTTGGCTAGCTCGTTAGTCAATAGATGATCATGGTTTCCTGATCATGAGCATTAGATGTCATTGATAACGAGATCACATCATTGGGAGAATGATGTGATGGACAAGACCCAATCCTAAGCATAGCACAAGATCATATTGTTCGTATGCTAAAGCTTTTCTAATGTCAAGTGTCTTTTCCTTCGACCGTGAGATTGTGCAACTCCCGGATACCGTAGGAGTGCTTTGGGTGTATCAAACGTCACAACGTAACTGGGTGACTATAAAGGTGCACTACAGGTATCTCTGAAAGTGTCTGTTGGGTTGGTACGAATCGAGATCGGGATTTGTCACTCCGTGTGACGGAGAGGTATCTCTGGGCCCACTCGGTAGAACATCATCATGAGCTCAATGTGACTAAGGAGTTAGTCACACGATGACGTGCTACGGAACGAGTAAAGAGACTTATCGGTAACGAGATTGAACAAGGTATGGGTATACCGACGATCGAATCTCGGGCAAGTGCTATACCGACAGACAAAGGGAATCGTATACGGGATTGATTGAATCCTTGACATCGTGGTTCATCCGATGAGATCATCATGGAGCAAGTGGGATCCACCATGGGTATCCATACCCCGCTGATGGTTATTGGCTGGAGAGGTGTCTCGGTCATGTCTGCCTGTCTCCCGAACCCGTAGGGTCTACACACTTAAGGTTCGATGACGCTAGGGTTATAGGGAATTGTTATACGAGGTTACCGAAGGTTGTTCGGAGTCCCGGATGAGATCCCGGACGTCACGAGGAGCTCCAGAATGGTCCGGAGGTAAAGATTGATATATAGGACGGATGGTTTCGGACACCGGAAGTGTTTCGGGCATCACCGGTAATGTACCGGGACCACCAGAGGTGGCCCCGGGGGTCCACCGAAGGGGGGCAACAACCCCGGGAGGTAACATGGGCCAAGTGGGGGAGGGAACCAGCCCCTAGGTGGGCTGGTGCGCCTCCCCACTCAGCCCAATGCGCAGGGGAGAGGGAAGGGGGGGGGGCAAACCCTAAGCCAGGTGGGCCTAAGGCCCACCAGGGGTGCGCACCACCCCTCCTCCCCTCTTGGCCGCCACTTCCTGGAGCAGATGGGGCTGCCGCACCCCTTGGGGGTGGGAACCCTAAGGGCTGCGCCCCCTCCCTTTTCCCCTATATATAGTTGAGGTTTCGGGGCTGTTTGGCACATGGTTTTCTCTCTCTCTCTCTCGGCGCAGCCCTGTCCTTCTTCCTCATCCTCTGTGCCGGTGCTTGGCGAAGCCCTGCCGGGAGACCTCGTCTCTCCATCGACACCACGCCGTCGTGCTGCTGGAGATCTTCCCCAACCTCTCCCTCCTCCTTGCTGGATCAAGGTGCGGGAGACGTCACCGGGCTGCACGTGTGTTGAACGCGGAGGTGCCGTAGTTCGGCACTAGATCGGAATCACACCGCGATATGAATCGCTGCGAGTACGGCTCCATCAACCGCGTTCTAGTGACGCTTCCGCTTAGCGATCTTCAAAGGTATGAAGATGCTCTCACCCCTTTCTCGTTGCTGGTCTCTCCATAGGAAGATCTGAATATGCGTAGGAAAATTTTGAATTTATGCTACGTAACCCAACAGATAGCATGCCCATCAATATTTTCTTCCAAGATATCTTTAACCATAGCAACATTAGGTTCTACCTTAAGTTATTTAGAAGGTTTAGGTGCTTTAATATCACTTTTGTGAACCACGGTTGAAACCTTAGCATGTTCTTTTATCTTAACAAGAAAAGGAGGTTTTTCAATGTAGGCGGTAGGGACAACTGGGTCAACATTATAAATGATAGTTTCTTCTTTGGCTATTATTGGTTCTTTAATTTCTTCTTTAATAGGGGGATGCTATTTAAACCACTTCTCCTTAGGGAGATCAACATGAGTAGCTAATGATTCACAAAAAGAGGCTACTATCTCAGAGTCAAGTCCATACTTAGTGCTAAACTTTTGAAAAGCATCGGTATTCATAAAAGATTTAACACAATCATACTTAAGCTTAATACTTGACTCTTTACCTTCGTCGAGTTCCCAATCTTCAGAGTTGCCTTTAATTCTTTCTAAGAGATCCCACCTGAATTCAATAGTCTTCTTCATAAAAGAACCAATACAAGAAGCATCGAGCATGGATTTATTATTATGACAAAGCCGAGCATAAAAGTTTTGAATAATAATTTCTCTCGAGAGCTCATGATTGGGGCCTGAATATAACAATGACTTAAGCCTCCCCAAACTAGAGCGATACCTTCTCCTTCACGAGGTCAAAAACTATATATATAATTCCAATCATGATGAACTAGATGCATATGATAATTTTTTTGATGAAATTCCATTTTCAATCGATTCCAGTTCCATGATCCAATGTCATCGCATAGCCTATACCATGCCAATGCTTTTCCCTTTAAAGATAAAGGAAAAACCTTCCTCTTAACATCATCTCCGGGTAGACCTGTGATAACCCACAAGTATAGGGGATCGCAACAGTTTTCCAGGGTAGAGTATTCAACCCAAATTTATTGATTCGACTCAAGGGGAAGCCAAAGAATATTCTCAAGTATTAGCAGCTGACTTGTCAATTCAACCACACCTGAAAGATTTAGTATCTGCAGCAAAGTATCAATAGCACAGTAGTATGAAAAGACTTGTAGGCATTGGATCAGTGATGGATGATTAAGCCGGATGCTATTCATCATGCAACAGTTATAACACGGAGAGATATGTAACTAGCTCCAAGTCGTCAATCTAATGTAGGCATGTATTCCGTATGTAGTCATACGTGCTTAGGGAAAAGAACTTGCATGACATCTATTGTCCATCCCTCCCGTGGCAGCGGGGTCCTAATGGAAACTACGGGATATTAAGGTTCTCCTTTTAATAAAGAAACGGACCAACGCATTAACACTTGGTGAATACATGAACTCCTCATACTATGGTCATCTCCAGAAGTGGTTCCGGCTATTGTCACTCCGGGGTTGCCGGGTCATAACACATAGTAGGTGACTACAACTTGCAAGATAGGATCAAGAACACACATATATTGGCGACAACATAATAGGTTCAGATCTGAAATCATGGCACTTGGGACCTAGTGACAAGCATTAAGCACGGAAAAGTAGTAGCAACATCAATCTCAGAACATAGTGGATACTAGGGATCAATCCCCGTCAAAACTAACTCGATTACATGATAGATCTCATCCAACCCATCACCGTCCAGCAAGCCTACGATGAGATTACTCAAGAACGGTGAAGAGCATCATGGAATTGGCGATGAAGGAAGGTTGATGATGACGATGGCAACAATTTCCCCTCTCCGGAGCCCAGAACGGACTCCAGATCTGCCCTCCAGATGAAGAACAGGAGGTGGCGGCGCCTCCGTATCGTAAAACGTGATGAACTCTTCTGCTTGATTTTTTTCCGGGCGAGACAGACTAAATAGAGCTGAGATTGGAGGCGGTGGAGTTTTGTGGGCCCCACAAGCCTGCCAGGCGCGGCCAGGGGGGCGCCTGGTGGGCTTGTGGGCTCCACGCTCCACTTCCTTCGCTGATTCTTGCGCCAGTATTTTTTATATATTCCACAAAAATTCTCCGTAAATTTTCAGGTCATTCCGGGAACTTTTATTTCTGCGCAAAAACAACACCATGGCAATTCTGCTGAAAACAACGTTAGTCCGGGTTAGTTCCATTCAAATGATGCAAATTAGAGTCCAAAACAAGGGCAAAAGAGTTCGGAAAAGTAGATACGATGGAGACGTATCAACTCCCCCAAGCTTAAAGCCTTGCTTGTCCTCAAGCAATTCAGTTGACAAACTGAAAGAGACAAAAGAACAACTTTTACGAATTCTGTTTGATCTTGTTGTTGCAACTATGTCTAACTCATAACCAGAATTTCACCAAGATCACAAGCTAACCACATAAGCAAATGACATCTAGGTCTCACGGTAAACTCATATCAATGGCATAATCAAGTAGCGAGCAAATAATAATAAGTCTCAAACGTCAACACTTCAATCAAAAAAATCATGAAGCAGTACGAACATATGTTATCTCGCTAGATCTTTCTGAGACCGCAAAACATAAATGCACAGCATCTTCAAAGACCAAGGGCTGACTAAACATTGTAATTCATGGCAAAGAAGATCCAGTCAGAGTCATACTCAATACAGTTAAAAGAAAAGCATAAAAATGACAAGGGTGCTCTCCAATTGGTGCTTTTATAAGAAGAGGATGACTCAACAGGAACATAAATAGACAGGTGCTACCTCAAAAAGATCCCCGACAGCGGGCCGGAAATACTTCTGATTGTTCTGATGTGTATCCCTTGCAACGGCGCCAGGAAGTAGTTGTGTCGACGACCCAGGAATCCTTCAGCTACAGCTACGCCTTAAGGGACTTCCTAGGCAAGTATGCAAAGGATTTCCCCCGTGGCCTTGGAGCCTTGCGTTGGTGTTCCCTCGAAGCAGAAAGGGTGATGTAGCACAACGACGGTAAGTATTTCCCTCAGTTTGAGAACCAAGGTATCAATCCGGCGGAAGAGTATCTCAAGATCCTGCACAAACACAAAAGCTTGCACCCAACGCTATGAAGGGGTTGTCAATCCCTTATAGATTGTTTGACAAGTGAGAACTGAAAGCAACAAAGTAACAAAGCAAAGTAAAAGCAGAGATGTAAACGATGGATGTGAATAGACCCGGGGGCCGTAGTGTTTACTAGTGGCTTATCTCATGAAAGCAAGTAGACGGTGGGTGAACAAATTACTGTCGAGCAATTGATAGAACTGTGCAGAGTCGTGACGATATCTATGCAATGATTATTTCTATAGGCATCACGTCCGAAACAAGTAGACCGATACTTTCTGCATCTACTACTATTACTCCACACGTCGACTGCTATCCAACATGCATCTAGTGTATTAAGTTCATAAGAACAGAGTAACGCCTTAAGCAAGATGACATGATGTAGAGGGATAATCTCAAACCAATGATAAAAACCCCATCTTTTTACCCTTGATGGCAACTGCTTGATGTGTGCCTTGCTGCCCCTACTGTCACTGGAAAGGTCACCACATGGCAGAACCCAAAACCAAGCACTTCTCCCATTGCAAGAATCATAGATCTAGTTGGCCAAACAAAACCCAAGACTCGGAGAGACTTACAAGCATATCAAATCAGGCATATAAGAAATCAGCAAAGACTCAAATATATATCATAGATAATCTGATCACAAGTCCACAATTCATCGGATCTCGACAAGCACACCACCAAAGAAGATTACATCGGATAGATCTCCATGAAGATCATGGAGAACTTTGTATTGAAGATCCAAGAGAGAGAAGAAGCCATCTAGCTACTAACTACGGACCCGTAGGTCTGAAGTGAACTACTCACGAGTCATTGGAGGGGCGATGATGATGATGAAGAAGCCCTCCACCTCCAAAGTCCCCTCCGGTAGGGTGCCGGGAAGGGTCTCCAGATGAGATCTCGCGGAAACGGAAGCTTGCGGTGGCGGAAAAGTATTTTCGAGGCTCCCCTGATTTTTTCGGAATATTTGGGAATATATAGGCGCAAGATCTAGGTCAGGGGGGCCAGGGTGGCCACAAGCTTGCCCACCGCCGCCACCCCCCTGGTGGCGTGGTGGGAGCTTGTGGGCTCCCTGGGGCCCACCTGGCTTGGCCCAAAGGCTCCTTGGTCTTCTTTCGTTCGGGAAAAAATCATTTCGGGGTTTTTATTCCGTTTGGACTCCGTTCCAAAATCAGATCTGAAAAGAGTCAAAAACACGAGAAAAACAGGAACTCGCACTTGGCACTGAATTAATAAGTTAGTCCCAAAAAGATATAAAAAGGTACATAAAACATACAAAGAAGGCAAGATAACAACTTGAAACCATAAAAAATTATAGATACGTTTGAGACGTATCAAGCATCCCCAAGCTTAACTCCTGCCCGTCCTCGAGTAGGGAAGTGATAAGAATGAATGTTTGATGCTTTCATGCTACCTAGCATAGGTGTCCTTTGTAATTCCTCTTATGTGACGTGAATGTTCATATCCATTAGATTCAAAACAATAGTTTGCTATTGACGTGGAAACAATAATAATTCAAGCAAACTAGCAAGGTAATCATGAACTTCCAAAATAGCAAGGCCAAAAGAAAGTTATCCCTACAAAAGCATATAGTCTGGCTATGCTCTATCATCATTGCACAACGAATTTAAATCATGCACAACCCCGGTATTGGCCAAGTAATTGTTTCACACCTTTACTTTCTCAAACATTTTCAACTCTCACGCAATACATGAGCGTGAGCCATGGTTATAGCACTATAGATGGTGTGGAATGTGGTGGAGGTTGCAAGACAAAAAGGAGAAGATAGTCACATTAACTAGGCATATCAATGAGCTGTGGAGATGCTCATCAATAGATATTAATGTGAATGAGTAGGTATTGCCATACAAATGATGCACTAGAGCTACAAGTATGTGAAAGCTCTTAAAGGAAACTAGTGGGTGTGCATCCAACTTGCTTGCTCACGAAGACCTAAGGCAATTTTGAGGAAGCCTATCATTGGAATATACAAGCCAAGTTATATAATGAGAATTCCCACTAGCTATATGGTAGTGACAAAACGAGAGACTCTCAATCATGAAGATCATGGTGCTCAATATGCACAAGTGTGGAAAAATTGGTAGCATTGTCCCTTCTCTCTTTTTCTCTCATTTTTTTATTTTTTATTTTGGTGGGATCTTTGGCCTCTTTTTTATGGGCTTCTTTGGCCTCTTTTATTTCCTCACATGGGACAATGCTCCAATAATGATGATCATCACACTTTCAACTCAAAACTTAGAGCAATTATGACTCTATATGGAATGCCTTCGGTAGTGTACCGTGGCAATGATCTAGCATGGCATAGACATCAATGGAAACGTCATGCTAGCTATCTTACGATCATGCAAAGGCAATGTAGACGTGGTGGCACATATCATGGTGGTAGTTGCATGGCAATATATCTCGGAATGACTTTGCAAAAGCCATAGTAGGTAGGTATGGTGGCTGTTTTGAGGAAGGCTAATGGTGGGTTTTGTGCACCGGCGAAAGTTGCACGGCACTAAGAAGATAGTGATGGTGGAAGGTGAAAGTGCATCTAAACCATGGACTCAACATTAGTCATGAAGAACTCATATACTTGTTGCAAAAGTTTTATTAGTAATCGAAACAAAGCATTCAACGCATACTCCTAGGGGAAGGGTTGGTAGGTATAAACCATCGCGCGATCCCGACCACCACGCAAAGGATGACAATCAATATACTAATCATGCTCAGAGTTCATCACATAGCGGTTCACCATATGTGCATGCTACAGGAATCACTAACTTCAACACAAGTATTTATAGATCCACAACACCTTACTAGCATGACTTCAATATTACCATAACCACAACTCAAAACTTATTGAGATGAATCAAACTTCTCTAACTATTCAATGCACATGAAGGTGGAAGTTTTCGTATCCCTTTGGATAATTACCCCTTTTGAGACTACTTTCAAAGCATAGATCAACTACCAAGCCACGCACCGCTGCGCTCTAAAATATATAAGTGAAGCACACAAAGCAAAAGTATCTAGCTCAAAAGATATAAGTGAAGCACATGTGAGCTGAATTGTCTACCAAAAGATATAAGTGAAGCTCGACAAAATCACGGTGTGTGCATGTATCTCTCTATAGGTGTGCATCAAGGATGATTGTGACACAACAAAAATAAAAGACTCCTACGATACAAGACACTCCAAGCAAAAACATATAACATGTGGTGAATAAAAATATAGCCCCAAGTAACGTTACCGATGAATTGAAGACGAGAGAGGGGATGCCTTCCCGGGGCATCCCCAAGTTTAGGCTTTTACGACATCCTTGAATCTCTTGGGGTGCCTTGGGCATCCCCAAGCTTGAGCTCTTGCCACTCTTTATCTCTTTGTCCATAAGAACTTCACCCAAAACTTGAAAACTTCACAACACGAAACTTAAACAGAAACTCGTGATAACATTAGTACAAGAAAGCAAATCACCACTTCCTTAGGTACTGTAGCAAACTCAAATTCTACTTGTGCTGATGTTGGGTTACTGTACTTTCAAACTTCCATGGCTAATACCCCCCGATACTATCCATAGTTTCATCAAAATAAGCAACCAACACAACAAAAACAGAATCTGTCAATAGCAGACCAGTCTGTAGCAATCTGTATGTTTCGTATACCTCTGGTACTTCAAATTTTTTGAAAATTATGACAGTCTGACGAATTTGCGTAGAAATCAGAAGCAAAAAGAATCAACTCAAAACCTCTTACAGAAAAAAATGAAAATTCTTTTCGTGAGCAGAAAGTTTCTGTCTTTCCCAGCATGAACAAACGATCATCCTCAAGACTAATCATAACGGTTTTGCTTGGCACAAACGCAAAAAGAAACACAAAAAACACAATCATAACAGAATTATGAAAGTGTGGAAAACACAAAACAGAAAGAAAAAGGATAGATTCGTTTGGTTGCCTCCCACAAGCGCTTTTGTTTAACGCCCTTAGCTAGGCGAAAGTGATAGGATCACGTATAGTCATCTTTGGTGCTCAAACCATAGGTAGCCCTCATCATAGATTCATAAGGAAATCTTATTTTCTTTCTAGGAAAGTGCTCCATGCCCTTCTTTAAGGGAAATTGAAATCTGATATTCCCTTCCTTCATATCGATGATAGCACCAATAGTCCTTAGGAAAGGTCTACCAAGAATAATGGGACATGAAGGATTGCAATCTATGTCAAGTACAATGAAATCCACGGGTACATAGTTCTTATTTGCAACAACAAGAACATCATCGATCCTCCCCATGGGCTTCTTGACAGTAGAATCTGCAAGATGCAAATTAAGAGAATACTCTTCAATCTCATGAAAACCAAGAATATCACATAAAGACTTTGGAATCGCGGAAACACTAGCACCCAAATCACACAAAGCATTGCACTCATAGTTTTTGATCTTGATTTTGATAGTAGGTTCCCACTCATCATGAAGTTTTCTAGGTATCGAGGCTTCTAGTTCGAGCTTCTCTTCAAGAGATTTCATCATAGCATCTACGATATGCGCGGTAAAGGCTTTGCTTTGGCTATAAGAATGTGGAGAGTTTGCAATGGATTGCATCAAAGAAATGCATTCAAACAAGGAGCAATTATCATAATTGAATTCCTTGAAATCCAAAGTGGAGTTTCATTACTACCCAAAATTTTGAGTTCTTCTAATCCACTCTCCACACCTTTATCATCAAGATAGGTGGACTCTGAATCATTGGGGCGTTTTTCAACCAAAGTGGATTCATATCCAGCCCCTCCATAAGTAGGTTTGACATGCGTAAACAAAGATTCAAGAGGAGACACACCAAGCACTTTAATATCTTTGTGATTTGCATCACTAGAACGCACCCTTTTAAACCATTCATGTCTAGCGCGAATTTGGGCGGTTCTTTCTTTGCTCTCATTCATGGAGATACGCATAGCTTTCAAAGTTTCATCCAAGTTGATCTTGGGAGGAGCGCATCTAACTTTCAAAGCATCAATATCACAAGACATCCTATCAACGCTCTTAGCCAAATCGTCTATTTTGAGTAGTTTTTCCTCTATTGACGCATTGAAAATCTTTTGAGAGTTGATGAACTCTTTGATATTATTCTTTAGATCAGAGGGTAATTTGTTATGATTTCCATAAGTGTTGACGTAGGAATTGCCATAATTGTTATAGGAGTTACTAGGAAAAGGCCTAGGAACATAGTTTCCTCTAAAAGCATTGTTGTTGCCAAAATTGTTCCTACCAACAAAATTCACGTCCAAACTAGCGTTGCTACTCTCAATCAAAGAAGATAATGGCATGTCATTAGGACATACGGTAGCGTTTCTACTAGCAACCAAATTCATCAACTCGTCCATCTTAGCACTAAGCGAGTTAATTTCTTCTATAGCGTGCACCTTTTTGCTAGCAGGCGACCTTTCAGTGTGCCACTGAGAGCAGTTTGTCATGATATTGTCTAGGAGTTTTGTAGCGTCTCCTAACGTGAGTTCCATGAATGTTCCACCTGAGGCGGAGTCCAAGATATTGCGAGAAGCGAAATTCAAGCCAGCGTAAAAGATTTGTATAATCATCCACAAACTCAAGCCATGAGCGGGACAATTTCTAATCATAAGCTTCATCCTCTCCCAAGATTGTGCAACATGTTCATGATCAAGTTGCTTGAAATTCATGATATCGTTACGTAAGGAAATGATCTTAGCCTGCGGAAAATAGATGGATATGTAAGCATCTTTGCACCTATCCCAAGAATCGATACTATTTTTAGGCAAAGAAGAAAACCAAGTTTTTGTGCGATCTCGCAACGAGAAAGGAAAAGTTTCAACTTAATCACGTCATTATCCACATCTCTTTTCTTTTGCATATCACAAAGCTCAATGAAGGTATTGAGATGGGATGCGACATCTTCACTAGGAAGGCCAGAGAATTGCTCTTTCATAACAAGATTCAGCAAAGCTGCGTTGATTTCATACGATTCCGCACTAGTGGCGGGAGCAATCGGAGTACTAATAAAATCATTATTATTAGTGCCTGAAAAGTAGCAAAGTTTGATGTTTTCAGACATGATGTCTTCAACAAACAAACAAGCACACAAGCAAGCAAGAAACCAGCAAAGGAAAACGACAAGGGCAAACGAAAACGACGAAGGAGAAAGGCGAATGAAAACGGCAAATGTGAAGTGGGGGAGAGGAAAACGAGAGGCAACTAGCAACAAAAGTAAATGCAGGAGAAGAGTTTGTGAGACCTACTTGGATAGATCTTAATTTCTCCTCCCCGGCAACGGCGCCAGAAATAGGCACGTTGTCGGGAGAATATTCTTGATGATCCTCTTCCCCGGCAACGGCGCCAGAAATACTTCTGCTACCTCAAAAAGATCCCCGACAGCGGGCCGGAAATACTTCTGACTGTTCTGCTGTGTATCCCTTGCAACGGCGCCAGGAAGTAGTTGTGTCGAAGACACCAGGAATCCTTCAGCTACGGCTACGCCTTAAGGGACTTCCTAGGCAAGTATGCAAAAGATTCCCCCCGTAGCCTTGGAGCCTTGCGTTGGTGTTCCCTCAAAGTGGAAAGGGTGATGTAGCACAGCGACGGTAAGTATTTCCCTCAGTTTGAGAACCAAGGTATCAATCCGGCGGAAGATTATCTCAAGATCTTGCACAAACACAAAATCTTGCAGCCAACGCTATGAAGGGGTTGTCAATCCCTTATAGATTGTTTGCCAAGTGAGAACTGAAAGCAACAAAGTAACAAAGCAAAGTAAAAGCGGAGATGTAAACGATGGATGTGAATAGACCCGGGGGCCGTAGTATTTACTAGTGGCTTCTCCCATGAAAGCAAGTAGACGGTGGATGAACAAATTACTGTCGAGCAATTGATAGAACTATGCAAAGTCGTGACGATATCTATGTAATGATTATTTCTATAGGCATCACGTTCGAAACAAGTAGACCGATACTTTCTGCATCTACTACTATCACTCCACACGTCGACCGCTATCCAGCATGCATCTAGTGTATTAAGTTCATAAGAACAGAGTAACGCCTTAAGCAAGATGACATGATGTAGAGGGATAATCTCAAACCAATGATAAAAACCCCATCTTTTTACCCTTGATGGCAACTGCTTGATGTGTGCCTTGCTGCCGCTACTATCACTGGGAAAGGTCACCACATGGAAGAACCCAAAACCAAGCACTTTTCCCATTGCAAGAATCATAGATCTAGTTGGCCAAACAAAACCCAAGACTCAGAGAGACTTACAAGGATATGAAATCATGCATATAAGAAATCAGCAAAGACTCAAATATATATCATAGATAATCTGATTACAAGTCCACAATTCATGGGATCTCGACAAACACACCGCCAAAGAAGATTACATCGGATAGATCTCCATGAAGATCATGGAGAACTTTGTATTTAAGATCCAAGAGAGAGAAGAAGCCATCTAGCTACTAACTACGGACCCGTAGGTCTGAAGTGAACTACTCACGAGTCATTGGAGGGGCGATGATGATGATGATGAAGCCCTCCACCTCCAAAGTCCCCTCTGGCAGTGTGCCGGGAAGGGTCTCCAGATGAGATCTCGCGGAAACGGAAGCTTGCGGCGGCGGAAAATTATTTTCGAGGTTCCCCGGATTTTTTGCAGAATATTTGGGAATATGTAGGTGCAAGATCTAGGTCAGGGGGCGGCCAAGGTGGCCACAAGCTTGCCCACCGCCGCCACCCCCTGGTGGCGTGGTGGGAGCTTGTGGGCTCCCTGGGCCCCACCTGGCTTGGCCCAAAGGCTCCCTGGTCTTCTTTCGTTCGGGAAAAAATCATTTCGGGGTTTTTATTCCGTTTGGACTCCGTTCCAAAATCAGATCTGAAAAGAGTCAAAAACACGGAAAAAATAGGAACTGGCACTTGGCACTGAATTAATAAGTTAGTCCCAAAAAGATATAAAAAGGTACATAAAACATACAAAGAAGGCAAGATAACAGCGTGAAACCATAAAAAATTATAGATACGTTTGAGACGTATCAACATGCCCTTCGCAGAGGGAAGCATTGATTTGCAGAGGTGCCCGAGCTCAAGCTTTGAAAACAGAGATAATAATTTTGGGTGGCATGCTTTCATTGTCAATGCAATGACTAAGAGTTTTCACCATCTTCCACGCTACACATGCTATAGGCGGTTCCCAAACAGAAAAGTAAAGTTTTGGCTCCCCCACCACCGATCAATCACACTCCACGACTAACCGAATCCTCGGGTGCCGTCCATACCAACATCAATCCAGGGGGAGTTCTGTTTATAATTATCTTTTCGATTTGAGCATGGAACTAGGAATTCCAATTAGCGACCCCTTTCTCATGAATGATAGTGAATAAACACATATCGAGGATAACACACCTAGCATGGAAGATACTGATCGCCCCTTGTCACCACATGAGCGGTTCGGGCATGTAAAACAGATTATTTCTTGAAGGTTTAGAGAGTGGCACATGCAAATTTACTTGGAACGGCAGGTAGATACCGCATATAGGTAGGTATGGTGGACTCATATGGAACAACTTTGGGTTTATGGAAGTGGATGCACAGGCAATATTCCCGCTTAGTACAAGTGAAGGCTAGCAAAAGATTGGGAAGCGACCAAATAGAGAGCGACAACAGTCATAGAAATGCATTGAGATTAGCCAACATTGAGTGCAAGCATGAGTAGGACATAAATCACCATGAACATGAATATCATAGAGGCTATGTTGATTTTGTTTCAACTACATGCGTGAACATGCGCCAAGTCAAGCCACTTGAATCATTCAAAGGAGGATACCATCCTATCATACTACATCATAGTCATCTCAAAATTCATGTTGGCATCCAAGGCAAACCATTATAAGGTCCTAGCTAATTAAGCATGGCATCAGAAACTATGATCTCTACGTTGTCATTGCAAACATGTTTCTCTCACAACGAAGGTGAATTTGGAACGATGAGCTAGTCATATTTACAAAAACAAAATAGATCGAGTTCATACCAGCTTTTTCAGGCTCAGTCACTTCATCATATGTCATCATTATTGCCTTTCACTTGCACGACCGAATGATGTGAACAATAATAAGAGTGCTCGTGCATTGGACTAAGCTGGAATCTGTAGGCAAACACAAAGGAGAAGACAAAGTAATATGGCTCTTTAACAGATAAACAGATATGCATGCGAGAGCCACTAAACATTGTAACCATGGTCTTCTACCTTGACCCAAAGAAAAAGAAAAATTATTTACACGGGAAAGCTCCCAACAAGCAAAAGACGAAAAAAGAAAATCTTTTTGGGTTTTCTCAAACTAGACAGACACAAAAAAGAAAACGAGAAAAAGAAAATAAACTAGCATCGATGCTACAGTGGCAAAGTGTGAACACCGACGAACAAAGTGAAAGCATAAGCAAGAATGTAAAGTCGGTGAGAAGCACGTACTCCCCCAAGCTTAGGCTTTTGGCCTAAGTTGGTACTCCCAAGGAGGGAAATAACCAGCTCCGGGGTACTCCGGAGTGGACTGAGGATGCCACTGCTGTGTGAGGTCCTCTGGCTACCACTGATAAACTGGCGTATGGTACTTGACTGGTGGCTCGGGCACGGGCACCTGTGGTTGGGCTAAGCCCCAATATGCGTAGATGTACGAGGGCATAATAATGTACCTGCTTGCATGAAGATTGAACAAAGAAGGAGCAGGCAAAGTAATAGTCTCACGAGTACCCTGACTAAATACCAGGTTATAAATCATCCTTCTATTTATATCTCTATCAAGAAAGTCATGGCGAACCATGCTATTATAATCTAGATATCTCTCGGGAAGAAGAATCTCTTCTTCCTCGTCCAGTCTAATAGGTATCTCAAAGTGTCTGGCAAGACGGGTAGCATAGATACCTTCATAGACAACGCCTTTAGAACGGTTCGTGTTCAACCGTTGAGCTACTATAGCGCCCAAGCTATAAGTTTTATCATTATAAAGGGCTTCACGCAAGACCGCAAGATCTGGGGAGCTAAGGGACCCAGGTTTCCCACGGCCAGTCAAACATTTTCCCACGAATAATGAGAAGTACCGAAGCACGGGAAAATATATGCTAGCAGCTCTAGCACAAGACACTCCTCTCTCTTCTCCTACGACAATAGTATCGATGAAAGCTTCCAAGTCCCGTGGACGAGGTTCATGAATATCCCCAACAAAAGGCAATTTGCAAACATTGCAAAAATCCTGGAGTGACATGCGCTGAGGGATATCATATAATTTGAACTCAACCATAGGAGGATTCTTCCTTAGATAGAAGTGAAAGCTTTGCACGAAGATATTAGTAAGGAGGAGGTATTGCTGACACTTATCTTCAACAAAGGCGGTAAGGCATGCCTTCTCCACCAAGTAATAAAAGTCCTCATAAAGTCCGGCGGCACGTAAGAATATATCGCTTGGCCACTCGCACGCTCGAACTTCTACAACTCGGGGGACCGGATAATTGGGCTTCTTCTCACTTCCATCATCCTTGGGGTCACGGCTTGAAGAGCCTCTTAAGAACCTCCTCATCTTTTCCCTTTTCTATCTCTGAATTTTTTTGAAATTTTTAGTGACTCTAACGAAAAGTGAACAAGGCTCAACAAAACTCATAGCAACTACTCCCACAAGTGCCTAGAGGCCGTATTACGCATCAAAACTACTTGGTACCAACTAAAATTAGCATGCAAAGCTCAAGAACAGGGTCACCAAGGCAGCAAAAATACGCAAAGTATAAGGCACTAGAGCAAAAACTAATTGGACCAATGGAGGAGTCACTTACCAAGGAGCAATTTCCCTAAAACAGTTCGGAGAATGGTGTTTTCAGCAAGGAGACCGAAAATCCAAGCAAGAAGAGCAAGAACACGGGTTTGAGCTGCGAAACGATTTTTTCTGGAGGTAGGAGAAGCAGATGGGAGCTAGAATGAGTGGAGGGGGTGCACGTGGGCCCCACAAGCTAGGTAGGGGCGGCCAGGGGGTGCCCGCGCCTCCAGGGCTTGTGGCCCACTGGTGCAGCCCCCCAGACTAGCTCTTTGTCTCAGTATTTTTCAAAAATCCCAGAAAAAATCATACTTGATTTTCACGACGTTCGGAGAACTTTTATTTGTGGGGTACTTTTCTACGGGACACAAAAACAAGAAAACAGGGAAAACTAAACTAAATCTATCATTTTTCTTCTAAGCAACCGAAGGTGAAAGCTTGGAATAGAGGTTTGTGACTCCCCGATTCATCCATCTCATGGTCATCGAAAGAAATCCGTCAATGAGGTTGATCAAGTTTCCTTGATAAACCTTTTCGAATCGCAAAAGAGAATGGAGAATTTTCGAATAGTCACTAGGTTACCTCAATGGGGATGTGTATCTCCCCAACAAGCATATCATACTTCATCTTAACAGGAGGAATAGGGCATTCAAAGCTCCCAATAAGAATCGATGAAGTTTTTTCGATAGCATTGATGCAATGTACTCGATATTGTTTCTTTGTAAAGTGCACTGTATGCTCATTACCATTGACATGGAAAGTGATATTGCCTTTGTTGCAATCTATAACAGCCCCTGCGGCGTTCAAAAAGGGTCTTTCGAGGATGACCGCCATGGCATCGTCCTCGGGAATATCCAGAATAACAAAGTACCTCAAGATAGTAACGTTAGCAACCACAACAGGCACATCCTCGCAAATGCCGATAGGGAAAGCAGTTGATTTGTCGGCCATTTGCAAAGAGATTTCAGTGGGTGTCAACTTATCCAGTTCAAGTCTATGATAAAGATAGAGAGGCATAACACTAACACTGGCTCCAAGGTCGCGTAAAGCAGTTCTAACGTAGTTGCCTTTAATGGAGCAAGGTATAGTGGGCACTCCTGGATCACCTAGTTTCTTAGGAGTTCCACCCTTGAAGGTATAATTAGCAAGCATTGTGGAAATCTCAACCTCAGGTATCCTCCTCTTATTAGTCACAATATCCTTCATGTACTTAGCATACAGAGACATTTTGAGCATATCTATCAAACGCATTTGCAGAAAGACAGGTCTGATCATTTCAATGAAGCGCTCAAAATCCTCATCATCCTTTTTCTTGGATGGTTTGGGAGGAAGGGGAATGGGTTTCTAAACCCATGGTTCCCTTTCTTTACTATGCTTCCTAGCAGCGAAGTCATTCTTATCGTATCTTCTATTCTTAGGCTGTGGGTTATCAAGATCAACAGGTTCGATCTCCACATCCTTATCATTGCTAGGTTGAGCATCATCATGAACATCACTATTGATATTATCATTAGGCATCTAAAATAGAGATTGTGTTTCAGCATCAAAAATAGAGACATCGTTTGGACTCTTAGGTATAGCAGCAACAGGGTTGCTAGCGTGCAAATCCCTATCATCTTTCTTCTTCTTACTAGGATGACTAGGTGCATCAGTGCTGACTCCTTGAGAATCTTGTTCAATTCTCTTAGGATGACCCTCAGGATACAAAGGTTCCTGAGTCATTCTACCGCCTCTAGTGACGACTCTAACATAATTGTCATTCAACTCATTGAGCAAGTCATTCTGAGCCTTAAGTGCTTGTTCTACTTGAGTGGTAACCATAGAGGCATGTTTACTCAGAAGCTTAAGATCATTGACATTTCTGTCTACACAAGCACTTAAATGACTAAGCATACGAGCATTCTGTTCCAATTGTCTGCTAACATAATCATTGAAACTTTGTAGTTTGGCAACGAAGTTATCAAATTCATCCAGGCAATAGCTAGCACATTTGTCAAAAGGAATATCACTCTCATTGAACCTACGCAAAGAATTTACTTCTACTACCTGTATCGGGTTATCAATACCATGGATCTCTTCGATAGGTGGTAGATTTTTGACATCTTCAGATTTAATGCCTTTCTCTTTCATAGATTTCTTAGCTTCTTGCATATGTTCGGGACTGAGGAATAGAATACCTATTTTCATAGGAGTTGGCTTTGGAGGTGGTTCGGGAATAGTCCAAGCATTCTCATTGCACAAGATGTTATTCAATAGGATCTCAGATTGTTCTACAGTTCGTTCCCTAAAAACACAACCAGCACAACTATCTAGGTGGTCTCTAGAAGCATCGGTAAGTGCATTATAGAATATATCAAGTATTTCATTCTTCTCAAGAGGGTGATCAGGCAAAACATTCAGCAGCTGGACGAGCCTCCCCAAGCTTGTGGGAGACTCTCTTCTTCAACTTGCACAAAGTTGTATATTTCCTGCAAGGCAACTTGCTTCTTATGGGCAGGGAAATATTTTTCAGAGAAGTAGTAGACCATATCCTGGGGGCTACGCACACAACCAGGAGCAAGAGAAGTGAACCAGGTCTTAGCATCATCCTTTAGCAAGAAAGGAAATAGCTTGAGGATATAGTAGTGGCGGATCTTTTCCTCACTAGTGAATAGGGTGGCTATATCGTGCAGTTTGGTAAGATGGTCTACAACCGTTTCAGACTCATAACCGTGAAAGGATGAGATTCGACCAGAGTGATTAACTCAGGGTCGACACATAATTCATAATCCTTATCGGTTACAAAGATAGGCGAAGTAGCAAACTTCGGGTCGTATTTCATCCTAGCGTTCCGAGGTTTTTCTTTCCACTTGCGCAGTAAGTTCTCAACATCATAGCTATCCTTACACGCAAGAAAATCCTCAGCTATCTATGACGCCCCGGTAAATTAAGCTACACTTCGGTCCAGATTTGTCCAACATGCTGAAGATCAAGTCTACATTATCCATAAGAATCTGAAGGCTGCTCAGTCTTGTCAGAAGGGTCAGTATGACCGTCATCACCAAGATATGGTCTATCAACCTGGCGAAAAGGCTTATCTTCGTGTCACACCAATGAGAGGCACACACCATTTTGGGATCAAGGGCAAGTTAGCTCCGCGCTATGTCGATCCTTTCACTGTCCTCGAAAGGCGTGGGAGAGTGACTTATCAATTGGAACCGCCGGTGAACCTTTCTCAGGTTCACGATGTCTTCCATGCGTCTCAGCTCCATCGTTGCTTTAGTGATCCTATTCGAGCAGTGGATCATGATATGCTTGAGCTGCAACAAGACCTTTCTTACAAAGAGCATCCGGTCCGTATTCTCGACCAAGCTGAACGTAAGACTCGTCGCAAAGTCACCAAGTTCCTAAAACTGCAGTGGTCAAATCATTCTAAAAATGAAGCCACTTGGGAACGCGAGGATCATCTTCGTGATGAATACCCCGAGCTCTTTCCTTCTACTTCTAAATTCTCGGGACGAGAACTCTTGTTAGTAGGGGAGAGTTGTGACGCCCGAGTAAATTAAGCTACACTAAACCTAGGGTAATGGTGACACGTCACCGGGATTACTATTGGTAATCCCGCATAGCTTCAAACGTTTCAAATTCAAGTTTGAGATAAAATCAAAACAATAGAAGTTTCCAGATCTTAAGATAAGAAAAATGTCGGGAGAGACATAAAGATTCCCTACTGATTGGTAAGGTGAACAGGGCAATTATAAAGTTATTGCAGTCCGTGTATAATTAAAACAGAAAGCTATTTAAAAAAACAAAAAAAACAAAAGGAAACCCCCCTGACCCAACTGGGCCACACTAGGCCCAGCCGGCCAGGCCTGCAAACCGCCGCGTTGGAAACCCTAGCGAGCCCCGCTCGATCCCCACTCCCTCCCCCTGGCAGCCGCCACTCTCCCCCCGTCGGCAGCCCCACCAACCACCCCCTAGGGACCGAGCTTCCCCCCACTTACCATGACCAGCCCCCACCTACCCCCATCGATCCATCCCCCACCGAGTCCCTTCCCCCCAGATCTCCCTCCTCTCTCGGTCTCTACCGAGAGCCCCCACCAACCCTCCCGCATCGCCTGAGACTCCCGCCCCCTCGTCAGCCTAAACCATCCTACCGCAACCCCCACCCCACGCACACCCTAGATCCCACCAACCCCCCCCCCCCCCCCCGCACCAGACTCTCCCCCTCACGAGGAACCCCCTCCCCCTCGTCGGTCTCCCCAAGGAGACCGAGCCAGCCCCCCATCTCGCCGCCTGCCACGGCGACCTCCCACCCCCGTCGGCCCCCGTCCTCCCGCCGGCGGCCCCCTGCCATCTCCCGCCGTCCGGCCCTCCCCTGCAAGCCCCGTCGGGCTTCCCTCCCACTCCCGCGGGTCCCGGCACCCCATCCCACCCTGGCCGGCAGCACCCTCCAGATCCGGTCGAGGCCTCCCCCGAGGTCCCTCCCGCGCCGGCCGAGCCCCTCCCCGTTGGCGGCTCCATCCCGAGGGCCCCTCTCGGCGACCCTCCGACCGGCCCCCCTCGCCGGCACGACCTCACCGGCACCACCACCACCGTCACCATCGTCACCGCCTCGTCCTCCTCCTCGCCGTCTCCTCTGCCTTCCGAGAACTCCGGCTTAACCGGGCCCTCTCGTCAACGTCGTTGAGCCCCTCTTCGGGCTCCTCCCACCGTCTCCTTCCTGGCACCGTCCCGGTTCCGTTCCGGCAAACGGCGCTCTGATCTGACGCTGTTAGGTTCGTGTAGGTGATGTGGGAGTTGTTCCTCTCTCTCTATCTGTGAGGTTGAGAGTTTTGAGAGTCTCTGTTAACACAGAGAGTTATGAGATGAAAAGAGAAAGAAAGAAATAAAAAGAAATGATGCATTGTGTATGTATGTATGTATTAGATACCGTACGTAGTTTGTATGTATGATATGCACATATGTATGTATTTATGTATGTGGGTATGTGGAGAAATACGTGATGTTTTATTTGCGTAAATATGGGTATGTGGCCTAAAGCCACTTACCGGTGGGGCCAAACCACCCCGCTGTCTATGACAGGGAGGCCCCACACCCTCTCTTTAAAGAAAAGTGAAAATTTAAAATATAGAAATAAAAATAATGTTTTTATTAGATAAATAAATAGATATATTAATTAATTAATTAGTCAATTAATTAATTGGGTAATTAGAATAATTAGAGTATGACACGTGGGTCCCCCACTAAATTAATATGATTAATTACTATTTAATCTTAATTAAAAACTTGTGTCTATGACGCTCGGGACCCACTGGTCAGTTGACGAGTCAACTGCTGATGTTAGCATGACATCATGCTGATGTCATAATAGCATTTAATTAAATTACTTAAATCTGTTTTTAATTCCTAATTATTTAATAAAACTTTAAAATTAATATTAATTAATCCATAAGTCATATCAAAATATTTTCAACATGAAAGTTGATGAGCAGAACGAGACGAACCCGGATACACGGTCCATTCGTTTGTCACGCGTCCCTAGCATAGAAAACGCGGAACATTTCCATCGTTTCCCATCTGTCCGGTAGTAGCCCGATACCCGGAAAATATCATAGGATATTCTTCCGACCCGTTTATGATGGATGTTGCTGCGTTAGCTCATGTCTAGCCTGCATCTTGCTATGTCATGCATTGTGTTGCACCGTTGCTATTATTTATTGTTTCTTCCCCCTCTTCTTATCGGTAGACCCCGAGACTGACGCTACTGCCGGGTACATCTACGCCCCTGCCGATCAGTCCTTTGACGCGGAGCAGCAAGGCAAGAAAACCCCCCTTGATCATTCCTATATCGCCTATGTCTTTCTTCCTACTGCTTGCATTAGTATTTTTCTACTGTTGTAGTTAGCTCCTATATCTCATGCATAGCCTGTTTTTGATGAACTGCTACTTTCAGCACTATACCTTTAAAACTGCTTAGTATAGGTGGAGCAGTCATCCCCTCTGACCCCGTAGTCCAGTTGCCCCGCTTGTTTTCAAATCTCGATCCGTGGTCGATGAGCCAGACCCGACACAACACATACACCCCCCTTAGTTGTACGACGCTATAGAGATACTATCGGGTACCGAGGGTGACACCTCGCTAAGTACTCCTGATGATATCTCTGTAGTATAGCTAGCCGATCGTGGTTATCGAGGGTGATTCCTCTTTCACCATTCCCGACGAGGCCTCTGTCATGCAACCCCTCATGTGTGGGACCCCCGAGGGTGATTCCTCTAAGCCCACCTTGACGGATACATCGTTGGGAATCCAACGAGGGTGATACCTCGGATTCCCCCCGATGTTACAACCACACAGTTACTCGACCATGTTACTGGGATCATTGGTGATTAGATGTAAGACAGGTGGATTCCCGCGAGACTGTGTCGATGGCCTAATTAAAATGTTAATGGATTTGGGTATTTGATCTGGGTTGGTCGGAGACCTTTTCGCAATAACCGTGTGCGTGGGAAGAATTATGGGTACTCGGCGTCGCTGTATGAGCCGAAGCTTTTCAGATGTCAGCAACGTAGTGGCGCGTGCCCGAGTCGTCCCGAGATGCATTGCGCTTGTGATTAAGGGATGCTAGGACTAACGTTGGCCGCCCTCGGATCGTGCAGGAGCGCAGAGGGGAACCGGGCCCATGAACCCTTTGCGCTTAGGATTTAGACCGGCGGGCTGGCCTCTCTGATTAGTCTTAGGTGGGGCTGCGACGTGTCGATATTCCGAAGCCGGGCAGGACCCAGAAAAGTGTGTCCGGCCAGAGTGTTATCGAGGGCGTCGGGACATGTGGTGCACCCCTGCAGGGATGAAAATTAACTATTCGGATAGCCGTGTCCACGGTTACAGGACGACTTGGAGTTGCGCCCTGATCTTATACAACTACAATTGTTACTTAACTGGAATTAGTTTGCCTCGGGATTGCTTCCTCGCAGGGAGTCGAGGGAGGATCTCTAGGCGTGACCTCACTTTAATATTGCTGTAACAATGTGACTATTATTTGTGTTCCCTGTTCTACTCTCGTCTTTTGCTGCAAGACCCTGAAGATGCTAGTCTTCGATAGGACTAGGCCTTCTCCCTCTATTTCTCGCATTGCGCCAGTCAGTCCACATATAACCAGTCCCCTTCTTTGATACTGATGCATACTTAGGATAGTTCTGATGTAAGACTTGCGAGTACTTTGGATGAGTACTCACCGTTGCTTTGCTCCCCCTTTGTCCCTTTGATCCATTGCTGCGACCAGATGATGGAGCCCAGAAGATGGAGTTTCCTGCCGACGCCTGCCGCCCCGATGGTGTTCTCTTCGTGGAGGCCGCTAATGATGAGGAGTAGTTTAGGAGATTCCCAGGCAGGAGGCCTCGCCTCGTTCGATCGTTGTATCTTTTTTGCTAGCCTTCTCTAAGGCACCCCATGTTTAATGTATGTACTCAGATATTGTTGCTTCCGCTGACTCATGTGCTTATCGAGCTTCTGTATTCTAGCCCTCGAGTCCCCTGGCTTGTAATATGAAGCTTGTATTATTTTATTTGTGTCTAGAGTTGTGTTGTGATATCTTCAAGTGAGTCCTTGGGTTTGAACGTACGCATTTGCGTGTGTGATTAGCGTACGATTAAACCGAGGGCGTCACACTATCTCTCCCTCCATAACATAACACTCAGGCATATCAGGCAATTCATATCTAGGAGAGCTAGTTCTACCAGGCAAAATAGCAGATTCTACTTCAATAATCTCAGCAGTTTTAGAAGTATCATCACATCTAGCAGCAAATCTAGCAATTTGTGCATCATGGAATGCACCTAGTGGCAAAGCAGTATCAAGCATAGCATCATCATGGAAAGAAGTATCAAGCATAACATCATCATAAGCATCATGGGCAGCAGAAGTAGCATCATCAAGCACACGCGACATATCAAGATTTCTAGCAGGAGGTGGTGTCGCAAACTTACTCATAACTGAAGGTGAATCAAGTGCAGAGCTAGATGGCAGTTCCTTACCTGTCCTCGTAGTTGAGGGCAAGACTTTGGTTTTTGGATCTCATAGATTCTTCATAGTGACCAGCAGACGTAAATCCCAAGTGACTCAGAGAATATAGTTGTGCCTCCCCGGCAACGGCGCCAGAAAATAACACATTGACGGGAGACTATTCTTGACTTTGGCCTCCCTGGCAACGGCGCCACAAAATAGTTTCGATAACCCACAAGTATAGGGGATCGCAACAGTTTTCGAGGGTAGAGTATTCAACCCAATTTTATTGATTCGACTCAAGGGGAAGCCAAAGAATATTCTCAAGTATTAGCAGCTGAGTTGTCAATTCAACCACACCTAAAAGATTTAGTATCTGCAACAAAGTATCAGTAGCAGAGTAGTATGAAAAGACTCGTAGGCATTGGATCGGTGATGGATGATTATGCCGGATGCTATTCATCATGCAACAGTTATAACACAGAGAGATATGTAACTAGCTCCAATTAGTCAATCCAATGTAGGCATGTATTCCGTATGTAGTCATACGTGCTTAGGGAAAAGAACTTGCATGACATCTATTGTCCATCCCTCCTGTTGGGGATATTACCTGTGGATGACCCGCCCTAGTTGGGCCGAGTTATCCATTGGGCGATTCACCCAAACATTTAGTTGGGCCTCGTTTTGGCCGAATCAAGGTCGTATGACGGTTGTGGCTCTTGGAAGGTCTCCAAGCTTCGGAAGATGGCGACTTAGAGACCACAGGGGTCACGAGTTGTAGGAAGGAAGGAATCCTTGTAAACCCTAGGGGATCGACCTGTATATAAAGGCGAGTCCCGGGGGACAGAGGGCAGGTGAGAAATCATCGAGTGCTAGGTTTGGCGAATTACGCCCCCCTTGTAATCGAATCCACATCAATACACACGAAAGCAGGACGTAGGCTATTACCTCCTCTCGAGGGGCCGAACCTGGGTAAATCGCCGTGTCTCTCCTGCTTAACCCCTTTGAGTCGCCACCAAGGTGCGATGGCTCCAGTATTAAGTCCTTTCACGAGGACATCTGCTGTGACAAAACCACGACAGTTGGCGCCCACCGTGGGGCCTATGCACGGTGGAGTTGAGTTCTCAAAGGGAGCCCTACCAGGGTTTGGGAGTTACGCGACGGGGCTCATGACTCGGAGCCGCCGCGGGATAACCTACATCGACAACCAGCAATGGGGACCTGAAGCGGATTCAATTGAATCTGGTTACAGGGTCCCCTTCGGCAAGATCAACATCTTCATCGGCATGATCGGATCATCCGCGCCTGAGCCGGACGTCTCCACCGACATCGTCGAGCCGGCCAGGTACGTCCGCCAAGTCATAACGCCAAATCTGACTCGCCCGGTCTTTGTGGGGTTCACGCAGGGATCGGAGGATCCAGAACGCTCGGCGACTCAGGAAACTACACCGGTCAACTCCGACGATGAATCATCCATGGGTGACTCAGATTCAATCCGATCTCTGCATGGGGATCGTCTTGGGAGCTTGTCGCTGGCCATGGACCCGGAAATCCTTGACCGAACTCGCCGCCAGATCGCCATCTACATGGCTGGGGCGACTCAGCCCCCACAAAACCCTACTGGAGGCGATGGAACCGGCGAGGCGTCCAGGAGCCCGGCCGCAGTCCTGGTGGATATAGCGGCGGATATCACAAGGCTAATGGCGACTCCCCTCACACCAGAGAACCAAGAAGAGATAAACACGGAGCTGGAAAAACTCAGAGAGGCGGTGGCCAAGGCTCATCGGGACGCCGAGATGGAGTCCGCCAGAATCGAGACTCGGCAAGCTCAAATCACGGTCGAAAGGATGCGTTTAAACACTGACAACTGGTGGCTCGAGAGACAGAAGCGCGCGTCCGATGCCGTCCATCAGCGGAGACACCAGGGTCGCCTGCCCCATGACCTCAATCCGACCCGCCTGTTCGACACTCCACGAACCCCTGGGACGAGAGCCGCCCCGGCAGGAGGACCGGGTCGCCCACCTAACCCGCCGGCTCAACCGGTTGGGAATCACATTCCCCGGTTCCGAACGCCTCAAGGCCACTTCTCCAACCCAGTGGATAACGTGCTTGCCGCAACCTGCCATCTGGAGTCTCCCCCGATTCACGGAAACACTCCTGCCGAGATAGAAGCAAGGAATGCCATCGAGATGTTGAAAACGGCGGTGGTTCAAAACGCCCAGTTCTCACATAGCCTCGAGAGGTAACATTCTACCCCTCAGGCAAGTTATACCAGGAGCAGGCCAGAGGACCAACCCGCCGTAAACAGCGGTCCGCGACACGTCCCACAGGACAACCCACCTGAACGGAACCCGCCGGGCCGGGACCTCCCGAACATCCAAGATGCCACGGCCCCCCTCGTTGGGGGCGGAGGGCGAGTTGGGGTACCATGCATGTACCCGACCCTTCGGAACGAAAAGATGCCCAAAGACTTCAAGGGACCAAGGAAAGTGCCTAATTGTACCCCAGACCTCGAGCCGGCGTCATGGATCGAGAGTTATGAGATCGCCATGGACATGCTCGACGTAAACGAGGCGGTTTGCGCCAGATACTTTACGATGATGCTCGAGGGGTCGGCTCGCACTTGGTTGAAAAACTTACCTCCCAATTCCATCCAGTCCTGGGGTGAGTTAAAGGAGCGCTTCATCAAAAACTTCCGAGGAACTTGCAAACGTCCGATGGCGATCGTCGACCTACAACACTGTATTCAGCGCCCGGACGAGTCGGCCCAGCACTGGTCGCGGCGGGTTGCAGAAATCATTCATTCGTCAGATGGTATTACGGCGGCTCAAGCCGTGCTCATCCTCGAGCACAATTGCCATTACGAACCCTTGGTGCAAAAATTAGGGCGACTCAAACGAAAGGTTCAAGACATGGGCGAGCTGATGGACACCCTCACTAGGTATGTTGAGGCCGATGATACCAAAGATCCTGGCGAGGATGGTAAGGCTAATTCGCCTAAGAAGGGCGAGTCATCCAAAAATCACACCCGGTTCCAGGGGCGTAACCGTCACAACCAAGGGACCAATGGCAAGCGGAGACCGCAGGAGGAGCCCTCAGACTTAGTCGCCAACACCAATGTCAACAACGGCAAAAAGAAGAATCAAGGGTTCAGCGGGAAGAGGCCGCGTAACTATGAAGAGCTACTCAAGGGCCCTTGCCCGTACCACGCCACGGCAGACGGCCCGGCGAGTCAGTCTTGGGAAAACTGCTTCGTGATGCGAGAGTTTCGGGCGGAAGCGATCAAGAAGAGTCAACACGATGACCCGGACCAGCGCCAGGAGCAATTCACCACGCCCAACCAAAGACAGAACCCCTTCGGCGGCTTTCCCGAACAGGGGGCTCAGGGAGGCCCGCAGCCAAGCGGTGGCCAATACCCGGTACACCACCAGCGGTGGTACAACCCGCCAGGAGCTTTCCAACAGCCACCCCCACAAGGGGCTCCGCAGGGTTAGGACGATAATGGGGGCTTCCGCAGCAACCCCAAACAGTTAAGTAATGGGCAGTATCACTTTTTCACAACTAATGCTTGCAGACGTGATAAGAAGGTGAGAAATCATCGAGTGCTAGGTTTGGCGAATTACGCCCCCCTTGTAATCGAATCCACATCAGTACACACAAAAGCAGGACGTAGGCTATTACCTCCTCCCGAGGGGCCGAACCTGGGTAAATTGCCGTGTCTCTCCCGCTTAACCCCTTTGAGTCGCCACCAAGGTGCGATGGCTCCAGTATTAAGTCCTTTCACGACGACATCTGCCGTGACAAAACCACGACACCTCCCGTGGCAGCGGGGTCCTAATGGAAACTACGGGATATTAAGGTTCTCCTTTTAATAAAGAACCAGACCAATGGATTAACACTTGGTGAATACATGAACTCCTCATACTATGGTCATCTCCGGGAGTGGTTCCGGCTATTGTCACTCCGGGGTTGTCGGGTCATAACACATAGTAGGTGACTACAACTTGCAAGATAGGATCAAGAACACACATATATTGGCGACAACATAATAGGTTCAGATCTGAAATCATGGCACTCGGGCCCTAGTGACAAGCATTAAGCATGGCAAAGTAGTAGCAACATCAATCTCAGAACATAGTGGATACTAGGGATCAATCCCCGTCAAAACTAACTCGGTTACATGATAGATCTCATCCAACCCATCACCGTCCAGCAAGCCTACGATGAGATTACTCACGAACGGTGAAGAGCATCATGGAATTGGCGATGAAGGAAGGTTGATGATGACGATTGTGACGATTTCCCCTCTTCGGAGCCCAGAACGGACTCCAGATCTGCCCTCCAGATGAAGAACAGGAGGTGGCGGCGCCTCCATATCGTAAAACGTGATGAACTCTTCTCCTTGATTTTTTCCGGGCGAGACGGACTAAATAGAGCTGAGATTGGAGGCAGTGGAGTTTTGTGGGCCCCACAAGCCTGCCACGCACAGCCAGTGGGGGGCGAGTGGTGGGCTTGTGGGCTCCACGCTCCACTTCCTCCGCTGATTCTTGCGCCAGTATTTTTTATTTATTACACAAAAATTCTCCGTAAATTTTCAGGTCATTCCGAGAACTTTTATTTCTGCGCAAAAACAACACCATGGCAATTCTGCTGAAAACAGCGTTAGTCCGGGTTAGTTCCATTCAAATCATGCAAATTAGAGTCCAAAACAAGGGCAAAAGAGTTCGGAAAAGTAGATAGGACGAAGATGTATCAACCTGCAAGCTTAAATAATCCACAAATTTCATCCACATATATCAAGTGCTTATCAGGATGTATAGTTTCATCTCCTGCATAAGGATTAGCTAGCAGTTTTCTATCATACCCGAAGGAATTTCATTACTAATATTTTCAATAGGTGTAGTAGGTTAATGGGCAACTAATTATGCTTCCGGTCGAGGCGAAGATACCCCGAACAAACCCCACAAAGGATTGTTTTCCATAGTAGCAAGTGACAATAAATTTCAACACGTAGAAATAAATTTTCCTTACTGATTTCCACTTACCAAAAGCGCTTCACTCCCCAACAACGGTGCCAGAAAAGAGCCTTGATGACCCAAAAGTATATGGGATCAGTCATTGTCCTTTCGATAAGTAAGATTGTCGAGCCCAACGCGGAGCAGAAGGAAATGACAAGTGGTTTTCAGCGAGGTAATTTCTGCAAGCACTCAAACAACGGTAACAATTTGTTTGATAGCAAGATAGTTGTAACAAATAACTAGTAGCAAGAGTAACAATAAGTGCAGCAAGGTATCCCAATCCTTTTGTGGCAAAGGACAGGCTAAAGTGGTTTCTTATAATAGGCAAAGTGTTCTTGAGGACACACAGGAATTTCATCTAACACTTTCACCTTGATAGCTTGATTCATGTTCGGTACTTTGATAGTTTGATATGTGGGTGGACCGGTGCTTAGGTGCTATTCTTACTTGAACAAACCTCCTACTTATGATAAATTCCCTCGAAAGCATCTGCGACTACGAGAAAAGTTTTAAGATAAATATCTAACCATAGCATTGAAATTTTGGATCCAAATCGGCCCCTTACGAAGTAGCGCATAAACTAGGGTTTAAGCTTCTGCCACTCTAGCGACCCACCATCTTATATCTACTCCACAATGCATTCCCATAGGCACAAATATGGTGAAGAGTCATGTAGTCAACATTCACATGACACCACTAAGGGAATCACAACATACATACCATCAAAATATTGAACACATATCAAGTTCACATGATTACCTGCAACATGATTTCTCCTGTGGCCTCAAGAACAAAAGTAACTACTCACAAATGATAAACATGCTCAAGATCACAGGAGTATTAATTTGCATAAAGGATCTGAACATTTTGTCTTCCACCAAATAAACCATATAGTAATCAACTACAAGATGTAATCAACACTACTAACCCTTCTCAAGCAACAATCTAAGGCTACGGGTGCAAAGATTGAACACAAGAGATGAACTAGGGTTTTAGAGGAGATGGTGTTGTTGAAGATGTTGATGAAGATTGGCCTCCCCAAGATGAGAGGGTTGTTGGTGAAGACGATGACGATGATTTCCCCCTCTGGGAGGGGAGTTCCCCCGGCGGAATAGCTCTGCCGAAGGGCAAAAGTGCTCCTGCCCAAGTTCTGCCTCGAGACGGTGGCGCTTCGTCCCAAAAGTCCTCCTCTTAATTCTTTTAGGTAAAAACTAGATATATACCAGAAGGGGGGCGCTGGAGGTTGGCCGGGCTGAGCACCACCCACCAGGGCGCATCTGAGGGGCCTGGTGCACCCTGGTGTCTTGTGCTCACAAGGTGGGACCCCTCCGGTATCCCTTTGCGAGTATTTTTTATATATTCCACAAAATTTTTTAGTGTAGTTTTGTAGTTTCAGATTTTAGTGTATAGTTGTGTAGTGCAGATTGTAGTGTAGCTGTCTAGTGTATTTTTTTAGGGTAATTGTAGTTTTAGATATTAGTGTAGTTGTGTACGTAGTGTATGAACGTAGTGTAATTTTTTAGGGTAGTTGTATAGTGCATATTTTAGTGTAGTTTTGTAGTTTCAGATTTTAGTGCATAGTTATGTAGTACAGATTGTAGTGTAGTTGTGCTGTGTAATTTTTTTAGGGTAATTGTAGTTTCAGATTATAGTGTAGTTGTGTAGTGTAGATTTTAGGGTAATTGTAGTTACATTGTATATATATAGGTGTTGCAGGTACAGTCAGATGTCTCCGAAGTTTTGTGATGTGCGACAGAAGGGGACTAAGTACTATGCAACCATCACGACAGACAATGCCGTCCACCAGCTTGGACAATAGGATACCCGAGAGTTAGCGGCGCGCACGTACGATGCAAAGACGGTTGAGTATCATAAGAAAAAGTGATTCTCAACTTCCCCGATTGCCGTAAGTACGCGGAGTTCCTCGCGCTAGAGAACATAAGGATATGCGCTAGGGCTGAGGAGAAGGAGAACCTCCAGGCCAAAGAACCATTGTTCGACCCATTAGTGATGGTGATTACAAGAGATGAGAAACTCTTAGAGACCAACACGATGCTCCTCCTTTAGTATGACACGAGGAAGAGCGCAGAGGAGGATCCCGTAGATCGGGATAACCTCGGGGCACATGAGGAGGAGTAGGAGGAGGAGGAGGAGGAGGAGGTGCATCCATTACCTCTGGCCAGTAGCTTGCTAGATGATGGACGTAGCACTATATAGCTAGCTATTTCGTATATGAATGAATGTTTAACTTTTTGCATGTTATCATATATTTGAACCATGCACTGTTTGTAGAATTGCTTAATTACTAGTATATGTTCTATTTTGATGTGTTAGTTATTTAGTTTAATGATCTATACTTACTTTGATCAATGATATTGACGTCAGTAAATGGATGCCCCGTGTAAGAACTGTGATGCTTTGAGATGCCAAAAGGATAGGAAGTTCTTCATCGATCTTCCGAAAGACTTCATCACTGTAGCGACCCGACTCAAGACGAGTCAAGCCTCTGGTGTTTCCGTACCATCCCAAGATCATGCTGGTACACACACAGTACATAATGTATATATTCAAGAGTTCAATCACACAGCTTTATTAATCGAAATCTCATAAAGAGTACTTTATTACAATAAAGGATTACAATAAAGTGGCTGAAGGCCAACTCATGAGATATCTAACGAAGACTAAGCGGAAGCATCAGGTACACGAGTCCATCCGACTCCAAGGGCATGTCGTTGAGCGTAGATCGTAGCCTCACTCCTGGTCGGAAAAGTACTCTACAACATGATACTTTGCAGCCGTGTAGGTCAGCATATTGAATATGCCGACAAGTCATCAAAGAGAGGGGGTAAAATAATAATCAACTATCTCTACATGCATATTTGGCCGGTGGAGCTAAGTTTTGCATAAAGCCAGTTTTATCCTACAACAAGAGGGGTTAGAAGCAAAATATTACTACGTTGTTTGTTGTTAACGAGATGGTTCCGCCAACCAATTCTCGTACCCGAATAGTTGTTAACACCCACATCATTATTAAGTTGTGTCGAGAGTTCAGGGGAAATTCAATGCCTTCGGCTCAAGTTGTCCATGACCGTGGACACGGCTAATCGATTAGGTTGGGCACTCTGCAGAGTTTTGCACACGTTCCCCACAAGATTTGATCGCCTCCGGGTTTGTCCTCGCACTTCAGGGTGTTTGAAGACCGGATGATCAAAACATGGTCTTTCAACGGGTCCCTATAAATCCCGGTCGGTGCCCATCCATTCCTACCGTTCTTCTACATCTGCTAGCATCGCCTGTCCAGAGTCGCCGCGTTGTCCAACCAAGCCAGAGCCCATAATGACTTGTGGCTGTGCAGGTAAGCCTTGAGTCTTGAAGTCTCCGTCCGTCTCTTCGAGCCTGGGTGAAGCTTTCCGCAGGATGACATGGCCTCTCCAGCATCCCGGGCATCCACTGGGTTCTCCAGGGAGCCGATCAACTGTCCTTCACCCAGAGTTGCATTGCGTCCGAGGTCTTGAAAATCTTGTCATAACCGGTCTTGATTATTATATCAACCTCGCATCACTCGTGATATACACTCAAACGATAACCCGTCTACTCAAGCATAGCATTAAGAAATTGTCGTCCCGGGGCCAAGTATCGGGGTTGTTGTGTTCCTACCACATGATACTACAACTTATGCTAAATTTTCCAAATACCTAGGCAGCATGCAATTGGGCAAAGAAGGTGATCTACCATGCATCGAAAACATAGGAAAAAATAACATGACCAAAATGACTTGCCTTGATGATAGTTGTCTTGCTCGAGCGCTTCTAAGTAACACGCTTCGCACTCTGGATGATCTACCGATACAAACGCAAAGCACACCATAAGCACTTCAATCATGCCACAAGTAAAAATAACATCACAAGTAAGGATTTGCTAAAGCCTAAGCAAAAGAATTTGTCACGTGCCGGTATGGCAGAAACTTGTTTCTGTTGAAAACACCAGTAAAAATACTTTAATTTTTTTGAAACTTGTACCACAGTAAGATTTTATAACTAGGAAGCAGTAGCAAAAAGAATCAACTCAAAATCGTTTTTAAACTCCTGGAATAGGCAGAACAAGGTTTAAACTAAATCTGATCTAACTTATATTTGAAAATTCCTGGAATAGGCAGAACAAGAATCAACTCAAAATCGTTTTTTAAATTATATGTTTTTAAAAACTACAGGAAATTTGTGAGCTACTGGAAAAAGAATCAATGTCATTGGACTTCGGGATAAAAAGTTGTGGCCAAAACAAAACAGAAACTTTCTGTTTTTGCAGACAGGCAGAAAAATGAAAAGCTAACTAGTACTAAAAAGGAGGGTATACGTGGCATGTTGCTATAGGCCGAGGGAGCGTTTGCTGCAAACTTAGGAGCAATCGGCCTAGGCTTAGCAAAAACTACTGGCTAAATTACTAAGTGAAAATAAACCGCTCGTTTTCTAATATAAACCGAAGAAGTATCCTAGGGATCTAATCTAGGCCATCCAACTAAGATCTAAGGGCTAAAAAAAGAAAAAGAAGAAGGAACAGAGGGGGAGAGAAGTCTACCGTGGCTGGGGCAGTACTTCGGTGGGGGGGCGTCGCCGGGGAGGAGGGAGGGGGCTCCGGGGCGGTGGAGAGTCGGGGAGGCGGCGGTGGGGGTGCTCCTCCTCCGAAGGAAGGGCTCCGGGGCATCGGGCGGCGACGGGGTGGCGGTCCCAGGAGGCAGCCGAAGTGGGCAGGAGCTCGGGCTCCGGCGGGCGGTGGCAGAGGGCTTGGGGGCGGCGGCTGGCCGGGGTTTGGGTGGGAACGGGGGCGGTCGGGGGCGCTGGGTATTTATAGGCCTGGGGAGGGAGTATAAAGGAAGGGGAGAGAGGAAACGGGGAAGAAATCCCGGCGGTCTCGGGCGGGCTCGGTCTCGGGCACTGGTTTGGAAAGAGGAGGAAGAAGGGTGGCCGCGAGGTGATTGGCTCGGTCAGGGGGCCCCACTGGGCAGCGAGTGGAGGCGGGGATAGGCAGGGGCGGGCGACCGAAGGTTAGGGGATTCAGATCCCTGGGCTGCGGGATTCGGCCCAGGCTTATAAGGCGCTCGGGGGCGGTTCTAAAGAAAAGAAAATACCTTCCTATTTTAAAATCTTTTTCAAAATCAGAGAATAAAAGCGAATAAAAAGGAAATAAATCAAAATATTAATATAGGGTATTATATACCAAAAAAATTCAGAAAAATATCCTCTACCCGAATAACATTTTTCCAAAGCAAAAATAAAAACTTAAAAAAAATATTTTTTTCAGAAATTCCCAATTTGCTTTATTTTCTTTTTGCAAATATTTTTGCAAGTAATCCTTGGATTTTCTTGGCTCCAACATTTCAAAAATTGCCCGCTCTTTGGAGGGTCATTATCCCCCGCTCTCTCTCTTGCGTGCAAGAGAGTATCTCTCCGGGCTTTTCTCGTGCGAGGAAAAATGGAAAATGCGAATCAAAAAACGAAAGAAATTCACGTGCTAAAATTCAATTCACTCAATATGCATAGATGCTTAGCTACAATGTAAAACATTCCCAATTAGGAAAATTGGGATGTTACAAACCTACCCACCTTAAGATGAATCTCGCCCTCGAGATTCGGGTTGGCTAGAAAATAGGTGCGGGTGGTCTCGACGAAGATCCTCTTCTCGTTCCCAGGTGGCTTCTTCCTCGGTGTGGTGGCTCCACAACACCTTGCAGAACTTGATGATCTTGCTGCGGGTAACTCTGTTGGCAGTCTCGAGAATCCTGACGGGTTTCTCCTCATACGTCAGATCACTGTCAAGCTGTATGGCCTCTAGGGGCACTGTATCTCTCAACGGAACATCGGCCATCTCAGCGTGGCATTTCTTCAACTGGGAAACATGAAAGACATCATGTACTCCGGACAATCCTTCTGGCAGTTCCAGTTTGTATGCAACTTCGCCTCTACGTTCAAGAATTTTGTAGGCGCCAATGAAACGAGGTGCTAATTTTCCTTTCACACCGAATCTCTTGATTCCTCGAAGTGGAGACACCCGAAGATATGCTCGGTCTCCTACTTCGTACGTTACTTCCTTGCGTTTGCTGTCGGCATAATTCTTCTGCCTGGACTGAGCTATCTTGAGTCGGTCACGAATTAGCTTGACCTTCTCTTCAGAATCTCGGATAAGGTCGGGACCAAAAAGCTGTCGGTCTCCAACTCCATCCCACATCAACGGTGTTCTGCACCTCCTTCCGTATAGAGCTTCGAAAGGGGCCATCTTCAGGCTGGTCTGGTAGCTGTTGTTGTATGAGAACTCGGCATACGGTAAATTGTCATCCCAACTAGACCCATAGTCTAGTGCGCAAGCTCTCAACATGTCCTCTAGAATCTGATTGACTCTCTCGGTCTGTCCATCTGTCTGCGGGTGAAAAGTTGTACTGAACTCCAATCTTGTTCCCAAGGTTTCATGCAGTTGGTGCCAAAATTTGGATGTGAACTGAGTCCCTCTATCGGACACAATGCTCTTCGGTACTCCGTGCAGACATACGATCCTCGTCATATATATCTTGGCCAGCTTGGTACTCGTGTAAGTAGTCTTCACCGGGATGAAGTGAGCTACCTTGGTCAAACGATCGACCACAACCCAAATAGAATCATAGCCAGAACGGGTCCGAGGTAATCCTGTGATGAAGTCCATACCAAGCTTTTCCCATTTCCACTCGGGTATCAGCAGAGGTTGGAGTAAACCTGCTGGCTTCTGATGCTCGGCTTTTACTCGCTGACAAACATCGCATATAGCTACGTACTCGGCAATGTCTTTCTTTAATCCTGTCCACCAGAAACTTTCTTTCAGATTCAGATACATCTTAGTGTTCCTGGGATGTATTGAGTACGGGGAATCATGGGCCTCCTGAAGTATCAACTTCCTGAGTTTGGGATCATTGGGCACACAGATGCGATCCTCAAACCATAAAGTTCCGTGTTCATCCTCACGAAAACCTTTAGCCTTTCCGTCTTCCATTTTCTGCTTAATCTCAGCTATCTCTTTGTCTGCTTTCTGTGCTTCGCGGATCTTTTCTGTCAAAGTAGACTGAATTTCCAGAGTGGCAACAAATCCTCTTGGAATTATTTCCAATTTGAGCTCTCGGAGGTCATCGACTAACTCCTGGGGTAATCCTCCAGCTGTGAGCGTGTTCACATAACTCTTGCGGATCAACGCATCGGCTACAACATTTGCCTTGCCTGGGTGATAATGCAATCTCATGTCATAGTCCTTGATCAACTCTAGCCATCGCCTCTGTCTGAGGTTCAACTCCTTCTGCGTGAATATATATTTCAGGCTCTTGTGATCAGTGTAAACATCACAACTATTTCCGATAAGGAAATGTCTCCAGGTCTTGAGAGCGTGCACTACGGCTGCTAGTTCCAAATCATGCGTGGCATAATTCAACTCATGAGGTCTGAGCTGTCTGGATGCATAGGCTACAACTTTGCCTTCTTGCATGAGCACTCCTCCGAGTCCTTGACGAGAAGCGTCACAGTAAACCTGGAAATCCTTTCGAATGTTCGGCAATATCAGCACTGGGGCTGTAACAAGACGTTTCTTCAGCTCTTGAAAACTGGTTTCACATTCCTCAGTCCAAATATACTTGGATTCCTTCTTCAATAACTCTGTCATGGGCTTGGCAATCTTTGAGAAATTCTCAATGAACGTCCGGTAATATCCGGCAAGTCCGAGGAAACTGCGGATCTCCTTGACTGAAGTGGGTGCTACCCATTCGGTGACTGCTGCGACCTTGGCAGGGTCCACTGCTATTCCTTCTCCTGAGATGACGTGTCCGAGGAATCCGACTTCCTTCAACCAAAACTCACATTTGCTGAACTTTGCATATAGCTTATGCTCTCGAAGTTTCTCCAGAACTAGACGCAGGTGTTCCTTGTGTTCCTCTTCGTTCTTGGAGAATATCAGTATGTCATCGATGAACACCACAAAAAACTTGTCCAAGTATTCCATAAATACCTTGTTCATCAGATTCATAAAATATGCCGGAGCATTAGTCAGTCCAAATGACATGATCGTGTACTCATACAAGCCGTACCGAGTGGTGAAGGCTGTCTTGGGTATATCCTGTTCACGAATCTTCAACTGATGATACCCGGATCGAAGATCGATCTTTGAGAATACGCGAGCTCCAACTAACTGATCGAACAGATCGTTGATCATCGGCAAGGGGTACTTGTGCTTGATGGTCACATCGTTCAATGCACGATAATCGACAACCATTCTCAAGGACTTGTCTTTCTTTTCAACCAAGAGCACTGGGGCTCCCCAAGGTGAAGAACTTGGGCGAATATACCCTTTGTCCAATAACTCCTTAATTTGCTTCTTGATTTCTATCAAGTCATTTGCGGGCATCCGATAGGGTCTCTTGGATATCGGGGCTGTTCCGGGTAATAGCTCAATCAAGAACTCAATCTCTCTATCGGGTGGCATGCCCGGCAATTCCTCCAGAAATACATCTGGGTAATCCTGTACAATCGGTACTTTCTCCTGGACTACTCCCGTGAGAGAGTTTACTCGCTTACTCCGTGTCGGGCGCTGAGACACGTACTTAATCCGCTTCTGCTCGGGGGTGGTGAGCAAAATAGACTTAAGGGCACAATCAATATTCCCCTCATACTTGGCCAACCAATCCATGCCTAGGATTACATCCAATCCCTGGGACTCTAATACGATGAGGTCGGTGGGAAAATTATGGTTCCCGATGTTGAGACTCAAAGCATGGCATCCTATCCCGGCTGTCATCATGCCTCCTGGGGAACTGACCTTAATAGGCTGGCTGAGGGTTCTAGTTGGCAAACTATACTTTTCCATAACTACCCTTGATATGAATGAATGTGTTGCACCAGAATCAAAAAGTACCAATACTGGATGTCAATGTAGCAAAAACTTACCAACCACAATATCAGGGTGATCATAGACCTCTTCAACATCAATGTGGTTCACCTGAGCTCGAGGAAAAGGATTGGGCTTCTTTGCTGCAGAGTTGCCGTTGCCGTTTCCATTCCCCTGCTTGTTCTGGGGACAATCAGTGGCATAGTGTCCCGTCTTCTGACACTAGAAGCAAGTGATGTGAGTGAGATCCTTCTAAGCTGGAGCTGAATGCTGCTGAGTGCCAGTACCGCCATTCTTGAAGTTGCTGTTGTTGCGGTGGTTCCCATTTCCTCCATGGTTGTGGCCTCCATGGTTGTGCACTGGGTGGTTATGCTGAACGTGTCCTCCAAACTTACTGGATCCAGTCCCGGTATTCCCTGGATAGGGGGTGTAGCGAGGCTTGTGCTGAGTGCCGGAGTTGTACTTTCCAACCCCATACTTTCGCTTGCGGTTCTCCATCTGCTGATGTTTCCCCTCCAAGATGAGGGCCTTATCAACCAACTCCTGGTAGTTGTTGAAGGTGGCTACAGTCAACTGAATGCTCAGCTCATCATTCAGTCCTTCGAAGAACTTTTCCTGCTTGGCCGCATCATCGGCCACATCTCCAGGTGCATAACGGGCGAGCATGCTGAATTCATCAACGTACTGGGCCACAGAGCGATTCCCCTGGCGTAAGTTGCGAAAGTCACGCTTCTTCAGACTCATTGCACCGGCTGAGACATGCGCGGTGCGGAAGGCTTGCATGAATTGCTCCCAAGTGACTCCAGCAATGGGATAAGTGGTGGTGTAGTTCTCCCACCAAGCAGTTGCAGGGCCTTAAGGTTGATGCGCGGCAAAGCGCACCTTCTCAGCTTCAGAACAACCAGCAGTGCTAAGTTCACGCTCCATCTTGCGGAGCCAATCATCTGCCACAATGGGCTCAATGCTGCTGGAGAAAGTTGGAGGGTTCAACCTCAAGAAACGGGTGAGATTGTCGGCCTGGGGTGGGGGACGGTTGTTGTTATTGTTCTGGTTCTGGATGATCAGCTGCATCAGGGTGTTTTGTTGCTGGATCAACTGGGTGAGTTTCGGCGGAAAGTTGGACTCAGGGGCGCGTCTCGGAGGCATCTGATGTTTGTGGAGGGGTGAGATTAGCATAGAACAATGGTCTAAGAGGAATTACACTACCCATATGAAATGCAACAAACAAGTATCACACCACACATTTTATTCAATACCATCACAAAGGTTCACACGGGGATACAAAATTCGATAATCCTAAACATCGGCCTAAAACGTATAACGATAAAGTAAATTTGGTGGTCTAGTCTAAGTGTCCTCCTCAGAAAAGCATGGTGATGGGTCCTTCGGTGGAGCTTTCTTCATAGTCGTCGTCGTTGCTGATCAAGGGGGCTACGTCTCCTTCGGGATGAAGGTTCTCGCCCATGTCCAGTTCCTCCTCCAGGTATGCAACTCGAGTCTTCAGCTTCTTGATCCGCTCCAGAAAGTCCTTCACCTCCAGTTCATGTTCATAGTGGGCTTCCCAGGCTGCTTCTTCTAGTTCAAGCTCACGAAGTGATAGTTGCTTGATCTTCCTGGCGTCCTTGATCACACGATGCTCCAGAGTCCCGCTGTGCTTCTCCAAGGTCTGGGCATAAGACAAGAGAGCGTCCTTGGTCTTGCTTGAGATGATTTCTCCGTCTTCGTTTCTTCGGGATACGGTGAATAGGTCTGGAGAAATAGGGCAGCCTTTGTATTCTTCCTTGATACGTCCGAGTGCACAATGGATCGCCATGTCCCATCCAAGAATCCAGTTGGGTGCGATGAACTTGAAATCCATCGGCTCAGTGCGCGGTTGGAATGTCCTTCCGGGAATATGCACCTCGATCCTGTAGCGTGAATCCTCCGGGTAAGACGAAGTTGGCTTCCCTGTGATAGTCGGCAGAGCAATCCTCAAGTCCTTGGTGATCTGCACCAGCTCCTTTCCGAACGGCATAGTGGCATCGGGCTGGCAAAACTCCGTGAACTTAACAGGGATGAAGGTGGCCATCAAAACATTGGAAAATCGGAGAGAAGTCAGAAATGATCATAAGAGGAAATAGAAGATTTATAGACATAAGAGAAAATAGTTTTCTTCCTAAGGCTTTTCCATTCGTAGAGGTTACGTCCTAAGGTCAGCGTGTGCTCTGAATACCATTGCTGTAGCGACCCGACTCAAGACGAGTCAAGCCTCTGGTGTTTCCGTACCATCCCAAGATCATGCTGGTACACACACAGTACATAATGTATATATTCAAGAGTTCAATCACACAGCTTTATTAATCGAAATCTCATAAAGAGTACTTTATTACAATAAAGGATTACAATAAAGTGGCTGAAGGCCAACTCATGAGATATCTAACGAAGACTAAGCGGAAGCATCAGGTACACGAGTCCATCCGACTCCAAGGGCATGTCGCTGAGCGTAGATCGTAGCCTCACTCCTGGTCGGAAAAGTACTCTACAACATGATACTTTGCAGCCGTGTAGGTCAGCATATTGAATATGCCGACAAGTCATCAAAGAGAGGGGGTAAAATAATAATCAACTATCTCTACATGCATATTTGGCCGGTGGAGCTAAGTTTTGCATAAAGCCAGTTTTATCCTACAACAAGAGGGGTTAGAAGCAAAATATTACTACGTTGTTTGTTGTTAACGAGATGGTTCCGCCAACCAATTCTCGTACCCGAATAGTTGTTAACACCCACATCATTATTAAGTTGTGTCGAGAGTTTAGGGGAAATTCAATGCCTTCGGCTCAAGTTGTCCATGACAGTGGACACGGCTAATCGATTAGGTTGGGCACTCTGCAGAGTTTTGCACACGTTCCCCACAAGATTTGATCGCCTCCGGGTTTGTCCTCGCTCTTCAGGGTGTTTGAAGACCGGATGATCAAACCATGGTCTTTCAACGGGTCCCTTTGAATCCCGGTCAGTGCCCATCCATTCCTACCGTTCTCCTACATCTGCTAGCATCGCCTGTCCAGAGTCGCCGCGTTGTCCAACCAAGCCAGAGCCCATAATGACTTGTGGCTGTGCAGGTAAGCCTTGAGTCTTGAAGTCCCCGTCCGTCTCTTCGAGCCTGGGTGAAGCTTTTCGAAGGATGACATGGCCTCTCTAGCATCCCGGGCATCCACTGGGTTCTCCAGGGAGCCGATCAACTGTCCTTCACCCAGAGTTGCATTGCGTCCGAGGTCTTGAAAATCTTGTCATAACCGGTCTTGATTATTATATCAACCTCGCATCACTCGTGATATACACTCAACCGATAACCCGTCTACTCAAGCATAGCATTAAGAAATTGTCGTCCCGGGGCCAAGTATCGGGGTTGTTGTGTTCCTACCACATGATACTACAACTTATGCTAAAGTTTCCAAATACCTAGGCAGCATGCAATTGGGCAAAGAAGGTGATCTACCATGCATCGAAAACATAGGAAAAAATAACATGATCAAAATGACTTGCCTTGATGATAGTTGTCCTGCTCAAGCGCTTCTAAGTAACACGCTTCGCACTCTGGATGATCTACCGATACAAACACAAAGCACACCATAAGCACTTCAATCATGCCACAAGTAAAAGTAACATCACAAGTAAGGATTTGCTAAAGCCTAAGCAAAAGAATTTATCACGTGCCGGTATGGTAGAAACTTGTTTCTGTTGAAAACACCAGTAAAAATACTTTAAATTTTTTGAAACTTCTACCACAGTAAGATTTTATCACTAGGAAGCAGTAGCAAAAAGAATCAACTCAAAATCGTTTTTAAACTCCTGGAATAGGCAGAACAAGGTTTAAACTAAATCTGATCTAACTTATATTTGAAAATTATAGACAAATTATACGTTTTTAAAAACTACAGGAAATTTGTGAGCTACTGGAAAAAGATTCAATGTCATTGGACTTCGGGATAAACAGTTGTGGCCAAAACAAAACAGAAACTTTCTGTTTTTGCAGACAGGCAGAAAAATGAAAAGCTAACTAGTACTAAAAAGGAGGGTATACGTGGCATGTTGCTATAGGCCGAGGGAGCGTTTGTTGCAAACTTAGGAGCAGTCGGCCTAGGCTTAGCAAAAACTACTGGCTAAATTACTAAGTGAAAATAAACCGCCGGTTTTCTAATATAAACCGAAGAGGTATCCTAGGGATCTAATCTAGGCCATCCAACTAAGATCTAAGGGCTAAAAAAAGAAAAAGAAGAAGGAACAGAGGGGGAGAGAAGTCTACCGTGGCTGGGGCAGTACTGCGGTGGGGGGGGGGGCGTCGCCGGCGAGGGGGGAGGGGGCTCCGGGGCGGTGGAGAGTCGGGGAGGCGGCGGTGGGGGTGCTCCTCCTCCGAAGGAAGGGCTCCGGGGCATCGGGCGGCGACGGGGTGGCGCTCCCAGGAGGCAGCCGAAGTGGGCAGGAGCTCGGGCTCCGGCGGGCGGTGGCAGCGGGCTTGGGGGCGGCGGCTGGCCGGGGTTTGGGTGGGAACGGGGGCGGCCGGGGGCGCTGGGTATTTATAGGCCTGGGGAGGGAGTAGAAAGGAAGGGGAGAGAGGAAACGGGGAAGAAATCCCGGCGGTCTTGGGCGGGCTCGGTCTCGGGCACTGGTTTGGAAAGAGGAGGAAGAAGGGTGGCCGCGGGGTGATTGGCTCGGTCAGGGGGCCCCACTGGGCAGCGAGTGGAGGTGGGGATAGGCAGGGGCGGGCGACCGAAGGTTAGGGGATTCAGATCCCTAGGCTGCGGGATTCGGCCCAGGCTTATAAGGCGCTCTGGGGCGGTTCTAAAGAAAAAAAATACCTTCCTATTTTAAAATCTTTTTCCAAATCAGAGAATAAAAGCGAATAAAAAGGAAATAAATCAAAATATTAATATAGGGTATTATATACCAAAAAAAAAACAGAAAAATATCCTCTACCCGAATAACATTTTTCCAAAGCAAAAATAAAAACTTAAAAAAATTGTTTTTTTCAGAAATTCCCAATTTGCTTTATTTTCTTTTTGTAAATATTTTTGCAAGTAATCCTTGGATTTTCTTGGCTCCAACATTTCAAAAATTGCCCGCTCTTTGGAGGGTCATTATCCCCCGCTCTCTCTCTTGCGTGCAAGAGAGTATTTCTCCGGGCTTTTCTCGTGCGAGGAAAAATGGAAAATGCGAATCAAAAGACAAAAGAAATTCACGTGCTAAAATTTAATTCACTGAATATGCATAGATGCTTAGCTACAATGTAAAACATTCCTAATTAGGAAAATTGGGATGTTACAATCACTAAGACGGTATATATATGATTTAGTTCAACATGTTTTGTTTGAGTTTCATATGGTACGATTGTGGACCAAAATTGTCTAACTAATTATTTTTCCAAGTTTAGTCAGGTCATCCCTTGCGGAGCAAGGGTGACTTCTTAGAGAAGTTTCGAGTTCCGCTTGATGCAACAATCACATTCCAATGCACCCTCATGAAGATGCTGACGACCCAATGAGTCAATTGTCTTGTCACCAATGAGCCAACTCGCACCTATTTTGGTTGCCCTGATTGGACAAATCTGGCAACTCCTTACGAGATGGAAGATGGGGAGACAGCCACGTTCTACCTTGACTACGACCGTGCCAAGATCATGGTCTGCTACACGCCTACTCACAGCGATGATGATGGTCCATTTACTCCAGACTATGATCCTGACTCCGCCCGCCGTAATGTGTTGTGTTTGTCGGGAGTTTGGTAGGGAGGTTTTCAAAAAAATACCACGAGGACATTTAATTCCGGACGGAGGGAGTAAAATAGTTTCTAACTCAGATGAAAACGTTTTATACATGAAAGTTGATCAGAAAAATGAGACGAACCCGCATACGATGTGCATTCATTTGCCACGCATCCCTAGCATAGCGAACATGAAAATTCTCCATCGTTTTTGCCTATCCGGTAGTAGCCGGAGGCGTGAGAAATATCGTCACGTATTATTCCCGATCCGTCTATAATGTGTAGTACTGCGATAGATCATGCCTAGCCGTGCATATTGCCATGCCATGCATCGTGCTGCGTTTGTGCTTCATATTTACAGTTTCTTCCCCCCATCTTCTTACTGGTAGACCCCGAGACTCACGCTGCAGCCGGGTACGACTACCTTCCTAACGAGCAGCCCTTTGCCGCAAAGCAACAAGGCAAGCAACCCCCCCCCCCCCCCCCGTGTGATCATTTCTATATCGCCTATTCTTTCTCCCTCATGGTTGCATTAGATTTTGCTACTGTTGTAGATAGCTCCTATTCTGATGCATAGCCTATTTTCGATGAACTGGTACTTTACTCTACTCCACTTTAAAATACTTAGTATAGGTGGAGCAGTGACCCACTTTGACCCATTAGTCTAGTTGCCCCTTCGTTTTCATTAATTCTTGATCTTTTGATCGACGAGCCAAGACCCGTCCCATCACCCACATCCCCTTAGTTATACGACGTTGTAGAGCTACTATCGAGTACCGAGGGTGACACCTCGATACGTACTCCTGATGTTAGCTATGTAGTGTAGTTAACCGGTGGTGGTTTATGGAGGGTGATTTCTCCTTCACCACCTTCGAAAACAACTCTGTTGTGCAACCCCTCAAGCGTGATCCAGCGAGGGTGGTTCCCCCTGGCCACCTTGACGGTTACATCGTTCTGAATCCATTGAGGGTGATACCTCGGATCCCTCTTATCTTTCAACCACACAGTTACTTGACCTTGCCACCGGGTTCATGTGGTGTGTTGCAGTTTGATGTCTACGCACGCTTCTATTCTTGTAGACTATGTTGGGCCTCCAAGCGCACAGGTTTGTAGGACACCAACAATTTCCCTCAAGTGGATGACCTAAGGTTTATCGAACTCAGGGAAGTAGAGGTTGAAGATGGTCTCTCTCAAGCAACCCCGCACTTAAGAAATAAGAAGTATCTTGTGTCCCCAACACACCTAATACAATGATAAATTGTATTGGTGCACTAGTTCAGCGAAGAGATGGTAAAATATGGGTGATAGGTGTGGCAAAGCAAGGTAATATAAATCTGTAATAAAAATTACAGCAAGGTAGCAAGTGACAAAAGTGAGCACAAACGGTGTAACAATGGTGAGAAACAAGGCCTAGGCTTCATACTTTCAGTAGCGGCAACTCCCAACAATATTAACATAGTCTAATCACATGATATTTCCACTAAAACATGCAATGAAGACGTACTCAGAGGTCATTCCTTTGTGATCAAGAGAGGACGAGAATTATGTAGGGCTACAAAAGCACACCTCAGAGTTCATAGTTCTCATCTACGGATTTCCCAATGTCACCGCGGCCATCCAAAGAGAGTACCACAATCACCACAATGTATCTCAAGGATAGTCAAAGACAAGCACCATGAGACTCTCAACCTTCAATCAATTCACAAAAGAGGAAATCACTCATGAAAATATTCTTCTAATCCATGTCCAATAGACCGTTGTCACCATGGTCTCGTAGATTATACTAGATAAGATCAAGTGAGTACATCAATTCAATACATAGAAGAAGGCGAAACATCATGGGATCACCCTAGGTTAACATAGCCTATCATCACAATCAAGATCACACCATGGGAGAGAGAATTGACCACATAGCTACTGTAGAAGACCTCAGCCCCGAGGAGGAACTACTCCCGCTTCATCGACGGAGGAAGCAACGTCGATGGAGATGAATCCGGGGGCACTTCCCTGTCCCGGCAAGGTGCCGACACAGGAATTCTGGTCCCCCGAAACTTGTTAGCGATGGCAGCGGAGATCAGAATTGCTTTTGGAGAAAAGGGTTCTCGAATCAGGGTTTCCTCCATGGGGGTAAAAATAGGAGCCAAGGTAGGGCACCAGAGGGGGTGGGCCCCACCCAGGCGGCCTCCCTGTGCGGCCAGGAGGCAGGCCACGCCACCAGGGCGCCTGCGGGCCTGGTGACCCCCCTCTAGCCCTCCTTCGGCCGTTTGGAGTCTTCTGGAACGCTGATATATATATATATATATATATATATATATATATATATATATATATATATATATATATATATTGTGGATTTTTTCCGGCGCTATAAATATGGGGTAAACTTGCAATTCACAGATATCAGCGGACAAAAACTGGCACTGGGTGCACTGAGTTAGTAGGTTATTCCAAATATGTTGAAAAAGGTATGAAAGTGTACAAAACACATAGCAATATCAACCAAAACTTGCATGGAGCTAGCAGAAATTATAGATACGTTTGGAACGTATCAACATCTCCAAGCTTAATTCCTGCTCGTCCTCGAGTAGGTAAATGATAAAAAGCATAATTTCTGTGGTGTCATGCTAACACACATATAATAACTTCAAAGTAAAGCAAGTAAGATATGCAATTCAAGTCAAGACAATAAAAAGCAAGAGTTTATATCTAGTATTGAAACTAGCAAAGTAAGAACATAAAGGTGCAAGAGCTCTCGCTGTCCGTGACTCGAATGTCTCCAAATGGTGTTTGCATGCAAGAAGTGGAGATGGGTTTAGAGTATAATAATTATATATAGTTTAATTGATAACTCAATCTACTAAAACTTCACACTTGGTCTCCTTCGGAATCTTATTTTGACTCATCCCTAGACCACTAGTCAGGCACAAGTCAAAATGATCATCTCCCTTTCGACTTTGAGCACTCATGCAATGGATGAGCGCGAGCAAGATATGTTGGCACTTAGGATGGCAAAGATAATAATGCTGGGGAAGGAAGACAAAAAAGGTGTGAAAGGCTCACATCAATGAGGACAATCATAGGCGAGAGAAAGCTAAACGATAGATATGATGTGAGGAGTAGGGATTGCCATGCAACGGATGCACATATGAGCTAAGTTTAGCTCACCAATGAAACTAGTGGGGGTGCATCCAACTTGCTTGATCATGAAGACCTAGAGCTCATTTGAGGAGGCTCATCATTGGAATATACAAGCCAAGTTCTATAGTGTAAGGGTCCCCACATAGTTATGCATGAATGATAATCTCTATGGAGGACAAATATAACAATGGAGTACGAGTGTGAATCTTTCAAAAAGAATAGTAGTGTTTCCCCCTTCTCTCTTTTTATTTATTTATTTTTTTTCTTTCTTTTTTTATTTTTGTGTGGCCTCTTTGGATCTTTCTATTTATCTCTCATTTCTCCTCTTTGGGATCTTTTCATGTGCCCTCTTTTGGGATCTTTTAATTTGTCCTCTTTGGGATATTTTCCTCACTTAAGGGCAACACTCTATGTTTTACAAGAATAAAAAGAAGATCTTCACACTTTATAAGAAGTACTCAACATAAAGACAAATGAAAACTATCATGATGTATGCAAATGTATGCCTCTGCCAGTGTAGCAGGATATGCAATGAAACTAGTGCGTCATGTAGCAATAATAAGGGCAAGGCCCAACTAGCATGCGGCTCCTCAATCAAGCAAAAGCATGTATGACATGAAGATCAAGTCATGACATGGTGGATGTTGCATGGAAATGTATCTCGGAAAGGCTATGGAAATGCCTTAATAGGTAGGTATGGTGGCTGTTTTGAGGAAGGATATAATGAGGCTTATGATGACAGAGCGTATCATGCCAAGGGTTTGGATGCACTGCCGAAGTTTGCACCAACTCTCAAGATGAGAAAGGGTAATGCACGACACCGAAGAGGCTAGCAAAATATGGATGGTGGAAGTGCCAACAATCGAATACTCGCATTAGTCCAAAGAACTCATGCACTTATTATCGGTAACTCTCTATCTACTCAGGAGATTCACAAAGAGACAAGTACCCCGAGGAGGAGTGTTTGGCGGTTTGGTTATCCTTGCGCATCCCCGACCCATGATAACGTGAGGGTACTCTATATATTCCAACCCCTCCAAAGGTTAGCGATCCATCTAGTAGCTAGAGTTCTCAACTAATTTTGTAGTTTTTAAAAATACACACGGATTTCGCAAAATACGACACCTATCACTAATAGGCTCAAGCTCTTGACACCAATAGTCCAAACATTACTCAAATCAATACCTCAAAACTATTGCAAGTTACTACTATTCTTAAATAGCAACCTCAATTACCTACTCATGCAAGACACACAACTCAGTGCAACAAGCCAACTCTCTAAACAAGATAAGCATGATAACTCAAGAGAGTTCCAAAAGCAACCTAAATAAAATCTTTTAAAAAAGATAAAGCATGAAAACTAAGAGCTAAGCATGACAACAACTATGAAAAGATAAAGAACACACAAAAAGATAAGCATGAAAACTTATGTTGTGTTCTAGGGTGGAGTGGAGTGTGTTTCTCTCCCAAACAAAGAAGGCTAGGGTCCAACTTGTTATGAATAGCAAGAAAAACTAAAAAAACTAAAAAGTAAAGAGCGGGAAGCTCCAAGCATAGCACATAACATATGAAGTGATAAAAATATAGCATGGAGAAGGACGAACTGATGATTGTTGATGGAGAAGGGGATGCACGGGGGCATCCCCAAGCTTAGACACTTAAGTCTCCTTGGATATTTCTTGGGGGTGCATGGGGGCATCCCCAAGCTTGAGCATTTGACACTCCTGGATCTTCTTTCATCATCTTCCATCGCATACTTAAAAACTCCCTTCATACGAAACTCATCATAAGCTGATTAGAGTGGTTAGTACCCATAACAAAATATTTTTTCTCCACTCAAAATAAAGATTTTCATGAATAGCCATTGTTTCTCAAGATTTCCAAAAAGTTTTTGCAAAGAAAAAGCAACCTTAATATTTGCAAAACGATGAAAACACAAAACGTGGCAGAATCTGTGAAAAACATACCAGCAGGTAGTAAATATTTTTTTCAGGGCACTTCTGGAACTCAAATAAGTAAACTCATAACAGACGCCAGAAAGCCAATTTTATAGAGCATACTTCAAAAACATTAAGATCAAAAAGATGATTTGGTGATGTTTGGTGAATTTTTTCATCAAGCAGACAAAATCTGTTTCTGGACAACATGTCACAACTTTTGAACTTTCTAGCAATCGGAGGCTAAAACTTGGCACAAAGCTTAAAAATAAAGATACAATGATGTTGTTACAATAGTAACACACATCAAGACCACTAAAACTGAAAGAAAAAACTCAAAGTAAAGATAACAAGGGTTGTGTCCCTAGAGCTCTTTCTTTATAGCCATAAAGATAGGCTTAAGATTTTAATGATGATCTCGTAGGAATAAGAGTTGTAGAACAGAAGAGAGCATCAAGAAGCAAATACCAAACATATTTAAGTCTAACATGCTTCCTATGCATAGGAATATTGCAATAGAATAAATCATTGAAGCACAAAGCAATAAGCATAGGAAGGCAAAACAAGTGCAGCTTCAAAACCTTCGACATAAAGAGGGGAAACTTCTTATTTTTTAGATATTTAGAACCATATCTCTCCCTCTCATTATAAGTTTTTTTGGCATCGTGGATGAACTCAACAATATAACTATCACATAAGGCATTATTTCCATGATCCAAAAGCATAAAGGTATGATTACTCTTCTTATAAGCAAAATCTTTCTTATTAGGAATAGTGAGAGTAAAGCAATCATTGTCATCATGGTAATCATCATATTCAGGAAGCATAGTTTCATCAAAGAAAATTTTCTCCTCAAAAGTTAGGGGACTAAAAATATCATGTTCATCAAACCCGTCATCCCCAAGCTTAGAGCTTTCCATGTCATTAGCAATATTGATATTCAAAGAAAGCATACTAATAACATTGCCACCATCATAATTGTTATGCAAATAATAAAGTTCCGTAGGTTTTTAAATTTTCTCCTCAAACACTTCATGTCCTAGTTCAAGATAAAGTTTATAAAGCTCTCTCATATTTTTGTTGTTTTCCATTAAGCCTAACTAGTGAAATGAAAACAAGAAACAAAAATATTTAATTGCAAGATATAAAGATATACCTTCAACCACTCACTTCGCCGACAACGGCGCCAGAAATAGCTTGATGTCTACGCACGCTTCTATTCTTGTACACTATATTGGGCCTCCAAGCGCAGAGGTTTGTAGGACAACAACAATTTCCCTCAAGTGGATGACCTAAGGTTTATCGAACTCAAGGAAGTAGAGGTTGAAGATGGTCTCTCTCAAGCAACCCTACAATTAAGAAACAAGAAGTCTCTTGTGTCCCCAACACACCTAATACAATGGTAAATTGTATGGTGCACTAGTTCAGCGAAGATATGGCAAAATATGGGTGATAGGTGTGGCAAAGCAAGGTAATCTAAATCTGTAATTAAAATTACAGCAAGTTAGAAAGTGACAAAAGTGAGCATAAATGGTGTAACAATGGTGAGAAACAAGGCCTAGGCTTCATACTTTCACTAGTGGCAACTCCCAACAACATTAACATAGTCTAATCACATGATATTTCCACTAAAACATGCAATGGAGACGTACTCGGAGGTAATTCCTTTTTGATCAACAGAGGACGAGAATTATGTAGGGCTACAAAAGCACACCTCAGAGTTCGTAGTTCTCATCTATGGATTTCCCAATGTCACCGCGGCCATCCAGTGATAGTACCACAATCACCACAACGTATCTCAAGGATAGTCAAAGACAAGCACCAAGAGACTCTCAATATTCAATCAATTCACAACAGAGCAAATCACTCATGAAAATATTCTTCTAATCCATGTCCAATAGACCGCTATCAGCATGGTCTCGGAGATTATACTAGATAAGATCAAGTGAGTACATCAATCCAATACATAGAAGAAGGGGAAACATCATGGGATCACTCTAGGTTAACATAGCCTATGATCACAATCAAGATGACATCATGGGAGAGAGAAACCACATAGCTTCTTTAGAAGACCTGAGCCCCGAGGAGGAACTACTCCCACTTCATGGAGGGAGGAAGCAACGCCGATGAAGATGAATCCGAGGGCACTTCCCCGTCCCGGTGGGGTGCCGACACAGGAGTTCTGGTCCCCTAAAACTTGTTGGCGATGGCGGCGGAGATTAGAATTGCTTCTGGAGAAAAGGGTTCTCCAATGAGGGTTTCCTCCATAGGGGTGAAATAGGAGCCAAGGTAGGGCACCACAGGGGGTGGGCCCCACCCAGGCGGCCTCCCTGCGCGGCCAGGGGGCAGGCCACATCACCAGGGCACCTGGGGGCCTGGTGACCCCCCTCTGGCCCTCCTTCGGCCGTGTGGAGCCTTGTGGAACGCTGATATTTTATATTTTTTTGTGGAATTTTTAGGCACTGTAAATATGGGTATAAACCTGCAATTCAGAGTTAGTAGGTTAGTCCAAATATGTTGAAAAAGGTATGAAAGTGTACAAACCACATAGCAATAGCACCCAAAACTTGCATGGAGCAAGCAGAAATTATAGATACATTTGGGACGTATTACGAGTGGATTCCTTTGTGAATGTGACGAGGCATGGCCGACCATTCTGGGCCCTTGCCACACATCCCCGAGACGGGGCGATGGGACGACATATTGTGGATTGCTGATCATCGCCACAATGTTAATTAAAATGCCAAGGGGATTTGGGGATTTTATCTGAGTTGGTCGGGAGACCTTTTCCCACTAACCTCCATGTGGGAGGAGTTATGGGTTCTCGACGTCATGGTATCGGTTGAAGCTCTTTAGACGTCAGCAATGGAGCGACGCGTGCTCGAGTGGCCAGGACAAGCATCGTTCTTGTATAGGAGGTGCCAGGACTGACATCGGTCGCCCTTGCATCATGCAGGAGCGCAAATGGTGACAGGCCCATTAACCTTGCACGCTTAGGATTTTGACCGACGGGCTCGCCTCTCTGCTGAGCCTAGGTAGGGCTGCGACATGTTGACGTTCCGAGGCTAGGCATGACCCAGGAAAGTGTGTCTGGACAGAGTTTATCAAGTCTGTTGGGTACTGTGGTGCACCCCTGCAGGGAAGAAAATTAACTATTGGAATAGCCATGTCCACGATTACAGGATGACTTGAAGTCGTGCCCCGATCTTATACAACTTCAACTGTTACTTAACTAGAATGTTTCCTCTCGGATCGCTTTCTCACAGGGTGTCGAGCAAGGATCTGTGGGCGTGACCTTAATTAATATTGCTGCAACAATATGACTATATATTTGTGCTAGTTGTTCTACTCTCGTCTATTGCTGCAAGACCCCTGAAGATGCTAGTCTTTTATAGGACTAGTTCCCTCTCTCTAATCTTGCATTGCTGAGTCAGTCCACATATAACCCCTTTCCTTTGATACCGAGGCATATTAAGTAAAGTCCTGATATCAGTCTTGCGAGTACTTTGGATGAGTACTCACCGTCGCTTTGCTACCCCTTATCCCCTTGATACGATTGCTGCGACCACATGTTGGAGCCTAGAAGATGGCGTATCCCGCCGACGATGTTTGCTAACCCGACGGTGCCGACTACTACGTGGAGGCCGCTAACGACGAGGATAGTTTAAGAGGTTCCCAGGCAGGAGGCCTCGCCTCGTTCGATCGATGTATCTTTTGTGTTAGCCTTCTCTAAGGCATCTCCTTGGTTTATGTGTGTCCTCAGATATTTGTTGCTTCCGTTGACTCATGTGTTTTTCGAGCTTCTGTATTCGAGCCCTCGAGGCCTCTTGATTGTAATATGAAGCTTGTATGTTTTTATTTGTGTCTAGAGTTGTGTTGTGATATCTTTCCGTGAGTACTTGAGCTTGGTCGTATGCATTTGCGTGTATGATTAGCGTACGATCAAATCGGGGGCGTCACAAGTTTGTATCAGAGTTTACTGCGTGTAGGTAGCCCCCTTTCCAACACCTTGGCCGAAGTTGAGTCTAGTATTTGAAAAAAACTTTACTAACATTGTTGTGTGGCTTATGGGCCCACATATCAATCACGTGGTATTAGTATCTTTTAGTCCTCGTCTATACTCTGGGTTTTGTCTCTTCTCTTTCGGGTTAAAGATTTGCTAACTCTAACTCTAGGTTCTCGCAAATACTTCTTCCCAAAGAGCACCTCATCGAGATGATGGCTTGATTCACTAGAAGACTCCGAAGATACTCTCCAATGTTCTCTCGAGAACTTGTGCTTATCGCTTTTGCTACTGCCTTCTTCCGTCAATCCCTATGGATGACTTCAAGTAAATGTCGTTCATGTTTTTTTCTAGATGCTCTTGTTTTACAAGATGCAACGGATTATCTTACCGGGAATTCGTTCGTCGCCACTTCTCATGGGTTTCGCAAGTACCTTGAATTACTATTCGACCTTTTGAAATCCTCGGTAGCCTATTGCTCTTGGCCTTTCTCATCTGCTTTCATTATGGTTAAATCCATATGTCTAGCAACATTCATTAAAATATTTTGTGATTTTCTTTAGATATTATTGATTCAACGTTTGTGTGAATGCACACCATCATCAGTTCATCCTCATAAATTATCTTTCCGGCTCTAACGTCATCTGAACATGAACTCGTTCTAGACAAATCAACCTTGATTTATTGTCCAATCTAAGTCCATTCAACTTAGTTGTATTTGATCAGAGCATCTGATTCTGATACACCAACCTGGAAATCATAAATTCCTTTGGTATTTAAGTACCGATATAATTCATGTGTTCTATGATCCGATGCCTTGCGTTTCTTTCTTCCTCTGATTGAGTACCGATATTCACATCAGGTTCTTTGTGAACCGCCACACCCATTGTTGGGTTATTATCCGATAACATCCTTTACATTCAAAAATTCTTGTGATATTCCTCCCCTGATACATGATGCCATTGGTAAATTGCGTCTTCTCCTTTTGATAGGTTGTACCCTATGCTTTTGTCACACATGCTTTCTTTTCGAGCATGTGTTAACTACTATTGAAGTTTGTGGTATATGTTCCTTAGATGACTTGATGGGTTAACCCTATACCTTCCTAAATCTGTGTGATCCCAAGGGTTTTCACGATTCTTACTCTTCTGGTGTTTTGCCAGATAATCCTTCAAAGCTACAACCACATCAAAGGCGAGGAGTAAATGGCACATGATGCATTGATGAAGTGCGAGTCGACCTTGAACCTTGTGTTCATGCCCATGGAAACGATCTTGATCCTATTATAGAAGCTTCTCGTATCAATAATCATTCATTGTATCATTTGAACTTGTATATGTGATATGGTACTTCGCAATCGTGGTTCCGACCAGGGTTGTTCTTCTTTGATCCCATATGTAGACAAGTTAAAGTCCTTATCTTCCACAGATCAATACATTAGTCTAACCTCTATTCTGATCTGCCTCCGAGTAAAATCCCCGGTATCTCGAGAATATCACAGAGCAATATAACTTGTGATGTGCTCCTCGTCAACTATGATATTTCATTGGTTCCGGTTTTCCTCGTGTTCTAAGTTGTTGGACACTCAAGGACACCGATAAAGGAATTGAGTAGGCATTGCGATTCAACAACTCTTAGTAGTACTCTTTCCTTATGAATTTGTACTCGATCACGTCTTTCCAAGCTGTTAGGCTACATCATCATTGTCATGCTAGAGCTTGAGCCTGCTATCTCCGTCCTTTATCCCCGGAATGCATTTCCAGCAGTGCAATACACTTACATCAAGCTTTCAACGTCGTGTTGGTTGTCCTGAAAGACAAGTTCGACTCTGAGCTAGCAGCCTTATCTGTATGTCCGACAACATTCCTTTGCTTGATCTCGTCACTGGTCGATCATTCCTTTGCTTGATGTCGTCACTGGTCGATCATTCCTTTGATTGATGTCGTCACTGGTCGATCACATCTTCATGTAACTTCTCGACAATATGTGTCGTGATGTTCATCATCATCATTTCAAGCTCTTCCAGGATATCAATCAAATTAATGATGAGGAATACCATCCTTTCCCCTTGATGATTTATGTTATCATCGACAACCCTATTGCCTTCCCTCCAACCCAAACTTGTTCGTGTTTCGTGTTGACCCTAGAGTTCCTTGTTATCCAGCTTATGTTATGTTCTACCTTGGAGTATTGCCATCCTTTATGTCAAGTGTGTTGTGACAATTGATGCACCTCTTAATAATTCTTGGCATGGTGATACTTCTCGCCATCACCATTCATTTCTTGATCCCCTTGTTGTTCCTAATTGGAATACTGACAAGTAAAGTTTGATGAATGATTCCAATACTTCTAGCAATCCTATTGCTTTGAAGTTAATAACTAATTGTTTCATATTTATTGTATTGGTTGTTGGCTCACCATTTTAGCATTGGTCGTGCTGTTGAGTCCGTATTTCCGAGTGCACCCTTCGACCAATGTTAAATTGTTGTTGTCCCCTCGAGCATACATCATTATGTCATTTGATCTGACAAATGCTATCTCCTTGATCTTATAATTTTCGAAATTCATCCCTATCAAAATTTTGAGGGATTGTTGTTGAGCCCATCGGCCACACCCTCCACTTATCCATGTTTCCACGATGAAGCTCATGAAAGCATTATCTTTGTGCCTAGCTCATGAAGAATATATTTGATAGAAGACATGTGTTACCCAAAGTTCATGTGCATTCTTATCGTCGTGAATGTGAGAAAGTTTTGTTTCGCTTCCTCTCGGGTCATCCCGAATCATTCACGCATGTGTGAGGTGTTATATGTTTTGAAGATTTGCTACCATCATTTCATATAACTTCTCTTAGCACCCCAAGCCACCGATTGATTTGATGAAGGAAAGTAAGTTTCCTTCATAAGAGCTAATCCTGGTTCACACAAGGACCTTGATATCCTCGATGATGGTTCCCAAATCATAACTTAGATGCATTTCGTTGTAAGAATTCCATGTGGCCATGAATGTCTTGACATTGTATTCACGTGTCTTACAATCCAGCTCATGATACAAGACTTGCTCCCGTAGTTCATATCCCGAGGATCTTGCATCATCATCTCATAAATTGTTGTTGCCCTATTTTCTTATCACGCACCCTGAGCCTGAGCTATCCTAACACCAATCATATTTGAATCTCGGGCATAAATGATGGTTGTAACATTGACCAAGAATTATAAATTTGGTCTTATATAACCCGGTACGGTGATGTCTTGTCTAGCACACCTAGACGGAGGACCTATTGTTATAGTATCTTGTTCAGCAAGATTCACCTATTTTCCATGAGGAAATCATATGACTTATTTTATAAGTGGTTCCTCATGAATCCCTTGTGTTCCCAAATTCTGACACTTATATGATGACCGTGTCGATGCTACCTCGAAGCACATATTTGGTACTTCAAATGTCAACAGGAACATTGGAAGCGCATAAACCCTTCTTGTATTCTAATATATCCGCGCAGTGATAATTCCCAGCTTAGGTAAAAATCTCATTGTACAACTGTGTCAACAAGACCAGGTTACTATTGTGGGTAACATTTCTGTAGCCGCTGATGGACGAGAGCTTTGCCTACTAGCCCGCCTCGTTTCAACGAGCGGGAAAATGGTTCTATTCCCCCCCCCCCCCCCGCACTTGGTACCGACGTTGTTGCCAACGTAAGTGACAGGTTATCCTCTGACATGTCTTGCTATTAAGACCATACAAGATGTCACCGCTCTGCCTACTCTTGGCCCGCATGATGGGCCCATAACCCAAAATTTCCACAGGATCAAAACCTAATTCTCCTATACATCTTTGACTCCAAAGTATCCTTTACACTTGGCTTCGTATGAAATTCCCGAGCCACCGTCCAATGGGACGATCAATTCTTGTATCAGGCTCAATACTTATCTCATTTCTCTAAACCCCCTTTCATATCTGCTTAGGCAGGTATCCTTTACACAGGTTTCATTGCCTAATCGTTTGAAACCTCTATACCATCACATAGTATTCTTGATGAATTCCGTGAGTTACAATTGGAAAAATATTTCAGGTCCTCTTCCGTGAGTTGACCGTCACATGCCCAACTTTGTGTTGCTACGTTCTTCTAGATTTATATCATGTATCTCATTCATAGGACGATGAAGATCCCGAGGGAGGATGACGAATTCATCGGGTTGATCTAAGTTAGAGAATTGAATACTTCAACGAAAAGGTTGAATTTCTTCGGGAAGAATAAACAAGACCGAGGAGACTCGTTAGAATTTCGTAACCAAATGTTTCCCTCTTACCCCTACCTCTTAGTTCTCGGGACGAGAATTTCTTTTAGTGGTGGAGAGTTTTGATATCCCCAGATTATGCTACAGTAACCCCATGTAATTAAGCTACAATAACACGGGGATTCAGCTAATACATTTTGCTAATCAAGTTATGATCACTATTGGAATCAAACCCTCATTCAAATTCCTTTGCAATTCAAATTCATTTCAAAAGTGGATTTAAAAGTTTTGCAAATTTCAAATTAAAAATCAAGAATGGGTTGCAAATAATCCCCTAGTAAATATAAAATTGTAACCACCTCTTTTTAAGTATTTAAAAGATTTAAAACCATTAAACTAGAGGCCAAAACAATAAATTGCATGCCTTTTAAATTATGTAAATTCCAAACCTTTTTCAAATGCCCCCAAACTTTTTGTGGCCTAGTCTAATACTACCACATAATTATTGGAGCAATTTCAAGATTTACAAAAGTCTTTTGGTATTAAAAGTAAATTAAATATTAAATAATAAATTAAAAACAAAATGAAAAAAGAAAGAAAAAGAAAAGCCCCGGTTCCCTCACATTTGGGCCGGCCCACTTACCCCAGCCTCTCCCACGACCCACTCCCCCTTCCCCCGTGTGGTTATAAAAGGGGTGCCAGCCCCAACCCTAGGTTCTTTTCCCCTATCCCTTCCCATTTCCCACCCTAGAACGGCGGCGCCCTCATCCTCCCTCGACCCTGCCCATGTGCGCCCGAGCCGTCGATGCCTCGCCGACACCGGCGACCATGGCCGTTGCCGCCGGATCCTCCCCAACCCCTCCCCGCCGGCCGACCACACGCCTCGCTGCCCCCTTCCCACAAACGACCATGAGGCCACCCCTTCCTCCTCACCTTCCCCTCCCCTTCCAATCCGGCACCTCACCGCCGCATACCCCATCCCCCTCCGACGAGCCCCCCATCCATAGTCGCAGCCGCATAAGCAGGCGCCAAACCCTGTCGGCCGCGCCCTGGCTCCGCCCGCTACATGCCCGCACCTATGTTTCCGCTCCCAAGTCCGTCGATGCACCAAGCCGCCCGGGCCACCGCCTCTGACTGCGCTTGCCTCCGGCCGCCATGTGCCGCTTGTGGCTGCGCTGCTGCTCCCCACGCGTCGTGCCTCCGGTCCCGCTGCTCGCCTCGTACCACCGCCCTGTTCACCGCGAGCGCTGCTACAGTGCCCCTCCGGCCATCTCCGCACCCACTACTACCGCCCATCGACATGCGCCAAAGAAGTCGACCCGTAGCCGCTCTCTGCTGACCAAATGGTCGCCGGAGCCGCGAGCTTGGCGCTCCTATGCCACCTCTATAAGGCACCACCAGCGCGCTCTTGATTAAACCAAAGGGCTAGCCCACTGCCAGGTGGGGCCCGACCCGTTTTAGATTTAGTTTAGGATTAATTAGTGCCTAATCTACCTAATGTCTCAGTCACATGTGGCCCCGTATGGCTAATAACTCCCCTTGATTAAAAGTACATCTCTGTTAAAATATGTGTCAATGACAAGTGGGCCACCATCCCTCATTCTTTTTTTCTGTTAAAACAATTTTTAATAAGCCGAGACAACGAGATGTGGCCCCACTCATAAGTTGGACCAAGTGAACAGTCAACTCAATTGACTGCTGACTCGAATGTTGACTTGGTCAAATGGGCCCTCTAGACCCACGTGTCATCCATTACGGCTAGCCCATAGTGGGTACAATAGGTATTTATTGTTTTAATTCGAATTAATATTAGATTCAGGAAATCATTAAACTTCTGAAAATTGTATAAAATAATTTATAACTCGGATGAAAAAGTTTTATACATGAAAGTTGATCACAAAAACGAGACGAGCCCGGATATGTTGCTCGTTCATTTGTTACACGTCGCTAGCATAGCAAATATGAAATTTTTCCATCGTTTTTGCGTGTCCAGTAGTAGCCAGAGGCATGAGAAATATCGTCAGGTATTTTACCGATCCGTCTATAACATGTAGTACTACGATAGATCATGCCTAGTTGTGCATATTGACATGCCATGCATCGTGCTGCATGTGTGCTTTATACTTATTGTTTCTTCCCCCCTTTTCTTACCGGTAGACCCCGAGACTGACGCTGCTGCCGGGTGCGACTACCTTTCTGATGACCAGCCCTTTCCCGCAGAGCAACAAGGCAAGCAAACTCCTCCTTGATCATTCCTATATCGCCTATTCTTTCTCCCTCATGCTTGCATTAGATTTTGCTACTATTGTAGATAGCTCCTATTCTGATGCATAGCCTGTTTTTGATGAACTGCTACTTTACTCTACCGCACTTTAATTTGCTTAGTATAGGTGGAGCAGGGACCCCCTTTGACCCATTAGTCCAGTTGCCCCTACTTTTTCATTAAGTGTCGATCTTTTGATTGACGAACCAGGACCCGTCCCATCACTCACACCCCCTTAGTTGTACGACCATGTAGTGCTACTATCGAGTACCGAGGGTGACACCTCGATACGTACTCCTGATGTTAGCTTTGTAGTGTAGTTAACCGGTGGTGGTTTATGGAGGGTGATTCCTCCTTCACCACCTTCGAAAACGACTCTGTTGTGCAACCCCTCAAGCGTGATCCAGTGAGGGTGGTTCTCCCTAGCCACCTTGACGGTTACATCGTTCGGAATCCATCGAGGGTGATACCTCGGATCCCCCTGATGTTTTAGCCACACAGTTACTTGACCTTGCCACTGGATACATGAGGTGTGTTGTGGGTGGATTCCTGCGTGAATCTGATGAGGCGTGGCCGGGCATTCTGGGCCCTTGCCACACATCCTCGAGACGGGCGACGGGACCACGTATCGTGGATTGCAGATTGTCGCCATAGTGTTAATTAAAATGCTAAGGGGATTTGGTTATTTTATTTGAGTTGGTCGGGAGGCGTTTTCGCACTAACCTTCATGTGGGAGGAGTGATGGGCTCTCGACGTCGTGGTATCAACCAAAGCTCTCAGACGTTAGCAATGGAGCGGTGCGCACTCGAGTGGCCCGCATAATCATCGTTCTTGTATAAGAGGTACGAGGACTCACATCGGCTGCCCTTGCATCATGCAGGAGCACAAAGGGTGATGGGCCCATGACCCCTGCGCGCTTAAGATTTAGACCGACAGGTTGGCCTCTCAGTTGAGCCTAGGTAGGGCTGCGACGTATTGATTTTCTGAGGCCTGGTGTTACCCAGGAAAGTGTCTCCGGCCAGAGTTTATCAAGCGTGTTGGGTACTGTGGTGCACCCCTGCAGGGAAGAAAATTAACTATTCGAATAGTCGTGTCCATGGTTACATGATGACTTGGAGTTATGCCCCAATATAATACAACTTCAACTGTTACTTAGCTGGAAGTGTTCTTTGGGTTTGCTTTCTCGTAGGGAGTAAAGCACGGATCTCTGGACATGACCTTAATTAATATTGCTACAACAATATGACTATATATTTGTGCTACTTGTTCTACACTCATCTATTTCTGCAAGACCCCTCAAGATGCTAGTCTTTGATAGGACTAGTCCACTCTCTCTAATCTCAAATTGCTGCAGTGAGTCCACATATAACCCCTTTCCTTTGATACTGAGGCAGATTTACTATAGTTCTGATGTCAGTCTTGTGAGTAATTTGGATGAGTACTCACCGTTGCTTTGCTCCTCCTTTTCCCCTTGATACAACTACTGCGAGCCTGCGACCAGATGTTGGAGCCGAGGAGATGCGTATCCCGCTGACGACATTTGCTACCCCGACGGTGCCGACTACTACATGGAGGCCGCTAACAACTAGCAGTACTTTAGGAACTTCCCACATAGGAGGCCTTGCCTCGTTCGAACAATGTATCTTTTGTGTTAGCCTTATCTAAGGCATCTCCTCTCGTTATGTCCGCTCTCAGATATTTGTTGCTTCCGCTGACTCATGTGTTTCTCGAGCTTCTGTATTCGAGCCCTCGAGGCCCCTGCTTGTAATATGAAGCTTGTATGTTTTTATTTGTGTCTACAGTTGTGTTGTGATATCTTCCCGTGAGTCCTTGAGCTTGGTCGTACGCATTTGCGTGTATGGTTAGCGTACGATCAAATCAAAGGCGTCACACTTTGTCTAACTATACACCGATAGAGGTTACCCCGTGGGCCGTACATAAAATTGGCACATGTGTTAATGGCTTGACCTCGGCCGGTGTCGTACACTAACCGGGGCTAGTAACTTGCCTCCCCACGCAAAAGCTCCTATGACTAAGTGAAAGTTATAAAGCCTGAATATCTGATTGCTTCGTTTCCACCAAAACACAACTGCCTTCGAGAACCGAGATGTCAGCTAAGAGTTGTATTATTAGTATGAAAATACCCTGCATAGTATCTACAAAGGGGTAGAAGCTGGCGATGAGCCACTTTCAGATTATAAATAGTCGCAATGGAGTCAAAATAGCATATAGCATAAATCATTTATATTCAATATGCGAGTGCTGCCTTCCGTAATCACCGTTATAAAGCCATAAATATGCATCAATTTGACTTAAGATTTTGGCCAAGATGGGTTGCGTGGCTCTTGTGCTTATCCCCTACATTCTCGATTGTTACTTCTGGGTCATCCGGGTTAGTACCTCAGGTTGGGTGAATCCAAAAGCTAGCCATCTTAAGAATATAATTGGTCGGCAACAACGGAAGTGAAAATTTTGGTTCATTAAAGACCATAGAGTTCGGGAACATTCCCCAAACTAAATCCTCAATATTTTCCTCCCACATTGATCGGAGTTGAGGTTTCAAGATCATGGTCAAACATGATATCCTAGGAAAAGGAACTTATAAATGAACTATTTTTCGAGAGGATGTTCTTTTATGTTAAATAAGTAATCTCTCCGCGTACCTTTGTTTATAAAACCGTATGGCCGGATTGCCTTGTTTTCCATAAATCTTTGCCCTTATAAAGGCTTTATAAATTAGGACAAACACTCCTCGGCTAGTGGTCGAGGAGGTTGCAACCGATGGTCGGTCAACAAAGTGTTGTACAATGCAGATCCGAGCATTAATGATGTAAAGTACTTGGATACATAGAATCATTATATTTAAATTGTGTCAAAAATAACAAATGTTGTGTCAAACAAATATTGATCCTTAATACAATTTCCGAGGAGATTCGATCCTCAGGTCAGTCGGCCACACCCAACCTGAGTCTCGGAGGCAACACACACCTGACGAAAACTTGATTTAGTTCGGAAAGAGGCGGGATATCTTCTTGTTTGAGGTGTAGTGCATGGTGATTCTTCTCGGAGAAATTTTATCGACTTACAGTTCGACATCTTCCCTGCCGAGCTCCACCTCAGTGTTGTCAAAACACACTTAATAGATGAAATAGTTCCCCAGGAGATATGATCCTAGGTTCGGTCATGTTGCCCAACCCAAGTCTCGGGGGCTACTAGTTATATAGCTCGTCATAGAATAAATTACACCAACTGAAAAATATTTTCCGACCCGTAGTTCGGCATCTCTCCTACCGATCTGCACCTTGGCATTGTCAAAACATACACAACAAATGCAAAATAGTTTTCGAGGAGATTATGATCCTCGGGTCGGTCGGCCGCACCCAATCTGAGTCTCACGGGCTACTGGACACCAAGTTTTAATTCCTGAAGTATGTTGTCGAGTAAGGAATTGATCCTTAGGCCAATTTCACGAATCGACATGAGTCTCAAGGGCTACTAGGATTAGCAGTTTTATTTTTTTTCCTTCAGGTGCATCTCGGGTTTTAGACCGGCACACACCTTGAGAGCTAGTGTCTATACATCTTGGTAGTAAATAAATTACACCAATTGGAAATAAATTCCGCAAAAAACAGCCCGAGACCGAGGTGGTGCACCACCTCGGAAGCAGTCTGGCATATAGTTTGGATGTGAATGGGCGGCTCCATAAAAGACTATTCTAGGATTTAAGCTCGGATGAACTCCTTCAAATTTTCATAGACCGAGGTAATCTATGACACCTCGGATGCCGACCAGCGTTGGAGCTCGGCTACAAAAAGACACCTCGAATGCAGTCCGATGCTGGAGCTCGGACGCAAGAGTATACCTCGGATGCAATTCGGCATTGGAGCTCGGACGCAAGAGGATATCACCGCACGAGAAACATTTCAAACCCAAGGTGTGGCATGAAAAATTACAAGGCATTAAGAAAGGCTGATAACTTAAAGGGGCTCCTCGGATGCCCGATGTGTGAACTCTTCGGATACACCTCGGCGATCCTCAAGATCATTGACGGGAAGATTTGTTGAACCAGTTTTCAAGAACAACGAACGAAGATGAAGAATAGTTAGGAAGAACCGAGGAGCGTCCCCAACTTGAAGACCTATGCTCGAAAATTAGGAAGTCATCGACGGCCGAACTGGTGTTGTCCGAACATAAAAGGGGAGAATAACTCACCCCGAAAGTCGAAGACTTTGGACGTATGATGCTAAAGATCAAGACTACTGCATTGGCGGCCAGTTGAGGGGCTACAGAGGGCGTCCGGGACTAAGGGGTCTGATGTCCCACAAGCGTATCAGATCGCAGTAGTTTTCAAGGGTAGAGTATTCAACCCAAATTTGACAATCCCCGGCAACGGCGCCAGAAAAAGCCTTGTTGACGGGATGTTAGCGCCAACAAAGTCTTGAAACAAGTAACATCGGAGTAGCAAGGAACAGTTGTAGCAGCAGCAGCAGCAAAGCGACAAGTAACAGCAGTAGTGACAGCAGCAGCAAAGTGAAAAGTAACAACAGTAAAGTGGCCCAATCCCTTTGGTAACAAGGGACAAGCCTAGGCAAAGTAACATAGTGAGAACCAGTAGTAAAAGACTCGTAGGCAATGGATCGGTGATGGGTGAGTATGACGGATGTGATTCATCATGTAACAACTATAATACGGAGAGATATGTAACTAGCTCCAGTTCGTCAATCTAATGTAGGCATGTATTTCGTATGTAGTCATACGTGCTTAGGGAAAAGAACTTGCATGACATCTATTGTCCATCCCTCCCGTGGCAGCGGGGTCCTAATGGAAACTACGGGATATTAAGGTTCTCCTTTTAATAAAGAACCGGACCAACGCATTAACACGCGGTGAATACATGAACTCCTCATACTATGGTCATCTTCGGGAGTGGTTCCGGCTATTGTCACTCCGGGGTTGCCGGGTCATAACACATAGTAGGTGACTACAACTTGCAAGATAGGATCTAAAACACACATATATTGGCGACAACATAATAGGTTTAGATCTGAAATCATGGCACTCGGGCCCTAGTGACAAGCATTAAGCATAGCCAAGTAGTAGCAACATCAATCTAGAACATAATGGATACTAGGGATCAATCCCCGTCAAGAACTAACTCGATTACATGATAGATCTCATCCAACTCATCATCATCCAGCAAGCCTACGATGAGATTACACACGAACGATGAAGAGCATCATGGAATTGTCGATGGAGAAAGGTTGATGATGACGATGGCGACGATTTCCTCTCTCCGGAGCCCAAAACGGACTCCAGATCTGCCCTCCAGATGAAGAACAAGATGTGGCGGCGCCTCCGTATCGCAAAACGCAATGAAACCTTCTCTCTGATTTTTTTTCCAGGCGAAACAGAAGATATATAGCTGAGATTGGGGGCGATGGTGCCACATGGGCCCCACAAGCATTGACAGTATCTAACATTGAGTGCAGGCATGAGTAGGACACAAATCACCATGAACATGAACATCATAGAGGTTATGTTGATTTTGTTTCAACTACATGCGTGAACATGCGCCAAGTCAAGCCACTTGAATCATTCAAAGGAGGATACCATCCTATCATACTACATCATAGTCATCTCAACATTCATGTTGGCAACCAAGACAGACCATTATAAGCTCCTAGCTAAGTAAGCATGGCATAAGCAACTATGATCTCTAAGTTGTCATTGCAAACATGTTTCTCTCACAACAAAGCTGAACTAGGCATAGTGAGCTAGTCATATTTACAAAAACAAAATAGATCGAGTTCATACCAGCTTTTCCAGGCTCAATCACTTCATCATATATCGTCATTATTGCCTTTCACTTGCACAACCGAACGATGTGAACAATAATAAGCGTGCTCGTGCATTGGACTAAAGGTGGAATCTGCACGCAAACACAAAGGAGAAGACAAAGTAATATGGCTCTTTGAAAGCTAAATAGGTATGCATGCAAGATCCACCAAACATTGTAACCAATATCTTCTACCTTGACCCAACGAAAAATAAAACTATCTACACGGGAAAGCTCCCAACAAGCAAAAGAAGAAAAAGAAAAAAATGGTTTACTTCTCAAACTAGAAAGACACACGAAAACAAAACGAGAAAAAGAAAATAAACTAGCATGGATGATACAATGGCAAAGTGTGAACACCGGCTAACAAAGTGAAAGCATAAGCAAGAATGTAAAGTCGGTGAGAACACATACTCCCCCAAGCTTAGGCTTTTGGCCTAACTTGGTCTACTCCCATGCAGGGAAATAACCAGCTCCTGGGTACTCTGGAGTGAACTGAGGATGCCACTGCTGTGTGAGCTCTTGTGGCTCCCAGGATAAACCGGCGTCTGGTACTCGACTGCGGCTCGGGCACGGGCACCTGTGGTTGGGCCAAGCCCCAATATACGTAGATGTCCGAGGGCATAATAGTGTACCTGCCTGCATGAAGATTGAACAAAGAAGGAGGAGGCAAAGTTATAGTCTCACGAGTACCCTGACTAAATACCAGGTTATAAATCATCCTTCTATTCATATCTCTATCAAGAAAGTCATGGCGAACCATGCTATTGTAATCTAGATATCTCTCGGGAAGAAGAATCTCTTCTTCCTCCTCCAGTCTAATAGGTATCTCAAAGTGTCTAGCAAGATGAGTAGCGTAGATACCTCCATAGACAACACCCTTAGAACGGTTCAGGTTCAACCGTTGAGCTACTATAGCGCCCAAGCTATAAGTTTTATCGTTATAAAGGGCTTCGTGCAAGAGCGCAAGATTTGGGGAACTAAGTGACCCAGCTTTCCCACGGCCAATCAAACATTTTCCCAGAAATAGTGAGAAGTACCGAAGCACGGGAAAATGAATGCTAGCAGCTCTAGCGCAAGACACTCCTCTCTCCTCTCCTACAACAATTGTACCAATGAAAGCTTCCAAGTTCCGTGGACGAGGTTCATGAATATCCCCAACGTAAGGCAATTTGCAAACATTCCAAAAATCCTGGAGTGACATGCGCTGGGGGATATCATAAAGTTTAAACTCAACCATAGGAGGATTCTTCCTCGGATAGAAGTGAAAGCTTTGTATGAAGATATTAGTGAGGAGGAAGTATGGCGGACACTTATCTTCAACGAAGGCGGTAAGGCCTGCGTTCTCCACCAAGTGATAAAAGCCTTCATAAAGTCCAGCGGCGCGTAAGAACACATCGCTTGGCCATTCGCACGCTTGAACTTCCGCGACTCGAGGGACCGGATACTTGGGCTTCTTCTCACTTCCATCATCCTTGGGGTCACGGCTTGACGAGCCTCTTTAAAACCTTCTCATCTTTTCCTTTTCCTATCTCTGAAAATTTCTGAAATTTTTAGTGATTCTAAGGAAAAGTGAATAAGGCTCAACAAAACTCATAGCAACTACTCCCACAAGTGCCTAGAGGCCATATTACGCATCGAAACTACTTGGGACGAGCTAGAATCAGCATGCAAAGCTCAAGAACATGGTCACCAAGGCAGCAAAAATATGCGGAGTATAAGGCACTAGAGCAAAAAACTAATTGGACCAATGAGGAGTCCTTACCAAGGAGTAATTTCCCCAAAATAGTTCGGAGAATGGTGATTTGAGCAAAGAGTTCGAAAATCCCAGCAAGAGGAGCAAGAACACGAGTTTGAGCTCTGAAACGATTTTTTCTCGAGGTAAGAGAACTGGATGGGAGCAAGAATGAGTGGAAGGGGTGCCTGTGAGCCCCACGACCCTGGGTGGCGCGGCCAGGGGGGTGCCCGCGTCCCTAGGGCTTGTGGCCCACTAGTGTGGCCCCCAGACAGACTCTTTGTCCCGGAATTTTTCAAATATTCCAGAAAAAATCATACTTGATTTTCACAGCGTTCGGAGAACTTTGATTTTCGGGGTACTTTTCTACCGGACGCTAAAACAGAAAACTCGGAAAACTAAACTAAATCTATGATTTTTCTTCTAAGTAGTCCAAAGTGAAAGCTTGGAACAGAGGTTTGTGACTCCTTGATTCATCCATCTCAGGGTCATCGAAAGAAATCCGTCAATGGGGTTGATCAAATCCCCTTGACAAAACTTTCTCGAATCGCAAAAGAAGACGGGGAATTTCCGAATAGTCACTAGGTCACCTCAATGGGGATGTGTATCTCCCCAACAAGCAAATCATACTTCATCTTGACACGAGGAATAGGGCATTCAAAGCTCCCAATAAGAATCGATGAAGTTTTTTCGATAGCACTGATGCAATGTACTCGATATTGTTTCTTCGGAAAGTGCACCGTGTGCTCATTACCGTTGACATGGAAAGTGACATTGCCTTTGTTGCAATCTATAACAGACCCTGCAGTGTTTAAAAAGGGTCTTCCGAGGATGACAGCCATGTCATCGTCCTCAGGAATATCCAAGATAACAAAGTCCGTTAAGATAGTGGTGTTAGCGACCACAACAGGCACATCCTCGCAAATGCCGATAGGGAAAGCAGTTGATTTGTCGACCATTTGCAGAGAGATTTCAGTGGATGTCAACTTATCCAGTTCAAGTCTATGATAAAGAGAGATAGGCATAACACTAACACCGGCTCCAAGTTCGCATAACGCAGTTCTAACGTAGTTGCCTTTAATGGAGCAAGGTATAGTGGGCACATCGGGATCACCTAGTTTCTTCGAAGTTCCACCCTTCAAAGTGTAATTAGCGAGCATGGCGGAGATCTCAAGATCAGGTATCCTCCTCTTATGAGCCACAATATCTTTCATGTACTTAGCATACGGAGACATCTTGAGCATACCAGTCAAACGCATCTGCAGAAAGACAGGTCTGATCATCTCCACGAAGCGCTCAAAATCCTCATCATCCTTTTTCTTGGATGGTTTGGGAGGAAAGGGCATAGGTTTCTGAACCCATGGTTCGCTTTCTTTACCATGCTTCCTAGCAGCAAAGTCATTCTTATCGTATCTCTTAGTCTTAGGCTGTGAGTTATCAAGATCAGGTTCAATCTCCACATCCTTTTAATTGCTAGGTTGAGCATCAACATGAACATCACTATTGATATTATCATTAGGCTCATGTTCATCACCAGATTGTGTTTCAGCATCAGAGATAGAGGCATGGTTTGGACTCTCAGGTGTAGCAGCAATAGGGTTGCTAGCGTGCAGGTTCCTATCATCTTTCTTCTTCTTTCTAGGATGACTAGGTGCATAAGTGCTAACTCCTTGAGAATCTTGTTCAATTCTCTTCAGATGACCCTCATGATACAGAGGTTCCTGGGTCATTCTACCGCCTCTAGTGACGACTCTGACAGAATTGTCATTCAACTTATTGAGCAAGTTATTCTGAGCTTTAAGTACTTGTTCTACCTGAGTAGTAACCATAGAAGCATGCTTACTCAGAAGCTTAAGATCATTGACATTTCTATCCTCACAAGCACTTAAATGACTAAGCATACGAGCATTCTTTTCCAATTGTCTGCTAACATAATCATTGAAACTCTGTTGTTTGACAACGAAGTTATCAAATTCATCCATGCATAAGCTAGTAGGTTTATCAAAAGGAATATCACTCTCATCAAACCTACGCAGAGAATTTACTTCTACTACCTGTATCAGGTTATCGAGACCATGGATCTCTTCGATAGGTGGTAGATTTTTGACATCTTTAGATTTAATGCCTTTCTCTCGCATAGTTTTCTTAGCTTCTGGCATATCTTCAGAACTGAGGAATAGAATACCTCTTTTCTTCGGAGTTGGCTTAGGAGGTGGTTCGGGAATAGTCTAAGCATTCTCATTGCACAAGAAGTTGTTCAGCAGAATCTCAGCTTGTTCTACGGTTCTTTCCCTAAAAACACTATCGGCACAGCTATCTAAGTTGTCTTTGGAAGCATCAGTAAGTCCATTATAGAAGATATCAAGTATTTCGTTTTTCTCAAGAGGGTGATAAGGCAAAGCATTCAGCAGCTGGATGAGCCTCCCCCAAGCTTGTGGGAGACTCTCTTCTTCAGCTTGAGCAAACTTGTATATTTCCTGCAAGGCAACTTGCTTCTTATGGGAAGGGAAATATTTTTCAGAGAAGTAGTAGACCATATCCTGGGGGCTACACACACAACCAGGAGCAAGAGAAGTGAACCAGGTCTTAGCATCATCCTTTAGAGAGAAAGGAAACAGCTTGAGCATGTAGTAGTGGCGGATCTTTTCCTCACTAGTGAATAGGGTGGCTATATCGTGCAGTTTGGTAAGATGGGCTACAACCATCTCAGACTCGTAACCATGAAAGGGATCAGATTCGACCAGAGTGATTAACTCAGGGTCGACAGAGAATTCATAATCCTTATCGGTCTCAAAGATGGGCGAAGTGGCAAACTTCGGGTCGTATTTCATCCTAGCGTTCAGAGATTTTTCTTTCCACTTGCGGAGAAGTTGCTCAACATCATAGCTATCCTTACACGCAAGAAAATCCTCAGCTATCTCTCCCTCCATAACATAGAGCGTATCAGGCATAACAGGCATAGTAGCAGGTTCTACTTCAATAGTATCAACAGTTTCAGAAGTATCATCACATCTAGCAGCAACTCTAGCAAGTTGTGCATCAAGGGCACCAAGTGGCAAAGTAGTATCAAGCATAGCATCATCAGGCATAGTATCAAGCATAGCATCATCAGGCATAGTATCAAGCATAGCATCATTAGGCATAGTATCAAGCATAACATCATGGACAGCAGAAGTAGCATCATCAAGCACATGCGACATATCAAGATTTCTGGCAGGAGGTCATGTCGCAAACATACTCATAACTGAAGGTGAATCAAGTGCAGAGCTAGATGGCAGTTCCTTACCTGTCCTCGTAGTGGAAGGTAAGATTTCAGTTCTTGGATCTTTCGGATTCCTCATAGTGATCAGCAGACGTCAATCCCAAGTGACTCAGAGAATATAGCTATGCTTTCCCGGCAACGGCGCCAGAAAAAGCCTTGATGTCCCACAAGCGTATGGGATCGCAACAGTTTTCGAGGGTAGAGTATTCAACCCAAATTTATAGATTCGCTCACAAGGGGAAGCTAAAGAATATTCTCAAGTATTAGCAGCTGAGTTGTCAATTCAACCACACCTGAAAGATTAGTGTCTGCAAGCAAAGTTTCAGTAGCAAGGTAGTATGATAGCAACGGCACCAGAAAAAGCTTTGACAATCCCCGGCAACGGTGCCAGAAAAAGCCTTGTTGACGGGATGTTAGGGCCAACAAAGTCTTGCAACAAGTAACATTGGAGTAGCAAGGAACAGTAGTAGCAGCAGCAGCAAAGCGACAAGTAATAGCAGTAGTGACAGCAGCAGCAAAGCAACAAGTAACAGCAGTAAAGTGGCTCAATCCCTTTGGTAGCAAGGGACAAGCCTAGGCAAAGTAACGTAGCGAGAACCTGTAGTAAAAGACTCGTAGGCAATGGATCAGTGATGGATGAGTATGGCGGACGTGATTCATCATGTAACAGCTATAACATGGGGAGATATGTAACTAGCTCCCGTTCGTCAATCTAATGTAGGCATGTACTCCGTATGTAGTCATACGTTCTTAGGGAAAAGAACTTGCATGACATCTATTGTCCATCCCTCCCGTGGCAGCGGGGTCCTAATGGAAACTATGGGATATTAAGATTCTCCTTTTAATAAAGAACCGGACCAACGCATTAACACGCGGTGAATACATGAACTCCTCATACTATGGTCATCTCCGGGAGTGGTTCCAGCTATTGTCACTCCGGGGTTGCCGGGTCATAACACGTAGTAGGTGACTACAACTTGCAAGATAGGATCTAAAACACACATATATTGGCAACGACATAATAGGTTCAGATATGAAATCATGGCACTCGGGCCCTAGTGACAAGCATTAAGCATAGCCAAGTAGTAGCAACATCAATCTAGAACATAGTGGATACTAGGGATCAATCCCCGTCAAGAACTAACTCGATTACATGATAGATCTCATCCAACTCATCATCGTCCAGCAAGCCTACGATGAGATTACTCATGAACGATGAAGAGCATCATGGAATTGTCGATGGATAAAGGTTGATGATGACGTTGGCGACGATTTCCCCTCTCCGGAGCCCGAAACGGACTCTAGATCTGCCCTCCAAATGAAGAACAGGATGTGGTGGCGCCTCCGTATCGCAAAACGCGATGAAACCTTCTCTCTGATTTTTTTTCTAGGCGAAACGGAAGATATAGAGTTGAGATTGGGGGCGGTGGTTCCACGTGGGGCCCACAAGCCTGCACGGCGCGACCATAGGGGGTGGCCGCGGCCTGTGGGCTTTTGGCGCACTGGCACGCCCCCACACGTGAATCTTTGCGCAGGTATTTTTCTTTTATTCCAGAAAAAATCTCCGTAAATTTTTAGGACATTCCGAGAACTTTTATTTATGCACAAAAACAACACCATGGCAATTCTGCTGAAAACAGCGTCCGTCCGGGTTAGTTCCATTCAAATCATGCAAATTAGAGTCCAAAACAAGGGCAAAAGATTTTAAAAATGTAGATACGACGGAGACGTATCAGGGTCCTCGGGCCATTGCCCTATCACTATGGGCGGGACTCCTGCGCTACTTTGGGCAGCCGATGACATATATGAGGAAGATTCCACAAGACTTGGTGATCAAGAGATGGAGTCCTCTACACCGACGTAGCCGAGTAGGACTCTTGTTATCCTAGGCCTACAGTGCATTATATAAACCGAGGCGAGTCTAGTCGATAGAAAATCTGATATTCATATGATCTTTAGTCTTAGGGTTCAGGCCATAACATATGATCTCGAGCTAGATCAACTCTACACTTGATACTTCATCATCAATATAAACAAGAGCATGCCGTAGGGTTGTAAGTCCATCAAGAGGGCCCGAACCTGGGTAAACATCGTCTCCTTCGTCCCTTGTTACCCATCGTTCCAAGATCCACAGTTCGGACCCCCTACTTGAGATCAGTCAGTTTCGACACTGATAGTGGTTGCGCATTATTGTGTGCTGGCCCCCTCGGGCATCCCCACGTATATCTCTTCGTCCTATAAATTCGCAATTACCACAAAAACCCTAGGGAGCCACCCGAAGCACTTTTTCACCGCCACAAGTCTGTGTTTCACCATGAGGCCATCTGGAGTCCTTTTCTAGTGTCATGATGGAGGGGGGATCTGCATCTACCTTGATGCTCCCATGGTAATGTGTGAGTAGTTTATGACATATCTAGAGGTTCGTAGCTAGTACCTAGAGGGCGCTCTCTCTCTCTCTCTCCCTCTCTCTCTCTCTTGTTCTTCAATAGAATGATCATCCATCTTCGCTTTGATCTATCCGATGTAATCCTATTGTGTGGTGCGTTTGTTGGGATCCAGTGAATTGTGGGTTTATGTTTAGATTATTCATGATAAAGATATGAGTCTTTTCTGAATTCTAATTATGATTCTTATTTGAATGATTATCATAGCTTTGTAAATCTCTCTGATCCATTGAAATAGTTTGGCCAACTAGATTGATATTTCTTCAGTGAGAGGGGTGCGTTGTAGTGGGTTCAACCTGACGTGTTTCTATGTCCTAGTGATAGAAGGGGACAAGGTACGCCTTTGTATTGTTGCCACTAAGGATGAAACAATGGGGTTAATTCATATTGATTGAGTTCTCTTTGTCTACTTCATGTCATCATTCTCCAAGCATTACTTTGTATGTCATGAACTTAATACGTAGAGAGGCAAGCATAGAAGCGCTCTTGAAGTGGAGTAACAATAATAGGTGGACGCAGGAGTCAACCTATTTGCTTATGGACATGATGCCTATGTACATATGATCAATGCCGTGAATATCACATAACTATATGCTTTTCTATCAAATGACCAACAGTAATTTGTTTACCAACCGTGTGCCTACTACATGAGAGATGCCATAAGGGAAAACTACGCCCCCGGGTCTATTCACTTACAAGTTTACAAACGCTACAAGATCTCACTGCCTTAATTTACTAGTTATTTGCTTTTCACTTTGCAACTTCTATCTACACACTTTAGAGCATCTCTAGCAGCCCCCGTATAAGTGGCCAGCCCCGTAATTTTTTTGTGTTTTACAGTTTTGGTCGCAAAAAGTGTGCAGAACAAAAACCGTAAAAGTGGTCCATCCCGTAAATTTTTGTAGGGGCACGGGAAAACCACACCGAAAACACTTATTTTTAAGGTTGGAAGGACGATTCTTGGGAGAGTCATATACCGGTCAAACCTCGTCGGAGTAAACACGCCAACGCGAAGTTTACCGAAATCAGCCCAAAATTTATCGGAATTCATCACCGCACAACGGAAAAGGCCACTGGATGCTGCAAACGATTGCTCCTGGTTTGAATTGGATGAGCTCGACCCCGTTGTGGCCTCCCATGACCTCAGCCTGGCTGCCGAAATCCTCCCGGCACAATCGGCAAAGGGTACGACTCGGTCGACGCGGCTGGCAACAGAGCAGGACAGTGCTGGCAGGCGGGGGGGGCATGGCTGGCGGGCGACAAGGCATGGCCGGCGAGGCTGGGCGTCACCGACATGGTGATAGGGCACGACGGACGGGGACGGGGCGCGTCCGACATGCGATGGGGCATGGCTGACAGGCGACGGGACACGACCGACAAGCGATGGGGCACGACCGACGGGTTGGACGTGGCCGACGTAGCCGGCTTGATCGATTGGAGGAAGGGGCGGCGGTTGTCGGACCGGAAGAAGGAGCTCTTTATCCCAGATTTACAATTTGTTTTAGAGTTTCTATTCGGCCGTAGGTAAAATGGACCCTTAAAATGCTTTTTTGACCCGTATCCCAGTTTTACACTTTGTGTTTTATGGGGTCTGCTAGAGATGCTCTTACTTGCTTGCAAATAACGAGTCCAAGGGGATCGACAACCCTCTTGCCCGCGTTGGGTGCAAGTGTTTGTTTCTTTTGTGTGTAGTCACTGAAGACGGGGGCTGGTTGTTACTCTATTGGTTCGGTAAACCTTGGTTCTCTACTGAGGGAAATACTTACCTATATTGTGATGCATTACCCGTTCCTCTTCACGGAAAACCCAACGCGGATCACTCCTACGGCAAAATACAACAGCGCCAGAAATTGGCACGTTGATGGAGACTTGTCTTGCGCTGGTTTTTCCCTTGAGGAGGAAAGGGTGATGCAGCACAGGAGCAGTCAGTATTTCCCTCAGTTTGAGAACCAAGGTATCAATCTAGTAGGAGAATCGCGTCAAGTCCAGAGTACCTGCCCAAACACAAAAGAGCTTGCACCCAACGCTATAAAGGGGTTGTCAATCCCTTCAAGATTGATTGCAAAGTGAGATCTGAAGGAGAAAAGTGCAACGAAGTAAAAGTGCAAGGCTAAAAATATGATGTGAAGTAGACCCGGAGGCCATAGTGTTCACTAGTGGCTTCTCTCAAAATAGCAAATAATACGGTGGGTGAACAAATTACTGTCGAGCAATTGATAGAACCGCGCAAAGTGATGACGATATCTAAGGCAATGATCATACATATATGCATCACGTCTGAGACAAGTAGACCGATACTTTCTGCATCTACTACTATTACTCCACACATTGACCGCTATCCATCATGCATCTTGTGCATTGAGTTCATGACGAACAGAGTAACGCCTTAAGCAAGATGACATGATGTAGAGGGATAGACTCAAACCAATGATGAAACCCCCATCTTTTTACCCTTGATGGCAACAACACGATGCGTGCCTCGCTACCCCTTCTGTGACTGGGTGAGGTCACCACACGGTATGAACCCAAAACCAAGCACTTCTCCCATTGCAAGAATCATAGATCAAGCTGGCCAAACAAAACCCACAACTCGAAGAGAATTACAAGGATATGAAATCATGCATAAGAGATATCAGAATAAACTCAAATAAGATTCATAGATAATCTGATCATAAATCCACAATTCATCGTATCTCAACAAACACACCGCAAAAGAAGATTACATCAGATAGATCTCCATGAAGATCATGGATAACTTTGTATTGAAGATCCAAGAGAGAGAAGAAGCCATCTAGCTACTAGCTATGGACCCGTAGGTCTGCGGTGAACTACTCACTCATCATCGGAGAGTTCATGGTGTTGATGACGAAGCCCTCCGTATCCGAATCCCCCTCCGGAAGGGCACCAGAACGTGCCCCAGATGGGATCTTGCGAAGACAGAAGCTTGCGGCGGCGGAAAAGTACTTTCGATGATCTCCTGATTTTTTCTGGAATTATTGGGAATATATAGGCGAAAGACCTAGGGCAGAGGTGGCCCAGTGAGTCCACAAGCCTGGGAGGCACGGGCCCCCCTGGCCGCGGCTAGGGGGCTTGTAGGGTCCCTGGTGGCCCCCTCCCTTGGTTCTCAAGCTTCCCGATCTTCTTTTGTCTTGGAAAAAAATCTTTTTGGAAGTTTCGTTCCGTTTGGACTCCGTTTAAAATCCTCCTCTGAAAGGGGTCCAAAACACGAAAAAAATAGGAACTGGCACTTGGCACTGAGTTAATAAGTTAGTCCCAAAAATATATAAAAGGCATACAAAACATCCAAAGTTTGACAGGATAATAGCATGAAACCATCAAAAATTATAAATACATTGGAGACGTATCAAGCATCCCCAAGCTTAACTCTTGCTCGTCCTCGAATAGGGAAGTGATAAAGACTTAATTTTTGATGTGGAATGCTACCTAACATAGTTGTCCTTTGCAACTTCTTTCGTGTGACATGAATGTTCAGATCCGTAAGATTCAAAACAACAGTTTGCTATTGATACGTCTCAAACGTATCTATAATTTTTGATGGTTTCATGCTGTTATCTTGTCATCTTTGGATGTTTGGTGTACCTTTTATATCTTTTTTGTGACTAATTTATTGATTCAGTGCCAAGTGCCATTTCCTGTTTTTTCTGTGTTTTTGGCTCTTTTCATATCTGATTTTGGAACGGAGTCCAAACGGAATAAAATCCCCGAAATGATTTTTTCCCGAACGGAAGAAGATCAGGGGGCTTTTGGGCCAAGCCAGGAGGGCTATAGGGAGCCCACAAGCCCCCACTCCGCCAACAGGGGGAGGCGGCGGTGGGCAGGCTTGTGGCCTCCCTGGTGCCCCCCTGACCTAGATCTTGCGCCTATATATTCCCTAAAAATCAGAAAAAAAATCAAGGGAGCCACCAAAATACTTTTCCGCCGCTGCAAGCTTCCGTTTCCGCGATATCTCATCTGGAGACCCTTCCCGGCGTCCTGTCGGATTGGACTTTGGAGTTGGAGGGCTTCTTCATCATCATCATCGCCCCTCCAATGACTCGTGAGTAGTTCACTTCAGACCTACAGGTCCGTAGTTAGTAGCTAGATAGCTTCTTCTCTCTCTTGGATCTTCAATACAAAGTTCTCCATGATCTTCATGGAGATCTATCCGATGTAATCTTCTTTGGCGGTGTGTTTGTCGAGATCCGATGAATTGTTGATTTGTGATCACATTATCTATGATATATATTTGGGTCTTTGCTGATTTCTTATATGCATGATTTGATATCCTTGTAAGTCTCTCCGAGTCTTGGGTTTTGTTTGGCCAACTAGATCTATGATTCTTGCAATGGGAGAAGTGCTTGGTTTTGGGTTCTTACCGTGTGGTGACCTTTCCCAGTGACAGTAGGGGCAGCAAGGCACACATTGTGTAGTTTCCATCAAGGGTAACAAGGTGGGCTCTGTCGTAGATATGAGATTGTCCATCTACATCATGTCATCTTGCTTAAGGCGTTACTCTGTTCTTTTGGACTTAATACACTAGATGCATGCTGGATAGCGGTCGACATGTGGAGTAATAGTAGTAGATGCAGAAAGTATCGGTCTACTTGTTTTGGACGTGATGCCTATAGACATAATCATTACCATAGATGACGTCACGACTTTGCGCGGTTATATCAATTGCTCGACAGTAATTTGTTCACCCACCTTCTACTTGCTTTCATGAGAGAAGCCACTAGTAAACACTACGGCCCCCGGGTCTATTCACATCTATCGTTTCACTTTCGCTTTTACTTTGCTTTGTTACTTTGTTCTTTCAGTTGTCACTTGGCGACCAATCTATAAGGGATTGACAACCCCTTCATAGCGTTGGGAGCAAGCTTTTTGAGTTTGTGCAGGCTCTTGTGATACTCCTTCACTGGATCGATACCTTGGTTCTCAAACTAAGGGAAATACTTACCACCGCTATGCTACATAACCCTTTCCGCTTCTAGGGAACACCAACGCAAGGCTCCAAGGCCACGGGGGGAATCCTTTGCATATTTGCCTAGGAAGTCCCTTAAGGCGTAGCCGTAGCAGAATGATTCCTGGTGCCGTTGCTGAGGAGTATCAAGCAACACTCCTATTTCTAGCGCCGTTGGAAGGTCTTTTGTTGCAGTAGCAGCTATTGACAAGAAAACAATAATACTTCAAGCAAACTAGCAAGGTAATCATGAACTTTCGAAATAACAAGGCCAAAGAAAGTTATCCCTACAGAATCATATAGTCCGGCTATGCTCCATCATCCCCACACAACTAATTTAAATCATGCACAACCCCGGTATTGGCCAAGTAATTGTTTTCACACTCTTACTTTCTCAAACCTTTTATAACTATCACGCAATATAGCACCATAGGTGGAATAGAGTGTGGTGGTGGTTGTGAGACAAAAAGGGAGGAGATGGTCACATTGACTCGGCGTATTAAAGGGCTATGGATATGCCCATTAATAGATATCAATGTGAATGAGTAGGGATTGCCATAAAAAGGATGCACTAGAGCTATAAGTATGTGAAAGCTCAAAAGGAGAACTAGTGGGTGTGCATCCAACTTGCTTGCTCACGAAGACCTATGGCGATCTTGAGGAAGCCCATCATTGGAATATACAAGCCAAGTTATATAATGAAGATTCCCACTAGCATATGGTGGTGACAGAACGGGAGGCTCTCAATCATGAAGAACATGGTGCTATAATGAAGCACAAGTGTGGAAAAAGATAGTAGCATTGTCCCTTCTCTCTTTTTCTCTCTTTTTTTTTATTTTTTTATTTGGGCTCTTGGGCCTCTTTTTTTAATATTTTTGGGCTCTTTGGCCTCTTTTTTTTATTTCCTCACATGGGACAATGCTCTAATAATGATGATCATCACACTTTTATTTACTCATAGCTCAAAGCTCAGAATGATGATGACTCTATAGGAAATGCCCCCGGCAGTGTACCGGGATGTGCAACGATCTAGCTTGGCGTATGACATTGAAACATCTCGCTAGCTATCTTACGATCATGAGAGTGACAGCACAAGTCATGAGACGGAACGGTGGGAGTTGCATGGCAATATATCTCGGAATGGCTATGAAAATGCCATAGTAGGTAGGTATGGTGGCTGTTTTGAGGAAGGCATATGGTGGGTTTGTGCACCGGCGAGAATTTCACGGCACTAGAGAGGCTAGCAATGGTGGAAGGTGAAACTGCATCTATACCATGGACTCGCATTAGTCATGAAGAACTCACATACTTGTTCCAAAAGTTTTATTTGTAATCGAAACAAAGTGCTAAACGCTTACTCCTAGGGGAAGGGTTGGTAGGTGTTAACCATCGCGCGATCCCGACCGCAACACAAAGCATGACAATCAATAGATCAATTATGCTCCGACTTCCTAACATAGCGGTTCACCATACGTGCATGCTACGGGAATCACTAACTTCAACACAAGTATTTCTAGATTCACAACACCCTACTAACATAATTCTTAATATTACCAAATCCACGTCTCAAAACTAATTGAGAGGAATCAAAACTTATCTTTCTACTCAATGCACATGAAGATGGAAGTATTTTCTGTATCCTCTTTGGGTACCTATCATCTTCGGGACTACTTTCATAACACAAGCGAACTAGCAAGTTACGCACCGCCGTGCTCTAAAATATCTAAGTGAAGCACATAGAGCAAAATTATCTAGCTCAAAAGATATAAGTGAAGCACGATGAGCATTCTAGAAAAACCACGATGAGTGCATGTCTCTCTCAAAAGGTGTGCAGCAAGGATGATTGTGACACAACAAAAATAAAAGACTCGTACGATACAAGACGCTCCAAGCAAAACACATATCATGTGGTAATAAAAATATAGCTCCAAGTAATGTTACCGATGGATTGAAGACGAAAGAGGGGATGCCTTTCCGGGGCATCCCAAGCTTAGGCTTTTTGGTGTCCTTGAATTTGGCTTGGGATGCCTTGGTCATCCCCAAGCTTGAGCTCTTTCCACTCCTTATCTCTTTGTCCATGAGAACATCACCCAAAACTTGAACACTTCACAACACAAAACTTAAACAGAAACTCGTGATAACATTAGCACAAGAAAACAACCCACCACCTCTTTAGGTATTGTAGCAATCTTGATTTATATTTATATTGGTGTTAGATTACTGTATTCTCAGTTTTCCATGGCTAGTACCCCTGTGACATCCTCGACTTTTGCTACAGTAATTATTGTAATTAAGCTACAATGATCAACCGCTAATGATGCCACATCATCAAGAATTCCCATCTCAGACCCGCGTTGATTCAAGTCTATCCGGATTCAAAATTTGAAAACAAAAGAAAAGTACTTTATAAGTTCATTACAAATATTAAAAGAATATGTATATGAAAGAAAGAATTAAAAGTATGTATAATAAAATGTAAAAGAAAGTATAATAAAAGAAAGTATTTAAAAAGAAAAATCAGATAGTAAAATAAATAGTGAAAGAAAGAAAAAAAGGGGAAAAAAGGAGAAACAAAACCAACCGGCCCAACTCGGCCAAATGGCCTAGCCGGCCTTCCCAACCCCTCTCAACCCTAGCGCCCCCCCCCCCCCCTGGCGAGGGAGCCACTGCCTCGCTCCCTCCCCTCCCACCGAGCGCCGCCAGCCTCCCCCTCGTGGGGGCCCCATCCCCACCAACACAGCCCCCGACCTCTCTCTCCCGTAACTCCCTCCCCCACGAGAGCCCCCACCCCACGCCAGATCCCCCATCTCCCTCCCCCACGACTCTCCTCCCGTCGCCCCTCCCCCTCAGATCCACCCCTCCCTGGCCGGCGAGCCCCCCCCCCCCCCCCGCCGGCGAGCCGCTCCCCCACCAGCCCTCCTCCCCTCCCGCCGATGGCCCCCCTGCCTCTCCTCACCGAGGGACCCCCCCCCCCCCCGTCGGCTGGGCCTCCAAGACCTCCGGCGGCCGAGGCCCTCCCGGGTTCCTCCCTGGCCGGCCGACCCAGGCCAGGGGCCTCCCCCCCCGTCGCGTCCCCTTCCTCCCGCTCGGTCCAGGAGGGACCGGGCAGGGAGACCGCCCCCCCTCGGCCCCTTCACCTCGCCGGCGAGCCACTCCTCCATCGGGCCTCCCCTACACCTCTTCCTCGCTGGAACCGCGCCGTCACCGTCCCCTTCACCACCGGAACAGCGCCGTCACCGTCACCGCCTCGTCCTCCTCCTCGCCGTCACCTCCACTTCCCGCGAACTCCGGCTTCACCGGCCCCTCCCATCAACGTCGGTGAGCCCCTCCTCGGGCTCCTCCCACCATGTCGTTCTCCTCGCCGTCCCGGTTCCGTTCCGGCAAACGAGGCTTCGATCCGTCGATGGTAGACTCCGGTAGGAAGGATTGAACATTTGGTTCTTCTATGTGGAGTTAGCAAAGAACCTCTCTGTTATATTTGTTAACAGAGAGAGGGAGATGAGAGTTTTGAGAGAAAATAAAAAAACAAATGTTGTATTCCGTATGTATGTATGTATGTATTTGATACCCGTATTTATGTATGTATTTGCGTATATAGGCATGTGGAGAAATACGACATTTGTATGGTTATGTATTTGTGATTTAAAATGTGTTTTTGGCCTAGGGTCACTTACCGGTGGGGCCAACGCACCCGCTGTCTATGACAGGGAGGCCCCACGCGATAGTTAAAATAAAAATAAAAATAATGCTTTTATTAAATAAATAAATAAATAGATATATTAGTTAAATTAATTAATTATAATAATGAGAGAATGCCACGTGGGTCCCTCATTAAATTAATCTGATAAATCGATATTAAAACTTGTGCCTATGACGTTCGGGACCCACTGGTCAGTTGACCAGTCAACTGCTGATGTCAGCATGACATCGCGATGATGTCATAATAGGATTTTATTAAAATAGCTAAATATGTTTTTAATTCCTAAATAATTAATAAAACTTTGAAAATTAATATTAAATAATCCGTAAGTCAGATCAAAATAATTACAACATGAAAGTTGATCAGCAAAACGAGACGAACCCGGATACACGGCCCGTTTGTGTGTCATGCGTACCTAGCATAGCAAACTTGGAACTTTTCCTTCGTTTCCTGTATAACCGGTAGTAGCCCGAGACCCGGAAAATATCGTCAGATATTCTTCCGACCCGTCTATGACGGATGTTGCTGCGTTAGCTCATGTCTAGCCTGCATCTTTCCATGTCATGCTTTGTGTTGCATCGGTGCTATTATTTATTGTTTCTTCCTCCTCTTCTTACCGGTAGACCCCGAGACTGACGCTGCTGCCGGGTACATCTACGACCCTGCCGATCAGTCCTTTGCCGTAGAGCACCAAGGCAAGCAAACCCCCCTTGATCATTCCTATATCGCCTATGTATTTCTTCCTACCGCTTGCATTAGTATTTTGCTACAATTGTAGTTAGCTCCTATATCTGATGCATAGCCTATTTTTGATGAACTGCTACTTTCAGTCCTGTACTTTAAATATGCTTAGTATAGGTGGAGCAGTCATCCCCTCTGACCCCGTAGTTCAGTTGCCCCGCTTGTTTTCAAGTCTCGATCTCTGACCGACGAGCCAGACCCGACACAGCACATACACCCCCCCTTCGTTGTACGACGCTACAAAGATACTATCGGGTACCGAGGGTGACACCTCGCTAAGTACTCCTGATGATATCTCTGTAGTATAGCTAGTTGGTCGTGGTTATCGAGGGTGATTCCTCTTTCACCATTCCCGATGACGCCCCTGTCGTGCAACCCCTCAAGTGTGGGACCCCCGAGGGTGATTCCTCTAAGCCCACCTTGACGGGTACATCGTTCGGAGTCCAAGGAGGGAGATACCTCGGATTCCCCCCCCCCCCCGATGTTACAACCACACAGTTACTCGACCATGTTACTGGGATCATTGGTGATTAGTTGCAAGACGGGTGGATTCCCGTGAGACTGTGTTGATGGCCTAATTAAAATGCTAATGGATTTGGGTATTTGATCTGGGTTGGTCGGAGACCTTTTCGCACTAACCGGCTACGCGGGAAGAATTATGGGTACTCGGCGTCGCGGTATCAGCCGAAGCTTTTCAGATGCCAGCAATGTAGCGGCGCGTGCCCGAGTGGTCCCGAGATGCATCGAGCTTGTGATTAAAGGATGCTAGGATTGACGTCGGCCGCCCACTCCACGTGTAGGAGCGTGAAGGGGAACTGGGCCCACGAACCCTTTGTGCTTAGGAGTTAGACCGGCAGGCTGGCCTCTCTGGTTAGTCTTAGGTGGGGCCGCGACGTGTCGATATTCCGAGGCCGGGCAGGACCCAGAAAAGTATGTCCGGCCAGAGTGTTATCGAGCGTGACGGGACATGTGGTGCACCCCTGCAGGGATGAAAATTAACTATTCGGATAGCCGTGTCCACGGTTAAAGGACGACTTGGAATTGTGCCGCGATCTTTTACAACTACAATTGTTACTTAACTGGAATTAGTTTGCCTCGGGATTGCTTCCTCGCAGGGAGTCGAGGGAGGATCTTTAGGCGTGACCTCACTTTAATATTGCTGCAACAATATGACTATTAATGTTTTACCCCTGTTCTACTCTCGTCTATTGCTGCAAGACCCTTGAAGATGCTAGTCTTCGATATGACTAGGTCTTCTCTCTCTATTCTCGCATTGCTGCAGTCAGTCCACATATAACCCCCTTCTTTGATACTGATGCATAATTAGAATAGTTCTGATGTAAGACTTGCGAGTACTTTGGATGAGTACTCACCGCTGCTTTGCTCCCCCCTTGTTCCCTTGATCCGTTTGCTGCGACCAGATGATGGAGCCCAGGAGATGGAGGTCCCCGCCGCCGACGACTGCTACCCCGACGGTGCCTACTACTACGTGGAGGCCGCTGATGATGAGGAGTTGTTAGGAGGTTCCCAGGCAGGAGGCCTCGCCTCGTTCGATCGTTGTATCTTTTGTGCTAGCCTTCTCTAAGGCACCCCATGTTTTATGTCTGTACTCAGATATTTGTTGCTTCCGCTGACTCGTGTGTTTATCGAGCTTTCGTATTCTAGCCCTCGAGGCCCCTGGCTTGTAATATGAAGCTGATGTTATTTTATTTGTGTCTAGAGTTGTGTTGTGGTATCTTCCCGTGAGTCCTTGGGTTTGATCGTACGCATTTGCGTGTATGATTAGCGTACGATTAAATCGAGGGCGTCACAACCCCCCGATACTATCCATAGTTTCATCAAAACAAGCAACCAACTCAACAAAAACAGAATCTGTCAAAAACAGACCAGTCTGTAGCAATCTGTATACTTCGTATACATCTGGTACCTCACAAATTCTGAAAAATTACGAATGCCTGGGAAAAAGGCATATCAACGAGCAGCAAAAAGAATCAACTCAAAAGCTCTGTATGAATAAAAATGAACAATAATCTCCTGAGCGAACAGTTTCTGTCTTTTTTCAGCAGGATCAAACAACCATCACCAAGACTAGTCATAAAGGTTTTGCTTGGCTCAAACACAAAAAGAAACACAAAAGACACAATCACAACAGAATTATAATAGTGTGGACACAACAAAACAGAAAGAAAAAGATAAATTCATTGGGTTCCCTCCCAACAAGCGCTATTGTTTAACGCCCTTAGCTAGGCATAAAGCGATAGAATCACGTATCGTCATCTTTGGTGCTCAAACCATAAGTATCGTGATCACTTATCATCATAAGGTCTTCATCTTTCTTACTAGATGATTCACCACTATTTTTAGGAAAAAAACATACTTGGTGATCTTATTGTGGGCAAAGTTTGGAGTATTCTGCACATCGGCAAAAGGGGAACCCAAGTTGGTCATAACGTCCTCTAGTTTGCCCATCCTAGCGGAATCATGACCTAGTTTTTCATTAACTGTGGGTTCCTTCTCCTCTAAATTTTTCAAAACCATTCCCACCTTGGGTCCATACTGATTGATTTGATTGTGGATATTTTTATCCAAATTCTCAATAAGTTCGGTCGTAGCAACTTTATGTTCAATGACGTCCAGCCTACGCATCACATGTTCTAGAGTTAAGGTAGTTCCATTAACCATGAGTGGGGGTGAGCCTACCAAATTTATTACAGCTCCGTAAGAATCTACGGTATGGCTACCCAAGAAATTTCCGCCTATGATGGTGTCAAGAATATACCTATTCCAAGGAGAAATACCCACATAAAAATTGCAAAGCAGGACGGTAGTGGATTGCTTATGAGTAGATCTACTCTGAGCATTGCAAATCCTATACCAAGCGTTGATACGTCTCCAACGTATCTATAATTTTTGATGGTTCCATGCTATTATCTTGTCAACTTTGGATGTTTTATATGCATGAATATGCTATTTTATATCTTTTTGGGACTAACCTATTAACTCAGTGCCAAGTGCCAGTTTCTGTTTTTCCGTGTTTTTGGCCCATTTTCAAACGGAGTCCAAATCGAATGAAACTTTACGATGATTTTTTTGGACCAAAAGAGACCCTCGAAGCTTTGGGAGAAGGCCAGATGGGCCACGAGGGAGTCATAAGCCCTCACGCCGCCACCACCCACCCCGCTGGTGGTGGCGAGCAGGCTTGTGACCTCCTCGTGGGCCCAACTCATGCAATTCCACTGCCATAAATTCCTATAAATTCAGAAACCCCCAAAAAGAAACCTAGATCGGGAGTTCCGCCGCCGCAAGGCTTTGTAGCGACCAAAAACCAATCTGGAGCCCGTTCCAGCACCTTGCCGGAGGGGGAATCCATCTCCGGTGGCCATCTTCATCATCCCGGCGATCTCCATGACGAGGAGGGAGTAGTTCTCCCTCGAGGCTGAGGGTATGTACCAGTAGCTATGTGTTTGATCTCCCTCTCTCGTTTTCTTGAGATGTCTTGATCTCGATGTACCATGGGCTTTGCTACTCTAGTTGGATCTTATGATGTTCTTCCCCCTCTCCTTCTTGTAATGAATTGAGTTTCCCCTCTGGAGTTATCTTATCGGATTGAGTCTTTGAGAACACTTGATGTATGTCTTGCACGTGTCTATCTGCTGTGATCAACTTGCGGGTTTGTGACATTGGGAACCTATGCATATGGGTTGGCACACGTTGGATTCATGTGAGTACTTGATGTATGTTTTGGTGATCAACTTGCGGGTTCGTGACATTGGGAACCTATGCACAGGGGTTGGCACACGTTTGACTCTCTGGTAGAAACTTTGGGGCACTCTTTGAAGTTTTATGTGTTGGTTGAATAGATGATTCTGAGATTATTTGATGCATATCGTATAATCATGCCCACGGATACTTGAGGTGACAATGGAGTATCTAGGTTACATTAGGGTCTTGGTTGATATGTATCTTAAGATGTTATTCTTGTACGAACTCTATGATGGATCGAACGGAAAGAATAGCTTCGTGTTATTTTACTACGGACTCTTGAATAGATCGATCAGAAAGAATAACTTTGTGGTGGTTTCGTACCCGACAATAATCTCTTCGTTTGTTCCCCGCTACTAGTGACTTTGGAGTGACTCTTTGTTGCATGTTGAGGGCTAGTTATATGATCCAATTATGTTATCATTGTTCAGAGAACTTCACTAGTGAAAGTATGAACCCTAGGCCTTGTTTCCACGCATTGCAATACCGTTCGTGCTCACTTTTACCATTTGTTACCTTGCTGTTTTTGTAATTTCAGATTACAAAAGCCTATATCTACCATCCTTATTGCACTTGTATCACCATCTCTTCGCCGAACTAGTGCACCTATACAACTTACCATTGTATTAGGTGTGTTGGGGACACAAGAGACTCTTTGTTATTTGGTTGTAGGGTTGCTTGAGAGAGACCATCTTCATCCTACGCCTCCCGCGGATTGATAAACCTTAGGTCACCCACTTGAGGGAAAATTGCTACTGTCCTACAACCCTCTGCACTTGGAGGCCCAACAACGTCTACAAGGAAAAGGTTGCGTAGTAGACATCAAGCGTCCTTTAAGTTTTCTTCCTCAATTTGTTTGAAATTGAGAACTTCGTTCTCGGGAGTATCGTTCGAAGTGGTGGATCTAGCCATGAGGACAGGTTGACTATCCCACACAAACGAACAGCAAACAAGCGAGAGAAAAGGGCAAACGAAAAAGGCAAATATTTTCTTGTAAATTTTTGTTTTTCAGAACTGGGGGAGAGGAAAACGAGAGGCAAAAAAGTAAATGCAAGAGATGAGTTTGCGACACTTACTTGGATGAGTTCTTGACTTGATCCACCTGGGCAACGGCGCCTGAAATTCTTTTGCTACGGCAACACACAATGGCGCCGGAAATTGGCACGTTGACGGAGACTTGTCTTGCGTTGGTTTTTGCCTTCAAGAGGAAAGGGTGATGCAGCACAGGAACAGTAAGTATTTCCCTCAGTTTGAGAACCAAGGTATCAATCCAGTAGGAGAATCACGTCAAGTCTAGAATACCTGCGCAAACACAAAAGAGCTTGCACCCAACGTTATAAAGGGGTTGTCAATCCCTTCAAGATTGATTGCAAAGTGAGATCTGAAGGCGAAAAGTGCAACGAAGTAAAAGTGTAAGGCTGAAAATATGATGTGAAGTAGACCCCAGGGCCATAGTGTTCACTAGAGGCTTCTCTCAAAATAGCAAATAATACGGTGGGTGAACAAACTACTGTTGAGCAATTGATAGAACCGGGAAAAGTCATGACGATATCTAAGATAATGATCATGCATATAGGCATCACGTCCGAGACAAGTAGACCCATACTTTCTGCATCTACTACTATTGCTCCACACATCGACCACTATCCAGCATGCATCTAGTGTATTGAGTTCATGACGAACAGAGTAACGCCTTAAGCAAGATGACATGATGTAGAGGGATAGACTCAAACCGATGATAAAAACCCCATTTTTTTACCCTTGGTGGCAACAACACGATGCGTGCCTCGCTACCCCTGCTGTCACTGGGTGAGGTCACCGCACGGTATGAATCCAAAACCAAGCACTTCTCCCATTGCAAGAATCATAGATCAAGCTGGCCAAACAAAACCCACAACTCTAAGAGAATTACAAGGATATGAAATCATGCATAAGAGAGATCAGAAGAAACTCAAATAAGATTCATAGATAATCTGATCATAAATCCACAATTCATCGGATCTCAACAAACACACCGCTTGTGGGGTCCCTGGTAGCCCCCTGCCATGGTTCTCAAGCTTCCCCATCTTCTGTTTCAGAAAAAATCATTTTGGAAGTTTCGTTCCGTTTGGACTTCGTTTAAAATCCTCCGCTGAAAGGGGTCAAAAACACGGAAAAAACAGGAACTGGCACTTGGCACTGAGTTAATAAGTTAGTACCAAAAAGATATAAAAGGCATACAAAACATCCAAAGTTTGACAGGATAATAGCATGAAACCATCAAAAATTATAGATATGTTGGAGACGTATCAATCACAAGCATGAAGACCCAGACTCTGCAATTGGCTAAATGCTAACATAATCCATGATAGTGTCCATGGACACTGGTAAAACCTCCAGAAGACTTAGAGTCTAACAACTTTGAATGGAACTATAAACTGATACAGATAAAATTTTGTTTTATCCATAAAGCTCAAGTCGTTGCAAATAACAAATTCACCGAGTTGACTATGACGAGATTTTCTCACTGTGGCGATGCCTAAAGTTAGTTTGGGTTACACTAGCAATTAAAATGTATTCCAATTATGATATATCCTAAATGGATACCAAAAGGATTTCCATGAGATGGAAATATAACCAAGGACATGTATATGATATAGTCCAATGAAAATTGTTGATCTAGAGGATGCTAGTGAGTGTATTAACTTGAGAGACCTAGTAATGGACAGAAGCAAGCATAATGGAGTTGTAATCTTTATTTTGATGAAATAGTCAGAGAGATTTCATCAAAGATAGCAAAGATGCTTGTATTCACAAGAAAGTAACCATGAGCATAATAATATTTGTAAAACTTTGTGTATCTGACACATTATTGAGTGAAAATAATACTGGTTAGGCTCGGTGTTTGGCATATTTATCCATGGATATATAATTTCCTGAAAAGGCTAAGCCAAAATACATATTGCCAAGATGCTAAAATGTTTAAGCAGAGAAACGTCAAGAATATTGTCTTTCCAAAATCACATGGAAAGAGTTTTAGCAAGACTCAGTGTCCTAAAACACTAATAAGTAAAGTACATCATTTAGATTCCACACACTTTTTGTTACTACATGGTATGTGAACAAACCAGATATGTAGAATACTCCAAATAAGTTGTGAGTAAGTTAGGAAAGTGATAAAAGTGTTTATCATAGGAATAAAATAAAAAAATGGTGTTAAGCACTAAAGTAGCACCGGTGATATATTTATAGCAAACAGATATAATGAAGAGATCATTGTGAGTAGTTATATTGATATAGTCTTCATGTGTGCTCCAACGACTTTTTTTCTATTAAGGGGTTTTGTGGAATTTACAAAATGGTAGCACACTAAGTTAAAACTATTCTAGACAGGTTATTGTGGCGGATTATATAACAAAGGCCAAGTATGATGTCACTTTAAAAGTGATAATAGAGGATGTTGGATCATATAGTTCATTTACGAACTTAGTATGGATTCAAGATGTCCTAGATAAATGAACATTATTGTAGATAGTGGCTTCAGAGATGTGTCTAACGAATCAAGGTCCGACCATTGATACAAATATATAAGAACCCAAACCTCACAAACTATGAATTTGGTGAAAGCATGAAAACCCGAGGATATGCAATGATACACGTGGACGTGAACTTGTTCGATCCATTCGACGAAGTCTATACCACAAGCGAATCATATTTTACACTAGTGTACGATAGGTGTAAAGTGCATTAGCATTGACTGGATTATTGGTTCTGGTGCAAACGGAAGTCTGTTGGAAACATGCCTGATAACCCACAAGTACAGGGGAACGTTTGTAGCCTTCTTCGATAAATAAGAGTGTCGAACCATACGAGGAGCTAAAGGTAGAACAAATATTCCCTCAAATTCTATCGACCATCGATACAACTCTACGCACGCTTGACGTTTGCTTTACCTAAAACAAGTATGAAACTATTTTGCAAGAATAAAACTACGGGTACTATGTGAGAATAAAACTACAAATAAATTGCAAGGTAATAAAAGTGGATAGACTTTGTCAACAAGAAAGTCATTTGTCCCTAGGCAATCGATAACAAGTAACAATAATCATTCTTGCAATTTTATATGAGGGAGAGGCATGAGCTAACATACTTTCTCTGCTTGGATCATATGCACTTATGATTGGAACTCTAACAAGTTTCCGCAACTACTAAAGATCATTAAGGTCATGAAACCCAACCATAGCATTAAGTATCAAGTCCTCTTTACTCCCAGACGCCATACCCACTTATCCGTGTTTAGGCTGCTGTCACCCCCGCAACACCGACAATAAGCAAACCATGAACATATTGCAACACCCTACAGCGGGGGGCCCTCACGTTTGCGCAACAAGGAGGGCACCGTAGGACAGCACCATAAATAAAATATACAATCATACCAACCAAGATCACGGTTAACCCATAGGACAAAACAGATCTACTCAAACATCGTAGGAGAGCCAAATATCATTGGGAAATAATATATGGGGTTGAGCATCATGTTTAAGTAGAGATTAGAACGGAGAGAAGGGGTGTTACACCACTACATAGAGGGGGATAAAGTTGGTGTTGACGGTAGAAAGGTTGTTGATGTGGATAGCCGTCACGATCCTAGCCCCGGCGGCACTCCGGCGCCACAGGGAGAGAGGGGAGAGAGCCAACCTCCTTCTTCTCCTTCCTTAGCCTACCCCCTAGATGGGAGGAGAGTTCCCCCTTTGGTCCATGGCCTCCATGGCGGTGGAGGGGCGGGAGCCCCTCCGAGACTGGATCTCCCTCTCTGTTCTCTTCTATTTCACGCTTCCCAGATGTGGCCCTTCATGGTGTCTTAAATTCCCGGAGATCCATAACTCCGATTGTGCTGAAATTATTACACGATTTTTTTCCATAAATTATCTTTCTTGCGTGAGAAGAAGGGATCCAACTGACGTTCAAGGAGGGCACAAGACACTAGGGCGCGCTTGGGGCATGTGGCCCGCCCTGGTGGGTTGTGGTCTCTATGGGCCCCCGTTTGCATTGATTCCACCTCCCAAAAATAAGATAAATTACAAAATAATTCTTCATAAATTTTTATCGCGGTTGGACTTCGTTTTATATGAATTTTCGGTGATACGAAAAAACATGCAAAAAACTGGAACTGGCACTGGGCACTAGATCAATAGGTTAGTCGCATAAATCATATAAAAAGTTGCCAAAAGTATGTTAAAGTTGTATAATATTGGCATGAAACAATCAAAATTGTAGATACGTCGGAGACCTATCAGCATCCCCAAGCTTAATTCCTGCTCGTCCTCGAGTAGGTAAATGGTAAAAAAATGTTTGATGTGGAATGCTACCTAGCATAAACTTGATCATATATCTAATCATGGCATGAATATTAAGACATAAGTGATTCAAAGCAATAGTCTATAATTTGACATAAAGACATCAATACTGAGGCATCCCAAAATAAAATCATGTCTATCAAAATATCAATGCTAAAGAAAGCTATCCCTACAAATTCATATAATCTTGTCATACTCTCTCTTCTTAACACAAAGTATAAATCATGTATTATCTCGGTGTCAGCCAAGCAATTGGTTCATACTTTTTAACACACTTCAGCTTTTTCAACCCTCACGCAATACATGAGCACAAGCCATGGATATAGCACTACGGGTGGAATAGAGTATGATGATAGGGGTAAATATAGAGAAGACAAAAAAGTAAGAAAGTCTCACATCGACGCGGCTAACCAACGGGCTATGGAGATGCCCATCAATTAATATCAATGTAAGGAGTAGGGATTGGCATGCAACGAATGCACTAAGAGCTATAAGTGTACGAAAGCTCCATATGAAAACTAAGTGGGTGTGTATCTAATCCTATAATGCAAAATTCCCACACGTATAGGAAAGTGACAACATAGGAGACATTCCATATGAAAAACATGGTGCTACTTCAAAGCACAAGTGTGGAACTAGCATGTCCCTACTCTGTTTTTATTTTATTTTCTTTTCTTTCTTTGTTTTCTATGTTTTCCTCTCATTCTCCGAAGTCTCATCCCGACTTGTGGGGGAATCATAGTCTCCATCATCCTTTCCTCGCTGGGACATTCTCTAATAATGAATAATGATGATCATCACACTTCTATTTACTTATAACTCAAAAGAAATAAAAATTACAACTCGATACCTAGAACAAAATATGACTCTGCATGAATGCCTCTGCCAGTGTACCAGGATGTGCAATGATCTAGCGTAACATGTATAAAAAATGATGCACTGTGGTTGAGCCACAACTATTATGTCAGATATATGATCATGCAAAGCAATACTAGAATTAATGCTCAAGTCAAACGGAGGCGGTGGAAATTGCATGGCAATATATCTCGCAATGGCTATGGAAAGGCCATAATAGGTAGGTATGGTGGCTTTTTTAGGAAGATATAATAAGGCTTGTGTGTGATAGAGCGTATCATATCATGGGGTTTGGAAGCACCGGCGAGGTTTGCACCACGTCTCGAGGTGAGAAAGGGCAATCCATGGTACCATACAGGCTAGCAAATTTCGGAAAGGTAAGAGTGCGTACAATCCATGAACTCACATTAGTCATAAAGAACTCATATACTTATTGCAAAAGTTTATTAACCCTCGAAGCAAAGTACTACTACGCACGCCCCTAGGGGGGATGTTGGTAGGAGTTAACCATCGCGCGTCTCCGACCTTCACACAAAGATAGACAATCAAGCATAAATTGTGCTCCAACTTCCCGGCATAACGAGAGACTATACATGCATGCTTCGGGAATCACATACCTTAACACCAATGTTCTTACTAACCACAACCATTTACTAGTACCTCCCACATATTCCATCTCTATATCAAAACACTATTGCAAGGAATCAAACATATCATATTCAGTGATCCATAAGTTTTATGTAGGATTTTATGACTAACCATGCAAATGACCAATTCATGTTGACTCTCTAAATAGATATAAGTGAAGCATGAGAGTTTAGTTCTTTCTACAAAATATCATGCTCTAATAAGTATAATGAAGCAATAGAGCATTCTACAAACAACGGTTTTCTATGTGAAGAGAAACACACAATCCAAACTTCAAATGATATAAGTGAGGCACATGAAGCATTCTATAAAGCCATACTCAAAAGATATAAGTGTCACAACCCTAGATTATAATTTGTAGTTAGTTGCATCAGTGAGCATTCATGCATGCATTCAAATCAATTTAATTCAAATGTGGATGATCTACAAATGGGGATGACCAAACCCTGGCACCAAATAAAATCCAAATAGGTTGAACAAGGATTATTTTAAATGAACTCATTTGGTCTTCAAAAATGTTCACCATTTTTGGTAAGTTGGAAGCAACATATTGCTACCTCAAAAGGATCACCGGCAATGGCGCCGGAAATAATTTTGGTAGTTCTGCTGTGTATCCCTTGCAACGGCACCGGGAAGTAGTTGTGTCGACGGCACCAGGAATCCTTCAGCTACGGCTACGCCTTAAGGGAATTCCTAGGCAAGTATGCAAAGGATTTCCCCCGTGGCCTTAGAGCCTTGTGTTGGTGTTCCCTCGAAGCGGAAAGGGTGATGTAGCACAGCGGTGGTAAGTATTTCCCTCAGTTTGAGAACCAAGGTATCAATCCGGCGGAAGAGTATCTCAAGATCCTGCACAAACACAAAAACTTGCACCCAGTGCTATGAAGGGGTTGTCAATCCCTTATAGATTGTTTGCCAAGTGAGAACTGAAAGCAACAAAGTAACAAAGAAAAGTAAAAGCGGAGATGTAAACGATGGATGTGAATAGACCCGGGGGCCGTAGTGTTTAGTAGTGGCTTCTCTCATGAAACCAAGTAGACGGTGGGTGAACAAATTACTGTCGAGCAATAGATAGAAATGTGCAGAGTCGTGACGATATCTATGCAATGATTATTTCTATAGGCATCAAGTCCGAAACAAGTAGACCGATACTTTCTGCATCTACTACTATTACTCCACACGTCGACTGCTATCCAGCATGCATCTAGTCTATTAAGTCCATAAGAACAGAGTGACGCCTTAAGCAAGATGACATGATGTAGAGGGATAATCTCAAACCAATGATAAAAATCCCATCTTTTTACCCTTGATGGCAACTGCTTGATGTGTGCCTTGCTGCCCCTACTGTCAGTGGGAAAGGTCACCACATGGCAGAGCCCAAAACCAAGCACTTCTCCCATTGCAAGAATCATAGATCTAGTTGGCCAAACAAAATCCAAGACTCGGAGAGACTTACAAAGATATCAAATCATGCATATAAGAAATCACCAAAGACTCAAATATATATCATAGATAATCTGATCACAAGTCCACAATTCATCGGATCTCGACAAACACCCCGCCAAAGAAGATTACATTAGATAGATCTCCATGAAGATCATGGAGAACTTTGTATTGAAGATCCAAGAGAGAGAAGAAGCCATCTAGCTACTAACTACGGACCCGTAGGTCTGAAGTGAACTACTCACGAGTCATTGGAGGGGCGATGATGATGAAGAAGAAGCCCTCCAGCTCCAAAGTCCCCTCCGGCACGGTGCCGGGAAGGGTCTCCAGATAAGATCTCGCGGAAACAGAAGCTTGCGGCGGCGGAAAAGTATTTTCGAGGCTCCCTCGATTTCTTGCGGAATATTTGGGAATATATAGGCGCAAGATCTATGTTAGGGGGCGGCCACGGTGGCCACAAGCTTGCCCACCGCCGCCACCCCCCTGGTGGCGTGGTGGGAGCTTGTGGGCTCCATGGGGCCCACCTGGCTTGGCCCAAAGGCTCCCTGGTCTTCTTTCGTTCAGGAAAAAATCATTTCAGGGTTTTTATTCCGTTCGCACTCCGTTCCAAAATCAGATCTGAAAAGAGGCAAAAACAGGGACAAAACAGGAACTTGCACTTATCACTGAATTAATAAGTTAGTCCCAAAAAGATATAAAAAGGTATATAAAACATACAAAGAAGGCAAGATAACAGCATGAAACCATCAAAAATTATAGATACGTTTGAGGCCTATCAAGCATCCCCAAGCTTAACTCCTGCTCGTCCTCGAGTAGGGAAGTGATAAGAATGAATTTTTGATGCTTTCATGCTACCTAGCATAGGTGTCCTTTGTAACTCCTCTTATGTGACGTGAATGTTCAGATCCATTAGATTCAAAACAATAGTTTGCTATTGACGTGGAAACAATAATAATTCAAGCAAACTAGCAAGGTAATCATGAACTTTCAAAATAACAAGGCCAAAAGAAAGCTATCCCTACAAAAGCATATAGTCTGGCTATGCTCTATCATCATTGCACAACGAATTTAAATCATGCACAACCCCGATATTGGCCAAGTAATTGTTTCACACCTTTACTTTCTCAAATATTTTCAACTCTCACGCAATACATGAGCGTGAGCCATGGTTATAGCACTATAGATGGTGTGGAATGTGGTGGAGGTTGCAATACAAAAAGGAGAAGATAGTCACATTAACTAGGCATATCAATGAGCTGTGGAGATGCTCATCAATAGATATCAATGTGAATGAGTAGGGATTGCCATACAAATGATGCACTAGAGCTACAAATATGTGAAAGCTCTTAAAGGAAACTAGTGGGTGTGCATCCAACTTGCTTGCTCACGAAGACCTAAGGCAATTTTGAGGAAGCCTGTCATTGGAATATACAAGCCAAGTTATATAATGAGAATTCCCACTAGCTATATGGTGGTGATAAAACGAGAGACTCTCAATCATGAAGATCATGGTGCTCAATATGCACAAGTGTGGAAAAAGTGATACCGTTGTCCCTTCTCTCTTTTTCTTTCATTTGTTTTTATTTTGGTGGGCTCTTTGGCCTCTTTTTTATGGGCTTCTTGGGCCTCTTTTATTTCCTAACATGGGACAATGCTCCAATAATGATGATCATCACACTTTCAAGTCAAAACTTAGAGAAACTATGACTCTGTATGGAATGCCTTCGGTAGTGTACCGTGGCAATGATCTAGCATGGCATAGACATCAATGGAAACATCATGCTAGCTATCTTACGATCATGCAAACGCAATGTAGACGTGGTGGCACATATCATGGTGGTAGTTGCATGGCAACATATCTCGGAATGACTTTGAAAAAGCCATAGTAGGTAGGTATGGTGGCTGTTTTGAGGGAGGCTAATGGTGGGTTTTGTGTACCGGCGAAAGTTGCACGACACTAAGAAGATAGTGATGGTGGAAGGTGAAAGTGCATCTAAACCATGGACTCAACATTAGTCATGAAGAACTCATATACTTGTTGCAAAAGTTTTATGAGTAATCGAAACAAAGAATTCAACGCATACTCCTAGGGGAAGGGTTGGTAGGTATAAACCATCGCGCGATCCCGACCGCCACGCAAAGGATGACAATCAATATACTAATCATGCTCAGATTTCATCACATAGCGGTTCACCATACGTGCATGCTACGGGAATCACTAACTTCAACACAAGTATTTCTAGATCCACAACGCCTTTCTAGCATGACTTCAATATTACCATAACCACAACTCAAAACTTATTGAGATGAATCAAACTTCTCTAACTATTCAATGCACACGAAGGTGGAAGTTTTCGTATCCCTTTGGATAACTACCCCTTTTGAGAATACTTTCAAAGCATAGATCAACTACCAAGCCATGCACCGCTGCGCTCTAAAAGATATAAGTGAAGCACATAGAGAAAAAGTATCTACCTCAAAAGATATAAGTGAAGCACATGTGCGCTGGATTGTCTACCAAAAGATATAAGTGAAGCTCGACAAAATCACGGTGTGTGCATGTCTCTCTCTATAGGTGTGCAGCAAGGATGATTGTGACACAACAAAAAAAAGACTCCTACGATACAAGACGTTCCAAGCAAAAACACATAACATGTGGTGAATAAAAATATAGCCCCAAGTAACGTTACCGATGGATTGAAGACGAGAGAGGGGATGCCTTCCCGGGGCATCCCCAAGCTTAGGCTTTTACGGCATCCTTGAATCTCTTGGGGTGCCTTGGGCATCCCCAAGCTTGAGCTCTTGCCACTCTTTATCTCTTTTTCCATAAGAACTTCACCCAAAACTAGAAAACTTCACAACACGAAACTTAAACAGAAACTCGTGATAACATTAGTACAAGAAAGCAAATCACCACTTCCTTAGGTACTGTAGCAAACTCAAATTCTACTTGTGCTGATGTTGGGTTACTGTACTTTCAATCTTCCATGGCTAATACCCCCCGATACTATCCATGGTTTCATCAAAATAAGCAACCAACACAACAAAAACAGAATCTATCAACCGCAGACCGGTCTGTAGCAATCTGTATGTTTCGTATACCTGTGGTACTTCAAAAATTCTGACAAATTACGACAGTGTGAAGAATTTGCGTAGTAATCAGCAGCAAAAAGAATCAACTCAAAGGCTCTTACAGAAATAACTGAAAATTCTTCTCGTGAGTAGAAAGTTTATGTCTTTCCCAGCATGACCAAACGATCATCCTCAAGACTAATCATAACGGTTTTGCTTGGCACAAACGCAAAAAGAAACACAAAAAACACAATCATAAAAGAATTATGAAAGTGTGGAAAACACAAAACAGAAAAAAAAAGGATAGATTCGTTGGGTTGCCTCCCAACAAGCGCTTTTGTTTAACGCCCTTAGCTAGGCAATCAATGATGCTCTCACAAAAGACAAGAATTGAAGCACAACGAGAGCATCATAAAGCCTGTGAAAATCACATCTAAGTCTAACATACTTTCTATGCATAGGCATGTTATAGGAAAATAGATTGTCAAGACAACCAATAGTTGCCATATGCAACGAAGAAGAAAGAGACAATATCAATTTCAACATAACGAGAGCTGATTTGGTAACATGAAAGTTTCTACCAAAATATTTTCCTCTATCATAACAATTACATGTGGGATCATATTCGAATTCAACAATGTAACTATCCCATAGGATATTATTTTCATGACCCACATGCATGCAAAGTTGACGCTCTTCAAAAATAGTGGGATTATCATCAAATAAAGTCATGGCTTCTCCAATCCCACTTTCAGTATTGTCGCAAATATCATATTCATCATGAGGTTGGAACAAATTTTCAAGATCATAAGAAAGATCATCACCCCAATCATTATTATTGCAACAACTAGGGGACATAACAAAACTAGCATCCCCAAACTTAGGGTTTTGCATATTTTTAGCATGATTTTCACTAATAGGATTTATAGTGAAATCATTGCAATCATGCTTTTCATCCAAGGAGCCCTCGTGAATCACTTCATGAATTTCTTCCTCACAATTTTCAGATTCACGCATCTTAAGCAAAACTCCATAGAAATAGTCAATTGCCCTCAACTCACTAGCAATTCATTCCACATAAGTGGGTCTCTTAAAGAGATTAACAAACGAAGATGCAAGCATATTGAAGGCACATGGCACACAAGCAAGCGAGAAAACCGGCAAAGGAAAACGGCAAAGGCAAAAGAAAACGGCGAATGAGAAAGGCAAATGAAAACGACAAATATGAAGTGGGGGAGAGGAAAACGAGAGGCAACTGGCAACAAAAGTAAATGCAAGAGAAGAGTTTGTGAGACCTACTTGGATAGATCTTGATTTCTCCTCCCCGGCAACGGTGCCAGAAATACTTCTGCTACCTCAAAAGGATCCCCGGCAATGGCGCCGGAAATACTTCTGATAGTTCTGTTGTGTATCCCTTGCAACGGCGCCAGGAAGTAGTTGTGTCGACGGCACCAGGAATCCTTCAGCTACGGCTACGCCTTAATTGACTTCCTAGGCAAGTATGCAAAGGATTTCCCCCGTGGCCTTGGAGCCTCGCGGTGGTGTTCCCTCAAAGGGGAAAGGGTGACGTAGCACAACGGTGGTAAGTATTTCCCTCAGTTTGAGAACCAAGGTATCAATCCGGTTGAAGAGTATCTCAAGATCCTGCACAAACACAAAAGCTTGCACCCAACCTATGAAGGGGTTGTCAATCCCTTGTAGATTGTTTGCCAAGTGAGAACTGAAAGCAACAAAGTAACAAAGCAAAGTACAAGCGGAGATGTAAACGAGGGATGTGAATCGACCCGGGGGCCGTAGTGTTTACTAGTGGCTTCTCTCATGAAAGCAAGTAGACGGTGGGTGAACAAATTACTGTCGAGCAATTGATAGAAGTGTGCAGAGTCGTGACGATATCTATGCAATGATTACTTCTATAGGCATCATGTCCGAAACAAGTAGACCGATACTTTCGGCATCTACTACTATTACTCCACACGTCGACCGCTATCGTGCATGCATCTAGTGTATTAAGTCCATAAGAACAGAGTAACGCGTTAAGCAAAATGACATGATGTAGAGGGATAATCTCAAACCAATGATAGAAACCCCATCTTTTTACCCTTGATGGCAACTGCTTGATGTTTGCCTTGCTGCCCCTACTGTCACTAGGAAAGGTCACCACATGGCAGAACCCAAAACCAAGCACTTCTCCCATTGCAAGAATCATAGATCTAGTTGGCCAAACAAATCCCAAGACTCGGAGAGACTTACAAGAATATCAAATCATGCATATAAGAAATCAGCAAAGACTCAAATATATATCATAGATAATCTGATCACAAGTCCACAATTCATCGGATCTCGACAAACACACCGCCAAAGAAGATTACATCGGATAGATCTCCATGAAGATCATGGAGAACTTTGTATTGAAGATCCAAGAGAGAGAAGAAGCCATCTAGCTACTAACTACGGACCCGTAGGTCTGAAGTGAACTACTCACGAGTCAATGGAGGGGCGATGATGATGATGAAGAAGCCCTCCAGCTCCAAAGTCCCCTCCGACAGGGTGCTGGGAAGGGTCTCCAGATGAGATCTCGCGGAACCGGAAGCTTGCAGCGGCGGAAAAGTATTTTCGAAACTCCCTTGATTTTTTGCACAATATTTGGGAATATATAGGCACAAGATCAAGGTCAAGGGGCGGCCAGGGTGGCCACAAGCTTGCCCGCCGCCGCCACCCCTGGTGGCGTGGTGGGAGCTTGTGGGCTCCCTGGGGCCCACCTGGCTTGGCCCAAAGGCTCCGTGGTCTTCTTTCGTTCGGGAAAAAATCATTTCGGGTTTTTATTCCGTTTGGACTCCGTTCCAAAATTAGATCTAAAAGAGTCAAAAACACAGAAAAAACACGAACTGGCACTTGGCATTGAGTTAATAAGTTAGTCCCAAAAAGATATAAAAAGGTACATAAAACATACAAAGAAGGCAAGATAACAGCGTGAAACCACCAAAAATTATAGATACGTTTGAGACGTATCACATACCAGAGGTGATAAACTTTTAACAACCCTTTTGTCATTTTTAAGTTAATCTTAAATGCTTCTGATAATGATAACTAAAGTGCTATAAATACTTTAGTCTTTGCAAAAATGATGAATCTTTTTGTCGAGCCAGGAAACAATCCAAACAACACCCCAAAAACAATTTCAATACTTCTGACTTAAGTTTGAAGGCAAAACAAAATAAAATAACTATTAGAAATTTCAAACACAAACAAATCAAAAAAAGAAGAAGAAAGAACTTACCTGGCCTAGGAAGGAGATGGCCCAGCCCACTGGCCTCTGCCAGTCATCGTCTACCTCTGCCACAAGGCAGAGGCGAGACCATGCACGGTGCCGGGCGAGCCAGCTCTTGCTTCGCGCTCGCGGCCACCCATGCATCTATATCCGTCTGCGGCCACCACCTAGACCCCTCGAGCTCATCCCCCTCTCCAGTCTCTGCCCTATCTCTCTGCTTCTCCCTCCCCCATGGATTCCAGCGAGGCCGTCGCCGCCCTCAGTCGCAGTCATAGCATGAGGCTTCCCCTCGCCTCCTCAAGAAGACCAGAAGGACCCCCTCGTTGCCTTGCTCCTTCTCCCCGCTGGAATCAGGCCTGGGACCCACGGAGCGCCGCCATCGTCGTTGTCCCCTTCACCTCCGGCCACCGAACCTTCTTCGTCGATTCGCGCCAACCAAAGCGTCCCCGAGCTCGTCGTCGATGCCATAGGACTCGCGGTGAGCTGCTGTATCGTTTCCCCCATCTCCCCGCGTTTCCCCGTGCCCCAAGCTAGTAAGGCCAGCGGAGCCGATAGCTCCTCGACGCCGGCCATGTCGTCGTCGTCGTTATGGTCTTCCACCCAAGTGCCCGAGCTCAGGAATGGGCTCCTGGAGCTCTGTAGATGATGTTGAGACTGTCAGCTGCCCTTCCCGTGCCCTGCATCCACCACCCGCACAAGGCCATGCTCCGGCCACTGCGGACGTCGTTGTCGCCGTCGAGGTAGTGGACTCTAGCTTCTGTCGCTTGCTTCATCGGATGCGCGCGAGCACGTGCTTTTTGTAGAGCCAAACCGCGCCCGAAACGGATGCATGTAGCATTTTTCTAGCGAGCTCCACCGTGTGTGGTGTCGCCGACGTTGAGCCGCCGGTGGCTTCGTTCCTTTTGACCAGGGGGTTGACTCCCCTAAGTCACAGACAGGTGGGGCCTGGCCCTGTTAAGTTTAGTTAATCACGAAAAAATAATTAATTAGATTAACTAACCAAATGACTCACTAACAATGGGCCCTACGGCTCTAAAATAAGAAATAAGATTAACCTAACCCTGTTAATTAAACCCTATCACTCACGTGTGGACCCCACATGTCATGTTTGACTCTGACCAGGTCAGTTGACCTGCTAACGTAGTGCTCACGGAGTGCTGACGCAATAATTGGTTTTCTAATATAAAAGAAATTCCACAAAATGGCAAAAACTTCTAAAAATCATAGAAAATAAAATATAACTCAGATGAAAATAATTTATATATGAAAAATGATCAACAAATTCAAGGAATCTGATTATGGCATTTTCATGCATGTTTGAGAAAGTTAACATCACCAAGTAGGAAAAATGATGATTAGGGTAAATTTAATAAATAGTTTGGAGATGGAATTTGGTATATATTTTAATTCCACTTCAATTAACAAGACCAAACATTGAGCTAGGAAAACCAGTACCTCAAAATGCCATCTTCATGCATGATAAAACAAGTTATGCATGAGCATCAGGTCGAATTAGTTAAAAGGGTATCCGGAAAATACCTTGCTTGAAGTGATATTTGAATTCTAATATGAAATACAACTTCAACCTAAGAAATGGTAGCTATATTGGCCCTGCCACTTCTCATCTTCATTTCACGATCATGCATCATAGTGTTGCATTTCTGTGAAGTAACTATTGTTCTTTCTTGTTTGCCGGTGGCGTTTCCTCTCGGTAGACAATGGTTCCGACGATGTGATCGTTGACATTGATGAAGACTCAATGCTATCTTCACACGTGTCAGGCAAGCAAACCCCCTTGAGCATGCTGATATAAACCCACTCTCTCGCTCCTGATCTCTTTTATTGCATTAGGACAAACACGATTCAACTGTTACATGTTCTCGGTAGTTGAACCCATTCCTCGGCATGACCTGAATTTTCCACAGTAAATAGTTGAAACCACTTAGCATGAGTAGCAACTACTTGAATCCTTGTTGTGCTTACTCATCCATGCTTGTTTACTGTGCCTGCTATGCTTAGAGTTGTGTCGGGTTTGATCCATCTGGGTGATGAATCGTAATGGTGGTGTTCATGTTCTACCATGTGAGAGTATAGGTGTGAATCCGTTTTGGTAAAGGTAGCAATGAGAGGCCATGTAGGACTACATGGTGGGTTGTCTCATTGGGACCATCCTTAAGAACTGACTTCCGTGTATGTTATCCAAGACAAGATACTTCCACACATTGGTATACTTAATTGACCCTCTTGGCTTATTGTAACGACCAAACCTCGAAGGATTTGAGTCTCTGTGCTTAACTGTGCTAGTCCCTGGATCGACTCGCTAGCACACACAGTATAGATGAATACCAGAATAGCAAGTGCATCATTTATTACAACGTATGATCCAGAATTTATAAAGTATAACAATCTGCATAGCACTTAGCTAACTCTAATAAATAATGGCAGCAGAAAGGTAGCAAAATAATAATGACGAGTCCCATCATAGCCCACCGGCGAAAAGGTTGAGTGCAGACTCGCGACCCTACTGTATCTCACTGATCATCTGAATATCCTGCAACATGATAAGTTGCAGCCACAAGGGTCAATACATTGAATGTATTGGCAATTCACACATAATGATAATGCAAACCTACATATATAAGCAATGTATGACAAACAAAACAGTCAAGTTGGTTCAGCATAAAGCTAACTTCACCTACCTCCATGAACTGATCAAGGTCTCACACGCCACAACCAATTTAAACCCGCAAGAAAGAACTCACAAACCAGCGGTGAGATGACAAAGATCTTCAATATGTATCAAGTGCGCTCAGTCGATGACGCATTCAACGGGGTCTCCAAAGCGCTCAGCCATCAACGCATTCACCTGATTTAAGTCCCAACAACTCAAGTGCGCTCAGTCATGGCGCATTCTCTAGGGACAATAGAGCACTCAGCCATAGACGCATTCACTCGAGCAAAAGCCCCGAGCCTACAGCTATAAACACTCACTACTTCATAAAACACTCGGTACAAGTCCATGTCTACCATAGCATATGCAAGCACACAATTAAGCATTGCAATCCAGGACACACATATGGCGACAAGCAATATAAGAATCACACCAAACACATAACATATCATAACAATGCAAAGCATACATATAGGATGAGCATAATCAAAAGTGCAAACTTGCCATGAACGGTGTTGAAGTACTCTAACGCTTAATTCTGATACGCTCTACACTCCGGACAATCTATATATATATATATTCGACGAAGGCATCGATAAATAAACCGTACTCACATAATGTAACATCCCAAATTTTGGAATGTTAATATAATTATAAGATTGTTTGTTTGTTTGCTTGAGTGATTGAAACTTGAGTGAAATTTGAAACTTTTCAAAAACTTTTGAATGAGAGGGAATAAAATGACTTTCCCCTTCTCCGGTAAATTCAAATTCAATCATTTAAAAACAAAGAGAGAAGATGACATGACTTCTTCAACTATAAAGAATTTGAACGGAGTTTTCCAATTGAATTCTTTCAAATATTTGCCCTTGCTTCTATATTTTTCTTCCCCGAGAAATACCCCGAAAATATTTTCAAGATGACCCTCCAAACCGGGGATATTCCTTTGAAATATTTGGACCATAAAACCCAAGGTTTATTTGAAAAATATTTGCAAAAAGAAAATAAACCAATTTAGGGATTTTCTAAAAAAACATTTTTTTTGAAGTATTTATTTTGGTAGTGGAAAAATGCCCATATTTTTGGATTTATTTTTCTGAAAATTTTAATATATTATACCCCTATATTCCGAGGATATTCTATTTCCTTTTAATCGTATTAATTCTTGTTTTAATAGAAAGGGAAAGAGATCTCTTATTTTAGGAATGTACTTGAGCCACGTTAGGAAACCAATCTGGCCCAATCCCACCTTCTTCTTCCTCCTCACGAGCTTCCTTCTGTGGCCATGGCAGAAGCTTCCCAGGAAGTTTCCCTCCCCCGTTTCGCGGGCTACACTTCCTTCCCGAGCCTCCCACCACCCCTATATGAACGCCCCTCCTCTCCTTGTTCCATTTTCCCCATCAGCTCGTCCTCTCCCTGCCCGTAGCCACGACGCCCCCACCATTGTTGTTCCTGCAAGGAGCCGAACAGAATAACGCCCAGGAGCACCTGACGCCCCCTTCCTCGCCTCCGGGACCCCCTCCGCCGTTCCCCCTCCTCGCCGGCGACCTCGCCACCTCGCCGGACTTCTTCCTCTCTGTCACCCATGGTGAGATTCACGAAATCCCGTATTGCAGTTTTTTCAAAAAATTGCAATCTTAGAAAATTCATATCTATTAGTCTATAACTCCGAATTAGGTGATTCTTTTTGCATTGGATCACAAATATTATGTAGTTTCTGCAGATATATAATTTGTCTATGTTTGGATTTATAAAAATTGAGTTAGATCAGATTTGAATTAAAGCTTGTTTTGCTTATTCCGGGAGTTTAAAAATAGCTTTTAATTTGATTCTTTTTGCTGCTGCTTCCTATTGATCATATCTTTCAGTATTTTAAGTTTCAATTTTTTTAAAATATTTTTAATAGGGTTTTTTACCAAAACAGATTCTGTTTTAGTTCTTTTAGGATTATAGCTATTTCTTTTTCTATATTTGTTTTTAAATTAGTTTTTTTATATTTGAGAAAGTTTATATTTGGTTTTCTGTTAGATAACAGTTGGTTTGCAACAAGTTTTGATTTTTATTTTTATTTGTTTTCATGAAATCAATTCTAGTTCCTTAGTAACTTGCAATTGGTTTCTCCACTGTTTCAAATCCCGTTTGGAAATACTTTCAAATAGTTTTGTGAAAAATATTTTATTTTATCTTAATTAAACTTATATCTTAGTTCCTTGTTATTAATTAATGTTAGACAAAAACTATTTAGTGTTTGACGTAGTAGAAGACTCCCTAGTCTTATTTGAAGTTTCCTCCGGATTCCTTTTCGCTCTCTCTTTTGTTTTGATTGCTAGAATGATTGCTAGTATGAGTGCTTATGTGAATGATATGTTTGTTATATAGATTTCAGCGGGGAGTGACGAGTAGTCTATCAAGTTATTTTCTCAAGAAATTCTTCTTCGTCAACATCACCAGGCAAGTCACTTTGATCATACTATCACCTATGTTTTATGCATCGTAGTTCTACCATCCTATGCCCAATTGCATGCTGAGTAGGTACTTGGAAATTTTAGTATAGATTGTAGTATCATGTGGTAGGCACACAACAACCCCGATACTTGGCCCGGGACGACAAATTTCATACTGCTATGCTAGAGTAGACGGGATTTCGGCTGAGTGCATAACACGAGTGATGCGAGGTTGATTAAATAATCAAGAGCGGTTAAGACAAGATTTTCAAGACCTCGGACGCAATGCAACTCTGGGTGAAGGACGGTTGATCGGCTCCCTGGAGAACCCAGTGGATGACCCGGGATGCTGGAGAGGCCATGACATTCTGCGGAAAGCTTCACCCAGGCTCAAAGGGACGGACGGATATTTTCAAGACCCAAGGCTTACCTGCACAGCCACAAGTCATTATGGGCTCTGGCTTGGTTGGACAACGCGGCGACTCTGGACAGGCGGTGCTAGCAGATGTAGAAGAATGGTAGGATTGGATGGGCACCGACAGGGATTCAGAGGGACCCATTGAAAGACCATGTTTTGATCATCCGGTCTTCAAACACCCTGAAGTGCGAGGACATACACGGAGGCGATCAAATCTTGTGCGGAACGTGTGCAAAACTCTGCAGAGTACTCAAACCTAATCGATTAGCCGTGTCCACGGTCATCGACAACCTGAACCAAAGGAACTGAAGTTATCTGAAATTCTCAACACAAATAACAATATTGATGTGGGTATTATTGACAACATGGGTACAAGAATTGGTTGGTGGAACCATCTCGTTAACAACCAACAATGTAGTAACATTTTGCTTTTAGCCCCCTGTTGATGTAGGAGAAAACTTGCTTTTCGCAAAAAACTTATAGCCCCACCTGCCATATTTGCATATAGTATAGATGATTACTTTTCACCCCTCTCTTATGTGACTTGCCGGCATATTCAATATGCTGACCTACACGGCTGCAACGTCTTATGTTGCAGATATTTTTCTTTGACGACTAAGAGTATGATTCAGGGTTACGGTCTACACTCAACTTGACGTTGGTGTTTATTGGGACTCCACTCCGTTGACTGCTTTCGTTGAGATATTTAAGGTATATATCAGTTTTACGCTATTTACATGTGATTGCACTTTGATATATACATTGATGTACTGTGTGTGCCAGCATACTGATCCAGTGATGGCACAGAAACACAGAGGCTTGACTCATCTTGAGTCGGGTCGCTACAGAAATGGTATCGAAGCACATGTTTACTGTAGGATGTGACCCTAGAAACTGGAAATTTCTTAGGAAAGGATCTCTCAAAATTTTTATTTTCAACAACACCTTTTACTTCTCATCTCTTCTGATTTCATCAAATATTCACTCTCACCTCCACTAGTTATACAATCCCCTTACCCCTTTGACCTCATGAAGAATCAACGGAGCTCTACTTCAAAGTAAAGAGGATTTCAACATGCATTTGAAGAATTGAAGGTGCACCAATTGAAGACTCTCAAGACCCGAAGAACTCGAAGACCCCGAAGCGTTCGAATATTTATATGACCATTAGAAGTCCAAACCCCTGTTATATACCCACGTTAGATACGATGATCTGTGAGCCGTCATTGGTGTGTGTTTTCCGACGGCCACAAATAAAACCTATTCTCAAAAATATTGTTTGTATTGTGTGTATCTCCCTCTCTCTTAGCCGTCTCATCCCCAAAACCTCAACCCTACCAGATGGAGTATGAAGCTGGACTTGTAGTATCTGGACCAATGACCCAGCTGGAAGCTGAGATATGGATTCAGAACATGGAGAACCACTTCGGGAGCAACTTGATCTCAAGGAAGTATGAAGTGGAACACGCTCTTAAGTACTTTACACAAAGTGCTGCAATCTGGTGGAAAATACATCATCCCATACAAGGATTTAGTGGAGCAGAAACCTGGGACGAATTCAAGAAGACTTTGTTAAGATCCCGTTATTGAGAAGTGCTATGATAATCCGAAGGAGAAGACTTGTGCATGCAAGATCTGTGGAGAAATAGGACACACTCAGGAAGAACACAAGCATGGATGCACTCATTGTGAAGAAAATCACCCAGCTGAGGAGTGCCTGTTGGAAATATGCCCTAGAGGCAATAATAAATTAGTTATTATTATATTTCTTAGTTCATGATAATCGTTTATTATCCATGCTATAATTGTATTGATTGGAAACACAGTACTTGTGTGGATACGTAGACAAAACACTGTCCCTAGTAAGCCTCTAGTTGACTAGCTCGTTGATCAAAGATGGTCAAGGTTTCCTGGCCATAGGCAAGTGTTGTCACTTGATAACGGGATCACATCATTAGGAGAATCATGTGATGGATTAGACCCAGACTAATAGACGTAGCATGTTGATCGTGTCATTTTGTTGCTACTGTTTTCTGCGTGTCAAGTATTTATTCCTATGACCATGAGATCATATAACTCACTAACACCGGAGGAATGCTTTGTGTGTATCAAACGTTGCAACGTAACTGGGTGACTATAAAGATGCTCTACAGGTATCTCCGAAGGTGTTAGTTGAGTTAGTATGGATCAAGACTGGGATTCGTCACTCCGTGTGACGGAGAGGTATCTCGGGGCCCACTCGGTAATACAACATCACACACAAGCCTTGCAAGCAATGTAACTTAGTGTAAGTTGCGGGATCTTGTATTACGGAACGAGTAAAGAGACTTACCGGTAAACGAGATTGAAATAGGTATGCGGATACTGACGATCGAATCTCGGACAAGTAACATACCGAAGGACAAAGGGAATGACATACGGGATTATATGAATCCTTGGCACTGAGGTTCAAACGATAAGATCTTCGTAGAATATGTAGGATCCAATATGGTCATCCAGGTCCCGCTATTGGATATTGACCGAGGAGTCTCTCGGGTCATGTCTACATAGTTCTCGAACCCGCAGGGTCTGCACACTTAAGGTTCGACATTGTTTTATGCGTATTTGAGTTATATGGTTGGTTACCGAATGTTGTTCGGAGTCCCGGATGAGATCACGGACGTCACGAGGGTTTCCGGAATGTTCCGGAAACGAAGATTGATATATAGGATGACCTCATTTGATTACCGGAAGGTTTTTGGAGTTACCGGGAATGTACCGGGAATGACGAATGGGTTCCGGGAGTTCACCGGGGGGGGCAACCCACCCTGGGGAAGCCCATAGGCCTTGAGGGTGGCACACCAGCCCTTAGTGGGCTGGTGGGACAGCCCAAAAGGGCCCTATGCGCCTAGGAAAGAAAATCAATGAGAAAAAAAATAGGAGGTGGGAAGGGAAGGAAGGACTCCCACCCACCAAACCAAGTCCAACTCGGTTTGGGGGGGGGGAGACCTTCCCCCTTGGACTCGGCCAACCCCCTTGGGGCTCCTTGAGCCCCAAGGCAAGGTCCCCTCCCTCCCACCTATATATACGGAGGTTTAGGGCTGATTTGAGACGACTTTTCCACGGCAGCCCGACCACATACCTCCACGGTTTTTTCCTCTAGATCGCGTTTCTGCGGAGCTCGGGCGGAGCCCTGCTGAGACAAGGTCATCACCAACCTCCGGAGCGCCGTCACGCTGCCGGAGAACTCTTCTACCTCTCCGTCTCTCTTGCTGGATCAAGAAGGCCGAGATCATCGTCGAGCTGTACGTGTGCTGAACGCGAAGGTGCCGTCCGTTCGGTACTAGATCGTGGGACTGATCGCGGGATTGTTCGCGGGGCGGATCGAGGGACGTGAGGACGTTCCACTACATCAACCACGTTCACTAACGCTTCTGCTGTACGATCTACAAGGGTACGTAGATCACTCATCCCCTCTCGTAGATGGACATCACCATGATAGGTCTTCGTGCGCATAGGAAAATTTTTGTTTCCCATGCGACGTTCCCCAACAGTGGCATCATGAGCTAGGTTCATGCGTAGATGTCTTCTCGAGTAGAACAAAAAAGTTTTTGTGGGCGGTGATGTGCGTTTTGCTGCCCTCCTTAGTCTTTTCTTGATTCCGTGGTATTGTTGGATCGAAGCGGCTCGGACCGACATTACTCGTACACTTACGAGAGACTGGTTTCATCGCTACGAGTAACTCCGTTGCTCAAAGATGACCGGCGAGTGTCGGTTTCTCCAACTTTAGTTGAATCGGATTTGACCGAGGAGGTCCTTGGATGAGGTTAAATAGCAACTCATATATGTCTGTTGTGGTGTTTGCGTAAGTAAGATGCGATCCTACTAGATACCCATGGTCACCACGTAAAACATGCAACAACAAAATTAGAGGACGTCTAACTTGTTTTTGCAGGGTATGCTTGTGATGTGATATGGCCCAACGATGTGATGTGATATATTGGATGTATGAGATGATCATGTTGTAATAGAAAATATCGACTTGCACGTCGATGGTACGGCAACCGGCAGGAGCCATAGGGTTGTCTTTATAACTAACGTTTGTGCTTGCAGATGCGTTTACTATTTTGGTAGGATGTAGCTTTAGTAGTAATAGCATGAGTAGCACGACAACCCCGATGGCGACACGTTGATGGAGATCATGGTGTGACGCCGGTGACAAGAAGATCGTGCCGGTGCTTTGGTGATGGAGATCAAGAAGCACAAGATGATGGCCATATCATGTCACTTATGAATTGCATGTGATGTTAATCCTTTTTGCACCTTATCTTGCTTAGAACGATGGTAGCATTATGAGGTGATCTCTCACTAAAATTTCAAGACGAAATTGTGTTCTCCCCGACTGTGCACCGTTGCTACAGTTCGTCGTTTCGAGACACCACGTGATGATCGGGTGTGATAGACTCAACGTTCACATACAACGGGTGCAAAACAATTGCGCACGCAGAACACTCGGGTTAAGCTTGACGAGCCTAGCATGTGCAGACATGGCCTCGGAACACATGAGACCGAAAGGTCGAGCATGAATCATATAGTTGATATGATTAGCATAGAGATGCTTACCACTGAAACTATTCTCGACTCACGTGATGATCGGACTTGAGATAGTGGATTTGGATCATGTACCACTCAAATGACTAGAGAGATGTACTTTTTGAGTGGGAGTTCTTAAGTAATATGATTAATTGAACTAATTGTCATGAACATAGTCTAATGGTCTTGGCGAATTACGATGTAGCTTGCGCTATAGCTCTACTGTTTTTATATGTTCCTAGAGAAAATTTAGTTGAAAGTTGATAGTAGCAAACTTTCAGACTAAATCTGTAAAACCGAGGATTGTCCTCGTAGCTACGCAGAAGGCTTATGTCCTTAATGCACCACTCGGTGTGCTGCACCTCGAGCGTCGTTTGTGGATGCTATGAACGTCCGACATACACGTTTCTGATGACTACACGATAGTTCAGTGCAAAATACTTAATGGCTTAGAAGCAAGGCGCCGAAAACGTTGTAAAACATCACGGAACATAAGTGATGTTCTAAAGAGATAAAATTGTGATTTCATGCTTGTGCCCTTGTTAAGAGGTACGAGACCTCCGACAAGATTCTTTGTCCACAAAGTAAAGGAGAAAGGCTCAATCGTTGAGCGTGTGCTCAGATTGTCTGAGTACGACAATCGCTTGAATCAAGTGGGAGTTAATCTTCCAGATGAGATAGTGATAGTTCTCCAAAGTCACTGCCACCAAGCTGTGAGAGCTTCGTGATGAACTATAACATATCAAGGATACATACAATGATCCTTGAGCGATTTGCGATGTTTTGATACTGCGAAAGTAGAAATCAAAAAGGAGCATCAATAAAACCACTAAGTTTCAAGAAAGGCAAGGGTTAGAAGGGATACTTTGTGAAACGGCAAAACAGTTGCTGCACTAATGAAGAAACCCAAGATTAAACCTAAACCCGAGACTAAGTGCTTCTGTAATGAGGGGAACAGTCACTGAGGCGGAGCAACTCTAGATACTTGGTAGATAAGAAGGCTGGCAAAAGTCGAGAGAAGTATATTTGATATACATGATGTTGATGTGTACTTTACTAGTACTCCTAGTAGCATGAGGGTATTGGATACCGGTTCGGTTGCTAAGTGATTAGTAACGCGAAATGAAAGCTACGGCATAAACGGAGACTAGCTAAAGGCGAGGTGACGATACGTGTTGGAAGTGTTTCCAAGGTTGATATGATCAAACGTCGCACGCTCCCTCTACCATCGGGATTGGTGTTAAACCTAAATAATTGTTATTTGGTGCTTGCGTTAAGCATGAACATGATTGGATCGTTTTTATTGCAATACGATTATTCATTTAAAGAGAATAATGGTTACTCTATTTTCTTGAATAATCACCTTCAATGGTTTATTGAATCTCGATCGTAGTGTTACACATGTTCATGATATTGGTGCCAAAAGATACGAGGTAATGATGATAGTTCCACTTACTTGTGGCACTGCCGCTTGAGTCATGTTAGTATAAATTGCATGAAGAGGCTCCATGCTGATGGATCTTTATATTTACCTGATTTTGAATCACTAGTGACATGCTAATCATACCACATGAGCAAGGCCTTATTTTCATTGAGATGAAACAAGATAGTAACTTGTTCGAAGTGATACATTTGATGTATGCAGTCCAATGGGTGCTGAGGCACGCAGTGGATATCATTATGTTCTTACTTCACTGACGACTTGAGTAGATACAGGAGTATTTACTTAATGAATCACAAGTCTGAAATATTGAAAAGTTCAATTCCGTTTCAGAGTGAAGTTCGTCGTAACAAGAGGATGAACTGTCTACGATATGATCATAGAAATGAATATCTGAGTTACGAGTTTTTGGTACAATGTTAAGACAATGTGGAAATTGTTTCGCAGTTCATGCCACCTGGAACATCATAGTGTGATGATGTGTCTGAACGTCATAGCCACGCACTATTTAGTATGGTGCATGTTGTGATGTCTCTTATCGAAATTACCACTATCGTTTATGGGTTATGCATTAGAGACAACCGCATTCACTTTAAATAGGGCACCGCGTATTTCCGTTGAGATGACACAGTATAGACTGAGGTTTAGAGAAATCTAAACTATCGTTTCTTGAAAGTTTGGGGCTTCGACACTTATGTGAAAAAAATTCAGTCTGATAAAGCTCGAACCCAAAGCGGATAAATGCATCTTCATAGGATATCCAAAACAGTTGGGTACATCTCCTATCTCAGATCCAAAAGCAAAGTGTTTGTTTCTAGAAACGGATCCTTTCTCGAGGAAAGGTTTCTCTCGAAAGAATTGAGTGGGAGGGTAGTAGAACTTGATGAGGTTATTGAACCATCACTTCAACCAGTGTGTAGCAGGCCGCAGGAAGTTGTTCCTGTGGCGCCTACACCAATTGAAGTGGAAGCTAATGATGGTGATCGTCGAGCATCAGATAAAGTTACTACAACCCTCGTAGGTTGACAAGGTCGCGTACTACTACAGAGTGGTACGGTAATCCTGTCTTGGAGGTCATGTTATTGAGCAACAGTGAACCTACGAGATATGGAGAAAGCGATGGTGGGCCCAGATTCCGACAAATGGCTAGAAGCCATGAAATCCGAGAGAGGATCTATGTATGAAAACAAAGTGTAGACTTTGGAAGAACTACTTGATGGTCAGAGGACTATTGAGTAAACATGGGTCTTTAAAAGAAAGACAGACGATGATGGTGATAAGTCACTATTAAGAAAAGCTCGACTTGTCGCAAAGATGTTTCCGACAAGATCAAACGGTTGACTATGATGAGTCTTTCTCACTCGTAGCGATGCTAAAGGTCTGTTAGAATTATGTTAGTTGATGATGCATTATTTATGAAATATTGCACATAGGATGTCAAAACATTGTTTTCTCAACGGTTTCTTTGAGCAAACATTGTATGTGATACAACCAGAAGGTTTTGTCAATCCTAAAGATACTAGCAAGTATGCAAGCTCCAGTGATCCTTCAATTTACTGGTGCAAGCATCTCGGAGTTGGAATATACACTTTGATGAGATGATCAAAGATTTTGGGTTTGTACAAGGTTTATGAGAAACTTGTATTTCCAAAGAAGTGAGTGGGAGCACTATAGAATTTCTGATAAATATATGTGGTTGACATATTGTGGATCAGAAGTAATGTAGAATTTCTGTAAAGCATACAAGGTTGTTTGAAAGGAGTTTTTCAAAGGAATACCTGGATTGAGCTACTTGAACGTTGAGCATCAAAGATCTATGGAGATAGATCAAAAACGCTTAATGGAAGTTTCAACAAGATGCATGCCTTGACAAGTTTTTGAAAGAGTTCAAAATAGATCAGCAAAGAAGGAGTTCTTGGTTGCGTTGTAAGGTGTGAATTTGAGTAAGACTCAAAACCTGACCACGGCAGAATAAAGAGAATAGACGAAGGTCGTCTTCGATGCCTTAGCCGTAGACTCTAAAGTATGCCATGCAGAGTACCGCACCTGATGTGTGCCTTGCAGCAAGTCTGTACACAGAGTGATCCAGGATTGAATCACCGATCAGCGGTCAAAGTTATCCTTAGTAACTAAATAGACTAAGGAATTTTTCTCGATTATGGAGGTGGTTAAAGAGTTCGCCGTAAAAGGTTACGTCGATGCAAGCTTTGACACTGATCCGAATAACTATGAGTAGTGAAACGGATTCGTATAGTAGAGTAGATATTTGGAGCATTTCCGAATAGCACGTAGTAGCAGCATCTATAAGATGACATAAAGATTTGTAAAGAACGCAGGGATCTGAAAGTTTCAGAACCGTTGACTAAAACCTCTCTCACGAGCAAGACGTGACCAGACCCCAGAACTATATGGGTGTTGGGTTCGTTGAAATTACATGGTGATGTGAACTAGATTATTGACTCTAGTGCAAGTGGGAGACTGTTGGAAATATGCCCTAGAGGCAATAATAAATTAGTTATTATTATATTTCTTAGTTCCTGATAATCGTTTATTATCCATGCTATAATTGTATTGATTGGAAACACAGTACTTGTGTGGATACATAGACAAAACGATGTCCCTAGTAAGCCTCTAGTTAAATAGCTCGTTGATCAAAGATGGTCAAGGTTTCCTGGCCATAGGCAAGTGTTGTCACTTGATAACGGGATCACATCATTAGGAGATCATGTGATGGACTAGACCCAAACTAATAGACGTAGCATGTTGATCGTGTCATTTTGTTGCTACTGTTTTCTGCGTGCCAAGTATTTATTCCTATGACCATGCGATCATATAACTCACTGACACCGGAGGAATGCTTTGTGTGTATCAAACGTCGCAACGTAACTGGGTGACTATAAAGATGCTCTACAGGTATCTCCGAAGGTGTTAGTTGAGTTAGTATGGATCAAGACTGGGATTTGTCACTCCGTGTGACGGAGAGGTATCTCGGGGCCCACTCGGTAATAGAACATCACACACAAGCCTTGCAAGCAATGTAAATTAGTGTAAGTTGCGGGATCTTGTATTACGGAACGAGTAAAGAGACTTTCCGGTAAACGAGATTGAAATAGGTATGCGGATACTGACGATCGAATCTCGGGCAAGTAACATACCGAAGGACAAAGGGAATGACATACGGGATTATATGAATCCTTGGCACTGAGGTTCAAACGATAAGATCTTCGTAGAATATGTCGGATCCAATATGGGCATCCAAGTCCCGCTATTGGATATTGACCGAGGAGTCTCTCGGGTCATGTCTACATAGTTCTCGAACCCGCAGGGTCTGCACACTTAAGGTTCGACGTTGTTTTATGCGTATTTGAGTTATATGGTTGGTTACCGAATGTTGTTAGGAGTCCCGGATGAGATCACGGATGTCACGAGGGTTTCCGGAATGGTCCGGAAACGAAGATTGATATATAGGATGACCTCATTTGATTACCGGAAGGTTTTCGGAGTTACCGGGAATGTACCGGGAATGTCGAATGGGTTCCGGGAGTTCACCGGGGGGCAACCCACCCTGGGGAAGCCCATAGGCCTTGAGGGTGGCACACCAGCCCTTAGTGGGCTGGTGGGACAGCCCAAAAGGGCCCTATGCGCCTAGGAAAGAAAATCAAAGAGAAAAGAAAAAAAAAGAGGAGGTGGGAAGGGAAGGAAGGACTCCCACCCACCAAACCAAGTCCAACTCGGTTTGGGGGGGGGAGACCTTCCCCCTTGGACTCGGCCGACCCCCTTGGGTCTCCTTGAGCCCCAAGGCAAGGTCCCCTCCCTCCCACCTATATATACGGAGGTTTTAGGGCTGATTTGAGACGACTTTTCCACAGCAGCCCGACCACATACCTCCACGGTTTTTCCTCTAGATCGCGTTTCTACGGAGCTCGGGCGGAGCCCTGCTGAGACAAGTTCATCACCAACCTCCAGAGCGCCGTCACGCTGCCGGAGAACTCTTCTACCTCTCCGTCTCTCTTGTTGGATCAAGAAGGCCGAGATCATCGTCGAGTTGTACGTGTGCTGAACGCGGAGGTGCCGTCCGTTCGGTACTAGATCGTGGGACTGATCGCGGGATTGTTCGCGGGGCGGATCGAGGGACGTGAGGACGTTCCACTACATCAAGCGCGTTCACTAACGCTTCTGCTGTATGATCTACAAGGGTACGTAGATCACTGATCCCCTCTCGTAGATGGACATCACCATGATAGGTCTTCGTGCGCGTAGGAAAATTTTTGTTTTCCATGCGACGTTCCCCAACAGTGCCCAAGTAGTCAAGTGACTTGTTTCCTTTGTGAAGGAACCAACCACTATCCAACTCAGTGTCACATTTACCCCAAGGTACAGCAAGTTGTCCAGCAGCAGAAAGAAGCAATGAAGGAAACGCTCAAGAAGAAGATTCTAGCAGAGCAAGTGATGAACGAAAATATTGAAGACACTGATGTACAAGGTCTGACCAGATTTTTCTCCAATGTATGCTACTCATGTGGAGAAGAAGGACATTATTCACAGGATTGCACGAAGGGAAGCCAAGAGTATCCAGGAAACTTCCCGACGGAAAAAGTGGAGTTTGATCCACTTGAAATAGAAGAACTGGCCAAAATAAAGGAGTCCGGAAAGAAGAAAAAGTACCCTCGGAAGAGCCAAATCTCTGCAGACATAGACCTGAGTCATGTCAGATGTTACAAGTGTATGGAATTTGGCCACCACAAATACATGTGCTCCGGAAGGAAGCCGGAAACCCAAGGAGAAAAAGCAAACACTAAGACGCCTCGAGACTTGTCAGAACTCATTTGCTTTCGTTGCAAGGAAGCGGGACATTTTGCTAGCGATTGTCCACAAAGGAAGAAAGCTAAGAAGGAGTAGTGAAGTTTTGACCGCGGCAATTAGTGTAATCTGAAGAAACTCTTGTTTTTCATGAGATCATGGAGTGAAATTTTTTGTAACAGAAGTCCCCGAGATTGTAATAACATCATGAATAAATGGAATTTATTGTCTCATGATTGCCTATGTTAAAAATGTTTGCGTTGTTTCTCTTCGAACAAAGATCTCTGAACAATTATGAGGATATGAGAAAATATGGTCTATGCAGGCATGAGTATACTTCATTTTAAGTGTGGTAGTAATCGGTAAACCCACAGGATCCACTGAGTAGGAATGTACCATAACCAAGGAGACATATACATTCCTCTGAGTACCTATTTACTGACACTTGCAGATGACAACTCTCTACGAGTCATTCCTCAAGGGCCCAGAAACGATCATGACCCTGACCAGTGATCATGATTACCCGAAAATCCTGAAGGACACGATGAAGCACATTCATCTTGAAGGAGATGCAGTCTACAAAGGCTACCCATTCATGGAAAGTGGAGTAGAACTTTGGTATGTGGAAGTACACCTTCATCATGTGAAAGGAGTTTGTCCAAAGACTATGGGGCAATACTTTTTCATTTCACGTGTACCACGAGCAACCTTCTTTGATGTTGTTCGTGAAGCTGCCATGGAAGCCATACGTCAGATCGGAGAAATACTTGAAGCAAGACTCCGTCATACCCAGGAATACCTGAGTGAGGTACGTGCGGAGATGATGGAGATGAAGCTAATGGCCACCATAATGAAGCAAAAGATGGATGATTTCAAGGAGCACCTCGGAAAGTTCGAGTGGAACTAAAATATCTCCAAGAGAGATAGATGAATAAAGTTGGCAGAAATGCTTGACCATACCGAACAATGTGGATGGCAGCATTGTAATAGAGTACTTTTGAATTGGAGTTTTTGAGGAGAAATTAAGGAAGTAATAAAGGATTGATTATGAAATGGATATGATCTATGGAAGAAGCTATGATGGATCACAAACGTTTTCTTAGGAGCATACGAAAAACCTGAGAGTTGTTAAGATACGATAGATGTTTTGTTCAGCTTGCAGAACCAATGGATTATCCGAACTTCGTTCGTGGACAAGAGAAATTCTGCAACGCTAGTGAGGATGCCCAAGTGTTAGAATGCGAGATTCGCTAAACCTTATACAGAGAAATGATTTGGGTACGGAATGGATTGATCACCATGACGACTTACTCTTATCATTTATCTTGCTATTCGGAATGGTAAATCTGAGAGACTTACCCATAGTGAGAGACGATGTTCTTTGAAGCTTTTGTTTAAGCCTTAGAATGGTATGATGAAAGCCCCATGTACATGGCACTTGTTTTCACGCGTAAGAAATTTTATGGTGAGGATGAAACCAAGACCCCTCTCTCTGCAGGATAGCCAGAAATGGTAGACCACCATGAGAATCATCGATAGGTTAGTTAGAACTGATCACGAGACTGTCAGTTAAAGAAGAACCAATGACGGAAGAAGCTTATATCAACGGGAGAGCATCACCAAAGGATTTAATATGAAGACTGTGCGATGTCAGTTGCCAAAACCCCAGAGGAATCGTTAAAGCATTTTGAGGGACCAGTATCTCTCATTTTAAGTGTGGTAGCATCCCACCTTGCCGGAGATTGGATTTGTTAAAAGATCCCCAAACCCTAACCTTTCTTTCTAGCCTCTTCGAATCTCGAGGACGAGATTCATTTTAAGTGTGGTAGGTTTGTAACATCCCAAATTTTGGAATGTTAATATAATTATAAGATTGTTTGTTTGTTTGCTTGAGTGATTGAAACTTGAGTGAAATTTGGAACTTTTCAAAAACTTTTGAATGAGAGGGAATAAAATGACTTTCCCCTTCTCCGGTAAATTCAAATTCAATCATTTAAAAACAAAGAGAGAAGATGACATGACTTCTTCAACTATAAAGAATTTGAACGGAGTTTTGCAATTGAATTCTTTCAAATATTTGCCCTTGCTTCTATATTTTTCTTCCCCGACAAATACCCCGAAAATAATTCTTGCCAAGCAAGAAAGAGAGGAGGAACATGACCCTCCAAACCGGGGATATTCCTTTGAAATATTTGGACCATAAAACCCAAGGTTTATTTGAAAAATATTTGCAAAAAGAAAATAAACCAATTTAGGGATTTTCTAAAAAAACATTTTTTTGAAGTATTTATTTTGGTAGTGGAAAAATGCCCATCTTTTTGGATTTATTTTTCTGAAAACTTTAATATATTATACCCCTATATTCCGAGGATATTCTATTTCCTTTTAATCGTATTAATTCTTGTTTTAATAGAAAGGGAAAGAGATCTCTTATTTTAGTAATGTACTTGGGCCACGTTAGGAAACCAATCTGGCCCAATCCCACCTTCTTCTTCCTCCTCACGAGCTTCCTTCTGTGGCCATGGCAGAAGCTTCCCAGGAAGTTTCCCTCCCCCGATTCGCGGGCTACACTTCCTCCCGAGCCTCCCACCACCCCTATAAGAACGCCCCTCCTCTCCTCGTTCCATTTTCCCCATCAGCTCGTCCTCTCCCTGCCCATAGCCACGACGCCCCCACCATTGTAGTTCCTGCAAGGAGCCGAACAAAAGAACGCCCAGGAGCACCTGACGCCCCCTTCCTCGCCTTCGGGACCCCCTCCGCCGTTCCCCCTCCCCGTCGGCGACTTCCCCACCTCGCCGGAGCAGCTACCTCGCCGGAGTTCTTCCTCTCTGTCACCCATGGTGAGATTCACGAAATCCCGTATTGCAGTTTTTTCAGAAAATTGCAATCTTAAAAAATTCATATCTATTAGTCTATAACTCCGAATTAGGTGATTCTTTTTGCGTTGGATCACAAATTTTATGTAGTTTCTGCAGATATGTAATTTGTCTATGTTTGGATTTATAAAAATTGAGTTAGATCAGATTTGAATTAAAGCTTGTTTTTCTTATTCCGGGAGTTTAAAAAATAGCTTTTAATTTGATTCTTTTTGCTGCTGCTTCCTATTGATCATATCTTTCAGTAGTTTAAGTTTCATTTTTTTTTAAATATTTTTAATTGGGTTTTTTACCAAAACAGATTCTGTTTTAGTTCTTTTAGGATTATAGCTATTTCTTTTTCTATATTTGTTTCTAAATTAGTTTTTTTATATTTGAGAAAGTTTATATTTGGTTTTCTGTTAGATAATAGTAGGTTTGCAACAAGTTTTGATTTTTATTTTTATTTGTTTTCATGAAATCAATTCTAGTTCCTTAGTAACTTGCAATTGGTTTCTCCACTGTTTCAAATCCCGTTTGGAAATACTTTCAAATAGTTTTGTGAAAAATATTTTATTTATCTTAGTCAAACTTATATCTTAGTTCCTTGTTATTAATTTCTGTTAGACAAAAACTATTTAGTGTTTGACGTAGTAGAAGACTCCCTAGTCTTATTTGAAGTTTCCTCCGGATTCCTTTTCGCTCTCTCTTTTGTTTTGATTGCTAGAATGATTGCTAGTATGAGTGCTTATGTGAATGATATGTTTGTTATATAGATTTCATTGGAGAGTGACGAGTAGTCTATCAAGTTATTTTCTCGAGAAATTCTTCTTCGTCAACATCACCATGCAAGTCACTTTGATCATACTATCACCTATGTTTTATGCATCGTAGTTCTACCATCCTATGCCCAATTGCATGCTGAGTAGGTACTTGGAAATTTTAGTATAGATTGTAGTATCATGTGGTAGGCACACAACAACCCCGATACTTGGCCCGGGACGACAATTTTCATACTACTATGCTAGAGTAGACGGGATTTCGGTTGAGTGCATAACACGAGTGATGCGAGGTTGACTAAATAATCAAGACCGGTTAAGACAAGATTTTCAAGACCTCGGACGCAATGCAACTCTGGGTGAAGGACGGTTGATCGGCTCCCTGGAGAACCCAGTGGATGACCCGGGATGCTGGAGAGGCCATGACATCCTGCGGAAAGCTTCACCCAGGCTCAAAGGGACGGACGGATATTTTCAAGACCCAAGGCTTACCTGCACTGCCACAAGTCATTATGGGCTCTGGCTTGGTTGGACAATGCGGCGACTCTGGACAGGCGGTGCTAGCAGATGTAGAAGAACGGTAGGATTGGATGGGCACCGACAGGGATTCAGACGGACCTGTTGAAAGACCATGTTTTGATCATCCGGTCTTCAAACACCTTGAAGTGCGAGGACATACACGGAGGCGATCAAATCTTGTGGGGAACGTGTGCAAAACTCTGCAGAATACTCAAACCTAATCGATTAGCCGTGTCCACAGTCATGGACAACCTGAACCAAAGGAACTGAAGTTATCTGAAATTCTCAACACAAATAACAATATTGATGTGGGTATTATTGACAACATGGGTACGAGAATTGGTTGGTGGAACCATCTCGTTAACAACCAACAATGTAGTAACATTTTGCTTTTAGCCCCTTGTTGATGTAGGAGAAAACTTGCTTTTCGCAAAAAACTTATGGCCCCACCTGCCATATATGCATATAGTATAGATGATTACTTTTCACCCCTCTCTTATGTGACTTGCCGGCATATTCAATATTCTGACCTACACGGCTGCAACGTCTTATGTTGCAGATATTTTGCTTCGATGAGTAAGAGTACGATTCAGGGTTACGGTCTACACTCAACTTGCCGTTGGTGTTTATTGGGACTCCACTCCCTTGACTGCTTCCGCTGAGATATTTAAGGTATATATCAGTTTTACGCTATTTACATGTGATTGCACTTTGATATATACATTGATGTACTGTGTGTGCCAGCATACTCATCCAGGGATGGCACAGAAACACACAGGCTTGACTCATCTTGAGTCGGGTCGCTACACATAACATCAAAATAAAGTCAACAACAAAGAATTCAATGAATACTCAACTAACAGAAAATATGAATAGATATTTATTATCTACATGATAGTGGGAGCACAAAGCAAAAAGAAATAATGAAATTAGACGAACGGTTTGCAAAATATGGCCTCCGGGAGGTTTGAACTAAATCTGATCCAACTAAAATTTTCAATAATGCTAACTTGAAAACTATTGGTTCTATCAAATTCTACTCATCTATACGAGATCACACGAGAAAGAATTTCCTGATTCGGAGATACGAATCTAAAGTTAAACAAGTTTCAAAATCCTACCGATAATCTGCCCGATCTAAAAGCAGACCAAAAATAAGTTTTATTCGGTACTGTAGCAACTTCGCATATTGGCAGAATCGGATCGTGTGCACCTGCTTACCACGAACAACAGGGGAAAATGGGTTGGTCCCGGCGTGGCTCCTCAAGTGGTGCTTCTCCGGTGGCTGTCGGACGAACTACGACGACGGCGGCTAACTCCGGCGAACGGCGCTACTGCGGGGATCGGCGAGATGAGGCGAACGGCACTCCTCCGCGGTGTTGCTCCGGCAAGGATGACGGTAAAGGGCGGATGGTCGCTGAGGCGAACAAGGGGACTGGAGGAATCGTTGACAGGGGAAAAGAAACGGGGCTGCAAGGGTTCTCGGTCCTTGCTATATGCCCTCGCGAGAGAAGAACACATGGGTGATGGGGTTTCGGTCTCGGGAGGTGCACGCAAAGTCCGGCTGGAGAAAGGATCCCTCGAGAGTCAGGGCCCGCTCGGCGCTGGTGCGTGGGGCGATGGCTCCGTGGGGCTGGGAGACGTGAGTCCCCTAGAGTCTAGTGTTGGGTGTTGTGCTCGTGGCCTCGAGCAGGTTCGGTCGCTGGCTCGATGGGGCTTGGCTGTGTTGACCTAGCCAGAAGGCTCGATGCCTGGCAGGTGCGCTAGCTGTACTCGGGGTAGGAGTTGACTAGGGGTGGGGTTCGTGGCCTATGGGGCACAGCCCCTGGCGCGATGGAGAGCTGGGTGCCGATGGTGCACTAGGTGCGGCCTGGCCACTCTGTGCGCTGGGGCTGGGAAGCCCTGGTGGCACTTCATTTCTTTAATATAAAACTTCTATGGGAAAATAACTACACATATACATACATATTTCTAGTTAAGAAAAATACCAGAAATATTCTAAAAAAAATTACTATCACACACAACAAAAAATACGCAACTAATATAATCTACAGGAAACCTAGTTCCACCTAATGCATTTTTTTAAATAACTTTTATGCAAAATGCTACACAACGAGCATTAAAAAAATAAACTGAAATGATTTCGGAGATTATGAAATTTGCAAAACCATATGAGGCGACTCCAAAATAATATTCTAAACCTTATGAACTCTTTATTTGAATGGGGAGAAGTCATGTTATCTCCACTCCAATATAAATTGCCCTATGTTGCGTAATGAAAAGAATATTTAGAAAAATTCAAACACGCACAGAAATCAAGATGACAAAGAATGATCCTATTAACATACCAAATCTGAAAATTTGGGATGTTACAAATCTACCCCCCTTAAAAGGAATCTCGTCCTCGAGATTCGAGTTGGCTAGCAAGGTTAAAGATGGGTAATTGATATAATCCATATCCCAAGGTATTCAGGCTTACTTGCTGCATATATCCCAAATCTCCCTTGACATGAACAAATAAGATGCACCAATATTGAGAGGACGGTCATAATACTGAAACTTGATTAAAATCTTACCGAAGACTAGTGCATTATTAGCTCTTCCCACCATTGTGTGGTGCACATGTCCCCTTTCGACGTGGTCAGACCCCACTTCTTTGGAGCTTGCATTGGCATCATCCATGTCCTTCAATAGAGGACAGTTGTTGGAATAATGCCCCGGGTTTCTACACCTATAACAAAGTAAGTGACTTATATCCTTCTTGGTGGGCGTCAAAGTGGTGTGGCTATTGTTCTCGTTCCTTTGTCCATCATGGTTGTGCCCATTGCCATTATGATGATTATGTACCTCGTGGTTATGACCATTATACACGTCCACTTTGAAATCATAGTACCCGGAAGATGTTGATGAATTACGTTGCTTCTGATGACCTCCAGAGTTGAACTCAGTGTCCCTTGCCTTCCTTTTCCGATCCTCCACCTCTTGAAATTTGCCCTCAAATACAATAGATTTATCAATAAGCTCCTGACAATTGTTGAAAGTTGCCACTGTCAACTGAACACCCAACTCGTCATCAAGACCCTCCAAGAACTTCTCCTGTCTGGCTGCATCAGTGTTAACATCGTCAGGTGCATAGCGTGCAAGCTTATTGAACTCCTCCACATACTCATTAACTGAGCGACCTCTCTGGCGCAAGCTACGAAACTCCTACTTTTTCAGACTCATGGCGCCAGCAGACACATGTGCGGCGCGAAAAGCTGTGTGAAACTGCGCCCAGGTGATAGTATCAATGGGATAGGTGACCAGGTAGTTGTCCCACCAAGCTGCGGCAGGACCCTCCAACAGATGTGAGGAAAACCTCACTCTCTCTGCATCAGTGCACCCAACAGTCTCAAAGTTCCTATTAACCGAACGAAGCCAATCATCTGCTACAATAGGTTCGGGGATGCTGGAAAACCTGTGAGGATTCAACCTCAAGAAACGAGTAAGTGCATCCACTGGTGGTGGTGGAGGTGGATTGTTGTTGTTGTTGTTCCCTATGTTCTGACTGAGTAGCTGGATCAACTGGGCCTGTCCTTGAAGGTATTGTTGCATGAATGGTGGCACATCAGTGTTGTTGTCTCCTGAACCACCGGCTCTAATATTGCGTCTCAACGACATCTGGTGGGTAAGCATAGATGAGATCTAGATAGAATTAGGCCTAAGGGGAAAAACACTACCCATATGCTAGCATCAAACTCCAAATCAAACAAATCACACTATCAAATAACACCAACAAACATAACAACAATCACACGTATCTATATATATAGTCGAAGAATTCCGACAAGATCCTAATTTAACAAACAAGCAAAATAACAATCAAGCAAGCAACCTAGTATCGTCATGCCACAAAGCGGGCATAAACAGATGCCCTAACACGTTAATATCGCAATAAAAACAAGATAAGTGGTGGTCTCAGCACTAGTTCCTACTTAAGCTGGTCAAGATACTAGAGTGGTTATCTAATGAAAGAGTAAGATGTAGACAAAGTTTATAGAATAATTTTTCAATCCTATGGCTTTTCTAATCCATTTTCTAGGGCCACGACCTACACTCAATGCATTGCTTTGATACCATCTGTAACGACCAAACCTCGAAGGATTTGAGTCTCTGTGCTTAACTGTGCTAATCCCTGGATCGACTCGCTAGCACACACAGTATAGATGAATACCAGAATAGCAAGTGCATCATTTATTACAACGTATGATCCAGAATTTATAAAGTATAACAATATGCATAGCACTTAGCTAGCTCTAATAAATAATGGCAGCGGAAAGGTAGCAAAATAATAACGATGAGTCCCATCATAGCCCACCGGCGAAAAGGTTGAGTGAAGACTCGTGACCCTACTGTATCTCACTGATCATCTGAATATCCTGCAACATGATAAGTTGCAGCCACAAGGGTCAATACATTGAATGTATTGGCAATTCACACATAATGATAATGCAAACCTACATATATAAGCAATGTATGACAAACGAAACAGTCGAGTTGGTTCGGTATAAAGCTAACTTCACCTACCTCCATGAACTGATCAAGGTCTCACACGCCACAACCAATTTAAACCCGCAAGAGAGAACTCACAAACCTACGGTGAGATGACAAAGATCTTCAAGATGTATCAAGTGCGCTCAGTCGATGACACATTCAATGGGGACTCCGAAGCGCTCAGCCATCAACGCATTCACCTGATTTAAGTCCCGACAACTCAAGTGCGCTCAGTCATGGCGCATTCTCTAGGGACAATAGAGCGCTCAGCCATAGACGCATTCACTCGAGCAAAAGCCCCGAGCCTACAGCTATAAACACTCACTACTTCATAAAACACTCGGTACGAGTCCATGTCTACCATAGCATATCCAAGCACACAATTAAACATTGCAATCCAGGACACACATATGGCGACAAACAATATAAGAATCACACCAAACACATAACATATCATAACAATGCAAAGCATACATATAGGATGAGCATAATCAAAATTGCAAACTTGCCTTGAACGGTGTTGAAGTACTCTAACGCTTAATTCTAATCCGCTCCACACTCCGGACAATCTATCTATATATATATATATTCGACGAAGGCATCGATAAATAAACCGTACTCACATAACATCAAAATAAAGTCAACAACAAAGAATTCAATGAAAACTCAACTAACAGAAAATATGAATAGATATTTATTATCTATATGATAGTGGGAGCACAAAGCAAAAAATAAATAATGAAATTAGATGAACGGTTTGCAAAATATGGCCTCCGGGAGGTTCGAACTAAATCTGATCCAACCAAACTTTTAAATAATGATAACCTAAAAACTATTGGTTCTATCAAATTCTTCTCATCAATACGAGATCATTGGAGAAAGAATTTCCTGATTCGGAGATACGAATGAAAAGTTAAACAAGTTTCAAAATCCTATCGAGAATCTGCCCGATCTAAAAACAGACCAAAAATAAGTTTTATTCGGTACTGTAGCAACTTCGCATATTGGCAGAATCGTATCGTTTGCACGTGCTTACCACGAACAACAGGGAAAAACGGGTTGGTCCCGGCGTGGCTCCTCCGGTGGTGCTTCTCCGATGGCTGTCGGACGAACTATGACGACGGCGGCTAACTCCGATGAACGGCGCTACTGCGTGGATCGGCGAGATGAGGCGAACGGCGCTCCTCCACGGTGTTGCTCCGGCAAGGATGACGGTAAGGGGCGGACGATGGCTGAGGCGAACAAGGCGACTGGAGGAATCATTGACAGGGGAAAAGAAACGGGGCTGCAGGGGTTCTCGGTCCTTGCTATATGCCCTCGCGAGAGAAAAACACCTGGGCTATGGGGTTTCGGTCTCGGGAGGTGCAGGCAGAGTCCGGCTGGAGAAAGGATCCCTGGCGAGTCAGGGCCCGCTCGGCGCTGGTGCGTGGGGCGATGGCTCCCTGGGGCTGGGAGACGTGAGTCCCCTGGAGTCTGGTGTTGGGTGTTGTGCTCGTGGCCTCGAGCAGGTTCGGTCCCTGGATCGATGGGGCTTGGCTGTGTTGACCTAGCCAGAAGGCTCGATGCCTGGCAGGTGCGCTAGCTGGACCCAGGGTAGGAGTTGACCAGGGGTGGGGTTCGTGGCCTATGGGGCACAGCCCTTGGCGCGATGGAGAGCTGGGTGCCAATGGTGCACTCGGTGCGGCCTGGCCACTCTGTGCGCTGGGGCTGGGATGCCCTCGTGGCACTTCGTTTTTTTTATAAAACTGCTATGGGAAAATAACTCCACATATACATACATATTTCTGGTTAAGAAAAATACCAGAAATATTCTAAAAAAAATTACTATCACACACAGCAAAAAAATATGCAACTAATATAATCTACCGGAACCCTAGTTCCACCTAATGCATTTTTTTTAAATAACTTTTATGCAAAATGGTACACAACGAGCATTAAAAAAATAAACTGAAATGATTTCGGAGATTATGAAATTTGCAAAACCATATGAGGCGACTCCAAAATAATATTCTAAACCTTATGAACTCTTTATTTGAATGGGGAGAAGTCATGTTATCTCCACTCCAATATAAATTGCCCTGTGTTGCATAATGAAAAGAATATTCAGAAAAATTCAAACACGCATAGAAATCAAGATGACAAAGAATGATCCTATTAACATACCAAATCTGAAAATTTGGGATGTTACACTTATTAATCGCCTAGATCTCTGTCCAGGAGTTGCAACTAGTTTCTGGTGTTTGTAGGAAAAGTGTTGGCAGCCATGTTTAGCTCTGCCCGACGGGGTAGGCAGCTCTGCGGTAGATACACAGTGGCACGTGTACCAAGTGCCACCCGGATGGTGGGCTTGGGAACCCTGCGCACATCGTTTGGGGCCATTAAGGAAACTACGGCCAGACTTCCTTGCGGGTTCATTCTCAAATAGGCGATAAACCTGGACTAAGGTCTTGTATTCTTAACAGTCGTGGCCGACACCCACACCAGTGCTTCCGCTTGAAGGTTGCCAAGATGCATGAGTGCATATGGTGCTAAGTGGTGAGAGCATGTGTGAATAAGTATACCCCTGCAGGGTGAATCAATCTTTTCGAATAGCCGCATCCTCAGATATGGACTACTTGGAAGCATTACGGGGTACATAGACAATTTAAACGGATACTCTAAACATGCAAGATAAGTGGGAGTGCTATGGATGGCCTTCTCGTAGGAAGACGGGAGTGGATCCATAGTGGTGTATTGAATTGGTGAATATGTGGACTCGTGTGCGCTATCCCAACTCAAAGAAAGAACTTGCAGTCATAGTACAGGTTAGCCAAGAGTCAAAGCTGGCTTGCTGCAATCAAACTCCACAATCCTTTCATTGAAACATGATGCATATGTAGACAGATCTGATGTAAGTCTTGCTGAGTACCTTTGCACTCACGGTTGCTTTATTTATGTTTTGCAGAGAAGTTTTAGTCCCCTTAAAAAGGTTTCTACGTGACGTGTTCGATGTTGACCGGAATAGCTTGGGAATCCCAGACAGAGGTCTGGCTCCTTTGGTAGGGTCGTGGTAGCTTTTCAGGCTCCTCCAGCCATTTTTTGTAGATGTCTCTACCCAGACATGTTTGGCTTCCGCTTGATGTTTGTATGACTTGACTGACGGGTCACGAGGCCCCTGTTTGTAATATCATACTATGTTCACTTTTATGAGTCTTTAATAAAAGCTTGAGTCATAGATTTATGTTGTGATGCTATGTTGTATCTACACATATAGTGCATATTGTGTGTATGTTATGAAATGCATTATATGTGTGGGATTCGACACCTAGTTGTGTGCCTTTAGTAGTACTCTTTACGGGGGAATGCCTCTTTGTGCTTCCACCGAGCCTTGGTAGCTTGCTACTGCTCCGGACACATTGATTGACCAGCATGTATCCTTCTTTGCTGTTGTGCCTGTCCCTTCGAGGAAATGTCACGCGGTGTAATGGAGTCCTTGTAGCTTGCTACGACTCGTCTACACACGCTGATGACTGACACCTGCTTTGTTGGGTTATGTATGCATGTCCCTGTACGGATGTACCAGTTGGGTTTATAACTAGCCATGTCGACCCGGGTTCTTGTCGTTTGAATGCTAGCGACACATTCGTATACGTGATCCAATAGACGCAAACGGTCCTGGCCAAGGTAAGGTGGCAGCCGTTGAGTTTACCGTGCGTGAGGCCGCAAAGTGATGTGATGTGTTACAGGCTGGGTTCTTATGATTCAGGATCGGGGTCCCGACAGCTTTGTTATCAGAGCTTGACTGCGTGTAGGATAACCGAGCCAAACTGGTCGATGTTGTGTCTAGCAACTCTTTAGTTATATAAGGGAATTGTTTGTGGAAGGGAACGTAAGGCTCTTTTTACTCCTTTCCTTGTGTCATTCTTATTCTGAGTCATCCTCTTCTTTATTCTATGGGGTTTAAGAATTAGGCTTTCTCATATAATCATTAGGATGACGAGTTACTATGTTGAAGACTTATAGAAAAGTTGTTGTCTTCGTGGTTCACTGTCTTCATAAGAATTCAATTGTAATGTTGTTCGTTTTCTTGCAGGTTGCCTCATATTTCATGCCCGTACAGCCGTTATGTTGTCCGAGTTTTCCAAGGTTTCTAAACAATCTGATGCAATTGCAAAATTCCTTCCTCTTATTTCTAATGTCTTTTTGGCCACACAAAGCACACTAATCATTGTGATGAGGTACTTTATTACCTCGACCTATTGTTGAAGTATTAGGAAACCAAGTCACCTCGAAAACCACCCAATAGTTTAGATGTGTTCTATGTTTCCAATGTGATAATTCTGGCCATCATTTTCGAAAAACATCTCGTGATTTTATTTAGTTTGTAGGTATCCTAATTCTAGATTCCTGAATCCAAAGGATCATTCTGCTCACTTCTGTTGATAGTGTTGCTAGTTCCTTTAGAATGATTAGTAACCTTGTTGCAGTTCCCAACGTACATGGTAAATCATTCTTCCAATACCATGGACCATCTCTGGCAGAAGTTCTTCATGAACTAAAGATCATAATAAGAGTGCTTGTCATGAGTTCTCTACCCCGTATTGTGATTCTGCCAACTTCGCCCTTCTGCATGGGTTATCTAGAAGAATTATGTTGAACTCGTTCGACATGCTAATCTATGCATCCACAACTCAGATAAATCATGTGCTCTTAAGTTGGTCCTAACTAGTTGTATTCTTACCTTCATTTATGAGAGGATAGTCAAGAGTAGTTGTGCATTCGTGTCATCGATGTCTTTTATCCCTGTGGTCTGTCAAGTTGTTCTATTCTCGAATGACTAGGAGAAGCAAACTCTAGTATCTCATCCATTTCTTGGATTGGGTCAAAGTAGCTGTATTCCGCAGATCAAAATGTCAATCTGGCTTTTGTTCTGTTCTATCCTGGAGTATTACCCTCTTGTTGTCAAGAATGTCGTGAGAATTGCACCACCTCTTATGAGCTCTTGATGTAGTGATACTTCACGACATCATTATTCATCCCTCGGTTTCCGTGTTGGTTGTAACTGGAATATCGACAAGTGAACCATGATGTGTCAAATCAATACTTCTAGCAATGTCATTGTTTAGTAGTTAATGGACAATAAATTCACTCTTATGGTGATGGTGATTGAATCATCATCCTAAGATTGACCGTGCTACATAGTCCATGTTTCATGGTGCACTTTTTGATCGATGGGTTAGGATTGTGTCAATCCCTCGCTCTATTGATCACATCATCTTGCCCTGAAAAGCGAGATTGTTCCCGAGCTTAATAATATATCGGTGGTTCGTGATATTCTGAATATCTTCTTGGAAGTATTACCAGGTTGTTTCCTGACTGATATGTTGAGCTTGTGACTAAATTGGTCTTTCTATAAACCAACCCCTTCTCCAAGAATCCGTGTTGGATCCCCCGAGCTAGTGGGTTAAGCTAAACAACAACTTGGAGATTTGGAAGATAAAAGCTTCGCCTAAACTTAGCTTATTTAAAAAGGATATTTTTCCTGTTGTGTGAGTCTGAAGAAGATGATATTGTCATCGGCTTATTCGTGTGATCAATTGTTGCATATATTATCTTGTCCAATTTTGATTTGAGTGTGGGCTATTATCAAATCAAACTCAGAGCCAAAGATTTTCGTAACGGTGTCTTACTCATGGATTTCCTTGAGCCTACACCATTGTATTATTTGATCTGACCAATGCTATTATCTTGCTCACATAGTTGTGGAAATCCACTTATATGGGTATCTTGATGAATTGTTGTTGAGCCCATCGGCAACATTTTCATTTGTTCCATGATTTATGTTGGACATTAAGCTAGTGCTGGAAACTTTGTAGACATTGTCTTCGTGTCTCGAGCACGAGGTATATGTTAGGTGTAAGAAGGGACTTCCTCTAATTCATGTGCATTGGTGCAAGTTGCTGATGATCCACAAGTATAGGGGATCAATCGTAGTCCTTTCGATAAGTAAGAGTGTCGAACCCAACGAGGAGCAGAAGGATCTGACAAGTGGTTTTCAGCAAGGTAAAATCTGCAGGCACTGAAATTATTGGTAACAAGTGATTGTGTGGTGAGATGATTCGTAGCAAGCAACAAGTAACAAAAGTAGCAACGGTGCAACAAAGTGGCCCAATCCCTTTTGTAGCAAGGGACAAGCCTGGACAAAGTATTATGGGAGGAAAAACGCTCCCGAGGACACATGGGAATTTCTGTCATGCTAGTTTCATCATGTTCATATGATTCGCGTTCGTTACTTTGATAGTTTGACATGTGGGTGGACCAGCGCTTGGGTACTGTCCTTACTTGGACAAGCATCCCTCTTATTATTAACCCCTCTTGCTAGCATCTGTAACTAGGAAAGAAGAATTAAGACAAAGTCTAACCATAGCATTAAACTAGTGGATCCAAATCAGCCCCTTACGAAGCAACGCATAAACTAGGGTTTAAGCTTCTGTCACTCTAGCAACCCATCAACTACTTACTACTTCCCAATGCCTTCCTCTAGGCCCAAATAATGGTGCAGTGTTATGTAGTCGACGTTCACATAACACCACTAGAGGAAAAACAACATACAACATATCAAATTATCGAACGAATACGAAATTCACATGACTACTATTAGCATGACTTATCCCATGTCCTCAGGAACAAAAGTAACTACTCACAAAGCATAATCATATTCATGACCAGAGAGGTAATTAGTAGCATCAAGGATCAGAACATAAACTCCTCCACCAAATAATCCAACTAGCATCAACTACAAAGAGTACATGGTGGGTTGTCTCATTGGGACCGTCCTTAAGAACTGAGTTATGTTTATGTTATCCAAGACAAGATACTACCACACATTCGGATACTTAATTGACCCTCTTGGCTTATTAATCGCCTAGATCTCTGTCCAGGAGTTGCAACTAGTTTCTGGTGTTTGTAGGAAAAGTGTTGGCGGTCGTGTTTAGCTCTTCCCGACAGTGTAGGCTTCTCTGCGGTAGATACACAGTGGCACGGTGTACCAAGTGGCACCCGGATGGTGGGCTTGGGAACCCTGCGCACATCGTTTGGGGCCGTTAAGAAAACTTCGGCCAGACTTCCTTGCGGGTTCATTCTCAAATAGGCGATAAACCTGGACTAGGGTCTTGTATGGTTAACAGTAGTGGCCGATACCCACGCCAATGCTTCCGCTTGAAGGTTGCCGAGATGCATGACGTGCATATGGTGCTAAGTGGTGAGAGCATGTGTGAAGAAGTATACCCCTACAGGGTGAATCAATCTGTTCGAATAGCCGCGTCCTTGGATATGGACTACCTGGAAGCATTACGTGGTACATAGACAATTTAAATAGATACTCTAAAACATGCAAGATAAGTGTGAGTGCTATGGATGGCCTTATCGTAGGAAGACGGGAGTGGATCCATAGTGGTGTATTGAATTGGTGAATATGTGGACTCGTGTGCGCTATCCCACCTCAAAGAAAGAACTTGTAGTCATGGTACAGGTTATCCAAGATTCAAATCTGGCTTGCTGCAATCAAACCCCACAATCCTTTCATTGAAACATGATGCATATGTAGATAGTTCTGATGTAAGTCTTGCTGAGTACCTTTGTACTCACGGTTGCTTTATTTATGTTTTGCATAGAAGTTTTAGTCCCTTTAAAAAGGTTTGTACGTGACGTGTTCGATGTTGACCGGAATAGCTTGGGAATCCCAGACAGAGGTCTGGCTCCTTTGGTAGGGTCGTGGTACCTTTTCAGTCTCCTCCACCCATTTTTAGTAGATGTCTGTACCCAGACATGTTTGGCTTCCGCTTGATGTTTGTATGACTTGAGTGACGGGTCACAAGACCCCTGTTTGAAATATCATACTATGTTGACTTTTATGAGTCTTTAATAAAAGCTTGAGTCATAGAGTTATGTTGTGATGCCATGTTGTATCTACACATATAGTGCATATTGTGTGTATGTTATCAAATGCATTATATGTGTGGGATTCGACACCTAGTTGTGTGCCTTTAGTAGTACTCTTTATGGGGAAATGCCTCTTTGTGCTTCCACCGAGCCTTGGTAGCTTGCTACTGCTCCGGACACATTGATTGACCGGCATGTTGTTGGAATTATGCCCTAGAGGCAATAATAAATATAGTTATTATTATAATTCCTGTATCAAGATAATCGTTTATTATCCATGCTATAATTGTATTGAATGAAGACTCATTTATATGTGTGGATACATAGAAAAAACACCGTCCCTAGCAAGCCTCTAGTTGGCTAGCGAGTTGATCAAAGATAGTCAGTGTCTTCTGATTACGAACAAAGTGTTGTTGCTTGATAACTGGATCACGTCATTAGGAGAATCACGTGATGGACTAGACCCAAACTAATAGACGTAGCACGTTGATCGTGTCATTTTGTTGCTACTGTTTTTTTGCGTGTCAAGTATTTATTCCTATGACCGTGAGATCATATAACTCACTGACACCGGAGGAATGCTTTGTGTGTATCAAACATCGCAACGTAACTAGGTGACTATAAAGATGCTCTACAGGTATCTCCGAAGGTGTTAGTTGAGTTAGTATGGATCAAGACTGGGATTTGTCACTCCGTGTGACGGAGAGGTATCTCGGGGCCCACTCGGTAATACAACATCACACACAAGCCTTGCAAGCAATGTGACTTAGTGAAAGTTGCGGGATCTTGTATTACGGAACGAGTAAAGAGACTTGCCGGTGAACGAGATTGAAATAGGTATGCGGATACTGACGATCGAATCTCGGGCAAGTAACATACCGAAGGACAAAGGGAATGACATACGGGATTATATGAATCCTTGGCACTGAGGTTCAAACGATAAGATCTTCATAGAATATGTAGGATCCAATATGGGCATCTAGGTCCCGCTATTGGATATTGACCGAGGAGTCTCTCGGGTCATGTCTACATAGTTCTCGAACCCGCAGGGTCTACACACTTAAGGTTCGACTTTGTTTTATGCGTATTTGAGTTATATGGTTGGTTACCGAATGTTGTTCGGAGTCCCGGATGAGATCACGGACGTCACGAGGGTTTCCGGAATGGTCCGGAAACGAAGATTGATATATAGGATGACCTCATTTGATTACCGGAAGGTTTTCGGAGTTACCGGGAATGACGAATGGGTTCCACGAGTTCACCGGGGGGCAACCCACCCCGGGGAAGCCCATAGGCCTTGAGGGTGGCACACGAGCCCTTAGTAGGCTGGTGGGACAGCCCAAAAGGGCCCTATGCGCCTAGGAAAGAAAATCAAAGAGAAAAGAAAAAAAAGAGGAGGTGGGAAGGGAAGGAAGGACTCCCACCCACCAAACCAAGTCCAACTCCGTTTGGGGGGGGGGGAGCCTTCCCCCTTGGACTCGGCCGACCCCCTTGGGGCTCCTTGAGCCCCAAGGCAAGGTCCCCTCCCTCCCACCTATATATACACATGTTTTAGGGCTGATTTGAGACGACTTTTCCACGGCAGCCCGACCACATACCTCCACGGTTTTTCCTCTAGATCGCGTTTCTACGGAGCTCGGGCGGAGCCCTGCTGAGACAAGGTCATCACCAACCTCCGGAGCGCCGTCACGCTGCCGGAGAACTCTTCTACCTCTCCGTCTCTCTTGCTGGATCAAGAAGGCCGAGATCATCGTCGCGTGTGCTGAACGCGGAGGTGCCGTCCGTTCGGTACTAGATCGTGGGACTGATCGCGGGATTGTTCGCGGGGCGGATCGAGGGACGTGAGGACGTTCCACTACATCAACCGCGTTCACTAACGCTTCTGATGTATGATCTACAAGGGTACGTAGATCACTCATCCCCTCTCGTAGATGGACATCACCATGATAGTCTTCGTGTGCGTAGGAAAATTTTTGTTTCCCATGCGACGTTCCCCAACAGTCGTATCAGAGCTAGGTTCATGCGTAGATGTCTTCTCGAGTAGAACACAAAAGTTTTTGTGGGCGGTGATGTGCGTTTTGCTGGCCTCCTTAGTCTTTTCTTGATTCCGCGGTATTGTTGGATTGAAGCGGCTTGGACCGACATTACTCGTACGCTTACGAGAGAGTGGTTTCATCGCCACGAGTAACCCCGTTGCTCAAAGATGACTGGCAAGTGTCGGTTTCTCCAACTTTAGTTGAATCAGATTTGACCGAGGAGGTCCCTGGATGAGGTTAAATAGCAACTCATATATCTCCGTTGTGGTGTTTGCGTAAGTAAGATGCGATCCTACTAGATACCCATGGTCACCACGTAAAACATGCAACAACAAAATTAGAGGACGTCTAACTTGTTTTTGCAGGGTATGCTTGTGATGTGATATGGCCAATGATGTGATGTGATATATTGGATGTATGAGATGATCATGTTGTAATAGAAAATATCGACTTGCACGTCGATGGTACGGCAACCGGCAGGAGCCATAGGGTTGTCTTTATACTAACGTTTGTGCTTGCAGATGCGTTTACTATTTTGCTAGGATGTAGCTTTAGTAGTAATAGCATGATTAGCACGACAACCCCGATGGCAACACGTTGATGGAGATCATGGTGTGGCGCCGGTGACAAGAAGATCGTGCCGGTGCTTTGGTGATGGAGATCAAGAAGCACGTGATGATGGCCATATCATGTCACTTATGAATTGCATGTGATGTTAATCCTTTTATGCACCTTATTTTGCTTAGAACGACGGTAGCATTATGAGGTGATCTCTCACTAAAATTTCAAGACGAAATTGTGTTCTCCCCGACTGTGCACCGTTGCTACAGTTCGTCGTTTCGAGACACCACGTGATGATCGGGTGTGATAGACTCAACGCTCACATACAACGGGTGCAAAACAGTTGCGCACGTGGAACACTCGGGTTAAGCTTGACGAGCCTAGCATGTGCAGACATGGCCTCGGAACACATGAGACCGAAAGGTCGATCATGAATCATATAGATGATATGATTAGCATAGGGATGCTTACCACTGAAACTATACTCAACTCACGTGATGATCGGAGTTGAGCTAGTGTAAGTGGATCATGAACCACTCAAATGACTAGAGAGATGTACTTTTTGAGTGGGAGTTTAGCATATAATTTGATTAAGTTAAACTCTAATTATCTTGAACATAGTCTAAAGTCCACTTTGAATATATTTGTGTTGTAGATCATGGCTCACGCTACAGTCATCCTGAATTTTAATACGTTCCTAGAGAAAGCTAAGTTGAAAGATGATGGAAGCAACTTTGTAGACTCGGCTCGTAATCTTAAGCTAATCTTATTAGCTGGGAAGAAGGATTATGTCCTTAATGCTGCGCTAGGAGATGAACCACCCGCTACGGCTGATCAGGATGTTAAGAACGCTTGGTTAGCACGTAAGGAGGACTACTCAATAGTTCAATGTGCAGTCTTGTATGGCTTAGAACCGGGACATTCAACGTAGCTTTGAGGGTCATGGAGCATTTGAGATGTTCCAGGAGTTGAAGTTTATCTTTCAGAAGAACGCCCGGATCGAGAGGTATGAGACCTCCGATAAATTATATGCTTGCAAGATGGAGGAAAACTCGTCTGTCAGTGAACATGTGCTCAAAATGTCTGGGTACTCAAACCGTCTAACTTAGCTGGGGATTGAACTCCCGCAAGAGGCTATCACTGACAGAATCCTTCAATCACTGCCGCGAAGCTATAAAGGCTTTGTGTTGAACTACAACATGCAAGGGATGAACAAGTCTCCCGGCGAGTTGTTTGCGATGCTGAAAGTCGCAGAGTCTGAACTCTGTAAAGAGCATCAAGTGTTGATGGTCAATAAGACCACTAGTTTCAAGAGAAACGGCAAAGGCAAGAAGGGTAATTCGAAGAAGAGCGGCAAGCCTGTTGCCAATCCGACGAAGAAACCCAAAGCTGGACCTAAGCCTGAAATGGAGTGTTACTATTGCAATGGTATGGGTCACTGGAAGCGCAATTGCCCCATGTATCTGGCAGATAAGAAGGCGGCCAAAGAAAAATCAGGTATATTTGATATACATGTTATTGATGTGTACTTAACCGGCTCTCGTAGTAGTGCCTGGGTATTCGATACCGGTTCTGTTGCTCATATTTGCAACTCGAAACAGGAACTGCGGAATAGACGAAGGCTGGCGAAAGATGAAGTGACGATGCGCGTAGGAAATGGTTCCAAGGTTGATGCAATCGCCGTCGGCACAGTTTCACTTCAGTTACCATCAGGATTAGTGATGAACTTAAATCATTGTTATTTAGTGCCTGCGTTGAGCATGAACATTATATCTGGATCTTGTTTATTGCGAGACGGTTACTCTTTTAAGTCAGAGAATAATGGTTGTTCTATTTCTATGAGTAACATCTTTTATGGTCATGCACCTAATGTGAGAGGATTGTTCATATTGAATCTTGATAGCGATACGCATATACATAACATTGAGACCAAAAGAGTTAGAGTTAACAATGATAGCGCCATATTTTTGTGGCACTGCCGCTTAGGTCATATTGGTGTAAAGCGCATGAAGAAACTCCATGCTGATGGACTTTTGGAGTCACTTGACTTTGATTCACTTGACACGTGCGAACCATGCCTCATGGGCAAGATGACTAAGACTCCGTTCTCCGGAACAATGGAGCGTGCAAGTGACTTGTTGGAGATCATACATACCGATGTGTGTGGTCCGATGAGCGTGGAGGCACGCGGCGGATATCGTTATTTTCTCACCTTCACCAACGATTTGAGTAGATATGGTTATGTCTGCTTGATGAAGCATAAGTCTGAAACATTTGAAAAGTTCAAGCAATTTCAGAGTGAAGTGGAAAATCATCGTAACAAGAAGATCAAGTTCCTACGGTCTGATCGTGGGGGTGAATATCTGAGTTTCGAGTTTGGTACTCACTTAAGACAATGTGGAATCGTTTCACAGTTAACACCGCCTGGAACACCACAGCGTAATGGTGTGTCCGAATGTCGTAATCGTACTCTATTAGAGATGGTGCAATCTATGATGTCTCTTACTGATTTGTCGTTATCGTTTTGGGGTTATGCATTAGAAACAACTGCATTCACTTTAAATAGGGCACCATCAAAATCCGTTGAGACGACACCATACGAACTGTGGTATGGCAAAAGGCCAAAGTTGTCGTTTCTTAAAGTTTCGGGGTGTGATGCTTATGTCAAAAAGCTTCAGCCTGAAAAGCTGGAACCCAAAGCGGAAAACTGCGTCTTCATAGGTTACCCAAAAGAGACAGTTGGGTACACCTTCTATCTCAAATTCGAGGGCAAAGTGTTTGTTGCTGAAAACGGAGCTTTTCTCGAGAAGGAGTTTCTCTCGAGAGAATTGAGTGGGAGGAAGATAGAACTTGACGAGGTTGTCGAACCTCTCATCCCTCTGGATGGTGGCGCATGGGCAAGGGGAAACCTCTGTCGTTGCGATGCCGGTTGAGGAGGAAGTTAATGATGATGATCATGAAACTCCAGTTCAAGTTTCCGTCGAACCACGCAGGTCGACGAGACCACGTGCTGCTCCAGAGTGGTACGGTAATCCCGTCTTATCAATCATGTTGTTAGACAACAATGAACCTGCAAATTATGAAGAAGCAATGGTGGGTCCAGATTCCAACAAATGGCTAGAAGCCATGAAGTCCGAGATAGGATCCATGTATGAGAACAAAGTGTGGACTTTGGAGGTACTACCTGAGGGCCGCAAGGCTATTCAGAACAAATGGATCTTTAAGAGGAAGACGGACGCTGACGGCAATGTGACCGTTTATAAAGCTCGACTTGTGGCAAAAGGTTTTTCACAAGTTCAAGGAGTTGACTACGATGAGACATTCTCACCCGTAGCAATGCTTAAGTCCGTCAGAATCATGTTAGCAATAGTTGCATTTTTCGATTATGAAATCTGGCAGATGGATGTCAAAACGGCGTTCCTTAACGGTTTCCTTAAGGAAGAGTTGTATATGATACAACCCGAAGGTTTTGTCGATCCTAAGAATGCTAACAAGGTGTGCAAGCTCCAGCGATCCATTTATGGACTGGTGCAAGCATCTCGGAGTTGGAACAAACGCTTTGATGAGGTGATCAAAGCATTTGGGTTTATACAAGTGGTTGGAGAATCTTGTATTTACAAGAAAGTGAGTGGGGGCTCTGTGGCGTTTCTAATATTATATGTGGATGACATATTACTGATTAGAAACAACGTGGAGTTTTTAGAGAGCATAAAGGATTACTTGAATAAGAGTTTCTCTATGAAGGACCTAGGAGAAGCTGCTTACATTCTAGGCATTAAGATCTATAGGGATAGATCAAAACGCCTGATAGGACTTTCAAAAAGCACATACCTTGATAAAGTTTTGAAGAGGTTCAAAATGGAACAGTCCAAGAAAGGGTTCTTGCCAGTTTTACAAGGTACGAGATTGAGTAAGACTCAGTGCCCAGCAACTGATGAAGATAGAGAGCATATGCGCTCCGTCCCCTATGCTTCAGCCATAGGTTCTATCATGTATGCAATGTTGTGCACTAGACCGGATGTTAGCCTGGCCATAAGTATGGCAGGTAGGTTCCAGAGTAATCTAGGAGTGGATCACTGGACAGCGGTCAAGAATATCCTAAAGTACCTGAAAAGGACTAAGGAGATGTTTCTCGTGTATGGAGGTGACGAAGAGCTCGCCGTAAAAGTTTACGTCGATGCAAGCTTTGACACAGATCCGGACGACTCTAAGTCGCAAACCGGATACGTATTTATTCTTAATGGGGGTGCGGTAAGCTGGTGCAGTTCCAAGCAAAGCGTCGTAGCAGATTCTACATGTGAAGCGGAGTACATGGCTGCCTCGGAGGCGGCTAAGGAGGGTGTCTGGATGAAGCAGTTCATGACGGATCTTGGAGTGGTGCCAAGCGCACTGAATCCAATAACCTTGTTCTGTGACAACACGGGTGCCATTGCCTTAGCAAAGGAACCACGGTTTCACAAGAAGACCAGACACATCAAACGATGCTTCAACCTCATCCGCGACTACGTCGAGGGAGAGGACGTAAATATATGCAAAGTGCACACGGATCTGAATGTAGCAGACCCGTTGACTAAACCTCTTCCACGGCCAAAGCATGATCAACACCAGAACTGTATGGGTGTTAGATTTATTACAATGTAATTCACATGATGATGTGAGGGCTAGATTATTGACTCTAGTGCAAGTGGGAGACTGTTGGAATTATGCCCTAGAGGCAATAATAAAAATAGTTATTATTATAATTCCTGTATCAAGATAATCGTTTATTATCCATGCTATAATTGTATTGAATGAAGACTCATTTACATGTGTGGATACATAGACAAAACACCGTCCCTAGCAAGCCTCTAGTTGGCTAGCCAGTTGATCAAAGATAGTCAGTGTCTTCTGATTATGAACAAAGTGTTGTTGCTTGATAACTGGATCACGTCATTAGGAGAATCACGTGATGGACTAGACCCAAACTAATAGACGTAGCATGTTGATCGTGTCATTTTGTTGCTACTGTTTTTTTGCGTGTCAAGTATTTATTCCTATGACTGTGAGATCATGTAACTCACTGACACCGGAGGAATGCTTTGTGTGTATCAAACATCGCAACGTAACTGGGTGACTATAAAGATGCTCTACAGGTATCTCCGAAGGTGTTAGTTGAGTTAGTATGGATCAAGACTGGGATTTGTCACTCCGTGTGAGAGAGAGGTATCTCGGGGCCCACTCGGTAATACAACATCACACACAAGCCTTGCAAGCAATGTGACTTAGTGAAAGTTGCGGGATCTTGTATTACGGAACGAGTAAAGAGACTTGCCGGTGAACGAGATTGAAATAGGTATGCGGATACTGACGATCGAATCTCGGGCAAGTAACATACCGAAGGACAAAGGGAATGACATACGGGATTATATGAATCCTTGGCACTGAGGTTCAAACGATAAGATCTTCGTAGAATATGTAGGATCCAATATGGGCATCCAGGTCCCGCTATTGGATATTGACCGAGGAGTCTCTCGGGTCATGTCTACATAGTTCTCGAACCCGCAGGGTCTGCACACTTAAGGTTCGACGTTGTTTTATGCGTATTTGAGTTATATGGTTGGTTACCGAATGTTGTTCGGAGTCCCGGATGAGATCACGGACGTCACGAGGGTTTCCGGAATGGTCCGGAAACGAAGATTGATATATAGGATGACCTCATTTGATTACCGGAAGGTTTTCGGAGTTACCGGGAATGTACCGGGAATGACGAATGGGTTCCGGGAGTTCACCGGGGGGGAGGGGGAACCCACCCCGGGGAAGCCCATAGGCCTTGAGGGTGGTACACCAGCCCTTAGTGGGCTGGTGGGACAGCCCAAAAGGGCCCTATGCGCCTAGGAAAGAAAATCAAAGAGAAAAAAAAAGAGGAGGTGGGAAGGGAAGGAAGGACTCCCACCCACCAAACCAAGTCCAACTCGGTTTGGAGGGGAGCCTTCCCCCTTGGACTCGGCCGACCCCCTTGGGGCTCCTTGAGCCCCAAGGCAAGGTCCCCTCCCTCCCACCTATATATACGGAGGTTTTAGGGCTGATTTGAGACGACTTTTCCACGTTAGCCCGACCACATACCTCCATGGTTTTTCCTCTAGATCGCGTTTCTGCGGAGCTCGGGCGGAGCCCTGCTGAGACAAGGTCATCACCAACCTCCGGAGCGTCGTCACGCTGCTGGAGAACTCTTCTACCTCTCCGTCTCTCTTGCTGGATCAAGAAGGCCGAGATCATCGTCGAGCTGTACGTGTGCTGAACGCGGAGGTGTCGTCCGTTCGGTACTAGATCGTGGGACTGATCGCGGGATTGTTCGCGGGGCGGATCGAGGGACGTGAGGACGTTCCACTACATCAACCGCGTTCACTAACGCTTCTGTTGTATGATCTACAAGGGTACGTAGATCACTCATCCCCTCTCGTAGATGGACATCACCATGATAGGTCTTCGTGTGCGTAGGAAATTTTTTGTTTCCCATGCGACGTTCCCCAACACATGTATCCTTCTTTGATGTTGTGTCTGTCCCTTTGGGGAAATGTCACGCGGTGTAATGGAGTCCTTGTAGCTTGCTACGACTCGTCTACACACGCTGATGACTAACACCTGCTTTGCTGGGTTATGTATGCATGTCCCTGTACGGATGTACCACTTGGGTTTATAACTAGCCATGTCGACCCGGGTTCTTGTCATTTGAATGCTAGCGACACATTCATATACGTGAGCCAAAAGACGCAAACTGTCCCGGCCAAGGTAAGGTGGCTGCCGTTGAGTTTACCGTGCGTGAGGCCGCAAAGTGATGTGATGTGTTACAGGCTGGGTTCTTATGATTCAGGATCGGGCTCCCGACAATAAGCGAAGTGCAATGAGCAGTATATAAATCAATCATGGACTAACTCATACCAGCATGGTGCATAAAATAAAATAAAAACTAAATGCAAAAGACGCTCCAAGATTTGCACATATCACATGAACAAAGCAAAGACGAAAACATACTGATACATGTTAAATAAAGATGGGATGCCTTCTGGGGCATCCCTAAGCTTAGACGCTTGAGTCTCATTGAATATTTACTTGGGATGCCTTGGGCATCCCCAATCTTGAGGTCTTTCCTCTCCTTGTTCTCCTCATATCGAGACTTCCTCGATCTTTTATCACTTCATCCACACAAAACTCAACAGAAAGTCCGGTAAGATCCGTTAGTATAATAAAGAAAATCACGACTCTAAGTACTGTTGCAAACCAATTAATATTTTGATTTTGAATTGTAGCTATTGTAATATAACTTTTCCATGGCTCATACCACCAATAAAAATCGATAGTTTCATCAAAACAAGCAAAACAATGCATCAATAACAGAATTTGTCTTAAACAGGACAGTCTGTAGCAATCTTTATATCTACCATACTTATGTTACTCCAAAAGTTCTGAAATTGTTTTAAGAAATACAAAATTTGTATATGAAGACTGTTCAAAAAGTTTTAGAACCTTTTTACGTTCCAGTAAAAAATGAAAATTCACGCGCTACAACCAAAGTTTTTGTTTCTGCACCGCACATACCAACAAGCAATCTACCCATGCTAAAGGCACATTATTTTTATAATATTATGGATTTGTACAAGGGGATAATTATTTTTTTGATAATATTCATGAAAAATTCTACATTGTTTCCATGAGCATGAACACAAGTGTTCAAGGTCGACCCCCACTTCAACAATGCATCACCTTTCAATCGCTTCTATTTTTGTGAAGTTTTAAGTTTCCCTCTATATGTTCTTTTGTTTTTAAACTTTATAAAAGAACTCAACAGAATTAAATGACTCTCTAAAACTTCCGGTTTGTCTCCCTGGCAGCGCTTTCTTTAAAGCCATTAAGTTAGGCATAAAGTGCTCAAGTAATGGATCCATCCGGATCCCAAGGTATATCAAAGCCAATTTTAATTAGCAATGATTTGGCATTTAGTAGTGAGCACAAATCAACGTATATCAAGCAATGACGAAGTCTAACTCTCTTCCTATGCATCAGCATGTCATACAAGAACAATTCATGCACATCAAGTAAAGGCCAATACATAGCATAAGCAGTTTCTTGCAATTTTATTCGGTTGGAAACATAGAGAGGCGGAGATGTAGTTCCTCTCTCATAATAATTGCAAGTAGGAGCAGCAAGAACATGTATATTATATTCATCAAAATCATCATGTGTAGTGGTAAAAGGCAATCCATCAATATAATCCTTAACAAGTGCAAATTTCTCCGATATAGTGTAGTTTGGAGAATTCAAAAAGATAATAGGACTATCATGTGTGGGTGCAATAGAAACAATTTCATTATTAATATGAGGAACAATACGAAGTTCATCTCCACTAGCATAATTCATATTGGCATCTTGGCCACAAGCATAGCAAGCATCATCAAAAAGGGATATTTCAAACGAATCAATGGGATCATAGCAATTATCATAGCATCCATCCTTCGGTAAGAACGAAGGGACGTTAAACAATGTATGAGTGGAACAGTTACTATCATTAGAATGTGGGCACGGGTGATCAATCTACTCTTCCTCCTTTTGTTCTTCGCTCTCCTCATCATCTTTTTCATCCAATGAGCTCACAGTTTCATCAATTCCTTCTTCCATAGACTCCTGCAAAATATTAGTCTCTACTTGGAAGCGGAAACTTTCTCAATAAACGCATCAATATCGGAATTGTATTTATAATTATCATAGCAATATTTAAGGATAGCAAAATTTTCAGGTCTATAAACTGAATCATCAAAATCTTCAAACTTTTCAAACAAAGATTCAATTTCATAAGCACCCTTAAAAGCAACGAATTCTTCTATTCATTCCACGTCATAGTAATCATATATACCATTAGCATAAGAAGTCAAGGTTTCATTATCATTAAATTTGCATGAAAAGGGAAGGTGTGGAGCATTCATCCTAGAGCAACAAGTAAAATCATATCTATGGCATAAATTCCAAGTGTACCAATGCAACATATCAATTTGATCCCATAACATTTTCCCTTTTTGTGTCAAGCGATAATCCCTAAAGTATTCACGTTGATCCAACGTGTCTCCCATTATCATGTTGAATGGGGTTTTCTCAGGATTATCAAAGTAGTGCATAATATTTTTCACATGACGAGCATCGAGGGTTTTAGGAGGTTTCCCATCTCCATGAATAGCAAGTACCACTAATTCTTTTGGTGTTTCGTGTTCCATATCCATAACTAAAGATAGAGATCAACTTAGAACGGGAAATAAAAACTACTTAGTCATAAAGCAAATAAGCACACACGAGAATATTCAGCCCACACTATTTCTCCCCGGCAACGGCGCCAGAAAAAGGTCTTCATAACCAACAAGTACAAGGGATTGTTTGTAGCCTTCTTTGATAAATAAGAGTGTCCAACCCAACGAGGAGCTAAAGGTAGAACAAATATTCCCTCAAGTTCTATCGACCGTCGATACAACTCTATGCACGCTTGACGTTTGCTTTACCTAAAACAAGTATGAAACTATTCTGCAAGAATAAAACTACGAGTAATTTGCGAGAATAAAAATATGAATACATTGCAAGGTAATAAAAGTGGATTGCTTTTGTCAACAAGAAAGTCATTTGTCCCTAGGCAATCGATAACAAGTACCGGTAATCATTCTTGCAATTTTATATTTGGGAGAGGCATGAGCTAACATACTTTCTCTGCTTGGATCATATGCACTTATGATTGGGGCACTAGCAAGCATCCGTAACTACTAAAGATCATTAAGGTCGTGAAACCCAATCATAGCATTATGTACCAAGTCCTCTTTACTCCCATACGCCATAAGCCACTTATCCGCGTTTAGGTTGCTCTCACCCCTGCAACCCGACAATAAGCAAACCGTGAACATATTGCAACACCCTACAGCGGGGGGCCCTCACGTTTGCGCGACACGGAGGGCACCGTAGGATAGCACCACAAACAAAATATACAATCATACCAACCAAGATCACGATTAACCCATAGGACAAAACGGATCTATTCAAACATCATAGGAGAGCCAAATATCATTGGGAAATAATATATGGAGTTGAGCACCATGTTTAAGTATAGTTTACAGTGGGGAGAAGGGGTGTTACACCACTGCATAGAGGGGGAGAAACTTGGTGTTGACGGTAGCAAGGTTGTTGATGTACATCGTTGTCACGATCCTAGCCAAGGCGGCACTCCGGCGCCACCGGGAGAGAGGGGGAGAGATCCCCCCTCCTTCTTCTACTTCCTTGGCCTCCCCCTAGATGGGAGAAGAGTTCCCCCTCTGTTCTATGGCCACCATGGCGGCGGAGGTGCAGGAGACCCTCCGAGATTGGATATCCCTCTGTGTTCTCTTCAATTTCGCGCTTCCCAGATCTGGACCTTCACGGTTTCCTAAATTCCCGGAGATTCGTAACTCCGATTACGCTGAAATTGTTCCATGATTTTTGTCCATAAATTATCTTTCTTGCACTAGAAGAAGGGCTCCAACCAACGTTCAAGGAGGGCACAAGACACCAGGGTGCGCTTGGGGCCTGTGGCACGCCCTGGTGGGTTGTTGGCTCTGTGGGACCCCGTTTGCGTTGATTCCACCTCCAAAAATCACATAAATGCCAAAATAATTCTCCGTATATTTTATCACGTTTGGACTTTGTTTGATATGGATTTTCTGCGATACAAAAAAACATGCAAAAAACAGGAATTGGCACTAGGCACTATATCAATAGGTTAGTCGCATAAATCATATAAAAAGTTGCCAAAAGTATGTGAAAGTTTTATAATATTGGAATGAAACAATCAAAAAATATAGATACGACGGAGACGTATCAATGCCCTAGAGGTAATAATAAATGTTATTATTTATTTCCATGTTCGTAATTAATGTTTATGTTCTATATTCTAACTACAATGGTTCTCGAGTCAGCAATAATGTCAAGGATCAAAGCAAAACTCATGTGCACATGTAGAATAATAAATGGTAACATAGATCCATGTTATTGCCTCTATGACTAGCTCAAGTGTTGCATGATGGTTTTGTTTTCCTAAACATGTGTGTGCTAGTGTCAGAAACTTTGAGGACACAATGTTAGAAGAACACTTGTGTTGAACAGAGTCGATTGTTTTTTATACTATGAGATATTTTGTCATAAGTTAATGGTTAATAACACAGAGAAAGTTAATGTTTACATATCTCCTTAGACCATAGAGTATCGAGTTCTTTCATACCAAATGATGAACTTTGGGGGTTTGTCTAACGTGATATCTCAAGACTGGGTTTTTCTCCTCCGATAATGGAGAGATGTTCTTTGGCCCCTCTTTGTGATATTGTATCCACCATCGTGTGGAAGAACACAGTGTGGTTTCATCACATGGATGTTGAAACGCGGGAATGAGAAATGAGAACAAATCGGTAACGAGGAAACTTGTATAGTGAACAAGTTATTGATTCACGGGGATGACTATAAATCTTACCTCATCTTCTGAAACATATCATGAAGCAATATGAATAGCAGATGAAAACTAAAGGTCCACTCAAATATCATTGGCTAGGGTATAGGGCTCAATATGGATGCCCACGGTTCTTCTATTAATCATTGACCCGAAGGAGTTTCGAGTCATGTCTATATTTCACCGACCTACAGGGTCACATCCTTAAGGGTCATCTATCCGCTGAGTACTGGGTTAGGATCCTGGGAGAAATTCACGAGAAAAGTTTTGGAGGCTAAAACAAATCGGTTAGAAAACTACAAGTGTCTCAGAGAAATAAAAAATTTCTGAGAGTAAACCATCAAGTCGGGAAAGTTTTGGACCCATTTCCCTCCTATAAAGAGCTGGAGAGGAGCCATCCAACACACACTTCATCTCTCATACAAAACGGCATGAAATGATATGCCTTTCTCTCTCTCTCTCTCTCTCGCCATCCATGAAATAGTTTTGTTCTGCCAAAAGGTTGCCTACTCTCTGGTAGTGATTAGTTCTGGGCAACGAAGCGCTATTGGATCGATGACACCATATATGTGCAATCTGGTAGAGAGATCGTACATTCAATCAAGGGAGGAAATATTTTCACGATTGGGAGGTTGGAAACTCCTAGTTGCGGGAATCTACACCGATGATCTTCATTGACTCTTCTTCCGCTGCTGCTATGAGTTGGTAATGATCATATCAAACCTTGTATGCATCTTGATAGCGGTCCTGAACGTGTAAGTATAATACGTCTCCAAGGTATCTACTTTTCCAAACACTTTTTCTCTTGTTTTGGACTCTAATTTGCATGATTTGAATGAAACTAACGTGGACTAACATTGTTTCCAGCAGAACTACTTTGGTGTTATTTTTGTGCAGAAATAAAAGTTCTCCAAAGTGGACGAAACTTTTTGTGAATTTTTTCTCCAAATTATAATGAATTCTGGAGCGAAAACCTGTTGGAGGAGGTGTGCCAGGGGGCACAAGCCAACAGGGCGCGGCCTAGGCCCTGGTCGCGCCCTGATGGCTTGTGGGTCCCCCGTGGCTCCTCCGACCCTATTTACAGTCCTATAAATTCCTATTCACGGAGGGAAAAAATAGGAGAGAAGATTTCATTGCATTTCACGAGACGGAGCCATGGCCACCTCCTGTTCTTCCTCCGGAGAGCTGATCTCGAGTCCGTTTTAGGCTCCGGAGAGGGGGATTCGTCGTCGTCGTCATCACCAACCCTTCTCCATCAACACCAACATGATGCTCACCACCGAGAGTGAGTAATTCCTCTGTAGGCTTGTTGGATGGTGGTAAGATTAGTGTTGGAAATATGCCATAGAGGCAATAATAAATTGGTTATTATTATATTTCCTTGTTCAAGATAATCATTTATTATCCATGCTAGAAATGTATTGATTGGAAACTCAAATACATGTGTGGATACATACACAACACACTGTCCCTAGCGAGCCTCTAGTTGACTAGCTCGTTGATCAAAGATGGTCAAGGTTTCCTGGCCATAGGCAAGTGTTGTCACTTGATAACGGGATCACATCATTAGGAGAATGATGTGATGGACAAGACCCGAACTATAAATGTAGCATATGATCGTGTACGTTTATTGCTACTGTTTTGTGCATGTCAAGTATTCATTCCTATGACCATGAGATCATGTAACTCACTGACACCGGAGGAATGCCTTGTGTGTATCAAACATGGCAACGTTACTGGGTGACTGTAAAGGTACTCTACATGCATCTCCGATGGTGTCCGCTGAGTTAGCATGGATCAAGACTGAGATTTGTCACTCCGTGTGACGGAGAGGTATCTTGGGGCCCACTCGGTAATACAACATCACATACAAGCCTTGCAAGCAGTGTAACTAAAGAGTTAGTCACGAGATCTTGTATTACGGAACAAGTAAATAGACTTATCGGTAACGAGATTGAAACAGGTATGGAGATACCTATCATCGAATCTCGGGCAAGTAACATACCGAATGACAAAGGGAATGGTATACGGGATTATATGAATCCTTGACATAGAGGTTCAACCGATAAGATCTTCATAGAATATGTAGGATCCAATATGGACATCCAGGTCCCGCTATTGGATATTGACCGGAGAGTGTCCCAGGTCATGTCTGCATAGTTCTCGAACCCACACGGTCTGCACACTTAAGGTTCGGTGACGTTTTGGTATAGTTGAGTTATAGGTGTTGGTAACCGAAAGTTGTTCGGAATCCCGGATGAGATCCCGGACATCACGAGGAGCTTCGGAATGGTCCGAGGTAAAGATTGATATATAGGAAGTCCTGTTTTGGTCACCAGAAAAGTTTTGGGCTCATCGGTAGTGTACCGGGAGTGCCGGGAAGGTACCGAGGACCATCGGGAGGGATGTCACGCCCCGAGGGGCCTTGTGGGCTATGGGAGGATACAAACCAACCCCTAGTGGGCTGACATAAGCTCCCACTAAGGCCCATGAGGTTTGAGAGGCAAAAAACTCAAAGGTGGAAAAGGTGGAAATGTTTCCAAGTGGAAAGGAGGAATCCTACTCCTAGTAGGATTGGAGTATTTCAGCCAAACCTTGAGGGTTTGAGGCTGCCTCCTCCCCTCCCCTCCTCCTATATATACTAGAGGTATTGATGGTTTTTGGGACACAATTTCAACCACGTGCTACGCTCTCTTCTATTTGTAGTTCTTCCTCTAGATCAGATTTCTGCGGTGCTTAGGCGAAGCCCTGTAGGAATAGGTCACCACCATCACCGACGCGCCGTCATGTTGTTGGAGAACTCATCTACTTCCCCGTCTCAATTGCTGGATCGAGAAGGCGGGGGTCGTCATCGAGATGTACATGTGTTGAACGCGGAAATGACGTCCGTTCGGCACTAGATCGGGATGGATCGTGATGGGATCGGGACGGATCTTGATGAGACCGCGGGTGGCCTGTGATTTCAATCGCGAAGATGTTCCACTACATCAACCGTGTTATTTACGCTTCCGCTTAGCGATCTACAAGGGTATGTAGATTCACTCTCCCCTCTCGTAGATGATCATCACCATGGATAGGTATTGCGTGTGCGTAGGAAATTATTTGTTTCCACGCAACGTTCCCCAACAGTGTCATCATGAGCTAGCTTCATGCGTAGATGAAATCTCGAGTAGAACACAAAAGAGTTTGTGGGCGCTGATGTTCGATTTGCTGCCCTCCTTAGTCTTTTCTCGATTCGGCGGTATTGTTGGATTGAAGCGGCCCGGACCAACCATACTCGTACGCTTACGAGAGACTGGTTTCATCGACTAACATGCAACTTGTTGCATAAAGATAACTTGCGGGTGTCTGTTTCTTCAACTTTAGTTGAATCGGATTTGACCGAGGCAGTCCTTGGAGAAGGTTAAATAGCAATTTTTATATCATCGTTGTGGCTTTGCGTAAGTAAGATGCGATCATACTAGATACCCATAGCAGCCACGTAAAACATGCAACAAAAAATTAGAGGACGTCTAACTTGTTTTTGCAGGGTATGCATGTGATGTGATATGGCCAAAGACATGATGTGATATATAGGATGTATGATATGATCATGTTGTAATAGTTAAATATAGACTTGCACGTCGATGCTACGACAACCGGCAGGAGCCATAGGGTTGTCTTTAAACTAACGTTTGTGCTTGCAGATGCGTTTACTATATTTCTAGGTAGTAGCTTTAGTAGTAATAGCATAGATAGCATGACAACCAAGATGGCGGCACAATGATGGAGATCATGACGATGGATATCATGGTGTGGCGCCGGTGACGATGAAGATCATGCCGGTGCTTTGGTGATGGAGATCAAGAAGCACAAGACCATGGCCATATCATGTCACTTATGATTTGCATGTGATGTTAATCCTTTTATGCACCTTATTTTAATTAGAACAACAATAGCATTATAAGGTGATCCCTCACTAAAATTTCAAGATAAAATTGTGTTCTCCCCGACTATGCACCGTTGCGACTGTTTGTCGTTTCGAGACACCACGTGATGATCGGTTGTGATAGACTCAACGTTTACATACAACGGGTGCAAAACAGTTGCACATGCAGAACACTCGGGTTAAACTTGATGAGCCTAGCATGTACAGCCATGGCCTCAGAACACAAGAGACAGAAAGGTCGAGCATGAATCATATAGTTGATATGATCAACATGGAGATGTTCACCACTGAAACTATACTCAACTCACGTGATGATCGGACTTGAGTTAGTGGATTTGGATCATGCGCCACTCGAATGACTAGAGGGATGTCTATTTGAGTGGGAGTTATTAGTAATATTATTAGCTAAACTCAATTATCATGAACATAGTCAAAAGGTCTTTGCAAATTATGTTGTAGCTTGCGCTACACCTCTATTGTTTTTGATATGTTCCTAGACAAAATTTAGTTGAAAGATGATAGTAGAAATGATGCGGACTGGGTCCGTAAACTAAGGATTGTCCTCATTGCTGCACAGAAGGCTTATGTACTTAATGCACCTCTCGGTGTGTTGAACCTCGAGCGTCGTCTATGGATGTTGCGAACATCTGACATCACGTTTTTGATGACTACGTGATAGTTCAATGTGTAATGCTTAACGGCTTAGAATTGAGGTGCCAAAGACGTTTTGAGATATTCCAAGAGATGAAATTGGGATTTCATGCTCGTGCCCTTGTCGAGAGGTATGAGACCTCCAACAAGATTCTTTGTCTACAAAGTAAGGGAGAAAAGCTCAATCGTTGAGCATGTGCTCAGATTGTATGAGTTCTACAATCGCTTGAATCGATTGGGAGTTAATCTTCCAGATGAGATAGCGCTGGTTCTCCAAAGTCGCTGCCACCAAGCTACTAGAGCTTCGTGATGAACTATAATAGATTAGGGATAGATATGATGATCCTTGAGCTATTCGCGATGTTTGACACCGCGAAAGTAGAAATCAAAAAGGAGCATCAATTGTTGATGGTTAGTAAAACCACTAGTTTCAAGAAGGGCAAGGGCAAGAAGGGATACTTCATGAAACGGCAAACCAGTTGTTGCTCTAGTGAAGAGACCCAAGGTTGAGCCCAAAACCGAGACTAAGTGCTTCTGTAATGAGGGGAACAGTCACTGAAGAGGAACTACCCTAGATACTTCGTAGATGAGAAGGCTGGCAAAGTCGACATAAGTATATTAGATATACATGATATTGATGTGTACTTTACTAGTACTCCTAGTAGCACGAGGGTATTAGTTACCGATTTGGTTGCTAAGTGTTAGTAACTCGAAATAAAAGCTACGAAATAAACGGAGACTAGCTAAAGGCGAGGTGACGCTATGTGTTGGTAGTGTTTCCAAGGTTGATGTGATCAAACATCGCACACTCCCTCTACCACCGGGATTAGTGTTAAACCTAAATAATTGTTATTTGGTGTTTGCGTTGAGCATGAACATGATCAGATCATGTTTATTGCAATATGATTATTCATTTAAAGAGAATAATGGTTATTCTATTTGCTTGAATAAATACCTTCAATGGTTTATTGAATCTCGATCGTAGTGATACACATGTTCATAATATTGATGCCAAAAGATACAAAGTAGTAATGATAGTACCACTTACTTGTGGCACTGCCACTTCAGTTATATTGGGATAAAATGCATTAAGGAGATCCATGGATCTTTGCACTCACTCATTTTTGAAATGTTTGAGACATACAAACCATGCCTATTGGTATAAACGCATGAAGAAACTCCATGCGGATGGATCGTTTGGACTCACTTGATTTTGAATCACTTGAGGCATGCAAATCATACCACATGGGCAAGATAACTCAAGGCCTCGTTTTTCTAGTGAGATGGAACAAGAAAGTAACTTGTTGGAAGTGATACATTTTGATGTGTGTAGTCCAATGAGTGCTGAGGCACGCAATGGATATCGTTATGTTCTTATTTCACCGAGGATTTGAGTAGTTACAGGAGTATTTTCTTGATGAATCACAAGTCTGAAATATTCAAAAGTTCAAGCTATTTCAGAGTGAAGATCATCGTGACAAGAGGATAAAATGTCTACGATATGATCAGAGAGATGAATATCTGAGTTGCGAGTTTGGTACACAGTTAAGACAATGTGGAAACTGTTTCGCAACTCATGCCGCGTGGAGAACCATAGTGTGATGGTGTGTCCGAACGTCATAGCCGCGCCCTATTGGATATAGAGCATACTATGATGTCTCTTATCAAAATACCACTATCGTTTTGGGTTAGGCATTGGAGACAATCGCATTCACTTTAAATAGGGCACCACGTAATTCTGTTGAGATGACAATGTATGAACTATGGTTTGGAGAAACCTAAGCTGTCGTTTCTTAAAAGTTTGGGGCTACGATGCTTATATCCAAAGGCTTCGGCCTGATAAGATCGAACCCAAAGCGGATAAATGCATCTTCATAAGATACCCAAAATAGTTGGGTATACCTCCTATCTCAGATCGAGAAGCAAAGTGTTTGTTTCAGAAAACGGGTCCTTTCTCGAGAAAGAGTTTCTCTCGAAAGAATTGAATGGGAGGATGGAGGAACTTGATGAGGTTATTGAACCAACACTTCAAGCACAGAGTAGAAGGGCGCAGAAAGTTGTTCCTATGGCGCCAACACCAGTTGAGTGGAAGCCAATGATGGTTATCATGAAGCTTCGGATAAAGTTACTACCAAACCTCATAGGTTGACAAGGATTGGCGCTACTACAGAATGGTGCGGTAATCCAGTCTTGGAGGTCATGTTTCTAGACAACAATGTACGAGCTATGAAGAAGCGGTGGTGGGCCCGGATTCCGACAAATGGCTGGAGGCCATGAAATCCGAGAGAAGATCCATGTATTAAAACAAAGTGTGGACTTTGGAATAACTACTTGATGGTCGTAAGACTATTAAGTATAGATGGTGTTGGGGAACGTCGCATGGGAAACAAAAAATTTCCTACGCGCACGAAGACCTATCATGGTGATGTCCATCTAAGAGAGGAGATGAGTGATCTACGTACCCTTGTAGACCATACAGCAGAAGCGTTAGTGAACGCGGTTGATGTAGTGAAACGTCCTCACGTCCCTCGATCCGCCCTGCGAACTATCCCGCGATCAGTCCCACGATCTAGTGCCGAACGGACGGCACCTCCGCGTTCAGCACACGTACAGCTCGACGATGATCTCGGCCTTCTTGATCCAGCAAGAGAGATGGAGAGGTAGAAGAGTTCTCCGGCAGCGTGACGGCGCTCCGGAGGTTGGTGATGATCTCGTCTCAGCAGGGCTCCGCCCGAGCTCCGCAGAAACGCGATCTAGAGGAAAAACCGTGGAGGTATGTGGTCGGGCTGCCGTGGAAAAGTCATCTCAAATCAGCCCTAAAACCTCCGTATATATAGGTGGGAGAGGGGGGACCTTGCCTTGGGGCTGAAGGAGCCCCAAGGGGGTCGGCCGAACCAAAGGGGGGAAGGACTCCCCCCCCCAAACCGAGTCCTACTTGGTTTGGTGGGTGGAGTCCTTCTTTCCTTTCCCACCTCCTCCTTTTTTTTCTTTTCTCTTTGATTTTTCTTCCAATGCGCATAGGGCCCTTTTGGGCTGTCCCACCAGCCCACTAAGGGCTGATGTGCCACCCTCAAGGCCTATGGGCTTCCCCGGGGTGGGTTGCCCCTCCCCCCCGGTGAACTCCCGGAACCCATTCATCATTCCCGGTACATTCCCGGTAACTCCGAAAACCTTCCGGTAATCAAATGAGGTCATCCTATATATCAATATTCGTTTCCGGAACATTCCGGAAACCCTTGTGACGTCCGTGATCTCATCCGGGACTCCGAACAACATTCGGTAACCAACCATATAACTCAAATACGCATAAAACAACGTCGAACCTTAAGTGTGCAGACCCTGCGGGTTCGAGAACTATGTAGACATGACCCGAGAGACTCCTCGGTCAATATCCAATAGCGGGACCTGGATGCCCATATTGGATCCTACATATTCTACGAAGATCTTATCGTTTGAACCTCAGTGCCAAGGATTCATATAATCCCGTATGGCATTCCCTTTGTCCTTCGGTATGTTACTTGCCCGAGATTCGATCGTCAGTATCCCCATACCTATTTCAATCTCGTTTACCGGCAACTCTCTTTACTCGTTCCGTAATACAAGATCCCGCAACTTACACTAAGTTACATTGCTTGCAAGGCTTGTGTGTGATGTTGTATTACCGAGTGGGCCCCGAGATATCTCTCCGTCACACGGAGTGACAAATCCCAGTCTTGATCCATACTAACTCAACGAACACCTTCGGAGATACCTGTAGAGCATCTTTATAGTCACCGAGTTACGTTGCGACGTTTGATACACACAAAGTATTCCTCCGGTGTTAGTAAGTTATATGATCTCATGGTCATAGGAACAAATACTTGACACGCAGAAAACAGTAGCAACAAAATGACACGATCAACATGCTACGTCTATTAGTTTGGGTCTAGTCCATCACGTGATTCTCCTAATGACGTGATCCAGTTATCAAGAAACAACACCTTGTTCATAATCAGAAGACACTGACTCTCTTTGATCAACTGGCTAGCCAACTAGAGGCTTGCTAGGGACAGTGTTTTGCCTATGTATCCACACATGTAAATGAGTCTTCATTCAATACAATTATAGCATGGATAATAAATGATTATCTTGATACAGGAATTATAATAATAACTATATTCATTATTGCCTCTAGGGCATAATTCCAACAGATGGATCTTTAAAAGGAAGACAAACGATGATGGTGAAAAGTCACCATTAAAAAAAGCTTGACTTATCCCAAAGATGTTTCCGACAAGTTCAAAGAGGTGACTATGATGATACTTTCTCACTCGTAGCGATGCTAAAAGTTTGTTGGAATTATCTTAGCGGTTGCTGCATTATTTATAAAATTGCACATAGGATGTCTAAACATTGTTTCCTCGATGGTTTCCTTGAGGAAAGGTTGTATGTGATACAACCAGAAGGTTTTGTCGATCCTAAAGATGCTAACAACTATGCAAGCTCCAGTGATCCTTGCATTTCGAAAGAAGTGAATGGAAGCACTATAGAATTTCTGATAAGTATATGTGGTTGACATATTGTTGATCAGAAGTAATGTAGAATTTCTGGAAAGCATAAAGGGTTGTTTGAAAGGAGTTTTTCAAAGTAAAACCTGGATAGAGCTACTTGAACATTGAGCATGAAGATCTATAGAGATAGATCAAAACGCTTAATAGAACTTTCAATGAAATGCATGCCTTGATAAGTTTTTGAAGGAGTTCAAAATAGATCAACAAAGAAGGAGTTCTTGGCTGTGTTGTAAGATGTGAATTTGAGTAAGACTCAAATCCCTACCACAGCAGAAGAAAGAGAAAGGACGAAGGTCGTCCCCTATGCCTTAGCCGTAGGCTCTAAAGTATGCCATGATGTGTACTGCACCTGATGTGTGCCTTGCCATGAGTCTGTCAAGGGGTACAAAGAGTGATCCAGGATTGAATCACTGAACAGAGGTCAAAGTTATCCTTAGTAACTAGTGGACTAAGGGATTTTCTCGATTATGGAGGTGATTAAAGACTTCGTCGTAAAGGGTTACGTTGATGTAAGATTTGACACTAATCCGAATAACTCTGAGTAGTAAACTGGATTCGTATAGTGGAGGAGTCATTTGGAATAGTTCCAAATGGCGCGCAGCAGCAACATATATAGGATGACATAGAGATTTGTAAAGCACACACAGATCTGAAAGGTTTAGATCCATTGACTAAAAACCTCTCTCACAAGCAAGACATGATCGAACCACGGAACTGTATAGGTGTTAGATTTATTACAATCACATAGTGATGTGAACTAGATTATTGACTCTAGTGCAAGTGGGAGACTGTTGGAAATATGCCCTAGAGGCAATAATAAATTGGTTATTATTATATTTCCTTGTTCAAGATAATCGTTTACTATCCATGCTAGAATTGTATTTGATTGGAAACTCACATACATGTGTGGATACATAGACAACACACTGCCCCTAGTGAGCCTCTAGTTGACTAGCTCGTTGATCAAAGATGGTCAAGGTTTCGTGGCCATAGGCAAGTGTTGGCACTTGATAAAGGGATCACATCATTAGGAGAATGATGCGATGGACAAGACCCAAACTATAAACGTAGCATATGATTGTGTCAGTTTATTGCTATTGTTTTCTGCATGTCAAGTATTCATTCCTATGACCATGAGATCATGTAACTCCCTGACACCGGAGGAATGCCTTGTGTGTATCAAACGTGGCACTGTTACTGGGTGACTATGAAGGTACTCAACACGCATCTCCGAAGGTGTCCGTTGAGTTAGCATGGATCAAGACTGGGATTTGTCACTCCGTGTGACGGAGAGGTATCTCGGGGCCCACTCGGTAATACAACATCACATACAAGGCTTGCAAGCAAAGTGACTAAAGATTTAGTCACGAGATCTTGTATTATGGAGCGAGTAAAGAGACTTGCCGGTAACGAGATTGAAATAGGTATGGAGATACCGGTGATCGAATCTCGGGCAAGTAACATACCGAAGGACAAAGGTAATGGTGTATGGGATTATATGAATCCTTGACATAGAGGTTCAACCGATAAGATCTTCGTAGAATAGGTAGGATTCGATATGGATATCCAGGTACTGCTATTGGATATTGACCGGAGAGTGTCTCAAGTCATGTCTGCATAGTTCTCGAACCTGAGGGGTCTGCACACTTAAGGTTCGTTGACGTTTCGGTATAGTTGAGTTATAGGTGTTGGTAACCGAAAGTTGTTCGGAGTCCCGGATGAGATCCCCGACATCACGAGGAGCTCCGTAATGGTCCGAAGGTAAAGACTGATATATAGGAAGTCCTGTTTTGGTCACCGGAAAAGTTTCGGGCTCATCGGTAGTGTATAGGGAGTGTCGGGAGGGTACAGGGGACCATCGAGAGGGGTGTCACGCCCCGGGGGCCTTATGGGCTGTGGGAGGATACAAACCAGCCCCTAGTGGGCTGACTTTAAGCTCCCACTAAGGCCCATGAGGTTTGAGAGGCAAAAAATTCAAAGGTGGAAAAGGTGAAAAGGGTTTCCAAGTGGAAAGGAGGAATCCTACTCCTAGTCGGATTGGATTATTTCGGCCAAACCTTGAGGGTTTGAGGCTGCCTCCTCCCCTCCCTCCCTCCCTCCTATATATACTAGAGGTATTGAGGGTTTTTGAGACACAATTTCAGCCACGTGCTACCCTCTCCACTAGTTTGTAGTTCTTCCTCTAGATCGTATTTCTGCGGTGCTTAGGCGAAGCGCTGCAGGAATAGATCACCACCATCACCGACGCGTCGTCATGCTGCCGGAGAACTCATCTATTTCCCTGTCTCTCTTGCTGGACCGAGAAGGCGGGGGTCGTCATCGAGCTGTACGTGCATTGAACGTGGAGGTGACGTCCATTCGACACTAGATCGGGATCGATCGTGATGGGATCGCGGGACAGATCGTGACAAGATCGCGGGACGGGCTGTGATTTGAACCGCGAAGATGTTCCACTACAGCAACCGCCTAATATACGCTTCCGCTTAGCGATCTACAAGGGTATGTAGATTCACTCTCCCCTCTCGTAGATGATCATCACCATGGATAGGTACTGCGTGTGCGTAGGAAAAAATTTGTTTCCCATGCAACGTTCCCCAACAATTAGATGAGATTGATCATGTAATCGAGTTATGTTTGATAGGGCTTGATCCCTAGTGTCCACTATGTTCGGAGATTGATGTTGCTATGACTTTGCTATGCTTAATGCTTGTCACTAGGGCCCGAGTGCCATGATTTCAGATCTCAACCTATTATATTTTCATGAATATAAGAGTGCTTTGGATCCTATCTTGCAAGTTGTAGTCACCTATTACGTGTCATCATCCGCATCCCCCAAGGTGACAAAAATTGGGATTCTTTTCGGTGATTGCCGTAGTTTGAGGAGTTCATGTATTCACCATGTGTTAATGCTTTGTTCCGGTTCTCTACTAAAAGGAGGCCTTAATATCCTTAGTTTCCAATAGGACCCCGCTGCCACGGGAGAGTAGGACAAAATATGCCATGCAAGTTCTTGTCGCAAGCACGTATGACTATATACGGAATACATGCCTACATTATACTGATGAACTCGAGCTAGTTCTGTGTCGCCCTAGTTTGTAACTCTTACATGGTCAATGTCATCTAAATCATTATCCATCACCGATCCACGTGTCTACGCCTTTCATATACTGAATCTTGCTAAGTCACTACTGCTGCTGCTACTGTCACACTTGCTACTAAAGTGCTACTGTTACTTTTGCTACTAAAACTGCTACTGTCACTACTACTATTTTGCATGCTATAGTAGCACTGCTACTAAATCCTTGCTGCAGAGAGACATTTCAGGTGCGGTTGAATTGACAACTCAACTATCAAGACCAATAAATACTCTTTGGCTCCCCTTGTGTCGAACTAATAAATTAGGGTCAAATACTACCTGTGAAGACTGTACTGTCGCGATCCCCTACACTTGTGGGTTATCAACGTAGCACTATTTTTTGTTTTCTTATGTGTTATCCTACAATATGCGTGTGTGGCCCACAAGAAGAAAGTTCTCGAGGGGCGGTACCTTGAACTCTTGGCGCTTAAGTGAGAGACAGGCGTCAACCTCCTCCTCGTCAGTCTGCATCGTCGTTTCTAGTTCCATCATTGTTGAATCATTAGGCTATAGTATGGAAGGGATCATGAAGAGACCTTAGCAGTTTCTTCAGCACTTCATGATCTGTGACATTAGCACCGAAACCTCAAACTTCATTGATATTTGGTATTAATCCTGAACATGTGTCTTGTACATATTCACCATCATTTCTTTTTAAATGATTGAGTAAACTCTTAGGAATATCCAGAAATGGATCCCTCTCAGAATACAAATTATCTCATTGGTCCCTCAAGAATATACAGTATCTACTTTGTAATCTTCACAACAACGATGCGGCCAAGCTGCTCTTTATCGAGGCAATCAGAGATAAGATATTGAGTTTTTTGACGAGCTGAATATACTTCGGTTTTGGGGTGTGGGGTCACCATGACGAGAGGCTTCGAAACCTTCTTCATAGAATCTCCATATTTAGGATCAATTGCCTTTATATGGAGACAAATATTTTCCTTCCAATATGGATAGTCACTGCCATCAAAGATACGTCTCTTCGTATAGCCACACAATTTACCTATGGTCTACATAACTAAAAGTCCAGGCGGTTCAATCAAATCACATAGAGACAAGGTAGAACCTTGCTTGGAGACCAATTGTAGGGTCAAAGATATCGACTGGAGGGGGTGAATGGGAGATTTTGACAATTTCTTTGAAAATGACAATTTGAAGAAAAACAATGTAAAGAGAATATCGTATTTGGGCAACAGAAAACTTAGAAGCATGCAAGGCAAAACTAATAGGTTAATGATAGGAGTATGGCAGATAACAGAGCAACAATACATGTAGAATAATCTACAATACGAGCTATATGTTTCAGAACACATAGACTGGGTATGAAGTTAAACATAAATCTAAGCATCGGAAAATAAAAGTACCCAACAAAATCTTTAGAAAGGGCACCAAGTGTTACTTCCAAAGAGGCAAATTACTCAAAGTAAAAGGTGCGAAGAATTAGAACCGGATTGCTCAGTGAATAAAAATGGAATTGTTTACCCCATTTCAAACCACCGACACAATTATACATTTGGTTGAGGAGGCTAAGCTAGAGATCTGAAGACACACAAGTCTTCGCATTGTTCTCCTTGAGCCAAGTTCCTTGAAACTCGCCCAGCCACCCTTGAGAAAACACTTGTCAAATCCACACGCTCGATGCTCTTTAAATGACTCCTAACCACCTAGAGGGTGCACAATACCCAAGAGTAACAAGTCCAAGTTAGGCCTCAACCAATTTCTTCAACGATGGTAAATCAAAGTTTTGTTCTCAGAAAATGGTTGTTTTCCCCACGTAGATTTTTTCATGATCAATGCGCCAAAGGGTTGTGCAGTAAACACTTGTCAAATCTCTTACGAAGCGTCCAACCACAAATGGTTGAGGTAGAGGGCTATTTATAGGTGAGGGCCAACCCAATGGATTGATGTGACCGCTGGAAGCACAATCATAGCATACTCACGACACATGGCTAATGGCTAGTTTTCATATCACTGTTTCGCGGGGTTAGCATCCAACACCTCAACGCGAAACTTAACTCTGATCTCCCAAAGACATTGAAACTAAATAGCTCGCTTGGAAAGAGATTTCGAGGTCTTCACTCAGTAAAGAAATAGGTTATGATTGAGCACACACAAAGACTTCGATCTAACTTTCACTTAGATCCATCTTGATAGAACGGTTTGCCCTACGACTCAATGAAGATATGAGGAAACTAGGAAATGATCTGTGCACAACAACTTTCAATTCTTCATTGAAAACTCTGAAAACTTCAATGTTTACATCATTTATAGAGGTCATGACTCTTTGGCTAAATCTAATCTTGAGTGACTTTCACCTATGTATATTGACAGACACATTAATTCCATAATTGTTTTATCGAAAATCATTCAAAACAGACAAGAGGGCACTAGATGCCCTTACACTCTTGCATAGTTTGAGAAGCCCATCCCCTAGTTGAACCAACCGCGACGCAGGAGCATTTTTCCGTCATCCAAAGGAGGTCCTAGAGACGAACGAGAAAAGGAGCTTGCATTTTGGGTGACCAACGATCTCATGCACGAATCAATATGCCTCATAGCTAAGAATTGTGTCATTTTTGTGTTTTAATTCATGTATGTGTTGTGTAATGCAACATATCGTGCGATATTCACTCTGTACAATGTTTCTGAAATCTTGCGAAAGAGGAGACCCAAGGTTGGTGACAAAAAGATGGACACTGTGTTCATACTCGAACGTCAAAGAGAAGAAAAAATAATTAAAAGGAGGATGACGAGGTGATATGGTGATGGCCTGGTGCATGGTGACGGAAGATAGCCTCTGGAAACGCAATAATGCAATGGCCCATGCACTCATTAATCCACGTCTATATTGACAGGACTCGTCATACACTGGCTTGGTCTACTGCTGTGACAAAACGCAAACTACATAAAATAAAACTAGAAATAGCGAGGTAAGGCCATGATAACAAGAAAAGAAAAGGACAAATCTGGGGTGCGTTCCAATTATAGCGCTTCAATTATTGTCCACAGCCGTCCTGCCTAACTTGCGTTGGCTCTAGCTAACTGGGATCAGATCACTGCTGATCAAACGTCACCCAAAGTTAATAGAGTTCATCGGAACGCACACACAAGATAGGGCTCCGAGACTGCGTAGACGAAGATCACCTTACCCTAGCCTGATTAGATGACACGCAAATCTACTCCCTGGCGCAACAGCTATCAAAATCCCATAGCTGCCGAGCCGTCGAGGAGAATATCTTCTTACTTTTCATTGGGGTCAGTACTCCGGGAAGATTCAGTGGTCACCGGAGGAGATTCCGAGTCATGCATATGCATTGGTTTCCATCTTTCCATCCGGAGGTGGCAGTCATCGATCGGTAGTGGTGGTGGTGACACAAGGATATAAAAGCATCGTCCCGGCCGGGGTGAGGAGGTGAGGTGAGCCGTGGAGCATGAAACGTGCGCATGGCACCATCTATCTTCGTCGTCCTGGCTGTCTATTAGTGCAATCTTAAGCTATCTAATCACGCTAGTGCTGCGACGACTGCGAGGCAGAAAAAGGCCCCGAGATAAGAAAACTACTGCCACTAGACACCGTCGCCATACGTAACCATGGGCCAGCGCGCGCCACCACCATGTATGGCTGGAGACGCCCACACTTGTTGCCGTGTCCTCGACTTCTGTAGCTGTCAAAGCAAACACATGAATCGTTTCCAATTAGTCCATGGAGCAGCTAACCAAAACTGGCCGTCCGATTTGTTAACAAGAACCCTAGCCTTTTCCCCGGTTAACCAAAAGGCCGGACGGACGGATGCGCCACATGCGCAGGCACATACCGCGGGCCGGCGGGGCTTAAAATATGCTGTCAAATCGCAACGATTTAAAAATAAGACAGCGAGCATCGTTAGCATGTGATTGCTGTTTAGAACATTGCGCATACGCCAAGTCCTTGGCCTCTTGCCCCACGTACGTACGTACGTACGCCGCATTCGGTCATGTGCGGCAGGTAAAAATGAATTTGGTTGACGTGGCCAGAGCATGCATCCCGATGCCCCGCCTACTTGCTGGCTTCCCTGCCTAGTGGCGACACTAACGTACTGCCGCAACATGGCTGCTGACCTTTGCTTCGACTGCCGACATCTTGCTTGCGTCGAGGAGCCAAATCTAAGCTTGAGTGTTTCTAGGGCCCTCGATCGGGCAGCTACAACTAGACCTCTCACTGATTTTGAGCGCTCCGTTTGTACTCTCGTTAGTAAAAAAAAATCTCTCCCCAAGTTTAACGGGAGCTAGCTCTGTAATTTTATCTGACACGAAAGAAGTAGAAGTACGCCGGGCCCCGCAAAAAAAAAGGTAGAAGTACGCCGGGCAAGGTAGAGCCTGCCTCCTCCCGATCACCCTTCGCAGCGATCGGGTCGATGTCGATCGACCACTGCACGGACGGCGTGCGTGCGTATGAGCTGATGTCACGGCGCAGATCAAGCAGTCGCACCGGCCGGCCAAGCACCAACACAACCCATGTAGCCGAAGCGACGCGTACGTACCTGTACCTGTATACTTCAGCTTCAACTTGGTCAGGCACAGGCAGGAAGGGACAAGACGTCAATACGGGCAAACAAAAGGTGTGCCCAGTTTTTTCCCTCGCAACCCTAACGCTCTCGCGGTGACTAAGACGATCTAGGGTTTTGAGTGGAACACGAAGGCGACCGTCGGCTTCCTCCATCAGGGAGCTCGGATGATTGTGGGAAGGATGAACTCATCTGATCCAGGCAAAGGGAATACAACAGGAGTTGGCTCATCCTCCGATGTTAGGGCCCGTTTGAAGGAAGCTATGGAGAAGCTAGGGATCACGGACGAGGAAGCGACCCCCCGATCATTGACGATCGGGATGATGGTACGCCGGAAAAGTGGCTGCTGGCTGGGAAGGTTCTTCATTGTCATCTTTTCCACATCCAAACCATTACTAGTGCCTTATGCCCGGCTTGGGGAAATCCTCGTGGACTGAAATTTCGTTCTATGGGGGAGAATATGTTTGTCGCAAAGTTTGAGTCCCGAAGAGATCACCATGGGAGGGCTCACCATGGCACATCAGCAAACTTGGAGTGATTCTAGCACACTTTGAACAATGCATGCGGCCTGATGAGGCCCAGTTTCACCGGCTCCATCTGTGGGCTAGGGTCCCAAATCTTCCATACAATCTACGTGATGATAATTGGGGAACACTAATAGCACAACAGATTGATAAGGAAGCTTCGCTGGTCCAGTTCGATCATGTGGGTGGCTATTTACGAGCTAGAATCGCGCATGACGTGAACAAACCTCTGAGGAGGTGGATCTTAATAAACTCTGCCAAAAGGAAAAAAGACACACATGTATGATATACAATACGAGAATGTTCCACACTTCTGTTTTTCCTGTGGCACACTTGGACATGCTGGACTGTTTTGCCCGATGCGTGGCCCTAGATATGACAAAGGGGAGCTACCTTTTGGGGCAAAGTTAAGGGCACCGGAGAACAAGAAGAAGACTGTGTCGGGAGAGAGCTCGAGCAAAGAGCAATATGTTGGACCGAGCAGTCATCGAGAGTCGAAGAACTCTAGCAACGCCGGAAAAGTTGGGGCATAAGTGAACTCCCCGGTCAAAAACCGAACCCAAAGTAACAACAAGAGGAAAGAGGCACCAAAACCCTTCTACCGACGGGTGGAACATGCTCCTCTCCTTCTAACGAGTGGTGGAGATGCCAGTGGAGCTACTCAGATCGACCATCAAGAGGTCCTACCTGATTGTGCTAAGGAGGGGGAGGGACATCTTGTGGAAAGAGAAACGAAGAAGAAGAAACCTACGCGTGACAACTCGGCAGCGTGTGCAATCCAGACCTGCCAGTCCTAATGAGATGCATAAGCTGGAATTGCCGGGTAATTGGGAACCCCGAGGTAGTTCATGAGCTTTGTCGCTTGGTTAAGCAAGAAGGCCCTGCCCTGCTGTTCCTCATGGAAATTAAAATCAGGGCAAAACGAGTGGAAGCTCTGCGACAGCAATTTGGTTTCGCGGGGTGTTTTGCGATTGATAGTACTTGGCTGAGTGGTGGCATTGGCCTCTACTGGTCACATGAGATGGATGTTGATCTCAAAAATTATAGTTCAAACCACATAGATGTGCTCGTAAAAGTCAAAGATCAAAATTCTACGGAATGGCGGTTTACATGGTTTTATGGGGCACCGAAAGCTGAAGACACATGCCACTTTTGGCATTTCCTTAATGTTGGGGAACGTTGTATGGGAAACAAAAAATTTCCTACGCACACGAAGACCTATCATGGTGATGATCATCTACGAGAGGGAGATCGGATCCACATACCCTTGTAGATCGCTAAGCGAAAGCATTAATAAACACGGTTGATGTACTGGTACGTCTTCACGATCCGTCCCACAAACCTTCCCACGATCCGTCCCGCGAACCGTCTTACGATCCATTCCACGATCCGTCCCGATCAAGTGCCGAACGGACAGCACCTCCGTGTTTCACACACGTACAGCCCGATGACGATCTCCGCCTTCTTGATCCAACAAGAGAGGCGGGGATGTAGATGAGTTCCCTGGCAACATGACGGTCCTCCAGTGGTGGTGGTGATCGTATTCCTACAGGACTCCGCGCGAGCTCCGCAGAAAACCGATCTGGAGGAAGAACTACGAACTAGAGGAGAGGGGAGCACGTGGCAAAGTTGTGTCTCAAAAAGCCCTAAACCTCTAGTATATATAGGAGGAGGGAGGGGCTAGCCTTGAGGCTCAAGGAGAGCCCCTTGGTTCGGCCGAAGTGGAGGAGGGAGGAGTCCTCCTCCAATACCACTTGGATTAGGACTCCTTCCTAAATTACCCACCTCTTTTGGATTTTCCACCTTTTTCCTCATGGGCTTTCCTTGGATGACTTGCCAGCCCATTAAGCCTTACTGTGCATCCAATAAACTCATGTGGAACCCTTGGGGCATGGTGGGCCCACCCAGTGCGCCCTCGGAACCCATTCGTCACTCCGGGTACGCTGCCGGCAATGCCCGAAAACCTTCCGGAATCCAAATACCAACTTCCTATATATCAATCTTTGTTTCCGGACCATTCCGGAACTCCTCGTGATGTCTGGGGTCTCATCCAGGACTCCGAAGAAAACTTCAGTCACCAACACATATAACTCAACCATACCGAAACGTCACCGAACCTTAAGTGTGCACACCCTGCGGGTTCGAGAACTATGCACACATGACCTGAGACACTCTTCGGTGAATAACCAATAGCGTGACCTGGATGTCCATATTGTCTCCCACATATTCTAGGAAGGTCTCTATCGGTTGAACCTCTATGTCAAGGATTCAGTTAATCCCATATGATGTTCCCTTTGTCCTTCGATATGTTACTTGCCCGCGATTCGATCGTCGGTATCTCCATACCTAGTTCAATCTCGTTACCGGAAAGTCTCTTTACTCGTTCTGTAATACAAGATCCCGTGACTAACTCCTTAGTCACATTGCTTGCAAGGCTTGTTGTGATGTTGTATTACCGAGTGGGCCCCGAGATACCTCTCCGTCACACGGAGTGACAAATCCCAGACTTGATCCATGCCAACCCAACAGACACCTTTGGAGATACCTGTAGAGCACCTTTATAGTCACCCAGTTACGTTGCGACGTTTGATACACACAAGGTATTCCTTCGGTGTCCGGGAGTTGCATGATCTCATGGTCATAGGAACAGATACATTGACATGCAGAAAAATAGTAGTAATAAACTGACACGGTCATATGCTACGTATATAGTTTTGGGTCTTGTCCATCACATCATTCTCCTAATGATGTGATCCCGCTATGAAGTGACAACACTTGCCTATGGCTAGGAAACCTTGACCATCTTCGATCAACGAGCTAGTCAACTAGAGGCTTACTAGGGATAATGTGTTGTCTATGTATCCACACATGTATTTGAGTTTCCAATCAATACAATTCTAGCATGGATAATAAACAATTATAATGAACAAGGAAATATAATAATAACCAAGTTATTATTGCCTCTAGGACATATTTCCAACAGTCTCCCACTTGCACTAGAGTCAATAATCTAGTTCACATCACTATGTGATTGCAATGAACCTAACACCCATGGGGTTTGATCATATCTTGCTTGTGAGAGAGGTTTTAGTCAATGTATCTGAACCTTTCAGATCCGTGTGTGCTTTACAAATCTCTATGTCACCCTATAGATGTTGCTACCACGCACCATTTGAAACTATTCCAAATGACTGCTCCACTATACGAATCCGGTTTACTACTCATAGTTATTTGGATTAGTGTCAAAGCTTGCATCGACGTAACCCTTTATGACGAACTCTTTAATCACCTCCATAATCCAAAAAAATTCCTTAGTCCACTAGTTACTAAGGATAACTTTGACCGTTGTTCAGTGATTCAATCATGGATCACTCTTTGTACCCCTTGATAGACTCATGGCAAGGCACACATCAGGTGTGGTACACAGCATGGCGTACTTTAGAGCCTACAGCTAAGGCATAGGGGACGACCTTCGTCCTTTCTCTTTCTTCTGCAGCGGTCGGGCTTTGAGTCTTACTCAAATTCACACCTTACAAACACAACCAAGAACTCCTTTGCTGATCTGTTTTGAACTCCTTCAAAAACTTGTCAAGGCATCCATTTCATTGAAAGTACTATTAAGCATTTTGATCTATCTCTATAGATCTTGATGCTCCATGTTCAAGTAGCTTAATCCAGGTTTTTCTTTGAAAAACTCCTTTCAAACAACCCTTTATGCTTTTCAGAAATTCTAGATTATTTCCGATCAACAATATGTCAACCACATATACTCATGAGAAATCCTATAGTGCTCCCACTCACTTCTTTGGAAATACAAGTTTCTCATAAACTTGTATAAACCCAAAAACTTTGATCATCTCATTAAAGCGTATATTCCAACTCCGAGATGCTGCTCCAGTCCATAGAAGGATCGTTGGACCTTGCATACTTGTTCGCATCCTTAGGATCGACAAAACCTTCTGGTTGTATCACATACAACCTTTCCTCAAGGAAACCTTCGAGGAAACAATGTTTTGACATCCTATGTGCAATATTTCACTAATAATGCAGCAACTGCTAACATAATTCCAACAGACTTTTAGCATCGCTACGAGTGAGAAAGTCTCATCATAGTCAACTCTTTGAACTTGTCGGAAACATCTTTGCGACAAGTCGAGCTTTTCTTAACGGTGACTTTCACCATCATCGTCTGTCTTCCTTTAAAAGATCCATCTGTACTTAACAGTCTTACGACCATCAAGTAGTTCTTCCAAAGTCTACACTTTGTTTTCATACATGGATCCTCTCTCGGATTTCATGGCCTCCAGCCATTTGTCGGAATTCGGGCCCACTATCGCTTCTCCATAGCTCGTAGGTTCATCGTTGTTCAACAACATGACCTCCAAGACAGGGTTACCGTACCACTCTGTAGCAGTACGCGACCTTGTCGACCTACGAGGTTTGTAGTAACTTGATCCGAAGCTCAATGATCACTATCATCAGTTTCCACTTCAATTGGTGTAGGTGCCACACGAACAACTTCCTGCGCCCTGCTACACACTGGTTGAAGTGACGGTTCATTAACCTCATCAAGTTCCACCATCCTCCCACTCAATTCTTTCAAGAGAAACTTTTCCTCGAGAAAGGACCCGTTTCTAGAAACAAACACTTTGCTTCTGGATCTGAGATAGGAGGTATACCCAACTGTTTTGGGTCGCCTATGAAGATGCATTTATCTGCTTTGGGTTCGAGCTTAGCATGCTGAAACTTTTCCACATAAGCATCGAAGCCCCAAACTTTTAAGAAACGACATCTTAGGTTTCTCCTAACCATAGTTCATATGGTGTCATCTCAACGGAAATACGTGGTGCCCTATTTAAAGTGAATGTGGTTGTCTCTAATGCATAACCCATAAACGATAGTGGTATTTCGATAAGAGACATCATAGTATGCACCATATCAAATAGGGCGCATCTATGACGTTCGGACACACCATCATACTATGGTGTTCTAGGTGGCATGAATTGCGAAACAATTTCCACATTGTCTTAACTGTGTACCAAACTCGTAACTCAGATATTCATCTCTATGATCATATCGTAGACATTCTATCCTCTTGTCACAATGATTTTCACTCTGAAATAGCTTTGAACTTTTCAATATTCAGACTTGTGATTCATCAAGTAAATACTCCTCTATCTACTCAAATCGTCGGTGAAGTAAGAACATAACGATATCCACTGCGTGCCTCAGCACTCATTGGACTACACACATCAAAAATGTATAACTTCCAACAAGTTACTTTCTTGTTCCATCTCAGTGGAAAACGAGGCCTTCAGTCATCTTGCCCATGTGGTATGATTTGCATGTCTCAAGTGATTCAAAATCAAGTGAGTCCAAATGATCCATCTGCATGGAGTTTCTTCATGCGTTTATACCAATAGGTGTGGTTTTCATGTCTCAAACGTTTCAAAAACGAGTGAGTATAAAGATCCATCAGCTTGGAGCTTTTTCGTGCATTTAATACCAACATGACTCAAGCGGTAGTGCCACAAGTAAGTGGTACTATCATTACGACTTTGTATCTTTTGGCATAAATATTATGAACATGTGTAGCACTACGATCGAGATTCAATAAACCATTGAAGGTATTTATTCAAGCAAATAGAATAACCATTATTCTCTTTAAATGAATAATCATATTGAAATAAACATGATCCAATCATGTTCATGCTCAACGCAAACACCAAATGAAAATTATTTAAGTTTAACACCAATCCCAATGGTAGAGGGAGCGTGCGATCTTTGATCATATCAACCTTAGAACTACTTCCAACACACATCGTCACCTCACCCTTGCTAGTATCCTTTTAATCCGTAGCTATAATTTCAAGTTACTAACACTTAGCAACTGGACCGGTATCTAATCCCCTAGTGCTACTAGGAGTACTAGTAAGGTACACATCAATATAAGGTATATCCAATATACTATTGTCGACTTTGTCAGCCTTCTCATCTACCAAGTATCTAGGATAGTTCCGCCTCAGTGACTGTTCCCCTCATAACAGAAGCACTTAGTCTAGGGTTTGGGTTCAACCTTGGGTTTCTTCACTAGAGTAGCAACTGGTTTGCCGTTTCATGAAGTATCCCTTCTTTCCCTTGCCCTTCTTGAAACTAGCGGTTTTACTAACCATCAACAATTGATGCTCCTACTTGATTTCTACTTTCGCAGTTTCAAACATTGCGAATAGCTCAAGGATCATCATATGTATCCTTGATATGTTATATTTCATCACGAAGCTCTAGTAGCTTGGTGGCACTGACTTTGAAGAACCATCACTATCTCATCTGGAAGATTAACTCCCACTCGATTCAAGCGATTGTAGCACTCACACAATCTGAGCACATGCTCAACGATTGAGCTTTTATCCCTTACTTTGTAGACAAAGAATCTTGTCGAAGGACTCATACCTCTCAACAAGGGCACGAGCATGAAATCCCAATTTCATCTCTTGGAACATCTCATATGTTCCGTGACATTCAAAACGTCTTTGGCGCCTCAATTCTAAGCCGTTAAGTATTACGCACCGAACTATCACGTAGTTATCAAAAAACGTGTATGTCAGATGTTCGCAACATCCACACATGACGCTCGAGGTTCAGCACACCGAGCGGTGCATTAAGGACATAAGCCTTCTGCGCAGCAATGAGGACAATCCTCAGTTTACGGACCCAGTCCGCATAACTGCTACTATCTTGTTTCAACTAAATTTTCTCTAGGAACATATATAAAAAATTAGTAGAGCTACAACATTATTTGCAAAGACCTTTTGACTATGTTCATGATAATTGAGTTTAACTAATCATATTACTAATAACTCACACTCAAATAGACATCCCTCTAGTCATTCAAGTGGCGCATGATCCAAATCCACTAACTCAAGTCCGACCATCACGTGAGTTGAGTATAGTTTCAGTGCTGAACATCTCCATGTTTACCATATCAACTATATGATTCATGCTCGACCTTTTGGTCTCTTGTGTTCCGAGGCCATGTCTGTACATGCTAGGCTCGTCAGGTTTGACCCGAGTGTTCCGCGTGTGCAACTGTTTTGCACCCGTTGTATGTGAATGTTGAGTCTATCACACCCGATCATCACGTGGTGTCTCGGAACGACGAACTGTCGCAACGGTGCACAGTCGGGGAGAACACAATTTTATCTTGAAATTTTAGTGAGGGATCACCTTATAATGCTATCGTCGTTCTAAGAAAAATAAGGTGCATAAAAGGATTAACATCTCATGCAAATCATAAGTGACATGATATGGCCATGATCTTGTGCTTCTTGATCTCCATCACCAAAGCACCGACATGATATTCATCGTCACCGGCGCCACACCATGATCTCCATCATTGTGCCCCCATCGAGGTTGTCGTGCTATCTATGCTATTACTACTAAAGCTACTACCTAGCAATATAGTAAGCGCATCTACAAGCACAAACGTTAGTTTAAAGACAACCCTATGGCTCCTGCCGGTTGCCGTAGCATCGACGTGCAAGTCGATATTTAACTATTACAACATGATCATCTCATACATACAATATATCATATCATGTCTTTGGCCATATCACATCACATGCATACCCTGCAAAAACAAGTTAGACGTCCTCTAATTTGTTGTTGCATGTTTTACGTGGCTGCTATGGGTATCTAGTATGATTGCATCTTACTTACGCAAGTCCACAACGGTGGTATGCAATTTGCTATTTAACCTTCTCCAAGGACCGCCTCGGTCAAATCCGATTCAACTAAAGTTGAAGAAATAGACACCCGACAGTCATCTTTATGCAACAAGTTGCATGTTAGTCAATGAGACCGGTCTCTCGTAAGAGTACGAGTAAGGTTGGTCCGGGCCGCTTCAATCCAACAATACCGCCGAATCGAGAAAAGACTAAGGAGGGCAGCAAATCGAACATCAACGCCCACAAACTCTTTTGTGTTCTACTCGAGATATCATCTACGCATGAACCTAGCACTGATGCCACTATTGGGGAACGTTGCATGGGAAATAAAAAAAATTCCTACGCACACGAAGACCTATCATGGTGATGATCATATACGAGAGGGAGATCGGATCCACATACCCTTGTAGATCGCTAAGTGGAAGCATTAATAAACGCAGTTGATGTAGTGGTACGTCTTCACGATCCGTCCCACGAACTGTCCCACGATCCGTCTCGCGAACCGTCTCACGATCCGTTCCACGATGTGTCCCGATCAAGTGCCGAACGGACAGCACCTCCGCGTTCCACACACATACAACCCGATGACGATCTCCGCCTTCTTGATCCAGCAAGAGAGGCGAGGATGTAGATGAGTTCCCCGGCAGCATGACGGTGCTCCGGTGGTGGTGGTGATCTTATTCTTGCAGGGCTCCGCCTGAGCTCCGCAGAAAACCGATCTAGAGTAAAAACTACGAACTAGAGGAGAGGGCAACACGTGGCAAAGTTGTGTCTCAAAAATCCCTAAACCTCTACTATATATAGGAGGATGGAGGGGCTAGCCTTGAGGCTCAAGGAGAGCCCCTTGGTTCGGCCGAAGTGGAGGAGGGAGGAGTCCTCCTACAATCCCACTTGGATTAAGACTCCTTCCTAAATTGCCCACCTCTTTTGGATTCCCACCTTTTTCCTCATGGGCTTTCCTTGGATGACTTGTCAGACCATTAAGCCTTATTGTGCATCCAATAAACTCATGTGGTGTGCAGACCCTGCGGGTTCGAGAACTATGCACACATGACCTGAGACACTCTCCGGTCAATAACCAATAGCGGGACCTCGATGTACATATTGGCTCCACATATTCTACGAAGATCTCTATCGGTTGAACCTCTATGTCAAGGATTCAGTTAATCCCGTATGTTGTTCCCTTTGTCCTTCGGTATGTTACTTGCCCAAGATTCGATCGTCGGTATATCCATACCTAGTTCAATCTCGTTACCGGCAAGTCTCTTTACTCGTTCTGTAATACAAGATCCCGTGACTAACTCCTTAGTCACATTGCTTGAAAGGCTTGCTGTGATGTTGTATTACCGAGTGGGCCCTGAGATACCTCCCCATCACACGGAGTGACAAATCCCAGTCTTGATCCATGCCAACCCAACACACACCTTTGGAGATACCTGTAGAGCACCTTTATAGTCACCCAGTTACGTTGCGACGTTTGATACACACAAGGTATTCCTCCGGTGTCCGGGAGTTGCATGATCTCATGGTCACAGGAACAGATACATTGACATGCAGAAAAATAGTAGCAATAAACTGACACGATCATATGCTACATTTATAGTTTTGGGTCTTGGCCATCACATCATTCTCCTAATGATGTGATCACGTTATCAAGTGACAACACTTGCCTATGGCCAGGAAACCTTGATCATCTTTGATCAATGAGCTAGTCAACTAGAGGCTTACTAGGGACAGTGTGTGCTACTTCTCAAACAACAACGCCAGAAATTGGCACGTTGACGGAGACTTGGCTTGCGTTGGTTTTTCCCTTGAAGAGGAAAGGGTGATGCAGCATAGGAGCAGTAAGTATTTCCCTCAGTTTGAGAACCAAGGTATCAATCCAGTAGGAGAATCTCGTCAAGTCCAGAGTACCTGCGCAAACACAAAAGAGCTTGCACCCAACGCTATAAAGGGGTTGTCAATCCCTTCAAGATTGATTGCAAAGTGAGATCTGAAGGCGGAAAGTGCAACGAAGTAAAAGAGTAAGGCTGAAAATATGGTGTGAAGTAGACCCGGGGGCCATAGTGTTCACTAGAGGCTTCTCTCAAAATAGCAAATATTACGGTGGGTGAACAAATTATTGTCGAGCAATTGATAGAACCGCGCAAAGTCATGACAATATCTAAGGCAATGATCATACATATAGGCATCACGTCCGAGACAAGTAGACCGATACTTTTAGCATCTACTACTATTACTCCACACATCGACCGCTATCCAGCATGCACCTACTGTATTGAGTTCATGACGAACAGAGTAACGCCTTAAGCAAGATGACATGATGTAGAGGGATAAACTCAAACCAATGATGAAAACCCCATCTTTTTACCCTTGATGGCAACAACACGATGCGTGCCTTGCTACCCCTTCTGTCACTGGGTAAGGTCACCGCACGGTATGAACCCGAACCAAGCACTTCTCCCATTGCAAGAATCATAGATCAAGTTGGCCAAACAAAACCCACAACTCAAAGAGAATTACAAGGATATGAAATCATGCATAAAAGAGATCAGAAGAAACTCAAATAAGATTCATAGATAATCTGATCATAAATCCACAATTCATAGATAATCTGATCATAAATCCACAATTCATAGATAATTACAAGGATATTGAAGATCCAAGAGAGAGAAGAAGCCATCTAGCTTCTAGCTATGGACCCGTAGGTCTATGGTGAACTCCTCACGCATCATCGAAGAGGTCATGGTGTTGATGAAGAAGCCCTCCGTATCCGAATCTCCCCTCCGACAGGGCACCAGAACGTGCCCTATATGGGATCTTGCGGAGACAGAAGCTTGCAGCGGCGGAAAACTATTTCCGTTGATCTCTCGATTTTTTAGGGAATTTATAGGCGAAGGAGCTAGGGCAGGGGATGCCCAGGGAGCCCACAGGCCTGGGAGGCACCCCCTGGCCGCGCCATGGGGGCTTGTGGCCTCCCCCAGGACTCCCTGCGTTGGTTCCCAAGCTTTCTGCGTATCTTCTGTTCGGGAAAAAAATCTTTTCGGAAGTTTTATTCCGTTTGGACTCCGTCTAAAATCCTCCTCTGAAAAGGGTCAAAAACACGGAAAAACAGGAACTGGCACTTGGCACTGAGTTAATAAGTTAGTCCCAAAAAAGATATAAAAGGCATACAAAACATCCAAAGTTTGACAAGATAATAGCATGAAACCATAAAAAATTATAGATACGTTGCAGACGTATCAAGCATCCCCAAGCTTAACTCGTGCTCGTCCTCGAGTAGGGAAGTGATAAAGAATGAATTTTTGATGTGAAATGCTACCTAGCATAGTTGTCCTTGGTAACTTATTTCATGTGACATGAATGTTCAGATCCATAAGATTCAAAACAATAGTTTGCTATTGACATGAAAACAATAATACTTCAAGCAAACTAGCAAGGTAGTCATGAACTTTCGAAATAACAAGGCCAAAGAAAGTTACCCTACAAAATCATATAGTCTAGCTATGCTCCATCATCCTCACACAACTAATTTATATCATGCACAACCCCTGTATTGGCCAAGTAATTGTTTTCGCACTCTTACTTTCTCAAACCTTTTATAACTATCATGCAATACATGAGCGTGAGCCATGGATATAACACTATAGGTGGAATAGAGTGTGGTGGTGGTTGTGAGACAAAAAAGAGGAGATGGTCACATTGACTCGGCGTATCAAAGAGCACATTAAAAGATATCAATGTGAATGACTAGGGATTGTCATACAAAGGATGCACTAGAGCTATAAGTATGTGAAAGCTCAAAAGGAGAACTAGTGGGTGTGCATCCAACTTGCTTGCTCACGAAGACCTAGGGCAATTTTGAGGAAGCCCATCATTGGAATATACAAGCCAAGTTATAAAATAAAGATTCCCACTAGCATATGGTGGTGACAAAACAAGAGGCTCTCAATCATGAAGAACATGGTGCTATTATGAAGCACAAGTGTGGAAAAAGATAGTAGCATTGTCCCTTCTCTCTTTTTCTCTTTATTTTTATTTTTATTTTATTTGGGCTCTTTTTTTATTTGGGATCTTTGGCCTCTTTTTTTACTCACAAGGGACAATGCTCTAATAATGATGATCATCACACTTTTACTTACTCACAGCTCAAAGCTTAGAACGATGATGACTCTATGGGAAATGCCTCGGGCAGTGTACCGGGATGTGCAACGATCTAGCTTGGCGTATGATGCTGAAACATCTCGCTAGCTATCTTTCGATCATGCAATGGCAATATGAGAGTGACGGCACAAGTCATGAGACGGAACGGTGGGAGTTGCATGGCAATATATCTCGAAATGGATATGAAAATGCCTTAGTAGGTAGGTATGGTGGCTGTTTTGAAGAAGGCATATGGTGGGTTTGTGCACCGGCGAAAATTGCACGACACTAGGGAGGCTAGCAATGGTGGAAGGTGAAAGTGCATCTATACCATGGGCTCACATTAGTCATGAAGAACTCACATACTTGTTGCGGAAGTTTTTATTAGTAATCAAAACAAAGTGCTAAACGCATACTCCTAGGGGAAGGGTTGGTAGATGTAAACCATCGTGCGATCCCGACCGCGACACAAAGGATGACTATCAATAGATCAATTATGCTCTGACTTCCTAACATAGCGGTTCACCATATGTGCATGTTACGGGAATCAATAACTTCAACACAAGTATTTCTACATTCACAACACCCTACTAACATGACTCTTAATATTACCAAATCCACGTCTCAAAACTAATTGAGAGGAATCAAACTTTTCTTTCTACTCAATGCACATGAAGATGGAGGTTTTTGTATCCTCTTTGGGTACCTATCACCTTTGGTACTACTTTCATAGCACAAGCCAACTACCAAGTGACGCACTGTCGTGCTCTAAAAGATCTAAGTGAAGCACATAGAGCAAAATTATCTAGCTCAAAAGATATAAGTGAAGCACGACGAGCTTTCTAGCAAATTCATGATGAGTGCATGTCTCTCTCAAAAGGTGTGCAGAAAGGATGATTGTGACACAACAAAAACAAAAGACTCCTACGATACAAGATGCTCCAAGCAAAACACATATCATGTGGTAAATAAAAATATAGCTCCAAGTAATGTTACCGATGGATTGAAGACGAAAGAGGGGATGCCTTCCCGGGGCATCCCCGAACTTAGGCTTTTTGGTGTCCTTGAATTTGGATTGGTATGCCTTGGCCATACCCAAGCTTGAGCTCTTTCCACTCTTTATCCCTTTGTCCATGAAAACATCAGCCAAAACTTGAAAACTTCACAACACAAAACTTAAACAGAAACTCGTGATATCATTAGCACAAGAAAACAAACTACCACCTCTTTAGGTACTGTAGCAATCTTGATTTCTATTTATATTGGTGTTAGATTACTGTATTCTCACTTTTCCATGGCTAGTACCCCCCGATACTATCCATAGTTTCATCAAAACAAGCAACCAACTCAACAAAAACAGAATCTGTCAAAAACAGACGAGTCTGTAGCAATCTGTATACTTCATTTACTTCTGGTACCTCAAAAATTCTGAAAACTTAGGACTGCCTGGGAAAAAGGCATATGAACCAGAATCAGAAAGAATCAACTCAAAATCTCTTTCTGAATAAAAATGAAAAATAATCTCGTGAGCGAAAAGTTTCTATCTTTTTCCAACAGGATCAAACAACCATCACCAAGACTAGTCATAAAGGTTTTGCTTGGATCAAACACAAAAAGAAACACAAAATACACTATCATAACAGAATTATGATGGCGTGGACGCAACAAAACAGAAAGAAAGAAAATAAATTCATTGGGTTGCCTCCCAACAAGCGCTATTGTTTAACGCCCTTAGCTAGGCATAAAGCGATAGAATCACGTATCGTCGTCTTTGGTGCTCAAACCATAAGTATCCCTCATCATGGATTCATAAGGCAATCTTATTTTATTTCTAGGAAAATTCTCCATGCCCTTCTTTAAAGGAAATTGAAATCTAATATTCCCTTCCTTCATATCAATGATAGCACCGATAGTCCTTAGGAAAGGTCTACCAAGAATGATAGGGCATGTAGGATTGCAATCAATGTCAAGCACAATGAAATCCACGGGGTACATAGTTCCTATTTGCAATAATAAGAACATCATTGATCCTTCCCATGGGTTTCTTGACAGTAGAATCCGCAAGATGCAAATTAAGAGAACACTCCTCAATCTCATGAAAACCCAGAACATCACATAAAGACTTTGGAATCACGGAAACACTAGCACCCAAATCACACAAAGCATTGCATTCACAATTTTTGATTTTGATTTTGATAGTAGGTTCCCACTCATCATGAAGCTTTCTAGAGATAGAAACTTCCAATTCAAGTTTCTCTTCAACAGATTTTATCATAGCTTCGACAATATGATCGGTAAAGACCTTGTTTTGGCTATAAGCGTGTGGAGAGTTTAGCATGGATTGCATCAAGGAAATGCATTCAATCAAGGAGCAACTATCATAATTGAATTCCTTGAAATCCAAAGTAGTAATTTCATTACTACTCAAAGTTTTAATATTTTCTACTCCACTTTCAATGCTTTTAGCATCAAGATAGATGGACTCCGAATCATTGGGGCGTTTTTCAACCAAAGTGGATTCATATCCAGCCCCATCATCATTAGGTTTGACACAAGAAAACAAAGATTCAATGGGAGTGACACCAAGCACTTTAAGATCTTCGTGATTCTTATCACGAGAACACGCCCTTTTAAGCCATTCATGTCTAGCACGAATTTGGGCGGTTCTTTCTTTGCTCTCACTCATGGAAACACACATAGCTTTCAAAGTTTCATCCATATTGATCTTGGGAGGAGCACATCTAACTTTCAAAGCATCAATATCACTAGACATTCTATCAACGCTCCTAGCCAAATCATCAATTTTGAGTAGTTTTTTCTCTATGGACGCATTGAAAATCTTTTGTGAGTTGATAAACTCTTTGATATTACTCTTTAGATCAGAGGGTAATCTATTCTAATTTCCATGAGTATTGTTGTAGGAGTTGACAAAGTTATTAGAGGGGTTACTAGGAAAAGGCCTAGGAACATAGTTTCCTCTAAAAACATTGTTGTTGCCAAAATTATTCCTACCAACAAAATTAAAATCCAAGCTAGCGTTGCTACTCTCAATCAAGGAAGACAAGGGCATATCATTAGGATCTAAAGGAGCACTTCTACTAGCAACCAAATTCATTAACTCGTCCATCTCACCACTCAACGAGTTAATTTCTTCTATAGCGTGTACCTTCTTACTAGTAGGTGACCTTTCAGTGTTCCACTGAGAGTAATTCGTCATGATATTGTCTAGGAGTTTTGTGGCTTCTCCTAACGTGATTTCCATGAACGTTCCACCTGAGGCGGAGTCCAAGATATTTCTATAAGCGAAATTCAAGTCAGCGTAAAAGATTTGTATAATCATCCAAAGACTCAAGCCATGAGCGGGACAATCTCTAATCATCAATTTCATTCTCTCCCAAGATTGTGCAACATGTTCATGATCAAGTTGCTTAAAATTCATGATATCATTACGGAGAGATATAATCTTAGCCGACGGAAAATACTTGGATATATAAGCATCTTTGCACTTGTTCCAAGAATCAATACTATTTTTGGGCAAAGACGAAAACCAAGTTTTTGCTCGATCTCGCAACGAGAACGAAAAAGCTTCAATTTAATCACATCATTATACACATCTTTCTTCTTTTGCATATTGCATAGCTCAATGAAGGTATTAATATGGGATGCGGCATCTTCACTAGGAAGGCCGAAGAATTGCTCTTTCATAACAAGATTCAGCAAAGCAGCATTGATTTCCTATGATTCCGCACTAGTGGCGGGAGCAATCGGAGTACTAATAAAATCATTATTATTAGTATTCGAGAAGTCACAAAGTTTGGTGTTTTCAGTCATGGTGACTTTAGCAGGCAAACAAGCACACAAGCGAACAGAAAGCAAGCGAGAGAAAAGGGCGAACGAAAAAGGCAAATGTTTTTGTAAATTTTTGTTTTTCAGAAGTGGGGGAGAGGAAAACGAGAGGCAAAAAAGTAAATGCAAGAGATGAGTTTGCGACACTTACTTGGATGAGTTCTTGACTTGATCCTCCCCGGCAACGGTGCTAGAAATCCTTCTGCTACTTCTCAAACAACAATGCCAGAAATTGGCACGTTGATGGAGACTTGGCTTGCGTTGTTTTTCCCTTGAAGAGGAAAGGGTGATGCAGCACAGGAGCAGTAAGTATTTCCCTCAGTTTGAGAACCAAGGTATCAATCCAGTAGGAGAATCTCGTCAAGTCCACAGTACCTGCGCAAACACAAAAGAGCTTGCACCCAACTCTATAAAGGGGTTGTCAATCCCTTCAAGATTGATTGCAAAGTGAGATCTGAAGGCGGAAAGTGCAAAGAAGTAAAAGAGTAAGGCTGAAAATATGGTGTGAAGTAGACCCGGGGGCCATAGTGTTCACTGGAGGCTTCTCTCAAAATAGAAAATATTACGGTGGGTGAACAAATTACTGTCGAGCAATTGATAGAACCGCGCAAAGTCATGACGATATCTAAGGCAATGATCATACATATAGGCATCACGTCCGAGACAAGTAGACCGATACTTTCTGCATCTACTACTAGTAGTCCACACATCGACCACTATCCAGCATGCATCTACTGTATTGAGTTCATGACGAACAGAGTAACGCCTTAAGCAAGATGACATGATGTAGAGGGATAAACTCAAACCAATGATGAAAACTCCATCTTTTTACCCTTGATTGCAACAACACGATGCGTGCCTCACTACCCCTTCTGTCACTAGGTGAGGTCACCGCACGGTATGAACCCAAAACCAAGCACTTCTCCCATTGCAAGAATCATAGATCAAGTTGGCCAAACAAAACCCACAACTTGAAGAGAATTACAAGGATAGGAAATCATGCATAAAAGAGATCACAAGAAACTAAAATAAGATTCATAGATAATCTGGTCATAAATCCACAATTCATCGGATCTCAACAAACACACTGCAAAAGAAGATTACATCGGATAGATCTCCATGAAGATCATGGAGAACTTTGTATTGAAGATCCAAGAGAGAGAAGAAGCCATCTAGCTACTAGCTATGGACCCGTAGGTCTATGGTGAACTACTCACACATCATCGGAGAGGTCATGGTGTTGATGAAGAAGCCCTCCGTATCCGAATCTCCCCTCCGGCAGGGTACCAAAACGTGCCCCACATGGGATCTTGCGCAGACAGAAGCTTGCGGCAGCGGAAAAGTATTTTCGTTGATCTCTCAATTTTTTTTAGGGATTTTAGGGAATTTATATGCGAAGGAGCTAGGGCAGGGGAGGCCTAGTGAGCCCACAAGCCTGGGAGGCGCGGGCCCCCCTGGCCGCGCCATGGGGGCTTGTGGCCTCCCCCGGGACTCCCTGCCTTGGTTCCCAAGGTTTGTGCGTATCTTTTGTTCCGGAAAAAATATTTTCGGAAGTTTTATTCCGTTTGGACTCCGTTTAAAATCCTCCTCTGAAAAGGGTCAAAAACACGGAAAAAAAAGGAACTGGCACTTGGCACTAAGTTAATAAGTAAGTCCCAAAAAAGATATAAAAGGCATACAAAACATCCAAAGTTTGACAAGATAATAGCATGAAACCATAAAAAATTATAGATACATTGGAGACGTATCAGTGTGTTGTCTATGTACCCACACATGTATTTGAGTTTCCAATCAATAAAATTCTAGCATGAATAATAAACGATTATCATGAACAAGGAAATATAATAATAACCAATTTATTATTGCCTCTAGGGCATATTCCCAACACTTAGGATTTTACATATCATTTGGCATGGATGTGCATGGGCGACTTCGGCGAGACCTTATTTGGTGATGGACATTTTAGCTAGTCGGTTCGTCCGGAGTATTAAATGAAGTCTTTCAGAGAAGTTGTTGAGGATGTTTCCTTCCAAGATCTAGGCTGGTCTGGATTGGCGTATAGATGGGATAACATGCATCGAGACAACGTTAACGTTAAAGCTCGGTTGGACCGTGCCTTTGGCAATGAGGCCTTACGACAGAGATACGAACATATACATGTGCGACAAGTCAGTGCCATAGAGTCGGATCACTGCTTTGTGGTAACTGAGATCCACGTGACGAATAGCACTGACTGTGCACAACGGGTAAAACAATTCAGATATGAGAATGTATGGCAAACTCATTCTGATTACGAACAACTGGTCATGGATACGTGGAATAATCATGTCCGTGGACCTGGCTTACAAGGGATTGTGGAGTCTCTTAATGCTCTCCAGAAGGATCTTGAGCCTTGGGGGCCTAGAGAATTTGGTTGTCTCGCTAGGAAAGTTAGGCAATTACAAAAGAAACTTGATAATCTGTGCACACACTCTACAGGTCAAGGACCTTCTGAAGAAGAAAAAAAATCATTTTTAAAACTATGTGAGGCTCTTCGTCAGGAGGAAGTATGGGTTCGGCAGCGATCTAGGGTCCTTTGGCTACGCGGTGGCGATCGGAACTCGAGCTAATTTCACACACAAGCTAAACATCGACAAAGGGTGAACAAAATAAGTGGCTTGAAGAGGACTGACGGCTCGATTTGTGCAGACTCAACTGAGGACAAATAGGAGGTATAATCGTTTTATGAGGCACTGTATACCTCCCAAGGACCGGGTGATGCAAACGAGTTGCTGCAACATGTCCCGCTGAAAGTTATGCTCGAGATGAACGACCTGTTTGAGAAGGCATTTGAAGCACAGGAAATAGAAGACGCGCTCTTCCAAATGGCTCCGTCTAAAGCACCCGGTGTTGATGGATTCACATCGGGCTTATTCCAACGGCACTGGCATCTCCTGAAACGCGATGTTACCATTGTTGTGTTGGACTTTCTTAATGGGGGTGATCTACCAGTGGGTCTCAATGACATGGCTATTACTCTCATTTCAAAGTACGACACCCCCAATCAATCTCTCAGTATCGTCCCATTGCATTATGTCTTGTTCTATATAAGATTGCCGCTAAGGCTATAACCAATCATCTATGGGGATGCATGGATGAGATAATTAGTGTGGAACAAAGTGCTTTTGTTCCTGGACGCTTGATCACTAACAATGTTCTGGTAGCCTTTGAGAGTGTTCATACTATTCGTAGAAGGAAGAAAGGCAAAAATCATTCTTGTGCGGTCAAATTGGATATGATGAAAGCATATGACCGGGTGGAATGACATTATTTGAGGCCATCCTCCAGCGACTGGGCTTTGCCCACGGATTTGTCACTTTGATCATGAAATGTGTCACCTCGGTCCGGTTTTCGGTGAGGATTTATGGTGAGCTGCAACCCTATTTCACTCCCTCTCGGGGGGCTTCGACAAGGGGACCCGGTGATACGTCTCCATCGTATCTACGTTTCCAAACTCTTTTGCCCTTGTTTTGGACTCTAATTTGCATGATTTGAATGGAACTAACCCGGACTAACGTTGTTTTCAACAGAATTGCCATGGTGTTGTTTTTGCGCAAAAATAAAAGTTCTCGGAATGACCTGGAAATTTACGAGGATTTTTTGTGGAATATATAAAAAATACTAGCGCAAGAATCAACCGAAGAAGTGGAGCGTGGAGCCCACAAGCCCACCAGGCGCGCCCCCCTGACGCGCCTAGCAGGCTTGTGGGGCCCACGTTGCTCCACCGCCTCCAATCCCAGCTCTATTTAGTCTCTTTCGTCCGGAAAAAAATAAAAAGAAGAAGATTTCATCGCGTTTTACGATACGGAGGCGCCGCCACCTCCAGTTCTTCCTTTGGAGGGCAGATCTGGAGTCTGTTCTGGGCTCCGGAGAGGGGAGATCGTCGCCATCGTCATCACCAACCTTCCTTCATTGCCAATTCCATGATGCTCTTCAATGTTCATGAGTAATCTCATTGTAGGCTTGCTGGACGGTGATGAGTTGGATGAGATCTATCATGTAATCGAGTTAGTTTTGACGGGGATTGATCCCTAGTATCCACTATCTTCTGAGATTGATGTTGCTACTACTTTGCCATGCTTAATGCTTGTCACTAGGACACGAGTGCCATGATTTCAGATCTGAACCTATTATGTTGTCGCCAATATATGTGTGTTCTTGATCCTATCTTGCAAGTTGTAGTCACCTACTATGTGTTATGACCCGGCAACCCCGGAGTGATAGTAGACGGAACCACTCCCAGAGATGACCATAGTATGAGGAGTTCATGTATTCACTAAGTGTGAATGCGTTGGTCCGGTTCTTTATTAAAAGGAGAACCTTAATATCCCGTAGTTTCCATTAGGACCCCGCTGCCACGGGAGGGATGGACAATAGATGTCATGCAAGTTCTTTTCCCTAAGAACGTATGACTATATACGAAATACATGCCTACATTACATTGACGAACTGGAGCTAGTTACATATCTCTCCGTGTTATAACTGTTGCATGATCAATACCATCCGGCATAATCATCCATCACCGATCCAATGCCTACGAGTTTTTCCTAACGGTCCTTGCTACGTTACTTTGCCGCTACTGCTGTTACTGCTGCTACTGTTACTTTGTCGCTACTGTTGTCACTGCTGCTACTGTTACTCTGCTGCTACTGCCGTCACTTTGCTGCTACTAGTTACCGTTGCTACTGTTGCTATCATATTACCTTGCTACTAATACTTTGTTGCAGATACTAAATCTTTCAGGTGTGGTTGAATTGACAACTCAACTGCTAATACTTGAGAATATTCTTTGGCTTCCCCTTGTGTCGAATCAACAAATTTGGGTTGAATACTCTACCCTCGAAAACTGTTGCGATCCCCTATACTTGTGGGTTATCACCCAGCGTCACTGTTTCCTTTTGTGCTGTGTGCACAAGGTTTATCGGCAATGCTCAAATATTTTGGACATGTTGACAGGGGCATCAAGGCGAGTACATAGGCACCATGGGTTAGTCACTTGCTTTTTACAAACGAGTGCCTAATTTTCCTGAGTGCAAACTCATAAAGTGCGGAAAGATTAAATGACATTCTGCGTATATATGGCGAAGCATCGGGCCAATGCGTGAACAAAGATAAAAGTGTTATCTTCTTCAGTCTGAACACGCCAGCCAATTTACGGCACACCATTAGGAACACTCGGTGTTTTCTTTGAAGCATTCAGCGACATATATCTAGGCCTGCCTACGGTCGTTGGCCGGATCACAAGTAGAACATTCGACCACATAGGTGAGCAGCCGCGGAGCAAGATGCAGGGCTGGTCAGAGAGGCTCTTTGTCTGTGCAGGGCGAGAGGTCCTTATCAAGACAATTATTCAGGCGATCCCCACGTACAGCATGAGCTATTTCCTGTTGACCAAGAAGGTTTGTAAAAAACTGACGGCCAACATGGTAAGTATTGGTGGAGCAGTAATATTGATAAGAGATCACTTCATTGGATCTCTTGGAAAGAGTTAACAAAACAAAAATGTCAAGGAGGCATGAGCTTCTGTGATCTTCACCTGTTCAACTTGGCTCTGTTAGGGAAGCATGGCTCGCACTTTATGACTAATCCCGACTCCCTTTGTGATAGAGTTATTGAAGGTAGATACTTCCCAAACCCAGATTTCTTGCAAACAACTGTACCTAAGGTCGCCTCAGCAACATGGCGGGCTATCATTGCAGTAAGGAAGGCTCTACTTGCCGGAACTGTTACACGAGTTGGCGATGGTACTTCTATTAATGCATGGACAGATAAGTGGATTCCAACGACGCATACTAGAACTCCATTGCTCACACCGATGGTTCCTACTATTTCTTTAGCCCGTGATCTTATCGACTTGGATAAATGGACATGGAAACATGACCTGATTCGTCAAAACTTTATTGCACCAGACGCAGATGCTATTCTGAATATTTCCTTGCGGCGCGATGGTGGTGATGATACATTGGCTTGGGCACATGAGAGATCAGGCAAATACATTGTTAAATCAGCGTACCGGGCTCTAGTGATTCAGAAAGAGCTTCAAGCTCGAGAAGAAGGACACGTATCAGAATCTTGAGTAAGTAAACAACAATTGTGGAAAGCTTTATGGTCTCTTAAGGTGATCCCGAAGGTGCGTGTATTCTGGTGGCGGGTTCTTCGTTGAATTTTGCCAGATGATTGCACACTCCAACATCGACACATACGTGATATTAGCACATGTAAGCTATGTGAGTCACATGAGGAAGATCTGCAGGATGCCCTCATGCATTGCTCACATGCTCGAGGGTTTTGGGAGGAAGCACGCCAACTGATGGACATCAAACTCCCGCAGTTCCATCGCTTCACATGGGCGGTTGATATCTTATGCGGACCGAATTTCTCGGCACAAGAATGAGAAACGATCATCAAAGTGATGTGGTCCATCTCGACATCACGCAATTGCTGGACACATGACGGTGATAAACTGGATCCGGCCAACTCGATGTGGCTCACTCGAGAAGCATTGGCTATGCTGGATATTCCATTGCAGCATGCAACTGTTTTGTGAGGCCATGGTTGGCGCTCCCCTGAGCATGATCACGTGAAGATCAACACCGATGCAGCAATCCTTCGAGAAGAAGGGAAGAGTGGAGCTGATGGAATGGCACGTGCACCCACAGCCTTACTGGGTGCTTGGTGCAAGCTGCACCCGGGAGTGACTGGCACCATGATCGCGGAGGCCCTTGCAGTTCGAGACGGTGTCATCTTCGCAAATCTCAGAGGGTACTCGCATGTGGTGATGGAACCCGACAACGTGAAGGTGGTCAACCTCTCGAACTCTCGCCACAACCGTCGTTTAGTTGTGGCACCAATTTTTTTAGAAATTGATGAGCAATCTGCTCCTTTTCACTCTTTTGTAATTCAGCATATAACTAGTAGATCAGCTAACGGACCAGCTCATCTTTGCGTCAAGCGTGCTTGTGAGGTGAGTGTCATCGAAAGCTGGCTGACGAAGACACCGAGCTTCTTGATTAGCAGTCTTCTAACTAACTATGTAACGAATGCCTTTATATGAATAAAGCTCTTAATTCCCCGAAAAAATGGCAGGAAGGGGCAAGGCGGAGTGACCGTGCCGTGGCGCACATTGCGGCCGACGTGACCATGCGACGACCTGCGTTCACAACGAGAGAAAAAGATCTGGGGTCGCAGCGCGGAAGGAATATGCGACCGACCGGCGGGGCAAAGTCCGGCCCGTGCTGTCGCCTCCGCCTCCGGGCGATGTGGTGGTGGCGGTGCTTCGATCGACCTGACGTTGGACGGCGCACTAGCTAGGCTTGCCCCGAGCGGCCGGGCAACAGCGACGTCACCGGACGCCGGGCGCGCCACGCGTCCCGCACGGGCCCCGCGCGGCGACGATACCGCTGAGGCGAGCGTGGACGTCACCGGTCACCCTCTCGGCCGGCCGGCCTCCGAGAGACGGATCGGAGCAGCAGACCGCGGCACGAGATGGATTAATTAGCCGTGACACTGTTGCCTGCGTAGGCCTGGTGACGCCAGCCAGCGAGAGCGCCCTCGTCTCGCACAGTCCCCCATCCTCGTCGTCGTCGGCGTCGACCCGTCGTGCAAATTTAGCGCTTGGGCTCACGTGGCAGCCGTACTGTGTTGTATGGCAGCTGGTTCGACGAAGCCAACGACCTGCTGCGGTGGCACTGGCACTGCACCCGTCCATGTGCTGAAATTGAAGGCCGCGGTCGCATCGGCGGAGGACAATCGATCGTACGTACCATGCACCCAGTCAGTGAGTTTCGATGCCGGCATCTCCCAAGCCTCAGGCTGGATGGATGGATGGTTCGCGTTGCCCCGCATATCCCGCTCACCAAACCGCAACGAATCCGAAAAGAAGAAAAAAATATGCTGCTGCTGCTGCTGCCACTCCGAGAAGAAAAGGGTGGCATAAAAACGAAGGTCCGTTTCCTTCGTCTCTCTCCGTCCGTCACCACCCGTCCGGTGGTAGGGGTGAGAGGGAGGGAGGGAGGATACTTTGGAGCTCTACCAGCTCGTGGTGGTGCTGAATTTAATGCCCGCTTTGCTGTCCGTCTCCGGCCACGTGACGCAACCTCAGGCCCCACGGCACCTTGTCATCGCCCGCCCGACGTCACCTCCCATCCCATGTGCCCGCTCCGGCCCCCCTATATATAAACGCCTCGCCGGGCTCGCCTCTCCACCTCCTACCCATCCATATTCACCGTGACCAGACCAGAGGCGTCGTCTGCTTCTCTGCTCCCTAGTTTAGTTTTGCTGCGAGCGGCGACCTTTTTCACCTCTTCACGGCGGCGGGAGGCGGCGAGCATGCAGGCGGTGGCGGGCATCCGGCGGGGGCTGACCATAGACCCGGCCGGGGAGGAGGAGGCGCCGGCGCAGCGGTTCGGGCGGCTGGTCAGGGAGAGCCCCGTGGTCATCTTCGCGCGCCGCGGCTGCTACATGGCGCACGTCATGAAGAGCCTCCTCGCGGCCGTCGGCGCGCACGCCACCGTCATCGAGCTCGAGGGACCCGCCGAGGAGCTCGCGGCGGTGGAGGCCGGCGGCCACGCGGCCGTGCCGGCGCTCTTCGTCGGCGGCGCGCCCGTGGGCGGCCTCGAGGGCCTCATGGGGCTCCACCTCAGCGGCCTCCTTGTCCCACGCCTCCGAGAGGTCGGAGCCCTCCGCGCCTAGCTAGTAGCTCGATCCCCTGCTCCCCGTCGCCGGCGAACCCCCCTCGCACGTGTGCGTGCACGCTTCGTCGTCGTCTCCGTCTCCGTGTATGTATATATGGGATCCATGAGCTCTGTAATTTCAGGACTATCAAGGGTGTGGAGTGAGAAACAACAGGATAAATAAGCTGTACCACACCCACACGGGTGGGAAGACAAACTAGATGAACTCTAGCGTTTCTCGAAAAAAGAAAGATGAACTCTAGCAGGGGTGTTGTGACAAAAAAGGCTGGACCTAAATGTGATTATTACTTTTACTTAGGACTACTCCTGTCGTCCCTCCAGCTGCGTTGGGTTTCAGTTCACAGACATCATCAGCAACTCAGCTGTTTCAAAAAAAAAAAAAATTCACTGTTTGCTTGCCCACTTGTTTAAAATCTTGCTTCTGTTTTGTCCTGGTGTGATGTTCTTTGCTTGGCGCAAATTAACTAGTGATTGCCCCACATGATTGCCGTATAATCATGCTTGGAAGCCGATTAGTCTATGGCAGGGAGATAACATATTCAAGTGCCGGGGGTGGGGGGTGGGTAATGGAGGGGGACGTCAGCACTAACTCGGAACCCTAATGGCTGCTTTGCCGGCAATGATCGAAATGCGCATCGGTCTCGCTCAGTACGGCGGAACTTCGACCACAAGCCAGAGCTCGAGCCAGTGCATCACAAGGGTTGGAGCTAGGTAGCAAGCCCAGCGTAGAACCAATACTGATTGAGGTCAGATGAACTGAATGAATCTTGTCAATTTCCGGAAGTTCAGACTGGCACTTCATTAGTGGTAGAAGACCGCGAAGCAAGGGTGATGTTTGTAACTGCAGTTACTAGTACATGTTTCGTCTGACCGGTGCATTTTTCCGGTGCGTTCCACGGTTGATACGGGCCGTTGATTCTTACGTACGTTGCGTTGCGTTGCGTTGAGGGGAAGAAACGGGAGAGACGTAGAGTAAAGACGTGCGGTTGCCAACACTCAAAGGCATCCATTGCACGCGGCGGTAGCCCAGCCGGATCGCGGCTCCGAGCCGAGCGATCCACGGCGTACGTCGCACGTGCCAGCCGCTTAATTCCCGGCGGGAAATAAAAATGCGTACTACTCTACGTGCAGGTGACGCGAAATTTCATACAGCGCCATGCCGCGAACGAGACAAGCTGCACACGATCCCACACTGTTCACCCGTGCACACAGCTTTACTCTACTTGCTACACTACTACTCCTGCAGGACAGGCATTTATTATTAGCCATGGGCCGCTCTGGAAAAATACTGCACCTGCTGCTGCTCGTAGTCGTCTTCTCCCGAGAAGAGAAGGCAGCGAACAATTGAAGTTTTTTTTTTCGGGTGAGCAAACAATTGAAGCTGACGAGGTCCTCATGTCAAGCCACGTAGAGCTGTCAGAGAAATGTCTGGGGTGCTCCAAATTTCCAGTTTCGTCTCATTGCCACCGGTTGTCTGCTTCTGCGGGGCTCGGCGGACCCTGTCAGCGTGCAACTCGTTTGGCATCTACTCGCTGAGTCCGTTTTATTTATTTTTTAACTGAGCGCCCAAGGCCAGCGAGGCTCCCTCCTCTAACACGTACACCCCACAGTAAATACTGTGTTAAAAAAAGGTACGGTACAGTACTGTACTATACTCCTGGTACTACGAGCCCACTGTGCAACAATACTGTAAAAATTTGCATCATCGTCAGATCTGATCCTGATCGATATGTATGTATACAACCTGGTGATGCGAGCGTCGCAGATCGCCCACCGATTCCTGCCTGCCCGCCAAAGCCGACGCCTGGGTTTCGGTCACTTGCATGCTCCAATCGCCCAGCCCGTACTGTTGTGAAGTAGTACTCCGTATGTAGTTTCTTTTATTCCCGCAAAAAAAAGTATGTAGTTCTTTTGGAACTTGTTTTGCAGTATATAATTTGAGAAAAAAAGTTCAGTTTTCCTAGCCATTGGTTGCTTGAAATTCCAAACCGCGCCACTCGATTCTTGCGGTAAGGAGTGATTGTTAGAGTAAAACGAGATTGAATGAAAGTGAATGGACGATTAGTCTTGTTTCTATTGATTCTCAAGTATATATACATCTGGAAGAGGTGCGAAGTAGAGGTGTATGTTCGGAGGCATCCCTTCAGAACAGTTGCCTGTTGGCAATAGAGAGAGAGAGAGATGAGACACGACTTTTCGGGTTGGACACATCCCTTGGATTAATGTACTAATTAATTTTTAACACTCCCCTTGTACAACACCGCTCCTTAAATGTTTCATCGTTGAAAGCTTCTTGCATATAGATCTTCCATCTTGAGAAATCTTCCAGATAATCTTGAGAGTCTCCTCAAAAAACCCTGTGGGAAAAATATGAGGAGAATAGAGTAGATATGTTGCTAAAACTCCTTCAAATCCAATGGAAAAAATAAGGAGAAAATGATGCAACATATGATGATCATTGTCTCTTGATAACTCATATGAGAAAACCTTTAAAGAAGGAAAAAACTCATTGATAAGTTTAGAGAATAATTAATATGTCTTGAGTACTTCCTTTAAAAATCCGGTAGGGAAAATAGAAAGTATGACATATGATCTTTGAGAAGATATTGCCTCACTAAAAACCATTATGAGAAACTTGAGAGAAAACTCATAAGGGAAAAGAGTGCAATCGTACATGCCATTAAAAACTCCTTTAAAATCCAGTGGGAAAAATACAAGGAGAAAATGATATGGCATATAAAGACACTTGTGTTTATGTTATCTCGTTAAAAACCTTTTATGAGAAACCATTATGGAAAAACTCATCAAGGGAAAAAGAGTACAATACATGCAATCTGATGATTGTTAATAGGTTATAGCCTAGGAGATTACTCCTCCTGAACTTTGCAAATATGGAGGATGTCTCATACCAATGCCATTGACATGAACATGAGATTGTGTATAATCTGTTGGATTATCACAATATTTTGTTTGCAAATTATTTCCTCAACTTTCTATAATCCATGAGGATAAGTAATTTCTAAGCAATGTGATTTATGATATTGCTCTTCATATAACCTGTAGGTATTGAGTAACACAAGTGGAAGTATCTTGATAAATCAAGTTATGTGATTCTGATAAATCTCAACTAGACGATTTTGAGTGTGGTTAATCATTCTGCCAAGCCATACATATTTTCGCAATGCTTTAGGATAAAGCAATTATGTCAGAATGATAAGTGAAAATAACCATTAAAATCCATTTATATGACTTCCATGTGAAGGCTATTCCAGCAAATTCAGTCATTGATATGGCGTCGTTGGGATCAAATAAAGAGCCAATATCATTACATCATATCGTGGTCATATCTTCTATTTCCTGATGGAAATATTCAAGATTTACTATAATCTTCAGATATAAGATGATAATACTTATATCAACCATATACCTTTTGTTTGAGGTTGCACTCCGAATAAAGATAGCAAATATAGTGTCAGGCCTGACGTACTTTGCAAGTATATGAGTGCTTTGGCATTAGTGAGATATAGAACTTCAGGTCCTAGTATCACTTCATTATCACCCCTAGGTATGAATGGTTTGTACCTTATCAAAGGTAGTATGACCATACATGTCTTTTGTTGATATGATATATCTAAATTGAACTTCTCGTATATGTTTGGATATATGTAGACTGATATGTATTCTTGAGAGAATGCTCAAGTTGTAAACTTAAGCTAAATTTAGTTGAATCCAAATTTTCCGTCTTGAGATGATTTTATGTATGTTTAGGTCTTGTAGATACATTGATGATGAAATCATCATATACACTGAGGTGATGTAAGGAAATAAAAGTTTGGTATTCCTTTATTAATGCATAAACAATCATCATCCTTTGTGTAACCCTCTAAAGAAGAAACTCGTCTAGTCGGTAGTACCATATGATTCACGACTATTTCTAGTCATAGAGTGACTTATGAAGTTTTACACAAGACATGTTGCGATTTGTTTTTGATTCAGAAATGAAGCCCTTCAGGGACTTTAATATAGATTTCTGAAATGAGTGACTCATATGAGTATGTAGTCACTACATCCATTAACTGCATGGATAATATTCTTTGTACCGCCAATCGTATTTATTATCGAAACATAATTCCACTCATACCAAGAAGGTATGTCACATCGTAATTGATGTCGGGTCTCTGCGTGAACCCTTTTGCTACAAGCCTCGCTTTCTCACCACCTCATTGACTTTGTCTATGAATGAGAAGTTTTTAGTATTCCATATGGAAGATACTTATGAGGAGTAGGTATTACTGTGGTAAATACCACTCTTTGATGAGCGAGTGCTATTCTTCGTTACTTGCTTCCTTTTATGTGAACCAATATGAGTACAAGAGGCACTCTACCATGGATTTTGGTTCAGGGCCCAAAAGGTTTTAGCAATTTGGAGAACAAATATATGTCGACAAATGTAGACTTATGTTATATGATTCTGGAGAAATCAATGAAATTTGTGAAAATGTATTTATTCGTTTTAACTCCTTCTGATTTCCTACAACAATGGAGTCAAGGTGTTTCGATGTCCCGGCACCAAAACATTTGTGCACATTTATGCCGGGCTTTGGATGATGAGCATCCAGTGAGGTGTCTTTCAACTTGATGTTGAATTACATTTACTGGTTAAGGATTTGATTTCCTCTGTTTCCGCGGAAGCATATGCAAGATTATATCTCGTGTGGTCAGATTTCTCCCCTATTTCTCTCATTTGGGGTGAAGAGTGGTTTATCAGGTACCTCCACTCTTTCTGACACTTTACTGCAACAATATAAAATTGGGTGACACCTTTGTTATCAGTAAACGTATGTGGCAGATTTGCAATGATTTGCAAATATGTGATTCTAAACTTCTAGTTTAGATTCTTTGAGTATGTGGATATAAGGACTGAATGTAAATAACATTTCCAATTTATTTCTTGGCATTCTTTGTGGTACTTATCTCCCCCTAATGCTAGAAATGTCCTTATTGCTGATGCAATCAGCATACGGGCTATGAATAATTTTGATTGACGAATAAATTGTTATTCCTCACATAGATCCCTAATTTTCTTTGAGAGCCCATTGATGTATGCTGGAGTGGTGATACCGATATGTAACCGAATTATCGCAGATAGGAAATACTTTGTTGATTTCCACGTAATTACTACAAGGGAAAAGTAGTATGCTATGCAGTTGGTATGATTTATATCATACTTACGGTGTGTAATGTCGTATTTGTCTAGCATGAGGCTAGTAAATTACAATTCTATAAGTTTGGTCATATTATTAATTTCATTATCTTTGATAAGATATTGAACTAAACCATTCTGGGTATGTACATCAAGTATTATATATAATCAGACATTGCTTGTGAAATGAGTTCAACAAAGTTGTCCATTCGAATGGATTTATCCCTTGTTTAGAATAATTTGCTCTTACTTTGAGAAGTTGAGCAATTGATTTGGTAAGATCATTCATGGTTGTGTGTGACAAGAGACACACTTGAAATCATTTTATAAATGTTTTTATGAGTACCATGAAGTATCTCAATAATCCCACATAATGGTTAAGTCATCCACATATATCTTCTGAATGTGTTCAAGGAAGAACGAGTGGCTCATTTAGAATCTTAAGGTGAGAGAGCCTTAAAACTTATTTCCCCTATGGCACATGTGGTGCACATAAATCTGATGATTTGAGAAATTTTGCAACTTGTCAAGCTGTGACCAATAGAATTGTCAATAATTTTCTAATCATCCCCAAACCAGGATGGCTAAGGCTATTAAGCTTAATATTTAATTTATTAATACTTAGAAAATCATTGTGTACGCAACAATATTGAGTATGAATTGATTCATACATTCAAAATTTATCAAATATCATGCCCGAAAAATAGGATATTGGACATCACTCTACATGTAATAATACAAGTATAGGCTAATGATATTTTGGGAATAATCAGGAGATTACATGAGGTTTCCAATATTAGTGATATTATATATATATATATATATAATGCAAACATATCTTGGGTGCAAAGAAATTGAACAACCTTTTCTTGCAATAGATTTTTGGTTCTCCTTCTGAGGAAGATTTGAGAACAATCATTTACGAGAATAGTTTCCAGTTATAAGTTTGCAGTTTTTCAAATTTATCCCAATGACTTATTTTCCTTTTTAATAAATTTGTGGTGTGGTTTGACCATATGTTTGAGGGTTTGGTAATCATAGGTACGATGTTTAAATAACCACACATTTCACAAACTTGAAGTTGTCGTTGATCGTTTGAAAACGATATATTCTCTATTAAGAGATAGTTCCATCTTTAGTTGTATTTTAGCCTCCACTTTACTTTGAATACATCATGGTTCTATTTTGTGACCAATGACTTGATTATTATTCACAATACTAGCAAGAATTTCAAATAGTGGAATAGCACCCGTTGGGTGAATATGATGATTTTATGAAATTCCATGTTTCTTCATCATGAAAATGGTAGGACTATCATAAGAAGATGTAAAGTGTATTGAGGGCTTTTCAATTGGATCTTCGAATGAAAATATTTGATCATGAGATCTCAACTTAAAGTTGATTGAGTGACAACAATGTGAGTTACGATAGACTTGAGGTCTTGAGAAATGAATGGGTGATTATGAGCGATGTGCTCATGGCAGCATGTTTCTCTTAAGGGAAATATTCAAGGTTAATAAATATTCATCCATTCTGTACTTAGTTTGATAACCAAGTGAAGTTGGTGACATATAAAATGCATATGTGCATCAGTAGAATAGCCATGTGTTACATGAAATGATCAGGCATTGTTTAATTTACTTCTTAGAGTAAAATAAAATATATGGATGAAATGATCTTGTTGAGCACAATCCGTCAAGGTGATGCTTGGTGAACATGGGGTGTAAACCTTCAATATAGTGCATGCGATGAAATCGTTGCTAATGTTTTGGGCTTTATTCGTGATAAAAAGTCACGGCCAAAAACATAGACTTTGCAATTTTAACATTGCTTTGTCACTATGAAAATAACAACCACAATTTGTTGTGGATCTTGCAATAGTGTTTGAGACACTCGTTATAAATTATGATATCCATCTTGATGGATGGATGACACTATAATTAGAAATAGTGACGTAGGCTCCATTGCCATGCATTTTATGAATGTAATAGAAGGTAATCTCATGTATATGCAAATATTTTTCATGGTTTTCTATGACATATTCAAGAAAAATGTGCAAGAACAATATTTACTATGAGAGTAAGATATTTTAGTGAACAACGAAAATAAATGCTTCAGAGGAGCAAGTTCTTGTTTGGCTGATGCCTTATATGTGTAGACCTCAATTGATATAGAATAACACTTTGAAGATAATCACCAATATGGTGTAAAACTCGCAGTAATAGAAAACATAGTCTGACTTTTGTTAGTAGATGTTCATAATTCTATTACCTTATGTTATGCTATATTTAAGAAAATCACTTTGAAGATAATCATATGTCAGAATGACATGATGTAGACCTTGCAGTAATAGTGGATAGTCTGTAAATTTTTTTTAGAATACATGCCAATATTACCTTATGATATTCTAAGGTTGTCACATCTAATATTAATATTAGAAGATCACTTTGAAGGTAATCATCTCGTTTTTAATGACAAGATGTAGACCTCACAGTAAAGATGGATAATCTGTAAATGATGTAGTAGATGCCACCAATACCTTGTGATCCGCAAATAAAATTTTGGATTAGTCCTATTAAGTATGACACATATCATTCTTGTTTGAATGTATGTCCACATCTGCAAGAAATATGATTTCAATTGCAAAATTATAGTTGTTCTCCCCAAATCCCATGTCATAGGAAATATTTGCACTAAAAACATGATGATGTCTTAAATTCCGAAGGAATGAGATCTGGAATGTAGGAAAACATTCTATTGCAATAGTATTACTCACGCAATGCATATGAATGCAATTTAGGAAATGCATGGAAATATCGAGTAACCGTTGTCGTCGTCGATGAGTCGGGCCGCTACGTGCACCAGCCGTTGGCCCAAGAAAATTGTGCCGCACCAAACGGCTGCGGGCGTCGTCGCGCTTGTACTAGGTGATAGTCGCGCCATGGCTTATGAGCCCGTCGTTGTGTGTCGGCCGTTTGTTGCTGGTGTTGGATGCGGATATCGCTGGGCCGCGCGTCTGAGGGAACCACGCTGTGTGCCGCAGACAGAAGCGGTGTTGTATGCAGAAGGCTGTTGGAGGGCGCCACTGTTGTGCGCCAAATAGTGCAACCTAGATCCTAAGAGTCGCATTTGCGTGAGGGCATTGTCGGTCGAAGGCCATAGCCGCAGGCAGCGACACTAGAGGGTGCGAGAATGCCATGCGCTTGGAGTTCGAAGCCAAGACGCGCCACAACATAAACTGCCATCAGTACTTGCATCCCAAGCGTTGGGTAGGCCGTCATGCATCTGTAGCCTTCCGAAATTGAACTGAATGGAGCAAAGATCCATCCATTTCATCATGTGCGGATGGGCAAGAGCGTTTCTCACAAAGGCATACATGTAAAAATAATCAATGATTACGTCAATGACTTTAATCACAAGAAGACAAACAAATTACTACTCCTACTAGTCTGTGCATGCATACTCCATGGTATTGCCGCTGCATGTGCATGCATGCATACTGTTCTTCATTGATGTGATTCGATTCTTTTTGCATGTTCCTCCTGAATCAATTTTTTTGTATGCAGGTGCCGTGCGTAGCGCCGTAGCGACCGGGCCGAGGCACCGCTGGAGAGGACTAGCCGAGGCTTGTGGCCACGAGTGCTAACGATATGCCTCACATGCAAGACGGGGTTGCTTCGTCCGCCGGGGAGCATTGGTGTGGGTCGCCGCCGCTGCTCTGCCGTCGGCCTCCCCCAGCGCCTCGGTCTTCCGCCATTCTGTGTCGCCCCGTGAGGTTGACAGTGCTCTGCGGAGAGCATGCTGATCACGTGTTAGAGTAAAAAGATATTAAATGAAAGTGAATGGACGATTAGTCTTGTTTTTATTGATTCTCAAGTATATATACATCTAGAAGAGGTGCGAAGAAGAGGTGTCTGTTCGGAGGCATCCCTCCAGAACAGGTGCCTATTGACAATAGAGAGAGAGTAGACACGACTGTTCGGGTTGGACATATTCCTTGGATTAATGTACTAATTAATTTTTAACAGTGATAAGACCAAAGTTGAATCGGAGACGACGTGTCAGGACACGGTGATACATTGTCAGGTGTGACTTGGAGCTGACGATGATGCGGCGTTGTAGACGGAGACGAGTCGGAGGTTTGACATTTGTAGTTGGAGGTTCTTCTTCTTTTTTCTTAGTTGATTTCTCTTGGATTTGACGGCCGAACTCAAGGCGTCCACGGCAAGGGCTCATATGGAAACTCAGAGGGCGTGAGGATGGGCCGAGGAAAAGGAGGAAGAAGATAAACGGTACGTGGATTAAACAGCTGAAGGAATAAGATAAACAGTACGTGAAAAAAAAACAGTTGAAGGAAGAATATGAATACAAGCCCTTGGTTTTCAATTGTACGACTAAGGCCCTGTTTGACGTCCTTCCGCTCCGCAACTCTGTTCCTGGAGTTGACGGAGTTGAAGTTAAAATCCCTGGAGCGGGTTAACAGGTGCTCCGCAGATCTACGAGTTCCATGGAACGGAAGAATTGCCAAACAAGGTACTAAGAAAGGAATTCTCATTTTCAGTTGGGTGACTATAGAAGGATTTTTTTTGGAACGACTAAAGAAAGAACTTGATTAAACTAAAACATTTTTTGAGGCATTCGACACATAAGTGCTCCCAAAAAAGTTCCGTCACACTCTCTCTGCTTTATTATTTGTGAAATTTGCCAGTTAACGTAAGTATTGTACTTTCTCATGATAATTTTAGGCTGGTCATAGTAGGTGTATCTTAGCTAATATCATGCATTTGGGACTAACAAACACGCTTATGTGATAGACAATTAAAAAAGAGGAGAGTGTTAGAGTAACATAAGTAGACACCGTATCTTGTTAAATGCTATGTTATTATGTATAATGCATGTAAATAAATAAGATCATCAACGATACTATGTATTATGAAGATCGTATCATACACTAGTATCATATGCATGATAGGCTATATGATACTCTTCACTTTAAATAGCCTTATGAGATCACTAGTCGAGCTTTTCTCCAATTTGCATGGCACTAACTTTTATTGGCTATACTCATCATGATTTATTTTGCTTTCGAGGGAGGAGGAGGTGGAAAACAGTTTAATGATCGCCCCATTGGTCTCATTTTCTCTACAACTAATATTGTGGCCAAAGGACTTTATTACTCGCTTCGTTAGACGGATGAATGACTTGATCTCGCAATCACGGAGTGCTTGCATTCAGGTTTAAAACATCCATGACAACTTCATGTCTATTATGTGTGTTGGGTACCTTCACTCAAGTAACACACCACCTATGCTATTCATATTTGATAGCAAGAAGGTCCTCAAGTTAGTGAAATGGGCGCACCTTCTTGAGCTTGTGCAGAATTTGGGATTCAACCATGTTGATCTTCTTGTTCCGGGAGCAAGCATGGAAAAGAAAAAATATCTACGAACAATCAAAATCTATCTATGAAGATACATAGAAATGAGATGGGAGAGTGTGTCTACGTATCCTGGTATACTATTAAGGAGAAGCGTATATTACACGGTTGGTGTATCCGTAGTCGTCATGATCCAATCGCGATACAATATCCAGCACCGAATGGACGACCCCTTCGTGTTCAGCACACGTGTGGATTGGTGACGTCTCCGGCTCCTTGATCCAGCAAGCGAGGGTGGAAAAGTTGATAGGATCATCAGCAGCATGGTAGTGTGGCGGCAACGCTGGTCGGGCGTGTTGGAATTATGCCCTAGAGGCAATAATAAATGTATAGTTATTATTATAATTCCTGTATCAAGATAATAGTTTATTATCCATGCTATAATTGTATTGAATGAAGACTCATTTACATGTGTGGATACATAGACAAAACACCGTCCCTAGCATGCCTCTAGTTGGCTAGCCAGTTGCTCGATGATAGTCGGTGTCTTCTGATTATGAACAAGGTGTTGTTGCTTGATAACTGGATCACGTCATTGGGAGAATCACGTGATGGACTAGACCCAAACTAATAGACGTAGCATGTTGATCGTGTCATTTTGTTGCTACTGTTTTCTGCGTGTCAAGTATTTATTCCTATGACCATGAGATCATATAACTCACTGACACCGGAGGAATGCTTTGTGTGTATCAAACGTTGCAACGTAACTGGGTGACTATAAAGATGCTCTACAGGTATCTCCGAAGGTGTTAGTTGAGTTAGTATGGATCAAGACTGGGATTTGTCACTCCGTGTGACGGAGAGGTATCTCGGGGCCCACTCGGTAATACAACATCACACACAAGCCTTGCAAGCAATGTAACTTAGTGTAAGTTGCGGGATCTTGTATTACGGAACGAGTAAAGAGACTTGCCGGTAAACGAGATTGAAATAGGTATGCGGATACTGACGATCGAATCTCGGGCAAGTAACATACCGAAGAACAAAGGGAATGACATACGGGATTATACGAATCCTTGGCACTGAGGTTCAAACGATAAGATCTTCGTAGAATATGTAGGATCCAATATGGGCATCCAGGTCCCGCTATTGGATATTGACCGAGGAGTCTCTCGGGTCATGTCTACATAGTTCTCGAACCCGCAGGGTCTGCACACTTAAGGTTCGACGTTGTTTTATGCGTATTTGAGTTATATGGTTGGTTACCGAATGTTGTTCGGAGTCCCGGATGAGATCACGGACGTCACGAGGGTTTCCGGAATGGTCCGGAAACGAAGATTGATATATAGGATGACCTCATTTGATTACCGGAAGGTTTTCGGAGTTACCGGGAATGTACCGGGAATGACGAATGGGTTCCGGGAGTTCACCGGAGGGGGGCAACCCACTCCGGGGAAGCCCATAGGCATTTGGGGGGTCACACCAGCCCTTAGTGGGCTGGTGGGACAGCCCACCAAATCCTATGCGCCAAGGAAGAAAAAATCAAAGGAAAAGAAAAAAAAAGAGGAGAAGTGGGAAGGGGGAAGGACTCCCTCCCACCAAACCAAGTAGGACTCGGTTTGGGGGGGGGGGGGGGAGAGTCCTCCCCGCTGGCTCGGCCGACCCCTTGGGGTTCCCTTGGACCCCAAGGCAAGGTCCCTCTCCCTCCTCCTATATATATGGGGCTTTTAGGGCAGATTTGAGACGACTTTCTCACGGCTGCCCGACCACATACCCCCATAGTTTTTCCTCTAGATCGCGTTTCTGCGGAGCTCGGGCGGAGCCCTGCTGAGACAAGATCATCACCAACCTCCGGAGCGCCGTCACGCTGCCGGAGAACTCTTCTACCTCTCCATCTCTCTTGCTGGATCAAGAAGGCCGAGATCATCGTCGAGCTGTACGTGTGCTGAACGCGGAGGTGCCGTCCGTTCGGTACTAGATCGTGGGACTGATCGCGGGATTGTTCGCGGGGCGGATCGAGGGACGTGAGGACGTTCCACTACATCAACTGCGATCTCTAATCGCTGCTTCTGTACGATCTACAAGGGTACGTAGATCACTCATCCCCTCTCGTAGATGGACATCACCATGATAGGTCTTCGTGCGCGTAGGAAAATTTTTGTTTCCCATGCGACGTTCTCCAACAGTGGCATCATGAGCTAGGTTCATGCGTAGATGTCTTCTCGAGTAGAACACAAAAGGTTTTGTGGGTGGTGATGTGCGTTTTGCTGCCCTCCTTAGTCTTTTCTTGATTCCGCGGTATTGTTGGATTGAAGCGGCTTGGACCGACATTACTCGTACGCTTACGAGAGACTGGTTTCATCGTTACGAGTAACCCCCTTTGCTCAAAGATGACTGGCAAGTGACGGTTTCTCCAACTTTAGTTGAATCGGATTTGACCGAGGAGGTCCTTGGATGAGGTTAAATAGCAACTCATATATCTCCGTTGTGGTGTTTGCGTAAGTAAGATGCGATCCTACTAGATACCCTTGGTCACCACGTAAAATATGCAACAACAAAATTAGAGGACGTCTAACTTGTTTTTGCAGGGTATGATTGTGATGTGATATGGCCAATGATGTGATGTGATATATTGGATGTATGAGATGATCATGTTGTAATAGAAATATCGACTTGCACGTCGATGGTACGGCAACCGGCAGGAGCCATAGGGTTGTCTTTATACTAACATATGTGCTTGCAGATGCGTTTACTATTTTGCTAGGATGTAGCTTTAGTAGTGATAGCATAAGTAGCACGACAACCCCGATGGCGACACATTGATGGAGATCATGATGATGGAGATCATGGTGTGGCGCCGGTGACAAGAAGATCGTGCCGGTGCTTTGGTGATGGAGATCAAGAAGCACGTGATGATGGCCATATCATGTCACTTATGAATTGCATGTGATGTTAATCCTTTTATGCACCTTATTTTGCTTAGAACGACGGTAGCATTATGAGGTGATCTCTCACTAAAATTTCAAGACGAAATTGAGTTCTCCCCGACTGTGCACCGTTGCTACAGTTTGTCGTTTCGAGACACCACGTGATGATCGGGTGTGATAGACTCAACGTTCACATACAACGGGTGCAAAACAGTTGCGCACGCAGAACACTCGGGTTAAGCTTGACGAGCCTAGCATGTGCAGACATGGCCTCGGAACACATTTGACCGAAAGGTCGATCATGAATCATATAGATGATATGATTAGCATAGGGATGCTTACCACTGAAACTACTCCCGACTCACGTGATGATCGGACTTGGGATAGTGTAGGTGGATCATGAACCACTCAAATGACTAGAGAGATGTACTTTTTGAGTGGGAGTTTAGCATGTAATTTGATTAAGTTGAACTCTAATTATCTTGAACATAGTCTAAGTCCACTTTGAATATATTTGTGTTGTAGATCATGGCTCACGCAAGTATCATCCTCAATTTTAATACGTTCCTAGAGAAAGCTAAGTTGAAAGATGATGGAAGCAACTTTGTAGACTGGGCTCGTAATCTTAAGCTAATCTTACAAGCTGGAAAGAAGGATTATGTCCTTAATGCTGCGCTAGGAGATGAACCACCCGCTACGGCTGATCAGGATGTTAAGAACGCTTGGTTAGCGCGTAAGGAGGACTACTCAATAGTTCAATGTGCAGTCTTGTATGCTTAGAACCGGGACTTCAACGTCGCTTTGAGCGTCATGGAGCATTTGAGATGTTCCAGGAGTTGAAGTTCATCTTTCAGAAGAACGCCCGGATCGAGAGGTATGAGACCTCCGATAAATTCTATGCTTGCAAGATGGAGGAAAACTCGTCTGTCAGTGAACATGTGCTCAAAATGTCTGGGTACTCAAACCGTCTAGCTGAACTAGGGATTGAACTCCCGCAAGAAGCTATCACTAACAGAATCCTCCAATCACTGCCGCCAAGCTATAAAAGCTTTGTGTTGAACTACAACATGCAAGGGATGAACAAGTCTCCCGGCGAGTTGTTTGCGATGCTGAAAGTCGCAGAGTCTGAACTCCGTAAAGAACATCAAGTGTTGATGGTGAGCAAGACCACTAGTTTCAAGAGAAACGGCAAAGGCAAGAAGGGCAATTCGAAGAAGAGCGGCAAGCCCGTTGCCAATCCGCCGAAGAAACCCAAGGCTGGACCTAAGCCTGAAACAGAGTGCTTCTATTGCAAGGGTATGGGTCACTGGAAGCGCAATTGCCCCAAGTATCTGGCAGATAAGAAGGCGGGCAAAGAAAAATCAGGTATATTTGATATACATGTTATTGATGTGTACTTAACCAGCTCTCGTAGTAGTGCCTGGGTATTCGATACCGGTTCTGTTGCTCACATTTGCAACTCGAAGCAGGAACTGCGGAATAGACGGAGGCTGGCGAAAGACGAAGTGACGATGCGCGTAGGAAACGGTTCCAAGGTTGATGCAATCGCCGTCGGCACCGTGTCACTTCAACTACCATCGGGATTAGTGATGAACTTAAATCATTGTTATTTAGTGCCTGCGTTGAGCATGAACATTATATCTGGATCTTGTTTATTGCGAGACGGTTACTCTTTTAAGTCTGAGAATAATGGTTGTTCTATTTCTATGAGTAACATCTTTTATGGTCATGCACCGAATGTGAGAGGATTGTTCATATTGAATCTCGATAGCGATACGCATATACATAACATTGAGACCAAAAGAGTTAGAGTAAACAATGATAGCGCCATATTTTTGTGGCACTGCCGCTTGGGTCATATTGGTGTAAAGCGCATGAAGAAACTCCATGCTGATGGACTTTTGGAGTCACTTGACTTTGATTCACTTGACACGTGCGAACCATGCCTCATGGGCAAGATGACTAAAACTCCGTTCTCCGGAACAATGGAGCGTGCAAGTGACTTGTTGGAAATCATACATACCGATGTGTGTGGTCCGATGAGCGTGGAGGCACGCGGCGGATATCGTTATTTTCTCACCTTCACTGACGATTTAAGTAGATATGGTTATGTCTACTTGATGAAGCACAAGTCTGAAACATTTGAAAAGTTGAAGCAATTTCAGAGTGAAGTGGAAAATCATCGTAACAAGAAGATCAAGTTCCTACGGTCTGATCGTGGGGGTGAGTATCTGAGTTTCGAGTTTGCTACTCACTTAAGACAATGTGGAATTGTTTCGCAGTTAACACCGCCTGGAACACCACAGCGTAATGGTGTGTCCGAACGTCGTAATCGTACTTTGTTAGAAATGGTGCGATCTATGATGTCTCTTACTGATTTGCCGTTATCGTTTTGGGGTTATGCATTAGAAACAGCTGCATTCACTTTAAATAGGGCACCATCGAAATCCGTTGAGACGACACCATACGAACTGTGGTACGGCAAGAGGCCAAAGTTGTCGTTTCTTAAAGTTTGGGGATGTGATGCTTATGTCAAAAAGCTTCAGCCTGAAAAGCTGGAACCCAAAGCGGAAAAGTGCGTCTTCATAGGTTACCCAAAACAGACAGTTGGGTACACCTTCTATCTCAAAACCGAGGGCAAAGTGTTTGTTGCTAAGAACGGAACTTTTCTCGAGAAGGAGTTTCTCTCGAGAGAATTGAGTGGGAGGAAGATAGAACTTGACGAGGTTGTCGAACCTCTCATCCCTCTGGATGGTGGCGCAGGGCAAGGGGAAACCCCTGTGATTGCGACGCCGGTTGAGGAGGAAGTTAATGATGATGATCATGAAACTCCAGTTCAAGTTTCTGTTGAACCACGCAGGTCGACGAGATCACGCGCTGCTCCAGAGTGGTACGGTAATCCCGTCTTGACAATCATGTTGTTAGACAACAATGAACCTGCAAATTATGAAGAAGCAATGGTGGGCCCAGATTCCAACAAATGGCTAGAAGCCATGAAATCCGAGATAGGATCCATGTATGAGAACAAGGTATGGACTTTGGAGATACTACCTGAGGGCCGCAAGGCTATTCAGAACAAATGGATCTTTAAGAAGAAGACGGACGCTGACGGTAATGTGACCGTTTATAAAGCTCGACTTGTGGCAAAGGGTTTTTCACAAGTTCCAGGAATTGACTACGATGAGACTTTCTCTCCCGTAGCGATGCTTAAGTCCGTCAGAATCATGTTAGCAATAGCTGCATTTTTCAATTATGAAATTTGGCAGATGGATGTCAAAACGGCGTTCCTTAACGGTTTCCTTAAGGAAGAGTTGTATATGATGCAACCCGAAGGTTTTGTCGATCCTGAAAATGCTGACAAGGTGTGCAAGCTCCAGCGATCCATTTATGGACTGGTGCAAGCATCTCGGAGTTGGAACAAACGCTTTGATGAGGTGATCAAAGCATTTGGGTTTATACAAGTGGTTGGAGAATCTTGTATTTACAAGAAAGTGAGTGGGAGCTCTGTGGCGTTTCTAATATTATATGTGGATGACATATTACTGATTGGAAACAACGTAGAGCTTTTGGAGAGCATAAAAGGTTACTTGAATAAAAGTTTCTCTATGAAAGACCTAGAAGAAGCTGCTTACATTCTAGGCATTAAGATCTATAGGGATAGATCAAAACGCCTGATAGGACTTTCACAAAGCACATACCTTGATAAAGTTTTGAAGAGGTTCAAAATGGAACAGTCCAAGAAAGGGTTCTTGCCAGTGTTACAAGGTACGAGATTGAGTAAGACTCAGTGCCCAACAACTGATGAAGATAGAGAGCATATGCGCTCCGTCCCCTATGCTTCAGCCATAGGCTCTATCATGTATGCGATGCTGTGCACTAGACCGGATGTTAGCCTGGCCATAAGTATGGCAGGCAGGTTCCAGAGTAATCCAGGAGTGGATCACTGGACAGCGGTCAAGAATATCCTAAAGTACCTGAAAAGGACTAAGGAGATGTTTCTCGTGTATGGAGGTGACGAAGAGCTCGCCGTAAAAGGTTACGTCGACGCAAGCTTTGACACAGATCCGGACGACTCTAAGTCGCAAACCGGATACGTATTTATTCTTAATAGGGGTGCAGTAAGCTGGTGCAGTTCCAAGCAAAGCGTCGTAGCAGATTCTACATGTGAAGCGGAGTACATGGCTGCCTCAGAGGCGGCTAAGGAGGGTGTCTGGATGAAGCAGTTCATGACGGATCTTGGAGTGGTGCCAAGTGCACTGGATCCAATAACCTTGTTCTGTGACAACACTGGTGCCATTGCCTTAGCAAAGGAACCAAGGTTTCACAAGAAGACCAGACACATCAAACGACGCTTCAACCTCATCCGCGACTACGTCGAGGAGGAGGACGTAAATATATGCAAAGTGCACACGGATCTGAATGTAGCAGACCCGCTGACTAAACCTCTTCCACGGCCAAAACATGATCGACACCAGAACTGTATGGGTGTTAGATTTATTACAATGTAATTCACATGGTGATGTGAGGGCTAGATTATTGACTCTAGTGCAAGTGGGAGACTGTTGGAATTATGCCCTAGAGGCAATAATAAATGTATAGTTATTATTATAATTCCTGTATCAAGATAATAGTTTATTATCCATGCTATAATTGTATTGAATGAAGACTCATTTACATGTGTGGATACATAGACAAAACACCGTCCCTAGCATGCCTCTAGTTGGCTAGCCAGTTGCTCGATGATAGTCGGTGTCTTCTGATTATGAACAAGGTGTTGTTGCTTGATAACTGGATCACGTCATTGGGAGAATCACGTGATGGACTAGACCCAAACTAATAGACGTAGCATGTTGATCGTGTCATTTTGTTGCTACTGTTTTCTGCGTGTCAAGTATTTATTCCTATGACCATGAGATCATATAACTCACTGACACCGGAGGAATGCTTTGTGTGTATCAAACGTCGCAACGTAACTGGGTGACTATAAAGATGCTCTACAGGTATCTCCGAAGGTGTTAGTTGAGTTAGTATGGATCAAGACTGGGATTTGTCACTCCGTGTGACGGAGAGGTATCTCGGGGCCCACTCGGTAATACAACATCACACACAAGCCTTGCAAGCAATGTAACTTAGTGTAAGTTGCGGGATCTTGTATTACGGAACGAGTAAAGAGACTTGCCGGTAAACGAGATTGAAATAGGTATGCGGATACTGACGATCGAATCTCGGGCAAGTAACATACCGAAGAACAAAGGGAATGACATACGGGATTATACGAATCCTTGGCACTGAGGTTCAAACGATAAGATCTTCGTAGAATATGTAGGATCCAATATGGGCATCCAGGTCCCGCTATTGGATATTGACCGATGAGTCTCTCGGGTCATGTCTACATAGTTCTCGAACCCGCAGGGTCTGCACACTTAAGGTTCGACGTTGTTTTATGCGTATTTGAGTTATATGGTTGGTTACCGAATGTTGTTCGGAGTCCCGGATGAGATCACGGACGTCACGAGGGTTTCCGGAATGGTCCGGAAACGAAGATTGATATATAGGATGACCTCATTTGATTACCGGAAGGTTTTCGGAGTTACCGGGAATGTACCGGGAATGACGAATGGGTTCCGGGAGTTCACCGGAGGGGGGCAACCCACTCCGGGGAAGCCCATAGGCATTTGGGGGGTCACACCAGCCCTTAGTGGGCTGGTGGGACAGCCCACCAAATCCTATGCGCCAAGGAAGAAAAAATCAAAGGAAAAGAAAAAAAAAGAGGAGAAGTGGGAAGGGGGAAGGACTCCCTCCCAGCAAACCAAGTAGGACTCGGTTTGGGGGGGGGGGGAGAGTCCTCCCCTCTGGCTCGGCCGACCCCTTGGGGTTCCCTTGGACCCCAAGGCAAGGTCCCTCTCCCTCCTCCTATATATATGGGGCTTTTAGGGCAGATTTGAGACGACTTTCTCACGGCTGCCCGACCACATACCTCCATAGTTTTTCCTCTAGATCGCGTTTCTGCGGAGCTCGGGCGGAGCCCTGCTGAGACAAGATCATCACCAACCTCCGGAGCGCCGTCACGCTGCCGGAGAACTCTTCTACCTCTCCATCTCTCTTGCTGGATCAAGAAGGCCAAGATCATCGTCGAGCTGTACGTGTGCTGAACGCGGAGGTGCCGTCCGTTCGGTACTAGATCGTGGGACTGATCGCCGGATTGTTCGCGGGGTGGATCGAGGGACGTGAGGACGTTCCACTACATCAACCGCGATCTCTAATCGCTTCTGCTGTACGATCTACAAGGGTACGTAGATCACTCATCCCCTCTCGTAGATGGACATCACCATGATAGGTCTTCGTGCGCGTAGGAAAATTTTTGTTTCCCATGCGACGTTCTCCAACAGGGCGGCACCAGTAGGGCTTCGTCGAGCGATGCCGAAACTGCGAACGTGGAAGAAAACAGAGTAACGAGAGAGGGAGGGCTGCGCCAAGTCATGTGGTTTGGTGCGTGCAGCCCTCCCCCTCCACTATATATATAGGAGGCTAGAGGGACGGGCGCCAGCCCTCGCCCCTCCTCCAAGGGATGGGTGGTGGCCAAGGAGGAGTCCTGACCCTCCAAGGCACCTAGGGGGTACCCCTCCCTCTAGGGTTTCACTCCTTTGGCTGCATGGCCCATTGGGGGGGGGGGTGGTGCGCATGGCTCAAGTAGTCCAAGGACTCCTTACAACCTATGTGGGGCCCAAGGGCAGGTTGACCTCCCTAGTGGACCCCAGAACACTTTTGGCACTCCCAATACACTACCGGTTATGCCCGAAACTTTCCTGGTCGCCAAAATATGACTTCCTATATATGAATCTTTACCTCCAGAGCTCCTCATGACATCCGGGATCTCATTCGGGACTCCGAACAACATTCGGTCACCGACATACTGTTGGAAATATGCCCTAGAGGCAATGATAAAATAGTTATTATTATATTTCCTATTCCAAGATAATCGTTTATTATCCATGCTATAATTGTATTGAATGAAAGCGTAGATACATGTGTGGATATATAGACAAAACAATGTCCCTAGTAAGCCTCTAGTTGGCTAGCGAGTTGATCAAGGATGGTTAAGGTTTTCTGACCATAAGCGAGTGTTGTCACTTGATAACTCGATCACATCATTAGGAGAATGATGTGAGGGACAAGACCCAAACTATGAGCGTAGCATGTGATCGTGTCATTTTGTTGCTATTGTTTTCTCGGTGTCAAGTATTCATTCATATGACCATGAGATCATGTAACTCACTGACACCGGAGGAATACCTTGTGTGTATCAAACTTCACAACGTTACTGGGTGACTATAAAGGTGCTCTAGAGGTATCTCCGAAGGTGTCCGTTGAGTTAGCATGGATCAAGACTCGGATTTGTCACTCCGTGTGACGGAGAGGTATCTCGGGGCCCACTCGGTAATACAACATCACATATAAGCCTTGCAAGCAATGTGACTCAAGTGTAAGTTGCAGGATCTTGTATTACGAATGAGTAACGAGACTTCCCTGTAACCAGATTGAAATAGGTATAGAGATACCGACGATCAAATCTCAGGCAAGTAACATACCGAAGGACAAAGGGAATGTTATACGGGATTATATGAATCCTTGGCATAGAGGTTCAACAGATAAGATCTTCGTAGAATATGTAGGATCCAATATGGACATCTAGGTCCCGTTATTGGATATTGACCGAGGAGTGTCTCGGGTCATGTCTGCATAGTTCTCGAACCCGCAGGGTCTGCACACTTAAGGTTCAGTGACGTTTTTAGTATAGTTGAGTTATAGGTGTTGGTGACCGAAGGTTGTTCGGAGTCCCGGGTGAGATCACGGACATCACGAGGGTTTCCAGAATGGTCCAGAAACAAAGATTGATATATAGGATGGTTTCATTTGGTCACCGGAAAGATTTCAGGGATTACCGATAGTGTACGGGGAGTGACGAATGGGTTCCGGATATTCACCGAGAGGGGCCCACCCACCCGGGAGTGAGCCCAATAGTCCTAGTTTGGTGCACCAGACCTTAGTGGGATGGTGAGGCTAGCCCAAGTGAGCCATGCCACCAAGGAAAGAAAAACCAAAAGAAAGGAAAAAAAAGAGAGAGGGAGGTGGGAAGGAAGGAGTGGACTCTCCTCATCCAAACCGAATTGGAGTGGGAGTCCATTTCCTCCTTCGGCCGGCGCCCTAGGGGCTCTGTTGAGCCCCAAGGCTAGCCCCTCCCCTCCTCATACATATACTAGAGGTTTTAGGGGTTTTGAGACACAACTTTGCCATGTTCAACTCAAACCTATACCTCGTAGTTCTTCCTCTAGATCGGATTTCTGCGGAGCTCGGGCGGAGCCATGCGGGAATAGATCATCACCATCACCGGCGCGTCGTCACGCTACCGGAGAACTCATCTACTTCCCCGTCTCTCTTGCTGGATCAAGAAGGCGGAGATTGTCATCGAGCTGTACGTGTGCTGAACGCGAAGGTGCCGTCCGTTCGGTGCTAGATCGGGACGGATCGTGGGATGGATTGTGGGACGACGGTGATTTAAATCACGAAGCTATACCACTACATGAACCGCGTTTCTTAGTGCTTCCCGCTTAGCAATCTACAAGGGTATGTGGATCCGATCTCCCTCTCGTAGATGAACATCACCATGATAGGTCTTCGTGTGCGTAGGAATTTTTTTGTTTCCCATGAAACGTTCCCCAACAGTGGTATCAGAGCTAGGTTCATGCGTAGATGTAATCTCGAGTAGAACACAAAAGTTTTTGTGGGCGTTGATGTTCGATTTGCTGCCCTCCTTAGTCTTTTCTCGATTCGGCGGTATTCTTGGATTCAAGTGGCACAGACCAACATTACTCGTACGCTTATGAGAGACCAGTTTCATTGACCAACATGCAACTCGTTGCATAAAGATGATTGGCGGGTGTCGGTTCTTCATCTTTAGTTGAATTGGATTTGACCGAGGCGGTCCTTGGAGAGAGGTTAAATAGCAATTTGCACATCTTCGTTGTGGTTTTTGCGTAAGTAAGATGCGATCATACTAGATACCCATAGCAGCCACGTAAAACATGCAACAACAAATTAGAGGACGTCTAACTTGTTTTTGTAGGGTATGCTTGTGCTGTGATATGGCCAGAGACATGATGTGATATATTGGATGTATGAGATGATCGTGTTGTAATAGTTAATATCGACTTGCACGTCGATGCTACGGCAATCGACATGAGCCATAGGGTTGTCTTTAAACTAACGTTTGTGTTTGCAGATGCGTTTACTATATTGCTAGGTTGTAGCTTTAGAAATAATAGCATAGCTAGCACGACAACCTCGATGGCGACACGATGATGGAGATCGTGGTGTGGCACCGGTGACAAGAAGATCATGCCGGTGCTTTGGTGATGGAGATCAAGAAGCACAAGATCATGGCCATATCATGTCACTTATGAATTGCATGTGATGTTAATCCTTTAATGCAGCTTATCTTGCTTAGAATGACGGTAGCATTATAAGGTGATCCCTCACTAAAATTTCAAGGTAAAATTGTGTTCTCCCCGACTGTGCACCGTTGCGACAGTTCCTCGTTTCGAGACACCACGTGATGATCGAGTGTGATAGACTCAACGTTCACATACAACGGGTGCAAAACAGTTGCACACGCGGAACACTCGGGTTAAACTTGACGAGCCTAGCATGTGCAGACATGGCCTCGGAACACAAGAGACCGAAAGGTTGAGCATAAATCGTATAGTTGATATGATTAGCATAGAGATGTTTACCACTGAAACTATACTCAACTCACGTGACGATCGGATTTGAGTTAGTGAATTTGGATCATGCCACACTCAAGTAACTCGAGGGATGCTTATTTGAGTGAGAGTTTATTCGTAATTTGATTAGTTAAACTAAAATTGTCTTGAACATAGTCTAAGTCCACTTTGCAATTTTTTATGTTGTAGATCAATGGCTCACGCAGTAGCAACCCTGAATTTCAATATGTTCCTAGAGAAAGCTAAGCTGAAAGATGATGGTAGTTGATACGTCCATTTTGCATCATGCTTTTATGTTGATATTTGTCGCATTATGGGCTGTTATTACACATTTTGGTACAATACTTATGCCTTTTCTCTCTTATTTTATAAGGTTTACATGAAGAGGGAGAATGCCGAGAGCTGGAATTCTGGGCTGAAAAAGGAGCAAGTTTGAGATACCTATTCTACACAACTCCAAAAGAAGTGAAAAGCAACAAGGAATTATTTTGGAATATATAAAAAATACTGGGCGGAAGAAGTACTAGAGGGGAGCTACCAGGAGGCCACAAGCCTGCCAGGCGCGCCCTATCCCCCTAGCCGCACCTGGGTGGCTTGTGGGCCCCCTGTTACCCCTCCGGCTCCCATCTTCTACTATAAGGAGGGTTTCGTCCCAGAAAAAATTAGAGGAAGGCTTTCGGGAAGAGACACCGCCGCCACGAGGCAGAACATGAGCAGAACCAATCTAGAGCTCCGGCAGGGCCGTCCTGCCGGGGAAACTTACCTTCCGCCATTGGCATCACCAACACTCCTCTCATCAGAGGGGACTCATCTCCATCAACATCTTCATCAGCACCATCTCATCTCCAAACCCTAGTTCATCTATTGTAACTAATCTCCGTCTCGCGACTCCGATTGGTACTTGTAAGGTTGCTAGTGGTGTTAATTACTCTTTGTAGTTGATGCTAGTTGGATTACTCGGTGGAAGATCATATGTTCAGGTCCTTAATGCTATTCAATACCTCTCTGATCATGAACATAATTATGCTTTGTGAGTAGTCACTTTTGTTCCTGAGGACATGGGATAAGTCTTGCTATAAGTAGTCATGTGAATTTGGTATTCGTTCGATATTTTGATGCGTTGTATGTTGTCTTTCCTCTAGTGGTTTTATGTGAATGTCGACTACATAACACTTCACCATTATTTGGGCCTAGAGGAAGGCATTGGGAAGTAATAAGTAGATGATGGGTTGCTAGAGTGACAGAAGCTTAAACCCTAGTTTATGCGTTGCTTCGTAAGGGGCTGATTTGGATCCACTAGTTTAATGCTATGGTTAGACTTTGTCTTAATTCTTCTTTCGTAGTTGCGGATGCTTGTGAGAGGGGTTAATCATAAGTGGGATGTTTGTCCAAGTAAGGACAGCACCCAAGCACCGGTCCACCCACATATCAAACTATCAAAGTAGCGAACGTGAATCATATGAACATGATGAAAACAAGCTTGACAGAATTCCCATGTGTCCTCGGGAGCGCTTTACCTCATATAAGAGTTCGTCCAGGCTTGTCCCTTGCTACAAAAGGGATTGGGCCATCTTGGTACACCTTTGTTACTATTGTTACTTGCTACCCGTTACAAATTACCTTATCACTAAACTATTTGTTACCGATAATTTCAGTGCTTGCGGAGAATACCTTGCTGAAAACCGTTTGTCATTTCCTTCTACTCCTCTTTGGGTTCGACAATCTTACTTATCGAAAGGACTACGATAGATCCCCTACACTTGTGGGTCATCAAGACTCTTTTCTAGCGCCGTTGCCGGGTGATACGTCTCCAACGTATCTATAATTTTTGATGTTTTCATGCTATTATCTTGTCAAACTTTGGATGTTTTGTATGCCTTTTATATATTTTTTGGGACTAACTTATTAACTCAGTGCCAAGTGCCAGTTCTTGTTTTTTCCATGTTTTTGACCCCTTTCAGAGGAGGATTTTAAACGGAGTCTAAACGGAACGAAACTGCCAAAAAGATTTTTTCCGAAACAGAAGAAGATCGGGAAGCCTCAGAATCAGGGTAGGGGGCCAGCAGGGACCCCACAAGCCCCCTGGCCGTGGCCAGGGGGGCCCGCGCCTCCCAGGCTTGTGGGCTCCGTGGGCCTCCTTTGCCCAAGGTCTTTCGCCTATAAATTCCCTAAAATACCCAGAAAAAATCAGGAGATCATCGAAAGTACTTTTCCGCCACCGCAGGCTTTTGTCTCCGCAAGATCCCATCTGGGGCACGTTCTGGTGCCCTGCCGGAGGGGGGATTCGGATACGGAGGGCTTCTTCATCAACACCATGACCTCTCCGATGATGCGTGAGTAGTTTACCATAGACCTACGGGTCCATAGCTAGTAGGTAGATGGCTTCTTCTCTCTCTTGGATCTTCAATACAAAGTTCTCCATGATCTTCATGGAGATCTATCCGATGTAATCTTCTTTTGCGGTGTGTTTGTTGAGATCCGATGAATTGTGGATTTATGATCAGATTATCTATGAATCTTATTTGAGTTTCTTCTGATCTCTCTTATGCATGATTTCATATCCTTGTAATTCTCTTCGAGTTGTGGGTTTTGTTTGGCCAACTAGATCTATGATTCTTGCAATGGGAGAAGTGCTTGGTTTTGGGTTCATACCGTGCGGTGACCTCACCCAGTGACAGAAGGGGTAGCGAGGCACACATCGTGTTGTTGCCATCAAGGGTAAAAAGATGGGGTTTTCATCATTGGTTTGAGATTATCTCTCTACATCATGGCATCTTGCTTAAGGCGTTATTCTGTTCGTCATGAACTCAATACAGTGGATGCATGCTGGTTAGCGGTCGATGTGTGGAGTAATAGTAGTAGATGCAGAAAGTATCGGTCTACTTGTCTCGGACGTGATCCTGTATGTATGATCATTGCCTTAGATATCGTCATGACTTTGCGCGGTTCTATCAATTGCTCGACAGTAATATGTTCACCCACCGTATTATTTTCTATTTTGAGAGAAGCCCCTAGTGGACACTATGGCCCCCGGGTCTACTCCACACCATATTTTCAGCCTTACTCTTTTTCTTCGTTGCACTTTCCGCCTTCAAATCTTACTTTGCAATCAATCTTGAAGGGATTGACAACCCCTTTATAGCATTGAGTGCAAGCTCTTTTGTGTTTGCGCAGGTACTCTGGACTTGACGAGATTCTCCTATTGGATTGATACCTTGGTTCTCAAACTGAGGGAAATACTTACTGCTCCTGTGCTGCATCACCCTTTCTTCTTCAAGGGAAAAACCAACGCAAGCAAGTCTCCGTCAACATGTCAAAATTTTGGCGCTGTTGTTTGAGAAGTACCAGAAGGATTTTTGGCGCTGTTGCTGGGGAGGATCAAGTCAAGAACTCATCCAAGTAAGTGTCGCAAACTCATCTCTTGCATTTACTTTGTTTGCCAGTTGCCTCTCGTTTTCCTCTCCCCCACTTCACCAATTTGCCTTTTTCGTTTGCCTTTTTCGTTCGCCTTTTCGTTCGCCCTTTTTCTCGCTTGCTCTTTGTTCGCTTGTGTGCTTGCTTGCTTGCCGAAGTCACCATGACTGAAAACACCAAACTTTGTGACCTCTCCAATACTAATAATAATGATTTTATTAGTACTCCGATTGCTCCCCCACTAGTGCGGAGTCATACGAAATCAATGCCGCTTTGCTGAATCTTGTTATGAAAGAGCAATTCTCCGGCCTTCCTAGTGAAGATGCCGCATCCCATCTTAATAACTTCATAGAGCTTTGCGATATGCAAAAGAAGTAAGATGTGGATAATGATGTGATTAAATTGAAGCTTTTTCCTTTCTCGTTGCGAGATCGAGCAAAAACTTGGTTTTCGTCTTTGCCCTAAAATAGTATCGATTCTTGGGATAAGTGCAAAGTTCTTATATATCCAAGTATTTTCCGCCGGCTAAGATTATCTCTCTCCGTAATGATATCATGAATTTTAAGCAACTTGATCATGAATACGTTGCACAATCTTGGGAGAGAATGAAATTGATGATTAGAAATTGTCCCGCTCTTTGGCTTGAGTCTTTGGATGATTATACAAATATTCTACTCTGGCTTGAATTTCGCTTCTATAAATATCTTGTACTCCGCCTCCGGTGGAACGTTCATGGAAATCACGTTAGGAGAAGCCACGAAACTCCTAGACAATATCATGATGAACTACTCTCAGTGGCACACTGAAAGGTCACCTACTAGTAAGAAGGTACACGCTATAGAAGAAATTAACTCGTTGAGTGCTAAGATGGATGAGTTAATGAATTTGGTTGCTAGTAGAAGTGCTCCTTTAGATCCTAATGATATGCCTTTGTCTTCTTTGATTGAGAGTAGCAACGCTAGCTTGGACGTTAATTTTGTTGGTAGGAACAATTTTGGCAACAACAATGCTTTTAAAGGAAACTATGTTCCTAGGCCTTTTCCTAGTAACTCCTCTAATAACTTTGGCAACTCCTACAACAATACTCATGGAAATTACAATAGGTTACCCTCTGATCTAGAGATTAATATGAAAAACTACTCAAAATTGACGACTTGGCTAAGAGCGTTGATAGAATGTCTAGTGATATTGATGCTTTGAAAGTTAGATGTGATCATCCCAAGATCAATATGGATCAAGCTTTGAAAGCTATGCGTGTTTCCATGATTGAGAGCAAAGAGAGAACTGTCAAAATTCGTGCTAGACATGAATGGCTTAAAAAGGCGTGTTCTCGTGATAAGAATCACGAAGATCTTAATGTGCTTGGTGTGACTCCGATTGAATCTTTGTTTTCTTGTGTCAAACCTAATGATGATGGGGCTGGATATGAATCCACCTTGGTTGAAAAATGCCCCCAATGATTCGGAGTCCATCTATCTTGATGCTCAAAGCATTAAAAGTGGAGTAGAAGATGTTAAAACTTTTAGTAGTAATGAAATTACTACCTTGGATTTCAAGGAATTCAATTATGATAGTTGCTCCTTGATTGAATGCATTTCCTTGATGCAATCCATGCTAAACTCTCCGCACGCTTAGAGCCAAAACAAGGCCTTTACCGATCATATCGTCGAAGCTATGATAAAATCTCTTGAAGAGAAACTTGAATTGGAAGTCTCTATCCCTAGAAAGCTTCATGATGAGTGGGAACCTACTATCAAAATCAAAATCAAAAACAACGAATGCAATGCTTTGTGTGATTTGGGTGCTAGTGTTTCTGCGATTCCAAATTCTTTATGTGATGTTCTGGGTTTTAATGAGATTGAGGAGTGTTCTCTTAATTCGCATCTTGCGGATTATACTGTCAAGAAACCCATGGGAAGGATCAATGATGTTCTTATTGTTGCAAATAGGAACTATGTACCCATGGATTTCATTGTGCTTGCCATTGATTGCAGTCCTACATGCCCTATTATTCTCGGTAGACCTTTCCTAAGGACTATCGGTGCCATCATCGATATGAAGGAAGGGAATATTAGATTTCAATTTCCCTTAAAGAAGGGCATGGAGCACTTTCCTAGAAATAAAATAAGATTGCCTTATGAATCCATGATGAGGGCCACTTATGGTTTGAGCACCAAAGACGACGATACGTGATTCTATCGCCTTATGCCTAGCTAAGGGCGTTAAACAATAGCGCTTGTTGGGAGGCAACCCAATGAATTTATTTCTTTTTCTCTCTGTTTTGTTGCGTCCACACTATCATAATTCTGTTATGATTGTGTTTTTTGTGTTTCTTTTTTTGTTTGAGCCAAGCAAAACCTTTATGACTAGTCTTGGTAATGGTTGTTTGATCCTGCTGGAAAAAGACAGAAACTTTTCGCTCTCGAGATGATTTTTCATTTTTATTCACAAAGAGATTTTGGGTTGACTCTTTTTTCTTCTGGTTGATATGCCTTTTTCCCAGGCATTCATAATTTTTCAGAATTTTGAGGTACCAGAAGTATAAGAAGTATACAGATTGCTACATTCTGGTATGTTTTTGATAGATTCTGTTTTTGTTGAGTTGGTTGCTTGTTTTGATGAAACTATGGTTAGTATTGGGGGATACTAGGCATGGAAAAGTGAGAATACAGTATCCCAACACCAATATAAACAGAAATCAAGATTGCTACAGTACCTAGAGTGGTGGTAGTTTGTTTTCTTGTGCTAATGTTATCACGAGTTTCTGCTTAAGTTTTGTGTTGTGAAGTTTTCAAGTTTTGGGTGATGTTCTCATGGACAAAAAGATAAAGAGTAGAAATAGCTCAAGCTTGGGGATGCCCAAGGCATCCCAAGCCAAATTCAAGGACACCAAAAATCCTAAGCTTGGGGATGCCCCGAGAAGGCATCCCCTCTTTCGTCTTCAATTCATTGGTAGCATTACTTGGAGCTATATTTTTATTCACCACATGATATGTGTTTTGCTTGGAGCGTCTTGTATCATCAGAGTCTTTTCTTTTTGTTGTGTCACAATCATCCTTGCTGCACACTTTTTGAGAGAGACACACACTCATCATGATTTTGCTAGAATGCTCATCGTGCTTCACTTATATCTTTTGAGCTAGATAATTTTGCTCTATGTGCTTCACTTAGATCTTTTAGAGCACGGCGGTGCGAGACTTGGTAGTTGGCTTCTGATTTGAAAGTAGTCCCAAAGGTGATAGGTACCCAAAGAGGATACAAAAACCTCCATCTTCATGTGCATTAAGTAGAAAGAGAAGTCTTGATTCCTCTCAATTAGTTTTGAGACGTGGATTTGGTAATACTAAGAGTGATGTTAGTAGGGTGTTGTGAATCTAGAAATACTTGTGTTGAAGTTAGTGATTCCCGTAGCATGCACGTATGGTGAACCGCTATGTTAGGAAGTTAGAGCATAATTGATCTATTGATTGTCATCCTTTGTGTTGCGGTCGGGATCGCGCGATGGTTAACACCTACCAACCCTTCCCCTAGGAGTATGCGTTTAGCACTTTGTTTCGATTACTAACAAAAACTTTCGTAATAAGTATGTGACTTCTTCATGACTAATGTGAGTCCATGGTATAGATGCACTTTCACCTTCCACCTTTGCTAGCCTCTCTAGTGCCGCACAATTCTCGCCGGTGCACAAACCCACCAAATGCCTTCCTGAAAACAACCACCATACCTACCTACTATGGCATTTTCATAGCCATTCCGAGATATATTGCCATGCAACTCCCACCGTTCCGTCTCATGACTTGTGCCGTCACTCTCATATTGCCATTGCATGATCGTAAGATAGCTAGCGATATGTTTCAGTGTCATACGCCAAGCTAGATCGTTGCACATCCCGGTACACTGCCGGAGGCATTTCCTATAGAGTCATTTCTAAGCTTTGAGCTGTGAGTAAATAAAAGTTTGATGATCATAATTATTAGAGCATTGTCCCATGTGAGGAAATAAAAAAGAAGAGGCCAAAGAGCCCAAATAAAAAAACAAGAGAAAAAAGAGGCCTAAGAGACCAAATAAAAAAAAGAGAAGGGACAATGCTAGTATCTTTTTCCACACTTGTGCTTCATAATAGCACCATGTTCTTCATGTTTGAGAGCCTCCCGTATCGTCACCACCATATGCTAGTGGGAATCTTCATTATATAACTTGGCTTGTATATTCCAATGATGGGCTTCCTCAAAATTGCCCTAGGTCTTCGTGAGCAAGCAAGTTGGATGCACAACCACTAGTTCTCCTTTCGAGCTTTCACATACTTATAGCTCTAGTGCATCCTTTGTATGGCAATCCCTACTCATTCACATTGATTTCTATTAATGGGAATCTCCATAGCCTTTTGATATGCCGAGTCAATGTGACCATCTCCTCCTTTTTTGTTTCACAACCACCACCACACTCTATTCCACCTATAGTGCTATATCCATGGCTCACGCTCATGTATTGCGTGATAGTTATAAAAAGTTTGAGAAAGTAAGAGTGCGAAAACAATTACTTGGCCAATACCGGGGTTGTGCATGATTTACATTAGTTGTGTGAGGATGATGGAGCATAGCCATATTATATGATTTTGTAGGGATAACTTTCTTTGGCCTTGTTATTTTGAAAGTTCATGATTACCTTGCTAGTTTGCTTGAAGTATTATTGTTTTCATGTCAATAGCAAACTATTGTTTTGAATCTTACGGATCTGAACATTCATGTCACATTGAAGAAGTTGCAAAGGACAACTATGCTAGGTAGCATTCCACATCAAAAATTCATTCTTTATCACTTCCCTACTCGAGGACGAGTAGGAGTTAAGCTTGGGGATGCTTGATACGTCTCCAACGTATCTATAATTTTTGATGGTTTCGTGCTATTATCTTGTCAAACTTCGGAAGTTTTGTATGACTTTTATATATTTTTTGTGACTAACTTATTAACTCAGTGCCAAGTGCCAGTTCCTGTTTTTTCCATGTTTTTGACCCCGTTCGAAGGAGGATTTTAAACGGAGTCCAAACGGAACGAAACTGCCAAAAAGATTTTTTCCGAAACAGAAGAAGATCGGGAAGCTTGAGAATTAGGGCAGGGGCCAGCAGGGACCCCACAAGCCCCCTAGTCGCGGCCAGGGGGGCCCGCGCCTCCCAGGCTTGTGGGCTCCCTGGGCCTCCTCTGCCCTAGGTCTTTCGCCTATAAATTCCCTAAAATCCCAGAAAAAATCAGGAGATCATCGAAAGTACTTTTCCGCCGCCGCAAGCTTATGTCTCCACAAGATCCCATCTGGGCACGTTCTGGTGCCCTGCCGGAGGGGGATTCGGATACGGAGGGCTTCTTCATCAACACAATGACCTCTCCGCTGATGCGTGAGTAGTTCACCATAGACCTACGGGTCCATAGCTAGTAGCTAGATGGCTTCTTCTCTCTCTTGGATCTTCAATACAAAGTTCTCCATGATCTTCATGGAGATCTATCCAATGTAATCTTCTTTTGCGGTGTGTTTGTCGAGATCCGTTGAATTGTGGATTTATGATCAGATTATCTATGAATCTTATTTGAGTTTCTTCTGATCTCTCTTATGCATGATTTCATATCCTTGTAATTCACTTCGAGTTGTGGGTTTTGGTTGGCCAACTAGATCTATGATTCTTGCAATGGTAGAAGTGCTTGGTTTTGGGTTCATACCGTGCGGTGACCTCACCCAGTGACATAAGGGGTAGCGAGGCACGCATCATGTTGTTGCCATCAAGGGTAAAAGGATGGGGTTTTCATCATTGGTTTGAGATTATCCCTCTACATCACGTCATCTTGCTTAAGGCGTTACTCTGTTCGTCATGAACTCAATACACTAGATGCATGCTGGATAGCGGTCGATGTATGGAGTAATAGTTGTAGATGCAGAAAGTATCGGTCTACTTGTCTCGAACGTGATGCCTATATGTATGATCATTGCCTTAGATATCGTCATGACTTTGCGCGGTTCTATCAATTGCTCGACAGTATTTTGTTCACCCACCGTAATATTTGCTATTTTGAGAGAAGCCTCTAGTGAACACTATGGCCCCCGGGTCTACTCCACACCATATTTTCAGCCTTACTCTTTTTCTTCGTTGCACTTTCCGCCTTCAGATCTCACTTTGCAATCAATCTTGAAGGGATTGACAACCCCTTTATAGCGTTGGGTGCAAGCTCTTTTGTGTTTGCGCAGGTACTCTGGACTTGACGAGATTCTCCTACTGGATTGATACATTGATTCTCAAACTGAGGGAAATACTTACTGCTTCTGTGCTGCATCACCGTTTCCTCTTCAAGGGAAAAACCAACGCAAGCAAGTCTCCGTCAACGTATCAAAATTTTGGCGTTGTTGTTTGAGAAGTAGCACCGGGGAGTGAAGCGCCTTTGTTAAGTGTAATTTGGCAAGGAAACATTTATATAGTGTGCTGAAATTTATTGTCACTTGTCATTATGGATACTAATCCTTTGAGGAGCTTGTTCGGGTTATCTTCACCTAGAGCGGAAGCACAAGGAGTTGCTCCTCGACCTACTGCACCTACTGAAAATATTTATTATGAAATTCCTTCGGGTATGCTAGAGAAACTGTTGGCTAATCCTTTTACAGGAGATGGAACATCACATCCCGACTTGCATCTAATCTATGTAGATGAAGTTTGTGGTTTATTTAAGCTTGCAGGTTTGCCCGAGGATGAGGTCAAGAAAAAGGTATTTCCCTTATCTTTGAGGGATAAAGCATTGAGATGGTATATGCTATGTGATGAATTGGATCATGGAACTACAACCAGTTGAAATTGGAATTTCATCAAAAGTTTTATCCTATGCATTTGGTACATCGTGATCGGAATTATATCTATAATTTTTTGCCTCGTGATAGAGAAAGTATTGCTCAAGCTTGGGCGAGACTTAAGTCAATGCTATATTCATGCCCCAACCATGAGCTCTCGAGAGAAATTATTATTCAGAACTTCTATGCTCGGCTTTCTCATGATAATCGCACCATGCTTGCCACTTCTTATACCGGTTCTTTTGTGAAGAGAGATATTGACTTCAAATGGAATTTATTGGAAAGAATTAAACGCAACTCTGAAGATTGGGAGTTTGATGAAGGTAAGGAGTCAGGTATGAATCTTAAGTTCGATTGCGTTAAGTCCTTCGTTGAAACAAATACTTTTTGTGATTTTAGCGCTAAACGTGGACTTGACTCTGAGATAGTAGCTTCATTATGTGAATCATTTGCTGCTCATATTAATCTCCCTAAAGAGAAGTGGTTTAAATATCATCCTCCCATAGAAGTCAATGTAGTAAAATCCAACCCAGTTGAAGAGAAAGTCATTGCTTATAATGATCCTATTGTTCCTAGTGCTTACATTGAGAAACCACCTTTCCCTGTTAGAATAAAGGATCATGCTAAAGCTTCAACTGTGATACGTAAGGGCTACATTAGAACACCTACATCCCCTGAGAAAATTAAAGTTGAACCTAGCATTGCTATTATCAAAGATCTCTTGTTCGACAATGTTGATGGGCATGTTATTCACTTCTATGAAGATGCTGCTAGAATTGCTAATCCTCATGCTAGAGACAAACATAAGCCTGTTGTCGGCATGCCTCTTGTTTCTGTTAAGATAGGAAATCATTGTTATCATGGTTTATGTGACATGGGTGCTAGTGTTAGTGCAATACCTCAATCTTTATATAATGAAATTAAAGATGAGATTGCACCTGTCGAGATGGAATTTATCGATGTTACTATTCAGCTTGCCAATAGAGATACTATCTGCCGTGTGGGAATTGTTAGAGATGTTGAAGTCTTGTGTGGTAAAACTAAGTATCAACCTGATTTTCTCGTTCTTGCTACCAAACAAGATAGCTTTTCTTCCATCATATTTGGTAGACCTTTTCTCAATACCGTCAATGCTCAGATTAATTGTGAGAAACAAACTGTCACTGTTGGCTTTGAAGGTGTGTCACATGAATTTAATTTTTCCAAGTTTGGTAGACAGCCTCATGAAAAAGAATTGTCTAGTAAGGATGAAATTATAGCTCTAGCTTCTATTGGTGTGCCTCCTACTGATCCTTTAGAGCAATACTTGCTTGAGCATGAAAATGATATGCATATGGATGAAAGGAACGAGATAGATAGAGTTATCTTTGAACAACATCCTATCCTGAAGAATAATTTGCCAGTTGAATTACTTGGAGATCCACCTCCACCAAAGGGTGATCATGTGTTTGAGCTCAAACAGTTACCTGATACTCTTAAGTATGCTTATCTCGATGAAAAAGAGATATATCCTGTTATTATTAGTGCTAACCTTTCAGAGCATGAAGAAAAGAAATTATTGAAAAATCTGAGGAAGCACCGTGCTACTATTGGATATACTCTTGATGATCTTAAGGGCATTAGTCCCACTCAATGCCAGCATAGAATCAAAACTGATCCTGATTCCAAACCAGTTGCCGACCATCAACGAAGATTAAATCCTAAGATGAAACAGGTGGTAAGAAAAGAAATACTAAAGCTCCTGGAAGCAGGTATTATCTATCCTGTTGCTCATAGTGATTGGGTAAGTCCGGTGCATTGCGTCCCTAAGAAGGGAGGTATTACCGTTGTCCCCAATGATAAAGATGAATTGATCCCACAGAGAATTGTTACTGGCTATAGGACGGTAATTGGTTTTAGGAAATTGAATAAAGCCACTAGGAAAGATCATTAACCTTTGCCTTTTATTGACCAAATGCTAGAAAGATTGCACAATCTAATCAGGAGAAAACCACTTTTACCTGCCCTTTCGGTACCTTTGCTTATAGATGTATGCCTTTTGGCTAATGTAATGCACCTGCTACCTATCGAAGATGTATGATGCCTATATTCTCTGACTTTTGTGAAAAGATTGTTGAGGTTTTCATGGATGATTTCTCCATTTACGGGTCTTCTTTTGATGATTGCCTGAGCAACCTTGATCGAGTTTTGCAGAGATGTAAAGATACCAACTTTTTTTTGAATTGGGAGAAGTGCCACTTTATGGTTAATGAAGGTATCGTCTTAGGACATAAAATTTCTGAAATAGGTATTGAAGTCGATAAGGCTAAAGTTGATGCGATCGAGAAAATGCCATGCCCTACAGACATTAAAGGTATAAGAAGTTTCCTTGGTCATGCTAGTTTCTATAGAAGGTTCATTAAAGACTTCTCTAAGATTTCTAGGCCTCTTACCAATCTCTTGCAAAAGGATATTCCATTTGTTTTTTATGATGATTTTGAAGAAGCATTTGAAATACTTAAGAAGGCCTTGATAACTGCACCTATTGTTCAACCACCTGATTGGAACCTACCTTTTGAAATTATGCGTGATGCTAGTGATTATGCTGTTGGTGCTATTCTAGGACAAAGAGTTGATAAGAAATTGAATGTTATTCACTATGCTAGTAAAACTCTAGACAGTGCCCAAAGAAACTATGCTACTACTGAAAAAAAATTAGCAGTCGTGTTTGCATGTGATAAGTTCAGATCTTACATTGTTGATTCCAAAGTTACTATTCACACTAATCATGCTGCTATTAAGTATCTCATGGAAAAGAAAGATGCTAAACCTAGACTTATTAGATGGGTTCTCTTGCTACAAGAATTTGATTTGCATGTTGTTGATAGGAAGGGTGCTGAGAACCCCGTAGCAGATAACTTGTCTAGGTTGGAGAATGTTCTTGATGACCCACAACCTATTGATGATAGCTTTCCTGGTGAGCAATTGAATGTCATCAATGCTTCACGTAGTACACCATGGTATGCTAATTATGAAAATTATATTGTTGCAAAATATTTAACACCTAGTTCCACATACCAACAAAAGAAGAAATTCTTCTTTGATTTGAGACATTAATTTTGCGATGATCCTCACCTTTACAAAGAAGGAGTAGGTGGTGTTATTAGACGTTGTGTACCTGAGCATGAACAGGGACATATCCTACAGAAGTGTCACTCCGAGGCTTACGGAGGACACCATGCAGGAGATAGAACTGCACACAAGGTATTGCAATCCGATTTCTATTGGCCTACTCTCTTCGAGGATGCCCGTAAGTTTGTCTTGTCTTGTGATGAATGTCAAAGAATAAGTAATATCAGTAAACATCAGGAAATGCCTATGAATTATTCACTTGTCATTGAACCATTTGATGTTTGGGGTTTTGATTATATGGGACCTTTTCCAAACTCTAACGGGTATACTCATATTCTAGTTGTTGTTGTTGATTACGTTACTAAGTGGGTAGAAGCTATCCCAACTAGTAGTGCTGATCATAACACCTCCATTAGGATGCTTAAAGAAGTTATTTTACCTAGATTTGGAGTCCCCACATATTTAATGACTGATGGTGGTTCACATTTTATTCATGGTGCTTTCAATAAAACGCTTGCTAAGTATGATGCCAACCATAGAATTGCATCTCCTTATCACCCTCAGTCCTGTGGTCAAGTAGAGCTAAGTAATAGAGAAATTAAACTAATTCTGCAAAAGACTGTTAATAGGTCTAGAAAGAATTGGTCTAAGAAGCTTGATGATGCACTGTGGGCTTATATAACTGCTTATAAGAATCCCATGGGCATGTCTCCGTACAAAATGGTTACGGTAAAGCATGTCATCTACCTCTTGAGCTAGAGCATAAGGCTTATTGGGCAATCAAAGAGCTCAACTTTGATTTCAAACTTGCTGGTGAGAAGAGATTATTTGATATTAGCTCACTTGATGAATGGAGATCTCAGGCATATGAAAATGCCAAGTTGTTTAAGGAAAAAGTTAAGAGGTGGCATGATAAAAGGATACAAAAACGCGAGTTCAATGTAGGTGATTATGTCTTGCTATACAATTCTCGTTTAAGATTTTTTGGAGGCAAGCTTCTCTCTAAATGGGAAGGTCCTTACATTGTCGAAGAAGTGTATCGTTCCGGTGCCATCAAAATCAACAATAAGGAAGGGAGTTTTCCGAGAGTTGTAAATGGGCAAAGAATCAAGCATTTTATCTCAGGTACTCCCATAAATGTTGAAAGCAATATTATTAATACCATAACTCCGGAGGAGTACATAAGGGATATTTATCAGCCTGTTTTAGACTCCAAAAACGAAGAGGTATGTGATGCGGTAAGTAAACCGACTCCAAAACTTTTCCAGTAGCAATTTTTCTCCGTTTTGGAATTTTAGAAAATTAGAAAAATTTAAAGTAGTCCGGAAAGCGCACGAGGAGGCGACAAGCCTGCGAGGCGCGACCTACCCCCTCGCTGCGCCTGGGGGGCTTGTGAGCACCTCGTGTGTCTCCTGGACTCCGTTTTCTGGTGGAATACTCCTTTTGGTCGGGAAAAATTCATTGTATAATCTCCTGAAAGGTCTGTGTCGGGACCCCGATCCTGAATCATAAGAACCCAACCGATAACACATCACATCACTTTGCGGCCTCACGCACGGTAAACTCCACGGCTGCCACCTTACCTTGGTCGGGACCGTTTGTGTCTTTTGGCTCACGTATATGAATGTGTCGCTAGCATTCAAACGACAAAGAACCCGGGTCGACATGACTAGTTATAAACCCAAGTGATACATCCGTACAGGGACATGCATACATAACCCAGCAAGGCAGGTGTCGGTCATCAGCGTGTGTAGACGAGTCGTAGCAAGCTACAAGGACTCCATTACACCGCGTGACATTTCCCGAAGGGATAGACACAACAGCAAAGAAGGATACATGCCGGTCAATCAATGTGTCCGGAGCAGTAGCAAGCTACCAAGGCTCGGTGGAAGCACAAAGAGGCATTTCCCCATAAATAGTACTACTAAAGGCACACAACTAGGTGACGAATCCCACACATATAATGCATTTCATAACATACACACAATATGCACTATATGTGTAGAATCAACATGGCATCAAAACATAAATCTATGACTCAAGCTTTTACTAAGACTCATAGGAGTCAACATAGTATGATATTATAAACAGGGGTCTCGTGACCCGTCACTCAAGTCATACAAACATCAAGCGGAAGCCAAACATGTCTGGGTACAGACATCTGCTAAAAATAGCTGGAGGAGCCTGAAAAGCTACCACGACCCTACCAAAGGAGCCAGACCTCTGTCTGGGATTCCCAAGCTATTCCGGTCAACATCGAACACGTCGCGTAGAACCTTTTAATGAGACTAAATATTCTCTGCAAAACATAAATAAAGAAACCGTGAGTACAAAGGTACTCAGAACTATCTACATATGCATCATGTTTCAATGAAAGGATTGTGGGGTTTGATTGCAGCAAGCCAGCTTTGACTCTTGGCTAACCTGTACTACGACTACAAGTTCTTTCTTTGAGGTGGGATAGCGCGCATGAATCCACATATTCGCCAAATTCAATACACCACTATGGATCCACTCTCGTCTCCCTACGAGAAGGCCTTCCATAGGACTCACACTTATCTTGCATGTTTTAGAGTTTCCATTTAAATTGTCTATGTACCACGTAATGTTTCCAAGTAGTCCATATCCGAGGACGCGGCCATTCGAACAGATTAATTCACCCTGCAGGGGTATACATCATCACACATGCTCTCACCACTTAGCACCATATGCACGTCATGCATCTCGGCAACCTTCAAGTGGAAGCACTGGCGTGGGTGTCGCCCACGACCGTTAACCACACAAGACCCTAGTCCAGGTTTATCGCCTATTTGAGACTGAACCCACAAGGAAGTCCGGCCGAGGTTTCCTCTACAGCCCCAAACGAGGTGCACAAGGTTCCCAGGCCCACCATCCGGGTGCCACTTGGTACACCGTGCCACTGTGTATCTAGCGCAGAGAAGCCTACCCCGTCGGGCAGAGCTAAACACGGCCACCAACACTTTTCCTACAAACACCAGAAACTAATTGCAACTCCTGGACAGAGATCTAGGCAATTAATAGGCCGAGCGGGGTCATATTTCAGGGCCCAATGTATGGTAGTATCTTCTCTTGGATAACATACACATAACTCGGTTCTTAAGGACGGTCCCAATGAGACAACCCACCATGTACTCCTACATGGCCGCTCATCGCTACCTCTCACACGGTAAAACATGAACACAACCATTCCGATTCATCATCCAGATGGATAAGACTTGACACAACTCTAAGCATAGCAGGCACAGTAAGCAACCATGGATGAGTAAGCACATCAGGGCTCAAGCAGTTGCTACTCGTGCTAAGTGGTTTCAACTATTTACTGTCGCAAAATCAGGTTATGCAGAGGAATGGGTTCAACTACCGAGAACATATAACAGTTGAATCGTGTTTGTCCTAATGCAATAAAAGAGAGCAGGAGCGAGAGAGTGGGTTTATATCAGTATGCTCAAGATGGTTTGCTTGCCTGACACGTCTGAACATAGCAATGAGTCTTCATCAATGTCAACGATCACATCGTCGGAACCATCGTCTACCGAGAGGGAGCAGTACCGGCAAACAGGAAAGAACAATAATTACTTCACAGAAATGAAACACTATGATGCATGATCATGAAATGAAGATGAGAAGTGGCAGGGCCAATATAGCTATCATTTCTTATGTTGAAGCTGGATTTGAATTAGAATTCAAATATCACTTCAAGCAAGGTATTTTCCGGATACCCTTTTAATTGATTCGACCTGATGCTCAAGCATAACTTGTTTTATCATGCATGAGGATGGAATTTTGACGTACTGATTTTCCTAGCTCAATGTTTGGTCTTGTTAGTTGAAGTGAAATTCAAATATATACCAAATTCCATCTCCAAACTATTTATTAAATTTACCCTAATCATCATTTAGCCTACTTGGTGATGTTAACTATCTCAAACATGCATGAAAATGTCATAATCAAATTCCTTGAATTTTTCTAATCATTTTTCATATATAAATTATTTTCATCTGAGTTATATTTTATTTTCTATGATTTTTAGAAGTTTTAGGCATTTTTTGGATTTATTTTATAATAGGAAATTACTTATTGCGTCAGCTCTGCGTCAGCATTACATCAGCAGGTCAACTGACCTGGGTCAGGTCAAACTTGATAGCCAGGGCCCACCGGTCAGTGACACAGGGCTAATCCCCGGTCAAACGAGAGGCTAACCAGGCTTTGACCCCATGTGGGGCCCTCTGTCATTGGCTGTTAGTCGTGCTAACCATGGGAGGTTAGTCCCTAATGACGGCCACGTCGCACGTCGCCGGAGTTGGGCCGGCGGCGACCAAACCGACTGCGGGTTCGCGCCGGAATCACGATAACGGCGAGGGTTGGACGTGTGGAGACCACCAGAAGGTGGACCACGCTGGGCCGCATCTATCTGGAAGGGTAGGTGGCCGCAGGGCTGCCGGAATCTTTCCTGGCGACAAGCCTATGTGGCGGCAGTGGCTCACGCTTCGTCGGCATGGGGTTACGGGGCACAGGGAGACCGACTGAGGGGCTCGAAAGCTTCCTGGTAGCTCCAGGAGCCTGTTCCCGAGCTCGAGCATGTGGTTGGAGTACCACATCGACGGCGGCGACATGGCCGGCATCGAGAAGCTCCTGGCTCCGGTGGCCTTGCTAGCTAGGGGCACGGGGAAACGCGGGGAGAGGGGGGAAACGGTCAGAGGCTCACGGGGATTCCATTTTTGGCATCGGGGAGGACTGAGAGGCTCGGTGGCAGCAGATCGACGGCGGCGGATCTCGGTGACCGGAAATGAGGAAGAAGGCGGCATCCGGCGCTCCAAGGCCTTTGGATCGATTCCTTCGACGGGGAGGTTGAGGGCGATGCGGCGGAGCTGTAGAGCATGATAGGGAGGCAAGGGGTGATTGCAATCTCTGGCGTTAGCTAGACGAATGCTGATGACAACAAACCTTCTCCTGCAACGGCACCAGAAGAATGCTGCTAGCACTCCCCGACAATGAAACTAGAAGAATGTTGTTGATGGCCCACCAACGCGTGGGTTCGGAGCAGTTTTCGAGTGTAGAGTATTCGACCCAAATTTGTTGATCGCCTATAGGAGGTGAGAGAATACTCTCGAGTATTAGCAGCTGAATTTGTCGGATTCAACCACACCTTAAAGATTAGTATCTGCAAGCACAGTAGTAACAGCAAAGTACTATCATAACAACGGTGTCAGAAACGATATGTTGACGGCAGACTATTCCTAACGATTGTATCAATGGCACCTCCGTTGCCGCGTTGACGAAAGTTGTCAATTCCCGTCAACGGCCAGCGAAAAAGTGTAGTAGCAGGTAGCACCAGTGTAACGAGTAACAGCAATGGCAAGGAACAGTAGTAGTGACAGCAGTAACAAGTAGCAACAGTAGCAAGCGCCAGTAGTAGCAACAGTAGCAGCAGAGCAAGACAAGTAACAACAGTAGGAATAGTAGCAGAGAAGGACAAGTAACAATAGCAGTAGGACAAACTTGTAGGCAATGGGTCGGTGATTTGTTTGGATGATATTCATCATGCAACAGCTATAACACGGAGAGATATGTGGCTGGCTCCCGTTCGTCAATGTGATGTAGGCATGCATTCCGTGTGCCGTCATACGTGCTTAGGGAAAAGAACTTGCATGACATCTATTGTCCATCCCTCCCGTGGCAGCGGGGTCCAAAAGGAAACTATAGGATATTAAGGTTCTCCTTTGAATAAAGAACCGGACGAACGCATTAGCACTTGGTGAACACATGAACTCCTCAAACTATGGTCATCACCGGGAGTGGTTCCGGTTATTGTCACTCCGGGGTTGCCGGATCATAACACATAGTAGGTAACTACAACTTGCAAGATCGGATCTAAAACACACATATATTGGAGACAACATAATAATTTCAGATCTGAAATCATGGCACTCGGGCCCTAGTGACAAGCATTAAGCATGGTAAAGTAGTAGCAACATCAATCTCAGAACATAGTGGATACTAGGGATCAATCCCCATCAAAACTAACTCGATTACATGATAGATCTCATCCTACTCATCACCGCCCAGCGAGCCTACAAATAGATTACTCACGAACGACGAAGAGCTTCATGGAATTGGAGAGGGAAGAAGGTTGATGATGACGATGGCGATGATTTTCCCTCTCCGCAGCCCAAGACGGACTCCAGATCTGCCCTCCAAATGAAGAACAGGTGGTGGCGGCGCCTCCGTATCGAAAACGCGACGAAAACTTCTCTTTTTATTTTTTCTGGGACGAAAGGCAACTTATAGAGCTGGAATTGGGGGCGGCAGAGCCGTGTGGGCCCCACAAGCCTGCCCACCGCCACCAGGGGGGTGGTGGCGGAGCAGGGGATTGTGGCCCACTAGCCTACCCCCTGGGTGGAACTTGGCGCAGATATTTTTGATATTTTCGAAAACTTCTCCCCGTAAATTTTCAGGATGTTGGGAGAACTTTGATTTCTGCACAAAAATAACACAAAGGCAATTCTGCTGAAAACAACGTCAGTCCAGGTTAGTTCCATTCAAATCATGCAAATCAGAGTCCAAAACAAGGGCAAAAGAGTTTGGAAAAGTAGATACGATGGAGACGTATCAACTCCCCCAAGCTTAAAACCTTGCTTGTCCTCAAGCAACTCAGTTGACAAACTAAGAGAGAAAGAAAAACTTTGACAAACTCTGTTTGATCTTGTTGTTGCAACTATGTCTAACTCATAACCAGAATTTCAGCAAGATCACAAGTTAACCACATAAGGAAGTGACACATAGGTCTCACGGTGAACTAATATCAATGGCATAATCAGCTAGGGAGAAAATAATAATGAGTTTCAGATACCAACAATTCAATCAAAACAAGCATGTAGCAATATGAATAGGTGGTATCTCGCTAGCTCTTTCTGAGACCGCAAAACATAAATGCAGAGCACTTTCAAAGATCAAGGGATGACTAAACATTGTAATTCATAGCAACGAAGATCCAGTCATAGTCATACTCAATATCAATCAAAAGAAAAGCATAAAAATGACATAGGTGCTCTCTAATTGGTGCTTAAATAAGAATAGGATGACTCAACAGGAAAATAAATAGACAGGCCCTTCGCAGAGGGAAGCATTGATTTGCAGAGGTGCCAGAGCTCCAGCTTTGAAAACAGAGATAATAATTTTGGGTGGCATGCTTTCATTGTCAACACAATGACCAAGAGTTCTCAATATCTTCCATGCTACTCATGCTATAGGCGGTTCCCAAACAGAAAAGTAAAGGTTTAACTCCCCCACCACCAATCAATCACACTCCACGGTTAGCTGAATCCTCGGGTACCGTCCATACTAACATCAATCCGGGGGAGTCTTGTTTTACAGTTATGTTTTCGATTTAAGCGTGGAACTGGGCATTCCAAATACCGGCACCTTTCTCGTGAATGACTGTGAATAAACACATGTCGAGGATAACACTCCTAGCATGGAAGATAACAATAGCCCTCTGTCACCACATGAGCGGTTCGGGCATGCAAAACAGATTATTTCTTGAAGGTTTAGAGAATGCCACATGCAAATTTACTTGGAACGACAGGTAGATACCGCAAATAGGTAGGTATGGTGGACTCTCATGGAAAAACTTTTGGGTTTATGGAGGTGGATGCACAAGCTGTATTCCGCTTAGTACAAGTGAAGGCTAGCAAAAGACTGGGAAGCGACCAACTAGAGAGCGACAACAGTCATCAAGATGCAATGAGTTTGACTAACAATGAATGCAAGTATGAACAAGATATAAATCACCATGAACACGAACATCATAGAGGCTATGTTGATTTTGCTTCAACTACATGCATGAACATGCGCCAAGTCAAGCCACTTGAAACATTCAAAGGAGAATACCATCCTATCATACTACATCATAGTCATCTCAAAATCCATGTGGGCATCCAAGACAAACCATTATAAGCTCCTAGCTAAGTAAGCATGGCATCAGAAACTATGATCTCTAAGTTGTCATTGCAAACATGGTTCTCTCACAACAAAGCTGAATCTAGGTTGATAAGCTAGTCATATTTACAAAAACAAAATAGATAGAGTTCATACCAGCTTTTCCAGTCTCAGTCACTTCATCATATATCATCATTGTTGCCTTTCATTTGCACGATCGAACGATGTGAACAATAATAAGCACATTGGACTATGCTGAATCTGCAGGCAAACACAATGGAGAAGACAAAGTAATATGACTCTTTGAAAGCTAAACTGGTAGGCATGTAAGAACCACTAAACATTGTAACCAATATCTTCTACCTTGACACAAAGAAAAATAAAACTATTTACATGGGAAAGCTCCCAACAAGCAAAAGAAGAAAGAAAAATCTTTTTGGGTTTTCTCAAAAGGACTCAAAACAAGAAGACAAGAAAACGAAAAGAAACTAGCATGGATAATAAAGTGGCAAAGTGTAAACACTGGCTAAGAAAGTGAAAGCATAAGCATGAATGTAAAGTCGGTGAGAACACGTACTCCCCCAAGCTTAGGCTTTTGTCCTAGCTTGGTCTACTCCCATGGATGATCCTGGCGAAACCCAAAGTCATAATGGGTGTTATACGGGAGTGTTGCAGCCACTGCCTGAATAGCTGCCTCATGAAGTCGAGCTGCCGTCGCCTCCCTCTGATACTCCTCTGCCTCTCCTATGGTTATGTAGTATCTTCATTTTACCTGAAAGTCAAAGAAAGCAGGAGCAGGAAGGGTAATATGGAAAACACGCTGCCGGTTAAATATCAAGCGGTATAGGAGGGATCCATGATCTCTGTGAAGGAACTGGTAGCGTGTTATAGCAACACGATCAAGGTAGGCTGTACGGAGAGGAGGGTCTTCTGGATGGATGGATACCCCAAGAAAATTTGCTAAGCGTGTAGCATAAACTCCACCAGAGAAATCCCCCTCAGTGGCATTTTTATTCAGCCTCCTTGCTATAATAGCTCCCATATTGAAGCTCCTGTCACCTGTTACTGCGCTCTTAAGGATACTAAGGTCGAAAGCGCATAGGTGACAATGTGCACCCTTGCTGTTAATGCACCTACCTATGAAGAGGGCAAGGTAGTGCAAGGCAGGGAAATGGATGCTTCCTATGGTGGCTTGCGTGAGATCTCTGGTTTCTCCAACAGTTATACTGGAGACAAAGTCTCTGACCGAAGACTTAGGAGGATCATTAACACTACCCCAATCGGGTATCTTGCAAATTCTATTGAAATCCTCCAGATCCACGGTATAGGATTTATCGTACAGATCAAACACTATGGATGATTTACGGCGAGCTAAAAATTTAAATCTACGCACGAAAGAGGCAGTGAGCATAGCATACTGTTCATATTTATCTGAGAGGAATCCTTCTAACCCGGCATTGCGGACAAGTGCATCAAACTCATCCTTGAAACCTGCTTCAATCATAAACTCATTGGAAGGCCATTCACATGGTTGTACCGTGCGTCCCTTAGTTGAAAAGGTTCGGGCTCCCGAAAAGAGAGACGAGGACCCTTCTTACTTGAGGAACCACCATGAAACTTCCTCCTGAACACAATTTCCTTTTGCTGAAATTTTTGGAGTTCGAGAGAAAAGTGAATAAAGACCCACCACACCTTGTAGCAACTACTCCTACTAGTGCCTAGAGTCCGTATCACGCGCTAAAACTACTTGGGACCGGCTAAAATCAACCTTTCTAGCTCAAGAATAGGGTCACCAAGGTAGCAAGAATATGTGAAGGATAAAGCACTAGAGCAAAAACTAATTGGACCAATGGAGGAGTCACTTACCAAGGAGCAATTTCCCCAAAACGGCTCGGAGAATGGTGCTTTGAGCAAGGAGATCGAAAATCACAGCCAAACGAGCAAGAACACGGGTTTGAGCTGCGAAACAATTTTTTTCTGGAGGTGGAAGATGAGGCTGAGAGCTGGAATGAGCGGAGGGGGTGCCTGTGGGCCCCACAAGCTTGCACCACGCCACCAGGGAGGTAGGTGGAAGGGCTTGTGGCCCACTGGTATGGCTCCCGGGCCAGCTCTCAGGCCCAGAAATTTTCAAAAATTCCAGAAAAAATCATACTAAATTTTCAGGACCATCGGAGAACTTTTATTTTTGAGGTATTTTTCTCCGGAACGCTAAAACAGAAAACATGAAAAACTAAACTAATTCTATCATTTTTCTTCTAAGCAACAGAAAAGGAAAACTCAAAACAGAGGTACGTGACTCTCTGATTCATCCGTTTCATGGTCATCGAAAGAAATCCGTCAATGGGATTGATCAAGTCCTTATGACAAAACCTTCTCGAATCGCAAGAGAGAACGGAGAATTTTTGAATAGCCACTAAGTCACCTCAATGGGGATATGTATCTCCCCAACAAGCAAATCATACTTCATCTTGACACGAGGAATAGGGCATTCAAAGCTCCCAATGAGAATTGATGAAGTCTTTTCGATAGCATTGATGCAATGTACTGGATATCGTTTCTTCGGAAAGTGCACTGTGTGCTCATTACCGTTGACATGGAAAGTGACATTGCCTTTGTTGCAATCTATAACAGCCCCTGCAGTGTTTAAAAAGGGTCTCCCGAGGATCATAGCCATGGCATCGTCCTCGGGAATATCCAAGATAACAAAGTCTGTAAAGATAGTGGTATTAGCAACTACAACAGACACATCCTCGCAAATGCCGATAGGGAAAGCAATTGATTTGTCGGCCATTTGCAGAATAATTTCAGTGGGTGTCAAGTTATCCAACTCAAGTCTACGATAAAGAGAGAGTGGCATAACACTAACACCGGCTCTAAGGTCACATAAGGCAGTTCTTACGTAGTTTCCTTTAATGGAGCAAGGTGTAGTGGGCACTCCGGGATCACCAAGTTTCTTAGGAGTTTGACCTTTGAAAGTGTAGTTGGCAAGCATGGTGGAGATCTCAAGATCTGGTATCTTCCGTTTATTAGTCATGATATATTTCATGTACTTGGCATACAGAGACATCTTGAGCATATCAGTTAACCGCATCTGCAGAAAGACGGGTCTTATCATCTCAGTGAAGCGCTCAAAATCCTCATCATCCTTTTTCTTGGATGGCTTAGGAGGAAAGGGCATAGGTCTCTGAACCCATGGCTCTCTTTATTTACCATGCCTCCTAGCACTGAAGTCATTCTTGTCGTATCTGTTAGGTTGTGGATTATCAGGGTTAACCGTAGGTTCAATATCCACATCCTCATCATTGCTAGGTTGAGCATTATTATGAACATCGCTGTCCACATTGTCACCAGGTTCATGTTCATCACCTGATTGTGTTTCTGCATCAGACGCAGAAATATCATTAGGTTCTTCAGGTGTGATAGTATTTGGTGAATTGGCGTGCAGGTTTCTATCATCCTTCTTTTTCCCCTTAGGATGACTAGGTGTATCAGCATTGATTCCTTGAGAATATTGATCAATTCTCTTAGGATGACCTTCAGGATACAAAGGTTCCTGAGTCATTTTGCCTCCTCTAGTAATGACTCTGACAGAGTTGTCATTTAATTCATTGAGCAAGTCATTCTGAGCTTTAAGTACTTGTTCTACCTGAGTAGTAATCATAGGGGCATGTTTACTCAGAAGCTTTAGAGCATTGACATTTCTATCTACACAAGCACTTAAATGGCTAAGCATACAAGCACTTTGTTCCAAATGTCTGCTAACATAATCATTGAAACTCTGTTGTTTGGCAACAAAGTTGTCAAATTCATCAAAGCATAGGCTAGCAGGTTTATCAAAAGGAATATCACTCTCATCAAACCTACGCAGAGAATTAACTTCTACTACCTGTATCGGGTTATCGAGACCTTGGATCTCTTTGATAGGTGGTAGATTTTTGACATCTTGAGATCTAATGGCTTTCTCTTGCATAGATTTCTTGGCTTCTTGCATATCTTCGGGACTGAGGAATAGAATACCTATTTTCTTTGGAGTTGTCTTAGGAGATGGTTCGGGAATAGTCCAAGCATTATCGTTGATCAAGAGGTTATTCAGTAGGGTCTCAGGTTGTTCTATAGTTCGTTCCCTAAAAACGCAACCGACACAACTATCTAGGTGGTCTCTAGAGGCATTGGTAAGTCCGTTATAGAGGATATCAAGTATCTCGTTTTTCTTAAGAGGGTGATCAGGCAAAGCATTCTGTAGCTGGACGAGCCTCCCCAAGCTTGTGGAAGACTCTCTTCTTGGAGTTGAGCAAAGTTGTATATTTCCTGCAAGGCAGCTTGCTTCTTATGGGCAGGGAAATATTTCTCACAGAAGTAATAGACCATCTCCTCAGGACTACGCACACATCCAGGAGCAAGAGAGGTCAACCAGGCTTTAGCGTCATCCTTTAGAGAGAAAGGAAACAACTTAAGAATATAGTAGTGGCCGATCTTCTCCTCATTAGTGAAAAGGTTGGCTATTTCGGATAGTTTGGCAAGATGGGCTATGTCCGTCTCAGACTCATAACCGTGAAAAGGATCGGATTCGTCTATAGAGATTATCTCAGGGTCGACAAAGAATTCATAATCCTTATCGGTGACAAAGATAGGCGAAGTGGCAAACTTCGGGTCATTTTTCATCCTAGCTTTCCAAGATTTTTCCTTCCACTTGAGAAGTAATTTCTCAGTGTCATAGGCATCCTTACATGCAAGAAAATCCTTAGCTATCTCTCCCTCCATAACGTAACTTTCAGGTATATCAGGCAATTGATATCTAGGAGAGCTAGATCTAGCAGGAGCAAAAGCAGGTTCTATCTCAATAGTATCGGTAGTTTCAGAAGCATCACGAGCATTGGCAATAACTCTAGCAATATGAGCATCAAGGAATACCCCTAGTGGAACATCAGGCAAAGGAGTATTTCTAGAAATATCAAGCATAGTATCATCAGGCAAAATAGCATCTCTAGCATCATCAGGCAAAGCAGTATGAAGCATAGCATCTCTACCAGTATCAAGCATACCATCTCTAGCAGTAGTATCACAAGCATCATCAAGCACAGGCGACATATCAAGATTTCTAGCAGGAGGTGCTGTCGCAAACTTACTCATAACTGAAGGTGAATCACGTGCAGAGCTAGATGGCAATTCCTTACCTCCCCTTGTAGTTGAGGGCAACACTTTGGTCTTTGGATCCTTCAGATTCTTCATAGTGATCAGCAGATATAAATCCCAAGTAACTCAGAGAATATAGCAATACCTCCCTGGCAACTGCGCCAGAAAATTGCTGATTATAATCTCTGGCATTTGCTAGATGAATGCTGATGACAACAAACCTTCTCCTACAACGGCACTAGAAGAATGCTGCTAGCACTCCCCGACAATGAAACTAGAAGAATGTTGTTGATGGCCCACCAGTGCGTGGGTTCGCATCAGTTTTCGAGGGTAGAGTATTCGACCCAAATATGTTGATCGCCTATAGGAGGTGAGAGAATACTCTCGAGTATTAGCAGCTGAATTTTTCGGATTCAACCACACCTGAAAGATTAGTATCTGCAAGCACATTAGTAACAGCAAAGTAGTATGATAAAAACGGTGTCAGAAACGATCTGTTGACGGCAGACTATTCCTACGAATTGTATCAATGGCGCCTCCGTTGCTGCGTTGACGGAAGTTGTCAATTCCCGTCAACGCTTAGCGAAAAAGTATAGTACAGGTAGCAGCAGTGTAACGAGTAACAACAATGGCAAGGAACAGCAGTAGTGACAGCAGTAACAAGTAGCAACAGTAGCAAGCGACAGTAGTAGCAACAGTAGCAGCAGAGCAAGACAAGTAACAGCAGTAGCAACAGTAGCAGCAGTAGTAGAGCAAGACAAGTAACAGCAGCAGTAGGACAAACTCATAGGCAATGGGTCGGTGATTTGTTTGGATGATATTCATCATGCAACAGCTATAACACGGAGAGATATGTGGCTAGCTCCCGTTCGTCAATGTGATGTAGGCATGCATTTCGTGTGTCGTCATACGTGCTTAGGGAAAAGAACTTGCATGACATCTATTGTCCATCCCTCCCATGGCAGCGGGGTCCAAAAGGAAACTACGGGATATTAAGGTTCTCCTTTTAATAAAGAACCGGACCAACACATTAGCACTCCGTGAACACATGAACTCCTCAAACCATGGTCATCATCGGGAGTGGTTCCGGTTATTGTCACTCCGGGGTTGCCAGATCATAACACATAGTAGGTAACTACAACTTGCAAGATTGGATCTAAAACACACAATTATTGGAGACAACATAATAATTTCAGATCTGAAATAATGGCACTCGGGCCCTAGTGACAAGCATTAAGCATGGCAAAGTAGTAGCAACATCAATCTCAGAACATAGTGGATACTAGGGATCAATCCCCATCAAAACTAACTCGATTTCATGATAGATCTCATCCTACTCATCACCGCCCAGCGAGCCTACGAATAGATTACTCACGAACGACGAAGAGCTTCATGGAATTGGAGAGGGAAGAAGGTTGATGATGACGCTGGCGACGATTTCCCCTCTCCGGAGCCCAAGACGGACTCCAGACCTGCCCTCCAGATGAAGAACAGGTGGTGGAGGCGCCTCCGTATCGAAAACGCGACGAAAACTTCTCTTTTTATTTTTTCTGGGACGAAAGGCAACTTATAGAGCTGGAATTGTGGGCGGCGGAGCCGTGTGGGCCCCACAAGCCTGCCCACCGCCACCAGGGGGGTGGTGGTGGAGTAGGGGCTTGTGGCCCACTGGCCCACCCCCTGAGGTGGAACTTGGCGCAGATATTTTTGATATTTTCCAAAACTGCTCCCCGTCAATTTTCAGGACGTTTGGAGAACTTTGATTTCTGCACAAAAATAACACCAAGGCAATTCTGCTGAAAACAGCGTCAGTCCAGGTTCGTTCCATTCAAATCATGCAAATTAGAGTCCAAAACAAGGGCAAAGGAGTTTGGAAAAGTAGATACGATGGCGACGTATCAAGGGGTGGCCAGAGAGGCTACGGTGGCGATCTCGAGTAGATGTGGCAATGGCAGCGAGAAGGGGGAAGGAAACAAAGAGAGAGGAGGGAATGGAGAGATTGGAGAAGATAAGGGAGAGAGGCCTCGTGCTGGCGCGGTGGAGGCTGGAGGAGGCTCCACGGAAAAGCAGGAGGAGGCGAGGGCTGTGGCCGTGGCTTCCTCTCCTGTGCCTACTGGCAGGAGGAGGAAGACGACACAGGGAGGACCCCTGGTGGGTTGGGCCAGCAGGTGAGCGTCAGGTAGGTCTTCTCCTTTCTTTCTGTTTTTATTTCATTTCTTTTCTGACATTTAGGTTTAGGTTTTTAAATAAAAAAGGTTTAACCATTTTATAAAACCCTAAAATAGTATTATGTGACATAATATAATTATCTAATGCCACACATTTATTTTCAGGAATTATGGAACTATATTTTTTTATATAGCAAATATAATTCCATTTCAAATAAATATTTGATCAAAACAAAAATCCACTTCAAAATGTTTCTGAGACCTAGATATTGGTTTGACAAATTTATATCATGTCACTAACTTCCAAAAATATTTGGAACATTTTCGTGGTTCATTTTAAGGTAATATTTATATTGCCCTTTTGTCAAAGTTTTATTCCTTGGGGCTTGATCACTTTCCATTTGTAGATCATCCCCATTTGTATTAAGTTGATTTGGATGCATGCATGAATGCTCACTGATGCAACTATCTACAATTTATAATCTCGGGCTGTGACAACTCACCCCCACTAAACAAGAATCTCGTTTCGAGATTCAGGCGTAGTCAGAAAGAGGAAGAGGGGACACTAAACTATCGGAATCTTCACAATCCAATTGCCCTTCTTGAAGGTGTTGATTCATTGCATCAGGTTGATCTTGGCATCTTTGTCTTTGAGGTCTTCATCTAAGACGACAACAAGAACAGGAAGACTCTACAAGATTCGATCTCTTCAAGATCGAGCAACTCAAGATCAACTTATAGAATGAGACGTAGGAGCATCCCTTGAGCTGAGACACTATACACATAACATGGATGAGGAAATGAGGCATATGACGAAGGTTCAATTTGTAGGCAACAATTCCACGCTTAAAACAGATGATGACGAGGTTTCAAAGTAGCGAGGATTAAGTTACCCTTCATACCATAACGGGGCACCGTAGGAGGGTGACTCGCAGACTTATTCCCTTAAGTGGCAAAATGAATTATTTTTGATCCTAAGATCATTGAAACTCTTCATACCAGGGTAAGGCAATTCACAAATGATTGTTTGAAGGAATTTGAAAGAATGGCATAGTCAGGTTGGAAAGAAACTAGGGTTATAGAATAACTCGGCGAACGGAAAGCACATTCCAATTACTACCGAGGATATAACCTAGTGTGTGAGCGTGCTCTCAAGAACTTGAGCATTTCCATATTCATCAAAGTTCTAGCAATATCCGTGCCAAGGATCCCGGTGACACAACATACTACAATGATGAATAGTGATGGAGGATGCAGATGCAAAGGAAGACAACACTTGCTCAGAATTCACCTTAGCTATGCCAAGGGAACGAAATCTGGTTAATTGACCGAGAGATATTTAGCACTCCGCTTCTAATGTTCTCCTTGACGTACTAGCACAATCCAATTATAGGTCATGCTTTAGATCTAGCACATCAAGTATAGGTCGGACTTCGGGGCATCAAAGGAAGTCCATGAGGAACAACTTCCAAAATAAGTCATACAAAAACCTCACGGGGAGATGGCTAAGGTTGCTGATGCAAAATATTATAATATTAAGTCTTTCGGTTAGGTGTGTTAGCCACGACATCACTTTACCGGGTTATAGAGAGACCAATATTATAATCCTTGGGAAGCGTTACAACCATCATATCTGCCTGAGATTCAGATTTGGTTGGTGACATGATGTTTCAGACTCAGCATGTTTGAAGAGAAAGTTTGCAACACAAATAGACGAGATAACGTTGCGAGATTCTCGGGAAATGAACTACGGAAGCCAACTCCAAAACATGAGCTGGATTGCAAGACACATGTGAACACACTGCCCAACACAATGATGATGTGGGGACTCCGACTGACTAGTCGGGAATCGCCGTGCTGAGTGAGCCCAGAGATCAATGCTCACCGAACACAGATACTGAATAAAGAGTCTTACATCCAAGTACCGATTATTACAACACGTGACCGAAAGGTCAAGTTCACAAGACAGAGCCTAAGGCCAAATCACACGAATACACTAATAGCGGAAATCATAGGGCTAAGCGGGTGCCCATGCCATCAAGCCTACACCGACAAGCATTCTGACTCGGAAGCGTCCTAGTTCGCAGGGGTGTCGCCGAAGACATACTCATCTCCAAACTCTGGTCCTTCCATGTCTGGTCAATAACATAACCAATGGCAAGCCAATGAGTACGTTGAATGTTCTCGCAAACAGCCCATGATATGAACAATGAAAGTGAAGGATAACAATATCATGCATCTTTAGTGTAACTCATCTGGGTGGAATGATCATGAATATGCATCAAGTTTGAGAATTACTCTTGCAGAACAGGTTACACACATCAATATATTTGTTGAGGGCTGAACCATCCGAGTTCACCCTATATGCCAAATCACCGAACTTGGTCATATCATTGCTATCATAGCATCACCTCTCTCATCACCACACACACACTCACACTCACGCACACTTGGTTTATGCGGAAATATCAGGACGTAGTTTAAGCAGGATTACCCAACTGTCCTTGAACGTGGACACGACTATTCGAATAGTTTAAACTCTGCAGAGGTAGTATGCTGGACCCACGAGATCCGGGAAACTTCCGTGTCATCCACGACTCGCGGTATATTACATACCCGAGGTAAGTACCTGATCAATGCCTTTCCCCTGACGACACTAGACAAAGAGATCCACTCGATTGGTACCCAGCCCACATGTTGTACATCTTACGAGCACCAACTCTGGACAGTACCAACCATGCAGGGACCAACGGTGTGACTAGAACTCATAAAAATGGCATAGTCGTCCTACCCGGCACGACCCCATCACGAGAGTGACCACATATCACTCCCGCCACTAGTAATGTGGCTCTTTGCTTGCACTGACTAGAGTAATTAACATAGCCCCGTCCCATAAGGGGTAACGTGGTCGTACTGGTAAGGTTGGGACGGTCGACACATCATAAATCTAATCCCATTTACAAAACCTTACTCACACAAATACCGGGTGCATCACTTCACCAAAAGTGACCACCGAACTCATCATCACCCTCGGGCATTAGTGGCACCCGACGGGGTTTTCATAAACTCTAGCTTTATGACAACATCATGCTCATGAATAATACTACTTCTATCTTTACTTGTCAACATGGTATTATCATGACCCTAAGGGGTAGAGTCCAGCTCAATGTATGTGCTCCGGGGGAGCCTTCGGTAAAAATCATATTGAATGATTACCGCACTTATGATCATATGCAACGGAAATACTTGCTATTTAACATGCAAAGTAACATATGCTCAGACATGGTCAAAGGGATGCTTGCCTTGGTCAGCTAAGTATCCGGGGTCTTCGAGGTCTTCCGCTCCGATTCCCTCATCACACGGATTTTCTATCATCGATAAAACAATAAATAAGAAATAGCTCACACAGAAACAGTCCACAAAGTCATTTTAAAAATGTTCCCTATTACTGATAAATCTAAGATATCATTTAAAAAATATTTGTCTTAGTCTTCCTTGAAGAAATATTTTTGAAAACAACCAAGCAAAAGAAAAACTATTCCATTTTAGCCCTTTTTAATATTATAAAATAGAATAGTTGCTGGAAAAATTCATCTAAGCATATCATTAAATACTACACATTTTTAGAAAATAATAGTGGAAGAATTATATTTTTACACAGGTTAAATGTTTTTATAAAAATCTTAGAAATACAAGTTAAAAAAAGAAAACAGACGAGCTCCTGGCCTGGCTCCGCCCAGAGCTGGGCTGGCCCATGGCCAGCCGACAGCCTGCCCAGGCGCGCGCGCCGTTAGGTTTGAACCTGACATGCGGGGCCCTACGGTGAGTGGCCGAGGCCAGCACGGGGGTGGAGGCTGGGCCACCGACAGGTGGGGCACACCTGTTGGGGTCGTCTCCTACCTCCATCCAGAGAGGAGGAGGAGGACGCCGACGAGGTTGCCGACGCGCTCGAGCTCTAGTGAACACGGGAATGGGTCTGCCTGACCGTCTCCTACTTGCCGGTGGTCGAAACAACGACGGGGAGGCAGGGGTTCGCCGGCGACGAGGAGGCCGTGGCGGAGGGGTTTCGGGAAGTGGTCGAGGGGGTGGCTAGAGACACGGAAAAGCTCGGGCGAGTTTGGGGAAAGCTTCCTGGGATCAAGGGGGTCAGTACGGTGGGTCGAGGGGCGCAGGAGCCGTCGTGTAGCCGGAGATCGACCGGAGCTCTGAGGCGGAGAGGCCTCGGTCGATCTCGAGCACCGGGGCTCTCTTGGTTTGCTGGGGTGGCTAGGGAGGTGCAAGTGGATGTGGCGAAGCTATCTGAGGGGTGCTGGAGCGAGGGGGAGGGCTATTTATAGGCCCGCGATGGTGAGCATATGCGGGAGCGCCGGTGATTCACCGTGGCGCGCATGGGGGTGCAAATAGAGGTCGGGGTTGAAACCACGGTCTCAGGACGTGGTATTGGACTGCCCGGACCGTCTGCAGCAAAGAGAGGGAGAGAGAAGGCGAGCATTCCTGGCCGCTCAAGCTTGGCCGGTTCTGGAGCGCGCGGGCATGCGTCACGCGAGCTCTAGCGCGAGAGAGGTGGGGCCCTAAGGCTTGCCTGACACAGAGGGGCTGTCGGGGAGGAGGTTGGACATCTCGGGGGAGGCTGGAACTGGTCGAGGGCGTCGCCCCCACCTCGGTGACTCCTTGTAGCGCGCCTAGAGCGTAGTTTTGGCATGCCACGGCATGCTGGTGCGCTCTGAGGCACTTTGGACGTGTCTAGAATGTTATAGCACTTGCTGGGGGTGTGGCTAGCTGTTTGGTTTTAGTGGGAGCTTCGGCTGGTCAAAGGAGGCAAGAAATACTGGTGCTGTCAGTCATGAACTGAGGTCCAAATTGGAGTTTTCGGCCTTTCCACTTTGAACCAGTGAAGGGCCAGTTGACTGGGGTTAGATACAGGTGTTGGCTACTTAATCTAAGAGTTTGAAGCAAAGGAGTTTGGTTTAGCTGTGGCTAAGGTGGCTTTTTCCTATCTGTCAGAAGGTGTTCGACAGTGGGCACAGGGGATTGCACCCCACCACTGGTGCTGAGACTTAACAGGTTTAGTTTTGGTGGTAAACCATGGAGTTCCACCAAATTTGAACTCCAAAGGACAAGTTTAGCTTTGTAAACTTGAAATCACTCCAATATGACCACATCTGTTCCTTCCAAAGGGAGTGTGGGCAAACTAAGTCCCACAAATCTCATTTTTGGTGTTGAACCCTCATTTGAGGTATTAGGCACTCCTGCAAATTTTTAGCCTCATTGGACAAACTTTGCTATGTAGAGTTGCTCTAACTTGATTCTGGACAGACATGGTTTTTGGGTTATCTCGGGTCCTTATCCACCTTTGATCAAGGTGAAACTTTATGTGGATACCAAAAAAGGCTTAGGGATATCACTGGAATTTTTTAGGAATTTATTGAGAAAATTTCCTTTGGAAATATTTCAAAATGCCAAAACACACAAAAATAGCTTTTATAGTTTTAATCAATAAATATAATATAAAATGGGGTTTAAAACCCTATGTATGGAAAATATATGTCCTTCTGATCATCTCTAAATTTAATCAGATTTTTCCAAGGCACAAAAGTATTTTCCCATGTTGGAATACCAATTCTAACCTTAGAAATGGACAGGTTATTTAATTAGGAAAATAATCAAAAAATAATTATTTTTGTGGTTTTGAAATATAAAGATAGGTAAAAATCAGATTACCAAATATGGGTGGAAGCACTGCTTGCTACCAAGGGCATGTAGTGCAACCCAAGGTGGTATTACTTAGGTCGCCAATAAGCAATGGTTTTTGAAATCAGTAAAATACCAAGGAATTTAGGGTTTTAAAACCACACATGATCAAGCATACAAGCATACATTGTCAATCATGGCACTCACATCATTAGTTTGGAAAAAGGTTTAACAAGCTCACAATTTTACAATAAAGACAAGTGATGGCAAAAACAGGGTGTGACAGACCTATCCCCCTTACAAGAATCTCGTCCCCGAGATTCCTAAGCTAGGTGCTAAAAAGGTTTGGGAACTCAGATCGGAGATAGTCTTCACGCTCCCACGTAGCTTCGGCTTCGGTGTGGTTGCTCCATTGAACCTTGAAATACTTGATGGTGCAGCTTCTGGTGCATCGCCCTGCTTCATCGAGAATGCGGATTGACCTCCCGCGATAGGTGAGATCAGACTGAATGTCAATGGCTCGATGATCAATGTCCTTATAAGGATCGGAATGACTTGGCGTCTTGAGACACTTCCGAAGCTATGACATGTGGATAACGTTGTGCACACTCGAAAGTTCTGGAGGTAATTCCAGCTGATAAGCGACCTCTCCACGCCTTGCCGTGATCTTGAATGGCCCAATGAACTTTGGAGCGAGTTTCCCCTTAACGTGGAAACGCTTGGTTCCCTTGAGAGGCGTGGCACGGAGGTACACCAGATCTCCGGGAATGAACTCCACATTCCTGCGGCGAGAGTCCGCATAAATCTTTTGTCGCGACTTGGGTGCCTTCAGATTTTCTTGGACTAGTTGCACCTTCTCTTCCGCCCGGTGCAAAACTTCTGGTCCGAAAATCAGCCCGTCTCTGGTTTCTGACCAGTTGAGGAGGGTGCGGCATTTCCGTCCGTACAACACTTCGAACGGGGCCATCTGGAGACTAGACTCGTAGCTGTTGTTGTATGAAAACTCAGCAAACGGTAGACAGTCTTCCCATTTGGCTCCGTGCGCTAGGACGCATGCACGGAGCATATCTTCGAGTATCAGATTCACCCTTTCCGTCTGTCCCCCCGTCTGCTGGTGGAAGGCGGTGCTGAAAGAGAGCTTGGTACCGAGGGCTTCTTAAATTTCCTCCAAAACCTTGAGGTGGACTGCGTGCCTCGGTCAGATACAATCTCCTTGGGAACTCCATGAAGGCTTACTATGCGCTTGATATAGAGACTAGCCAACTTGTTCCCGTCATAAGTGGTGTTGACAGGGATGAAATGGGCGACTTTGGTCAAATGGTCGACAACAACCCATATCGAGTTGTGGCCCTTGCTAGACCTTACTAGACCGGTAATGAAATCCATCCCTACCTTGTCCCACTTCCATTCCCGCACCTGGAGAGGTTGTAGCAGTCCTGCGGGTCGCTGGTGCTCAGCCTTAACTTGCTGACACACAATGCACTTGGCCACATATGACGCAATTTCCCTCTTTATGTCGTGCCACCAGAATCTTTCTCGGAGATCTTGATACATCTTGGTACCATCGGGGTGAATGGAGTAGGGTGTATCATGAGCATCCCGTAGGATGAGTTCCTTGAGTTTGACCTTGTTGGGTACGCATAAACGTTTCCCAAACCACACCGCTCCTTGATCATCCTCCAAGAATCCTGGGGCCTTGCCTTCTGGAATCTTCTTCTTGATACCTTCGATGCTCCTGTGACCCATATGGGGCCTCCTTCATGTCGTCTTCCACCGTTGGTTTGACTTCGAGATTATCTAGGAATCCTGGTTCCACCAGTTCCAATCCGAAGTTCTCCAATTCTTCGTATAAGGCGGGCTGCCTTTCCTTAAGCATGACATTTAAGGTGCTGGTCTTCCGACTCAAGGCGTTGGCCACTACATTTGCCTTACCGGGGAGATATTGAATGCTGAGGTCGTAGTCTTTGATGAACTCCAACCATCTTCGTTGCCTCATATTCAATTCCCTTTGGGTGAAGATATACTTCAGACTCTTGTGGTTGGTGTATATTTCACATCGCTTCCCCAGAAGGTAATGTCGCCATCTCTTCAGGGCATGCACTACTGTTGCCAACTCGAGATCATGGGTGTCAAAATTCTCCTCATGCGGGTGCAGTTGCCGCGACAAGTATGCCACGACCCTGCCATCCTGCATTAGAACCGCACCTAGCCCGGTCCTTGAGGCATCGCAATATATCACGAACTCCTTGCTGATATCTGGAGTGGCCAATACCGGGCGGTGGTTAGCCTCTTCTTCAACTCTTGGAAGCTTGCCTCACATTCCGGCGTCCATTCGAACTTCTTGCCTTTCTTCAAGAGCTGGGTCATAGGTCGTGCGATGCGGGAGAATCCTTCTACGAACTTGCGGTAGTATCCAGCGAGTCCGAGGAAGCTCCTGACTTCCTTCACGTCGATTGGCGATTCCCAGTTGGTTACCGTGGTAATCTTAGAGGGATCAACTGCCAATCCACTTTCCGTCATGGTATGACCTAGGAATCCAACTTCGTTCAGCCAAAACTGGCATTTGCTGAACTTGGCATACAGTTGGTGCACTCGAAGCTTTTCTAATACTAACCTCAAGTGTTGCTCATGCTCTTCTTCAGACTTGGAAAAGATTAATATGTCGTGAATGAATACGACAACAAACTTGTCCAAATATTCCATGAAGACCTTATTCATGAGGTACATGAAGTAAGCTAGGGCATTCGTCAATCCAAAGGACATGAGAGTGCATTCGTACAGACCGTACCGGGTCACAAATGCCGTCTTCGGAATGTCTTTGGGTCGAATCTTTAGTTGGTAATATCCAAATTGGAGGTCGATCTTGGAGAATACCTTTGCTCCATTGAGCTGGTCGAACAAGTCTTCAATCTTGGGGAGTGGATACTTGTTCTTGATCGTGACCTCATTGAGTGAACGGTAATCGATGCAAAGTCGGATTGTCCCATCCTTCTTGGACACGAAGAGAACAGGCGATCCCCAAGGTGACGCACTTGGACGAATACACCGTTTCCTGAGTTGCTCATCCAGTTGCTTCTTCAACTCAGCTAGCTCTTCGGATCCCATCCTGTAAGGCTTCTTATAGATAAGTCTTGATCCACGCATGAGTTCGATGATGAACTTGATGTCTCGGTCAGGAGGCATTCCTGGTAGCTCATCAGGAAAGACATCCGGGTACTCACAAACTATTGGCACTCGGTCGAGTCCTTCTTCTGATAGGCTGTTAACTCGTTGCACTCGAGAAGGTACTGGCTCAAAGACATACTTGACTTTGACCCCTTGGTCACTTGTCATGGTAATGGCCCTGTTAGCACAGTCCAAGATACTCTGATGCTTGGCCAACCAGTCCATACCGAGGATTACTTCTAGGCCTTGTGACTTAAGCACAATGAGATCCGCTGAGAAGCTCGTCCCATTGATAACTATCCCAACCCTTCTACACCCTAGGTTGGTCCTCAAAACTGCTCCCGAGGTTTGAATTGCCATATGCCCACGAAGCAAGGTAGGTTCTAGTCCACATTTTTCCGCAAACTTTTGCATAACAAAGGAATGCGAAGCACCACAATAAAACAATACTGTTGCTGGGGTAGAGTTGACGAGGAATGTACCCGGAATGCAGTCCGGGTCTTCCTGTGCCTCTTCTGCGGAAATATGATTAATCCGCCCCTTGCTGTGATACTGCTGATTGCGGGGAGCCTGGTTCCTGCCTGGTGCTCCTTGGCCTGGATTTGGCGCATTGGGGCGCAGAACATCGGGTTTCTTATTGGGGCATGCTGACGTGCAACTATTCCTAACTTGGTGCCTCCACGGCAACGGAGTCAGAAAAGAGCTCGTCCCAGTTGCTCAACAATTAGCAATTGTCTTGCAATGGCCTACCAGCGCGTGGGATCGCGGCAGTTTTCGAGGGTAGAGTATTCAACCCAAATTTGTTGGTTCGCACGACGGGAAGCGCAAGAATATTCTCAAGTATTGGAAGCTGAATTTGTCAGATTCAACCACACCTGAAAGATTAGTGTCTGCAAGCAAAGTATCAGAAGCAAAGTAGTATGATAACAACTGTGCCAGAAACGATCTGTTGACAAGGCAGACTATTCCTAACTGTCGTATCAATGGCGCCAGAAGTTGCCCGTGGACGGGAAATATTCTTTCCCGTCAACGGTGCTAGAAAAAGTATTATAGCACGTAGCAGCAGTGGAAAGGAACAACAGTAATGACAGCAGTAGCAAGTAGCAGCAGTAGCGAGTAACAGCTGTAGCAAGTAACAGCAACAACAAAAGTGGTAACAACAGCAGAGCAAAGCAAGTAACAGCAGCAGAGCAAAACAAGTAACGGCAGCAGAGCAAAACAAGTAACAACAACAATGGGACAAACTCGTAGGCAATGGGTCGGCGATTTGTCGGATGATATTCATCATGCAACAGTTATAACACGGAGAGATATGTGGCTAGCTCCCGTTCGACAATGTGATGTAGGCATGAATTCCGTGTGCCTTCATACGTCGTTAGGGAAAATAACTTGCATGACATCTATTGTCCATCCCTCCCGTGGCAGCGGGGTCCAAAAGGATACTACGGGATATTAAGGTTCTCCTTTTAATAAAGAACCGGACCAACGCATTAGCACTTGGTGAACACATGAAATCCTCAAACTATGGTCATCACCGGGAGTGGTTCTGGTTATTGTCACTCCGGGGTTGCCGGGTCATAACACATAGTAGGTAAGTACAACTTGCAAGATAGGATCTAAAATACACATATATTGGTGACAACATAATAATTTCAGATCTGAAATCATGGCACTCGTGCCCTAGTGACAAGAATTAAGCATGGCAAAGTAGTAGCAAAATCAATCTCAGAACATAGTGGATATTAGGGATCAATCCCAATCAAAACTAACTCGATTACATGATAGATCTCATCCTACTCATCACCGCCCAGCGAGCCTACGAATAGATTACTCACGAACGATGAAGAGCTTCATGGAATTGGAGGGAGAAGAAGGTTGACGATGACGATGTCGACGATTTCCCCTCTTCGGAGCCCAAAATGGACTCCAGATCTGCCCTCCAAATGAAGAACAGGATGTGGCGGCGCCTCCGTATCGCAAACACGATGAAATATTCTCTTCTGATTTTTTTCGGGACGAAAGGGAATTTATAGAGCTGAGTTTGGGGGCGGCAGAGCCACGTGGGCCCCACAAGCTTGGTTGCCGCGGCCAGGGGGCGCGACAACAGGGTTTGTGCCCCACTGGCCCGTCCCCTCCGGTGGATCTTTGTGCAGGTATTTTTCATATTTTCCAGAAATATTCTTCGTAAATTTTCAGGATGTTCCGAGAACTTTCATTTCTGCACAAAAACAACACCATGGCAATTCTGCTGAAAACAGCGTCAGTCTGGGTTAGTTCCATTCGAATCATGCAAATTAGAGTCCAAAACAAGGGCAAAAGAGTTTGAAAAAGTAGATACGATGGATACGTATCAACTCCCCCAAGCTTAAAACCTTGCTTGTCCTCAAGCAACTCAGTTGTCAAAGTGAAAGAGAAAGATAAACTTTGACAAACTCTGTTTGATCTTGTTGTTGCAACTATGTCTAACTCATAACCAGAATTTCAGCAAGATCACAAGTTAACCACATAAGCAAGTGACACATAGGTCTCACGGTAAACTAATATCAATGGCATAATCAGCTAGGGAGCAAATAATAATGAGTTTCAGATACCAACAATTCAATCAAAACAAGCATGTAGCAATATGAATAGGTGGTATCTCGCTAGCTCTTTCTGAGATTGCAAAATAAATGCAGAGCACTTTCAAAGATCAAGTGCTGACTAAACATTGTAATTCATAGCAAAGAAGATCCAGTCATAGTCATACTCAATATCAATCAAAAGAAAAGCATAAAAATGACAGAGGTGCTCTCTAATTGGTGCTTAAATAAGAATATGATGACTCAACAGGAAAATAAATAGACAAGCCCTTCGCAGAGGGAAGCATTGATTTGCAGAGGTGCCAGAGCTCCAGCTTTGAAAACAGAGATAATAATTTTGGGTGGCATACTTTCATTGTCAACGCAATGACCAAGAGTTCTCAATATCTTCCATGCTATTCATGCTATAGGCGGTTCCCAAACAGAAAAGTAAAGTTTTAACTCCCCCACCACCAATCAATCACACTCCACTATTAGCCGAATCCTCGGGTACCGTCCATACTAACATCAATCCGGGGGAGTCTTGTTTTACAGTTATGTTTTCGATTTAAGTGTGGAACTGGGCATTCCAATTATCGACCCCTTTCTCGTGAATGACAGTGAATAAACACATGTCAAGGATAACACGCTTAACATGGTAGATACCAATAGCCCCGTGTCACCACATGAGCGGTTCGGGCATGCAAAACAGATTATTTCTTGAAGGTTTAGAGAATGGCACATGCAAATTTACTTGGAACGGTAGGTAGATACCGCAAATAGGTAGGTACGGTGGACTCTCATGGAAAAACTTTTGGGTTTATGGAAGTGGACGCACAAGCACTATTTCGCTTAGTACAAGTGAAGGCTAGCAAAAGACTGGGAAGCGACCAACTAGAGAGTGACAACAGTCATCAAGATGCAATGAGTTTGACTAACATGGAGTGCTAGCATGAACAAGATATAAATCACCATGAACACGAACATCATAGAGGCTATGTTGATTTTGTTTCAACCACATGGATGAACATGTGCCAAGTCAAGCCACTTGAATCATTCAAAGGAGAATACCATCCTATCATACTACATCATAGTCATCTCAAAATCTATGTTGGCATTCAAGACAAACCATTATAAGCTCCTAGCTAATTAAGCATGGCATCAGAAACTATGATCTCTAAGTTGTCATTGCAAACATGGTTCTCTCACAACAAAGCTGAATCTGGGATGACAAGCTAGTCATATTTACAAAAACAAAATAGATAGAGTTCATACGAGCTTTTCTAGTCTCAGTCACTTCATCATATATCATCATTATTGCCTTTCACTTGCACGATCGAATGATGTGAACAATAATAAGAGTGCTCGTGCATTGGACTAAGCTGAATCTGCAGGAAAACACAAAGGAGAAGACAAAGTAATATGGCTCTTTGAAAGCTAAACAGGTATGCATGCAAGAGCCACTAAACATTGTAACCAATATCTTCTACCTTGACCCAAAGAAAAAGAGAACTATTTACACGGGAAAGCTCCCAACAAGCAAAATAAGAAAGGAAAATCTTTTTGGGTTTTCTCAAAAGGACACAAAACAAGAAAACAAGAAAACGAAAATAAACTAGCATGGATAATAAAGTGGCAAAGTGTAAACACCGGCTAACAAAATGAAAGCATAAGCATGAATGTAAAGTCGGTGAGAACATGTACTCCCCCAAGCTTAGGCTTTTGGCCTAGCTTGGTCTACTCCCAAGGCGGGAAATAACCTGCTTCGGGATACTTCGGAGCGGACTGTGGATGCCACTGCTGCGTGAGCTCCTCTGGCTCCCACTGATAAACTGGCTTCTGGTACTCGACTGGCGGGTCGGGCACGGGCACCTGTGGTTGGGCTAAGGCCCAATATGCGTAGATGTCCGAGGGCATAATAGTGTACCTGCCTGCATGAAGATCGAACAAAGAAGGAACATGCAAAGTAATAGTCTCTCGAGTACCCTGACTAAATACCAGGTTATAAATCATCCGTCTACTAGCATCTCTATCCAGAAAATCATGGCGAACCATGCTGTCAGAATCCAGATATTTTTCACGAAGAAGCATTTGTTCTTCCTCGCGAAGTCTAATAGGTATCTCAAAGTGTCTAGCAAGACGAGTGCGTAGATACCTCCATAGACGACACCTTTGGAATGGTTTGTGTTCAACCGCTGAGCTACTATAGCACCTAGGCTATAAGTCTTGTTGCTATAAAGGCCTTCGTGCAAAACCGCAAGGTCTGGAGAGCTAAGTGATCCAGCCTCCCCACGACCAATCAAACATCTTCCCACAAATAATGAGAAGTACCGAAGCACAGGAAAATGTATGCTAGAAATTCTAGCACGATACACTCGTCTCTCCTCTCCAACAGCAATAGTACCTTTTGAAATCCTCCAAGTCCCGTGGACGAGGATCATGAATATCCCCAACATAAGGTAATTTGCATACATTAAAAAAATCCTGTAGTTTCATGCACTGGGGGATATCGTACAACATGAACTCAACCATGGGTGGATTCTTCCTCGGATAAAAGTTGAAGCTTTGAACGAAAATATTGGTGAGGAGGAGGTATTGTGAGCACTTATCTTCAACGAACGCGGTAAGACCTGCGTTCTCCACGAAGTAATAAAAGTCTTCATAAAGCCCAGCAGCGCGCAAAAATTCATCACTTGGCCACTCGCACGCTCGAACTTATGTGACTCGCAGAACCACGTACTTGGGGTGGTTCTTCTCATCCTCCTTCGGGTTACGGCTTGAAGAGCCTCTCAAGAACCTCCTCATCTTTTTCCTTTTCTAGCTCTGAAAAATTCTGAAATTTTTAGAGACTTCGAAAGAAAAGTGAATAGAGATTAACCCAACTCCTAGCAACTACTCCTACTAGTGCCTAGAGACCGTATCAGGCACTAAAACTACTTGGGACCAGCTAAAATCAACATTTCAAGCTCAAGAACAGGGTCACCAAGGTAGCAAGAATACGCGAAGGATAAAGCACTAGAGCAAAAACTAATTGGACCAATGGAGGAGTCACTTACCAAGGAGTAATTTCCCCAAAACGGTTCGGAGAATGGTGCTTTGAGCAAGGAGATCAAAAATCACAGCCAAATGAGCAAGAACACGGGTTTGAGCTACGAAACGATTTTTTCTGGAGGTAGAAGAAGACGATGAGAGCTGGAATGAGTGGAGGGGGTCCCTGTGGGCCCCACAAGCTTGCTTGCCGCGGCCAGGGGGGGAGGCCGCGGTGACAGGGCTTGTGGCCCCCAGGCCAGCTCTCAGTCCCAGTATTTTTTAAATATACTAGAAAAAATCATACTAGATTTTCAGGACCATCGGAGAACTTTTATTTTCGGGGTATTTTTCTACCGGAAGCTAAAACAGGAAACATGGAAAACTAAACTAGATCTATCATTTTTCTTCCAAGCAACAAAAGGTGAAAGCTTAAAACAGAGGTATGTGACTCTTTGATTCATCCATTTCATGGTCATCGAAAGAAATCCGTCAATGGGGTTGATCATATCCTCATGACAAAACCTTCTCGAATCACAAAAGAGAATGAAGAATTTTCGAATAGCCACTAAGTCACCTCAATGGGGATATGTATCTCCCCAAGAAGCAAATCATACTTCATCTTGACACGAGGAATAGGGCATTCAAAGCTCCCAATAAGAATCGATGAAGTTTTTTCGATAGCATTGATGCAATGTACTTGATATCGTTTCTTCGGAAAGTGCATGGTATGCTCATTAACATTGACATGGAAAGTGACATTGCCTTTGTTGCAATCTATACCAGCCCCTGCAGTGTTTAAAAAGGGTCTTCCGAGGATGATAGCCATGGCATCGTCCTCGGGAATATCCAAGATAACAAAGTCTGTTAAGATAGTGGTGTTAGCAACCACAACAGGCACATCCTCGCAAATGCCTACAGGGAAAGCAGTTGATTTGTCGGTCATTTGCAGAGAGATTTGAGTGGGTGTCAACTTATCCAGTTCAAGTCTACGATAAAGAGAGAGAGGCATAACACTAACACCAGCTCCAAGGTCACATAAGGCAGTTCATACGTAGTTTCCTTTAATGGAGCAAGGTATAATGGGCACTCCGGGATCACCAAGTTTCTTAGGACTTCCACCTTTGAAAGTGTATTTGGCAAGCATGGTGGAGATCTCAAGATCCTGTATCTTTCGTTTATTGGTCACTTTATCTTTCATGTACTTGGCATATGGAGACATTTTAAGCATATCAACTAACCGCATCTGCAGAAAGACGAGTCTTATCATTTCAATAAAGCGCTCAATATCCTCATCATCCTTTTTCTTGGATGGCTTAGGAGGAAAGGGCATAGGTCTCTGAACCGATGGCTCCCTTTCTTTACCATGCTTCCTAGCAGTGAAGTCATTCTTATCGTATCTCTTAGGTTGTGGGTTAACAGGATTAACCGTAGGTTCAATCTCCACATCCTTATCATTGCTAGGTTGAGCATCATTATGAACATCGATGTCCATATTGTCACCAGGTTCATGTTGATCACCAGATTGTGTTTCTGCATCAGAAGCAGAAATATCATTTGATTCTTTAGGTGTGACAGTATTTGGTGAACTGACATGTAGGTTTCTATCATCCTTCTTCTTCTCCTTAGGATGATTGGGTGTATCAGCATTAATTCCTTGAGAATCTTGATTAGTTCTCTTAGGATGACCTTCAGGATACAAAGGTTCGTGAGTCATTTTGCCTCCTCTAGTAATGACTCTGACAGATTTGTCATTTAATTCATTGAGCAAGTCAATCTGAGGTTTAGGTACTTGTTCTACCTGAGTAGTAATCATAGAGGCATGTTGACTCAGAAGCTTCAGATCATTGACATTTCTGTCTACACAAGCACTTAAATGACTAAGCATACAAGTACTTTGTTCCAAATGTCTGCTAACATAATCATTGAAACTCTGTTGTTTGGCAACAAACTTGTCAAATTCATCAAAGCATAAGCTAGCAGGTTTGTCAAAAGGAATATCACTCTCATCAAACATACGCGGAGAATTCACTTCTAGTACTTGTATCGGGTTATCGAGACCATGGATCTCTTCAATAGGTGGTAGATTTTTGACATCTTGAGATCTAATGCCTTTCTCTTGCATAGATTTCTTGGCTTCTTGCATATCTTCGGGACTGAGGAATAGAATACCTCTTTTCTTAGGAGTTGGCTTAGGAGGTGGTTCGGGAATAGTCCAAGCATTATCGTTGATCAAGATGTTATTTAGTAGGATCTCAGCTTGTTCTACAGTTCGTTCCCTAAAAACACAACCAGCACAACTATCTAGGTAATCTCTAGAAGCATCGGTAAGTCCGTTATAGAAGATATCAAGTATCTCATTCTTCTTAAGAGGGTGATCAGGCAAAGCATTCTGTAGCTGGATGACCCTCCCCCAAGCTTGTGGGAGACTCTCTTCTTTGAGTTGAGCAAAGTTGTATATTTCCTGCGAGGCAGCTTGCTTCTTATGGGCAGGGAAATATTTCTCGCAGAAGTAATAGACCATATCCTGGGGACTACTCACACATCCAGGAGCAAGAGAAGTGAACCAGGCTTTAGCATCATCCTTTAGAGAGAAAGGAAACAACTTAAGGATATAGTAGTAGCGGATCTTCTCCTCACTAGTGAAAAGAGTGGCTATAACGTGTAGTTTGGTAAGACGGGCTACGACCGTCTCAGACTCATAACCGTGGAAAGGATCAGATTCGACTAGAGAGATTATCTCAGGATCGACAGAGAATTCATAATCATTATCGGTGATAAATATAGGTGAAGTGGCAAACTTCGGGTCGTATTTCATCCTAGCTTTTAGAGATTTTTCCTTCCACTTGAGAAGTAATTTCTCAGCGTCATAGGCATCCTTACACGTAAGAAAATCCTCAGCTATCTCTCCCTCCATAACATAACCCTCAGGTATATCAGGCAATTCATATCTAGGAGAGCTAGATCTAGCAGGAGCAAAAGCAGGTTCTATCTCAATAGTATCGGCAGTTTCAGAAGCATCACAAGCATTGGCAGTAACTCTAGCAATATGAGCATCAAGGAATACCCCTAGTGGCATATAGGCAAAGTAGTATCTCTAGCAGTATCATGCATAGCATCTCTAGCAGTATCAGGCATAGTATCTCTAGGAGTATCAGGCATAGTATCTCTAGCAGTATCAAGCATAGCATCATCAGGTAAAATAGCATCTCTAGCAGTATCAGGCATAGTATCTCTAGCAGTAGCATCATAAGCATCATCAAGCACAAGCGACATATCAAGATTTCTAGCAGGAGGTGGTGTCGCAAACTTACTCATAACTGAAGGTGAATCAAGTGCACAGCTAGATGGCAGTTACTTACCCCCCTCGTAGTTGAGGGCAAGAGTTTGGTTTTTGGATCTTTCAAATTCTTCATAGTGATCAGCAGATATAAATCCCAAGTGACTCAGAGAATATAGCAATCCCTTCCCCGGCAACGGCGTCAGAAAAATGCTGCTGACGTGCAACTATTCCTGACTTGGTGCCTCCACGGCAACGGAGTCAGAAAAGAGCTCGTCCCAGTTGCTCGTAGATACGTCTCCATCGTATCTACTTTTCCAAACTCTTTTGCCCTTGTTTTGGACTCTAATTTGCATGATTTGAATGGAACTAACCTGGACTGACGCTGTTTTCAGCAGAATTGCCTTGGTGTTATTTTTGTGCAGAAATCAAAGTTCTCCAAACGTCCTGAAAATTTACGGGGAGCAGTTTTGGAAAATATCAAAAATATCTGCGCCAAGTTCCACCTCAGGGGGTGGGCCAGTGGGCCACAAGCCCCTGCTCCGCCACCACCCCCTAGTGGCGGTAGACAGGCTTGTGGGGCCGACAGGCACCTGCCGCCCCAAACTCCAGCTCTATAAGTTGCCTTTCGTCCCAAAAAATAAAATAAAAAGAGAAGTTTTCGTCGCGTTTTCGATACGGAGGCGCCGCCACCACCTGTTCTTCATCTGGAGGGCAGATCTGGAGTCCGTCTTGGGCTCCGGAGAGGGGAAATCGTCGCCATCGTCATCATCAACCTTCTTCCCTCTCCAATTCCATGAAGCACTTCGTCATTGGTGAGGAGTCTATTCGTAGGCTCGCTGGGCGGTGATGAGTAGGATGAGATCTATCATGTAATCGAGTTAGTTTTGATGGGGATTGATCCCTAGTATCCACTATGTTCTGAGAGTGATGTTGCTACTACTTTGCCATGCTTAATGCTTGTCACGAGGGCCCGAGTGCCATGATTTCAGATCTGAAATTATTATGTTGTCACCAATATATGTGTGTTTTAGATCCGATCTTGCAAGTTGTAGTTACCTACTATGTGTTATGATCCGGCAACCCCGGAGTGACAATAACCGGAACCACTCCCGGTGATGACCATAGTTTGAGGAGTTGATGTGTTCACCAAGTGCTAATGCGTTGGTCCGGTTCTTTATTAAAAGGAGAACCTTAATATCCCGTAGTTTCCTTTTGGACCCCGCTGCCACGGGAGGGATGGACAATAGATGTCATGCAAGTTCTTTTCCCTAAGCATGTATGACGAGACACGGAATGCATGCCTACATCACATTGACGAACGGGAGCTAGCCACTTATCTCTCCGTGTTATAGCTGTTGCATGATGAATATCATCCAAAGAAATCACCGACCCATTGCCTACGAGTTTGTCCTACTGTTGTTACTTGTTTTGCTCTGCTGCTGCTACTACGGTTGCTACTGCTGTCACTTGTGTTGCTCCTGCTACTACTGTTGCTACTGTTGTTACTAGTTTTGCTCTGCTACTGCTACTACTGTTGCTACTGATGTTACTTGTCTTGCTCTGCTGCTACCGTTGCTACTACTGTCGCTTGCTACTGTTACTACTTGCTACTGCTGTCACTACTACTGTTCCTTGCCGCTACTATTGCTCGTTACAATGCCACTACTCGCAACTTTGCTGTTACTACTGTGCTTGCAGATACTAATCTTTCAGGTGTGGTTGAATCTGACAAATTCAGCTGCTAATACTTGAGAGTATACTCTCACCTCCCGACTGGTAAACCAACAAATTGGGTCGAATACTGTGCCCTCGAAAACTGCTGCGAACCAACGCGCTGGTGGGCCATCAACAACATTCTTCCAGTTTCATTGCCGAGGAGTGCTAGCAGCATTCTTCTGGTGTCGTTGCAGGAGAAGGTTCGTTGTCATAAGCATTCGTCTAGCTAACACAAGAGATTGCAGGATCGACACTTTTCTGGCGCCATTGCCGGGGAAGCACAGCTGACATGACTCAACAATTAGCATTTGTCTTGCAATGGCCCACCAGCGCGTGGGATCGCGGCAGTTTTCGAGGGTAGAGTATTCAACCCAAATTTGTTGGTTCGCACGACGGAAGCGAAAGAATATTCTCAAGTATTGGCAGCTGAATGTGTCAGGTTCAACCACACCTGAAAGATTAGTGTCTGCAAGCAAAGTATCAATAGCAAAGTAGTATGATAACAACGGTGCCAGAAACGATCTGTTGACAAGCCAGACTATTCCTAACTGTCGTATCAATGGCGCTAGAAGTTGCTCGTGGACAGGAAATCTTCTTTCCCATCAATGGCGCTAGAAAAACTATTGTAGCAGGTAGCAGCAGTGGAAAGGAACAATAGTAGTGACAGCAGTAGCAAGTAGCAGCAGTAGCGAGTAACAGCAGTAGCAAGTAACAGCAGCAACAACAATGGTAACAACAGCAGAGCAAAGCAAGTAACAGCAGCAGAGCAAAACAAGTAACAGTAGCAGAGAAAAACAAGTAACAACAGCAGTGGGACAAACTCGTAGGCAATGGGTCGGTGATTCGTCGAATGATATTTATCATGCAACAGTTATAACACGGAGAGATATGTGGCTAGCTCCCGTTCGTCAATGTGATGTAGGCATGCATTCCGTGTGTCGTCATACGTGCTTAGGGAAAAGAACTTCCATTACATCTATTGTCCATCCCTCCCGTGGCAGCGGGGTCCAAAAGGATACTACGAGATATTAAGGTTCTCCTTTTAATAAAGAACCGGACCAATGCATTAGCACTTGGTGAACACATGAACTCCTCAAACTATGGTCATCACCGGGAGTGGTTCCGGTTATTGTCACTCCAGGGTTGCCGGGTCATAACACATAGTAGGTAACTACAACTTGCAAGATCGGATCTAAAACACACATATATTGGTGACAACATAATAATTTCAGATCTGACATCATGGCACTCGGGCTCTAGTGACAAGCATTAAGCATGGCAAAGTAGTAACAACATCAATCTCAGAACATAGTGGATACTAGGGATCAATCCCCGTCAAAACTAACTCGATTACATGATAGATCTCATCCTACTTATCACCGCCCAGCGAGCCTACGTATAGATTACTCACGAACGATGAAGAGCTTCATGGAATTGGAGAGGGAAGAAGGTTGATGATGACGATGGCGACGATTTCCCCTCTCCGGAGCCCAAAACGGGCTCCAGATCTACCCTCCAGATGAAGAACAGGATGTGGCGGCGCCTCCGTATCGCAAACGCGATGAAACCTTCTCTTCTGATTTTTTCGGGACGAAAGAGAATTTATAGAGATGAGTTTGGGGGCGGCAGAGCCACGTGGGCCCCACAAGCTTGGTTGTCGCGGCCAGGGGGGCGCGGCAACAGGGCTTGTGGCCCACTAGCCCGTCCCCTCCGGTGGATATTTGCGCAGGTATTTTTCATATTTTCCAGAAATATTCTCCGTAAATTTTCAGGACGTTCCGAGAACTTTCATTTCTGCACAAAAACAACACCATGGCAATTCTGCTGAAAATAGCGTCAGTCCGGGTTAGTTCCATTCAAATCATGCAAATTAGAGTCCAAAACAAGGGGAAAAGAGTTTGGAGAAGTAGATATGATGGAGACGTATCAGGGCACCGCCTGGAATAGTGCCCTGGTTGTCCACACCCGAAACAGGTAACTTGCGCTGGAAGGTTGGTCTTGCTCCCACCGTTGTTTGGCGGAGTGCTTGCTGGCTTGACGCTGACTTGCTGAGGTTGGTAATTCTGGCGAAATGTTGGATGCTTGTACTGCTGCTCCTGTTAGTTGGGTCTTACTCGGGCTGACTGCCATGGTCGTCGTTTTGAGTTGATCGGTGCTCCACTACCTATTAGCTTGCGCTTACGGGTGTCGTCCATTGCATGACGCTTGTCTTCCAACATAAGAGCCTTATTAACCAAGTCACTGAAGGTCCGACACTCACAAACAACCAGTTGATACTGGAGTGACTGATGTAGTCCTGCCATAAAGCGCTCTACTTTGGCAGCCTCAGTGCTGACATCTTCAGGTGCATACCTTGATAGAAGGTTGAACTTCTACAAATACTCCTTGAATGATCCACTGCCTTGCCTTAAATCTAGGAATTCCCGCTTCTTAATGGTCATCATTCCCGTAGGAATGTGAGCGGCGGGGCATCCATCCTTGAACACGGCCCAAGTGATGACTTGCCCGGCTCGCATGATCTGAAATCCATCCCACCAGGCTCTGGCTGTGCCTCCGAGATAGTGGGTTGCATAGAGAACTTTCTCGTTGTCGTCACTGCACTTGACCAGCGCGAGAAGGTCTTCGATAGTGCTGATCCAGTCATCGGCATCCAAGGGCTCAGTCGTCTCCGTGAATATGGGTGGCGTAGTCCGCATAAACTCAGAGAGAGTTGAGCGACCGTTGCCATTCCCGTTCTGCGGCGCGTGGTTCACCAAAGTTTGAGCCAGCTGCCGAATAGCGACATTGTTGGCTTGACGCTCCTCCCGAAGAGCTTGAAGGAACTGAGCCATGGTCAAGCTTTCAGGGGGATGCGGCGGCGGAGGAACATCGTCTTGCTGCACATGGTGATCTCCATCTTGAGCTTCCCCTCCGGTTCCCTGCTGCTGTCCTGAAGAGGCAGAGCCGGGGTTGCCGAAAGTGCTGTTGCGAGTTGCATTCACCATCCTGTCACGGGAATAGACAGGTCAAATTCTGCTGAACCGGTTGCACTCGAAAGGGATGACGTTCTAGTAAAGAGGGTGTCTAGTGTGCTAGTGTGCAAGGTTTTATGACAATGGTTTTTTAAAAGAACTACTGCATTAATTTTAAAGCAAGTGATGCAGTTGCTCACAATCTGCTCAAGGCAGAATGCGACTTGCATCCAACAGGTTCACACAACATCTGGGTCCAAAAATCCTGATACAAGAACTCCTGCGTTCGGTACATCCTACGCTGCTAAGCGATCGACTGCGTGGTCCCATAAGCCGGCTCTGTGGGATCTTGATCTTCATATTCATCTTTGTCTTCATCTTCATTAGTGCTTCCTTTCCTCGAAGGAGTAGGGGAAGGAAGTAGACCATCTCGACGTCTCTTGGTTGGTGAGGTAGCGAAAAGCTCGGTGTACTCTTCTGTAGTTAAACGTCGAGTCTGAAGAGGAACAACCTGAAGCGGGGGTATTCCTCCTCGGAAAGCAAAGCCAGGTGATATCACAGGTGCTCCTTCTTTCTTCACCTTGCTGTTCTTCATCTTCTCCATACGAAGTAGGTCCTTAACTTGGTGCAGCTCTTGGCGGATCCTAGTTGACTCCTTGATCAAAAGATGCGTCAAGGTGTCTGAGGAGAGGCTGAAGTAGGTCTGAAACCTTAATGGAATCCCGTCCTCGGATGAGGGGTTGAGTGCCCAGCTTCCATCTATCTTATCCTTAACAAAAGGTAGGTGACGAATAGCGGGTTCGTCCGCCATCTCAGGAAGGATGTCGCGGAGTCGCACGAGTGCCTCTCGTGCTGCACTCTCCACGACCAACATCAGATCCTGCATTTGTGGCCCTTGAAAGAACCAGCTAGTTGGGGAGTCATTAGCCTTCACTATCACGTCCACGTGATACTCCTTGGTGTCGGCGTTGACCCAGTGTTCATGGTAGAGAAAGACGGGCGTGCGACGCACTTGACACTTCTCGAGGCTATCACTCAAAAGCAGAGGAAAGCCCATTTCTAGAAGCGTCTCGGGTATGGCGGCCATCTACGAGGTGTAGAGGAGAGGGTTAGAAATATATAGTGGGTGCGGTTCTCGGGTCAATCTATGTGCACTAATTGTCCGGCTATCGCCCATGCTACCTAAGGCTTCCTATAGTCAAGATGGCTTTGATACCAGCTCTGTGGGGACCCCAACTTACTAGTCGAGAATCGCCGTGCTGAGTGATCCCAGAGATCACTGTTCACCGAACACAGATACTGAATAAAGAGTCTTACATCCAAGTACCGATTATTACAACACGTGACCGAAAGGTCAAGTTCACAAGACAGGGCCTAAGGCCAAATCACACGAATACACTAATAGCGGAAATCATAGGGCTAAGCGGGTGCCCATGCCATCAAGCCTACACCAACATGCTTTCTGACTCGGAAGCGTCCTAGTTCGCAGGGGTGTCGCCGAAGACATACTCATCTCGAAACTCCGGTCCTTCCATGTCTGGTCAATAACATAACCAGTGGCAAGCCAATAAGTACGTTGAATGTACTCGCAAACAGCCCATGATATGAACAATGAAATTGAAGGATAACAATATCATGCATCTTGAGTGTAACTCATCAGGGTGGAAAGATCATGAATATGCATCAAGTTAAAGAATTACTCTTGAAGAACGGGTTACAGATATCAATATATCTGTTGAGGGCTAAACCATCCGGGTTCACCCTATATGCCATGTCACCAAACTTGGTCATATCATTGCTATCATAGCATCACCTCTCTCATCACCACACACACACTCACACTCACGCACACTTGGTTTATGCAGAAATATCAAGACTTAGTTTAAGCAAGATTACCCAACTATCCTTGACCGTGGACACGACTATTCGAATAGTTTAAACTCTGCAGAGGTAGTACGTTGGACCCACGAGATCCGGGAAACTTCCGTGTCATCCACGACTCGCGGTATATCACATACCCGAGGTAAGTACCCGATCAATGCCTTTCCCCTGACGACACTAGACAAAGAGATCCACTCGATTGGTACCCAGCCCACATGTTGTACGTCTTACGAGCACCAACTCTGGACAGTACCAACCATGCGGGGAGCAACGGTGTGACTGGAACTCATAAAAATGGCATACTCGTCCTACCCGGCACGACCCCATCACGTGAGTGACCACATATCACTCCCGCCACTAGTAATGTGGCTCTTTGCTAGCACAGACCAGAGTAATTAACATAGCCCCGTCCCATAAGGGGTAACGTGGTCGTACGGGTAAGGTTGAGACGGTCGACACATCATAAATCTAATCCCATTTCCGAAACCTTACTCACACAAATACCGGGTGCATCACTTCACCAAAAGTGACCACCTAACTCATCATCACCCTCGGGCATTAGTGGCACCCGACGGGGTTTTCATAAACTCTTGCTTTATGACAACATCATGCTCATGAATAATACTACTTCTATCTTTACTTGTCAACATGGTATTATCATGACCCTAAGGGGTAGAGTCAAGCTCAATGCATGTGCTCCGGGGGAGCCTTCGGTAAAACTCATATCGAATGATTACCGGCACTTACGATCATATGGAAATAGCTCACACAGAAACAGTCCACGGATTTTCGCTCTGATTCCCTCGTCACACGGATTTTCTATCGTCGATAAAACAATAAATAATAAATAGCTCACACAGAAACAATCCACAAAGTCATTTTAAAAATGTTCCCTATTACTGATAAATCTAAGATATCATTTTAAAAATATTTGTCTTAGTTTTCCTTGAAGAAATATTTTTGAAAACAACCAAGCAGAAGCCAAACTATTCCATTTTATCCCTTTTTAATATTATAAAATAGAATAGTTGCTGGAAAAATTCATCTAAGCATATCATTAAATACTACACATTTTTAGAGAAATAATAGTGGAAGAATTATATTTTTACACAGGTGAAATGTTTTTATAAAAATCTTAGAAATCTAGGTCTTAAAAATAAAAAGAAAACAGACCAGCTCCTGGCCTGGCTCGGCCCAGAGCGGGGCCCTGCGGTCAGTGGCCGAGGCCAGCGTGGGGGTGGAGGCTGGGCCACTGACAGGTGGGGCACACCTGTCGGGGTCGTCTCCTACCTCCAGCCAAAGAGGAGGAGGAGGACGCCGACGAGGTTGCCTACGCGCTCGAGCTCCAGTGAACACGGGAATGGGTAGCCTGACCGTTGCCTACTTGCCGGTGGTCGAAACAACGACGGGGAGGCAGGGGTTTGCCGGCGACGAGGAGGCTGTGGCGGAGGGGTTTTGGGAAGTGGTCGAGGGGGTGGCTAGAGACACGGAAAAGATCGGGCGAGTTGGGGGAAAGCTTCCTGGGATCAAGGGGGTCAGTTTGGTGGGTCGAGGGGCGTAGGAGCCGTCGTGTAGCCGGAGGTCGACCGGAGCTCCGAGGCGGTTGGGCCTCGGTCGATCTCGAGCACCGGGGCTCTGCTGGTTTGCTGGGGTGGCTAGGTTGGTGCTAGTGGATGTGGCGAAGCTATATGAGGGGTGCTGGAGCGAGGGGTAGGGCTATTTGTAGGCCCGGGACGGTGACCAGATTCGGGAGCACCGATGACTCACCGTGGCGCGCATGGGGGCGCAGAGAGAGGTCGGGGTTGAAACCACGGTCTGAGGACGTGGTATTGGACCTCCCGAACCGTCTGCAGCAGAGAGAGGGAGAGAGAAGGCGAGCATTCGTGGCCGCGCAAGCTTGGCCGGTTCTGGAGCGCGCGGGCACGCGTCGCGTGAGCTCTAGCGTGAGAGAGTAGGGCCCTGAGGCTTGCCCGACGCAGAGGGGCTGTCGGGGAGGAGGTTGGACATCTCGGGGGAGGCTGGAACTGGCCGAGGGCGTCGCCCCCACCTTGGTGACTCCCTGTAGCGCGCCCAAAGCGCAGTTTTGGCATGCCACGGCATGCTGGTGCGCTCTGAGGCACTTTGGACGTGTCTCGCATGTCCTGGCACTTGCTGGGGGTGTGGCTAGCTGTTTGGTTTTAGTGGGAGCTTCGGCTGGTCAAAGGAGGCAAGAAATACTGGTGTTGTCAGTCATGAACTCAGGTCTAAATTGGGGTTTTTGGCCTTTCCACTTTGAACCAGTGAAGGGCCAGTTGACTGGGGTTAGATACAGGTGCTGGCTACTTAATCTAAGAGTTTGAAGCAAAGGAGTTTGGTTTAGCTGTGGTAAGGTGGCTTTTTCCTATCTGTCAGAAGGTGTTCGACAGTGGGCACATGGGGTTGCACCCCACCACTGGTGCTGAGACTTAACAGGTTTAGTTTTGGTGGTAAACCATGGAGTTCCACCAAATTTGATCTCCAAAGGACAAATTTAGCTTTCTAAACTTGAAATCACTCCAATACGACCAGATCTATTCCTTCCAAAGGGAGTGTGGGCAAACTAAGTCCCACAAATCCCATTTTTGGTGTAGAACCCTCATTTGAGGTATTAGGCACTCCCGCAAAGTTTACTATGTAGAGTTGCTCTAACTTGATTCTGGACAGACATGGTTTTTGGGTTATTTGGGCTCCTTATCCACCTTTGATCAAGGTGAAACTTTATGTGGACACCAAACAAGGCTTAGGGATATCACTGGAATTTTCTAGGAATTTATTGAGAATATTTCCTTTGGAAATATTTCAAATTGCCAAAATAGACAGAAATAGCTTTTATAGTTTTAATCAATAAATATAATATAAAATGGGGTTTAAAATCCTATGTATGGAAAATATATGTCCTTTTGATCATCTCTAAATTTAATCAGATTCTTCCAGGGCAGAAAGGTATTTTCCCATGTTGGAATACCAATTCTGACCTTAGAATTGGATAGGTTATTTAATTAGGAAAATAATCACAAAAATGATTATTTTTGTGGTTTTGAAATATGAAGATAGGTAAAAAATCAGATTACCAAATATGGGTAGAAGCACTCCTTGCTACCAAGGGCATGTAGTGCAACCCAAGGTGGTATTACTTAGGTCAGCAATAAGCAATGGTTTTTGAAATCAGTAAAATACCACGGAATTTAGGGTTTTAAAACCACACATGATCAAGCATACAAGCATACATTGTCAATCATGGCACTCACATCATTAGTTTGGAAAAAGTTTTAACAAGCTCAAAATTTTACAATAAGGACAAGTGATGGCAAAAACAGGGTGTGACAGATGACCACATGAAAAGTCTTACAACAAAACACTACCGAGTTTTGGATGAGAACCATCATTAAGAATACCAAAGTCCTTACACAAGTCGTATGATTAGCTCTTGGGAGGGAACTCCTTTTTCTTAAACAAATCAATAAGTGGCTTGGTGTGCTAGGAGATACATATGGAGTGAAGATGACGAGTCTATCAAACCATAGAATACTTCACACGTGCATGATTGACTTGGGATGATTCCAAAGAAAACAAATCGACCTTCTCAAATTCGTGGCAGCAACTTGTACCAATGCACATGAATTAGAGGAAGTCACTTCTTACACCTAACACATACCTCGTGTTCGAGACACGAAGACAATGTCTACAAAGTTTCCAGCACTAGCTTAATGTCCAACATAAATCATGGAACAAATGAAAATGTTGCCGATGGGCTCAACAACAATTCGTCGAGATACCCATATAAATGGATTTCCACAACTATGTGAGCAAGGTAATAGCATTGGTCAGATCAAAGAATATAATGGTGTATGCTCAGAGAAATCCATGAGTAAGACACCGTTAATAAAATCTTTGGTTCTGAGTTTGATTTGACAATAGCCCATACTCAAATCAAAATTGAACAAGATAATATAAGCAACAATTGATCACACAAATCAACCAATGAAAATATCATCTTTCTTCAGACTCACACAACAGGAAAGATATCCCTTTAAAATGAACTAAGTTTAGGCAAAGCTTTTATCTTCCAACTCTCCAAGTTGTTGTTTAGCTTAACTCACTAGCTCGGGGGTATCCAACAAAGATTCTTGGAGAAGGGTGGCTTATAGGGAAACCAATTTGATCACGAGCTCTATCATAACAGTCAGGAAACAACCTGGTAATACTTGCGAGAAGATATACGGAAAATCACGAACCACCGATATGTTGTTAAGCTCGGGAACAATCTCGCTTTTTAGGGCAAGATGATGTGATCAATAGAGTGAGGGATTGACACAATCCTAACCCATCGATCGAAAAGTGCACCATGAAACATGGACTAGGTAGCACGGTCAATCTTAGGATGACGATTCAATCACCATCACCATAAGAGTGAATTTATTGTCCATTAACTACTAAACAATGGCATTGCTAGGAGTATTGATTTCACACATCATGGTTCACTTGTCGATATTCCAGTTACAACTATTTACCGTGGCAAAATCATGTTATGCAGAGGAATGGGTTCAACTACCGAGAACATATAACAGTTGAATCATGTTTGTCCTAATGCAATAAAAGAGAGCAGGAGCGAGAGAGTGGGTTTATATCAGTTTGCTCAAGGGGGTTTGCTTGCCTGACACGTCTGAAGATAGCAATGAGTCTTCATCAACGTCAACGGTCACATCGTCGGAACCATCCTCTACTGAGAGGGAGCAGTACCGGCAGACAGGAAAGAACAATTATTACTTCACAGAAATGCAACACTATGATGCATGATCATGAAATGAAGATGAGAAGTGGTAGGGCCAATATGGCTATCATTTCATAGGTTGAAGCTGGATTTGAATTAGAATTCAAATATCACTTCAAGCAAGGTATTTTACGGATACCCTTTTAATTGATTCGACCTGATGCTCAGGCATAACTTGTTTTATCATGCATGGGGATGGCATTTTGACGTACTGATTTTCCTAGCTCAATGTTTGGTCTTGTTAGTTGAAGTGGAATTCAAATATATACCAAATTCCATCTCCAAACTATTTATCAAATTTACCCTAATCATCATTTAGCCTACTTGGTGATGTTAACTATCTCAAAGACGCATGAAAATGTCATAAACAGATTCCTTGAATTTTTTTGATCCTTTTTCATATATAAATTATTTTCATATGAGTTATATTTTATTTTCTATGATTTTTAGAAGTTTTAGGCATTTTCTGGATTATTTTATAATAGGAAATTACTTATTGCGTCAGCTCTGCGTCAGCATTACATCAGCAGGTCAACTGACCTCGGTCAGGTCAAACCTGACAGCCAAGGCCCAACGTTCAATGACACAGGGCTAATCCCGGTCAAACCAGAGGCTAACCAGGCTTTGACCCCATGTGGGGCCCTCTGTCATTGGCTGTTAGTCGTGCAAACCACGGGAGGTTAGTCCCTAATGACGGCCACGTCGCACATTGCTGGTGTTGGGCCGGAGGCGACCAAACCGACGGTGGCTTCGCGCCGGAATCACGATAAAGGCGAGGGTTGGACGTGCAGAAACCACCATAAGGTGGACCACGCTGGGCCGCATCTATCTGGAGGGCTAGGTGGCCGCGGGGCTGCCGAAATCTTTGCCGGCGACAAGCCTATGCGGTGGCAGCGGCTCGGGCTTTGTCGGCATGGGGTTACGGAGCACAGGGAGACCGACTGAGGGGCTCGAAAGCTTCCTGGTAGCTCCAGGAGCCCGTTCCCGAGCTCGAGCACGTGGTTGGAGTAACACATCGACGGCGGCGACATGACCGGCATCGAGAAGCTCTCGGGTCCGGTGGCCTTGCTAGCTAGGGGCACGGGGAAACGCGGGGAGAGGGGGGTAAACGGTCAGAGGGTCACGGGGATTCCATTTTTGGCGTCGGGGAGGTCAGAGAGGCTCGGTGGCAGCAGATCGACGGCGGCGGATCTCGGTGACCGGAAATGAGGAAGAAGGCGGCATCCGGTGCTCCGAGGCCTTTGGCTCGATTCCTTCGACGGGGAGGTTGAGGGCGATGCGGTGGAGGTGTAGAGCATGACAGGGAGGCGAGGGGTGGCCGGAGAGGCTACTGTGGCGAGCTCGAGCTGACGCGGCAATGGCAGCGAGAAGGGGGAAGGAAACAGAGAGAGAGAGGAGGGAATGAAGAGAGGGGAGAAGATAAGGGAGAGAGAGGCCTCGTGCTGACGCGGTGGAGGCAGGAAGAGGCTCCACGGCGAAGCAGGAGGTGGCGAGGGCTGCCGCTGTGGCTTCCTCTCCTCTGCCTACTCGCAGGAGGAGGAAGACGACAGAGGGAGGCCCCCTGGTGGGCTGGGCGAGTAGGTGAGCGTCAGGTAGGTCTTCTCCTTTCTTTCTGTTTTTATTTCATTTCTTTTCTGACTTTTAGGTATAGGTTTTTAAATAAAAAAGGTTTAACCATTTTATAAAACCCTAAAATAGTATTATGTGACATAATATAATTATCTAATGCCACACATTTATTTTCAGGAATTATGGAATTATATTTTTTATATAGCAAATATAATTCCATTTCAAATAAATATTTGATCAAAACAAAAATCCATTTCAAAATGTTTCTGTGACCTAGATATTGGGTTCACAAATTTATATCATGTCACTAACTTCCCAAGATGTTTGGAACATTTTCCTCGTTCATTTTAAGGTAATATCTATATTGCCCTTTCGTCAAATTTTAATTCCTTGGGGCTTGATCACTTCCCATTTGTAGATCATCCCCATTTGTATTAAGTTGATTTGGATGCATGCATGAATGCTCACTCATGCAACTATCTACAATCTATAATCTAGGGCTGTGACAGTCTGACCCTCGTATCACGCAAATATCCTCTGTTTCGTCTCGAGCCTGTTTCTGCCGCAGATTTAGGGCAAGGATGTCGTCTAAGGCATCTGTCGGGGAGAACGATTTCCCTCAAGTCTATGAAGAAGTAAATGCTGATCTGAAAAGAATGGTGGTCATGGAGACCAAGGAAGGGCTGCTGGAAGAAACTAAGGGCAAAGCTAAGGAGGGGAATCCGGCGTCGGACGAAGGGCAATGTGTGTCAACAAGGAAGAAGCTGAGGAAGAGGATTTTCTTCAACCCTACCTGCACCTACTATCTCCATCCTTGATCGAACTCTTGAGTTTATGTGAAATAACTCGTGTTCGTAATACTTATCTCACCCGTGAAGTTGTTTTTGCTGGCGAAACAAATCACAGAGCTCCAAATTATAAATCGAAGATTGATAGCCCTCTTGGAATTAAAAGACAGGACTACTCCAACACCATCACCCCCGAAGGAAGACAATTAAGGACGGGTATGTGCACTCCCCTTGGCTTGTGCCAAGCTTGGGGGAGTTTCCCCGGTATCGTATCGCCATCACATCTTTTGCCTTTACCTTTTTCTTAGTTCGTTCCTTTTTGGTTTTATCCTTTTCTAGTAGTATAAAGTTCTTAGTATGATCTAGGCTTGAGTTTTGCTTCGTGTTACCCTCAATGTATTCGAGTTCGTGAGTCATATAATAAAGAGTGTTTTAGTTAAGGGCCTTGCTTCATGCCATGATCTAAAGAAAGAATAATAAAAGAACAAAAGCATGGAAAATCATGTAATGAACTTATGGGAAGTGATGGCTTCACATATAAAAAGAATGTTGATTGAAACTTGTTGTGGGTGGACAAACGTAGACCTTGGTCATTGTTGCAATTAATAGGAAGTAATAAAGAAAGCGAGCTTCACATATAAATATATCATCTTTGGCACTGTCTATGATTGTGAACACTGATTAAACTATTACATGCTTAGAAGTAGATGTTGGACAAGGAAGACAACATAATGAATTATGTTTGCTTGGTTCCGAATAATGTTATATGACTAGAGATCCCTTAGCATGTGATGCTTGCTTCCACCTCATATCAGCCAAATCTTCCGCACTAAGTAGAGATACTACTTGTGCATCCATAAACCCTCAACCCAGTTTGGCCATGAGAGTCCACCATACCTACCTATGGATTGAATAAGATCCCTCAAGTAAGTTGTCATCGGTGCAAGCAATAAAAACTTGCTCCCAAAATATGTATGATCTATTAGTGTGTGGAAAATAAGCTTTGTACGGACCTGTGATGAGGAAGACATAAAAGCGACAGACTGCATAATAAAGTTCTTTATCACAGGAGGCAATATAAAGTGATGTTCCTCCACACTAAGAGATCACACATCCAAACCTCAAAAGCGCATGACAACCTCTGCTTCCCTCTGCGAAGGGCCTATCTTGTACCGTTACTTTTTATCTTTAAAAGAGTCATGGTGATCGACACCAATTCCTTGTTTCGCCATTATCTTGGCTAACGTCATGTGCTAGGGAAAGATCTATATTCATATGTCAACTTGGAAGTAAGGATTCATGAATTATTATTGTTGGCATTACCCTTGAGGTAAATACTTTTGAGGCAAAACTATAAGCCCCTTTCTTTCTGTGTGTCCATCTGAAACTTTGATCTCATGAGTACCACGTGAGTTTTAGCAATTGTTGAAGACTAAAAGATGAATGAGTATGTGGATTTGCTTTACAAGCTCTTATTTGACTCTTTCCATTGTTATAATAAATTGCAATTTCTTCAATGACTAAAGACTATTGGTTGTTAATTCTCAATAAGGCTCTTGATCCATACTTTACATTGTGAAGGAATTGTCACTTTAGCATCAGAGATTATATGACGATATTGCTGTTCTAAATATGATCATGATGCATGCATGTACGTATTTCGTTTTATCGACACCTCTATCTCTAAACATGTGGGCATATTTATTGATCTCGGCTTCCGCTTGAGGACAAGCGAGGTCTAACCTTGGGGGAGTTGATACGTCCATTTTGCATCATGCTTTTATGTTGATATTTGTCGCATTATGGGATGTTATTTCACATTTTGGTACAATACTTATGCCTTTTCTCTCTTATTTTATAAGGTTTACATGAAGAGGGAGAATGCCGACAGCTGGAATTCTGGGCTGAAAAAGGAGCTAGTTTGAGATACCTATTCTGCACAACTCCAAAAGCCGTGAAAATCAACGAGGAATTATTTTGGAATAAATAAAAAATACTGGGCAGAAGAAGTACTAGAGGGGAGCCACCAGGAGGACACAAGCCTGCCAGGCGCGCCCTACCCCCCTGGCCGCGCCTAGGTGGCTTGTGGGCCCCCTGTTACCCCTCCGGCTCCCATCTTCTGCTATAAGGAGGGTTTCGTCCCAGAAAAAAAAATCAGAGGAAGGCCTTCGGGAAGAGACGTCGCCGCCACGAGGCGGAACTTCAGCGGAACCAATCTAGATCTCCGGCAGGGCCGTCCTGCCGGGGAAACTTCCCTCCCGGAGGGGGAAATCGTCGCCATCATCATCACCAACACTCCTCTCATCAGAGGGGACTCATCTCCATCAACATGTTCATCTGCACCATCTCATCTCCAAACCCTAGTTCATCTCTTGTAACCAAATTCCGTCTCGCGACTCCGATTGGTACTTGTAAGGTTGCTAGTAGTGTTAATTACTCTTTGTAGTTGATGCTAGTTGGATTACTCGGTGGCAGATAATATTTTCAGATCCTTAATGCTATTAAATACCTCTCTAATCATGAACATAATTATGCTTTGTGAGTAGTCACTTTTGTTCCTAAGGACATGGGATAAGTTTTGCTATAAGTAGTTATGTGAATTTGGTATTCGTTCGATATTTTGATGCGTTGTATGTTGTCTTTCCTCTAGTGGTGTTATGTGAATGTCGACTACATAACACTTCACCATTATTTGGGCCTAGAGGAAGGCATTGGTAAGTAATAAGTAGAAGATGGGTTGCTAGAGTGACAGAAGCTTAAACCCTAGTTTATGTGTTGCTTCGTAAGGAGCTGATTTGGATCCACTAGTTTAAAGCTATGGTTAGACTTTGTCTTAATTCTTCTTTCGCAGTTGTGGATGGTTGCGAGAGGGGTTAATCATAAGTGGGATGTTTTTCCAAGTAAGGATAGCACCCAAGCACCGGTCCAGCCACATATCAAACTATCAAAGTAGCGAACGCGAATCATATGAACATGAGGAAAACAAGCTTGACAGAATTCACATGTGTCCTCGGGAGCGGTTTACCTCATATAAGAGTTCGTCCAGGCTTGTCCCTTGATACAAAAGGGATTGGGCCATCTTACTGCACCTTTGTTCCTATTGTTACTTGCTACCCGTTACGAATTATCTTATCACACAACTATCTGTTAACGATAATTTCAGTGCATGTAGAGAATACCGTGCTGAAAATCACTTGTCATTTCCTTCTGCTCCTCGTTGGGTTCGACACTCTTACTTATCAAAAGGACTACAATAGATCCCCTACACTTGTGGGTCATTAGTAGCAACTTTGTAGACTCGGCTCGTAATCTTAGGCTCATCCTACAACACTACTAGGAAAAGGGCTATAGATGATATAGATACTAATGGCGCACCACACAAGTGAGGTGTGCCATTAGTGTGATGGACACTAATGGCGCACCACACACTGGGTGCGCCACTACTATATTTTTTTAATTTATATTTTTTTTTGCAAAACTACTAATGGCGCACCAGCAACTGGTGCGCCATTAGTAACCAGGGTTACTAATGGCGCATATGTTAGTAGTGCGCCACTACTATAATTTTTTTTTGTTTTTTTTTGCAAACTACTAATGGCGCACCACAGCTAGTGCGCCATTAGTAACCAATGTTACTAATGGCGCATCTGTTGGTGGTGCGCCACTACTTTTTTTTTGAAGAACTACTAATGGTGCACCAGAGGAGGTGCGCCACTAGTAACCAGGGTTACTAATGGCGCATATGTAGGTGGTGCGCCATTAGTAACCTGGGACCAGCTAGATATTTTGGACAGCCACCTACCACACTCACTTTCCCCACTTTCATTCTCTGCACCTCCTCCTCCAAGCTTGTCTCGGGTGCCTCCTCCTCCTCACCTCATTTGCATCATAGATTCACTCTAATTAAGTGGTTAAATTACCTTTTTTGATAGTTAAGTAAGGGGAAAGCTTTTATGTTGTAGATCTACTTTTTTCTCCCTCCAACAACGTGCACATGCACTTTTTATGGCCTAGCTAGATCTACGTATGTTTGTGGTGTTGCATATATGTTTGTGTTTGCAGGTACCGGTATTTGAAATGCGATAGTTGCCAATATTTCCGCAGAATGTTGATTCATTTCCATTTCGGCGAGAATTTGGCACTATGCATTCTTTTTTGTCCTATTTTTAGGCAAAGTCATCCCAAATTTTTTTTGGACCTAAAATATCGTTTTGCTCTACCCCGCAAGCGACCATGGTCCGCACGATGACCGAAGGCATCGTGAATAGGTTTTTGAGCTCCGCGAAGGCCGAGATGCTTCAAAAGAACGAGACGGAGATAAGATGTACGTGTCGAAGATGCAAGCTGAAGAGCCTTATGGACCCGGATTCCGTAAGGGTGCGGGACCACCTGCTCTAGCGTGGTTTCATGGATGGCTATTGGTCGCAAGGTGACGAAGATGATTATGAAGTCGTCCATGGGGGGCGGGAAAGAAATGAGGAAGGGCATGAGCAAGACAACCGCGGCAAGGGCGGGCGAGAAGACGAAGAATCTCCAGGACACAGTCATCCTGTAGAAGATGCCGGACATGATGATGAGGAAGATGCCGGAGAAGACGAAGAGCATGATCACGAAGATGAAGATGCCGGAGCAGACGACGATGGACCATCGATGGCCTGGGTGCATGACCCTCATATTCAAGAGCTGCTTCTCAAGCAGACGGATAACGCAAGAGCTACCGCCCGAGAGAAAGCCAAGCTGGATCAACTAGAGATAGACGCGGTTACTCCATTGTATGAAGGATGCAGGCCCGAGGATACCCGCGTGAAAGTAACGCTCATGGCTCTGGAGATGAAGGTAAAACACAAAATGAACGACGCATGCTTCGACGAGAACATGTCATTCTAGCACGAACGTCTTCCCAAGGGGAACAAGTGCCCGACCAGTTTCGAGGAGGCGAAGAAAATCGTGTGTCCTCTGGATTTACCGCACGTGAAATACCATGTGTGCATGAACAATTGCATCATTTGGCGAGACGAGCACGCGGAGTCTACCATATGTCCGGTGTGCGGCGTCAGTCGATACAAGAAGAGGAAGAAAGCTCCTCGAAAAGTGGTGTGGTACTTTCCGATCACTCCTTGTCTGCAACGGTATTTCGCGGACCCTAAGGTAGCAAAGCTCCTGCGTTGGCACGCGGATAGGGAGGAGAAAAAGCGAGAAGATGACGGAAATGATCCGGAGATAAATAAAAAAGACAAGATGCTGAGTCACCCTAAGGATGCGAGCCAGTGGCAAGCGTTGAACTACGAATACCCAGAATTTGGGGACGATCCAAGGAACATCATGCTGGGCGTGAGCACCGATGGAGTAAATCCATTTGGCAGCCAGCGAAGCACACATAGCACCTGGCCTGTGTTTGTGTGGATGTACAACCTTCCCCCCTGGTTGTGCATGAAGAGGAAGTACATTCACATGAGTATGCTAATTGAAGGGCCGAAACAACCAGGGAATGACATCAATCTATATCTGGGGCTGCTGAAAGAGGAGCTAGACACGCTGTGAAAAACGCCAGCCAATACGTGGGACGCCGCAGGGAAAGAATATTTCCCTATGAGAGCCGCAATGCTCACAACGGTGCACGACTATCTCGGTTACGGATATGTCGCGGGGCAGGTGGTCCACAGATTTTCTGGATGCGTCAGGTGCATGGATGACACAATGTATCGCCAGCTAGATAGAGATCCCGGGTCTTCAAAAACTGTGTTCATGGGACATCGAAGGTGGCTTCGCGATGATGACTCATGGAGAAATCACAAGGATCTGTTCGATGGCGAAACCGAACCCCGAAGACGCCCCCTTATGAGGAGCGGCGAGGAAATATACGAGCTGTTGAAAAATTGGAAAGAGTGCCCACCGCCGGGAAAGGCGCCAGAGCCGGGAAAGAAGCGAAAGGCGCCAGAGCCGCTGCTGAAGGTATGGAAAACGAGGTCTGTTTTCTGGGACTTGCCGTACTGGAAGATCCTCCGTGTGCCTCACAGCCTTGATGTCATGCATATCATGAAGAACGTGTGCGAGAGTCTGCTTGGTACCCTGCTCAACATGCTAGAGAGGACCAAAGATGGACCGAAAGCAAGGGCAGACTTGAAATCAATGGGCATCAGGGAGGAGCTTCACGCTAATAATGATGATGATGATGATGATGATGATGATGATGAGGCAAAGCAGGACACAGAAAGTCATCGCAAAGGCAAAAAAGTCCAAGAAGACCGGAAAGGACTTCCCTCCGGCGTGCTTCACTCTAAGTCAGGAGGAGATCGATCAGTTTTTCACTTGCCTCGTAGGAGTAAAACTTCCTTACGGTTACGCGGGGAAGATAAGCAGATACCTAGACTCAGCGAAGCAGAAGTTTAGCGGGATGAAGTCTCACGACTGTCACGTGCTGATGACGCAGATACTTCCAGTTGCAATCCGTGGGATCATGGACGCGCACGTCCGTGAAACGCTATTTGTCCTATGCAACTTTTTCGACGTCATCTCTCGGAAGTCGGTTGTCGTGAGGCAACTCAGAAGGCTACAGGAAGAGATCGTGGTGATACTATGCGAGCTTGAGATGTACTTCCCGCCCGCATTCTTCGACATTATGGTGCATCTGCTGGTCCATATCGTGGAGGATATCATCCAACTCGGGGCGACGTTCCTGCACAGCAAGATGCCGTTCGAAAGGATGAATGGTGTCATCAAAGGATACGTTCGCAACATGTCACGTCCAGAGGGAAGCATAGCCAGGGGCTTTCTGACCGAAGAGTGCATCTCCTACTGCACGAATTATCTAGGCATCGAGAACCCCGTTGGTCTGCCCGTCAACAGGCACCTCTTCAGGCTCGCAGGATGGGGTCACCATGAGGGTCGCCGCGAAATGCATGTCGACTTCGAGGGTCGACTCGCCGACTTTGAAAGAGCAAACCTAGTCGCGCTACAACACATAGACGTGGTCGATCCTTGGGTCGTAGAGCACAAAAACTTTATTGAAAAGACGTACAATGACCGAGGCCAACAGAGGACGGACGAAGATATAATCAAAGAGCACAACTCATGTTTCACGCGTTGGTTCAAGTAGAAGCTTCTGTCGTACCCTTTACATCAGGATTCTTCTGCGGAAGAACAACTCATATTCGCCTTGTCACAGGGCGCCGAGCACAACCTGATGAGGTATGAGGCGTACGATACCAACGGCTACACATTCTACACCGAGGGAAAGGACATGAAGAGCGATGCTTATCAGAACTCCGGGGTAACGATGGAATCCTACACAGGTAATGACAAGGACAGATACTATGGAAGGATCGAGGAGATCTGGGAGCTGAGCTACACTGGAGAGAAGGTCCCGATGTTCCGCGTCAGATGGGCCAAGAGCGTCATAAAAGAAGACCGATATTTCACCACCATGGTTATACCCGAAGCCGAATCCAAGACCGCGGGCGCAAACGTCACCGCGAAAAATGAGCCATGGGTACTGGCTTCCCAAGTGGACCAATGCTTCTTCATTACCGACCCGCCAAAGCCCAGTCGTGTTGTCGTGAGGAGAGGGAAAAGGAAGATCATCGGAATGGATGGAGTCGCCAATGAGCAAGACTTCGACAAGTACGACAACCCGAAGATGGAACATGACGACGATGATGAAGTACCAGCATACACCACAAGAAGAAGCAGGACCACCCTACCTAAAGGACATCCGTTCAAGAGAAGAACTCCATTTTCGAAAAATAAGGGCAAGAAGATTGTGAACAAATAGCTAGCTAAGATCGATTGTATTTAAATTGTAGCCTTCATTTCTCGATTGTATTTCGACATTTTCAAATTTGATGATGTTTTTTTATATTCAATATGAAAAACTATTGAATATTCATGAGGACACTCGATCTCGATCCCCTCCATCTCGATCGCTATCACCCCTCGCAAGATCCCCCTCGCCGCCGAGCACCCCCCGCACCCTCCCCCGCTCCACCGCCGCCGCCGTCGGCATACTTACCACTAGAACACCTATTCACAAGATTCAACTCCTATTCATAGGCATCTACTTGCAAACATAAAAAAAATACTAGGCACTAGATGTTGTTGTGAGGCACTAGATATTCATAGGCATCTAATTGCAAACATAAAAAAAATACTAGGCATCTATTTGTAAACATAAAAAAAAATACTAGGCACTTCTCAAACCAAGGTGCAACCATCACAAGAAAACAATGCATAGAAAAAAAGGAAAAAAAGGATGGGGGAAGAGGATTCGAACCCGCCACCTCCTCCTAGGAGGCAAAACCCATGCACCACTTCGCTGCTACTTCGGAGGTTAACAACATAGAGAAGGCGCACCTCATATACATGCGCCATTACTATATAAAAAAACATTCTAATGGCGCACCGCTCGGGGTGCGCCATTCCTAAGCCGGCTGCCCTCGCGCCCTCCTCTCTTCTCCCGCGGCCTCCCCCTACCCCCTTTCCACCGCCCAGCAGCGCCCGTCGTCTCCCCGAACCCTAGCTCCGCCACCGCGGAGGGCCACCACCTCCCCAACCTCACCGTCCTCGGCCGCCACCTCAAGTCTCCCTGCAAGACCCACGCCGTCCTCGTCCTCTCCACCAGCGGCGCCCCTTCCTCTGCATCCTGCTACGTGTCCCTGCCAGATCCTCCACGGGCTCGTCGGGCTGGTGAGGTTGCCGGTGTCGGCGATGCTGCCGCAGATCGGTTCGCGCCTCTTCGTCACCTGGGGCATCCTCTGGAGCTTCCCCGAGGTGTGGTCTTCTTCTCCATGGGCCATGCCGCATCTCTCTCTTCTTCTTGCTGCCTGCATACCTCATCCTCTGTTTTCCTTGCTCTGTTTTCTTGGTTTGCTCTGCAGACCAGGACATATATTCTAGTGAGCTCATTGGTCATCAGCTGGTCCATCACCGAGGTATGCATGCCCCTGAATCCTGATAATCTAGGAATTACAGTTCTTCAAATTAACTGTGTTAGGATTGAGATGCGATGCACCATCTTACTGAAAAATGTGCTCCTGGTATAATGCAATGCCATGATGATTTTCACATATGGATGTTGCCAAGTTGAAACTTGTGACCGGAATTTCACACAAAAATTTCTGCAGCTTAATTCACTGTAGTGTTAGTATTACACCACGGAAGGTGTGTATCACCAGGGTGGTGCTAAGTCAACTAGAACCGTGTATAATGTGTATAATGCTGCTAAATCATTGGGTAATGTGTATAATGCTGCTAAATCATTGGGTTTGATGGTACCTCTCGGGCGGTATCCACGCTTAACCTGCGGAGGTCAGCATCTGTTCCAGTAACAGTGGTACCTTTGGCTGCAGCTGACTTCTTATGAGATGAATTGGAGACAGGTGATTTTGGAGTTACTCGCACATAGCTAAATCCTAGTCCACGGCCAGATGGACCACCAACACCAGTAATTTCTAGTCTTTAAATATTCTCTCTGTCCTACATACACCCAAGAAAATTAGATTAGAACAGTTGAGCTGAATTCACACACCAATAGACAAGGAACAGCAATAATGTACTATACTTTCATTCATTAAAAGGAGCATACAAACTTGCACTTAAAACATGCATACATGAACCATCTAACTAGAGCTGCCACTGATACAGGCAAGAAATACAATACTCATCTGTAGCACCCAGATCAAAAAAAAACTCTCGAACACCCGTCTGTCAGGATAGAGTTTGTCATGGTGTTTCTGTGGTGTATACCGCTCGAGCTCACAGGGATCCCTCCATCCCACTCTCCCATTTCGTTATTTCCCTTTCTATATTCCCTCACCATCTATTTTCACCTCTACCCTGTACCTACTAGGTATGAAAATACCCGCTCAGCATAACAGCTTTAGTGGGCAAATCTGAATAACATGCGTGTATAATGTGTATAATGCTGCTAAATCATTGTTATACACATTAAGCACCGTTGTACTGCATCTGTTCTGCACCCGTATCAATTGAATCCACTAGATCCGTGTAAATCTCTGTTTTACTCTTTTGCTAAGTTGTAGTGCATCCAGATGTTAGCCTGACAGTCGACTTGTTGCACAAATATGCTTAATTTGAACTGGAATTGATCCTAACAGTTAGATTATTGCCTTCCAGGTTCAATGTTTCATTGTTGCTATATGCCGTTGTTGTTAGTTAATTCTGAGCTGCCGATTTTCTGTTTGTCATTTGATTTAGATTTTCTGCATCTAATATGTCCTCGGAATAAACCTGTACCCCCTTCTACTACTAGGCTGGTGCCCTCGTGGCAGGGCAAAATAATATTTGGTGAATAAATTTGTGATATCGCAATCAGCGATTTCACTACAGATAAAGGATGTTCTCATTTGCTTTGTGGCTTCAACATAATAGAAGTACTGGTATTTTATATGAAAGCCGATAATGCGAACGAATAGCATCTTACAGAGCGTCAGATCAATCAAGGGGAAAACTGTGATTCCGATTTTGGATAGGTGAACAAGGACATGTGTTTGCTTTCATGCTCATCTCTCTAATCCATGAAAACCTTGGTGGATAAGAATGAGTTGATGGCATCCGAATTGTGTGTATAGTTATATCAACTGTCAACTGTAAATACCTCTGCTCCTTGCAAATAAATTTAATAACTTATGTAGCAGTATGGTTTATACTTGTCACGTGCACATGCCGATGTTTACAGCTTGATGAATAAATTTACTCGCGGAAGCGAAGGCAATATTAACACTGAGCTATGTATGTGTATATGCAGCCAAGACAAGTAGCGATCCACTACGACGACCCCATTCGCTGCAGGTGTTCTTTCTTTCCTTCTACAGTACAGCAGTAGTAGTACTATCTTGTTTGTACAGTATGATTTTTTTTGCTGTCTCCATTCACTGCTCTCTCAAACGTTCAGCATATTCGATTTTATACAGTAAAATTCTGGAAATAATCATGTGTACAGATTGCTGCATGCATGACCTCATAATCAGGTACTAGCTCTATACATAATATAATAGCGTATTCGATTTTATACTAGAGTACATTACATGTGAATTGAGGTGTAGATTAAATGTGACCTGGTTTTTGTTGAACAGATATGGTCCCCTTAGTGTTGGGCCTGCTATTGTAGGTTCTTGTTATTTGCTGCATCAGTGATCAGTCCATGGTCTCATGCTGAATCCTTTGATTGTTCTTGATCCATGATCTGCCTTATGGTTGTGTCAGTCTCTGTTTTACTCTTTTGCTAAGTTGTAGTGCATCCAGATGTTAGCATTGTGGTGCTAGTTTGCTGGGTTTTGTTTCCGACCATCGTGTCGTGATGATTTTGCAGGTACCCCAAGAGGCCCTTGAGTTTGCCGGAATGTCGATTAACTTCCGTTCCGGCAAATTCGGGTACTCCATATGTCCTATTTTCAGCAAAGGTCATGCTGAAATTTTCCGTGAATTTTAGCATGACTTTGCTAAATATAGGACATGTGGGGTACTTGCGACTAATGCATGGGCCGGGGTATCTTAGTACTTAATTAAGTAGGATCAACTGCCCCTTTATTCTTGCTGCATTAAACCATAGGTGGCAAGAGAGCCGTGATTAGGCCCAACTTCCCTTTTCTTGATAGGGTATATTATTAGAAGATACCCATATATATCAGTCAACCTAGGTTGCCTCGGCATTGATAAACCCTAAATGATGAAAAATTAACTTGGCATTTAGGGTGCCTCAGCGTCGACAAACCCTAAATTATAAAACCTTGGCTTTTAGGGTGCCTCGGTGTCGATAAAAACCTAAATGATGAAAGCTTAGGCTTTTAGGGTGCCTCGGCGTCGACAAACCCTAAATGATAAAAGCTTAGCTTTTAGGATGCCTCAGTGTCGACAAACCCTAAATGATGAGACCATGATCTTGATCCTTGCCAATAACCAACTATTTGACCAAACTTTTTTCCTATTTAGTGCAAAACATAGCCCACAACGATGAGGCCGGCGGTTCGGGCAAGCCATTCTGGGAGCTGTCCCAGGAGATGGAGGAAGAACCTCACCGCTATGAGGACGCCGCGGAAGACACCGATCCCGAGTACACAATCCCTAGTGGCGTCGGGGATGACACCACTGATGGTGCCGCCGAGGATGCCACCACTGATGATGGCAGCGCACGCACAGATGGCAGCCAATCGAAGAGGCAACGGAAGGTCCGGCGCCCGAACGTGCTCAACACCGTAAAGGAGGAATTTACTGAAGTGAACTCCGACGGGTATCCAACGGCGCCCAAAGAAATAGTCAAGGGGTACGCGGTTCAGCTCGGGTGCATTCTCCGGAGCACTGTGTCGATCAACACCGAGAACCTAAGGCATAAGGACCGAGGGAATTTGTGCAACCTCCTCTTCACGAAGCTGCACGAAGGATACAAGTTCCCCGGTGATGTCGCAAACACACGCCTCTCAAGGAATAAAGTGAACAGTGCCGCGCTCACGAAGATGAGCAAGGCCCTGTCTACTTGGAGAAGCGTGGTGAAGAGAATGATTGACAAAGGTGATAGTTATGAGAAGATCAAGGCGAAAAATCCTTCGATCAGCGAAGATGACTACAAGGAGTTCAAGATCAAGTGCAAGAGCAAGGCAACCGCGGAATCAAGTTAATGGGGGAAAGAAATGCGGGAGTTGAACTTAGGGGTCCACCAACTCTGTCCCGGCGGTTACAGAGTGGCGGAACCTATATGGGACAAGGAGGACGCGGAGCGTGCCGAACAAGGCCTACCACCCCGCTTCGAGAAATACGGTGACAAGCAGACTAGGAACTATGTCAGGGCCCGGTGCAAGGCGGACCCAGTAACAAAGGAGCTTACCACGGATGCGAAGACCAGGGCGCTTGAGCGTGTTCTGGAAAGGAATACACCCCATGTAATTAGCTCCATATGTTTGCATTCTAATTAATGAAGCCAAATTTCTAAATGGTTCATTCCTTCCGCAGGACACTGAAAGCAGTAGCGTGGGGTCGTCTCAGAGCTCCCATTGGGACACCAATTTAAATAGGGCGTTTAACATAATGAAAAACAAGGATAAGTCCACTAAGCCGTCGTCAGCTGGTCGTGTGGCCGGCAAAGGCTTGTCCATGAAATGGTCGTCATACTATAACGATGGTGGGCGAAAGGAGAGAAATACCAACTTGGAAAGTCAGTCACGCGAGGTTGAAGAACTCAAGGCAAAAGTGGCGCGGATTCCGGAGATGGTCCAAGAGCTAGTGCAACACCAAGTGGGAGGGGTGATCACCGCCATTGTGCCTACCTTGATTGAGAGGCTGCAGGCGTGGATTGCGGGCGGCCAACAGGGGCCGCCCCTGATTCCCAGCTTCACGGCCAGCAACTCGCACAACGCGCAGGCGACGCCATTGGTGTCTCCGGCGCCGGCGCCATTGGTGTCTCCGGCGCCGGCCGGCACCTCGGCAGCAAGCAGCCCCTCCGTCACTTGCACGCCCGCCGTTGGCGGTGCCTCGACATTAGCCAAGCTCGACACCATCACGGTAACTAAGCCTCTCTTGGCCGATGACTTCATCTCCTTGCCTTTGACCGGGCATCCCCTGACGCCCTACATGTTTTCGCAGGGCGCCGGCGCCGACGTTCCATGCACTCTCCTGCACTTCATGGGCGGCGAGTTGATCGATGTCGCCAAGGGCAGAATCATTCAACCGGGCAACCCCATGTTCCACGGTAAACCGATGCCACCCACCACGTATAGGGTTCAACTGGTTCGGGTGCTGCCAGGCTGCGACGACTTGTTACCTCCGTTCCACCCCGCTGGGGCCGACAAAGATGATGTGATGACCCTCAGCGCCTGCTTAAGCTGGCCCTTGCTTTTGTCGAAGAGCGAGATTCGTTTGGGGGGCGGGGGACACCACCCCACAGACAACACCGCTAGTCGTGTCGGCGCCAAGCCATGGCAAGACCGCCGCAACGCTACCGGACATGCATATGGCACAGGATCCGGGCATGCATATGGCACAGGATCCGGACGACGACGATGACGACGATGGTACATTTACCAAGGTCGATAAGTACTTTGCGGAACATGGGAACGGTGAGGAATTCTTGGGGCCTCCTTCTCAAGAACCCAACCCTGCAAAAGATGAGCGCGATCTAGATGGTACCGCGGAGAAACCCAATTGCAACAGGCGTTGTCTGGCGTTTAGTTTTGAGGAGACGCCTCCAGCTGCCGCCTTCACCGAGCCTCAGATAGCAGAGGTGTGAAATATTATCAGCCCCAACACACTCAAGAAGGTAGTCTCTGAGCAGATGAACACGATCCCATTACATCAGCAGAAGAAGGGACGGAAAAGAAAGACTAACAAGGGTGCGAGCCAGCCGGCACTTAGTACGATCCGTGCTCTGGACGGGCCACCTTCACCTAAGGATATCTGGAGGAGGGTGCATGTGGCGGGTAGGCCGATGCTACCGACTAATCTGCTCAATGCTGCAACTGGTGCTATGCGGAGTCTGCATGAGAGTGTTCTTTGTTTGGAGAAGCGGCGTCTCTCCGAGAATAATGTGGCATACCCGGTTTTCGTGGCCAAGGTGCCAGAGGGCAAGGGCTTTGTCGATAGCGCCATCGGGGGTATGATCGTCCTTCGGTTTGCTGACATCTTCGCTATGTTTAACCTTCATCCGCTGCACTACACCTTCGTTTGGCTATTTTCGCTGAGTATGGAGATGCGGATCATTAGAGACAAGACCCCGGACCTAGTGATAATCGACCCCTTCTATATGCGTGCCAAGATCTTGGACAACGCTGGGGACCGGCAAGTCGCGAGTTCATACCTCGAAGGCGTCATTCTGGCAAACTCAGAAAAGGATAACTTCCTCGTGCCTTACTTTCCCTGATAAGTTATCCCCTCATCGCCCCGTAACATATGATTTCTTAGATTTTGATCGTCCTTTTTTTCTAACATTCCGTGTTTTGTGCAGTGACACACGTTGCACACTCATCCTCTTAAGCCTGAAATATTCCACGGCCACGTATTTCGACTCGGACTGTCAGTCAAAAAAAGACTACACAAATATCAAGAAAGTTCTTGATGAAGCTCTTCCCGGCTACGCCATATCTGGAGGCACCTTCAGTAGGACAAGTCTCAGGCACGACAAGCACGTGTTCACCCACAATACGACGTTCGCCTGCGTCAAGCAGCCGCCTAGCAGTCAGAAGGATGCCTACTACGCCCTCCATCACATGCGGGTGATCATACGGGACAGTAATCACCTTCGGCTACCAAATAATCTCAAAGATTGGGCCGCACGCTTGTCGGCAATCCAGGATGCGGACATGAGACAAGAATTCTTTCGCATCCAGTCGGAGTTTGCGGAAATCATCCATCAAGATGTCCTCCGTACCTCGGGGCAGTTCTACCTCAGATCTCCGCTGTCCAATAGTTAGATAGATACAATGCTACAAATGCAGGCTGACAACGACCGCAATTTCATGACCATCACGAAAGACGGCGGCTTCATCCACGTTCCCGTGAATCAGTACTAATTCATGTTGCAATGTTAAACTTTAATGAACTTGTATGTCTCTTTGGTTTGGACAGTCGTTCAACTTATATATAATCGATGCTATTTATTAGTAGGACCATGAATCGTGTTGTTATAGTTGTAATAGTAAACTTTAATGAACTTGTATGTCTCTGTGAATTGGTACTAACGTTTTGTTTGGCTAGTGCATAGAGATGCCGTCGTATGTCGTGTACAAGGGTAAGGTTCCCGGAGTCTACGACGACTGGGAGGAGTGTCGGAGACAGGTTCACCGATTCAGCGGTAACAGTTACAAAGGGTACACCACAAGGGCGGAGGCGGAAGTTAGATACGCGCGCTATCTAGCGGGAGAGAGGAGGGAGCGTTGGAGGAACCGGATGAAGACCAGTTTCATTGCGATTATGCTCATCGTGATGACCGCATCTCTCTTCTACGTGATGGTAGTTTCGATGGTCGATATCGACTTGTAATGTGAAGACAAACTCGCTACTCACGGTCTCGAGACTTGTAATGTTCTAACTTTGTTCGGTATTTTAAATTCAGAGACTAATATGATGAATTGTATTCGGAGACTAATCTTCTATTGTATTCGATAAATCTGTTGTTTATATGTTGTGCTATCTATATTCTGTGCAATAATATATTTTGTAATCTGTGCAAATATCAGAAAAAATAAAATAAATACCTAATATTCATACTAGTGGCGCATCACTCAGCACACTAGTGGTGCATCACTCAGCACACTAGTGCGCCATTAGTATGGGTAAATATGGCCCTGGGAGGCATACTAATGGTGCACCATAAGCTATACTAATGGCGCACCAGGATCTATACTAATGGCGCACCGGGATCTATACTAATGGCGCACCGGGATCTATACTAATGGCGCACTACTTGGTGCGCCATTAGTATACCAGATACTAATGGCGCACCGTGAGCAATACTAATGGCGCACTGCCTGGTGTGCCATTAGTATACCAGATACTAATGGCGCACTTGTGGTGCGCCATTAGTAAAAAAATCTAATGGCGTGATGCTAGTGGCGCACCTATAGTGCGCCATTAGTAGCCAAAATAGGTGGGCCATTAGCAAGCCTTTTCCTAGTAGTGCAAGCTGGGAAAAATAATTATGTCCATGATGCTGCGCTAGGAGATGAACCACCTGCTACATCTGACCAAGATGTTTTGAACGCTTGGCAATCGCGTAAGGAGGACTACTCAGTAGTTCAATGTGCAGTCTTGTATGGGTTAGAACCGGGACTTCAACGGCTCAAAGCGTCATGGAGCATATGAGATGTTCTAGGAGTTGAAGTTTATCTTTCAGAAGAACGCCCGGATCAAGAGGTATGAGACCTCCGATAAATTCTATGCTTGCAAGATGGAGGAGAATTTGTCTGTCAATGAACATGTGCTCAAAATGTGTGGGTACTCAAACCGTCTAGCTGAGTTGGGGATTGAACTCCCGCAAGAGGCTATCACTGACAGAATTCTTCAATCACTACCACCTAGCTATAAGAGCTTTCTGTTGAACTATAACATGCAAGGGATGAACAAGTCACCCGGCGAGTTATTCGCGATGCTGAAAGTCGCAGAGTCAGAACTCCAGAAAGAGCATCAAGTGTTGATGGTCAATAAGACCACTGGTTTCAAGAGAAACGACAAAGGCAAGAAGGGTAACTCCAAGAAGAGCGGAAAAACTGTTGCCAATCCGACGAAGAAACCCTAGGCTGGACCTAAGCCAGAAATAGAGTGCTATTATTGCATGGGGATGGGTTACTGGAAGCGCAACTGCCCCAAGTATTTGGCTGATAGGAAGGCAGCCAACGTAAAATCAGGTATATGTGATATACATGTTATTGATGTCTACTTAACCAACTCTCGTAGTAGTGCGTGGGTATTTGATACCGGTTATGTTGCTCATATTTGCAACTCGAAGCAGGAACTACGGAATAAACGAAGGCTGACAAAGGATAAAGTAACGATGCGCGTGGGAAATGGTTCCAAGGTTGATGCAATCGCCATCGGCACAGTCTCACTTCAATTACCATCAGGATTAGTTATGAACTTAAATAATTGTTATTTAGTGCATGTGTTAAGCATGAACATTATTTCTGAATCTTATTTATTGCGAGACGGTTACACATTTAAGTCAGAGAATAATGGTTGTTCTATTTTTACGAGTAATATCTTTTACGGTCATGCACCCAATGTGAGGGGTTTGTTCATATTGAATCTTGATTGTGCTGACACACATATACATAACATTGAGACCAAAATATGTAGAGTTAACAATGATAGCGCCACATTTTTGTGGCACTGCCCCTTAGGTCATATTGGAGTAAAGCGCATGAAGAAACTCCATACCAATGGACCTTTTGAGTCACTTGATTTTGAATCACTTGACACGTGCGAACCATACCTCATGGGCAAGATGACTAAGACTCCGTTCTCCGAAACAATGGAGCGTGCAAGTGACTTATTGGAGATCATACATACTGATGTGTGCGGTCCAATGAGTGTGGAGGCGCGCGGCGGATATCGTTATTTTCTCACCTTCACTGATGATTTGAATAGGTATGGATATATCTGCTTGATGAAGCACAAGTCTGAAACGTTTGAGAAGTTCAAGCAATTTCAGAGTGAAGTTGGAAATCATCGTCACAAGAAGATCAAGTTCCTACATTCTGATCTAGGGGCGAATATCTGGGTTTCGAGTTTGGTGCTCACTTATGACAATGTGGAATCGTTTCACAGTTAACACCGCCTGGAACACCACAGCGTAATCGTGTGTCCGAACGTCGTAATCGTACTTTGTTAGATATGGTGCGATCTATGATGTCTCCTACCGATTTGCCGTTATCGTTTTGGGGTTATGCATTGGAGACAGCTGCATTCACTTTAAATATGGCACCGTCAAAATCTGTCGAGACGACACCATATGAGTTATGGTATGGCAAGAGGCCAAAGTTGTCGTTTCTTCAATTTTGGGGATGCGATGCTTATCTCAAAAAGCTTCAGCCTGAAAAGCTGGAACCCAAAGCGGAAAAATGCGTCTTCATAGGTTACCCAAAGGAGACAGTTGGTATACCTTCTATCTCAAATTCGAGGGCAAAGTGTTTGTTGCTAAGAATGGAGCTTTTCTTGAGAAGAAGTTTCTCTCGAAAGAATTGAGTGGGAGGAAGATAGAACTTGATGAGGTTGTAGAACCTCTGCTCCCTCTAGATGGTGGTGCAGGGCAGGGGAAACCTCTGTCGAGGCAACACCGGTAGAGGAGGAAGCTAATGATGATGATCATGAAGCTTAGGATCAAGTTATTATCGGACCTCGCAGGTCGAAAAGATGACATACTGCTCCTGAGTGGTGCGATAATCCTCTTATCTATCATGTTGTTAGACAACAATGAAGCTGCGAATTATGAAGAAGCAATGGTGGGCCCGGATTCCAACAAATGGCTGGAGGCCATGAAGTCCGAGATAGGATCTATGTATGAAAATAAAGTGTGGACTTTAGAAGTATTACCTCAAGGTCGCAAGGCTATTCAGAACAAATGGATCTTTAAGAAGAAGAGGACGCAGACGGTAATGTGATGAGACAAACCGTTTTTCATAAGTTATTCAGACGGTAATGGATCTTTATAAAGATCGACTTGTGGCAAAGGGTTTTTCACAAGTTCAAGGAGTTGACTATGATGAGACATTCTCGCCAGTCCGTCTGAATCATGTTAGCAATAGTTGCGTTTTTTGATTATGAAATCTAGCAGATGGATGTAAAAACGGCGTTCCTTAACGGTTTTCTTAAGGAAAAGTTGTATATGATGCAACCCGAAGGTTTTGTCAATCCAAAGAATGCGAACAAAGTATGCAAGCTCCAGTGATCCATTTGTGGACTGGTGCAAGCATCTCGGAGTTGGAATAAACGCTTTGATGAGGTGATCAAAGCATTTGGGTTTATACAAGTTGTTGGGGAATCTTGTATTTACAAGAAAGTGAGTGGGAGCTCTGTAGCGTTTCTAATATTATATGTGGATGACATATTGCTGATTGGAAACAATGTGGAGTTTTTAGAGAGTGTAAAGTATTACTTGAACAAATGTTTTTCAATGAAAGACCTAGGAGAAGCTGCTTACATATTAGGCATTAAGATCTATAGGGATAGATCGAGGCGCCTAATAGGACTTTCACAAAGCACATACCTTGATAAAGTTTTGAAGAAGTTCAAAATGAAGCAGTCCAAGAAGGGGTTCTTGCCAGTATTACAAGGTATAAAGTTGAGTAAGACTCAGTGTCCAGTAACTGCGGAAGATAGAGAAAAGGTGAGTACCGTCCCCTATGCTTCAGCCATAGGGTCTATCATGTATGCAATGTTGTGCACTAGACCAGACGTCAGGCTGGCCATAAGTATGGTAGGCTGGTTTCAAAGTAATCCAGGAGTGGATCACTAGACGGCGGTCAATAATATTCTGAAGTACCTGAAAAGGACTAAGGAAATGTTTCTCGTTTATGAAGGTGACGAAGAGCTCGTCGTAAAGGTTTACGTCGATGCAAGCTTTGACACTGATCCGGATGACTCTAAGTCTCAAACCGAATATGTATTTATTCTTAATGGGGGTGCGGTAAGCTGGTGCAGTTCCAAGCAAAGCATCATAGCAGATTCTAGATATGAAACGGAGTACATGGCTGCCTCGGAGGCAGCTAAGAAGGGTGTCTGGATGAAGCAGTTCATGATGAATCTTGGAGTGGTGCCGAGCGCACTAAATCCAATAACTCTCTTTCATGACAACACTCGCGACATTGCTTTAGCAAAGGAACTAATGTTTCACAAGAAGACCAGACACATCAAACGAAGCTTCAACCTCATCCGCGACTACATCGAAGGAGAGGACGTAAATATTTGCAAAGTGCACACGGATCTGAGTGTAGGAGATCCGCTGACTAAACCTCTTCCACGAGCGTAGCATGATCAACACCAGAACTGTATGGGTGTTCAATTCATTCCAATGTAAATCGCATAGCAATGTGAGACTAGATTATTGACTCTAGTGCAAGTGGGAGACTATTGGAAATATGCTCTAGAGGCAATGATAAAATAGTTATTATTATATTTCCCGTTTCAAGATAATCGTTTATTATCCATGCTATAATTTTATTGAATGAAAGAATAGATACATGTGTGGATATATAGACAAAACAATGTCCCTAGTAAGCCTCTAGTTGGCTAGCGAGTTGATCAAGGATAGTTAAGGTTTTCTGACCATATGCAAGTGTTGTTACTTGATAACTGGATCACATCATTAGGAGAATGATGTGATGGAAAAGACCCAAACTATGAACGTAGCAATTAAAAGTGTCATTTTGTTGCTATTGTTTTTTGCGTGTCAAGTATTCATTCCTATAACCATGAGATCATGTAACTCACTGACACCGGAGGAATACCTTGTGTTTATCAAACGTCACAATGTTACTGGGTGACTATAAAGGTGCTCTACAGGTATCTCCGAAGGTGTCCATTGAGTTATCATGGATCAAGACTGGGATTTGTCACTCCGTTTGACGGAGACGTATCTCGGGGCCCACTCGGTAATATAACATCACGTATAAGCCTGGCAAGCAATGTGACTCAACTGTAAGTCGTGGGATCTTGTATTACGGAACGATTAAAGAGACTTGTCGGTAACGAGATTGAAATAGGTATAGAGATACCGACGATCAAATCTCGGGAAAGTAACATACCGAAGGACAAAGGAAATGTTATACGGGATTATATGAATCCTTGGCACAGAGGTTCAACCGATAAGATCTTCTTAGAATATGTAGGATCCAATATGGATATCCAGGTCCCTCTATTGGATATTGACCGAGGAGTGTCTCGGGCCATGTCTGCATAGTTCTCGAACCCTCAGGGTCTGCACACTTAAGGTTCGGTGACGTTTTTAGTATAGTTAAGTTATAGGTGTTGGTGACTGAAGGTTGTTTGGAGTCTCGGATTAGATCATGGATGTCACGAGGGTTTCTGGAATGGTCCGGAAATGAAGATTGATATATAGGATGCTTTCATTTGGTCACCTGAAAGATTTCGGGCATTACCGACAGTGTACCGGGAGTGACGAATGGGTTCCGGGTATTCACCGGGAGGGGCCCACCCACCCGTGAATGAGCCCAATAGTCTTAGGGTGGCGCAACAGCCCTTAGTGGGATGGTGAGGCCAGCCCAAGTGGGCTATGGAGCCAAGGAAAGAAAAACCGAAAAAAAAAGAAAAAAAAAGAGAGGGAGGTGGGAAGGAAGGAGTGGACTCCTCCTCATCAAAACCGAATTGGAGTGGGAGTCCATCTCCTCCTTCGACCGGCGCCCTAGGGGCTCTCTTCAGCCCCAAGGCTAGCCCCTCCCCTCCTCCTATATATACTAGAGGTTTTAGGGTTTTTGAGACACAAGTTTGCCACGTTCAACTCAAACCTATACCTCGTAGTTCTTCCTCTAGATCGAATTTCTGCGGAGCTCGGGCGGAGCCTGCAGGAATAGATCATCACCATTACTGGCGTGCCGTCACGCTGCCGGAGAACTCATCTACTTCCCCGTCTCTCTTGCTGGATCAAGAAGGCGGAGATCGTCATCGAGCTGTACGTGTGCTGAACGCGGAGGTGCCATCCGTTCGGTGCTAGATCGGGACGGATCGTGGGACGATGGTGATTTGAATCACGAAGATGTACCATTACATCAACCACGTTTCTTAACGCTTCCCGCTTAGCGATCTACAAGGGTAGCTGGATCCGATCTCCCTCTCGTAGATGAACATCACCATGACAGGTCTTCGTGTGCGTAGGAATTTTTTTATTTCCCATGCAACGTTCCCCAACACATACATATCCAATACTATTCTAGCGTCAACGAACGTTAAGCTTGCGAACCCTATGGGTTCGAGAATCACGTACGCATGACCAATACACCCAGGGCCGGTCCTAAGATTTTGGGGGCCCAGGGCAAGACTAAAATTTGGGGCCCATACTATAAGTATCTTGACAGTACAAAAATGAATACAAGTATATAGGTATATTACCAATAAAACTTAAATGCATCTAAAATCAGTATGCATATCACATAATTTATACATATTACATTAAACATTTTTTTCTAACGTTCCTTCATGCAATGTTAGTTATGATGCGATCGATGTCAATATCATCCAATAATTTCTTCTTGATGCATAATGTTTTCAAACCATTTAACTTCTGTTGGGTCTTGTCAAACCATTTAACTTGTGCTTAGTTAGTGTTAACCTCGGATAGTCAATAATTTCAATTTTCAATGCCTTCTTTCAACAGTTGTAATAGTCACATGCACAATAAATAAGATGTGATAAGCAATACATAAATAAGATGTGCCTGATGGAAGGGGTCAATGAGTTCCTTTTTTGGATGTGCACGTACTAACTAGGAATGAATGTGAAGGATCAATTTGTTCCTTATTTTTCGACGTGCACGTACAAGCTAGGAACATATCGATCGTTGGCTTGTTGTATGCATACGTTTGCCGCGTGAGGCCCACCCATACATCCCATAGAAAAAAATTATCACATAAAATATGTTGGGCCAAAGCCTACTTGTATACCTTGTGGAGGCCCCCCTTGATTTAGGGGGCCCGAGGCGGCCGCCCCCAGCCCCCCCCCCCCACATGGTCGGCCCTAGATACACCTCTCGAGTCAATAATCAATAGCGGGACCTGGATGCTGATATTGGTTACTACATATTCCACCAAGATCTTTACTGATCGAAGCACGATCTCGAGGATTTGGTTAATCCCGTATGCAGTTCCATTTGTTCGGTGATATGTTACTTGCGTGAGATTCGATAGTCGGTATCTCCATACCTAGTTCAATCTCGTTGCCAATGATACGTCTCCAATGTATCTATAATTTTTTATTGTTCCATGTTGTTATATTATCATTATTGGATGTTTTATAATCATTTTATAGCAATTTTATATCAGTTTTTAGGACTAACCCCTTGGCATAGTGCCTAGTGCTAGTCGTTGTTTTTTCCGTCGCAGAAAATCCATATCAGATGAGGTCCAATTGCCACGAAACTTTACATAGATTTTTTTGTACCAGAAGAAAACTTGGTAATCAAGAATGAGGAGCAGACGAGGCCCACGGGCTCCACTAGACATTAGGGCGAGCTAGAGGCCCCTGGGGTGGCCTGGTGTCTAGTGGGGCCCTAAGGAACTTTCTCCACCGCTTTTGAGCTCTATAAATACCCTGATATTCAGCAAACCCTAGACGAGTCGACGAAAAATCATTTTAGCCGCCGCAAGTTCCAGAGCCACGAAATCTAATCTAGAGCACGTTCCAGAGAGGAACACAATCATGGAGGGGTTCACCATCCTCATTGGTGCTCCTCCAATGATGCGTGCGTAGTTCATATCAGACCTATGGGCCCATAGTTAGTAGATCAATGGCTTTCTCTCTCATTTTTTTTCTCAGTACAATGGTCTGTTGGAGATCCATATGATGTAACTCTTTCTTTTGCGGTGTTTTTGTTTGGATCCGATTAATTGTGATTTTATGATCAGATCTATGAAAACATATTCATGCTTGATTATTATACCCTCGTATTTCTTCTTCGATATTTGGTTTTGTCTGGCCAACTTGATATTTTATCTTGCAATAGGAAGAGGTGCTTTGTGATGGGTTCGATCTTGCGGTGCTCAATCTCAGTAACAGAAAGAGACATGACATGCATGTATCGTTGCTATAAAGGATAAAACGATGGGGTCTATTCCTACATGAATAGATCTTGTCGACATCATGCCATTGATCTTAAGGCATTACCCCGTTTCTCTATGAACTCAATACACTAGATGCGTGTTGGATATAGGTCGATGTGTGAAGTAATAGAAGTAGATGCAGGCAGAAGTCGGTCTACTTGTATTGGACGTGATGCCTATATACATGATCATTGTCTTGAATATCGTCATAGTTATTTGCTCTTCTACCAATTGCCCAACAATAATTCGTCTACCCACCGCTTGCTACTTTCTCGAGAGAAGCCACTAGTGAAACCTATGGCCCCCGGGTCTACTTCACACCATCTATTTGCAATCTCTACTTTGCTATTTGCTTTTCTACTTTATTTGCTCTTTCATTTTCAGATCAACATTATCAAAAAAAGGCAAAAATACCTTGTTGTGTTCTATTTGCTATGACTCCTAATTGCATCTATCAATTTATCCTTACTTTACCGAGGAGGGATCGACAACCCCTCTACGCGTTGAGTTGCGAGGATTTGCTATTTGTGTGCAGGTGCTGCTTACATAGTCTTCTGGATCTTCCTACTAGATTGATACCTTGGTTTCTAAATTGAGGTAAATACTTACCATGGTTGTGCTACATCACCCTTTAAGCTTGCAGGGAAAACCAACGCACTTGCGAAGACCGTGAGCCGACAAGTCATTTTACTTGTTCCGTAACACAAGATCCCACAACTAACTCAGTAGTCACATTGCTTGCAAGATTCTTGTGTTGTTGTATTATCGAGTGGGCTTAGAGATATGCCTTTGTCATACAGAGTGACAAATCCCAGTCTTGATCCATGGCAATCAAACAAACACCTTCGAAGATACTTGTAGAGCACCTTTATGGTCATTTGATTATGAAGTGACGTTTGGATAAACACTAAGTATTCCTCTGGTGTTAGGGAGTTGCACTACCTCATGGTCTAAGGAACAAATACTTGACAGAATGAATGTTTTAGCAGACACTAGGTGAAACGATCATATGCTAAGCTTATGGTTTGGTCTCGTCCATCACATCATTCTCCTAATGATGTGATCCCGTTATCAAATGACAAGTCATGTATAGAGTTAAGAAACCTTAACCAACTTTGATCAACGAGCTAGTCTAGTAGAGGCTTACTAGGGACATGGTGTTGTTTATGTATCCACACATGTATTTTAGTTTTTGTTCGATACAATTCTAGCATGGGTAATAAAAATTTATCATAAACAAGGAAATATGAGAATAACCAATTTATTATTGCCTCTAGGGCCACATCTCATACGTCCAAAATCACTAGTAGAAAATGGCCCATTTGTCCCGGTTCCAGAGGCCCATTAGCCCCGGTTCTTGAACCGGGACTAAATGGTCGGGACTAATTAAAGCCCAAAAGCTGTAGTCCCGGTTCACTAACGAACCGGTTCCGAATGGTCTCCACGTGGCCGCTGCGGCGAGCCCGACAGGAGGTTCTTTAGTCTCGGTTGGTCAAACCAACCGGGACACGCATCAGCATCTCGCCGCAACTAGGGTTTTTGTTTATTTGAATGGGGGGAGGGGGTGGGTTTGGGGGGCGGGGGGTTGGGGTGTTAATTTAGTGGTTTCATATTGTGTTAGCTAGCTAATAGAGAGAAGTGTCCTCTGTTTCTCCATGCTTGGTCGGACAACAAGTTTTCGTATATCTATCCGACGCTATTACATATATACAATATAGCATCTTTTTCAAATTAACCCAAAACATCATCTAATTAAGATCCAATGGCAAATCAACATGACATTCTCCATTTTTAGGTATGACATGGTCAACAAACAATCCCACCAATTCCTCTTGAATTGCTCGTATGCGATCATATGGTAGGAGTTGATCCTGCATCTCGCGGATCTAATTTAAAGAAGGGGGTCAATACATGCATATATATGAATAAAACTCAACACAATTATGAATATTATTTATGTACTTGGAATTGTTTCTCACATAAGACCCGCTCAGAGGTCGAGTGGCGAATGAACTCACATACGTATTATGCACATGAAACAGTGCCTTCTTTCTGGTACATACACTTTACGAGAATAGAGTTCAATCAAACTGATAACCAAGCATGGTAATGATATATTGATGAAAATTTGAATCAATTAGAGATGCGCAGAACTAGCTAGTACTACTTACTTTGGGGTGCGTAAATCACAACTCTTTGTTTAGACCGGGAACCATATTGGCGAAATTCGTCCAAACCCTGCTAGGCAAAGAAAATGATTACTTGATATCAGGAAATTAATGAAAGTTGCATGCCGATATGGTCTTGGTATATTGACTGAACTTACTTCTTGAGCATTGCAGTAATGTCCTCATAATCCTCTTCGGCTTTATGTCTCGAGTCTAAGACATTTACTACTGCCCTGCCAACATTAATGGATAGCAGAATAAAGTGGTCTCTGCGCACGCATATATAACTCATCAATTACATTACTTAATTAACCTGGAGTAAGCGAAACCGAGTTTATAGAGACGACAACAACACTCACTTGAAGTTGTAAGGAAAGATTATTTCCACTTTTTTTATGTATAAGGAACCAGTTTAGCAAGTTCTCCTTGGCCTCTTTGATTGAGTTTCGTACCATCAATTCATTTACGCCATCTAGGCTAATGAACCCAACGTCGACGATTCCTGCTTTTTTTAATTCGACGATCTTCAATCTGCATAATATATATAGTGAGGATAATTATATATACATGCAATGAACGAGCTGAACTAGAGACTTGACTATAGAAGTAATACTTACAGACAGTAGGAAGCTATGAGTTGTTTGTCGAGGGCCAGTTGATTGTATAACTAAAATAACTCCTCAAATTTAACAGTAATCATGGGAAGTCCAATGAATTCATGCTGTGGTTTCACTACCACATACATAGCTTTTTTCCCAGACTCCATGCAGGTTTAAACGTACCACTCATGCAATCCGTGCGTCAACGTTGTTAGAGCGGGATGACCAGGTTTGACGAGAGGCTTCCCATGCACGTATTTATATTGTTCTTTTGTTACATCAACCCCCTACTAATCATCAGGATTGGTATCGGGCACATCTCCGGATGATTAGCGACGACGATATGGAGCTCGGGAATTGTTTTCCCACTTCTTCGTTCTGCTAACCTTGCATCACTAGAAGTAGTTCCCGACCGCACCGCTTGTGTATATGTCTTTTTAAGAATGAGGTCATAGTTGGAATCCGGCGGAGGGATGGTGGATGCTGCAGTTGATTCATAGTGCGATCCACTCTCACCGGATCTAGCTTCTCCTTCGGAGGTGGAGTTTTCTTTGCAAAATGGGCCCTCAATTCGTCACGACATATCTCCTCGATTTCCTCCTTGGTCCTCTCATATGGTAACTTTTCCAGAGGCTTGAGAGATGGACCTAATTTACCGCCTCTGCTTGTACTGCTAGCCGCCGGAGAGAAGGAGGTGTATCTCTTCCGCTTGAGAGAAGGAGGCGGACTGCTCTGACGCGCCGGACGAGCCGGAGCGATGGTGTTTGTCTTCCGGCGTTGCCGACAAGGCGAAGGAGGAGGCGGACTGCTCTGACGCGTAGGAGTAGGCAAAGCAGGAGGCGAAGTTCCCTCACGCGTTGCAGGAGATTGAGAAGGAGGCGGAGTGCCCTGATCACTCGCCGGGGGAGGAGGAGGGGGAGGAGGGGGAGTGCCCTGACTCGTCATCGTCGGAGGAGGAGGCGGAGGCATCCAGTATGGAAGCTTGATGAACACCTTGTGCCATAGACATGTAATCCCCACAGCATGAACTAGCTGAATCTCCCCTTCACGTGTAGAGTGGTCAAGCTCAAGCTGCTCAAAATTCTCCATTACTTGCTCCACCATCACAACAACATAGCCATGTGGAATCGGAAGGCAGTGAAAAGTTCCATGGGGTTAAGGAGGTTCAACAGAGCCGACAGCCGCCATGAAAGTGAGGTTCCGACATTTCATCATAATCTCGCAACGTTGAGCCTCCGTGATAGTATCCACGGGGTAGATAGGAGCCGCGAAGTCATGCTGAACGGGCTCCGTGGAAGCCATGCTGCTTCTCCGCTTAGATGGTGGGGTACGTTCTAGGGTAGCTTCGTGCCGCTGAGATGGTTGGCTGGCAGCTCGCAGGCTCTCAAGTTCCTCTAGCTTTTGCAGTCTTGCCTTGATCTGTTGCATGTCGCTCAGCTCCACTTTCCTCTTTCTCTCTCGGCTTCTGTAATCGCTTGCGTTAGGAAACGCAAACTTCCACGGAACGGTGCCTGGTGTGCCTCGTGTTCTTCGAGGGTGCTCAACATTCCCTAGGGCCTCAGTCAGCTCGTCATTCTCTCTGTCTGGAATGAACGTCCCTTCCTGCGCTGCGGCGATACACTTCTGAAGCTTGATCATGGTTATTGCAAGTTGCTCGTCCGTTCAACAACACTTCCCTGGTTCAGGGTCCAAATTTCCCCCAAGTCCTTGAACGCTCTCGCCAGATCAATGTCTTTGGTTGGACCCCTTTAGCAATCAGGTCATTCTCAGCTTTGTCCCAGAACGGTCGGGCTTTGAGGTAGCCACCTGACCCCGTGTGATGGTGATACTGCTTCTTTGCGGCATTATTCTTGTTTGTCTCTGACATTTTCTTACTCTTCTCCAATGACTTGTAGGCCACAAATGGGGGCCAATGATCTCGTATCTTCTCAAATCGACCGACGAATTCTAGAGTCTTCCCTTTGTCGACAAACATTGATTTCAAATCATTCTTCCACTTCCCGAATAGATGTGCCATCTTCTTAAGAGCACACGCCTTGACAAGTGGCTCTGTAACTGGCTTATTCGGATCCTCCTCTAGCAGTAGGGTGAAATTTGCCTTCAGCGCGGTCCAAAGATCATCTTTCAGCTTATCGGTGACATCATCACCTTCACGGACGTCGTCGCCCTTAGGCTTTTTCCATTGCTTGACGCTGATCGGGATGTTGTCCCTAACAATAGCTCTGCACTGAGCAGAAAATGCATCCTTGGTCAGCTTGGGTTCAATCGGTAGGCCATCGGCCGCGATTGCTGTGATCATGAACTTTTCATCCATGCGCAACCTTCTCTTCGGAACTCGTCTCTTTACCGAAGTTTGGCTCGATCCGGAGGGCTATAAAAGAAGAAAGAATGAAGTGTTAATATATGTACATACCTTCGGGGTTAATTAATATATATATACCTCGCCTGACTTAGCAACATCTCCCTCCTTCGTTCGGTCACCAGAGCCGTCATCATGGTCTCCTTCTTCCTCCGGCCTTCGGTCACCGGAGCCATCATGATCATGTCCTTCCGCCTCCATTGTTCGATCATCCGAGTCGTCATCCTCCCTTCCAGACCATCGGTGTCGTTGAGATACGACAAATAATCACCGACCATTATCTCCCCCAATAACTGTTCTCTTTGATCCATATATAGTTTCTGCAAATAATCACCGAGCATTATCTACCCCAACAACTTTTTTATATTTCATTTTCAAATGTTGAAAAGTTCATAGGTTTCTGAAATTTTACATATTAAGATTTTGTTAAATCTCAGGTACCTCAAATATTTCAAAGCTAGCAACATACAAGAATAAAACAACACCGGTCGATCTGGCGAGCTACATTAAAATAGATATTTTGTATCTTTCATACATTATCCGTTTAGTGCTACCTGGCTAGAATAGATAACTTTTTCTCCTTCACCTACAAAAATGTCGTTTGATATGTATTTTTTCTAGACTTTGGCATGTGCCTCCTTGGCACCGGATGAGACTCTGTGGATGCTGCACCATTGGGAACTTTTGTCGAACTAACGAATCCTGCTTTATACTTTAATCTCGAATACATCTCTAGTATAATCTATATATGAACAAAATTTGTATGAACATCAATATGCAGGGGAGGCGGCGGCGACAAGCACAACACGCGCAGAGGAGTGATGACCCTCAAGTATAGGGGATCGCAACAGTTTTCAAGGGTAGAGTATTCAACCCAAATTTATCGATTCGACTAAAGTGGAAGCGAAAGAATATTCTCGAGTATTAGCAACTGAGTTTGTCAGATTCAACCACACCTGAGAGATTAGTGTCTACAAGCTAAGTATCAGTAGCAAAGTAGTATGATAGCAACGGTGCCAGAAAAAGCCTTGGTTGATGGGATCGTCAGTACCGCTTCCCTAGCTTCGGCAACCGCGCCAGCAAAGTCTTGCAACAAGTAACAGCAGGGTAGCAAGGAACAGTAGTAGCAGCAACAGCAAAGTAACAAGTAACAGCAGTAGCAACAGTAGCAGCAAAGTGACAGCAGCAAAGTGGCCCAATCCCTCTTGTAGCAAGGGACAAGCCTAGGCAAAGTAACGTAGCGAAAACCAGTAGTAAAAGACTCATAGGCAGTGGATCGATGATGGATGAGTGTGACGGATGTGATTCATCATGTAACAGCTATAACACGGACAGATAAGTAGCTAGCTCCCGTTCGTCAATCTAATGTAGGCATGTATTCCGTATGTACTCATACGTGCTTAGGGAAAAGAACTTGCATGCCATCTATTGTCCATCCCTCCCGTGGCAACGGGGTCCTAATGGAAACTACGGGATATTAAGGTTCTCCTTTTAATAAAGAACCGGACCAAAGCATTAACACGTGGTGAATACATGAACTCCTCATACTATGGTCATCTCCGGGAGTGGTTCCGGCTATTGTCACTCCGGGGTTGCCGGGTCATAAGACATAGTAGGTGACTACTACTTGCAAGATAGGATCTAAAACACACATATATTGGCGACAGCATAATAGGTTCAGATCTGAAATCATGGAACTCGGGCCCTAGTTACAAGCATTAAGCATAGCCAAGTAGTAGCAACATCAATCTAGAACATAGTGGATACTTGGGATCAATCCCCGTCAAGAACTTACTCGATTACATGATAGATCTCATCCAACTCATCACCGTCCAGCAAGCCTACGATGCGATTACTCACGAACGGTTGATGATGACGATGGTCACGATTTCCCCTCTCCGGAGCCCGAAACGGACTCCAGATTTGCCCTCCAGATGAAGAACAGGATGTGGCGGCGCCTCCGTATCGCAAAACTCTGTTTGATCTTGTGGTTGCAACCATGTCTAACTCATAACCAGAATTTCAGCAATATCACAATCAAACCACATAAGAAAATGACATCTAGGTCTCACGGTAAACTCATATCAATGGCATAATCTGTTGGAAATATGCCCTAGAGGCAATAATAAATTAGTTATTATTATATTTCTTTGTTCACGATAATCGTTTATTATCCATGCTATAATTGTATTGATTGGAAACACAGTGCATGTGTGGATACATAGACAAAACACTGTCCCTAGTAAGCCTCTAGTTGACTAGCTCGTTGATCAAAGATGGTCAAGGTTTCCTGGCCATAGGCAAGTGTTGTTACTTGATAACGGGATCACATAATTAGGAGAATCATGTGATGGACTAGACCCAAACTAATAGACGTAGCATGTTGATCGTGTCATTTTGTTGCTACTGTTTTCTGCATGTCAAGTATTTGTTCCTATGACCATGAGATCATATAACTCACTGACACCGGAGGAGTGCTTTGTGTGTATCAAACGTCGCAACGTAACTGGGTGACTATAAATATGCTCTACAGGTATCTCCGAAGGTGTTCGTTGAGTTAGTATGGATAGAGACTTGGATTTGTCACTCCGTGTGACGGAGAGGTATCTCGGGGCCCACTCGGTAATACAACATCACACACAAGCCTTGCAAGCAATGTGACTTAGTGTAAGTTGTGGGATCTTGTATTACGCAACGAGTAAAAAGACTTGCCGTTGAACGAGATTGAAATAGGTATGCGGATACTGACGATCGAATCTCGGGCAAGTAACATACCGAAGGACAAAGGGAATGACATATGGGATTATATGAATCCTTGGCACTGAGGTTCGAACGATAAGATCTTCGTAGAATATGTGGGATCCAATATGGGCATCCAGGTCCCGCTATTGGATATTGACCGGGGAGTCACTCGGGTCATGTCTACATAGTTCTCGAACCCGCAGGGTCTGCACACTTAAGGTTCGACGTTGTTTTATGCGTATTTGAGTTATATGGTTGGTTACCGAATGTTGTTAGGAGTCCGGGATGATATCCAGGACGTCACGAGGAGCTCCGGAATGGTCCGGAGGTAAAGATTGATATATAGGAAGTCCTGTTTTGGTCACCGGAAAAGTTTCGGGCTCATCGGTAGTGTACCTGGAGTGCCGGGAGGGGTGCCGGGGACCATCGGGAGGGGTGTCACGCCCCAAGGGGTCTCATGGGCAATGGGAAGAGATAAACCAGCCCCTAGTGGGCTGGAATAAGTTCCCACTAAGGCCCATAAGGTTTGAGAAGGAAAAAACACAAGGTGGAAAGAGTTTCCAATTGGGAAGGTGGAATCCTACTCCAAGTAGGATTGGAGTAGGACTCCTCCACCTCCAATTTCGGCCAAACCTTGAGGGTTTGAGGCTGCCTCTTCCCTCCCCCTCCCTCCTATATATACTGAGGTATTAGGGCTGATTTGAGACAACTTTTGCCACGGCAGCCCGACCACATACCTCCACGGTTTTTCCTCTAGATCGCGTTTCTGCGGAGCTCGGGCGGAGCCCTGCTGAGATTAGATCACCACCAACCTCCGTAGCGCCGTCACACTGCCGGAGAACTCATCTACCTCTCCGTCTCTCTTGCTGGATCAAGAAGGCCGAGATCATCGTCGAGCTGTACGTGTGCTGAACGCGGAGGTGCCGTCCGTTCGGCACTAGATCGGAGCGGATCGCGGGACGGTTCGTGGGACGGTTCGCGGGGCGGATCGTGGGACGTGAGGACGTTCCACTACATCAACCGCGTTTCTTAACGCTTCTGCTGTGCGATCTACAAGGGTACGTAGATTGGAAATCCCCTCTCGTAGATGGACATCACCACGATAGGTCTTCGTGCGCGTAGGAAATTTTTTGTTGACCATGCGACGTTCCCCAACATAATCAACTAGCGAGCAAATAATAGTAAGCCTCAAATGTCAACACTTCAATCAAAACAACATGAAGCAATACGAATAGATGGTATCTCGCTAGCTCTTTCTGAGACCGCAAAACATAAATGCAGAGGACCTTAAAAGACCAAGGGCTGACTAAACATTGTAATTCAAGGCAATGAAGATCCAGTCATAGTCACACTCAACACAGTTAAAAGCAAAGGATAAAAATGACAGAGGTGCTCTCTAATTGGTGCTTTTGTAAGAGGAGGATGACTCAACAGGAACATAAATAGACAGGTCCTTCACATAGGGAAGCATTGATTTGCAGAGGTGCCAGAGCTCAAGCTTTTAAAACAGAGATAATAATTTTGGGTGGCATGCTTTCAGTGTCAATGCAATGACTAAGAGTTCTCAACATCTTCCACGCTACACATGCTATAGGCGGTTCCCAAACAGAAAAGTAAAGTTTTGACTCCCCCATCATCAATCAATCACACTCCACGGCTAGCCGAATCCTCGGGTACCGTCCAAACTAACATCAATCCTGGGGGAGTTTTGCTTGCAATTATCTTTTCGATTTGAGCATGGAACTCAGAATTCCAAATACCAGCCCCTTTCTCGTGAATGATAGTGAATAAACACATATCGAGGATAACACGCCTAGCATGGACGATACCAATAGCCCCCTGTCACCACATGAGAGGTTCGGGCATGCACAACAGATTATTTCTTGAAGATTTAGAGAGTGGCACATGCAAATTTACTTGGAACGGCAGGTAGATACCACACATAGGATGCACAAGCAGTATTCCCGCTTAGTACAAGTGAAGGCTAGCAAAAGACTGGGAAGCGACCAACTCGAGAGCGACAACAGTTATCAAAATGCATTGAGATTAACTAACATTGAGTGCAAGCATGAGTAGGACATAAATCACCATGAACATGAACATCATAGAGGCTATGTTGATTTTGTTTCAACTACATGCGTAAACATGCACCAAGTCAAGCCACTTGAATCATTCAAAGGAGGATACCATCCTATCATACTACATCACAGTCATCTCAACATTCATGTGGGCATCCAAGACAAACCATTATAAGCTCCTAGCTAAATAAGCATGGCATAAGCAACTATGATCTCTAAGTTGTCACCGCGAACATCTTTCTCTCACAACAAAGCTGAATCAGGCATGATGAGCTAGTAATGTTTACAAAAACAAAATATATCGAGTTCATACCAACTTTTCCAGGCTCAGTCACTCCATCATATATCGTCATTATTGCCTTTCATTTGCACGAACGAATGATAAGAACAATAATAACAGTGCTCGTGCATTGGACTACGCTGGAATCTGCACGCAAACACAAAGGAAAAGACAAAGTAGTATTGCTCTTTGAAAGCTAAACACGTATGCATGCAAGAGCCACTAAACATTGTAACCAATATCTTCTACCTTGACCCAAAGAAAAAGAAAGCTATTTACACAGGAAAGCTCCCAAAAAGCAAAAGAAGAAAAATAAAATCTTTTTGGTTTTTTCTCAAACTAGCCAGACACACGAAAATAAAACGAGAAAAAGAAAATAAACTAGCATGGATAATACAGTGGCAAAGTGTGAACACCGTCTAACAAAGTGAAAGCATAAGCAAGAATGTAAAGTCGGTGAGAACACGTACTCCCCCAAGCTTAGGCTTTTGGCCTAACTTGGTCTACTCCCACGGAGGGAAATAACCAGCTCCGGGGTACTCCGGAGTGGATTGAGGATGCCACTGCTGTGTGAGCTCCTCTGGGTCCCACTGATAAACTGGCGTCTGGTACTCGACTGGCGGCTCGGGCACGGGCACCTGTGGTTGGGCCAAGCCCCAATATGTGTAGATGTCCGAGGGCATAATAGTGTACCTGCCTGCATGAAGATTGAACAAAGAAGGAGCAGGCAAAGTAATAGTCTCACGAGTACCCTGACTAAATACCAGGTTATAAATCATCCTGCCACCTATATGTCTATCAAGAAAGTAATGGCAAACCATGCTATCGTAATCTAGATATCTTTCGGGAAGAAGCATCTCTTCTTCCTCCTCCAGTCTAATAGGTATCTTAGAGTGTCTGGCAAGACGGGTAGCGTAGATACCTCCATAGACAACACCTTTAGAACGGTTAAGGTTCAACCATTGAGCTACTATAGCGCCCAAGCTATAAGTTTTATCGTTATAAAGGGCTTCGCGCAAGACCGCAAGATCTGGGAACTAAGTGACCCAGCTTTCCCACGGCCAATCAAACATTTTCCCACTAATAGTGAGAAGTACCAAAGCACGGGAAAATGAATGCTAGCAGCTCTAGTGCAAGACAGTCCTCTCTCCTCTCCTACAACAATTGTACCGATAAAAGCTTCCAAGTCCCGTGGACGAGGTTCGTGAATATCCCCTACGTAAGGTAATTTGCAAACATTGCAAAAATCCTGGAGTGACATGCGCTGGGGGACATCATAAAGTTTAAACTCAACCATAGGAGGATTCTTCCTCGGATAGAAGTTAAAGCTTTGTACGAAGATGTTAGTGAGGAGGAGGTATTGCGAACACTTATCTTCAACGAAGGCGGTAAGGCCTGCGTTTTCCAACAAGTGTTAAAAGTCCTCATAAGTTCCAGCGGCGCGTAAGATCGCGTCGCTTGGCTATTCGCACGCGCGAACTTCTGCGACTCGAGGGACCGGATACTTGGCCTTCTTCTCACTCCCATCATCCTTGGGGTCCCAGCTTGAAGAGCCTCTCAAGAACCTCCTCATCTTTTCCCTTTTCTATCTCTGAAAATTTCTGAAATTTTTAGTGACTAAGGAAAAGTGAATAAGGCTCAACGAAACTCGTAGCAACTACCACTACTGGAATCAGAGATTTTGCCATCTGCTGCTTCTTTGTCGTCTGCTGGCTGATGGCAAAGACCCTCTTTGCCATCAGCTACTAGAAACCAGACGGCAAAGAGAAGGCTGATGGGAAAGACCCTCTTTTCCATCAGCCAGCTCTTTGTCGTGAGCTGGCTCACGACAAACACTACTCAGGCAGACGGCAAAGAGCTGGGCTCACGACAAACATCACTTAGGCAGACGGCAAAGAGCTCGGCTGACCAACCCCGCACCCCTCTCTCCCCCCTAACGACCTCTCTCTTTGCCGTCCGCTTTTCTCCTCTGTGCCGTCGGGAGGCGGATGGCAAAGAGGGTGCGCCCTAACGGCCGTTAGCCCCACCCCACGCGCCTCTCTCTCACCCCTAACGGCCACCCCACACCCCTCTCTCTCACCTCCTGACACTACCGCCGCCGCCGCGCCCTCCTCCGGCCTCCCTGCACCGTCGCCCCTCCTCCTCCGGCCTCCATGTGCCCCCTCCTCCTTCGGCCTCCCTGCGCCGCCGCCCACTCCTCCTCCAGCCTCCCTGCGCCCCCTCCTCCTCCGGCCTCCCTGCGCCCCCTCCTCCTCCGGCCTCCCTGTGCCCCCTCCTCCGGCCTACCTGCGCCCCCTCCTCCTTGCGCCCCCTCCTCCTCCCCGGGACCTCCTCCTCCACCACCGCCATCAGAGCTCGCCCCTTCTCCACCACCACCCCCTCCGCCACCACCGCCCTCTCCTCCACCGCCGCGCCCTCCTCCTCCCCGGCGGCTGCCCTCCGGTGAGTCTTTTTTTCTTACTTTGCTAATTAACAGATTTAATGGCATATATATTTTAGTTGGTAGGTTAGTTAATTAGTAGTTTTAGTGGTAGTTTAGTTAGTTGGTAGATTTAGTTAGTTAATTAGTAGATTTAGTAGGTAGTTTAGTGGTAGATTTTGTTTTGTTAATTAGTGGTAGCTACATTCTTTTTTAGTTAGTTAGTGGTAGATTCTGTTTTTGTTATTGTTTTGCTATTTAGTGCTATATAGGTTTAGCGATAGGTTGAGTTAGCTTGGTTAGTTAGGTTAGTTAGTTAGTTAGCTTAATAGAAAGAATAGGAAGAAGAAGAAGAGGAGGAGGAGGACAAGAGGAGAAGAGGAGGAGGAGAAGAAGAAGAAGAAGAGGAGGAGGAGGAGGAGAAGACAAAAATAAGAAGGAGAAGAAGAAAAGAAGAAGAGAAGAAGAAGAGAAGAAGAGAAGAAGAATACCTTATCCTCCTTCTCCTTCTCGTCCTCCTCCTTCTCCTTCTTCTTGATTTCTTCTTCTTCTTCTTCTCCTCCTCCTCTTTCTTCTCCTCTATCTTATTCTCCTTACCTTATTTTCCCCAACAATGAGATAATTAGCCCATTTAGCTACAAAATGGCATAAAAACCTTGGTTAGCTCATGAATATTATATTCTTAACTTGTTTTCCTCTAAAATGACATAATTAGAATATTTGTGTTGATCGGGTGGATTTACATGTGATAGTTGTCTCATCGCTGTGAGGTCTGCTGTGCGAAGACCTCCCCGTGCGTTGTGCGAGCTCCGTCCCTGCATTCGTGGGTCGGTACAAATTTCATCTCCTCCTCGCCCCTTCATTTACTGTGGCTCGGTTTTCGGATGAAACATTCTAGATTTAGGTAATTAAATTAATTTATCAGTATGCGTGACTAGTATGCGTCTCCCGTTCGAAAGGGCGACATATATAAATATGCATGTCTTTGCATATTTATAACCGCCATCCTTTCGAATTGTCCAACATTATCCATGGACATCCCGAGTATGTGTAGATTGGGTTCGTTTTCCCGTATGCTGTGCTCTGGATCTGATGCGGAATTTCGTCAGTGCCTCCCTATTGTTCTCCGGATGCACATCCTCTCTGTTTATTGCGAAGACGTGTATCACGAGAACAACGGGGAGGTGCTGCCGAAATTTTGCGTTGGATCCGGAGGAGAGCATGGGAAAACGAACCCAATCTACACATACTCGGGTGGCATTAGGACCTATCTTTACCTATTAGCGTTTAGGTTGCCTGAACGTAATAAAAATGGCGAACCTGATTAACCGATGGATATAAATACTAAATTATATATAAATATATTTCTTCTGTCTTTAATAGCTAGGCAAGAGGAGTGATCGTGCGTGGATGTATACCGGTCACCCTAGTCAGAAAGAGATGACGAAAGAATTGTTTGTAAAAACAAAGGAATTTGTGAAAGCCGCATTCGCAAATGGCCAGGAAAGAAACTATTGCCTCTCTCTTGGATGCGACAATTATAAAAAGATGACAGCGGATGAATGATTAAACACGTGCAGAGGAGGGGTTTTAAGCCTAATTATACGGTGTGGACATTTCATGGTGAGTCTCTACAACGCACAAGAGCTGAGGTGGTCCGTCGTCGCACGAACGAGCATGGTACCGGGATCGAAGACATGGTGCAAGACTTTGATGATGTTCGGGATTCGGAAGATGAGATGGAGGAATCTGCAACGGACTTTTATGAAATGTTGGAGTCTACAAAACATCCTCTCCATGAGCACACTGAGCTCTGTCAGCTGGATGCAATTGCACAAGTAATGGTTGTGAAGGCTCAGTTCAACTTGGGAAGAGAATGTTACGACGCGATGATGACACTATTTGGACGCTTCCTACCCAAAGGCCATGTCTTGCCTGCAAACCTGTACCGGTCGGAAAAAATACTTCATGTACTTAAGATGCCCTATGAGAAGATAGATGCATGTGAGAAAGGATGTGACTTATTTAGGAAGGAGTATGCACACTTGGACTATTGTCCCAATTGCGAGTCTTGCAGGTATCTTGTGGTAGAAAACGGTATGGGTGAGAAGAGGCAGACCAAAATCACAGTTCGTTTTCTTCGGTATATGCCAATCGTACCAAGACTTCAACGCCTTTTCATGGTCAAAGAGACACCCGCACAGATGACATGGCACAAATTGGGCAAATGAACCGAACTAGATGCGGATGGGAATAAGATGGTGGTACACACATCAGATGGGGAAGCGTGGAAACATTTCAATGTATTGCATCAGGATAAAGAGGCAGATCCAAGGAATCCTCGAGTCTGCGCCGCCACGGATGGTTTTAATCCCTTCGGCATGACGGCAACCCAATACAATTGTTGGCCTGTATTTGTCATTCCACTCAATCTCCCCCCCCCCCGGGCAGATTATGCAAAGAAAGAACATATTTCTGACGTTGATAATTTCAGGGCCCAATTATCCGGGGAAGAATATGAATGTGTACCTGCAACCGCTTAAGGATGAATTGGAAGAAGCTTGGGATAAAGGGGTCAAGACATACGATGCCGCTAGAAAAGAAAACTTCAAAATGCATGTGTGGTACATGTACTCTATGCATGACTTGCCAGCGTATGCGCTATTCTCTGGATGGTGTGTGCATGGAAGGTTCCCGTGCCCCCAATGCAAGGCAGCTCTTCAGTTTCATTGGTTGCAGGAGGGTCAGAAGTATTCTTGCTTTGACTTGCATAGACAGTTCCTGGATCCTGACCTTCAGTTCAGAAAAGACAAGAAGAACTTTACCAAAGGTAAAGTTGTCAAAAACTTGGCACCACCTGCGTTGACAGGCCAACAGATCCTGGAACAGTTAAACACCCTCGAGCCTGATCCAGAGCATCCAGGGTATTTCAAGGGGTATAATTCAAAACACGCCTGGACTCACAAGCCATGCTTCTGGGATCTGCCTTACTTCAAAGACCTCCTTCTTCCACACAATATCGACATGATGCACACTGAAAAGAATATTGGAGAGGCTATTTTTGGTACATTGTTCGACATAGATGGGAAGACAAAGGATAATACTAAGGCTAGAGTCGATCAAGAGACACTATGTCATAGACCGTTACAAAACATGCGAGAAGGCAAAGGAAAGCAGAAGTGGTCGAAGCCAAAGGCCTGGTTCAATCTTGGAAGGCCAGCTATGAGGGAAATTATCTTGTGGGTCAAAATGCACTTGATGTTCCCCGATGGGTATGCAGCGAATCTAAAGAGGGGAGCGAGTCTTGAAAAATTAAAAATCTTTGGTCTCAAGAGTCATGATTGGCACATATGGCTAGAGCGGGTAATGCCGGTGATGTTACGTGGCTTTATTCCTGAGGATGAATGGCTAGTACTGGCGGAGTTGAGCTATTTCTTCCGTGTTCTTTGTGCGGAAGAATTGTCGCCTGGCATGGTAGAAGATATGGACGAGTTTGCACCGGAGTTGTTGTGCAAGTTAGAGAAGATCTTTCCACCGGGCTTCTTTCATCCAATGCAACATTTGATTTTACATCTACCGACCGAGGCAAGAATGGGTGGGCCCATGCAAGATCGTTGGTGCTATGCAACTGAGAGGATGCAGAAGTCCCTTCGAGCTAAATGTAAAAATAAGCGTAGAACTGAAGCATCGATGGCTGAGGCATTCATTACTGAGGAGGTGGAAAACTTTGTGACAGCACACTACGAAGCCAAAAATCATCATTTGCATAATCCGAAGCCTCGGCACAATGATGCAGACCCTAAAAAAGGTGGGTCCAACCTCAGCCTATTCAAAGGGAAGCTCGCACCAGCCGGTGCTTCGAAAGCAATAACGTTGGATGTCGAAGAATGGTGGAACATTTTGTTGTATATCTTCAACAACCTAACAGAAGTGCGGCCGTACATCGAGTGAGTTCTCGGCACATTTTCCCGTAACTTCTAATTCATTTGAACTGCTCTTATTCCCGAATATTTCAAACAGCCGTTACGTCGCCAAATTCTCGGATGGAGCGGTGATCAAAAATTATTCCGTCAAAGAGTCTGAGCTTCTGTGAAAGACAGGAGGCGGCTATCCTGGTTTCATCTCTTGGTTCAAACAAACGGTAATTATCAATAATGGACCATTTCATTTCTTGGTCTAACTTGCAGCTAATGCAACTATCGTTTCGTATTAAATTTGTAGGCTAATTCAGAGTCTATGGACGCTGAATTGAGACAAGTCGCTAATGGTTTTGACTATAAGGTCCGTTCATTTGAGAAATACAACATCAACGGGTATCTCTTTCGTACCTTTGGCAAAGAGCTATCTATGCCCGACCGGAAATCTACAAATTGTGGTGTCTCTGCTATCAGCGAAGGTGTTATCGAGTATTATGGAAGAGTTGAAGCAATTTATGAACTTCAATTCTATGGTGAAAACCCACCGAACGTCGTAGTCTTCAAATGTTATTGGTTCCAGCCGAAGGAGACTAGAAGGACTCATGAACATATAGGACTAGTCGAAATCAATACAAACACCCATTTAGATGTTCCCGATGTCTATATTACGGCTCAACAGGAGACCCAAGTTTTCTATCTACCATGGGCATGCCAAACGGATAAGAATCTGGAAGGTTGGTATGTTGTTTATGAAGTGCTGCCACATGTCAGACCACCTCTCCCAAATGAACAGGATTATGAACCTCACATTAACCCAGACACATATGATGGAGAATTCTTCCAAGAAACACGTCTTTCCAAGAAACGTTTCAAGAACCGCCGTGCTTCACCCAAGAACATGGAAGTAGACAGCGACAATGAATCCGACTCCACCCCTGAGCCAGAACCAGAAGACCTGGAACTCGTAGAGGTTACTGATGCGGATGACCTGTCAATGCTTCAACGATTAAAGAAAGGCCTTTCACAACTTCACGCCGTTGAACCCGACGAGCACGTCATTCATGAAGACATGCGTGATAGTGATGATGATGATGCATTTATTGATGATGATTATTAGTTTGTAAGATTCACAACTTAAATTATATATATTTTAATCTTTATTATTCATGTACATATTATTATTCATGTCAGTTATTCAATTTTTTTATGTTGTAGTAATTTATTTTAATCTTTATCATGGCAGGTCACCAGGTGTTGAAAGATGGTGGGCGCTGGTCCAGAGCGCTCGACGGGTTCTTCCCAGCCGCCCCGCACGAGGGGTGGTACTTCCCTTCCACCCCTATGTCTCCGTAGAGCCTTGGCAGACAGTCTGTCGACACCACCCGTGGGTTCTTATTCGTCGGCGGCATTGCCCACTGGGAGAGGTGCTTGTCGGGTAGGGAAGAAGGGGAAGGGTACAGGGAGAGGTGGTGGCTGCGGAAGATCCAGCAGGACTGTTGAGCCGTCCTCGCCACCACCACCAGATCATTTACCCGAGCATAGGACTACTATGGTCGACCCGTTTGCGGAGGAGGCTACGGGGACTCCGGTCCAGGAGCCTGGTGTTGACGGGCATTCGTCCCATGAGACTCCGGTCCAGGATCAGCCTCGGGTCGAGGTGCATTCGGCCCACGAGACTATAGTTCCGGAGGCTTCACCAGACGTGGAGAGGCCCGGATGGGAGACCTGGCCGGATTGGACCGGGGGTCCGGGTGGCTCAGGGGGCGGGGATGAGCTTACGGATAGTGAGGGCGATGTGCAGGTGGACGGGGCCACCGTGTACAAGCGTGGTAGTACACGTCTCCTGGTCGTGCCGGCTACCCGCGAGCAGAGGCCGGTGATTAAACCTGAAGGAGATAAGTAAGTACATTTACTCTTTTTTTAGCTTTTGCCTTCAAGTTTGTTCAAATATCTAATGCATTGACCTTATCATACTGCAGGGGATGGGTACACCCTCTTGGAGTCCGCAGGCCGAACTCCGTCCTTGGTGTGCTTTGCCGGACAAATTTCCCGGGGTCTGTCACATTGCCTGGTGAGGGTCAGGTTCCTACACTAGGATTTTCCTGGGAGCACTACCAGGCTGCGCAGGCCCCGCCGGAGGAGATTATAGATGGTGTCTTGTGCCACACGAGGGCCGAGATGGTGATCAAGAGCTTTTGGGTAAATTATCCTTTTACACAATCTAAAATTAACAATATAGCTAATTACTGTACTAATCGGTGTTTTCACGTTTGATTGCAGACCTTCTATAGGTGTGAAGATGGATATGAGGAGGAGGCGGCCAGGGTTCTCGAGGCCGAGTGTAGGCGGTTACTACAGAACTTACACCACGAGGCTCGATCGCAGGCTATTCGAGACTACTACGCCACGCATAGTATTAAGAAGCAGAAGAAGGATTGCCGCGGAAAGTTTTTGAAGAAGGAGCAATACATGAAGGTAATTACCTATTATTAAGTCCTTCTACGTAGTTTTCTTGATTTCATTCGTAGGCGTAGTGCTCAAAATTCTTTCTAATAACTTACACATGCCCCCGAGATGGTGTGCGGATAAGATGGATTGTTGGGAGGCGTTGGTTGATGAGTGGTGCACAGGCAGATGGCGAGCCGTCCACGAGAATGCGAAGGATCGGCGTAGCCAAATGGTTGGTGTGCCACACCATCAAGGCAGCGCCAATTTACCTTAGTTCGGACGAAACTGGGTATGTGATTTGCTTCATGATTCATGCAATTCATTCTTCATGCTAATATTTTGTTCCTCTCTTTTAGGCGCATCACTATAAGACGGAGATGCCACACTTGTACGACCTTTATGGCATGGCCCATACTGCCTCGTACAAGAAGGCGAAGGCATTCTCTGAGTCTGACCTGGATGATCCCAATAACTTCACCAACATATCATCCCACCACAAGCTCGTGGCATACAGGGACGCGGGGAAGGCTACGAAAGGGGATGACTTTAACCCTAGCCAGGAACCTTTGGATCCAGAGCTGGTGATGATATCTGGTGGCGGGAGGCCCCATGGCTCGATAGCCATTGGAGAGGGGATAATACATTGTCCACTCACTCTCCCGGAGATCAAGGGGCGCCAGTCGAGCAGCTGTCCTGAGATAACGCGTCGTCCACGGCCAGTCGATCTTGCCATCGAGGTTAGTTATACGGACTAAGAACACTTTCATCCATTTCATTATGTGTGTCACCATAGATCATTACTGTGGTAAGGAGGAATGGTGTTTCAGGCTGCTCTTCAGAAAGAGAGATTGGCAAACCAGGCTGCTCTTGAGAAAGAGAGATTGGCAAACCAGGCTGCTCTTGAGAAAGAGAGATTGGCAAGCCAGGCTGCTCTTCAGGCTGCTCTTGATGAGAGGGACCAGACCATGACACGATTGATTGAGGGGGAGAGGTCCCAGAATGAGGCGAGTCAACGGGCCCTGTACGAGCTTTTTGTGGTAAGTTTTTTTTTACATTAGCCAAATCATGTGTGTAATGTCTGTTTCATTACTAACTAATACGACCCACACTTCAGGGTCTCTGCGAGAAGAACGGTCAAGTCCCTCCGCCGATGCCCGTCTTCTCTTCGATTGGCACGGTGAGTTTCATTATAAACTAGTATTAATAATTGAGTGTCATCATGCTAACTGAGACATTGCAAAATATCTATTCTGCTGAATAACTCCCGAGCAGCATCGCACGACCCTTCTCTAGGTTTTCTCCTCCTTGATGACCACTACGGTAAGTTTTTCTTCTCCTCTTTCATATTCTCCTTGCCTTAATTTCCCGAACAATGACATAATTAGCCCATTTAGCTCCACAAAGACATAGTTAGCTAATTTAGCTCCAAGAAGAGGAGAAGAGGAGAAATGAAAAGGAAGAACAAAAATAAGAAGAGAAAGAGAAGAGAAGGAGAAGGAGAAGAAGGAGGAGGAGAAGAAGGAGAAGGAGGAGGAGGAGGAGGAGAAGGCCAAGGTCCTTCTAGTCCTTCTCCTCCTCCTCCTCCTTCTCCTCCTTTTTTATTTCTTCTTCTCCTCCTCCTCCTCCTCTTTCTTCTCCTCTTTCATATTCTCCTTGCCTTAATTTCCCCAACAATGACATAATTAGCCCATTTAGCTCCAAAATGCCATAATAACCTCAAAATGGCATAAGAACCTTGGTTAGGTGATTAATATTATATACTTAGCTTGTTTTCCTCTTAAATGGGATAATTAGCCCATTTAGCTCCAAAAAGACATAGTTAGATAATTTAGCTCCAAGAAGAGGAGAAGAAATAGGAAAAATGAAAAGAAAGAAGAAGAAGAAGAAGAGAAGAAGGAGGAGGAGGAGGAGGAGGAGGCCAAGGACCTTCTAGTCCTTCTCCTCCTCCTCCTCCTTCTCCTCCTTCTTCTTTATTTCTTCTTCTTCTACTCCTCCTCCTCTTTCTTCTCCTCTTTCATATTCTCATTCCCTTAATTTCCCCAACAATGACATAATTAGCCCATTTAGCTCCAAAATGCCATAATTACCTCAAAATGGCATAAGAACCTTGGTTAGCTCATTAATATTATATACTTAGCTTGTTTTCCTCTAAAATGGGATAATTAGCCCATTTAGCTCCAAAAAGACATAGTTAGCTAATTTAGCTCCAAGAAGAGGAGAATAGGAGAATAAATAGGAAAAATGAAAAGAAAGAAGAAGAAGACGAAGAGAAGAAGGAGAAGGAGGAGGAGGAGGAGAAGGACTAGAAGGTCCTTGACCTTCTAGTCCTTCTCCTCCTCCTCCTCCTTCTCCTCCTTCTTCTTTATTTCTTATTCTTCTCCTCCTCTTTCTTCTCCTCTTTCATATTCTCCTTGCCTTAATTTCCCCAACAATGACATAATTAGCCCATTTAGTTCCAAAATGCCATAATAACCTCAAAATGGCATAAGAACCTTGGTTAGCTCATTAATATTATATACTTAGCTTGTTTTCCTCTAAATGGGATAATTAGCCCATTTAACTCCAAAAAGACATAGTTAGCTAATTTAGCTCCAAGAAGAGGAGAAGAGGAGAAGAAATAGGGAAAATGAAAAGAAAGAAGAAGAAGAAGAAGAAGAGAAGAAGGAGAAGGAGGAAGGAGGAGAAGGAGGAGAAGGCCAAGGACCTTCTAGTCCTTCTCCTCCTCCTCCTCCTTCTTCTTTATTTCTTCTTCTTCTCCTCCTCCTCCTCTTTCTTCTCCTCTTTTATGTTCTCCTTGACTTAATTTCCCCAACAATGACATAATTAGCCCATTTAGCTCCAAAATGCCATAATAACCTCAAAATGGCATAAGAACCTTGGTTAGCTCATTAATATTATATACTTAGCTTGTTTTCCTCTAAAATGGGATAATTAGCCCATTTAGCTCCAAAAAGACATAGTTAGCTAATTTAGCTCCAAGAAGAGGAGAAGAGGAGAAGAAATAGGAAAAATGAAAAGAAAGAAGAAGAAGAAGAAGAGAAGAAGGAGAAGGAGGAGGAGGAGAAGGAGGAGAAGGCCAAGGACCTTCTAGTCCTTCTCCTCCTCCTTCTTTATTTCTTATTCTTCTCCTCCTCCTCCTCTTTCTTCTCCTATTTCATATTCTCCTTGCCTTAATTTCCCCAACAATGACATAATTAGCCCATTTAGCTCCAAAAAGACATTATAAGCTCTTAGTGGCGTAAGAACCTTGGTTAGCTCATTAATATTGTATACTTAGCTAATTTAGCTCCAAGAAGAGGAGAAGAGGAGAAATGAAAAGAAGGAAGAAGAAGAAGAAGAAGAGAAGGAGAAGAGAAGGAGAAGGAGAAGGAGAAGAAGAAGGAGGAGGAGGAGAAGAAGATAAGAAGAAGTAGAAGGAGGAGAAGAAGGAGAAGGAGCCCTCCTTCTTCTCCTTCTTCTTCTCTCCTCCTTCTTCTCCTCCTTCTTCTCCTTCTTCTTCTCTTCTTCTTTTTTCTACTTCTCCTCCTCCTTCTCCTTCTCCTTCCCCTCCTCCTCCTCCTCCTCCTCCTTCTTGTTTTTCTTCTCATTGTTCTCTTCTTGCTTCTTCTCTTTCTTCTTCAATTTAGCTTATTTGTCATATATATGTTGTTGTTCTTCTTCTTCTGACTTTCTTATTCCCATTTTGCAGATTGGATGTACTACATGCATGGAAGCTGGCATTGGACTGCTTTAGTTCCCGTTTTTATTTGAGTTGATGAACAATGTGGAACTATATGTATATGTATATATGGATGAACAATATATGTGCAACTATATGTATGTATATATGGATGAAACTTTGTATGTGTTGGTTCTTTTGATATATGGGATGTACGTTGATGAACAAATGGCATTGATGAGCTTTATATGTATATCATATATGTGTTGTGACCTATTTATCATATATGTGCTATGAATTATATATATATGTGCTGTGAAATAGAAAAAATAAACAAAAATGTGACAATATAGGCTCTTTGTCGTCTGCCAGCTGATGGCAAAGGCCTTTGCCATCAGCTGACCGACGGCAAAGGTGCCACGTGGCGCCCAGCTGTGCAACCTGGGCAGCAGCAGCAGACGGCAAAGAACAGGGCACAGAGGGGGGAGGGGTAGGCAGACGGCAAAGAGTGGAGGGGGGGAGGAGGTGGAGGCAGACGACAAAGAAGAGGGGGAGGCGGACGGCAAAGAAGAGGGGGGAGGCAGACGGCAAAGAAGAGGGGGGAGGCAGACGACAAAGCCTCCGTTAGCCCCTAACGGAGGCAACGCCTACCGCCTGCCGTCTTCACCTCCTTGCCGACTGCTCTTATGGAAAGCTGACGGCAAAGCTCTTTGTCGTCTGCTTCGGTGAGGCAGATGGCAAAGAAGCTACAATGCCGTCGTAGGCTGACGCGGAAATTTTGCCGACAGTGGGATTCTTTGCTGTCTTTGATATACTCTTTGCCGTCTGTGATATGCTCTTTGCCGTCTGTGATGGCAGACGGCAAAGAAGCTAATTCCTGTAGTGTACTCCCTCAATTGCCTAGAGACCGTATTACGCATCAAAACTACTTGGGACCAGCTAGAGTTAGCATGCAAAGCTCAAGAACATGGTCATCAAGGTAGCAAAAATACGCGGAGTATAAGTCACTAGAGCAAAAACTAATTGGATCAATGGAGGAGTCACTTACCAAGGAGTAATTTCCCCAAAACAGTTCAGAGTACGGTGATTTTAGCAAAGAGATCGAAAATCCCAGCAAGAGGAGCAAGAACACGGGTTTGAGCTGTGAAATGATCATTTCTGGAGGTAGGAGAACTGGATGGGAGCAAGAATGAGTGGAGGGGGTGCTTTTGGGCCCCACAAGCCTGGGCGGCGCGGCTAGGGGGGTGCCCGCGCCCCTAGGGCTTGTGGCCCATTGGTGTGGCCCCCAGACAGACTCTTTGTCCCAGTATTATTCAAATATTCCAGAAAAAATCATACTAGATTTTCACAGCGTTCCGAGAACTTCCATTTTCGGGGTATTTTTCTACCGGACGCTAAAGCAGAAAACAGGGAAAACTAAACTAAACCTATCATTTTTCTTCTAAGCAACCTAAAGTGGAAGCTTGGAACAGAGGTTTGTGACTCCTTGATTCATCCATCTCATGGTCATCGAAAGAAATCCGTCAATGGGGTTGATCAAATCCCCTCGACAAAACTTTCTCGAATCGCAAAAGAGAACGAAGAATTTTCGAATAGTCACTAGGTCACCTCAATGGGGATGTGTATCTCCCCAACAAGCAAATCATACTTCATCTTCACACGAGGAATAGGGCATTCAAAGCTCCCAATAAGAATCGATGAAGTTTTTTCGATAGCATTGATGCAATGTACTCGATATTATTTCTTAGGAAAGTGCACCGTATGCTCATTACCGTTGACATGGAAAGTGGCATTGCCTTTGTTGCAATCTATAACAGCCCCTGTAGTGTTTAAAAAGAGTCTTTCGAGGATGACAGCCATGGCCTCGCCCTCGGGAATATCCAAGATAACAAAGTCTGTTAAGATAGTTGTGTTAGCAACCACAACAGGCACATCCTCGCAAATGCCGATAGGGAAAGCAGTTGATTTGTCGACCATTTGCAGAGAGATTTCAGCTGGTGTCAACTTATCCAGCTCAAGTCTACGATAAAGAGAGAGGCATAACACTAACACCGGCTCCAAGGTCGCATAACGCAGTTCTAACGTAGTTGCCTTTAATGGACCAAGGTATAGTGGGCACACCGGGATCACCTAGGTTCTTAGGAGTTCCACCCTTGAAAGTGTAATTGGCAAGCATGGCGGAGATCTCAAGATCATGTATCCTCCTCTTATTAGTCACAATATCTTTCATGTACTTAGCATACGGAGACATCTTGAGCATATCCGTCAAACGCATCTGCAGAAGGACAGGTCTGATGATCTCAACGAAGCGCTCAAAATCCTCATCATCTTTTTTCTTGGATGGTTTGGGAGGAAAGGGCATAGGTTTCTGAACCCATAGTTCCCTTTCTTTAACATGCTTCCTAGCAGCAAAGTCATTCTTATCGTATCTCTTATTCTTAGGCTGTGGGTTATCAAGATCAACAGGTTCAATCTACACATCCTTATCATTGCTAGGTTGAGCATCTTCATGAACATCACTATTGATATTATCATTAGGCTCATGTTCATCACCAGATTGTGTTTCGGCATCAGAGACAGGGGCATCGTTTGGACTCTCAGGGGTAGCAGCAACAGGGTTGCTAGCGTGCAAATCCCTATCATCTTTCTTCTTCTTTCTAGGATGACTAGGTGCATCAGTGCTAACTCCTTGAGAATCTTGCTCAATTCTCTTCGGATGACCCTCAGGATACAAAGGTTCCTGGGTCATTCTACCGCCTCTAGTGACGACTCTGACGGAATTGTCATTATACTCATTGAGCAAGTCATTTTGAGGTTGAAGTACTTGTTCTACCTGAGTAGTAACCATAGAGGCATGCTTACTCAGAAGCTTAAGATCATTGACATTTCTGTCCACACAAGCACTTAAACGACTAAGCATACGAGCATTCTTTTCCAATTTTCTGCTAACATAATCATTGAAACTCTGTTGTTTGGCAACGAAGTTATCAAATTCATCCATGCATAAGCTAGCAGGTTTATCAAAAGGAATATCACTCTCATCAAACATAAGGAGAGAATTTACTTCTACTACCTGTATCGGTTTATCGAGACCATGGATCTCTTTGATAGGTGGTAGATTTTTGACATTTTCAGATTTAATGCCTTTCTCTCGCATAGATTTTTTGGCTTCTTGCATATCTTCAGGACCGAGGAATAGAATACCTCTTTTCTTTGGAGTTGGCTTAGGAGGTGGTTCGGGAATAGTCCAAGCATTCGCGTTGCACAAGATGTTATTCAGTAGAATCTCAGCTTGTTCTACGGTTCGTTCCCTAAAAACACTACCAGCACAACTATCTAGATGGTCTTTGGAAGCATCGGTAAGTCCATTATAGAAGATATCAAGTATCTCATTCTTCTCAAGAGGGTGATCAGGCAAAGCATTCAGTAGATGGATGAGCCTCCCCCAAGATTGTGGGAGACTCTCTTCTTCAGCTTGAGCAAAGTTGTATATTTCCTGCAAGGCAGCTTGCTTCTTATGGGTAGGGAAATATTTTTCAAAGAAGTAGTAGACCATATCCTGGGGGCTACACACACAACCAGGGGCAAGAGAAGTGAACCAGGTCTTAGCATCATCCTTTAGCGAGAAAGGAAACAGCTTGAGCATATAGTAGTGGCAGATCTTTTCCTCACTAGTGAATAGGGCGGCTATATCATGCAGTTTGGTAAGATGGGCTACAACCGTTTCAGACTCGTAACCGTGAAAGGGATCAGATTCGACAAGAGTGATTAACTCAGGTTCGACAAAGAATTCATGATCCTTATCGGTCACAAAGATAGGTGAACTGGCAAACTTCGGGTCGTATTTCATCCTAGTGTTCAGAGATTTTTCTTTCCACTTGCGCAGAAGTTTCTCAACATCGTAGCTATCCTTACACTCAAGAAAGTCCTCAGCTATCTCTGCCTCCATAACATAGCGTGTATCAGGCAATTCAGGCATAGTAGTAGGTTCTACTTCAATAGTATCAGCAGTTTCACAAGCGTCATCACATCTAGCAGCAACTCTAGCAATTTGTGCATCAAGGAATGCACCTAGTGGAAAAGCAGTATCAGGCATAGCAGGCATAGTATCAAGCATAGCATCATCAGGCATAGTATCAAGCATAGCAGCATCATAAGCATCATGGACAGCAGAAGTAGCATCATCAAGCACATGCGACATATCAAGATTTCTAGCAGGAGGCGAAGTCGCAAACTTACTCAAAACTGAAGGTGAATCAAGTGCAGAGCTAGATGGCAGTTCCTTACCTCTCCTCGTGGTGGAAGGAAAGATTTTAGTTCTTGGATCTTTCGGATTCCTCATAGTGATCAGCAAACGTCAATCCCAAGTGACTCACAGAAAATAGTTGTGCATCCCCGGCAACGGCGCTAGAAAAATGTCTTGATGACCCTCAAGTATAGGGGATCGCAACAGTTTTCGAGGTTAGAGTATTCAACCCAAATTTATTGATTCGACTCAAGGGGAAGCGAAACAATATTCTTGAGTATTAGCAGCTGAGTTTGTCAGATTCAACCACACCTGAAAGATTAGTGTCTGCAAGCAAAGTATCAGTAGCAAAGTAGTATGATAGCAACGGTGCCAGAAAAAGCCTTGGTTGACGGGATTGTCAGTACCGCTTACCTAGCTTCGGCAATGGCGCTAGCAAAGTCTTGCAACAAGTAACAGTAGGGTAGCAAGGAACAGTAGTAGCAGCAACATCAAAGTAACAAGTAACGGCAGTAGCAACAGTAGCAGCAAAGTGGCCCAATCCCTCTTGTAGCAAGGGACAAGCCTAGGCAAAGTAACGTAGCGAGAACCAGTAGTAAAAGACTCGTAGGCAGTGGATCGGTGATGGATGAGTGTGATGGATGTGATTCATCATGTAACAGCTATAACATGGAGAGATAAGTACCTAGCTCCCTTTCGTCAATCTAATGTAGGCATGTATTCCGTATGTAGTCATACATGTTTAGGGAAAAGAACTTGCATGACATCTATTGTCCATCCCTCCCGTGGCGGCGGGGTCCTAATGGAAACTACGGGATATTAAGGTTCTCCTTTTAATAAAGAACCGGACCAACGCATTAACACGTGGTGAATACATGAACTCCTAATACTATGGTCATCTCCGGGAGTGGTTCCGGCTATTGTCACTCCGGGGTTGTCAGGTCATAACACATAGTAGGTGACTACAACTTGCAAGATAGGATCCAAAACACACATATATTGGCGACAACATAATAGGTTCAGATCTGAAATCATGGCACTCGGGCCCTAGTGACAAGCATTAAGCATAGCCAAGTAGTAGCAACATCAATCTAGAACATAGTGGATACTAGGGATCAATCCCCGTCAAGAACTAACTCGATTACTTGATAGATCTCATCCAACTCATCACCGTCCAGCAAACCTACGAAGAGATTACTCATGAACGGTGAAGACCATCATGGAATTGTCGATGGAGAAAGGTTGATGATGACGATGGCGACGAATTCCCCTCTCCGGAGCCCGAAACGGACTCCAGATCTGCTCTCTAGATGAAGAACATGATGTGGTGGTACCTCCATATCGCAAAACGCGATGAAACCTTCTCTCTGATTTTTTTCCACATGAAACGGAAGATATAGGACTGAGATTGGGGGCGGTGGTGCCACGTGGGCCCCACAAGCCTGCATGGCACGGCCTAGGGGGCTGGCCGCGCCGTGTGGGCTTGTGGCCCACTGGCACACCCCCTCTGGTGGATCTTTGCGCATGTATTTTTCTTTTATTCCAGAAAAAATCTTCATAAATTTTCAGGACGTACCGAGAACTTTCAATTCTGCACAAAAACAACACCATGGCAATTCTGCTGAAAACAGCGTCAGTCCGAGTTAGTTCCATTCAAATCATGCAAGTTAGAGTCCAAAACAAGGGCAAAAGAGTTCGGAAAAGTAGATACGACGGAGATGTATCAAGGAGGAGCTCACCGGGGCCAACGGGCTCGGGGCGGCGACGACGACGGGGTCGGGGCGGCGACGATGACGGGCTCGGGGTGGCGACGATGACGGGCTCGGGGCGGCGACGATGACGGGCTCGGGGCAACGGTGACGGGCTCGCGGGCGGCAGCAGCGACGTGCTCGGGGCCTCGACGATGGCGAGGAGGACTGGCTCAGGGGCGGCAGCGACGGTGACGTGCTCGAGGCGACGGTGATGGGCTTGGGGACGGCGGCGACGATGAGGAGGACTCAATCGGGGGCGGCAACGACGAGGACTGGCTCGGGGGGCGGCGGCGAGCAATGGGAGAGTTTTGGGGGAAATTTCGACAACTCCCGCCTATATGCGAAAGCCTTTTGTCCCGGTTGGTAGCCAGAACCGGCACCAATACCACCCTTTCGTCCCGGTTGACTTAGCAAACCGGGACTAAAGGTCAATTTTCAGTTACCAAATGGCGGGGAAGAAGATACCTTTACTCCCGGTTTGCGGAAACAACCGGGACGAAAGGGTGCCATTTGTCCCGGTTGGGGCCACCAACCGACCCTAAAGTTTGCCTCTGGTCCCGGTTTGTGCCACAAACCGACACGAAAGGCATGTGCCTGGCACAGCCGTGGTGCGGTTAGATGTTTAGTCCCACCTCGATAGCCGAGCGAGAAGTTTGGTTGTTTATAAGCGTTTGTGTGCACACTATCTCGAGCTCCTCTCATATCCAGGCTTCCGGGCCTAAACTGTCACTAGGTGTTGGGCCTTCTACGGGCCTGAATCCTAGCCCAACTTTCTAGTTTGGTTTCTAGTCGTATTCAGGCCGTGGTGGCCCATTAGTTGATTTTTTAAAAGATTATAGATTTTTGTTCCTACTTACTGTTTTTCGGTGATTCTTTCTTTTTTTTGGAATTATTTGAACTCCACACCTTTTGTGTGTTCAAAATGCACCATTCAAAGCCAAATCATTAATTTTCAACTATTTCTGACTTCATTTGGTATTTTTCATGCATTTATTGATTTTTTTTTGAGCTAAATGACCCAGAAATTGAAAAGCACTACAAATGAACTCTGAATAGGTTGAAAGTTGGCATGGTATCATCATTTCACCCACATAGCATGTGCTAAAAAGTTGAGAGGGTTGCGGCAAAAACTGGACGCACTTCGTGTACAAATGAGACAATCTCTTTTGAAGTATCAGGGTTTCATACGAAAACTCATCTGTTACAAAAGGGATTTCATTTTTTGGAATTATTTGAACTCCAGGCCTTTTGTGTGTTCAAAATGCACCATTCAAGGCCACATCATCAATTTTCAACTATTTCTGACTTCATTTGGTATTTTTCATGCATTTACTGATTTTTTTAGCCAGATGACCCAGAAATTGAAAACACTACAAATGAACTCTTAATAGGTTGAAAGTTTGCATGGTATCATCATTTCACCCACATAGCATTTTGTGTTTGCGCCAAGTAAGACCTTAGGGATGGTCTACGGTGTTTGCAATTTAATTTTGGTGAAAAAACAGAAACTTTATACCTCAGTCCAGGAATTTTTTAAATTCATTGGAACGTTCTTTTGATCTCAATTTTTTACACACGATTCATATACAATTTACCCAGATTGTCTTAATTTTTCATAATTTTTGGAGTTACATAAGTATTCGAATTATACAAATTACTTCCGACTATTCTGTTTTTGACAGATTCTGTTTTCTTTGTGTTGTTTGTTTATATTGATGTATCTATGGGTTGTATCGGGGGGTATGAACCATTGAGAAGTTTGAATATAGTAAATATTACACCAATATGAATAAAGAATTAGTTCACAACAATACCTAAAGTGGTGATGAATAAAGAAAGGGCTAAATAACCTTTCAAATTTGGAAACTCTATATAATGGCACAAACACAAACTAGATATATATAAATTGGTCCAAGCAGTACATAATAATACATATAAGCAGTACATAATAATAACTAGCATATATATATATATACAAGTGTTCGCCATTCTGAACACTACTCGTCTGCATCTCAATCTGCATTTGAATGTACCAAAGCTGGTTCTTCGAGGTGATATTGTCCATATTTCACGGTCCTAATCTTGCAGTACAACTCGTATGCAACGTATGCATCTTTTGCTACATACTCAAGGCTTATAGGGTCAAGTGGGGTATTCCCCCACTTCTTGTGCCGAGCCTTCGGGAAAGCCTTCTTCATATCATAGTACTCCTCGTCGATCAAGGCGACAACCATATCAGCCATCGAAGTCCTCGGATAATCAAGCTCGAATAGGCCTTGAAGATCAATGTGGCACGCAGCTCGTATGTCAATACCAAAGCTGCACCTCATATTCGTCCTGTTGTTCGTTATGTCAACGCGAAACGTATGCGGCTGCGAAGGAAGTCCATGAGTTCTGTACATTGCTTGTCACTACTGCAACATTAATAAATTAAAATGAAACAAATGTTACATACTGCTGCAAGCAGGAAAAAAATTCAATACAACTAAAGAGAAATTTGTCATAACGCTTCAAATGGAACATATTGCTATCCGATGCAATTTTCATATCCTTGGATCAAAGAAAGCCTATGTTGTAATATATCCAATGGAACCAAGGGAGATAAATATATGCTATCCAATGGAACCTAGGGAGATCAATATATCCAATGTGGTAACACATATTGCTATCCTATGCAATTTTCATATTGCTATCAAATGGAGCATATAAAGAAACTCCATATTGCTATCAAATGGAACCTAGAGAAGATCAATACATGCAATTTTGATATCCTTGGATCAAAGAAAGCCTATGTTGTAATATATCCAATGGAACCTAGGGAGATCAATATATGCTATCCAATGAAACCTAGGGAGATCAATATATCCAATATTGTAACACATATTGCTATCCTATGCAATTTTCATATTGCTATCAAATGGAACATATAAAGAAACTCCATATTTCTATCAAATGGAACCTAGAGAAGATCAATACATGCAATTTTCATAACCATGGATCAAAGAAAGACACAAAACTTACCTCACCCATTGGAAGATCAAGACATGCTGTTTGAAACACAGCTGGATGACGGCAACACCTTGATGGTTGGGCGTGAACTCCACATCAAGCCCCAAGAATGCCTCAAGCTCCGGCGCAGCGTCAAGCCACTCCCAGAACCGTGACAGGAAATTTGGCACCACCCTGCTCTCGTTCATGTACCCGCACGTGAGCCAGGTCGTGCCATGTGCGGGCACCTCTCCGACTAGATATGTCATGGTGGAAGAAGAATGGAAGAAGAGAGGGGAAGAACAAGGGAAGAAGAAGAACAGAGGAGAGGAGAAGAACAGAGAATGTCGATAGAGTCTGCTTCAGTTGCAGGTTTCATCACTGGAAACGAAGCGGGAGAGCGAACCTTTGGACCTTTAGTCCCAGGTTGGACGACAAACCGACACTAAAGGGGTGATTCGAAGGGTCACCACCCCGGTTTGATCCACCAACCGGGACTAAAGGTCCATACGAACGGTTGCACGAACGCTCACCACCACACCTTAGTCCCGGTTTGATCCACCAACCGGGACTAAAGGGGATACGAACGGTTGCCGGCCTATTAGTCCTGGTTCTTGACTGGAACCGGGACAAAAGGGGTGAGACGAACCGGGACCAATGTCCCACGATGCCTGGCCGGCGCCCTGGCCTCACGAACCGGGACCAATGTCACCATAGGTCCCGGTTCATATGTGAACCATGACTAATAGGATTTCAGGACCTGGACCAAAGCTCTCTTTTTACTAGTGTGTGCAACAACCTTTTCACATGCATAAGTAAGGGATCATATTCTACGAGAGTAATGAGCGAAGGATCAGAAAAAAAAATCATAATTCTTATCATCAACAAAAAATGAGAAGTGGCAAAGTTAGGATCAAGTTTCATCATTTTATTCATGGCTTTTTCTTTAATTATTGCAATCAAACCCTCTAAACTATTAGCACCATCATAAGCCATAAATTCTCTAATAAACTCCTCATCAAACACATATGATGAACCAGGCAATAAAATATTCTAATTCTAATAGGAAGCATCCTCGTCAAACACACAAATTATAATTCTACAGGATGCTCAACACGCTTTTTCTTTGGTACTATTCTACAAAATTGTTACTATTTCATCATATGTAATCCTAAATTTAAATTCATCCTCATCGATATCCCAATTATTGTCATCTTGGGGTACATGGTTCAGAACGGTAATAGATTCATACACTTGGAGATAAGCTCAAGAACACAAATATATTCATGAAAACATAGAGGGTTCAGATCTGAAATCATAGCACTCAGGCCCTCGTAACAAGCATTAAGCATGGAAAAATCATAGCAACATCAATCATAGAACATAGTGGATACTAGGGCTCAAGCACTAACAAATCTGACAATGATTACATACCAAATCTCGTCCAAATCACATATACCTCCATATGCCTACACAAGAATTACTCACACATGGATGTGAGCATCATGAAATTATTGGTCGAGAAAGGTCAATGGTGATAACAACGCTGAATCACTCTCCCTAGATCCAGGAACAAACTCCATATTAGGGCTCCTAGCAAAGAACATGATGTGGTGGCAGCTCAATATCATAAATGGCCCCACATAGGCATGTGGCGCGCACTAGGGTGACCGTTCCTCCTGGTTGTGTGGTGGCTTGGTTGGCCCTTCCGGAACTTATTCGCTCCAAAAATCATTATTTATTCCAAAGGAATACTCCAAAAATCTCCATCAAATTCCGAGCACTTATATTTTTATGGGCTAACCTATTAATTTAGTGCCCAGTGCAAGTTCTTGTCTTTTTCATGTTTTTTGTTTTGCAGGGTAAACATACCTACAGAAGTCCAAACACGATGAAACTTTATGGGGATTCTTTTGGAACATAAGAGACCCTGTAAGCTTCGCAAGGAGGCAAGAGGACCCATAGAGCCTCCAATGGCCATGGTGCTCAGCCTGGGGGTGTTGACCTGACTTATGGACTCTATGTGGATCTGCTTGCCCTAATCTTTGGCATATAAATTCACATATATTCTGAAACCCTCAAAGCGATACCTAAAAAAATGATCGGCCCATGCAAGTCTCTATTCCGCTGCGATCCCATCTAGTGCCCTTTTCAGTTACTCTGCCACAGGGGGAAATCACTAGGGAGGCCATCTTCATCAACCTTGTTTCCTCCATGATGATATGTAAGTAGTTCCTTCAAAACTTATGGGTCCATGTAGTAGCTAGATGGTATTCTCTCTGTCTCTTCCGATCTACAATACAATGATTATCTCTAAGATCAAACCGATGTAATCTTTTGCAGTGTGTTTGTTGGGATTCGAGGAATTGTGGGTTTATGATCAAATTTTTCATTGATCTCTTTTGAATTTATTAAGCCTTACTTGGTACATAATTTTTTAGCTTCTATTTCGTTTGACCAAGTTTGATTGATTTATCTTCAATGGGAGAGGTGCTTTGTAGTAGGTTCAATCTTGAAGTGATCGTGTCGAGTGAAAGAATGGATAAGGGCACGCATTTATATTGTTGCTACTAAGGATAAATCGATGGGATTTGTTCATATTGATTGATCTTATTTTGTCTACATTATGTCATCTTGCTTATTGTGTTACTCTATTTGTTATGAACTTAATACTTTGCAATGCATGCTGGATAACGGTCTTGGAATGGAGTAATAGTAGTAGACGTCAGTAAGTTTAACAGTCTACTTATCACGAACGTAATGCCTATGTAATGATTATACCATGAAGTTTATTTGGCGCGTGATGAACATTTCTCCGATGTTATTTTCACCTCGGATGTCTTGCCACTGGTGCAACGGCTGAATTATTCTGTCTATGATCGATCTTCTATTGGTTTCGTTGTGGCTGATATCAAGTATGTGACAAGCGTCTTAGTTTTGGTGATCTTCAAACACGTTCGTCGACATTTGAATGTAGCGGCACATTTGTTAGCTATGCCATGTATGAACTATGTTAGTCTAAGTGTTTTTCATTCTGCCCCGGATTATATCTGGGAGACTCTTTGTAATATTGTCTAAGTAATCAATAAAGTGCCGACGTTCTCTCTCAAAAAATGATTATGCCATGAATGATCATAATTATAAGTATGTGCAATTATGTTAGTCTCCCAATAGTAATTTGTTTACCTTTCGATATTCTGTTTTCGAGAGAGATGCCACTAATGAACCCACGGTACTCGGGTCCATTCTCCATTAACTTGTAAGATCCTAGAACTGTTATCATTATCTCTGCTATCATTAACACTATCTTCTTTTAATCTTGTAACTAGCAAGAACAAGGGGAATGACGACCCACTTGCCATTGGTGAGTGCAAGCATTTGTTGTGTTTGTGTGTAGGTGATGCTAACGTTGTTAGTGTGGTGCCTCCTACCGGTTCGCTAAATCTTGGTTCTTCACTGAGGGAAATACTTTTTGGTATTGTGCTACATCACCCTTCCTCTTCGAAAAAGTCCAACACCTCCTTCGGGAGTAGCAATCACCTTAATCGGTGATGCGTGCTTCCGAGCAAGAGCCCGCGTGAGGACAGGTGGGCATGTTGGTATAGAAGTGAAGGTGAACAAACCAAAGACAAAGCTCTGGCATGGCAAGAAGTCGTCGGTTGAGGTTGATATCCATTCATGGTTAGAGATCTGATTGGTTCTTCTCCTACCTAACACTCGAAAGGCGATATTGAAAACCATCGATAGTCCCTGTTGGGTCTAGTGTGTGACCGAAACTTCCAACAATGATCATAGACAGGGAATTGGCCCAGGTTCAAACCCTCATCATGGAGGTAATACCCTACTCCTGCTTTTGCTTTGATTAATTGTGTCAATACTCCTCGTGTGAGGGGGTTACAATATGCGTGGATACGTTGCTACTGAGGCAATGAGTACATGTCAAATGGCTCAGACTACCCTAGCCTCACCTTTAAAGGATGAAAATGCCTAGGTTACAAGTCCTACTAACCAAACTGGGACGTAAACTAGATGAGTAGCCCCTAACTTGTATGCCAAGGTATGATTACTCTAGAAGGAGGGCTCATTCCTAGGTCGTTGGCCCTCGGGATACCCTGGACTTCTTGGACCTATGGCCGGTCCATTGTCTGACTTATCGATCGACGAGCTATCTCTAGTGATATACACTGCCAATGATCCTCTTCGATCTCGTCGGAGAAAGGTCTGTGGGGATGTGGAGGCTCCCTCAACATGGTCAGCGGTGGTTACTAGGGCGCCGACAAGGAAGAGGGGAAATCAGGGGTCGAGTGGCATCAGTGAAGGGTTCATGCGGATTAGTATGGCAATCATAAGAAATTGGAAAGCTAGGTGGAAAGTGGCACCACCGAGCGGGGTGGCCTTGTATAGGGGGAGAATGGGCGCGCTCCACAAGCAAGCGTGGCTGGATTTTGGCGCGTGTGGGTGGGAAACGGGTGCGAGCCATTATTGGTGTTCTTCTTGGTGGAAAATTGAGTTGCACAATTGCAAGGGGCAGAAGCAGCAGTCATACAAACGAAAACACCTAACCTCGATCCACGGGGAGGAATAGACCTGGTTAGAACTTTCCTTACCCCACGAGTGTTAACAAATGGAGCAGGCTCCAAACCATTGTCCCGAGCGTGCAAATATTGAGGCTCGCGAGCTTGATCTCTAGCAGCCTCCATAAATAATGCAGTCCGAGGGCATACGATGACTCTACTTGACTCACCATTTCAATCATAATCATCGTAAAAATAATTATTATGACGATTGGACCAATATGATGACTCCACTAGAGTTGCCTTTAGAGTGTAGAACTTCTCACATCGAGTTTCATATGGGCCTTAGTTTACACTGTATTTTCTTATTTCTTCGAGAAATTAGTATAGTTTATGACGGGCTAGTCAAAGCCATCTCAGCACCATGTACTTTTAGAGAAGGAAGACTCCACGAATGATGGTGACCCTTTTTTAGAGAAGCCTAGTTTTCTTTACTAGGGTTCAGGCGAGTCCTCATAGAGGCGAGGGTTCCGATTTTTCGATGAGATGATAACTATCGATTTGGTGGAGAGGACTTTGACGATCTGACTACAAATATGCACGAAGTTGCACCTTAGCCATCGGTAAAACAACTTCAAGAGGTTATTAACCATGCCGAAGCACGATAAACCTCACCACGAAGGTCTATTCCTGCAAGCAATCGAAGAATGAGCAAGAATATGATAAACGTAATGCGAATATTGTGAAGTCCTCATCAAGTCTAGTTTGTTGTTTTTTAGACTTGATTGTGTTTTTGTTTTTGAGAGGAATACTTGGTTGTGTATGGTCCCGAAGATTGCAACGCCGAGTCCTCGTCAGCATGAATTATGCCCGATGTTTGCTCGAAGAAGAGAAAAATGGCGAGTTTGTTTTTAAGACTGTTTTTTGAGATTTATGTATATTTTTTACATTAGGGTACATTTTTAAATCAATTGTTGTATTTACTAAATATGGAGCAATTTTTTGCAATTTTCCAAAATTTCTTGATTTTTTAACCACTTTCTTAAAATTCATGAATATTTTTTTATTTTTCAATTTGTGATCCTTTCCTAGACCGGCTATTTTCGTGGGTTTCTTTCTATCGGTTTTATTCCAATTTTTTGATTTTTATTTCTATTTTCAAATATGTAAAGATATTTGGAATTAATGGATAGGTTTTCAGTTCTTTTTAATTTTGTGAAATTTAGAACATATACTAAATTTATTTTCGGTGATTTGGGACTATTTATTGAATTTGTTGACGTATTAACAAATGACAAAGTGTTTTTGAAATTTATAGTATTTGTAAAATTCATGAATACTTTATGTATTTGCAAGCATTTTTGAAATTTTGAACATATTAAAATTCCCAAATATTTTTTAATAAATGAATATTTTTTAAACTCAACCTATTTTTCAAGTTAACAAATATTTTTAAAATATGCAAACATTTCTTCCATACATGGTTTTTAAACTTTAAAAATATTATAATGACGTAAATAAATATTCCGAAAAAAGGCAAGGAGAACATGTGGCGCTAAATACTCACATCTTATTCGAAATTACTATTTGACGCTTGTTGCAGCAAGTAATCGGGGCGACCCACGCGGGGCGAGTCGACGAGAGTTTGGGTAGGCCGGAGAATTCTAGCGAATTACAGTTTCGGGAATATTGTAGGTGGTTTTCAGCAGTTTTTTTGGTTTTGGGAACCTTATAGGAGGTTCTTGCACCTGTTTTTTTTTCCTTTTTCCCTTTTAGTTTTGTTCATTTTTTAATCTCTTATCTTTTCTTTTCTTTTCTTTTTTATTATTCATGTTACTTTTATTTGAAACTTTTAAATATTTATTCTGAATATTATAACATGTTCTTGTTTTCAAAATTTCCTTCAAATTTAAAAAATGTTTAAGAATTTCAAAGAAGTTCTCATGTTCAAAAAAATTTCAAAATTTCAAAACAAACATGTGTTTCAAAATGTCTTTCCAAAATTTCAAAAAATGTTTACATTTTTTTCACAATTTGAAAAATGTTCACGTTTTAAAAAATGTTCAGTAATTTTGAAGAAAATGTTACATTTTCAATTTTGTTATGTTCACGTTTTCAAAAATTGTCAAGAATTTAAAAAATGTTCTCGTTTTCAAAATCTATTCAGAATATCATTCATAAAATGTTCATGTTTAAGAAAAGGGGGTTGCTACGCGTTCATCGGATGATCAATTTTAAAAAATCAGCCAGCTCGCGAGCCGTCCGATCTTGTGTGATCGAGTGACCAAACAACGTTCTTCACTTTTGCAACCGAGATAATATTGCGGAAACATTTGCATGAGAGATACTTTTGCGGACGAAGCTTTTGCCAAAAAGGTCATGTTGCAGAAAACTTTTGCAACATAGGTCACGTAGCAGAACTTTTTTCTTCGTCTTTCTGCAACATAGGTACTGTTGCGGAAGAAATTTTTACAACAAAGATCAAGTTACGAAAACTTTTACAGCATAGATCAGGTTGAAGAATATTTTTACAATAAGATATTTGTTCCAATTTTTTGAAATACAACCCATCTTACGGAAACTCGTCATTGTGGCTACTTGCACTAGCTTCACCGTCGTCAATCGCAACAACATCATTGTTGCAGAAACTCGGTTGTAGATCTGCTCGAGATGAAAACCGAGACGCGGCGGCCGTGCGGGAGCGGGCTCGCTAGCTACTACTACTCGTCCTCCACGGCTGGAGAGTTGGGGAATGAAAGAAGAAGCAGTGTGGATAGGAGTCGGGAAGAAGATAAGGCAACAGACCAAGAAGAGGTGGTCGTCCCACTCGGACAAGCGTTGTCCATGGGAGGTGGCAGAAGCGTTAAAAAATATCAACTGGATGACAGCAATCATTTCCCTTCAGAAAAATATACAACAATTTCAAAATAAGTTGCCATTTCAAAAAATGGTTCACAATTTAAAAAAATCATATTAAAAAAAATCAAAAATTCGAGTAAATATTTCTTATTTTTGAATAAATTCAATATGTCATAAAAATTTTGATTTTTCAAAAATAATTTTTGTTTTCCATATATTCGTATCACAACAATTGTTCACATCTTTCATGAAAAAAACCAGTACATTTTTCAAAAATCTTCAATGCGAGTACATTTTTTGAATGCCACTTTCTTGAATTCAAGGACATTCTCTGAATGTCATGAACATTTTTGAATATGAGAACATTTTTTGTCGGGACTCTCATACCGGGGGTATCCAGGCCCGCGTGCGTGTGACCGAGGGCCTAGTGCGTGTTGTGGGCCCCGGTATGCCCCCGTTAAGGCCCAAGGATTCGGCCCTCGTGAGGGGGCAATCGTGGGGTTCTCCCCACGATGTTTCCTGCGACGCTCACGGGAAGAAGGCGCCTATAGTATGATCGAAAGTATGTCTAGAGGAGGGTGATTAGACTACTTGACAAGATAATTTTTTTGTCTTTTTCTAATTTTACTTGAGAGGAAACTACGACGGTTATGACAAGTCAAATACACCCTACACATGCAGTCCTAATAGTATAGCAGCGGAAAGTAAACATGCAAGTGTAAATAGAAGAGTAAGGAAGGGAGATCAAACGCATAATGTTGACACGACGATTTTTGGCATAGTTCCGATAGGTGGCGCTATCGTGCGTCCATGTTAGTGGAGACTTCAACCCACGGAGGGTAACGGTTGCGAGAGACCACGGAGGGCTCCACCCACTGAGGGTCCAAAAAGAAGCGGCCTTGTCTATCCCACCACGGCTTCCGTCCACGGAGGACTAGCCTTACTCACGGTAGATCTTCACGAAGTAGGCGATCTCCTTGCCCTTACAAACATGTTGGTTCAACTGCACAACACGAAGTAGGAGGCTCCCAAGCGACACCTAACTAATCTAGGAGGCACCACCCTCTAAAAAGTAATAGATGGGGTAGATCAATGAACTCCTTGCTCTTGTGCTTCTAAAGATAGTCTCCTCAACACAAATCTCTCTCTCATAGAATATGCATGGGTAGGAGAGCTTGATTTGGTGGAAAGCAATTTGGGGAGGCTAGAGATCAAGATTCAAATGATTGGATTGGAATATCTTGGTCTCAACACATGAGTAGGTGGTTCTCTCTCAGAAAATGGATCTAGAAATGAAGTGTGTGTTCTGAGTGCTTCTCCCACGAATGAGAGGTGGGTGAAGGGGTATATATAGGCAGCAGCCAAAATCCAACCGTTACACACAAAAGAGCAAACTCGGTGACATCGAAATGGACAACTCGACGGTACCAATTAGCACTAAAGTGGTGAACTTTTGAACTCGGTGAGACCGATATATAGAACTCGGTTGCATCGAAAAGGTGACTAACGGTCAGATGGCCAAACTCGGTGGCACCGATACTCAAACTTGGAAATTCCGATTTTGTGTATCTTGGCAACAGAATGTTGGTCACACTGAACTCGGTAGCACCGATGCAGTTTCGGTTGCATCGATTTTGTGGGAATGACTAGTGTTCTGTCTTAGGTTCAAAGTCGGTGGTTCCGATGTGGCAATGTTAGTTACACCGAATTTGTGTACGTGGAACTTGATATAGTGGATATGTGGGGAAAATGATTGAGTGTTTTGGTAGCTAACTTTCAACATTTGAGCAATCAGTTCATTTTACTACCTCACCCCCTTTTAATAGTATTGGCTTTCCTATGGACTCAAAAGTTATTTCTCACAAATATAAAATGAAGAGTATTCTAGCTTGAAACTTGAGCCAATATTATTCCGTTCTTGAATCCACGGGCATCTCCACATAAACCTTAAGCCATAGCATCTTTTGAACTTTTCTGAAATATACTTAGAAAACACATTAGTCCAATGGTGCATATGTTGTGATCAATTATCCAAACCACCCTAGGGAGCAATTGTGCTTTCAATCTCCCCCTTTTTGTTAATTGATGAGAACATATAGATCAAAGCTTTGACAAAATATATAATCAATGATTAGCGTCGATGCTTTGAGAAGTATGTGAAAAGCAAGAGCTCCCCCTAAATCTGTGCATTATTTCAAATTTGCGTTTGAATGCAAATGCACAATCGATTAGGATCATGGGTTACTCTTCCATGTCACATACATCTTGGTGGTGCATAAAAAGAATATCAATGCACATGACACCAACAAGATAAGTGAAGGATCATCACATGGATAGCTAAAAAATAATATCGTAGCATCACACAGGATAAAGCGTATGATCACACACAGATAGGATAAAGTCATCCAACAAACAAAGTTTATAAAACCAAATGAGAGCAAATAAAGTCAAAATATCTCTCTCACACGAAGTCTATGATCTATACATTTCAACCCCTTTGGCAACAGGTTACCAAAAAGTTCAACAGTATAGAACTACTCGTCTGTGTGAGCAGCTGATGATGGAGTCGATAAAACAGCGTCTGTGAAAACTTCTGATGACATCCCTGGAGCTGGAGGAGTTGATACTGAAGGAGCTTGAGCTGGAGCTGGTGTTGAAGGTGCTGAACCTTGCGTTGAAGATGTCTGTCTTGTCTCCGGATCAGGAACAACAACTAACCGGGGCCTGGTGTTGAATTGTGTAGTAGTGGGAAGAGGATACTCATCCTCGTCATCATCATATTCATCTTCATCCTCTGAGCGTGTAATCTCCACAGAGTCAACTTCATGTTGAAGTTGTCTGACAATGGTGGTCAACTCAATTAACTTCATATCCATGTTATGGAATTTAGTCTCCACAACTCCCTCAAGGCTCTTCTGATTTTGCATAATCTCGTGAATGTTCTTCTTCATGCCTTGGACAGCTCTCACTAGAAATGCCATTTGCTCAGCTTGAGTTCTGAGCTGTGGAACTCGAGGTGGATTGTTTCTAGCGGCTTCAACCTGTGCTGCCTCTACTGCCATTCTCGGTGCAACTAAGTTGGGATTATTTTCATCCATCACAACCTCATTATCTTCAAATTCTGGGTGAAGAGGTAGATGGGGACGATCAAGTTGATATGCATGCTTGCCTGGCTTGGCATTGATGAGAATGTGAATATAAGGTGCATATCCACATGATCTCTTTTGATCCGCAACAGTCCTTCGGATAATCTGAACTATCAAGTCCATCACTCTAAATATGGTATGGGTATCAAGTAGGCGCAACAGGTTGATTGAATATCCTCTGAGCATCTTCTCATCTCCTCATTTAGGCATGAGAGTGTATCGCAGTATAGTGTTTGTCGTGGGAATACCAGCTTGCAGAAAATATACTGAGCCAAACTTGTGACTGGCCAAGTACTGATGTGGAATGGTCTTGTACATGTTGGCCATGGAGTTGTCACTCTGCTTAGCATCTGCATACACATCTACATTTACTTCTTCCTGCTTGGGAACACCAATGATAGCAGCCCATTCAGTAATTGTAGCATCATACCTATGTCCATCGGTCATCCAAACTAAAGAGTCATCATAGAAATGAACTGTTGCATAGAATTGCATGATCATCTCGTCATTACATGGGGTCATCTCCTTCCTAACAAAATCTTCTATGTCAACTAGCGTGAAATTCTCTTGAACATGTGGAAAGAAATGCACTTTCTCCTTGATGTATGCCTAATCGACATACATCATATCACTAACAGCAGGACTCTTGTCATACAGGGCAGTCTCATAAAAATCTTGTTGTTCCTTGGTGTGAAACCTTGGATCAACATCAGTTCTTCTTCTCGCAGCATATGGACCAGAAGCTCTCCACTTTCTTAATCCGGCATCCTTCCTCTTCTTCATGTTTTCTGCAACAGGATGAGCATCATTGTGGAGTGGAAGGTACGGTCTGAGATTCCTGAGATCTGGAGCACTCTCATATCCTTCATCTTGTGCAGCATGGGCACTGGATGCACGACCTTTGCTCTTAGCAGCTGCAGGTATATCTTTAGTGGTCTTCCTGGAAGCTACTGTGACATCCCCGGATTAAGCTATAGAAACCAAGGTAGTTAGGCTACAGTAATCAAATGCTAATGGTGCCACGTCATCAAGATTAGCTAAGCCAAGTTGCTACTTGTTGAAAAATTCAAATACAAATTTCATATTTTAAAATAAAATCAAATGAATGATTTCTTCAAACTGTAAAAGAAAAATCTTGGTTGGGTTGCAAATATTGTTTACATATTTGTCAAATTGAAACCAACAATTTTTGTGAGTATCTAAGTGCCTCAAAACAATTAAAACCAAGGCCAAAACTATTATTTAAATGCCTTTTAAATTATAGAAATTCCTAACTATTTTAATTAATCATCAAACTTTGTGTGGCACTGCCTTGGTCTGTAATATGAATAACGAACAAAGTTACAAAAATTACAGAGGTCTTTTGATATTAAAAACAATACTAAAATAGAAACTGTTTTAAAAATAAAACACAAAAGTTTTATAAAAGAAAAGAAATAGGAACTCCCTCCCCCCGCTGGGCCTTAGCCCAGCTGGTCACCAGGTCGGCCCAGCCCACCTCCATCCCTTCTTCCACCTTGCTACAGAAGACACGGGAGGCGTGGTCGCCATCCATGGGTGCCATGGATGCGTGTCGGCCATCCCACGGCTTCCCCTGTTGCATAAGACCACACCCGCTACCCCTAGGAAACCCTAGAATATTCCTCTCCCTCCTCGTGGCTCTGCTCTCTTTCCCGTCCACCGAAACGATGCCACCGTCGTCATGCCATCGTCGATCCCGCGGCCACCATGTTCCCCGGTGCGAGTGGATACGTCCAGGAGGACCACCATCGTTGAATTCGTCCATGCAGAGCAACATATCGAGCTGGACTGGATCGTACGCTCGCCATCGCTGCCATTTTCATCGCGTACATCGCCGGACGCCGGCCTCGATTCCCACCGCTCCGGTCCACCTCCGGTCTCCCCGACCACAACTCCGAGCTCGCGGTGAGCTCCTCATTCCGTTCCCCCACTTCCCTCGCTCGATCCGTCGCCGTAGCTACCATCCCCTAGTTCGCCCGTGCGTACTTGTGTGTGCACGTACATGCGTGTGTGCCACCTCCTATTGCTTGCTGCTGCTTCTCATCGTGATGCCGCCGCGCTACTGCTGCACCGTGTCGTGCTTCCCCTTGCTGCTTGTTGTCCGCACCCACCCCGGCTCGCTCGGTCGCGCCCCTACGCGCGCCGAGTGACCCATGCTAGCTGTTGCTCATGTAGCCAGCTGCTGCTGCTTCCGGTCGCCCCTGTGCACTGCTACTGCTGGCTGCAACCACTCACGGTCGAGCCCGCCTCCGCCTGGCAGCATCGCCTCCGACGACCACTGGTCGCCGTCGCTGCCACGTCGGCTGCTGCTGCTGGTGGCCATGGCCGTGTGTGAGTTTGAGTGAGCATGTGTATGTGCATCATGGGTCTACAACGTGTGTGTAAGTATGTGGCACGTCTGCTCACTCTTAGTGAGTTAGTCCAAATTAGTTAGGGGCTAATCATAAGTTAGTTTATCTCCTAATCAATGACAGTGGGCCCTAGCTTAATTAACTCTGCTAACATTTAATCCAAATAATGTGAGTCATTGACACGTGGGCCACACCCTCCTGTTGACTGGTCAACCATTGATTGGGTCAACCTAACCCCTTGGCCCGAGTGTCATACACACGGGCTAGGGTAACACTAGGTGACAAAACTATATTCTGTTTTTAATTTTGAATTATTATAAATTCCTGGAAATTTAGAAAATCATTTAAACTTCAAAAAATCATATAAAATAATCCGTAATCCGGATGAAAATAATTTGTACATGAAAGTTGATCACAAAAACAAGACGAACCCGGATACACTGACTGTTCGTCTATCACACGTCTCTAGCATAGCGAACACGGAACTTTTCCATCTGTTTCGTCTGTCTCGTAGTAGCCACAGACCCGATCCGTCTATGATGGGTGTTGCTACATTAGTTCATGCCTAGCGCTGCCTTTAGCTATGTCATGCTTTGTGATGCTTTTGATTTCTTTGTTATTTATTGTGTTTCCCCTACGTTACTTCCTTTCCGGTAGACCCCGAGGCTGATGATGATCCGGTGATCGACTACTTCTCGGTCGAGGATCCATATCTGTGTGGAGAGCAACCAAGCAAGCAAACCCCCTTGATTATTCCTATATCGCCTACTCTTTCTCCCTCATGCTCGCATTAGAATTTTGCTACTGTTGTAGATATACCCTATTCTGATGCATAGCATGTTTTTGATGAATTGCCACTTTACTGTACCGCAATGTAGACTGTTTAGTATAGGTGGAGCAGTCATCCCCTTTGCCCCCTTAGTCCAGCTCCCCCACTTTATCGTCAAGTCTTGATCACTAATCGACAAGCCAAGACCCGACACAGTACTCACACCCACCTTAGTTGTACGACGCTGCAGAGCTACTATCGGTACCGAGGGTGACACCTCGCGAAATACTCATGATGCTACCTTTGTAGTGCAGCTAGTCGGTCGTGGTTATCAAGGGTGATTCCTCCTTCACCACTCCTGATGACGACTCTGTCGTACAACCCATCAAGCGTGACCCTCGAGGGTGATTCCTCTAAGTCCACCTTGACGGTTACATTGTTCAGAATCCAACGAAGGTGATACCTCAGATCCCCGTGATGTTACAACCACATAGTTACTTGACCATGTTATTGGTAACATCGATGAATAAATGTTTGGCGAGTGGATTCCCGCGTGGATGTGTCGATTAGTTGATTAAAATGTTAATGGATTTGGGTATTTGATCTGGGTTGGTCGGAGACCTTATTCGCACTAACCGATTACGTGGGAGGAGTTATGGGTTCTCGACGTCGTGGTATCAGCTGAATCTCTTCAGACGTCAGCAATGGTGCGACGTGCGCCCGAGTGGTCTAGATTATCACCATTCTTGTATATGATGCCAGGACTGACATTGACTGCCCTCGCATCATGCAGGAGTGCAAAGGGTGATGGGCCCATGACCCATGCGTGCTTAGGATTTAGACCGGCGGGCTGGCCTCTCTGTTGAGTCTAGGTGGGGCTGCGACGTGTCGATGTTCCAAGGCCGGGCATGACCCAGGAAAGTGTGTCCGGACAGAGTTTATTGAGCGTGACGAGGAATATGTGGTGCACCCGTGCAGGGAAGAACTTATCTACTCGAATAGTCGTTCCCACGATTACGGGGCGACTTGGAGTTGTGACCCTATCTTATACAACTACAACTGTTACTTAACTAGAATGTTTGCTTCCGGGATTGCTTCCTCGCAGGGAGTCGAGGAGGAATCTCTCGGCGTGACTTTAATTAATATTGTTGCAACAGTATGACTATTAATTGTGTTACCTGCTCTACTCTCGTCTATTGCTACAAGACCCCTCAAGATGCTAGTCTTCGATAGGACTAGGCCTTCTCTATGTTTCTCGCATTGCTGCAGTCAGTCCACATCTAACCCCCCTTCCTTTGATACTCATGCATACTTAGCATAGTTCTGAAATCAGTCTTGCGAGTACTTTGGATGAGTACTCACAGTTGCTTTGCTCCCCCTTTTTCCCTTGATCCGTTGCTGCAACCAGATGATGGAGCCCAAGAGATCGTGTATCCCACCGACGACGACTTCTACCCCGACGGTGCCTACTACTCCGTGGAGGCCGCTAACGACGAGGGGTAGTTTAGGAGGTTCCTAGGCAGGAGGCCTCGCCTCATTCGATCGTTGTATCTTGTGCTAGCCTTCTCTAAGGCATTATCATGTTTCATGTCTGTACTCAGATATTTGTTGCTTCCGCTGACTCGCCTGTTTATCGAACTTCTGTATTCTAGACCTCAAGGCCCGTGGCTTGTAATATGAAGCTTGTATGTTTTATATGTGTCTAGAGTTGTGTTGTGATATCTTCCCGTGAGTCCTTGAGCTTGGTCGTATGCATTTGCATGTATGATTAGCGTACGATCAAATCGAGGGTGTCAAAAGTTGGTATTAGAGCCGGCTGCCTGTAGGTAGCCCCCTTTCCAACTCATTGGCCGAAGTTGAGTAAAGTACTTAAAAAACTTACTAACTTTGATGATGTGGCTTACGAGCCCACATCTCAATCGGGTGGTATTAGTATCTTTTACTCCTCTTCTATACTCTGGGTTCTAATCTCTCTTCTGTTTCGGGTTAAAGATTTTGCTAACTCTAACTCTAGGTTCTCATAAATACTTCCTCCTGGAGAGCCTCGCATTCTAGATTATGGCTTATTTATCACAAGACTTCGAAGATACTCTTCGATGTTCTCTTGAGAACTTGTGCTCATCGCTTTTGCGATTTCCCTTCCACCGTCAACCCCTATGGATGAATACTTACAAATTTCTTTCATATTTTCTTTCCAGTTTCTCTTGTTATACCAAATACAACAAATTATCTTACCCTGGATTTTTTCGTCCTCAGTTGTCATGGATTTCGTAAGTCCTTCGAATTACTATTCGATCTTCCAAAATCCTCAGTAGCCTATTGTTCATGACCGTTCTAACCTGCGTGTCTTATGGTTAAATCCATATGTCTAGCAACATTCATTAAAATCCTTTGTGATTTCGCTTTGATCTTTTTGATTCAACCTTTGTGTGAATGCACAATCATCAATTGATTCTCATAAATTATCTTTCAGGCTTAGACGTCCTTCCAGACATGAGCTGGTTCTCGGCAAATCAACCTTGGTTGATTGTCCATCTAAGTCCTTTCAACTTGCTTGTATTTGATCGGAACACCTGATTCTGATACACCAACCTGGAAATCATAATTCCTTTGGTATTTAAGTATCGATATCTTTCAGATGTTCTATAATCTGATGCCTTGCATTCTATCTTCCTCTGGTTGAGTACCGATACTCATATCAAGTCCCTTGTGGACCGCCAGACCCATTGTTGGGTTATCATCCGACGACATCCTTTGCATTCAACAATTCTTGTGATATTGTTCGCTTCATACATAGTGCCATTGTGTCTTCTTCCTCTGATAATTTGTATCCTATGCTTTTGTCGGCCATGCCCTGTTGTCAAGCATGTGTTAATTACTCTTGAAGATTGTGGTATATGTTCCTAAGATGCCCCGATGGGTTGAACCTATACCTTCCTAAATCCATGTGACCCCAAGAGTATTCACGAGACTTACTCTTCTGGTGTTTTCCCAGATAATCCTTCAAAGTTACAACTTCATCAAAGGCGAAGAGTAAATGTCAGGTGATGCATTGATGAAGTGGGAGTCGACCTTGAACTTTGTGTACATGCCGACAGAAACGACATTGATCTTACCATAGAAGCTTCTCGTATCAACAATCATTCATTCTACAATTTAATCTGGTATTTGTGATCTTTCCATTTGCAATCGTGGTTCTAACCATGTTGTTCTACTTTTACTCTTTCTCACACAAGTTATAGTGCTCGTCTTCCCCAGATCAATACAGAAGTCTATTCTATATTCTGATCTACCTCCGAGTATTATTGTTGGGATATCGAGAATACCACGGAGTTATTTAAACTTCTTGTGAGCTCCTCATCAACTATGATATTTCATTGATTTCGGTTTTCCTCGTGTTATAAGTTGTTGGACACTCAAAGACACCGATAACTGAATCGAGTATGCATTGTGATTCGATAACTCTTAGTAATCTTCCTCATTTATGAGTTTGTACTTGATCTTGTCTTTCCAAGCTGTTAAGATACATCATCATTGTCATGATAAAAGCTTGATCATGCTATATATGTCCTACATCCCTGGAACACACTTCTAACTGTGCATTAATCCTACTTCAAGCTTTCAACGTCATGTTGGTTGTCTTGAAAGGAAATATAGATACTAAGCTAGCAATCTTATATGTGTTTTCGACAACCTTTTGCTTCACCATTCCATTGTCTGATGATGCCTCTGAATGATTACATCTTCAGGAACTTGCCGACACTTCTCTCGTGATCATCATCAGCATTCTGAGCTCTTCCTGGATGTCAATCGAATTCATGATGAGAAATGCCATCCTTTCCCCTCGATGATTTATATTATCATCGACATCCTTGTCGCCTTCCCTCCAACAGAAACGTGTTCATGTTTTTGTGTTGACCTTCGAGTTCCTTTTAATTCAGCTTATGTTACCTTCTACCCTGGAGTATTACAATCTTTTATGTCAAGAATGTTGTCAGCATCATTGCACCTCTTAAGAATTCTTGATATAGGTATACTTCTCACCCACCATCCATTTCTTGGTCCCGTGTTGTTTCTAATTAGAATACCAACAAGTGAACTCTGATGTGTGATTCCAATACTTCTGGCAACCCTATTGCCTTGAGGTTAGCAATTGATTGTTTCATTCTTGGTGTGTTGGTCACCATTCTAGCATTGGCCGTGCTACTCATTCCGTATTTTCTAAATGCATCCTTCGACCAATGTTTTAATTGTTGTTGTTCCCTCGAGCATGCATCATTATATCATTCGATTTGACAAATGGTATCTCCTTGATCTTATATGTTTGGAAATTTATCCCTATAGAAATATTGAGGGATTGTTGTTGAGCCCATCGGCCACACCCCAACTTCTTCATGTTCACGATGAAGCTTTTGAAAGCACTATCTTTGTGCCTAGCTCATGAAGAATACGTTTGATAGAAGACGTGTCTTCCCCAAAGTTCACGTGTATTCTTGCCGCCGTGAATATGAGAAAGTTTTGTGTTGCTTCCTCTAGGATCATCATAATTCATTCACGCATGTGTGAGGTGTTATATGTTTTGAAGAGTTGCTATCTTCACTCCATATAACTTCTCTTAGCACCCGAAGCCACTGACTGATTTGATCAAGGAAATTAAGTTCCATCATAAGAGCTAATTGAGGCTTGCACAAGGGCCTTGATATCCTCGATGATGGTTCTCAAATCAGAACTCGGTTGCATTTTGTTGTAAAAATTCCATGTGGGCACGAATGTCTTGGCATTGTGTTCATGTGTCTTACAATCCAACTCATGATTCAATACCCGCTTCCGTAGTTCATATCACGAGGATCTTGCATCACCACCTTGTTGATTTTGTTGCCCCCTTTTCTTCTTAGCCATCCCGAGCCTGAGGTATTCTGACACCAATCAGATCTGAATCTCGGGCAGATATGATGGTTGGAACATTTCCCAATAATTATAACTTTGGTCTTTATGTAACCTGGTACGATGATGTCTTGTCTGGCACATCGGGCCGAAGGACCTATTTCTATAAATTCTTCCATATGTAAGATTCGCCATCTTCCATGCGGAAACTATATGACTTATTTTATAAGTTGTTCCTCATGTATCCCTTGTGTACCCAAAGTCCGACCCTTATATGATGGCCATGTCGATGCTACCTCGAAGCACGGATGTGGTACGTCAAACGTCAACATGAACATTGGAAGCGCAATGCTAAATTGTTTATGATCAATTAACCAAACCGAATGGTATGGGTGAATATCATGATTCTCCTTGCCCTTTTATCAAATGGTCATGTATTTGATGACCTATCATGTATACCATACTCTATATTTTCCTCGGGAATGGTATACTCTAATACTTGTGTGTGTGAACACATTTTCCTTTCCATTGGTATGTTTGACGTGACAGTCACCTTCTCCTTCCCATTGATCAGTTTAAGCTTTCGTGATTTTGAACTTATCTAAGCAATGTTAATTCCCTGCTTAGGTAAAAACCTCGGTGAACAACTCTGTCAGTAAGACCCTATTCCTATTGTGGATAACATTCCAGTAGCCGTCGGTGCACGAGAACCTTGCCTATTGGTCCGCCTCGTTTCAGCGAGCAGGAACATGGTTCTATCTGTCCCTCGCCCTTGGTACCGATGTTTTTCCCAACATAACTGACAGGTTATCCTATGACATGTTGATACGTCCATTTTGCATCATGTTTTCATGTTGATATTTATCGCTTCTTGGGCTGTTATTTCACTTCACAGTACAATTCTTATGCCTTTTCTCTCTTATTTTGCAAGGTTTGCATGAAGAGGGAGAATACCGGCAACTGGAATTCTGGCCTGAAAGTGGAGCAAAGTTGAGATACCTATTCTGCGCAACTCCAGACGCCATATAAATCAACGGGGATTGTTTTCCCAATTTATCAAAAATACTGGGCCGAAGAAGTGCCAGAGGGGCACCAGGGGGTTCCCACAAGCCTGCACGGCGCGCCACCCCCCAGGCCGCGCATTGGGGGCTTGTGGGCAGCCCACTGGCCCACTCCCCCCCCTCTTTTGCTATATGGAGGGTTTCGTCCAGCAAAAAATCACAGAGGAGCTTTTTCATGGTTTCGCCGTCGCCACGAGGCAGAACTTGAACAGAACCAATCTAGAGCTCCGGCAGGACGATCCTTCCGGGGAAACTTCCCTCCCGGAGGGGGAAATCGTCGCCATCGTCATCACCAACACTCCTCTCATCGGAGGGGACTCGTCACCATCAACATCTTCATCGGCACCATCTCATGTCCAAACCCTAGTTCATCTCTTGTAACCAATCTCCGTCTCGCGACTCCGACTGGTACTTGTAAGGTTGCTAGTAGTGTTGATTACTCTTTGTAGTTGATGCTAGTTGGATTACTTGGTGGAAGAATTTATGTTAAGATCCTTGATGCTACTCATTACCTCTCTGATTATGATTATGCTCTGTGAGTATTTACTTTTGTTCCTAAGGACATGGGATAAGTCATGCTAATAGTAGTCATGTGAATTTGGTATTCGTTCGGTAATTTGATATGTTGTATGTTGTTTTTCCTCTAGTGGTGTTATTTCAATGTCGACTACATAACACTTCACCATTATTTGGGCCTAGAGGAAGGCATTGGGAAGTAGTAAGTAGATGATGGGTTGCTAGAGTGAAAGAAGCTTAAACCCTAGTTTATGCGTTACTTCGTAAGGGGTTGATTTGGATCCACTAGTTTAATGCTATGGTTAGACTTTGTCTTAATGCTTCTTTCGTAGTTGTGGATGCTTGCGAGAGGGGTTAATCATAAGTGGGACACTTGTCCAAGTAAGGGCAGTACCCAAGCGCCGGTCCACCCACATATCAAACTATCAAAGTAACGAACGCGAATCATATGAACATGATGAAACTAGCATGACAGAAATTCCCGTGTGTCCTCAGGAGCGTTTTTCCTCCTATAAGACTTTGTCCAGGATTGCCCCTTGCTACAAAAGGGATTGGGCCACTTTTCTGCATGGTTACTACTTTTGTTACTTGTTGCTGGCTACGAATCATCTCACTACACAATCACTTGTTACCAATAATTTCAGTGCTTGCAGATATTTCCTTGCTGAAAACCACTTGTCAGATCCTTCTGCTCCTCGTTGGGTTCGACATTCTTACTTATCGAAAGGACAATGATTGATCCCCTATACTTGTGGGTCATCAAGACTCTTTTCTGGCGCTGTTGCCGGGGAGTGAAGCGTCTTTGGTAAGTGGAACTTGGTAAGGAAACATTCATATAGTGTGCTGAAATTTGTTGTCACTTGTCACTATGGATACTAATCCTTTGAGGGGCTTGTTCAGGGTATCTTCACCTCGAACGGAAGCACAAAGAGTTGCTCCTCAACATGTTGCACCTACTGAAAATATGTGCTTTGAATTTCCTTCGGGTATGTTTCAGAAACTGCTGGCTAATCCTTTTACAGGAGATGGAACATCACATCCAGACTTGCATCTAATCTATGTAGATGAGGTTTGTGGTTTATTTAAGCTTGCAGGTGTGCCCGAGGATGAGGTCAAGAAGAAATTATTTCCTTTATCTTTGAAGGATAAGGCGTTGACATGGTATAGGCTATGTGATGATACTGGATCATGGGACTACAATCAGTTGGAATTGGAATTTCATCATAAGTTTTATCCTATGCATTTGGTACATCGCGATCGGAATTATATTCATAATTTTTGGCCTCGTGACAAAGAAAGCATCACTCAAGCTTGGGGGAGGCTTAAATCAATGCTATATTCATGCCCCAATCATGATCTCTCGAGAGAAATAATCATTCAGAACTTTTATGCTCGGCTTTCTCATGAGGATCGCACCATGCTTGACACTTCTTGTACCGGTTCTTTTATGAAGAGAGATATTGACTTCAAATGGAATTTATTGGAGAGAATTAAACGCAACTCTGAAGATTAGGAGCTTGAAGAAGGTAAGGAGTCAGGTATGACTTTCATGTTTGATTGCGTTAAATCCTTTGTTGAGACAAATACTTTTTGTGACTTTAGCGCTAAGTATGGACTTGAATCTGAGATAGTAGCTTCATTGTGTGAATCCTTTGCTGCCCATATTGATCTCCCCAGAGAGAAGTGGTTTAAATTTCATCCTCCTTTAGAAGTCAATGTAGTTAAACCCACTCCAGTTGAAGAGAGAGTCATTGCCTATAATGATCCTGTGGTTCCCAGTGCTTACATTGAGAAACCACCTTTCCCTGTTAGGATAAAGGATCATTCTAAAGCTTCAACTATGATACGTAGAGGCTATATTAGAACACCTACACCCCCTGAGCAAATTAGAGTTGAACCTAGCATTGCTATTATCAAAGATCTTCTGCCTGAAGAAGTTGAGGGACGTAATCTTCACTTCTGTGAAGATGCTGCTAGAATTGCTAAACCTCACGCTGGAGACAAACATAGGCCTGTTGTTGGCATGCGTGTGGTTTTTGTTAAGATAGGAGATCATTGTTATAATGGTTTATGTGACGTGGGTGCTAGTGTTAGTGCAATACCTCAATCCTTATATGATGAAATCAAAGATGAGATTGCACCTGTTGAGATAGAGCCCATTGATGTCACTATTCAGCTTGCCAATAGAGATACTATATGCCCTGTGGGAATTGTTAGGGATGTTGAAGTCTTGTGTGGTAAAACAAAGTATCCTCCTGATTTCCTCGTTCTTGCTACCGCACAAGATAGCTTCTGTCCCATCATATTTGGTAGACCTTTTCTCAATACCGTCAATGCTCATATTGATTGTGAGAAGCAAACTCTCACTGTTGGCTTTCAAGGTGTGTCACATGAGTTCAATTTCTCTAAGTTTGGTAGACAACCTCATGAAAAGGAGTTGCCTAGTAGGGATGAAACTATTGCCTTAGCCTCTATTGTCGTGCCTCCTACTGATCCCTTAGAGCAATACTTGCTTGAGCATGAAAATGATATGCATATGGATGAAAGGGATGAAGTAGATAGAGTTGTCTTAGAACAATATCCTATCCTTAAGAATAACTTGCCTGTTGAACTGCTTGGGGATCCACCTCCACCAAAGGGTGATCCTGTGTTCGAGCTTAAACAGTTGCCTGATACTCTTAACTATGCCTATCTTGATAAACGGGAGGTATATCATGTTATAATTAGTGCTAGCCTCTCAGAGCATGAAGAAAAGAAGCTACTAAAAACTCTGAGGAAGCACCGTGCTGCTATTGGATATACTCTTGATGATCTTAAGGGCATTAGTCCCACTCTATGCCAGCACAAGATCAAAACTGATCCTGATTTCAAACCAGTTGCTGATCATCAAAGGAGATTGAATCCTAAGATGAAAGAAGTAGTAAGAAAATAAATACTAAAGCTCCTGGAAGCGGGTAGTATCTATCCTGTTGCTCATTGCGATTGGGTGAGTCTGGTGCATTGCGTTCCTAAGAAGGGAGCCATCACCGTTGTCCCTAATGATAAGGATGAGTTGATCCCACAGAGGATTATTACTGGCTATAGGATGGTGATTGATTTTAGGAAATTGAATAAAGCCACTAGGAAAGATCATTACCCTTTGCCTTTTATCGACCAAATGCTAGAAAGGTTGTCCAAACACACACACTTCTGCTTTCTAGACGGTTATTCTCGTTTCTCCCAAATACCAGTTGCACAATCTGATCAGGAGAAAACCACTTTCACCTGCCCTTTCGGTATCTTTGCTTATAGGTGTATGCCTTTTGGCTTATGTAATGCACCTGCCACCTTTCGAAGATGTATGATGGCTGTATTCTTTGACTTTTGTGAAAAGATTGTCGAGGTTTTCATGGATGACTTTTCCGTTTACGGGTCTTCTTTTGATGATTGCCTCAGCAACCTTGATCGAGTCTTACAGATATGTAAAGACACCAATCTTTTCTTGAATTGGGAGAAGTGCCACTTTATGGTTAATGAAGGCATCATCTTAGGACATAAAATTTCTGAAAGAGGTATTGAAGTCGATAAGGCTAAGGTTGATGCAATCGAGAAAATGCCATACCCCACAGATATCAAAGGTATAAGAAGTTTCCTTGGTCATGCTGGTTTCTATAGAAGGTTCATCAAAGACTTCTCTAAGATTTCTAGGCCTCTTACGAATCTCTTGCAAAAGGATATTCCTTTTGTCTTTGACGATGATTGTGAGGAAGCCTTCGAAATACTTAAGAGGGCTTTGATAACTGCACCTATTGTTCAACCACCTGATTGGAACTTACCTTTTGAGATCATGTGTGACACTAGTGATTATGTTGTTGGTGCTATTCTAGGGCAAAGAGTTGATAAGAAGTTGAATGTTATTCACTACGCTAGTAAAACTCTAGACAGTGCCTAGAGAAACTATGCTACTACGGAGAAGGAATTTTTAGCAGTCGTGTTTGCATGTGAAAAGTTCAGGTCTTGCATAGTTGATTCCAAAGTCACTATTCACACTGATCATGCTGCTATTAAGTACCTCATGGAGAAGAAGGACGCCAAACCTAGACTTATCAGATGGGTTCTCTTGCTACAAGAATTTGATTTGCACGTTGTCGACAGAAAGGGTGCTGATAACCCCGTAGCAGATAACTTGTCTAGTTTGGAGAACGTTCTTGATGACCCACAACCTATTGACGATAGCTTTCCCGATGAGCAACTGAATGTCATCAATGCTTCACGTAGTGCACCGCGGTACGCTGATTATGCAAACTATATCGTTTTTAAATACATACCACCTAGTTTCACGTACCAGCAAAACAAGAAATTCTTCTTTGACTTGAGACACTACTTTTGGGATGATCCTCACCTTTATAAGGAAGGAGTAGATGGTGTTATTAGTCGTTGTGTACCTGAACATGAACAGGGACAGATCCTACAGAAGTGTCACTCCGAGGCCTACGGAGGACACCTTGCAGGAGATAGAACTACACACAAGGTATTGCAATCAGGTTTCTATTGGCCCACTGCTACTGCAACAAAAGACCTTCCAACGGCGCCAGAAATAGGCACGTTGTCGGGAGAATATTCTTGACGATCCTCCTTCCCCGGCAACGGCGCCAGGAATCCTTCAGCTGCGGCTACGCCTTAAGGGACTTCCTAGGCAAGTATGCAAAGGATTTCCCCCGTGGCCTTGGAGCCTTGCGTTGGTGTTCCCTCGAAGCGGAAAGGGTGATGTAGCGTAGCGGTGGTAAGTACTTCCCTCAGTTTGAGAACCAAGGTCTCAATCCGGCGGAAGAGTATCTCAAGATCCTGCACAAACACAAAAGCTTGCACCCAACGCTATGAAGGGGTTGTCAATCCCTTATAGATTGTTTGCCAAGTGAGAACTGAAAGCAACAAAGTAACAAAGCAAAGTAAAAGCGGAGATGTAAACGATGGATGTGAATAGACCCGGGGGCCGTAGTGTTTACTATTGGCTTCTCTCATGAAAGCAAGTAGACGGTGGGTGAATAAATTACTGTCGAGCAATTGATAGAACTGTGCAGAGTCGTGACGATATCTATGCAATGATTATTTCTATAGGCATCACGTTTGAAACAAGTAGACCGATACTTTCTGCATCTACTACTATTACTCCACACGTTGACCACCATCCAGCATGCATCTAGTGTATTAAGTCCATAAGAACAGAGTAACGCCTTAAGCAAGATGACATGATGTAGAGGGAAAATCTCAAACGAATGATAAAAACCCCATCTTTTTACCCTTGATGGCAACTACTTGATGTGTGCGTTGCTTCCCCTACTGTCACTGGGAAAGGTCACCACATGGTAGAACCCAAAACCAAGCACTTCTCCCATTGCAAGAATCATAGATCTAGTTGGCCAAACAAAACCCAAGACTCGGAGAGACTTACAAGGATATCAAATCATGCATATAAGAAATCAGCAAAGACTCAAATATATATATATCATAGATAATCTGATCAGAAGTCCACAATTCATCGGATCTCGACAAACACACCGCCAAAGAAGATTACATCGGATAGATCTCCATGAAGATCATGGAGAACTTTGTATTGAAGATCCAAGAGAGAGAAGAAGCCATCTAGCTAATAACTACGGACCCGTAGGTCTGAAGTGAACTACTCACGAGTCATTGGAGGGGTGATGATGATGATGAAGAAGCCCTCCACCTCCAAAGTCCCCTCCGGCAGGGTGCTGGGAAGGGTCTCCAGATGAGATCTCGCGGAAACGGAAGCTCGCTATGGCGGAAAAGTATTTTCGAGGCTCCCCTGATTTTTCCGGAATATTCGGGAATATATAGGCGCAAGATCTAGGTCAGGGGGCGGCCAGGGTGGCCACAAGCCTGCCCACCGCCGCCTCCCCCCGGGTGGCGGAGTGGGGGCTTGTGGGCTCCCTCGAGCCCACCTGGCTTGGCCCAAAAGCCCCCTGGACTTCTTCCGTTCGGGAAAAAAACCATTTCTGGGTTTTTCTTCCGTTTGGACTCCGTTCCAAAATTAGATCTGAAAAGAGTCAAAAACACGGAAAAAACAGGAACTGGCACTTGGCACTGAATCAATAAGTTAGTCCCAAAATGATATAAAAAGGTACATAAACATACAAAGGAGGCAAGATAACAGCGTGAAACCATCAAAAATTATAGATATGCTTGAGACGTATCAAGCATCCCCAAGCTTAACTCCTGCTCGTCCTCGAGTAGGGAAGTGATAAGAATGAATTTTTGATGCTTTCATGCTACCTAGCATAGGTGTCCTTTGTAATTCCTCTTATGTGACGTGAATGCTCAGATCCATTAGATTCAAAACTATAGTTTGCTATTGACGTGGAAACAATAATAATTCAAGCAAACTAGTAAAGTAGTCATGAACTTTCAAAATAACAAGGCCAAAAGAAAGTTATCCCTACAAAAGCATATAGTGTGGCTATGCTCTATCATCATTGCACAACGAATTTCAATCATGCACAACCCCGGTATTGGCCAAGTAATTGTTTCACACCTTTACTTTCTCAAACATTTTCAACTCTCACGCAATACATGAGCGTGAGCCATGGTTATAGCACTATAGATGGTGTGTAATGTGGTGGGGGTTGCAAGACAAAAAGGAGAAGATAGTCACATTAACTAGGCATATCAATGAGCTGTGAAGATGCTCATCAATAGATATCAATGTGAATGAGTAGGGATTTCCATACAAATGATGCACTAGAGCCACAAGTATGTGAAAGCTCTTAAAGAAAACTAGTGGGTGTGCATCCAACTTGCTTGCTCATGAAGACCTAAGGCAATTTTGAGGAATCCTATCATTGGAATATACAAGCCAAGTTATATAATGAGAATTTACCACTAGCTATATGGTGGTGACAAAACGAGGGACTCTCAATCATGAAGATCATGGTGCTCAAAATGCACAAGTGTGGAAAAAGTGGTAGCATTGTCCCTTCTCTCTTTTTCTCTCTTTTTTTTTTGGTGGGCTCTTTGGCCTCTTTTTTTATGGGCTTCTTTGGCCTCTTTTATTTCCTCACATGGGACAATGCTCCAATAATGATGATCATCACACTTTCAACTCAAAACTTAGAGCAATTATGACTCTATATGGAATGCCTTCGGTAGTGTATCGTGGCAACGATCTAGCATGGCATAGACATCAATGGAAACATCATGCTAGCTATCTTACGATCGTGCAAAGGCAATGTAGACGTGGTGGCACATATCATGGTGGTAGTTGCATGGCAATATATCTCGGAATGACTTTGAAAAAGCTATAGTAGGAAGGTATGGTGGCTGTTTTGAGGGAGGCTAATGGTGGATTTTGTGCACCAGCGAAACTTGCACGGCACTAAGAAGATAGTGATGGTGGAAAAGGTGAAAGTGCATCTAAACCATGGACTCAACATTAGTCATGAAGAACTCATATACTTGTTGCAAAAGTTTTATTAGTAATCGAAACAAAGCATTCAACGCATACTCCCAGGGGAAGGGTTGGTAGGTATAAACCATCGCGCGATCCCGACCGCCACGCAAAGGATGACAATCAATATACTAATCATGCTCAGACTTCATCACATAGCGGTTCACCATACGTGCATGCTACGGGAATCACTAACTTTAACACAAGTATTTCTAGATCAACAACACCTTACTAGCATGACTTCAATATTACCATAACCACAACTCAAAACTTATTGAGATGAATCAAACTTCTATAACTATTCAATGCACATGAAGGTGGAAGTTTTCGTATCCCTTTGGATAACTACCCCTTTTGAGAATACTTTCAAAGCATAGATCAACTACCAAGCCACGCACCGCTGCGCTCTAAAAGATATAAGTGAAGCACATAGAGCAAAAGTATCTAGCTCAAAAGATATAAGTGAAGCACATGTGAGCTGAATTGTCTACCAAAAGATATAAGTGAAGCTCGACAAAATCACGGTGTGTGCATGTCTCCCTCTCTAGGTGTGAAGCAAGGATGATTGTGACACAACAAAAATAAATGACTCCTACGATACAAGACGCTCCAAGCAAAAACACATAACATGTGGTGAATAAAAATATAGCCCCAAGTAACGTTACCGATGGATTGAAGACGAGAGAGGGGATGCCTTCCCGGGGCATCCCCAAGCTTAGGCTTTTACGGCATCCTTGAATATCTTGGGGTGCCTTGGGCATCCCCAAGCTTGAGCTCTTGACACTCTTTATCTCTTTTTCCATAAGAACTTGACCCAAAACTTGAAAACTTCACAACACGAAACTTAAACAGAAACTCGTGATAACATTAGTACAAGAAAGCAAACCACCACTTCCTTAGGTACTGTAGCAAACTTAAGTTCTACTTGTGCTGATATTGGGTTACTGTACTTTCAATCTTCCATGGCTAATACCCCCCGATACTATCCATAGTTTCATCAAAATAAGCAACCAACACAACAAAAACAGAATATGTTAACAGCAGACCAGTCTGTAGCAATCTGTATGTTTCGTATACCTCTGGTACTTCAAAAATTCTGAAAAATTACGTCAGTCTGAAGAATTTGTGTAGCAATCAGCAGAAAAAAATAATTAACTCAAAAGCTCTTACAGAAAAAAAAAATGAAAATTATTTTCGTGAGCAGAAAGTTTCTGTCTTTTCCAGCATGACCAAACGATCAGACCCAAGACTAATCATAACGGTTTTGCTTGGCACAAACGCAGAAAGAAACACAAAAAACACAATCATAACAGAATTATGAAAGTGTGGAAAACACAAAACAGAAAGAAAAAGGATAGATTCGTTGGGTTGCCTCTCAACAAGCGCTTTTGTTTAACGCCCTTAGCTAGGCATTCAATGATGCTCTCACAAAAGACGAGAATTGAAGCACAAGAGAGCATCCTAAAGCATGTGAAAACCACATCTAAGTCTAACATACTTCTTATGCATAGGCATTTTATAGGAAAACAGATTGTCAAGACAACCAATAGTTGCCATATGCAAGGAAGAAGAAAGATACAAGAGCAATCTCAACATCACGAGAGGTGATTTGGTAACATGAAAGTTTCTACCAAAATATTTTCCTCTCTCATAGAAATTACATGTGGGATCATAATCAAATTCGACAATATAGCTATCCCATAGGATATTCTTTTCATGATCCACATGCATGCAAAGTTGACGCTCTTCAAAAATAGTGGGATTATCATCAAATAAGGTCATGACTTATCCAATCCCACTTTCAGTATTGTTGCAAATATCATATTCATCATGAGGTTTGAACAAATTTTCAAGATCATAAGAAAGATCATCACCCCAATCATGATTATTGCAACAAGTAGTGGACAAAGCAAAACTAGCATCCCCAAGCTTAGGGTTTTGCATAATTTTAGCATGATTATCACTAATAGAATTTATAGTGAAACCATTGCAATCATGCTTTTCATCCAAGGAGCCCTCATGAATCACTTCATGAATTTCTTCCTCACAATTTTCTGATTCACGCATCTTACGCAAAACTCCAAAGAAATAGTCAATTGCCCTCAACTCACTAGCAATTTGTTCCACACGAGTGGGTCTCTTAAAGAGACTAGCAAGTGGATGAGGATCCATATCACTAGATTTTCAACAAGCGAATATGCAAGCATATTGAAGGCACATGGCACACAAGCAACAGAAAGGCAAACGAGAGAAAAGGGTGAACGAAAAAGGCAAACGAAGAAGGCAAAGGAGAAAGGCAAATGAAAACGGCAAATGTGAAGTGGGGGAGAGGAAAACGGGAAGCAACTGGCAACAAAAGTAAATGCAAGAGAAGAGTTTGTGAGACCTACTTGGATAGATCTTGATTTCTCCTCCCCGGCAACGGAGCCAGAAATACTTCTGCTACTGCAACAGAAGACCTTCCAACGGCACCAGAAATAGGCACGTTGTCGAGAGAATATTCTTGACGGCCCTCCTTCCCCGACAACGGCGCCAGGAATCCTTCAGCTGCGGCTACGACTTAAGGGACTTCCTAGGCAAGTATGCAAAGGATTTCCCCCATGGCCTTGGAGCCTTGCGTTGGTGTTCCCTCGAAGCGGAAAGGGTGATGTAGCGTAGCGGTGGTAAGTACTTCCCTCTGTTTGAGAACCAAGGTATCAATCCGGGGGAAGAGTGTCTCAAGATCCTGCACAAACACAAAAGCTTGCACCCAACGCTATGAAGGGGTTGTCAATCCCTTATAGATTGTTTGCCAAGTGAGAACTAAAAGGAACAAAGTAAAAAAGCAAAGTAAAAGCGGAGATGTAAATGATGGATGTGAATCGACCCCGGGGCCGTAGTGTTTACTAGTGGCTTCTCTCATGAAAGCAAGTAGACGGTGGGTGAACAAATTACTGTCGAGCAACTGATAGAACTGTGCAGAATCGTGACGATATCTATGCAATGATTATTTCTATAGGCATCACGTCCGAAACAAGTAGACCGATACTTTCTGCATCTACTACTATTACTCCACACGTTGACCACCATCCAGCATGCATCTAGTGTATTAAGTCCATAAGAACAGAGTAACGCCTTAAGCAAGATGACATGATGTAGAGGGAAAATCTCAAACGAATGATAAAAACCCCATCTTTTTACCCTTGATGGCAACTACTTGATGTGTGCGTTGCTTCCCCTACTATCACTGGGAAAGGTCACCACATGGTAGAACCCAAAACCAAGCACTTCTCCCATTGCAAGAATCATAGATCTAGTTGGCCAAACAAAACCCAAGACTCGGAGAGACTTACAAGGATATCAAATCATGCATATAAGAAATCAGCAAAGACTCAAATATATATCATAGATAATCTGATCACAAGTCCACAATTCATCGGATCTCGACAAACACACCGACAAAGAAGAGTACATCGGATAGATCTCCATGAAGATCATGGAGAACTTTGTATTGAAGATCCAAGAGAGAGAAGAAGCCATCTAACTACTAACTACGGACCCGTAGGTCTGAAGTGAACTACTCACGAGCCATTGGAGGGGCGATGATGATGATGAAGAAGCCCTCCACCTCCAAAGTCCCCTCCGGCAGGGTGCCGGGAAGGGTCTCCAGATGAGATCTCGCGGAAACGGAAGCTTGCGGCGGCGGAGAAGTATTTTCGAGGCTCCCCTGATTTTTTCCGGAATATTTGGGAATATATAGGCGCAAGATCTAGGTTAGGGGGCGGCCAAGGTGGCCACAAGCCTGCCCACCGCCGCCTCCCCCTGGTGGCGGAGTGGGGGCTTGTGGGCTCCCTGGAGCCCACCTGGCCTGGCCCAAAAGCCCCCTGGACTTCTTCCGTTTGGGAAAAAATCATTTCTGGGTTTTTCTTCCGTTTGGACTCCGTTCCAAAATCAGATCTGAAAAGAGTCAAAAACACGGAAAAATATGAACTGACACTTGGCACTGAATTAATAAGTTAGTCCCAAAAAGATATAAAAAGGTACATAAAACATAAAAATAAGGCAAGATAACAGCGTGAAACCATCAAAAATTATAGATACGTTTGAGACGTATCACCCACTCTCTTCAAGGATGCCCATAAGTTTGTCTTGTCTTGTGACGAATGTCAAAGAATAGGTAATATTAGCAAACGTCAGGAAATGCCTATGAACTATTCACTTTTCATTGAACCATTTAATGTTTGGGGCTTTGATTATATGGGACCTTTTCCAAAATCCAACGGGTATACGCATATCTTAGTTGTTGTTGATTACGTCACTAAGTGGGTAGAAGCTATCCCCACTAGTAGTGCTGATCACAACACCTCTATGAAGATGCTGAAAGAAGTTATCTTCCCTAGATATCTAATGACCGACGGTGGTTCACACTTCATTCATCGTGCTTTCCGTAAAACGCTTGCTAAGTACGATGTCAACCATAGAATTGTGTCTCCCTACCACCCTCAGTCCAGTGGTCAAGTAGAGATGAGCAACAGAGAGATTAAACTAATTCTACAAAAGACTGTCAACTGGTCTAGAAAGAATTGGTCTAAAAAGCTCGATGATGCACTATGGGCTTATAGAACTACCTATAAGAATCCCATGGGCATGTCTCCATACAAAATGGTGTACGGTAAAGCATGTCATTTACCTCTTGAGCTAGATTATAAAGCTTACTGGGCAATCAAAGAGCTCAACTTTGATTTCAAACTTGCCGGTGAGAAGAGGTTATTTGACATTATCTCGCTTGATGAGTGGAGAACTCAGGCATATGAGAATGCCAAGATGTTAAAAGAGAAGGTTAAGAGGTGGCATGATAAGAGGATACAAAAGCGTGAGTTCAATGTAGGTGATTATGTCTTGCTATATAAATCTCGTTTAAGATTCTTTGCAGGCAAGCTTCTCTCTAAATGGGAAGGTCCCTATGTTGTTGAGGAAGTATATCGTTCCGGTGCTATCAAGATCAACAACACGGAAGGAAATTGTCCGAGAGTGGTAAATGGGCAGAGAATCAAGCATTATATCTCAGGTAGCCCCATAAATGTTGAAAGCAATATCATCAATACCATAACTCTGGAGGAATACCTAAGGGATGTTTATCAGCCTGTTTCAGACTCCGAAAACGAAGAGGTGTGTGATTCGGTAAGAAAATAGAGTCCAAAACTTTTCCAATAGGGAATTTTCTCCGTTTTGGAATATTTGAAAAAATAAAAAAATTGGAAGTAGTCTCGAAAGTGCGCGAGAAGGCGACAAGCCTGCACGTCGCGGGCCCACCCCCTGGCCGCGCCATGAGGGCTTGTAGCCACCTCGTGCGCCTCCCGAACTCCGTTTTCCTGTGGGGTACTCCTTCTGGTCTGAAAACATCATTATATATACTTCCGTTTGGTCTGACCTGTGCATCACGCAGATTTCCTTTGTTTTTCATTTCGAGCCTGTTTCCGTTGCAGATCTAGATCGCCATGACTTCCCCAAAAGCTCTGAAGGACAAGATCTTCGAGAAGTTCATCAACCCCTACCTCACGGGAGTGCTGCAACACCCTCAATCTATCGAGATGCGTGAGGGGATGTTGCACATCCGTGATGTTGAGGGTCCTAAGAAGACCGGAAGCGTGGAGACGAGGCTCGAAGCAATGGAGCAACAAGTCTTCAAGTGCCAAGGGATGGTGGAGCATGGACTCAACGCCAACCACATGATGATCACAGAGTTCACCAACAAGCACATGATTGATGCCAATGACATTGGGAAGCATCTCTCCAGGCTCTATGACATGATTGATCAACTCGAGGGCCAGATCTATGACCTGCAGAACCAAAACTGTGAGTATGAGTATAGATTTAAATCAATAAGGTTGCTTGCGGATTTGAGGATTCCGGAGACTCGTTCATCTTTCCATGATGGAGCACCTATGCCTTGGAAGACAGAGGATCAAACTCATGTTGCAACAACTCCTCCACCACCACCAAAGGAAGACAACTAAGCATGGGTATGGGCAATCCCCTTGGCTTGTGCCAAGCTTGGGGGAGTTGCACCGGTATCGTATCACCATCACATCTTTTGCCTTTACCTTTGTTTTAGTTTTCCTTTTCAGTTTTCTCTTTCTCTTTTAGTTTAAAGTCTTACCATTTTAGTCTTGAGTTTTGCTTTGTGTCACCCCCCATGTATTCTTGCTCGTGAGCCTTATAATAAAGAGTGTCTTAGTTGAAGGGCTTTGCCTCTTGCCATGATCAAAAGAGTGAGAATAGAACAAAAGCATGAAAGATCATGTAATGATCTTATGGGAAGTGATGGCTTCACATATAAAAAGAATGAGGATTGAAACTTGTTGAGTGTACGCAAACGTAGACCTTGGTCATTGTTGCAATTAATAGGAAGTGATAAAGAAGGAGAGGTTCACATATAAATATATCATCTCTAGCACCATCTATGATTGTGAACACTCACTAAACTATTACATGCCTAGAAATAGATGTTGGACAAGGAAGACAACGTAATGAATTGTGTTTGCTTGGCTCTGAACAATGTTATATGATTAGAGATCCCTTAGCATGTGACGATTGCTTCCACCTCACAACAGCCAAAACTCCCGCACCAAGTAGAGATACTACCTGTGCATCCATAAACCTTCAAACCAGTTTTGCCATGAGTGTCCACCATACCTACCTATGGATTCAATAAGATCCCTCAAGTAAGGTGTCATCGGTGCAAGCAATAAAAATTGCTCTCTAATATGTATGATCTATTAGTGTGTCGAAAATAAGCTTTATACGAACCTGTGATGAGGAAGACATAAAAGCGACGGACTACATAATAAAGTTTTTTATCACAGGGGGCAATATAAAGTGACGTTCCTCCGCGCTAAGAGGACACGCATCCAAACCTTAAAAGTGCATGACAACCTCTGCTTCCCTCTGCGAAAGGCCTATCTTGTACCTTTACTTTTTTCTCTTGAAAGAGTCATCGTGATCTTCACCAATTCCTTGTTTCGCCTTTATCTTGGCTACCGTCATATGCTTGGGAAAGATCTATATTCATATGTCAACTTGGAGGTAAGTATTCATGAATTATTATTGTTGACATTACCCTTGAGGTAAGCAGTTGGGAGGCAAAACTATAAGCCCCTATCTTTCTCTGTGTCCAGCTAAAACTTTGATCTCATGAGTACCACGTGAGTTGTAGCAATTGTAGAGAACGAAAGAATGATTGATTATGTGGACTTGCTTTACAAGCTCTTATTTGACTCTTTCTGATGTTGTGATAAATTGCAATTGCTTCAATGACTAAAGGCTATCGGTTGTTATTCTCAGTAAGGTTCTTGATCCATGCTTTACTTTGTCAAGGAATTATCACTTTAGCATGAGAGATTATATGTTGGTATTGCTGTTCTGATCATGATCATGATGCATGCATGTTCGTATCTTGTTTTGTCGACACCTTGCTCCCTAAACATGTCGACATATTTAGTGAGCTAGGCTTTCGCTTGAGGACAAGCGAGGTCTAAGCTTGGGGGAGTTGATACCTCCATTTTGCATCATGTTTTCATGTTGATATTTATCGCTGCTTGGGTTGTTATTTCACTTCACGATACAATTCTTATGCCTTTTCTCTCTTACTTTGCAAGGTTTACATGAAGAGGGAGAATACCGGCAACTGGAATTCTGACCTGAAAGTGGAGCAAAGTTGAGATACCTATTCTGCACAACTCCAAACGCCGTGAAAATCAACAGGGATTTTTTTCCCGATTTATCAAAAATACTGGGCCGAGGAAGTGCCAGAGGGGCACCAGGGGGTGCCCACAAACTTGCACGGCGCGGCCACCCCCCCCCCCCCAGGTCGCGCCATGGGGGCTTGTGGGCAGCCCACTGGCCCACTCCCCCCCCCCTCTTTTGCTATATGGAGGGTTTCGTCCAGGAAAAAATCAGAGAGGAGCTTTTTCGTGGTTTCGCCGCCGCCACGAGGCGGAACTTGAGCAGAACCAATCTAGAGCTCCAGCAGGACGATCCTGCCGGGGAAACTTCCCTCCCGGAGGGGGAAATCATCACCATCGTCATCACCAACACTCCTCTCATCGGAGGGGACTCGTCACCATCAACATCTTCATGAGCACCATCTCATCTGCAAACCCTAGTTCATCTCTTGTAACCAGTCTCTGTCTCATGACTCCGATTGGTACTTGTAAGGTTGCTAGTAGTGTTGATTACTCTTTGTAGTTGATGCTAGTTGGATTACTTGCTGGAAGAGTTTATGTTCAGATCCTTGATGCTACTCATTACCTCTCTGATCATGATTATGATTATGCTTTGTGAGTAGTTACTTTTGTTCCTAAGCACATGGGATAAGTCATGCTAATAGTAGTCATGTGAATTTGGTATTCGTTCAATAATTTGATATGTTGTATGTTGTTTTTCCTCTAATGGTGTTATGTCAACGTCGACTACATAACACTTCACCATTATTTGGGCCTAGAGGAAGGCATTGGGAAGTAGTCAGTAGATGATGGGTTGCTAGAGTGACAGAAGCTTAAACCCTAGTTTATTCGTTACTTTGTAAGGGGCTGATTTGGATCCACTAGTTTAATGCTATGGTTAGACTTTGTCTTAATTCTTATTTTGTAGTTGCGGATGCTTGCGAGAGGGGTTAATCATAAGTGGGACGCTTCTCCAAGTAAGGTCAGTAACCAAGCGCTGGTCCACCCACATATCAAACTATCAAAGTGACGAACGCGGATCATATGAACATGATGAAACTAGCATGACAGAAATTCCCGTGTGTCCTCGGGAGTGTTTTTCCTCCTATAATACTTTGTCCAGGCTTGTCCCTTCCTACAAAAGGTATTGGGCCACTTTGCTGCACCGTTGCTAATTTTGTTACTTGTTGCTTGCTACGAATTATCTCACCACACAATCACTTGTTACCGATAATTTCAGTGCTTGGAGATATTTCCTTGCTGAAAACCACTTGTCAGATCCTTCTGCTCCTCGTTGGGTTCGACACTCTGACTTATCGAAAGGACTACGATTGATCCCCTATACTTGTGGGTCATCACATGTCTTGCTATCAGTACCGTATACAATGTCACCGCTCTGCCGGCTCTCGACCCACATGGTGGACCCATAACCCAAAGTTCCACAGGATCGAAGCCTGACTCTCATGTACACCTTTAACCTCAAAATATCCTCTACGCTTGGCTTCGTGTGAAATCCCCGAGCCACCGTCCAATGGGATGATCTATTCTTGTATCAGACGCAATGTTTATTTCGTTGCTCTAAACCCCCCTTTTTCAGATATGTTTGGGCATCAAAGGATTGCCTAACCGTTTGAAACCTTTGTACCATCGGGTATTATTCCCAATGAATTTTGTGAGTTACAACTTGATGGATAATTCATGTCCTCTTCTATGAGTTCGCCATCAGATGCTCAATTTTGTGTAGGTACGTTCTTCCAACGTTTTTCCCCTATTATTTCATTCGTAGGACGATGAAGATCCTGAAGGAAGGATGAGGAATTCATGAGGTTGACCTAAGTCAGAGAATTGAAGACGTCAACGAAAGGGATAAATTTCTTCAGGAAGAATAAACAAGACCGAGAAGACTCGTTAGTATTTCGTAACCAAACGTTTCCCCCTTACCGCCTAGCTACCACTTATTTCTCGGGACGATAATTTCTTTTAGTGGTGTAGAGTTGTGACACCTCCGGATTAAGCTATAGAAACCAAGGTAGTTAGGCTACAGTAATCACACACTAATGGTGCCACGTCATCAAGATTAGCTAAGCCAAGTTGCTACTTGTTGAAAAAAAATCGAATACCAATTTCATATTTTAAAATAAAGTCAAATAAATGATTTCTTCAAACTGTAAAAGAAAAATCTTGGTAGGATTGCAAATATTGTTTACGTATTTGTCAAATTGAAACCAACAATTTTTGTGATTATCTAAGTGCCTCAAAGCAATTAAAACCAAGGCCAAAACTATTATTTAAATGCCTTTTAAATTATAGAAATTTCTAACTACTTTAATTAAACATCAAACTTTTTGTGGCACTGCCTCGGTCTGCAATATGAATAATGAACCAAGTTACAAAAATTACAAAGGTCTGTTGATATTAAAACTAAAACTAAAACGGAAACTGTTTGAAAAATAAAAATAAAAAGTTTTATCAAAGAAAAGAAATGGGAACTCCCTCCCCAACTGGGCCTTGGCCCAGCTGGCCACCAGGTCGGCCCAGCCACCTCCATCCCTTCTTCCACCTTGCTACAGAAGACACGGGAGGCGTGGCCGCCATCCATGGGTGCCATGGATGCGTGTCAGCCATCCCACGGCTTCCCATGTTGCATGAGGCCACACCCGCCACCCCTAGGAAACCCTAGTACTGCTCTCTTTCCCCTGCATGTAACCGCGCCATCGTCACCGTGCCATCGTCGATCCCGCAGCTACCATGATCCCCGTTGCCCGTGGATACGTCCAGGAGGACCACCATCGTCAAATTCGTCCATTCAGAGCAACGAATCGAGCCGGAATGGACCGTACGCTCGCCATCGTTGCTGTTTTCTTCGCGTACATAGCCGGACGCCGACCTCGATTCCCACGGCTCTGCTCCAGTTCGGAATCCAATGAGGGTGATACCTCGGATCCCCCTGATATTACAACCACACAATTACTTGACCATGTTTGGGAACATCAATGAATAAATGTTTGGCGGGTGGATTCCCGCGTGGATGTGTCCAGTAGTTAATTAAAATGTTAATGGATTTGAGTATTTGATCTGGGTTAGTCGGAGACCTTATTCACACTAACCGTCTATGTGGGAGGAGTTATGTGTTCTCGACATCGTGGTATCAGCTGAATCTCTTCAGACGTAAGCAATGGAGCGGCGCGTGCCAGAGTGGTCTCGATTATCACCGTTCTTGTATAAGAGGTACCAGGACTGACATCAGCCGCCCTCGCATCATGCAAAAGTGCAAAGCGTGATGGGCCCATGACCCCTGCATGCTTAGGATTTAGACCGGCGGGCTGGCCTCTCTGTTGAGTCTAGGTGGAGCTGCGACGTGTCGATGTTCCGAGGCCGGGCATGACCCAGGAAAGTGTGTCCGACCAGAGTTTATCGAGCGTTACGGGGAATATGTGGTGCACCCCAGCAGGGAAGAACTTATCTATTCGAATATTCGTGGCCATGGTTACAATACGACTTGGAGTTGTGCCCCGATCTTATACAAGTACAACTGTTACTTAAGTGGAATGTTTGCTCCGGGATTGCTTCCTCGCACGGAGTCGAGGAAGAATCTTTGGGTGTGACTTTAATTAATACTGTTGCAACAATATGACTATTAATTGTGTTACCTACTCTACTCTCGTCTATTGCTGCAAGACCCGTGAAGATGCTAGTCTTCGATAGGACTAGGCCTTCTATCTCTTTCTCGCATTGCTGCATTCAGTCCACATATAACCCCCCTTTCTTTGATACTGATGCATACTTAGAATAGTTCTGATGTCAGTCTTGCGAGTACTTTGGATGAGTACTCATTGTTGCTTTGCTCCCCCTTTTTTCCTTGATCCGTTGATGTGATCAGATGATGGAGCCTAGGAGACGGCGTATCCCGCCGACGACGACTGCTGCCCCGACGGTGCCTATTACTACGTGGAGGCCGCTGACGACCAGGAGTAGTTTAGGAGGTTCCCAGGTAGGAGGCCTCGCCACGTTCGATCGTTGTATCTTTTGTGCTAGCCTTCTCTAAGGCATTATCATGTTTCATGTTTGTACTTACATATTCGTTGCTTCCGCTCACTCCTGTGCTTATCGAGCTTCTGTATTCTAGCCCTCGAGGCCCCTGGCTTGTAATATGAAGCTTGTATGTTTTATTTGTGTCTAGAGTTGTGTTGTGATATCTTCTCGTGAGTCCCTGAGCTTGGTCGTACGCATTTACATGTATGATTAGCATACGATCAAATCGAGGGTGTCACAACTACAACCTTCTTTGCTTTAGCAGCAGGCTTTGGAGCACACTTCATTGCATCACCCATCAGCTTCTTCTTCTTGGGAGGAACTGGGATCTCCTCAGGAGCTTCTTCTCATCTTATTCTGGGTCTTCAAACATAGAAGTCTTTCTACCAACAAGATGGATAGTTCTCTTCTTGGGCCTGTGCAGACCAGCCTTCTTTGCAGGTGCTTCCTTCGCAATAGCTTTGCCCTTCTTGGCATAATCAGGTGCTCTCAGATCAGCAGCACTGACAGACATCTTCTGACAACTTTCCTTGGAGGAGCCTTAGGAGGGGCTCAAGTTTCTTCTGGAAAAAAGTCTGAGTCCTCCTCCTCAGAATTTAGCTTCCTCCTTTGCCCGGTAGCTGCCTTGGGCAAGCCATGAGAACTGTATGATCCAGGATTAGAGTCTATCTTCTCTGGACCAGTGCCAGCATCCATGTCGATACACTGCTCTCTGAAATCATTCTGACTGTCATATGAACCTCACATACTGACAGACACACTCAGCAACAAATAACAGATCCTCTGAAGTGGATGTAGGAAAGACAGAATGGATGAGCATCACAAAATTCAGATATTTTTCAAAATTTGAAGTCCGAAACTCAAGGTATGATCTTCTGCAGGATGTAAATCGGTGGCACCGAGTTGGCATTTTTGGAGTCACCGAGAAAACAGACTTGCTTAACAGAAACTTGGCAGTCATTTGCAGTGGCACCAAAAATAGCTCCTCGGTCTCACCGAGTTGCTTCTGAGGAACCCTAAAACAGGAATCGGTGGAACCGATGTTACAAACTCGGTCTCGCCAAGTTGCATTCTGCAGCAGACCAGATCCGAAATTTCCTACTTCTCCTAATCTACTGATTTTATCTGGTGGACAGGAGGTTTGCACAAAGTGGAAAGAAGAATTAAAATATCCAATGAGTGAGAAACATACACAGAACACAAAGGGGATCGAACCGTACCCTAGCTCGGTGGCGGTTCGGCTATAGCGACGACGAAGGAGCAGATTTCGTCGATGATGGCGAGTATCAATGGCGGCGGTGCTCGGGGAGTCAAGGCGATGACCTGGGGTCTCGGAGGGGAGCGAGGGTTTGGCGAACGAATCATTTTGACAAAGTGAAATCAAAAGGTCCGGTCCGCAGGTATATATACACGTGCGCTGTCGGTGTCACCGAGATGGAAAAATTGGTGTCACCGAGTTCCTCAACTGTTAGTTCACACAGAAACTCGGTGTAACCGAGTTGGCGATTCCGGTGGTACCGAGATGAGAAAACCTGATCAACTTTGGAAAATCGGTGGCTCCGAGTTTGTGGAGCTGGTCACTGATACGTCTCCAACGTATCTATAATTTTTGATGGTTCCATGCTATTATCTTGTCAACTTTGGATGTTTTATATGCATGAATATGCTATTTTATATCTTTTTTGGAACTAACCTATTAACTCAGTGCCAAGTGCCAGTTTCTGTTTTTTCGTGTTTTTGGCCCATTTTCAGACGGAGTCCAAATGGAATGAAACTTTACAATGACTTTTTTTGGACCAAAAGAGACCCCCGAAGCTTTGTAAGAAGGCCACAAGAGCCACGAGGGAGTCACAAGCCCTAACGCCGCCACCACCCCCCTAGGTGGCACAGAGCAGGCTTGTCACCTCCTCGTGGGCCCAACCGACGTAATTCCACCGCCATAAATTTCTATAAATTCAGAAACCTCTAGAAAGAAACCTAGATCGGGAGTTTCGCCGCCGCAAGCCTCTGTAGCCACCAAAAACCAATCTGTAGCCCGTTCTGGCACCCTGCTGGAGGGGGAATCCATCTCTGGTGGCCATCTTCATCATCCCGGCGATCTCCATGACGAGGAGGGAGTAGTTCTCTCTCGGGGCTGAGGGTATGTACCAGTAGCTATGTGTTTGATCTCTCTCTCGTGTTCTTGAGATGTCTTGATCTCGATGTACCATGGGCTTTGCTACTATAGTTAGATCTTATGATGTTCTTCCCCCTCTCCCTCTTGTAATGAATTGAGTTTCCCCTTTGGAGTTATCTTATCGGATTGAGCCTTTGAGAACACTTGATGTATGTCTTGCACGTGTCTATCTGCTGTGATCAACTTGCGGGTTTGTGACAATTGGGAACCTATGCATATGGGTTGGCACACGTGGATTCATGTGAGTACTTGATGTATGTTTTGGTAATCAACTTGCTGGTTCGTGACATTTGGAACCTCTGCACAGGGGTTGGCACACGTTTTGAATCTCTGGTAGAAACTTTGCGGCACTCTTTGAAGTTCTATGTGTTGGTTGAATAGATGATTCTCAGATTATGTGATGCATATCGTATAATCTTGCCCACGGATACTTGAGGTGATAATGGAGTATCTAGGTGACATTAGGGTCTTGGTTGATATGTATCTTAAGGTGTTATTCTAGTACAAACTCTATGATGGATCGAACGGAAAGAATAGCTTCGTGTTATTTTACTACGGACTCTTGAATAGATCGATCAGAAAGAATAACTTTGTGGTGGTTACGTACTCGACAATAATCTCTTCGTTTCTTCCTTGCTATTAGTGACTTTGGAGTGACTCTTTGTTGCATGTTGAGGGCTAGTTATATGATCCAATTATGTTATCATTGTTGAGAGAACTTCGCTAGTGAAAGTATGAACCCTAGGCCTTGTTTCCACGCATTGCAATACCGTTCGTGCTCACTTTTTTTACTAGTTACCTTGCTGTTTTTGTAATTTCAGATTACAAAAACCTATATCTACCATCCATATTGCACTTGTATCACCATCACTTCGCCGAACTAGTGCACCTATACAACTTACCATTGTATTAGGTGTGTTGGGGACACAAGAGACTCTTTGTTATTTGGTTGCAGGGTTGCTTGAGAGAGACCATCTTCATCCTACGTCTCCCACGGATTGATAAACCTTAGGTCACCCACTTGAGGGAAAATTACTACTATCCTACAACCCTCTGCACTTGGAGGCCCAACAACGTCTACAAGGAGAAGGTTGTGTAGTAGACATCAGTCACACCGAGTTTTTTAAAGAGGTTTTGGAAGGCAGCCTTTGACGATACTGAACTCCGAGTGCACCTTCACACAGAGGGATCGACAAGTGCTTGTTCAAGTTTTGTGATGAAGCATGAATAGAACTTGAGATGAGATAGCATAGATAGCTAGAGAAGCATCCTGGGCATTCTTGTCCATCCAATTGGCAAAAGATAAAACAAAAGCCATACAACAACAATTGGATGTCCACAAATGATTAAATTCATGCAGACTAACATGCTCACACAAAAAGAATGATGATACAAACATGGTGAACATGCACAAACATCCTAGCAGCTATCAAGCACTTGGGCGATGACAAGGTCATCTATATATGAGTATTGACATAGGAGCCAAGCAAGAATACTTGATCATAGGTCATACTCATCGTTAAGCACCAGTGGGGTTACCACTTTTACATAAGCATTAATGTGTTCATATCCTTAGGAGATGCTTATACTCAAGTATTAGAGTAAAGCTCCCCCTTGATATGATATCCCCACAAAGAGGGATCAACTAACCTTGGGTTTTGTCGTGGAAGACTTCAAGTAGGTGAAGTAGTGGTGGATGCTCAAAGTTGATGAAGATCATCTTGAGTTGGGAGAAATCCTTGTTGTTTTCATACTCTTCTCACCTACATGGGTTAGTCCCAAAGCAAAAAGGAACATATGCAATTATATCTATGGACATGGAGTGAAGCACAAATGGGATGATTTCCAAAGATGCATTGATTACCTAGTTCCTTGCTTACCTTTAAGGGGATGTGTGACTCCTTGAACTAATGCATAAGGTTGAGGTTGATCGCATATAGTTCTTGCCAAAATGAATAAGAGTGAATTTCATTGGCAGAGCCACCCCTCAAGAACTTCTAGTTCTTCCTCTTGGGAATCCACATCAAATTGATGGGAATCCTTGGAGTTGTTGTATCATTGGGAACCCACTCGACCTTGGCTTGGGGTTCTTCTTCAAATAGGTCAATGTCATCTTGAAGCTTTCCCTTGCCTTTGTGGTCTTGTGGTGGAAGGTCATCTTGTGAGCTTGTTCCTTCGGAAGGAGTGGACTTCTCCTCTTGGGAACAAACTTGGGAGTGGGATATGGACCTTCTTCCCAAACATCTTCGTTGACGTTGAAATAGCCAACACCTTGTTTCTTCTGATGTCCTCCTTGCTTGCGCACAATTTCCTCAAATTGCTTACTTCCGACAAGACTCTTGAAGACACCTCTCTCTATAATCCCTTTCAATAAATCATTTTCTTGCTCAAGTGTAACTTGGCTAAGAGAATCGTTAGTGGAATCAATAGAGTTACTAGCAACAACATTATTGGATTTAGCTTTAGCATTGTTGTTACTAGATGAAGAAACCTTCTTGCCTTTATTAGTAGTGTTCTTCGGCTTAACTTGTGGAACAAAATTAGACAAGAGTAAGCGTTTGGGTAAATAAGAAGAACTCTTCTTTCGAAGGTCATCATTAATTGCTTTTAAGAACTCATGCTCTTGCTCCAAGTTGAGTTTCTCGAAACGTAGCTTCTCATGGGTTCTTGCAAGCTCTCTATGATCTTCTGGAGTAGTATCATGAGCTATCTTAAGAGTTTTTAATTTTTGAGTTAGTCGTTCAATCTCTTTCTTATCGTCATCATTCGATTTCTCTTGACTAGCATGATAATTAGCAAGTTCATTTTCACTGCAATCACTAGTTTTATCTAGAAGCAAGTAATCTTCTCATAACAAGTCATCCTCATCACTATTGAAATAAAGATACTCGGGGTGTGATACCTTGGGGCCTTTAGCCATGAAGCAGTTTCCGACTCCCTCATTTGGTGAATCAAATAAGTCGTAGGAGTTGGAGGAAACAAGTGCAATGCCGGCAACACCTTCATCTTGACTATAGTTGGAGTGGGAGAGATAGCTTCTCTCGGAGTGGTGATCAGATTCGGAGCCAAGAACCCATTCACCAACATGAGCTTGATGTCTTCTTCTTGAACTGCTCTTGTGTATTTGTCCTTCTTCTCCGATTCCTAGCCTCTATGTGAGTGTCCTTGTTCATTGTGATCTTCTCTACTCCTTCTCTCTATGTGAGGTGACTCATCTCTTGAGCTTCGTCTTTGAGGTGACTCTTCTCTTATTTTGTAGGGAACCGAGCACTCATTTGATCAGTATACGAGTTTCCCACAATTGTAGCAGTTTTGGTCACGACTGGACGAACGCTTCTCATCATGTCTTGAACTTGAGCGTCTACCTTTGCCTCTACTCTTGTGGAACTTGTTGAATTTTCTGACCATGAGGCTTATCTCTTCATCAGTGACAAGATTGTATTTTGAAGTAGAGGGAGCATTGCATGAAGCTTTATAAGCACCGCTTGACTTGTTGTGCAGCTCATCTTTGTCTTTGAGTGACATCTCATGAGCAACAATCCTACCAATGACTTCAGTTGGCTTGAGATCTTTGTAATTTGGCATCATTTGGATCAATGTGCACACTGTGTCATACTTCCCATCAAGAGCTCTATGTATCTTCTTGGTGATGAATTTGTCGGTCATCTCTTCGCGTCCTAAGCCGACAATCTCATTGGTGATGAGAGCTAGCCTAGAGTACATTTCAGCGACTCATTCACCATCCTTCATCTTGAACTTGTCAAGTTGACTTTGAAGCACATCCAACTTAGATTCTTTGACAAAATCAGTACCTTCGTGCATATCAACCAAAGTATCCCAAATCTCTTTCGCACTATCAAGACGACTGATTTTGTTGAATTCTTCGGGGCAAAGGTAGTTGAAGATGATATCGCATGCTTGAGCATTAAGTTGCAACATGTTCAGTTCATCAGCTATCGCATCACGATCTGTTTCATGCCCTTCTCCCAAGAAGTTACCTTGCACACCAACACGAATAACAACCCAAACATGAGGATTAAAGCCAAGAATGTGCATCTTCATTTTATGCTTCCAACTAGCAAAATTAGTGCCATTGAAGTAACGACCTCTACGATGATAATTTCCCTCACTAGATGCCATACTCTTGTAGGTTGCTAAACCAATGAAATGGAGACCAAAGCTCTGATACGACTTGTAGGATCGAAAGTATGTCTAGAGGGGGTGATTAGACTACTTGACAGGATAAATTTTTTTGCCTTTCCCAATTTTACTTGAGAGGCAACTGCGACAGTTATGACAAGTCAAATACACCCTACACATGCAGTTCTAATAGTATAGCAGTGGAAAGTAAACATGCAAGTGTAAATAGAGGAGTAAGGAAGGGAGATGAAATGCATAAGGTTGACACGGCGATTTTGGGCATGGTTCCGATAGGTAGCGCTATCGTACGTCCATCTTAGTGGATACTTCAACCCACGGAGGGTAACGGCTGCGAGAATCTATGGAGGGCTCCACCCACGGAGGGTCCACAAAGAAGCGGCCTTGTCTATTCCACCACGGCTTCCGTCCAGGGAGGACTAGCCTTACTCATGGTAGATCTTCACGAAGTAGGCAATTTCCTTGCCCTTACAAACATCTTGGTTCAACTCCACAACACGAAGTAGGAGTCTCCCAAGCGACACCTAACCAATCTAGGAGGCACCACCCTCCAAAAGGTAATAGATGGGGTAGATCAATGAACTCCTTGCTCTTTTGCTTCTAAAGATAGTCTCCTCAACACAAATCTCTCTCTTCTAGAATATGCATGGGTAGGAGAGGTTGATTTGGTGGAAAGCAATTTGGGGAGGCTAGAGATCAAGATTCAAATGATTGGATTGGAATATCCTGGTCTAAACACATGAGTAGGTGGTTCTTTCTCAGAAAATGGATCTAGAAATGAAGTGTGTGTTCTGAGTGCTTCTCCCACGAATGGGAGGTGGGTGAAGGGGTATATATAGACAACAGCCAAAATCCAACCTCTACACACAAAAGAGCAAACTCGGTGACATCGAAATGGACAACTCGGCGGTACCGATTAGCACTAAAGTGGTGAACTTTTGAACTCGGTGAGACCGATATATAGAACTCGGTGGCACCGAAAAGGTGACTAACAGTTAGATGGACAAACTCGGTGGCACAGATACTCAAACTCAGAATTTCCGATTTTGTGTATCTTGGCAACAAAATGTTGGTCGCACTGAACTAGGTAGCACCGATGCAGTTTCGGTTGCACCGATTTGGTGGGAATGGCTAGGGTTCTGTCTTAGGTTCAAACTCAGTGGGTCCGATGTGGCAATGTTAGTTACACCAAATTTGTGTATGTGGAACTTGACACGGTGGATATGTGGGAAAAGGAGTGAGTGTTTTGGTGGCTAACTTTGAGCATTTGAGCAATTAGTTCATTTTACTACCTCACCCCCTTTTAATAGTATTGGCTTTCCTTTGGACTCAAAAATGATTTCTCACAAATATAAAATGAAGAGTCTTCTAGCTTGAAGCTTGAGCCAATATTATTCCTTTCTTCCATCCAGGGGCATCTCCACATAAACCTTAAGCCATAGCATCTTTTGAACTTTTCTGAAATATACTTGGAAAACACATTAGTCCAATGATGCATATGTTGTGATCAATTATTAAAACCACCCTAGGGAGCAATTGTTGGAAATATGCCCTAGAGGCAATAATGAATTAGTTATTATTATATTTCTTTGTTCATGATAATCGTTTATTGTCCATGCTATAATTGTATTGATTGGAAACACAATACTTGTGTGGATACATAGACAAAACACTGTCCCTAGTAAGCCTCTAGTTGACTAGCTCGTTGATCAAAGATGGTCAAGGTTTCCTGACCATAGGCAAGTGTTGTTACTTGATAACAGGATCACATCATTAGGAGAATCATGTGATGGACTAGACCCAAACTAATAAACGTAGCATGTTGATCGTGTCATTTTGTTGCTACTGTTTTGTGTGTGTCAAGTATTAATTCCTATGACCATGAGATCATATAACTCACTGACACCGGAGGAATGCTTTGTGTGTATCAAACGTCGCAACGTAACTGGGTGACTATAAAGATGCTCTACAGGTATCTCCGAAGGTGTTCGTTGAGTTAGTATGGATCGAGACTGGGATTTCTCACTCCGTGTGACGGAGAGGTATCTCGGGGCCCACTCGATAATACAACATCACACACAAGCCTTGCAAGCAATGTGACTTATTGTAAGTTACGGGATCTTGTATTAGGGAACGAGTAAATAGAATTGCCGGTAAACGAGATTGAAATAGGTATGCGGATATTGACGATCAAATGTGGGGCAAGTAACATACCGAAGGACAAAGGGAATGACATACGGGATTATATGAATCCTTGGCACTGAGGTTCAACTGATAAGATCTTCGTATAATTTGTAGGATCCAATATGGGCGTCCAGGTCCCACTATTGGATATTGACCGAGGAGTCTCTCAGGTCATGTCTACATAGTTCTCGAACCCGCAGGGTCTGCACACTTAAGGTTCGACGTTGTTTTATGCGTATTTGAGTTATATGGTTGGTTACCGAATGTTGTTTGGAGTCCCGGATGAGATCACGGATGTCACAAGGGTTTCCGGAATGGTCCGGAGACAAAGATTGATATATAGGATGACCTCATTTGATTACCGGAATGTTTTCGACATTACCGGGAATGTACCGGGAGTGACGAATGGGTTCCTGATGTTCACCGGGAGGGGCCTGCCCACCCGGGGGAAGCCCATAGGCCTTAGGGGTGCCACACCAGCCCTTAGTGGACTGGTGGGACAGCCCAAGAAGCCCTATGCGTGGGAGAAAGAAAAATCAAAGAGAAAAAAAGGGGGAAGTGGGAAAGTGGTGAAAGACTCCACCTTCCGATCCTAGTTGGACTAGGATTGAAAGTGGTGAAAGACTCCACCTTCCAATCCTAGTTGGACTAGGATTGGAAGTGGAAGACTCTCCCCCTTGCGTCGGCCGAACCCCTTGGGGCTCCTTGATTCCTAAGGCAAGGCCCCTCCCCTTCCACCTATATATACGGAGGTTTTAGGGCTGATTTGACACAACTTTGCCACGGCAGCCCGACCACATACCTCCACGGTTTTCCCTCTAGATCGCGTTTCTGCGGAGCTCGGGCGGAGCCCTACCGAGATTAGATCACCACCAACCTCCGGAGCGCCGTCATGCTGCCGGAGAACTCATGTACCTCTCCGTCTCTCTTGTTGGATCAAGAAGGCCGAGATCATCGTCGAGCTGTATGTGTGTTGAACGCGGAGGTGCCGTCCGTTCGGCACTAGATCAGAGCGGATCGTGGGATGGATCACGGGATGGTTCATGGGACGGTTCGCGAGGCGGGTCGAGGGATGTGAGGACGTTCCACTACATCAACCGTGTTTATTAACGCTTCTGTTGTGCGATCTACAAGGGTACTTAGATCGCAAATCCCCTCTCGTAGATGGACATCACCATGATAGGTCTTCGTGCGCGTAGGAATTTTTTTGTTTCCCATGCGACGTTCCCCAACAGCAATTGTGCTTTTGCCTAATCATGTCCCTTCTCCGAGGGGCGCACTTACCTAGGGCGGTTGTCGTGATCACACGGTCCAACATCCTCACATGGATGATGTGATCCTATCTACGCGGCGTGAGGGTCAGTGCGAGCGGGCACGGACAAAGAAGGTTTCCCCTTTGGTGCTAAGGAAGCTAAGCGAACTTCAGGTTCCCAAAACAACCCTCCAAAGGTTTCCCAATCAATGCAAGAGGACTAAGGCTGGGGGCTCGGCAGGACGGAGGTCACCCTCGAGCCCACCAGCGCATCATGGAGAAGGGCTTTTGCACGCAAAGACCACCTATCTCAGGGCGAGCCTCAGTCATGTCCCCATTCAAAATGGTCGTTGTGGCTACCCTTCCCGCCAATTGTGTTTTCAAGAAAGAGGGCCAAGGCTAGTATAAAAGAGCGGTCCGACCTCCGGAGTAACGGATCCGAGGCTTAGTGTGTTGGACTAGGGCAAGAACCCACCTTTTTACTCGTCTTGCACTCCGAGCAATTTATACAAGCAGGAGTAGGGCTTTACAAAATAAGGTGGCCCGACCCTGGGTAAACTATCGTGTGTTCTAGTTCGCTTCCCTTGGCCTGTGCCACCGGAGAGTCGTCGTGAAGTTGAGGGGTAGAACCGGGTAGGAGAGCGAGAGCACCCCCCCCCCCTTTTGAACCTTTTGGGTCCGCGAAGCTCCGATTCTGACATTTGGCGCGCCAGGTAGGGGTGCGCAGCTCCAGTTTTGCTCCCAGCTTCACCGACGCCATGGACGTTGCTCGCCGTGTGTGCGCTGAGCACAAAACTGTGCGGGTCGTGGTGACTGCCCTTGCAGGCCCTGGCACCCTCCGTCACTCCGCCAGGGCCGAGGCCGCGGCTACAAACTTTACAGCCCACAAGCAGCAAGCTTCGTCCGTGTATCCTTCCGTGCACAATGATGGCCACACCGGCACGGCTTCTTCCTCCCACGCCCGTCTTGTGCGGGTGAACACGCAGGCGGCGCTGCTCATGACCCACGAGCTGCTCCGCTACCGTTCGGCAAACGCCAGCTACACGTGTGGCCTGCCCACATCACCCAGCTCGTCACCGCCGTTGGAGAGGCCCACGCGCCCTCTCGTTTGCTCTGTCCCCCCCCCCCCCGTCCATCCCGCAAAAGAGAGGAGGCTCAGGGGGTGTCGCCGCCTCCTCCCGCGCGCGGCGACCAGGCCGAGCCCACGTGCGGCGCGTGCTTGGGGAACCTACCTCGTGAACCACCACCATGCGCACAAGAAGATTGGGATAGCTGCCAGATCGTCGAGCGTGAGGCACCACTAGATGCGTGCGCGGTCCTCGAGGAGCAGCATCATCGCCTCAATAGGGTCCTCCAGGACATTGCAGCGCTCGGGCGCCAAAACCGGGCCGCCCTAATGCACAACGGCCACGCAAGCACCATGGGTTGTCGGGCCTTCACGCGCGAACTGCGCAGGGTGGCGTGGCCGTCTAAGTTCAAGCCTGACCTACCCCCAAGCTACGACGACTCCCTCAACACTGCAAAGTTCCTCCAATTCTACGCCGTGAGTGTCGAAGTGGTGGACGGGAACGACAAGGTCATGGAGAACTAGCCCCCGATGGCGCTCAAATACGGCGCATAGTCCTGCATCCTAAACTTGCCCGAGGACTTTGACTCTTCATGGAGCAACCTCTGCAAGTTGTTCGTCGCCAACTCCAAGGGAACACACGACCGGCCCCTATCCTCCAATGACATGCGTTGCCTGAAGCAGCGCTATGGCGAGACCCTCCGCAAGTAAATCTTGAGGTTCAGCCAGGTGCGCAACAAGAACCCGTGTGCCACGGATGAGGCGGTCATCATGGCGTTCATCAATGGCATCAAGGACCTCAAGATGTGCGAAAAGCTCGTCGTCAACGACACGCTGAGCATGACCATGGAGTTGTTCAACTTGGCCAACAAGTGCGCCAAGGCTGAAGAAGGTCGCATGTTCGCCCGCGACAATCCTAACAACGCGCCCGAAGACGCCAAGGAGGTCAAGCGCAAGGGGCTCACCATGCTTGCGACCGAACCCGAGCGAAAGCGCGGCGACAAGTGAAGCGTGCTTGAGAAGGAATGTCGCCTGTTCTACATCTACCACGACGTGGACACCCACAACAACGAAGATTTCCAGGAGCTCAGGGTCCTCTGGGACGAGCGGGTTGGCCGGTGCTCGGAGCACAACGACCGCGGTGCTAGTCGCGGTGGCGGAAGATTAGACACGTGGAACGACAACCCTCGCCGGGATGGTACGAGCAGCCTCGCAACAATGACTAGCGTGACCAGCCTCACAAGATGTGCCCTCAGGACAACTGACAACTCCCTCCGCTACCTCTTCTGCCTCCAAGGAGCAATGAGAACAACTAACGTGATTAGGAGGTCGTGGCCTATCAGGAGCCTCGCGTGGTGGCCTGCATCCTCAGCGGCGCCCACACCCCCTCATCGAACCGCTTGTTCAAGCAACCCTCTAGCAACGTGAACGTCGTCCTCCTGAAGCCAGGGTCCACGAAGCCCTTCAAGTGGTCCCAATACGCTATCACCTTTGACCCCAAGGACAGCCAGAAGTTTGTGGCCATCGCGGGCACACTCCCCATGATGTGCACTCCCACCATCAGCAATGTGGCAGTCACCAAGAGCCCCATCGACGGGGTCGCGGGCCTTAACGTGCTCTTTGTCAAAACCTTCGATACACTTGAGGTGCCCTACGACCAACTGATGTCGACCAGACCATTCTCGGGGGTGACCAACAACTCCACCACTCAGTTGGGGCAGGTTTGCCTTCCGGTCACCTTCCGCACGCGTGACAACTATCAAGCCGAGCACATCAGCTTCTATGTGGCGCACATCAGGCTCCCGTACAACGCCATCTTGGGCTACCTGTGACTGGCCAATTTCATGGTCATGACTCACCATGGCTACAACATCCTCAAGATGCTGGGTTGTAGTGGCATCAACACCTTCGCCTGGCACAAGAAGGAAGAGGTCTACTCCCTCGAGCGTGCTTACAAGGTCGCTGTCGTAGAATACTCACACGATGAGGGAGGCGATGTGCCTCGTGAGGCCACACCTCAGAGGAAGAGACAGTCACTACCTGCCTTTGGCTCTGCCAAGGCGAAAGATCCGGTGGCCGAGGCCAAGGTCGCAAGCCCCACGCATGCTGCGGGTGCTTTCCCCCTTCCAGCATAGGAACGCCCGCCCGGTGCCTCCCTCGGGTCGGGCTCGGGGGCTTCCACGTGGAAGGCATCCGACCTGGACGCTACATCAAGAGAGGTGCTCAGGAACCACCTAGAGGAGCGCCTCAACACGCGCCCTCATAAGCAAGGAGTACAACATCGGGATCCAGGGGCTCAAGAGTTCATCGCCCACGAGATCGATAGGCTATGGGAGGCGCGCTCCAGGCGCGACGGGTGCCGCACGGAGAGCTGCCTTAGGAGGCTCATCACTCCTGAGGGGACCGTTGCGACGCACATGTGCATCGACATCGCGAGCCTCAATTGAGTCGCTTGCCGTAGCTCCTTCTAGCATGCGCGAGCGGGGCTAGGACAAGGCGCTAGCGTTGGTTGCGCTCTCACATGCCTTTTGGCGTGGAGAACACCGCGGCTACCTTCCAAAGGCTGGCGCGACTTGATACGTCTCCAACGTATCTATATTTTTTGATGGTTTCATGCTATTATCTTGTCAAACTTTGGATGTTTTGCATGCCTTTTATATCTTTTTTGGGACTAACTTATTAACTTAGTGCCAAGTGCCAGTTCCTGTTTTTTCCATGTTTTTGACCCCTTTCAGAGGAGATTTTGAAACGGAGTCCAAACGGAATAAAATCCCCGAAAAGATTTTTTCCGTAACACAAGAAGATCGGGAGACTTGAGAGCCAAGGCAGGGGGTCCCCAGGGGCCCCACAAGCCCCCTCACTGCGGCCAGGGGGAGGCCGCGGCCCACAGGCTTGTGGCCCCCCTGGACCTCTCATGTCCCACAAGCGTATGGGATCACAGCAGTTTACAAGGGTAGAGTATTCAACCCAAATTTGTTGATTCGTCAAGATGGGAAGCGAAAGAATATTCTCAAGTATTAGCAGCTGAATGTGTCAGATTCAACCACACCTGAAAGATTAGTGTCTGTAAGCAAAGTATCAGTAGCAAAGTAGTATGATAGGAAGTGTGTCTGAAACGATCTGTGGACGGCAGACTATTCCTAACTGTTGTATCAATGGCGCCAGTAAAAAGCACGTTGGCGGGGGATTATTCTTCAGAAGAATACTTCCCCGGCTACGGCTCCAGAAAAGTCTCGCAGCAAGTACCACAGAAGTAGCAAGGAACAGCAGTAGCAGCAGCAACAAAGTGACAGCAGTAGCAACAGTAGCAGCAAAGTGGCCCAATCCCTTTTGTAGCAAAGGACAAGCCTAGACAAAGTAACGTAGAAGGAACTAGTAGTAAAAGGCTCGTAGGCAGTGGATCGGTGATGGATGAGTGTGACGGATGTGATTCATCATGTAACAGCTATAACACGAAGAGATAACTAACTAGCTCCCGTTCGTCAATCTAATGTAGGCATGTATTCCGTATGTACTCATACGTGCTTAGAGAAAAGAACTTGCATGACATATATTGTCCATCCCTCCCATGGCAGCGGGGTCCTAATGGAAACTACGGGATATTAAGGTTCTCCCTTTAATAAACAACCGGACCAACGCATTAACACGCAGTGAATACATGAACTCCTCATACTATGGTCATCTCCGGGAGTGGTTCCGGCTATTGTCACTCCGGGATTGCCGGGTCATAACAGATAGTAGGTGACTACAACTTGCAAGATAGGATCTAAAACACACATATATTGGCGACAACATAATAGGTCCAGATCTGAAATCATGGCACTCGGGCCCTAGTGACAAGCATTATGCATAGCCAAGTAGTAGCAACATCAATCTAGAACATAGTGGATACTAGGGATCAATCCCCGTCAAGAACTAACTCGATTACATGATAGATCTCATCCAACTCATCACCGTCCAGCAAGCCTACGATGAGATTACTCACGAACGATGAAGAGCATCATGGAATTTTCGATGGAGAAAGGTTGATGATGACGATGGCGACGATTTCCCCTCTCCGGAGCCCGAAACGGACTCCAGATCTGCCCTCTAGATGAAGAACAGGATGTGGGGGCGCCTCCGTATCGCAAAACGCGATGAGACCTTCTCTCTGATTTTTTTTCCGGGCGAGAGGGAATAAATAGAGCTGAGTTTGGGGGCGCTAGTGCCACGTGGGCCCCACAAGCCTGCACGACGCGGCCTAGGGGGGTGGTCGCGGCCTGTGGGCTTGTGGCCCACTGGCACGCCCCCTTCGGTGGATCTTTGCGCAGGTATTTTTCTTTTATTCCAGAAAAAATCTCCGTAAATTTTCAGGGCATTCCGAGAACTTCTATTTCTGCACAAAAACAACACCATGGCAATTCTGTTGAAAACAGTGTTAGTCCGGGTTAGTTCCATCCAAATCATGCAAATTAGAGTCCAAAACAAGGGCAAAAGAGTTCGGAAAAGTAGATACGATGGAGACGTATCAAGTCCCCCAAGCTTAAAGCCTTGCTTGTCCTCAAGCAACTTAGTTGACAAACTGAGAGAGACAAAAGAAAAACTTTGACAAACTCTGTTAGATCTTGTTGTCACAACTATGTCTAACTCATAACCAGAATTTCAGCAAGATCACAAGCAAACCACATAAGCAAATGACATCTAGGTCTCACGGTTAACTCATATCAATGGCATAATCATCTAGCGAGCAAATAATAATAAGTCTCAAACGTCAACACTTCAATCAAAACAACATGAAGCACTACGAATAGATGGTATCTCGCTAGCTCTTTCTGAGACCGCAAAACATAAATGCAGAGCACCTTCAAAGACCAAGGGCTGACTAAACATTGAAATTCAAAGCAATGAAGATCCAGTCATAGTCATACTCAACACAGTTAAAAACAAACCATAAAAATGACAAAGGTGCTCTCTAATTGGTGCTTTTGTAAGAGGAGGATGACTCAACGGGAACATGAATAGACAGGCCCTTCACAGAGGGAAGCATTGATTTGCAGAGGTGCGAGAGCTCAAGCTTTGAAAATAGAGATAATAATTTTGGGTGGCATGCTTTCATTGTCAACGCAATGACTAAGAGTTCTCAACATCTTCCACGCTACACATGCTATAGGCGGTTCCCAAACAGAAAAGTAACGTTTTGACTCCCCCACCACCAATCAGTCACACTCCACGGCTAGCCGAATCCTCAGGTACCGTCCATACCAACATCAATCCTGGGGGAGTTTTGTTTGCAATTATCTTTTCGATTTGAGTATGGAACTGGGAATTCCAATTACCGGCCCCTTTCTCGTGAATGATAGTGAATAAACACATATCGAGGATAACACGCCTAGCATGGAAGATACAAATAGCCCTCTGTCACCACATGAGCGGTTCGGGCACGCAAAACAGATTATTTCTTGAAGGTTTAGAGAGTGGCACATGCAAATTTACTTGGAACGGCAGGTAGATATCGCACATAGGTAGGTATGGTGGACGCACATGGAACAACTTTGGGTTTATGGGAGTGGATGCACAAGCAGTATTCCTGCTTAGTACAAGTGAAGGCTAGCAAAGGACTGGGAAACGACAAACTAGAGAGCGACAACAGTCATCAAAATGCAATGAGATTAACTAACATTGAGTGCAAGCATGAGTAGGACATAAATCACCATGAACATGAACTACATGCGTGAACATGCGCCAAGTCAATCCACTTGAATCATTCAAAGGAGGATACCATCCTATCATACTACATCATAGTCATCTCAACATTCATGTGGACATCCAAGACAAACCATTATAAGCTCCTAGCTAAGTAAGCATGGCATAAGCAACTATGATCTCTAAGTTGTCATTGCAAACATGTTTCTCTCACAACAAAGGTGAATCAGGCATGATGAGCTAGTCATATTTACAAAAACAAGATAGATCGAGTTCATACCAGCTTTTCCAGGCTCAGTCACTTCATCATTATCGTCATTATTGCCTTTCACTTGCACGACCGAATGATGTGAACAATAATAAGAGTGCTCGTGCATTGGACTAAAGCTGGAATCTGCAGGCAAACACAAAGGAGAAGACAAATTAATATGGCTCTTGAAAATTAAACACGTATGCATGCAAGAGCCACTAAACATTGTAACCAATATCCTCTACCTTGACCCAAAGAAAAAAGAAAACTATTTACACGGGAAAGCTCCCAACAAGCAAAAGAAGAAAAAGGAAATGTTTTTGGGTTTTTCTCAAACTAGACAGACACACGAAAAGAAAACGAGAAAAAGAAAATAAACTAGCATGGATGATACAGTGGCAAAGTGTGAACACCGGCTAACAAAGTGAAAGCATAAGCAAGAATGTAAAGTCGGTGAGAACACGTACTCCCCCAAGCTTAGGCTTTTGGCCAAACTTGGTCTACTCTCAAGGAGGGAAATAACCAGCTCCGGGATACTCCGGAGTGGACTGAGGATGCCACTGCTGTGTGAGCTCCTCCGGCTCCCACTGATAAACTGACGTCTGGTACTCGACTGGCGGCTCGGGCATGAGCACCTGTGGTTGGGCCAAGCCCCAATATGCGTAGATGTCCGAGGGCATAATAGTGTACCTGGCTGCATGAAGATTGAACAAAGAAGGAGAAGGCAAAGTAATAGTCTCACGAGTACCCTGACTAAATACCAGGTTATAAATCATCCTTCCACCTATATCTCTATCAAGAAAGTCATGGCGAACCATGCTATCGTAATCTAGATATCTCTCGGGAAGAAGAACCTCTTCTTCTTCCTCCAGTCTAATGGGTTCCTCAAAGTGTCTCGCAAGACGGGTAGCATAGATACCTCCATAGACAACACCTTTAGAATGGTTCAGGTTCAACCGTTGAGCTACTATAGCGCCCAAGCTATAAGTTTTATCATGATAAAGGGCTTCGCTCAAGACCGCAAGATCTGGGGAACTAAGTGACCCAGCTTTCCAACGACCAATCAAACATTTTCCCACAAATAGCGAGAAGTACCGTAGCACGGGAAAATGAATGCTAGCAGCTCTACCGCAAGACACGCCTCTCTCCTCTCCTACAACAATTGTACCAATAAAACCTTCCAAGTCCCGTGGACGAGGTTCATGAATATCCCCAACATAAGGTAATTTGCAAACATTGCAAAAATCCTGGAGTGACATGCGCTGGGGGATATCATAAAGTTTAAACTCAACCATAGGAGGATTCTTCCTCGGATAGAAGTTCAAGCTTTGTACGAAGATATTAGTGAGGAGGAGGTATTGCGGACACTCATCTTCAACGAAGGCGGTAAGGCCTGCGTTTTCCACCAAGTGATAAAAATCCTCATAAATTCCAGCGGCGCGTAAGAACACGTCGCTTGGCCACTCGCACGCTCGAACTTCTGTGACTCGAGGGACCTGATACTTGGGCTTCTTCTCACTCCCATCATCCTTGGGGTCACGGCTTGAAGAGCCTATCAAGAACCTCCTCATCTTTTCCCTTTTCTATCTCAAGGAGTAATTTCCCCAAAACAGTTCGGAGAACGGTGATTTGAGCAAAGAGATCGAAAATCCTAGCAAGAGGAGCAAGAACACGGGTTTGAGCTGCGAAACGATTTTTTGGAGGTAGGAGAAGCGGATGAGAGCAAGAATGAGTGGAGGGGTGCCTGTGGGCCCCACAAGCCTGGGTGGCGCGGCCAGGGGGTGCCCGCGCCCCTATGGCTTGTGGCACACTGGTGTGGCCCCCAGACAGACTCTTTGTCCCAGTATTTTTCAAAAACTCCAGAAAAAATCATACTAGATTTTCACAGCGTTCGGAGAACTTCTATTTTCAGGGTACTTTTCCACCGAACGTTAAAACAGAAAACAGGAAAAACTAAACTAACACTATCATTTTTCTTCTAAGCAACCTAAAGTGAAAGCTTGGAACAGAGGTTTGTGACTCCTCGATTCATCCATCTCATGGTCATCCAAAGAAATCCGTCAATGGGGTTGATCAAATCCCCTCGACAAAACTTTCTCGAATCGCAAAAGAAGACGGAGAATTTTTGAATCGTCACTAGGTGTTGGAATTATGCCCTAGAGGCAATAATAAATATAGTTATTATTATAATTCCTGTATCACGATAATCGTTTATTATCCATGCTATAATTGTATTGAATGAAGACTTATATACATGTGTGGATACATAGACAAAACACTGTCCCTAGCAAGCCTCTACTTGGCTAGCTAGTTGATCAAAGATAGTCAGGGTCTTCTGATTATATACAAGGTGTTGTTACTTGATAACTGGATCACGTCATTGAGAGAATCACGTGATGGACTAGACCCGAACTAATAGACATAGCATGTTGATCGTGTCATTTTGTTGCTACTGTTTTCTACGTGTCAAGTATTTGTTCCTATGACCATGAGATCATATAACTCACTGACACCGGATGAATGCTTTGTGTGTATCAAACGTCGCAACGTAACTGGGTGACTATAAAGATGCTCTACAGGTATCTTCGAAGGATTTCGTTGATTTAGCATGGATCGAGACTGGGATTTGTCACTCCGTGTGACGGAGAGGTATCTCGGGGCCCACTCGGTAATACAACATCACACACAAGCCTTGCAAGCAATGTGACTTAGTGTAAGTTGCGGGATCTTGTATTACGGAATGAGTAAAGAGACTTGCCGGTAAACGAGATTGAAATAGGTATGCGGATACTGACGATCGAATCTCGGGCAAGTAACATACCGAAGGACAAAGGGAATGACATACAGGATTATATGAATCCTTGGCACTGAGGTTCAAACAATAAGATCTTCGTAAAATATGTGGGATCCAATATGGGCATCCAGGTCCCGCTATTGGATATTGACCGAGGAGTCACTCGGGTCATGTCTACATAGTTCTCGAACCCGCGGGGTCTGCACACTTAAGGTTCGATGTTGTTTTATGCATATTTGAGTTATATGGTTGGTTACCGAATGTTGTTCGGAGTCCCGGATGAGATCACGGACATCACGAGGGTTTCCGGAATGGTCCGGAAACGAAGATTGATATATAGGATGACCTCATTTGATTACCGGATGGTTTTTGGAGTTACCGGGAATGACGAATGGGTTCCGGGTGTTCACCGGGGGCAACCCACCCCGGGGAAGCCCATAGGCCTTGGGGGTGGCGCACCAGCCCTTGGTGGGCTGGTGGGACAGCCCAATAAGGTCCTATGCGCCAAGGATAGAAAATCAAAGACAAAGAAAAAAAAAGGAGGTGGGAAAGGAGAGAAGGACTCCGATTTCCAATCCTAGTTGGACTGGGATTGGAGGAGGACTCCTCCTCCCTTGGTGGCGCAGCCCTTGGGGCTCCTTGAGCCTCAAGGCAAGCCTCCCCTCCCTCCTCCTATATATATGGAGCAATTAGGGCCGATTTGAGACAACTTTTCCAAGGCAGCCCGACCACATAACTCCACGGTTTTACCTCTAGATCGCGTTTCTGCGGAGCTCAGGCGGAGCCCTGCCGAGATTAGATCATCACCAACCTCCGCAGCGCCGTCACGCTGCCGGAGAACTCTTCTACCTCTTCGTCTCTCTTGCTAGATCAAGAAGGCCGAGATCATCGTCGATCTGTACGTGTGTTGAACGCGGAGGTGCTATCCGTTCAGCACTAGATCGTGGGACGGATCGCGGGACGGTTCGTGGGACGGTTCGCGGAGCGGATCGAGGGACGTGAGGACGTTCCACTACATCAACCACGTTCACTAACGCTTCTACTGTGTGATCTACAAGGGTACGTAGATCTGAAATCCCCTCTCGTAGATGGACATCACCATGATAGGTCTTCGTGCGCGTAGGAAAAATTTTGTTTCCCATGCGACGTTCTCCAACAGTGGCATCATGAGCTAGGTACATGCGTAGATGTCTTCTCGAGTAGAACACAAAAGTTTTTGTGGGCGGTGATGTGCATTTTTCTGCCCTCCTTAGTCTTTTCTTGATTCCGCGGTATTGTTGGATTGAAGCGGCTTGGACCGACATTACTCGTACGCTTACGAGAGACTGGTTTCATCGCTACGAGTAACCCCCTTGCTCAAAGATGACTGGCAAGTGTCGGTTTCTCCAACTTTAGTTGAATCGGATTTGACCGAGGAGGTCCTTGTATAAGGTTAAATAGCATTTCATATATCTCCGTTGTGGTGTTTGCGTAAGTAAGATGCGATCCTACTAGATACCCATGGTCACCACGTAAAACATGCAACAACAAAATTAGAGGACGTCTAACTTGTTTTTGCAAGGTATGCTTGTGATGTGATATGGCCAACGATGTGATGTGATATATTGGATGTATGAGATGATGATGTTGTAATAGATAATATCGACTTGCACGTCGATGGTACGGCAACCGGCAGGAGCCATAGGGTTGTCTTTAAACTAATGTTTGTGCTTGCAGATGCGTTTACTATTTTGCTAGGATGTAGCTTTAGTAGTAATAGCATGACTAGCACGACAACCCTGATGGCGACACGTTGATGGAGATCATGGTGTGGCGCCGGTGACAAGAAGATCGTGCCGGTGCTTTGGTGATGGAGATCAAGGAGCATGTGATGATGGCCATATCATGTCACTTATGAATTGCATGTGATGTTAATCCTTTTATGCACCTTATTTTGCTTAGAACGACGGTAGTATTATGAGGTGATCTCTCACTAAAATTTCAAGACGAAATTGTGTTCTCCCCGACTGTGCACCATTGCTACAGTTCGTCGTTTCGAGACACCACGTGATGATCGGGTGTGATAGACTCAACGTTCACATACAACGGGTGCAAAACAGTTGCACACGCGGAACACTCGGGTTAAGCTTGACGAGCCTAGCATGTGCAGACATGGCCTCGGAACACATGAGACCGAAAGGTCGATCATGAATCATATAGTTGATATTATTAGCATAGGGATGCTTACCACTGAAACTATACTCAACTCACGTGATGATCGGACTTGAGCTAGTGTAAGTGGGTCATGAACCACTCAAATGACTAGAGAGATGTACTTTTTGAGTGGGATTTTAGCAAGTAATTTGATTAAGTTAAACTCAAATTATCTTGAACATAGTCTAAGTCCACTTTGAATATATTTGTGTTGTAGATCATGGCTCACGCGACAGTCACCCTGAATTTTAATACATTCCTAGAGAAAGCTAAGTTGAAAGATGATGGAAGCAACTTTGTAGACTCGGCTCGTAATCTTAAGTTGATCCTACAAGCTGGGAAGAAGGATTATGTCCTTAATGCTGCGCAAGGAGATGAACCACCCGCTACGGCTGACCAGGATGTTAAGAACGCTTGGTTAACACGTAAGGAGGACTACTCAGTAGTTCAATGTGCAGTCTTGTATGGCTTAGAACCGGGACTTCAATGTCGCTTTGAGCGTCATGGAGCATATGAGATGTTCTGGGAGTTGAAGTTTATCTTTCAGAAGAACGCCCGAATCGAGAGGTATGAGACCTCCGATAAATTCTATGCTTGCAAGATGGAGGAGAATTCGTCTGTCAGTGAACATGTGCTCAAAATGTCTGGATACTCAAACCGTCAAGCTGAGCTGAGGATTGAACTCCCGCAAGAGGCTATCACTGACAGAATTCTTCAATCACTGCCGCCAAGCTATAAGGGCTTTGTGTTGAACTACAACATGCAAGGGATGAACAAGTCACCCGGCGAGTTGTTTGCGATGCTGAAAGTCGCAGAGTCTGAACTCCGTAAAGAGCATCAAGTGTTGATGGTGAATAAGACCACTAGTTTCAAGAGAAACATCAAAGGCAAGAACGGTAATTCAAAGAAGAGCGGCAAGCCTGTTGCCAATCTGACAAAGAAACCCAAAGCTGGACCTAAGCCTGAAACAGAGTGCTACTATTGCAAGGGTATGGGTCACTGGAGGCGCAACTGCCCCAAGTATCTGGCTGATAAGAAGGCGGCCAAAGAAAAATCAGGTATATTTGATATACATGTTATTGATGTGTACATAACCGGCTCTCGTAGTAGTGCCTGGGTATTCGATACCGGTTCTGTTTCTCATATTTGCAACTCAAAACAGGAACTACGGAATAGGCGAAGGCTGGCGAAAGATGAAGTGACTATGCGCGTAGGAAATGGTTCCAAGGTTGATGCAATCGCCGTCGGCACAGTTTCACTTCAGTTACCATCGGGATTAGTTATGAACTTGAATAATTGTTATTTAGTGCCTGCGTTGAGCATGAACATTATATCTGGATCTTGTTTATTGCGAGACGGTTACTCTTTTAAGTTAGAGAATAATGGTTGTTCTATTTCTATGAGTAACATCTTTTATGGTCATGCACCCAATGTGAGAGGATTGTTCATGTTGAATCTTGATAGTGATGATACACATATACATAACATTGAGACCAAAAGAGTTAGAGTTAACAATGATAGCGCCATGTTTTTGTGGCACTACCGCTTAGGTCATATTGGTGTAAAGCGCATGAAGAAACTCCATAACCGATGGACTTTTGGAGTCACTTGACTTTGATTCACTTGACACGTGCGAACCATGCCTCATGGGCAAGATGACTAAAACTCCGTTCTCCGGAACAATGGAGCGTGCCAGTGACTTGTTGGAAATCATACATACCGATGTGTGCGGTCCGATGAGGGTGGAGGCACGCGGCGGATATCGTTATTTTCTCACCTTCACTGACGATTTGAGTAGATATGGTTATGTCTACTTAATGAAGCACAAGTCTGAAACATTTGAAAAGTTCAAGCAATTCCAGAGTGAAGTTGAAAATCATCGTAACAAGAAGATCAAGTTCCTACAGTCTGATCGTGGGGGTGAATATCTGAGTTTCGAGTTTGGTGCTCACTTAAGACAATGTGGAATTGTTTCACAGTTGACGCCGCCTGGAACACCACAGCGTAATGGTGTGTCCGAACATCGTAATTGTACTTTATTAGAGATGGTGCGATCTATGATGTCTCTTACCGATTTGCCGTTATCGTTTTGGGGTTATGCATTAGACACTGTTGCATTCACTTTAAATAGGGCACCATCAAAATCCGTTGAGACGACACCATACGAACTGTGGTATGGCAAAAGGCCAAGGTTGTCGTTTCTTAAAGTTTGGGGATATGATGCTTATGTCAAAAATCTTCAGCCTGAAAAGGTTGAACCCAAAGCGGAAAAGTGTGTCTTCATAGGTTACCCAAAAGAGACAGTTGGGTACACCTTCTATCTCAAATCCGAGGGCAAAGTGTTTGTTGCTAAAAACGGAGCTTTTCTCGAGAACGAGTTTCTCTCGAGAGAATTGAGTGGGAGGAAGATAGAACTTGATGAGGTTGTCGAACCTCTCATCCCTCTGGATGGTGGCGCAGGGCAAGGGGAAACCCGTGTCGTTGCGACGCCGGTTGAGGAGGAAGTTAATGATGATGATCATGAAACTCCGGTTCAAGTTCCTATCGAACCACGCAGGTCGACGAGACCATGTGCTGCTCCTGAGTGGTACGGTAATCCCGTTTTGTCAATCATGTTGTTAGACAACAATGAACCTGCAAATTATGAAGAAGCTATGGTGGGCCCAGATTCCAACAAATGGCTGGAGGCCATGAAGTCCGAGATAGGGTCCATGTATGAAAATAAAGTGTGGACTTTGGAAGTACTACCTGAGGGCCGCAAGGCTATTCAGAACAAATGGATCTTTAAGAAAAAGACGGACGTTGACGGCAATGTGACCGTTTATAAAGCTCGACTTGTGGCAAAGGGTTTTCGCAAGTTCAAGGAGTTGACTACGATGAGACATTCTCACCTGTAGCGATGCTTAAGTCCGTCAGAATCATGTTAGCAATAGCTGCATTTTTCGATTATGAAATCTGGCAGATGGATGTCAAAACGGCGTTCCTTAACGGTTTCCTTAAGGAAGAGTTGTATATGATGCAACCCGAAGGTTTTGTCGATCCTAAGAATGTTAACAAGGTGTGCAAGCTCCAGCGATCCATTTATGGACTGGTGCAAGCATCTCGGAGTTGGAACAAACGCTTTGATGAGGTGATCAAAGAATTTGGGTTTATACAAGTGGTTCGAGAATCTTGTATTTACAAGAAAGTGAGTGGGAGCTCTGTGGCGTTTCTAATATTATATGTGGATGACATATTGCTGATTGGAAACAACGTAGAGTTATTGGAGAGCATAAAGGATTACTTGAATAAAAGTTTCTCTATGAAGGACCTAGGAGAAGCTGCTTACATTCTAGGTATTAAGATCTACACGGATAGATCGAAACGCCTGATAGGACTTCACAAAGCACATACCTTGATAAAGTTTTGAAGAGGTTCAAAATGGAACAGTCCAAGAAAGGGTTCTTGCCGGTTTTACAAGGTACGAGATTGAGTAAGACTCAGTGCCCAGCAACTGATAAGGATAGAGAGCATATGAGCATCGTCCCCTATGCTTCAGCCATAGGTTCTATCATGTATGCAATGCTGTGCACTAGACCGGACATTAGCCTGGCCATAAGTATGGCAGGCAGGTTCCAGAGTAATCCAGGAGTGGATCACTGGACGGAGGTCTAGAATATCCTGAAGTACCTGAAAAGGACTAAGGAGATGTTTCTCGTGTATGGAGGTGACGAAGAGCTTGTCGTAAAGGGTTACGTCGATGCAAGCTTTGACACAGATCCGGACGACTCTAAGTCACAGACCGGATACGTATTTATTCTTAATGGGGGTGCGGTAAGCTGGTGCAGTTCCAAGCAAAGCGTCGTACCAGATTCTACATGTGAAGCGGAGTACATGGCTGCCTCGGAGGCGGCTAAGGTGGGTGTCTGGATGAAGCAGTTCATGACGGATCTTGGAGTGGTGCCAAGCGCACTAAATCCAATAACCTTGTTCTGTGACAACACGGGTGCCATTGCCTTAGCAAAGGAACCACGGTTTCACAAGAAGACCAAACACATCAAACGACGCTTCAACCTCATCCGTGACTATGTCGAAGGGGAGGACGTAAATATATGCAAAGTGCACACGGATCTGAATGTAGCAGACCCGCTGACTAAACCTCTTCCACGGGCAAAGCATGATCAACACCAGAACTGTATGGGTGTTAGATTTATTACAATGTAATTTGCATGATGATGTGAGGGCTAGATTATTGACTCTAGTGCAAGTGGGAGACTGTTGGAATTATGCCCTAGAGGCAATAATAAATATAGTTATTATTATAATTCATGTATCAAGATAATCGTTTATTATCCATGCTATAATTGTATTGAATGAAGACTTATATACATGTGTGGATACATAGAGAAAACACTGTCCCTAGCAATCCTCTAGTTGGCTAGCCAGTTGATCAAAGATAGTCAGGGTCTTCTAATTATATACAAGGTGTTGTTACTTGATAACTGGATCACGTCATTGAGAGAATCATGTGATGGACTAGACCCGAACTAATAGACGTAGCATGTTGATCGTGTCATTTTGTTGCTACTGTTTTCTGTGTGTCAAGTATTTGTTCCTATGACCATGAGATCATATAACTCACTGACACCGGATGAATGCTTTTTGTGTATCAAACGTCGCAACGTAACTGGGTGACTATAAAGATGCTCTACACGTATCTCCGAAGGTGTCCGTTGAATTAGTATGGATCGAGACTGGGATTTGTCACTCCGTGTGACGGGAGAGGTATCTCGGGGCCCACTCGGTAATACAACATCATACACAAGCCTTGCAAGCAACGTGACTTAGTGTAAGTTGCGGGATCTTGTATTACGGAACGAGTAAAGAGACTTGCCGGTAAACGAGATTGAAATAGGTATGCGGATACTGACGATCGAATCTCGGGCAAGTAACATACCGAAGGACAAAGGGAATGACATACGGGATTATATGAATCCTTGGCACTGAGGTTCAAACGATAAGATCTTTGTAGAATATGTGGGATCCAATATGGGCATCCAGGTCCCGCTATTGGATATTGACCGAGGAATCACTCGGGTCATGTCTACATAGTTCTCGAACCCGCAGGGTGTGCACACTTAAGGTTCGACGTTGTTTTATGCGTATTTGAGTTATATGGTTGGTTACCGAATGTTGTTCGGAGTCCCGGATGAGATCACGGACGTCACGAGGGTTTCCGGAATGGTCCGGAAACGAAGATTGATATATAGGATGACCTCATTTGATTACCGGAAGGTTTTCGGAGTTACCGGGAATGACGAATGGGTTCCGGGTGTTCACCGGGGGGGGCAACCCACCCCGGGGAAGCCCATAGGCCTTGGGGGTGGCGCACCAGCCCTTGGTGGGCTGGTGGGACAGCCCAATAAGGTCCTATGCGCCAAGGATAGAAAATCAAAGAGAAAGAAAAAAAAAGGAGGTGGGAAAGGAGAGAAGGACTCCACTTTCCAATCCTAGTTGGACTGGGATTGGAGGAGGACTCCTCCTCCCTTGGTGGCGCAGCCCTTGGGGCTCCTTGAGCCTCAAGGCAAGCCTCCCCTCCCTCCTCCTATATATATGGAGCAATTAGGGCTGATTCGAGACAACTTTTCCAAGGCAGCCCGACCACATAACTGCACGGTTTTACCTCTAGATCACGTTTCTGCGGAGCTCGGGCGGAGCCGTGCCGAGATTAGATCATCACTAACATCCGCAGCGCTGTCACGCCGCCGGAGAACTCTTCTACCTCTCCATCTCTCTTGCTGGATCAAGAAGTCCGAGATCCTTGTCGAGCTGTACGTGTGCTGAACTCGGAGGTGTTGTCCGTTCAGCACTAGATCGTGGGACGGATCGCGGGACGGTTCGTGGGACGGTTCGCGGGGCGGATCGAGGGACGTGAGGACGTTCCACTACATCAACCGTGTTCAATAATGCTTCTGCTGTGCGATCTACAAGGGTACGTAGATCGGAAATCCCCTCTCGTAGATGGACATCACCATGATAGGTCTTCGGGCGCGTAGGAAAATTTTTGTTTCCCATGCGACGTTCTCCAACACTAGGTCCCCTCAATGGGGATGTGTACCTCCCCAACAAGCAAATCATACTTCATCTTGACACGAGGAATAGGGCATTCAAAGCTCCCAATAAAAATCGATGAAGTTTTTTCGATAGCATTGATGCAATGTACTCAATATTGTTTCTTCCAAAAGTGAACCGTATGCTCATTAACATTGACATGGAAAGTGACATTGCCTTTGTTGCAATCTATAACGGCCCGTGCAGTGTTTAAAAAGGGTCTTCCGAGGATGACAGCCATGGCATCGTCCTCGGGAATATCCAAGATAACAAAGTCTGTTAAGATAGTGGTGTTAGCAACCACAACAGGCACATCCTGGCAAATGCTGATAGGGAAAGCGGTTGATTTGTCGGCCATTTACAGAGAGATTTTAGTGGGTGTCAACTTATCCAGTTCAAGTCTACGATGGAGATAGAGAGAGTCATAACACTAACACCGGCTCCAAGGTCGCATAACGCAGTGCTAACGTAGTTGCCTTTAATGGAGCAAGGTATAGTGGGCACACTGGGATCACCTAGTTTCTTCGGGGTTCCACCCTTGAAAGTGTAATTAGCAAGCATGGCGGAGATCTCAACCTCAGGTATCCTCCTCTTATTAGTCACAATATCTTTCATGTACTTAGCATACGGAGACATCTTGAGCATATCCGTCAAACGCATTTGCAGAAAGACAGGTTAGATCATCTCAACGAATCGCTCAAAATCCTCATCATCCTTTTTCTTGGATGGTTTGGGAGGAAAGGGCATAGGTTTCTGAACCCATGGTTCCCTTTCTTTACCGTGGTTCCTAGCAGCGAAGTCATTCTTATCGTATCTCTTATTCTTAGGTTGTGGGTTATCAAGATCAACAGGTTCAATCTCCACATCCTTTTCATTGCTAGGTTGAGCATCAACATGAACATCACTATTGATATTATCATTAGGCTCATGTTCATCACCAGATTGTGTTTCTGCATCACAGACGGAGACATCTTTTGGACTCTCAGGGGTAGCAGCAACAGGGTTGCTAGCGTGCAGGTTCCTATCATCTCTCTTCTTATTTCTAGGATGACTAGGTACATCAGTGCTAACTCCTTGAGAATCTTGTTCAACTCTCTTCGGATGACCCTCAGGATACAAAGGTTCCTGGGTCATTCTACCGCCTCTAGTGACGACTCTGACGGCATTGTCATTCAACTCATTGAGCAAGTCATTCTGAGCTTGAAGTACTTGTTCTACCTGAGTAGTAACCATAGAGGCGTGTTTACTTAGAAGCTTAAGATCATTGACATTTCTGTCCACACAAGCACTTAAATGACTAAGCACACGAGCATTCTTTCCCAATTGTCTGCTAACATAATCATTGAAACTTTGTTGTTTGGCAACGAAGTTATCAAATTCATCCGGGCATAAGCTAGCAGGTTTATCAAAAGGAATATCACTCTCATCAAACCTACGCAGAGAATTTACTTCTACTACCTCTATCGGGTTATCGAGACCATGGATCTCTTCGATAGGCGGTAGATTTTTGACATCTTCAGATTTAATGCCTTTCTCTCGCATAGATTTCTTGGCTTCTTGCATATCTTCAGGACTGAGGAATAGAATACCTCTTTTCTTTGGAGTTGGCTTAGGAGGTGGTTCGGGAATAGTCCAAGCATTCTCATTGCACAAGATGTTATTCAACAGAATCTCAACTTGTTCTATGGCTCGTTCCCTAAAAACACTACCGGCGCAACTATCTAGGTGGTCTTTTGAAGAATAGGTAAGTCCATTATAGAAGATATCAAGTATTTCATTCTTCTCAAGAGGGTGATCAGGCAAAGCATTTAGTAGTTGGATGAGCCTCCCCCAAGCTTGTGGGAGACTCTCTTCTTCAGCTTGAGCAAAGTTGTATATTTCCTGCAAGGCAGCTTGCTTCTTATGGGCAGGGAAATATTTCTCAGAGAAGTAGTAGACCATATCCTAGGGGCTATGCACACAACCAGGAGCAAGAGAAGTGAACCAAGTCTTAGCATCATCCTTTAGCGAGAAAGGAAACAGCTTGAGCATATAGTAGTGGCAGATCTTTTCCTCACTAGTGAATAGGGTGGCTATATCGTGCAGTTTGGTAAGATGGGCTACAACCGTTCCAGACTCATAACCATGAAAAGGATCAGATTCGACCAGAGTGATTAACTCAGGGTCGACATAGAATTCATAATCCTTATCGGTCACAAAGATAGGCGAAGTAGCAAACTTCGGGTCGTATTTCATCCTAGCGTTCAGATATTTTTCTTTCCACTTGCGCAGAAGTTTCTCAACATCATAGCTATCCTTACACGCAAGAAAGTCCTCAACTATCTCTCGCTCCATAACATAGCGCGTATCAGGCATAACAGGCAATTCAGGCATATTAGCAGATTCTACTTCAATAGTATCAGCAGTTTCAGAAGTATCATCACATCTAGCAGCAACTCTAGCAATATGTGCATCAGGGAATGCACCAAGTGGCAAAGCAGTATCAGGCATAGCAGGCATAGTATCAAGCATAGCATCATCAGGCATAGTATCAAGCATAGCATCATGGACAGCAGAAGTAGCATCATCAAGCACAGGCGACATATCAAGATTTCTAGCAGGAGGTGATGTCGCAAACTTACTCAAAACTGAACGTGAATCAAGTGCAGAGCTAGATGGCAATTCCTTGCCTCTCCTCGTAGTGGAAGGTAGGATTTTAGTTCTTGGATCTTTCGGATTCCTCATAGTGACCAGCAGACGTCAATCCCAAGTGACTCAGAGAATATAGTTGTGCTTCCCCGACAACGGCGCCAGAAAAAGCCTTGATGTCCCACAAGCGTATGGGATCGCAGCAGTTTTCGAGGGTAGAGTATTCAACCCAAATTTGTTGATTCGCCAAGACAGGAAGAGAAAGAATATTCTCAAGTATTAGCAGCTGAATGTGTCATATTCAACCACACCTGAAAGATTAGTGTCTGCAAGCAAAGTATCAGTAGCAAAGTAGTATGATAGCAATGGTGCCAGAAACGATCTGTTGACGGCAGACTATTCCTAACTGTTGTATCAATGGCGCCAGTAAAAAGCACGTTGACGGGGGATTATTCTTGAGAAGAATGCTTCCCCGGCTACAGCTCCAGAAAAGTCTCGCAACAAGTAACAGAGAAGTAGCAAGGAACAACAGTAGCAGCAGCAGCAAAGTGACAGCAGTAGCAACAGTAGCAGCAAAGTGGCCCAATCCCTTTTGTAGCAAGGGACAAGCCTAGACAAAGTAACATAGCAAGAACCAGTAGTAAAAGACTCGTAGGCAGTGGATCGGTGATGGATGAGTGTGACGGATGTGATTCATCATGTAACAGCTATAACACGGAGAGATAAGTAACTAGCTCCCGTTCGTCAATCTAATGTAGGCATGTATTCCGTATGTAGTCATACGTGCTTAGGGAAAAGACCTTGCATGAAATCTATTGTCCATCCCTCCCGTGGCAGCGGGGTCCTAATGGAAACTACGGGATATTAAGGTTCTCCTTTTAATAAAGAACCGTACCAACGCATTAACATGCGGTGAATACATGAACTCCTCATACTATGGTCATCTCCGGGAGTGGTTCCGGTTATTGTCACTCCGGGGTTGTCGGGTCATAACAGATTGTAGGTGAGTACAACTTGCAAGATAGGATCTAAAACACACATATATTGGCGACAACATAATAGGTTCAGATCTGAAATCATGGCACTCGGGCCCTAGTGACAAGCATTAAGCATAGCCAAGTAGTAGCAACATAAATCTAGAACATAGTGGATACTAGGGATCAATCCCCGTCAAGAACTAACTCGATTACATGATAGATCTCATCCAATTCATCACCGTCCAGCAAGCCTACGATGAGATTACTCACGAACGAGGAAGAGCATCATGGAATTGTCGATGGAGAAAGCTTGATGATGACGATGGCGACGATTTCCCCTCTCCGAAGCCCGAAACGGACTCCAGATCTGCCCTCCAGATGAAGAACAGGATGTGGCGACACCTCCGTCTCGCAAAACGCGACGAAACCTTCTCTCTAATTTTTTTCTAGGCAATAGGGAATAAATAGAGCTGAGTTTGGGGGCGGTGGTGCCACGTGGGCCCCACAAGCCTACACGGCGCGGCCTAGGGGGTGGCCGCGACATGTGGGCTTGTGGCCCACTGGCATGCCCCCTCTGGTGGATCTTTGCGCAAGTATTTTTCTTTTATTCCAGAAAAAATCTCCGTAAATTTTCAGGACATTCCGAGAACTTTTATTTCTGCACAAAAACAACACCATGGCAATTCTGCTGAAAACAGCGTCAGTCCGGGTTAGTTCCATTCAAATCATGCAAATTAGAGTCCAAAATAAGGTCAAAAGAGTTCGGAAAAGTAGATACGATGGAGACGTATCAACCTCCTTTTCCCTAGGTTTTGCGCCTATATGTCCCCAAAAATTTCACAAAAAATCAAGAGATCGTCGAAAGTACTTTTCCGCCGCCGCAAGCTTCTGTCTCCGCAAGATACCATGTGGGGCACGTTCTGGTGCCCTGCCAGAGGGGGGATTCGGATACGAAGGGTTTCTTCATCAACACCATGACCTCTCCGATGATGCGTGAGTAGTTCACCATAGACCTACGGGTCCATAGCTAGTAACTAGATGGCTTCTTCTCTCTCTTGGATCTTCAATACAAATTTCTCCATGATCTTCATGGAGATCTATCCAATGTAATCTTCTTTTGCAGTGTGTTTGTCGAGATCCGATGAATTGTGGATTTATGATCAGATTATCTATGAATCTTATTTGAGTTTCTTCTGATCTCTCTTATGCATGATTTCATATCCTTGTAATTCTCTTCGAGTTGTGGGTTTTGTTTGGCCAACTAGATCTATGATTCTTGCAAAGGGAGAAGTGATTGGTTTTGGGTTCATACCGTGCGGTGACCTCACCCAGTGACAGAAGGGGTAGCGAGGCACGCATAATGTTGTTGCCATCAAGGGTAAAAAGATGGGGTTTTCATCATTGGTTTGAGATTATCCCTCTACATCATGTCATCTTGCTTAAGGCGTTACTCTGTTCGTCATGAACTCAATACACTAGATGCATGTTGGATAGCTGTCGATGTGTGGAGTAATAGTAGTAGATGCAGAAAGTATCGGTCTACTTGTCTCGGACGTGATGCCTATATGTATGATCATTGCCTTAGATATCGTCATGACTTTGCGCGGTTCTATCAATTGCTCGACAGTAATTTGTTGACCCACCGTGATATTTGCTATTTTGAGAGAAGCCTCTAGTGAACACTATGGCCCCCGGGTCTACTCCACACCATATTTTCAGCCTTACACTTTTTACTTTGTTGCACTTTCCTCTTTCAGATCTCACTTTGCACACAATCTTGAAGGGATTGGCAACCCCTTTGAAGTATTGGGTGCAAGCTCGTTTGTGTTTGCGCAGGTACTCTGGACTTGACGAGACCCTCCTACTGGATCGATACCTTGGTTCTCAAACTGAGGGAAATACTTACTGCTCCTTTGCTGCATCACCCTTTCCTCTTCAAGGGAAAAACCAACGCAAGCAAGTCTCCGTCAACGTGTTAATTTCTAGCGCTGTTGTTTGAGAAGTAGCAAGAAGAATTTCTGGTGCCGTTGCCGGGGAAGGACTTTTGTTGTCGTAGAAGAAGAATTTTTGGCGTCGTTGCCGGGGAGGATCAAGTCAAGAACTCATCCAAGTAAGTGTCGCAGACTCATCTCTTGCATTTACTTTGTTTGTCAGCTGCCTCTCATTTTCCTCTCCCCCACTTCACATTTTTCCTTTTTCGTTCGCCCTTTTCTTTCGCTTGCTTTCTGTTTGCTTGTGTTTCCATGTGCCTTCAATATGCTTGCATCTTCGCTTGCTGAAAATCTAGTGATATGGATCCTCACCCACTTTCTCATCTCTTTAAGAGATCCACTTATGTGGAACCAATTGCTAGTGAGTTGAGTGCACTTGACTTTCTCTATGGAGTTTTGCTTGAGATGCGTGAATCTGAAAATCGTGATGAAGAAATTTATGAAATGATTCACGAGGGCTCCTTGAATGAAAAGCATGATTGCAATGATTTCATTATAAATTCTATTAATGACAATCATGCTAAAAATATGCAAAACCATAAGCTTGGGGATGCTAGTTTTGCTATGTCCACTACTTGTTGCAATGATATTTGCAATAATATTGAAAGTGGGTTTGGAGAAGTCATGACTATAGTTGATGATAATCCCACTACTTTTGAAGAGCGTCAACTTTGCATGCATGTGGATCATGAAAATAATACCCTTTGTGATAGCTATTTTGTTGAATTTGATTATGATCCCACATGTAATTGCTATGAGAGAGGAAAATATTGTGGTAGAAACTTTCATGTTACCAAATTACCTCTCGTTATGTGGAGATTGCTATTGTCTCTTTCTTCTTCCTTGCATATGGCAACTATAGGTTGTCTTGACAATCTGTTTTCCTATAAAATGCCTATGCATAGGAAGTATGTTAGACTTAAGATGTGATTTTCACATGTTTCATGATTCTCTCTTCGTGTCCAATTGCTATCTTTTATGTTAGCATCATTAAAATCCTTATGCCTAGCTAAGGGCGTTAAACAATAGCGCTTGTTGGGAGGCAACCCAATGAATTTATCTTTTTCTTTCTATTTTGTTGCGTCCACACCATCATAATTCTGTTGTGATAGTGTTTTTTGTGTTTCTTTTTGTGTTTGATCCAAGCAAAACCTTTATGACTAGTCTTGGTGATGGTTGTTTGATCCTGCTCGAAAAAGACATAAACTTTTCGCTCACGAGATGATTTTTCATTCTTATTCAGAAAGTTATTTTGAGTTGATTCTTTTTTGCTGCTGGTTGATATGCCTTTTGCCCATGCACCTCATAATTTTTCAGAATTTTGAGGTACCAGAAATATACGAAGTATACAGATTTCTACAGACTGGTCTGTTTTTGACAGATTCTGTTTTTGTTGAGTTGGTTGCTTGTTTTGATGAAACTATGGTTAGTATCGGGGGGTACTAGCCATGGAAAAGTGAGAATACAGTAGCCCAACACCAATATAGATGGAATTCAAGTTTGCTACAGTATCGAAAGAGGTGGTAGTTTGTTTTCTTGTGCTAATGTTATCACAAGTTTCTGTTTAAGTTTTGTGTTGTGAAGTTTTCAAGTTTTGGGTAATGTTCTCATGGACGATGAGATAAGGAGTGGAAAGAGCTCAAGCTTGGGGATGCCCAAGGCATCCCAAGACAAATTCAAGGACACCAAAAAGCCTAAGCTTGGGGATTCCCCGAGAAGGCATCCCCTCTTTCGTATTCAATCCATCGGTAACGTTACTTGGAGTTATATTTTTATTCACCACATGATATGTGTTTTGCTTGGAGCGTCTTGTATCGTAGGAGTCTTTTCTTTTTGTTGTGTCACAATCATCATTGATGCACACCTTTTTGAGAGAGAGAGACATGCATTCATCGTGGTTTTGCTAGAATGCTCATAGTGCTTCACTTATATCTTTTGAGCTAGATACTTTTGCTCTATGTGCTTCACTTATATCTTTTAGAGCACGGCGGTGCGTGACTTGGTAGTTGGCTTATGCTATGAAAGTAGTCCCAAAGGTGATAGGTACCCAAAGAGGATACAAAAACGTCCATCTTCATGTGCATTGAGTAGAAAGAGAAGTCTTTATTCCTCTCAATTAGTTTTGAGACGTGGATTCGGTAATATTAAGAGCTATGTTAGTAGGGTGTTGTGAATCTAGAAGTACTTGTGTTGAAGTTGGTGATTCCCGTAGCATGCACGTATGGTGAACCGCTATGTTAGGAAGTCGGAGCATAATTGATCTATTGATTGTCATCCTTTGTGTTGAGGTCGGGATTGCGCGATGGTTAACACCTACCAACCCTTCCCCTAGGAGTATGCGTTTAGCACTTTGTTTCGATTACTAACAAAAACTTTCGCAACAAGTATGTGAGTTCTTTATGACTAATGTGAGTCCATGGTATAGATGCACTTTCACCTTCCACCATTGCTAGCCTCTCTAGTGCCGCGCAATTCTCGCCGGTACAAAAACCCACCATATGCCTTCCTCAAAACAGCCACCATGCCTACCTACTATGGCATTTTCATAGCCATTCCGAGATATATTGACATGCAACTCCCACCGTTCCGTCTCATGGCTCGTGCCGTCACTCACATATTGCCATTGCATGATCTTAAGATAGCTAGCGAGATGTTTCAACGTCATACGCCAAGCTAGATTGTTGCACATCCCGGTACACCGCCGGAGGCATTTCCTATAGAGTCATCATCATTTTGAGCTTTGAGCTGTGAGTAAATAAAAGTGTGATGATCATCATTATTAGAGCATTGTCCCATGTGAGGAAATAAAAAAAAGAGGCCAAAGAGCCCAAAAATAAAAATAAAAGGGAGAAAAAAAAGAGGCGAAGAGCCCAAATAAAAAAAGAGAGAAAAAGAGAGAAGGGACAATTCTACTATCTTTTTGCACACTTGTGCTTCATAATAGCACCATGTTCTTCATGATTGAGAGCTTCTTGCTTTGTCACTATCATATACTAGTGGGAATCTTCATTATATAACTTGGCTTGTATATTCCAATGATGGGCTTCCTCAAATTGCCCTAGGTCTTCGTGAGCAAGCAAGTTGGATGCACACCCACTAGTTCTCCTTTCGAGCTTTCACATACTTATAGCTCTAGTGCATCCCTTGTATGGAAATCCCTACTCATTCACATTGATATCTATTAATGGGCATCTCCATAGCCCTTTGATACGCCGAGTCAATGTGACCATCTCCTCCGTTTTGTCTCACAACCACCACCACACTCTATTCCACCGATAGTGTTATATCCATGGCTCACGCTCATGTATTGCGTGACAGTTATAAAAGGTTTGAGAAAGTAAGAGTGCGAAAACAATTACTTGGCCAATACCGGGGTTGTGCATGTTTTACATTAGTGGTGTGAGGATGATGGAGCATAGGCAGACTATATGATTTTGTAGGGATAACTTTCCTCGCCTTGTTATTTTGAAAGTGCATGATTACTTTGCTAGTTTGCTTGAAGTATTATTGTTTTCATGTCAATAGAAAACTACTGTTTCAAATCTTACGGATCTGAACATTCATGTCACGTGAAAGAAGTTGCAAAGGACAACTATGCTACGTAGCATTCCACATCAAAAATTCATTCTTTATCACTTCCCTACTCGAGGACGAGCATGAGTTAAGCTTGGGGATGCTTGATACGTCTCAAACGTATCTATAATTTTTGATGGTTTCATGCTATTATCTTGTCAAACTTTGGATGTTTTGCATGCCTTTTATATCTTTTTTGGGACTAACTTATTAACTTAGTGCCAAGTGCCAGTTCCTGTTTTTTCCATGTTTTTGACCCCTTTCACAGGAGATTTTGAAACGGAGTCCAAACAGAATAAAATCCCTGAAAAGATTTTTTCCATAACAGAAGAAGATCGGGAGACTTGAGAGCCAAGGGACGGAGTCCCTAGGGGCCCCACAAGCCCCCTCACCACGGCGAGGGGGAGGCCGCGGCCCACAGGCTTGTGGGCCCCCTGGACCTCCTTTGCCCTAGGTTTTGCGCCTATATATCCCAAAAAATTCCACAAAAAATCAGGAGATCATCGAAAGTACTTTTTCGCAGTCGCAAGCTTCTGTCTCCGCAAGATCCCATCTGGGGCACGTTCTGGTGCCCTGCCGGAGGGGGGTTCGGATACAGAGGGCTTCTTCATCAACACCATGACCTCTCCGATGATGCGTGAGTAGTTCACCATATACCTACGGGTCCATAGCTAGTAACTAGATGGCTTCTTCTCTCTCTTGGATCTTCAATACAAAGTTCTCCATGATCTTCATGGAGATCTATCCGATGTAATCTTCTTTTGCGGTGTGTTTGTCGAGATCCGATGAATTGTGGATTAATGATCAGATTATTTATGAATCTTATTTGAGTTTCTTCTGATCTCTCTTATGCATGATTTCATATCCTTGTAATTCTCTTCGAGTTGAGGGTTTTGTTTGGCCAACTAGATCTATGATTCTTGTAATGGGAGAATTGCTTGGTTTTGGGTTCATATCATGCGGTGACCTCACCCGGTGACAGAAGGGTAGCGAGGCACGCATTGTGTTGTTGCCATCAAGGGTAAAAAGATGGGGTTTTCATCATTGGTTTGAGATTATCCCTCTACATCATGTCATCTTGCTTAAGGCGTTACTCTGTTCCTCATGAACTCAATACACTAGATGCATGCTGGATAGCGGTCGATGTGTGGAGTAATAGTAGTAGATGTAGAAAGTATCGGTCTACTTGTCTCGGACGTGATGCCTATATGTATGATCATTGCCTTAGATATCGTCATGACTTTGCGCGGTTCTATCAATTGCTCGACAGTAATTTGTTGACCCACCGTGATATTTGCTATTTTGAGACAAGCCTCTGGTGAACACTATGGCCCCCGGGTCTACTCCACACCATATTATTAGCCTTACACTTTTTACTTTGTTGCACTTTCCGCCTTCATATCTCACTTTGCAAACAATCTTGAAGGGATTGACAACCCCTTTGAAGCGTTGGGTGCAAGCTCGTTTGTGTTTGCGCGGGTACTCTGGACTTTACGAGACCCTCCTACTGGATCGATACCTTGGTTCTCAAACTGGGGAAAATACTTACTGCTCCTTTGCTGCATCACCCTTTCCTCTTCAAGGGAAAAACCAACGCAAGTAAGTCTCTGTCAACGTGTCAATTTCTAGCGCTGTTGTTTGAGAAGTAGCAAGAAGAATTTCTGGCGCCGTTACCGGGGAAGGACTTTTGTTGCCGTAGCACGACTCACATTGGCGCCTCGCGTGGCACCACGGCCTTGCGAGCCCCCACAGCTCCGGGAGGCATCCGACCCCTAAGGAGATCATCCTTCACGACGCGCTTCATCCAGTGACCCACAGCTCCCATGATAACACGGTCTCCTGGTGAAGTCCCGTCTCATCCAAGATCGAGGGCACCCTTCAAGCTGCACTACCCTCAAGCATGAGGGCCCGCCCTCGTGAAGTTTTCTCTTTTTGGTTGTGTGGTAAACTTTGTTATTTCCCTTCAAAACTTATGTTGTTCGCTTGAAATGCATCACTGCTGGTTTGGCGCTTCGTCGCCTCGGGCGCTATGAGACGGGTGATTTTTTTTCTTGATCATTCCATGAAGGAACCTGGCACGGCGTGTGTGCTTGGGTTCGTCCCTGCAGTGTTGCTAAATCTGAGTGACTGAGCTTTGAATGAAGGGCTTACGCCCGTATACGTCACCTCCATGGGTCCTCGGTGCCTAACATCTTCGTGCAATGGCCTCGTGACGGTCATCCGGCACGTGTCACCCCCCTCCATGTCGCAGGTTCCGTGAGCGCGTTGATGTGCAAAGAATGAGGCGCAACCCGCCTGAAGGCTGAGGCTAGGAGCTCCCGAGCCTTGTGCGTGGGGTGTGCGACACCTGAGTAAATCGCCGCGCGTGACACTCTCACATAGTAATGAGTTTGAGGTTGTACATGCTCAGGATCCTCCCCAAGTGGAATCCCATGACGGGTCGCGTCGTGGCCTCGGGAGGGGGCTCCCGCCCACGCCCAAGTGGAACTCCCCATGTTGTGTGCTGGTGGAATTACTATCGAACCACGACTATGCCCACTCCTAAGTGGAAGCCCCATGCATCACGCTGGAGAGGATCATCGGAGCTCCACGCTCGTCAGCTTCCCCTTGTACCTCGCACGGGCGGGGGCTAGGACACGGTGCCTGTGCTCGGGTTTGTCCCTTCAGCGCTGAGAAATCCAAGCGATCGAGATCTGTTTTGCGGGCTCACCTCCATGCACGTCACCTCGTGAGGTCCTTGGTGTCTAGTTCCCGCGCGACACCCCAAGCGCAAAAAGGAGGCCACACGGATATCTCACAAATTCTCCTGTGTGAGAGTCACTTGCAAGTCAAGGGGGGGTGTGAGCATCGCGAGTCAGGACCTTCACTGAGCCTGTAGCCTCTCACCTCCTGGTAATCTAGTGGCAGTTGAGATACGCGTAAGGTTGGACCCTACCGAATAAGATTTAAAGGCCTTCATCACGGAGCGGGACTTGCTTGCGTGTCAAGGGGGGTACCTGAGCATCGCGACTCAAGACCTTCACTGGCCGTGTAGCCTCTCACCTCCTCGTAATCCAGTGGCGGTTGAGATACGCGCAGGGTTGGCCCCTGCCGACAAAGAGCGCAAAGGCTCCAAACGGTGAGTACTAGGACCCTCAGGGGAGTCGCTTGCGCGTCAAGGGGGGGGGGTGCCTGCGCATCGTGACTCACGAACTTCACTTGCCATGTAGCCTCTCACCTCGTGGTAATCCAGTGACGGTTGAGATACGCGCAAGATTGGCCCTGCCGACGCACAACGCCAAGGATTTCGGAGGAGAATATTAGGGCCATCAGGGAGTCGATTGCGCGTCAAGGGGGGTGTGTGAGCATCGCAACTCAGGACCTTCACTGGCCATGTAGCCTCTCACCTCGTGGTAATCCAGTAGTGGTTGAGATACGCGCAGGGTTGGGCCCTGCCAACACAGAGCGCCAAGGCTTCTGGAGGGGAACGTGAAGGTCCTCAAGCGAGTCACTTGTGCATCAAGGGGGGTGCCCGAGCATCGCAACTTAGGACCTTCATTGTCCATGTAGCCTCTCACCTTGCGGTAATCTAATGACGGCTGAGATACATGGAGGGTTGGGCCCTGCCGGCACAAAGCACAAAGACAAGCAAGAGAAAAACAAGCGCGGAGATAGACATTACGAATCGCAAGCAGTTATTACAGAATTCAAATTGTTCCATACAATGAAGGTGTTGCCTCACGCTTCCCCGAGGCAAATATAATCTGTTTCAGGGCAAGGCAGGGGGCTCCTCGCCGGACTCCTCGTCATCATCGCAAGAGAACTTCTCGAGCAACGTACGCATGTGGCCCTCGAAGGCACTCGCCAAGTCACCGTGATACTCCTTAGGCAAATGGTCGATCACCCCTTCAAACTCGAAGAGGGGATCGCGAAGGAGGAGGTGGCTGAAGACGCGGGTTGCGGCACTCCTCATCGAGGATAGTGTCTACCTTCTTGTCCGCGCCCTCAAGCTCCTTCACGATCTCGGAAGAAAACTCGGCATAGCCGACGTCGTGAGGAACGTGGGGAGACTCGAGCGCCAACCCGCAGATGGAGCTCAGAGCTTGGCGGGCTCTGAGTTCTAGAGAGGAGAGCGCGTCACAGTCCGCTGCCGCCTTCGCATCGGCTACGCCCCGGGCCTCCTCTTCTCGAGCGATGAGCTTGGCGTTGGCCTCGGAGACTTGTTTCGCATGGGCGTCTCGAGCCTCAGCAACCTCGCGCTAAAGCGCCTCCAAGCGATCGCGCTCCGCGATCTGCTCGAATGCTGCCCTCGCTAGCTCGGAGCCACGATCGGCGTGCTTCGCCTCACGGGCTTTGGTGGCCTCCTGAAGCGCCTTCAAGGCTTTCGGGCTTGTTAAAGCATTGGCTTTAACAAGAAGTGCCCGAGGTCTCCTGCAGGAGCTATATCTCCCTTCACGTGACATAGGATGTTCTCTAGTCCGAAGCATTTTGTGTGTGCTAGAGTAATAAGCTGGTCCATTTTTCGCTTGCTCATCGCTTGGTAGGTGTCGCTCAGTTTGTTACGGTTTTTCCTTTTACCTTTGTTTTTCACTTTTATTGTTCTTTTCCTATATTTTATTTGTTTATTCATCAATTATCTTTCTTAGATCAGTGGGGTTTTTTTCGCGTTATACTTCTGTTTGCTTTGTTTCAACACATATTTTCTTAGTATTTTATTTATCTTTTTTATATAATAGTTTTCTTTGTTTCTTCATTGATTATCTTTGTTTTTCTTTTTCTTTTTCCATTTGTTCTTCTTTTTCCTCATGGTTCTTTTCACATATATAATATTTTTAACGGTATTCTTTATTTCTTGGTCTTTGTTGTTTTGACTCATTTTGTGATGCTTTCATTTGGTTATTCTATTTTTTTAGTTTACCTTACTCTTTTTTATTATATGTTTTTCGTTGGATCCTTGGTTTCAATTATGTTTATATAAAAAAATATCATGTAGTTTCAGAATTATATATGTGTATAGAAAATTTATTCCTGATGTATAAAAAAAGTTCTATGTACATTATTAAAAGTAGAAACAAACATATCATTATTTAAAAAATGTTGAACATGTATATAAAAATGTTTTTGAAATATATGAAAATGTTAGGTTCTGTGTCAGGAAAATATTTTATTTCCATTATCAAAATTTTAGACACATGATTAAAATTCTAAACACAAGTTTAACATTTATAATTACATGATCAAGATTATTATTATACATAATGAAAACAATCGTATATGTGTAAAATAATTTTTATATGCACATTTAACATTTTTCAAATACTTGATTAACATTTTTCAAACAATTGATTAGACATTTTCAAATTTTCTTTAATATATTTTAAATGAAAAGTTAAGTTTTTTCATGCACATTATTTATATTGTATCTATAGATGAGAAACATTTTTCGTGTGCACATTTAATTTTTTTTAAATGCTTGTATACCATGTTTGAAATACATGATTATTATTTTATAAACACATGATCCTTTTTCCGTACAAAGTGTATATTTTTGGTATACATTTTTTGTATACATGAGAAACATTTTTCTACCGATAACAAACATTTTCATATTATTGATTAACAAATTAAAATGTTTTATATAATATGTTTATTAACATTATATAATTGTAAAATATTTGCATGTCCAAATAATAGTAAAACAAATAAAGTAATGAACAGAAAAACGTGAAAAAGGAGGCTGTGGCCCCGTATATTTGACGTCTTTGGCAGTCAAATAGGATTTACGGTGCAGTTGGCGAGTAGCCACCAATTGCTCACCACCATGTGGTCCGGAACGTTTTCTGCTGGACCATGTGCGGGTTGAGAACTCCTGTTTATCCGTTTGTTTTCTCTCTTATTTTACTTCGAGAACTATTCATGAATCTCAAATTTGGAAAAAAAATACTATTAAAAAGCACATAATTTAATTTCTTTAATGAATTTGGTAATATTATGTAATTTGAATAATATTGGGGATTTCATAAAATGTTCATGAATTAGAAAGAGTTAAAGGATTTTTTTGAAAATGTGCTCAGAAATTTAAATAATTTTTGGCAGTTCCAAATCTTGTGTCAAATTCCAGAATTATATAATTAATTTAAAAAGGTTCATTAAGTAGAAAATAACATATATTACAAAAAGTATTCGTCAAATAAGAAAAAGTTCATGATTTAAAAAATTCAAAAAATGTTCATGATTAAGAAAATGTTTATCAGCTTATAAAAGCAAGTTAACTACATTAAAAAATGTTCAAGGTTTCAGGAAACATACATAAATTTGAGAATATGCACACGAATTGGAAAATAACCATGATACAAAGTAAAATAATCACAATATAAAAATGTTTAAAAAATATAAAAATATATAAAAAAATTAAGAAAATAAGAACAGAAATGAAAATTGAAAAATAAGAAGAGAAGGAGAAATGAACATAAAAAATGAAGAAAAGGAAAAAAGTAAAAGAAATATTGAACGAAAAAATGGTCTAGGAACCTTCCCAAAACTAGAAGAGGGGCTCTGTGCTACTTGGGCAAGCCCAAATACACGTCGTGACCACGGGAGGACACGCGTTTGATCGACAACTGTCGACCTATGCGTTAAATAGGAACCACACACGCGTGGTGCAATTAATTTAAGAAAGAGTCAACAATCAAATGAGCCTCGTACATTTAGTGCACAAATATCTCATCGGCGTAAGAAGCCCACTCCTTCTTCTAAAGAGTTTCTCCTATGATAATCTGTAGTTTTGAATGCCGCCTCCCTCCTACAAAGAAAACAAATTGGTAATTTTTAATTGACCTGTTCACGGCTACCTTGAATCATTTTTTCCAGAAACTACTCAACCTTTGATGAGGTCATCTATGTGAGCGGCATAAACAACAGTATCAGATCAATTCTAAAAAATCGACTCCATCTGTATTAATCTATCATATTTTACATATAATAAGGACACTATCAAAAATATAATTTGCATCTATATAAGGCCATCATATCTTCCTCAGAGGATATGATTTTATTTTAATTTTGTATAATATTGCTTATTAATACAAATGTTGCATGAAGCAATAAGAAAGATGCCCCACATGCTACATGTTTAATTAGCCTGAAACTCGAGGGGTTTTCCACATAATTAGTCGTGAGAAAATGGATCCATCACATAATACATGAGCCCCCTAAGGCAATGTCATATCAATTGAACAAGATCCTATTAGTAGCCATACCTACCCCCTTTTCTGTGTCATCCAATATGACGATGACACTATTTTGATGCCCCCTCCTGAAGCGAACCAACTGATGGAGGTAAATAAAATTAACACTCCACTATGCTGAAGAGAGAGGGCTGAAAGTCAATTGTAGAAAATTGATCCTCGTACCAATTGTAAGTGCATCTAGTGCCCTTAGTGATTTTGGTGGTTTGAAGACTTATAGGTTAAGTAACTAATGTGTTTACAAGTGTACATATGCCCTATAACTTGCTGAGGAGTTTGAGTTATACGATGAATATCGACCTCTAAAATATATGTCTTCAGCTGAAGAAATTCCTCATGAAGATATTGAAGATGAGGAATTCGGTGTGCCTCGAAGAAAAACTCCCTGAAGACTTCGAAGTGTGAAGACTTACTCTTTCTGTTTCGTTTTCTTTAATCTTGAGTCTTATGAACACCGTACTGTTAAAGGGGGTCGAAGTAATACTACAGAATGAATTTCCTCATGATGCTCAACCCAAGCCTAAACCTACAAAAGCCTCAAGTGAGGAATATGAGAGACATGAGGGCTTTCACAGTTGAAAGTTCCGACCGTTGTCGCGATACGCGCCACCTCACCGATCTTATTCACACCAACGATCACAATATTTAAGGGCATTTATGTCAAATCATGTCGGAATGCTCCCTGGCTATAAATAGCCACCCCCACAACCACTAGCTGGTTGGCTCCTCCGAGAGAAACTAACACTTGTCATTTAGAGCAACCCAAATTTCTCAGAGTCTTCGAGAGTAAATCATCAAGTGAGGAAATACCCCAAACACCAAACCACAAACCAAAAACCAAGTGATTGAGCATCACTGACGAATTTGTTCCTGTGTGGAACTGAAGCCTTTTACCTTTGAGGATTGTGCATCCTCCAGACGGTTAGGCGTCATGGTCTAGAGCAATCCAGTAGTCAATTGTGGATCGCCGGATGACCAAGTTTGTGAGGGTTTGGAAGTCTGCCGTGAAGACTTACCACGAGTGTTGGGCGAGGATTGTGTGTCCTTAGCTCAAGGATAATACGGTAGGGACTGTGTGAAACTTCCAATTCTTCACCAGAATCATCAAATGCTTCTATTGCTACAAATTCTTCAACTGCTCCAGTGGTAACAAATTCCTCACTTGAGGAAACCACGAATGTTACTCATAAAAATACAGGTATGAAGGAATTGTATGTGACAGGCATGTACAAAAGTCTCAAAGGGCATCAAACCCTTTGCGATGTGCTCAAAAAGCAGATTCTGAACATGAACCAGAGGAAAGAAGGAATTGCCTTTGAAAGGAAACTGAATGCTGATGGATCATGCTCGAAACCTGAGCAGTATCCCAAAACCTCATGGGTTGCTGCTAAAGGACCTCCTGTTGATCCATCCAATCTAACAGGCTTTGCATGTGAATTATCCTATTCCTCAGATGAGTCATTTGACTCCAACTATAAATGGTTCAAAAATCAATCTGGTGAAGTATTTGCTCGATATGTTAGAACTAACTGCAGGAATGGACCACCCCTGAGGAAAATCCGGGTCCCCAAAAGCTACTTGAAAATCTTCAAGTGAATGTCCTCATGACACCACGTGTGAAGAACCTGAACCCCAAATCAAATTCCTCAGGTGTACCAAAGTCTTCAAGAGGATTAAAATCTTCAACTCGTCAAAACTATGCTCGTACTCGTGCTAATGCTTCTGATATGCAGGGAAATTACAAAGGATATGAATATGAGCATTATACCTCAAATCATTATGTTCATAAATCCTCAAAGAACTTCTCTCCTATTCATTTGACTAATCTAATCCCCCTACTATGAAGAGAAATGCATTAGCTTCAATGCCCCCTTTCTCATATGGTGCTCGCAGGATCATGAACTCTTTGCCACCCCTTAAGATGTGGGTGCTTAAGAATTTGAACTAATCACTTCTGCACGTGAGGTCTCCAGATGAAAATCATCATCTGAAGAATTTGCTGGAGACCTAAGGAAAATGCTTGATTGGATGCAAGCTAAAATTGATGAAATGATAACATTTCACACGTCCTCAAATTTACCGTTTATGATGAAATTCCTATCTAATGAAATTGATATCATATTCTTCAAGTCTGAAGCATACGAGATGGTAAGTTGTACTAATTCATCTGCAGGATGACAAACCCAAGAGTACTGAGTGGGTTCTTGATAGTGGTTGCACAAACCACATGATTGGTGATAAAACCTTGCTGATGAATATGCCACTAACTCCATCACCACTGAAGCAAATCACTTATGCTGACAACGGTAAAAGCAAGGTATTGGGACTTGGCAAAGTGGCTATTTCCAAGGACAGGCACATGGACAAAGTGATGTTTGTAGAATCCCTTGGGTTTAACCTCATTTCAGTCTCAATGTTTTGTGATCTCGATATGGTTGTTATCATTGGAAAATATAGATGTGTAGTCATCATTGAATCTGACAGATCCAAAGTCTTCGAAGGCTTTAGGAGAGGAGATTTATACATTGTTGATATTTCCACAGGTCCTCAACCAGCCACATGCTTACTAGCAAAAACCTCAGAAGGCTGGCTATGGCATCGAAGACTTGGTCATGCAGGCATGAGGAATTTGCACACGCTGGCGAAGAAAAAGCATGTCATTCGCATCAAATTCGTCAAATTCCTCAAGGACCACCTCTGAAGTGCTTGTGAGTGAAACAATGACCAGATCCAAACACCCCTCGAAGACTATCATGACTACTACTCGTCCGTTTGAATTGCTTCACGTGGATTTGTTTGGACCTACTCATTATGCTACTCTAACCAATGCAACATCCTTATATGGCTTTGTCATCGTTGATGACTATTCTCGATACACCTGGGTACATATCATTATGTATAAAACTGAAGTGCAGGAAGTCTTCAAACGATTTTCCTCAAGGGCCTCGATGAACTTCGGCGTCAAGATCAAACACACCCGGAGTGATAATGGGACAGAATTTAAAAATACTGGTCTTGATGATTATCTTGATGAACTTGGTATTACTCACGAATTATCTGCTCCCTATACTCCTCAAGAGAATGGTGTCGTTGAACTCAAGAATAGGACTCTGGTTGAAATGGCACGGACTATGCTTGAAGAATATCAGACTCCTCGTCGTCTCTGGCCTGAAGCAATCAACACTGCTTGCCACATCATCAACACGGTATATCTTCACAAGTTCCTCAAGAAAACCTCATATGAACTCATCACTGATAAGAAACCCAATGTAAGTTATCTCAAAGTCTTCGGTGCAAAATGTTGGATTAGAGATCTGCGCCATAGCTCAAAATTTGCACCTAAAGCATATGAGGGTTTTATGCTTGGTTATGGAAAGGACTCGCACACCTACAGAGTCTTCAAAACCTATCACAACAAGGTTGTTGGAAGTGTAGATGTGCGGTTCTATGAAACTAATGGCTCGCAAAGACAGCAATTGCCTCCTGTGCTAGATAAATTATCTCCTGAGGAAGCAATCAAGTTCAAAGCTACTGAAGACATTGTTCCTACCGAGGAAATTGCTGAAGACATCATTCCCAGCACTGATGAAATTCCAGAAGGTGCTCCTGAGGAAATTGCTCGAGAGCAAATTCCTCAACCAGCTCATCCAAGGATTGCAAATGAAGTAGTACTTGACAAACTCCTCAACGGCATCAATGCGCCAGGTCCTCTCACTCGCTCAAAAGCTTCACATTTAGTTAACTTTTGTGGGCATTCCTCCTTTGTGTCTATCACAGAACCCTCAAAAGTTGTTGAAGCTTTCATGGAACCTGAGTGGATTCAAGCCATGCAAGATGAACTTCTTCAATTCAAGCTAAATGGTGTGTGGGAACTCGTCAAACGACCAGATCGTCGCAAGCACAATATCATCGACACCAAGTGGATTTTCCAAAACAAGAAAGATGAGGATGGTCAAGTGGTGAGGAATAAGACATGACTTGTAGCCCAAGGCTACACACAGGTTGAAGGAATCGATTTCGATGAAACTTTTGCACCTGTTGCTAGACTTAAAGCTATTCGAATTCTACTTGCTTATGCTAATCATAATAACATTACTCAACCCAAGCCTAATCCTACCAAAAGCCTCAAGTGAGGAATATGAGAGACATGAGGACTCTCACAGTTGAGGGTCCCGACCGTTACCGATAGTCACGCCACATCATTGGTCTTATCCACACCAACAATCATATTATTTAAGGGCATTAATGTCAAATCATGTCGGGATGCTCCCAGGCTATAAATAGCCGCCCCACAACCATTAGCTGCTTGGCTGCTCCGTTAGAAACTAACACTTGTCATAAGAGCAACCCAAATTCCTCAGAGTCTTCGAGAGTAATTCATCAGTGAGGAAATACCCCAAACACCAAACCACAAACCGAAAACCAAGTGATTGAGCATCATTGAAGAAGTTGTTCCTGTGTGGGACTGAAGCCTTTTACCTTTGAGGACTATGCATCCTCCAGACGGTTAGGCATCATGGTCTAGAGCAATTCAGCAGTCAATTGTGGATCGCCGGGTGACCAAGTTTGTGAGGGTTTGGAAGTTTGCCCTGAAGACTTACCACGAGTGTTGGGCGAGGAATGTGTGTTCTTAGCCCAAGGAGAATACGATAGGGACTGTGTGTCCTTTGGTTTCAATACCAAGCCGCTCCAAACCAGATGTACAACTGTCACAACAGTTGGAACTGGGTCATCAACCACTATCTTCACTTGAAACGGGTTCTATTTCTTCAACTCCTTACATTCCTGAGATTGTATGTTGATGATTTTCACTGTCACTGTTTGAAGAATTTGCTGAAGACTTTCTCTGAAATTCCTCAACCCCAAATTCTTCAGCGAGTTAATCCTCATCTGTTTTCTCCGTGGCTGCATACTGTGCAAACTGTTTTTCATATTCTTCACCTTGAAAACTGCCTTAGTGATACTTTGCACTTCTGATTCTTTGATGTTTCCGCTGTAAGTTAGTCATCAGTGAGGAATTTCCTCAAAATGAATTTCCTCAGTGATGAAATTCTAAAAATCTCCTATTCACCCCCTCTAGTCGATATAACGCACTTTCAATTGGTATCAGAGCAAGGTACTCCCTTGTTCTGTGTGATTTTGGTTTAACCACCTATAGTTTTAGTTATGTCGACTGCAGGCATGATCAAGGTTACTGCAGCATGTCCTACTTTCGAAGGAAAGGACTTTCCCTTGTGGAAGACCAAGATGCAGATGCATCTGCAAGCTATTGACAACGATCTCTGGTATATTGTGTAACATGGCGTCCCTATCGTCACTACTACTGTCTCTGCTGCTGATGTGAAGAAATTCAAGCAACTTGACTCTCAAGCGAAGAATATTCGAAAGACTCAATACTCATGAATTCCAACAAGAAGAAAAGAGAGATCTATATGGACCAAGCTATTCTAGACCATGTGCACTGAAGGCCAAAGCAATTTCCTCATCTGAAGAAGAAGACTCGGATGGTAGCATTGGTGATCCTGAAGAATTTGGCCAGGAGCTAGCAATGCTCGTGAGGAAATTCCAGAAGTTTACACGACGTGGCCAGTTTGGTAAATCTTCAAGAAGAGATATTAGGAAATCAGAATCTTCATCTGAGGACTACAAGAAAAGAACCTGCCAAAATGCAAGAAATCAGGTCATTACATTGTTGATTGTCCTCGTTGGGGAAAGGAATCAAAGAAGAATAAATACAAGGATGAAAGTTTTGATGACTCGAAGAAAAAGAAGAAATCTTCAAAATCCTCATCTTCAAAGTCCTCATCACACAAGAAGACTAGTTTCAGAAAGGCTCGGGCACTTATTGGCAAGGAAATGGACTCTGAGGCAGAATCCGAGGAATGTGATGAAGAGGAGGGTTCTGATTTAGACTCAGAATCTGCACAGGCTAGCCTTGCACTTGCAACCACATTCGTCAGCAAGTCCATCTTTAACCTTGAAGAAAATGATAACACCATCCACATTGATGACTATGCTGATGACTTCGCTCCAACCTATTGCTTCATGGCAAAAGGTTCAAAGGTACCGAATGATGCTTCCTCCTCTGATTCAAGTGACTGTGAACCTGATGATTATAAAAAACCCAGTTACAGTAAACTTGCTATCATTGCAACTAAACAACAAACTGCCCTGGAAAAGCTTCAGAAACTCCTAGATAGAAGTGATGATCTGTTGAATGATGAAATGAATCTTACCCAAATCCTCACTGAAGATATGAGAAGTCTTCAGTCCAGATTTGATAATCTTCAAGATCGTTATGTTACACTCCTCGCTGATCATGAGAAACTTTGCTATGAATTTCTTCAAAGGAAGCTTGATCTTGAGAAGCTGAGGATTTCTCATGATGATCTTCGTATGGAAAATGATTCATTACTAGCTCAACAGATCAGTGCTGCTCAAACTGAATTCATTCCTCCATGTCTTAAATGCATCGAACGTGAAACCGCTAATTCTTCACCAGAATCATCAAATGCTTCTATTACTACAAATTCTTCAACTGCTCTTGTAGTGTCAAATTCCTCACTTGAGGAAACCACAAATGTCACTAATGAGAATGCAGGGCTGAAGGAATTGTATGTGACAGGCATATACAAAAGTCTCAAAGGACACCAAACCCTTTGTGATGTGCTCAAAAAGCAGATCTTGAACAGGAACCCGAGGAAAGAAGGGATTGCCTTTGAGAGGAAATTGAATGCTGATGGATCTTATTGGAAACCTCAGCAGTATCCCAAAACCTCGTGGGTTGCTGCTACTGGGCCTCCTTTTGATCCATCCAATCTAACAGGTTTTTCATGTGAATTATCCTATTCCTCAGATGAGTCATTTGACTCCAACTATAAGCTGTTCAAAAATCAATCTGGTGAAGTATTTGCTCGATATGTTGGAACTAACTGCAGGAATGGGCCTCCCCTGAGGAAAATCTGGGTTCCCAAAAGTTGTCTTGAAAATCTTCAGGTGAATGTCCTCATGACACCACCTATGAAGAATTTGAACCCCAGATCAAATTCCTCAGGAGGACCAAAGTCTTCAAGAGGATCAAAATCCTCAACTGGTCAAAACTATGCTCATACCAGTGCTAATGCTTCTAACATGTAGGGAAATTACAAGGAATATGAATATGAGCGTTATTCTTCAAATCATTATGTTCATAAATCCTCAAATAAGTTCTCTGCATATTCATTTGAGTACTTTAACCCACCTACTGTTAAGAGAAGTGCTTTAGCTTCAATGCCCCCTTTCTCATATGGTGCTCGTAGGATGATGAATGCTTTACCACCCCTTCAGATGTGGGTGGTGAAGAAATTGAACTAATCACTTCTGCAGGTCAGGTCTCCAGATGAAAATCATCATTTGAAGAATTTGCTGGAGACCTGAGGAAAATGCTTGATAGGACGCAAGCTAATATTGATGAAATAGAAATATTTCACACGTCCTTATAATTCTGTTTATTATGAAATTCCTATCTGATGAAATTGATATCATATTCTTCAAAGCTGAAGCATATGAGATGGTAAGATGTACTAATTCATCTGTAGGATGACAAACCCAAGAGTACTGAGTGGGTTCTTGATAGTGGCTGCAGACATCACATGACTGGTGACAAAAGCTTACTGATGAATATGCCACTAACTCCATCACCCCTCAAGCAAATCACATATGCTGACCAAGGTAAAAGCAAGGTATTGGGAATTGATGTGTTGTCATCATGGAATCTGACAGATCCAAAGTCTTCGAAGGTGTTAGAAGAGGGGATTTGTACATTGTTGATTTCTCTACACGTCCTCAACCAGCCACTTGCTTACTAGCAAAAACCTCAGAAGGATGGCTGTGGCATCGAAGACTCGGTCATGCAGGCATGAGGAATTTGCACACGCTCGCGAAGAAGAAGCATGTCATCGGCATCGAATCAGTCAATTTCCTCAAGGACCACCTCTGCGATGCTTGTGAGTCTCAGAAAATGACCAGATCCAAGCATCCCTCGAAGACTATCATGACCACTACTCGTCCATTTGAATTGCTTCACATGGATCTATTTGGACCTACTCATTATGCCACTCTAACAAATGCAGCATCTTTATATGGCTTTGTCATACTTGATGATTATTCCAGATATACATGGGTGCATATCATTCTTTATAAATCTGAAGTGCAGGAAGTCTTCAAACGATTTTCTTCAAGGGCCTCGATGAACTTCGGCATCAAGATGAAACACATCAGGAGTGATAATGGAACAGAGTTTAAAAACACTGGTCTTGATAATTATCTTGATGAACTTGGTATTACTCACGAATTGTCTGCTCCTTATACTCCTCAACAGAATGGTGTCGTCGAAAGGAAGAACAGGACTCTGGTTGAGATGGCAAGATCCATGCTTGAAGAATATCAGAGTCGTCGTCGCTTTTGGCCTGAAGCAATCAACACTGCGTGCCATATCATCAACAGGGTATATCTTCACAAATTCCTCAAGAAAACCTCATATGAACTCCTCACTGACAAGAAACCCAATGTAAGTTATTTCAAAGTCTTCGGTGCAAAATGTTGGATTAGAGATCCTCACCATAGCTCAAAATTTGCACCTAAGGCACATGAGGGTTTTATGCTCGGTTATGGAAAGGACTCGCACACCTACTGAGTCTTCAACAACTATCACAACAAGGTTGTTGAGACTATAGATGTGCGGTTCGATGAAACTAATGGCTCGCAAAGAGAGCAATTGCCTCCTCGTCTAGATAAGCTGTCTCTTGAGGAAGCAATATAGCTCAAAGCTACTGAAGACATTGTTCCCACTGAGGAAATTGATGAAGAAATTGTTCCCAGCACTGATGAAAATCAAGAAGATGCTCGTGAGGAAATTGCTCCAGAACCAATTCCTCAGCCCAGACGAAATCCTCAACCAGCTCATCCGAGGATTGCAAATGAAGTGGAACTTGACAAAATCCTCAATGACATCAACGCGCCAGGTCCTCTCACTCGCTCAAAAGCTTCACACTTAGTTAACTTTTGTGGGCATTTCTGCTTTGTGTCTATCACAGAACCTTCAAAAGTTGTTGAGGCTTCCCAAGAACCGGAGTGGATCCAAGCTATGCAAGACGAACTTCTTCAATTCAAGTTGAATGACGTATGGGAGCTCGTCAAACGACCAGATCCTCGCAAGCACAATATCATCGGAACCAAGTGGATTTTCTGAAACAAGCAAGATGAGGATGGTCAAGTGGTGAGGAATAAGGCACTACTTGTAGCCCAAGGCTACACACAGGTTGAAGGAATAGATTTTGATGAAATTTTTGCACCTGTTGCTAGACTTGAATCTATTCGAATACTACTTGCTTATGTTAATCATCATAACATCATCTTATATCAAATGGATGTGAAAAGTGCATTCCTCAATGGTAAGCTTGAGGAAGAAGTATATGTTGCTCAGCCCCCAGGTTTTGAGGATCTAAAGAATCCAGACAAAGTCTTCAGACTCAAAAAGGCGCTCTATGGTCTCAAGCAAGCCCCTCGGGCATGGTATGATACATTGAAGGAATTCCTCATGAAGAAAGGCTTCAAACCTGGTTCAGTCGATCCAACTATTTTCACTAAATCCTATGATAATGAACTATTTGTGTCCCAGATATATGTCGATGACATCATATTTGGCTGTACTGACAAACGTTACAGTGATGAATTCGCTTATATGATGAGTGAAGAATATCATATGTCTATGATGGGGGAGCTGAAATTATTCTTAGGTCTTCAAATTCGTCAACAACGCAATGGAATCTTCATATCACAGGAGAAATACCTCAAGGATGTTCTGAGGAAATTCGACATGCATGAATGCAAAGGTGCCAAGACTCCAATGCCTACCAACGGCCACCTCTGCACTGACGAAAATGGTAAAGAATTCGATCAACAGGTATATCGCTCCATGATTGGCTCTTTACTGTATTTATGTGCATCTAGGCCAGATATAATGCTTAGTGTTTGCATGTGTGCACATTTTCAAGCAAAACCGAAGGAATCACACCATAAGGCTGTGAAGCATATTCTTCGATACTTAGCTCACACACCAACACTAGGATTATGGTACCCCAAGGGCTCAAATCTTCATCTTGTGTGATATTCTGACTCTGACTATGCTGGTGACCGTGTGGATCGCAAGTCAACCTCTCGCACATGTCATTTCCTCAGAAGATCATTAGTCTGCTGATCCTCAAAGAAGTAGAACTGCGTTTCACTCTCCACTGCCGAAGCTGAGTACATTGCTGCTGGTTCATGATGTGCTCAATTGCTATGGATGAAGCAAACCCTCAAGGACTACGGCATCAACATGAAGAATGTACCTCTCTACTACGACAATGAGAGTGCAATCAAGGTTGCATACAACCCAGTACAGCACTCGAAGACCAAGCACATCCAGATTTGTCATCATTTTCTTCGGGGCCATGTCCTCAAGGGCAATATCCTCATCGACCATGTGAAGACTGACGATCAACTGGCAGATATCTTCACTAAGCCCTTGGATGATAAAAGGTTTTGCAAGTTGCGGTGTGAGCTAAATATCTTAGAATCTTCAAATGTTTTGTAAAAACATGCACACATCCTAACACTTATGCAAAATTGATGACTTAGATGTGCAACACACGATGAATCGATTTTCTTCAACCAGTGAAGAATATAACTCTTAGTCTGAGGAAATCAACGAAGAAAATGATTCTCACGGCCCTACGACAATTGTACGCGGTGTGTGAAATCAACATTCTTATATGGTGTGTCACGCCACCACCCAACTTGAAATTCCTCTAGTTGAATTTCTTCAAAGTTGATTTTCTTCAAAAGTTGATTTTCTTCAAAACAGTTGTTCTTCAAACTTGTTTTTCTTCAAAACTGAAATTCATCATCATGACGCTTTGTCACAAAATCCTCAAGTTAATCAAAATCTTCAAAAACACTTTATGATTTTCGTTTACCTAGATAGACTGTTATTTCAAGTCCTCAACAACATTCACTTATAGCTATATTCTTCAATTTGGTATTTCCTCTAAGTGAATGTGATCGGACCCTACTTTCCCTCTATGCTACTCTCACCCAGTCTATTCAATTCTTCATATGCGTTCTACTTGAAACTTTGTTCAAAATCCTCACTACGTCCTTGTCAGCTCATGATTTTGTAACAAAATCCTCAAATCTTCAAAAATATTTTTTGTTTGTTACACAGTAACTGAACCCCACTTTCCCCGTTCGGATAATCACGATCTCCACCGCTTCGGTTGTGGGCTACAAGTGTCCTGCGGAGGCGTAGAGACAGGGGCTATTTGGTCTGATACTTTCACGCCAACAGTTACCACCTAGCTATAAATATGTCCCCATCTCCCTTCGGTAAAATATTCTTCGTCCCATCGCCCTCCTGCTATAGCAAAGCTCAAAAGCCCTAGGTCCACCACTAGAAGTCTTGACGCCGGCGAGGAAAAACTTGACTGCCTCGACCTCTCCGTCACCGAATTCACGTCGGAACCGGACCATCTTCGTCCGCCGCCGCCGTAGCTGGCCTCTGTTGCCGAGTTAGGGCGCATTGGACTCGCACCTAAGAGCATCTACTGCTACTTCCTTCTCTGTTCTTCGTGCGCGCCATCTAGAGTAAATAAAAACCCTATTTTTACAGCTCTTTTGATCTACTATTTTACCTTAAAGATGTGAAATCTATTTTTCCTCAAGTATCCATTAGTTTCTTTCTCCTCAAACACTACTTATCACTCAACCATTGATGAACTTCACTAAGCATCAAGGATTTTCACGAGATTCCTCAATTGCGCAAATTTTCGAATATGTACAACTCTGGAACCCAAGAACAGTGTGCTTAGACAAATTCCTCAACCACTGGTCAAATTCCTCAACTTTCAAAAAAATTCATTTCATCAAATCTGAGAACGCATATGACCTCTCCAAATTCCTCGCAACTATACTCTGTTCACAGGTACAAACATGTCAGCTGATGAATCTCTAGGTTCTCATCAACTTAACTCATTTGCAGCATTTCTTGAAGAAAATCTGCAAGTTTCATCAGAATCCTCAAGAGTTCAATTTCCTCAGCAAAAGCCTCAGCTGAAGAAAATGGAAGATGAAAAGGAAGCAAAAGGGTGGCAAGAAACTCAAGCAGAACACTGCCATAGATATCCCTAAGGATATATACCTGGAATACTGCACACCTAATGAGCAAGAATCTATGCCCAAGAGGAAGATAAGGCTTCAAAAGATAGAACGCCGATGGGCTAAGGAGTGGAAAGAGTACAGATTCGTCACTCCCAAGTATGCAAAGAAATTCGCTCTGAAGCCTCCTGGCAAATGGCCTCCTCTTGAGGATTATCAGGATGCACACCCCTCAAGCCTCAAGACAATTGATGACTACCCTGAGGAAAATTCAAAACACTTGTCAAAGCTTCAGAAGCAACCAGAAGCTGGTGTGAGGAAATTCAATGAAGAAACTGTTGCTGCTGCAACTGCCGCCACTTCCTCTGCAGCTGAGACTTCTGGTACGGCCATTCCTCAAATGAAGTATATGCCACCAAAACCAAAGGCTTCAAAGACTGAAGAGAAAATGCTTCAGAAAGCTGCACCAGCATCAGCTCCAAAACCCTCAACACCACCAAAGGCTTCAAAGCCTGAACAGAAGCACATAGTGAAGCAACTGCCCACTGTCTCCAGCTGCTGCGAGACAAAGTCTTCACCGACTCCCCTGAAGACTAAGGTGGCCGCTGTGAGAGGAACAAGACCAAGCCCAAGCAAAATCATCAAAGTTCCTTCTGCATCAGAAGGTAGTGATGAATTTGATGATGATACTCTGCAAGCCATCATAAGAAATAAGCAGGAGAGGGTAGCTCAAGCTTCTGGCGGCTCCATTCCTCTAGCCATGGACCAAAAAGTCCTCCTGGATTACATCAACATCTGGTATGAGGACCCCAACACTCCAATCGATGATGTGAAGCTTCCCCCAGGCATCAGCCACATGGTGGCCACATTCATCAACGAGGCCAGGTGGAAAGAGCAGCAAGCCAAACAGGCTAAGGTTGCAAAGCTCAAAAAGGAGAAATTCCTCAAACAAAATCTCCTCAACCTGACGCCTGATACACTTGTGTCAACATAGGCTGAATTGAAGACTTTGACTGACAAGTACTCTAAGCTCTCTGATCGTCAAAGTCTCAAAAACAATTTCATCAAATTTACCACTTACGCAGTTGATAAGTACAACAAGAAGGCTACACCTCCAGCACCAACACCTCAGCCTCTGATTGAGGAACCAGCTGATGAAACTGCTCATGCTGAGGAAATCCCTCAAGAAAGCCATGCTGATGAACCGGCTATTGAGGAAATAGCCAAGGAAAATCCACCTGATGACTCTGCTACAGCTGGTGAAACTGCTCGAGCTGCTTCTAAGCCAGCTGATGACTCTGCTCCAGCTGATGAAACTGCTTCAGCTGAGAAAACGCATTCACCAAAAGCTTCAAAGGTGAAGAAAATGACTCCGTCTGCATCATACGTGAAGAAGACCAGAGCTGCTGAAAAGGAAGCCAAGAAGAGAAAAGCTTCCTCAGCAGAAGAATCCATTGAGGCCAAGCGCCTCAAAGCTCTTGAAGAAAATGCACCTCTAGATCATGTGCCTCTCAACGTTGCTCCATGATATGTGATGACTCCCTTCGAAAGCGAAGACAAGGAGCACGTGGCTGATGAGGAAATGAAGAATGTTGAGTCTGAGGAACACACTGATAAGGAAATTCGAATTGATGACAGTCCTCAGACCTTCATTCCTCCTGAAGAAACTGCTCAAGCATCAGCTGCACCAGCTGATGAATCTGGCTCCTCCACCAAGCAAGCTCCTGAAGCTGAGGAAAAACAAAGTGAAAATCCTCAGCCTGATGAAATTCAAAATCCTGAGCAAAATCCTCAACCTGAGGCTCAGGATGACCCAATTCCTCCTCCTGAGGAAAATCCTCAACCTGAGGCTCAGGATGAACCAATTCCTCCTCCAGAGAAAAATCCTCAACCAGAAGCTCCCGTTGATGACATTCCTCAACCAGAGCATGCCCCTCAGCCTGAAGCACAAGAAAATGAAATTCCTCATCCTCAGGAACATGTTGAGGACAATGCACCAGATCCAGAGAATGCTCTTGTCGTCTTCAATCCAGAAACTGCCATGATTGTCTCTCGTCAAGGCAAGCCGCAAAATCTTCAGCCAATGCAGCGTCAGCCGTTCTCCAAGCGGCCAAAGTTTCAAAAGGAATCCTTCTTTGAAGAACGCATGTACTTCATCGGAGAAAATCCCTATGACAAGCCTCGCATTAGGCATCTGAAGTTTTGGACCAAGACACAGCTCAACTACTATGCATCTGTGCTGTGTGGAAGAAACAAGATTTTCCAGCACATGCATATTCCTCACGTTGAGCTCGAAGAAATTCCTTGCTTCGCCCCAGTCCTCAATGTTCTTTATGAAGCAGGACTGCTACCTATGTGCTCATATATCTGCGATTGGAATAGTGACATTGTTCTTCAATTCTATGCCACTCTGCACATCTCTGGAGATCCAAGAGACATCAACACTTGGGTGCTGGATTGGATGACGCAGAACACACACTTCAAGGCTCCTGCCAATGAGCTGCTGCGTGAACTTCCGGTGTCAATTCCCTCAGAGCAGGCAGTAAAGTTGTATGATGAACGTGAGCTGGCAAACAAGTTGATGGAAGTCCTCATGAAGCCTTTGGCTAAGGGGTAACCACCAAGAACAACCTTCCTGCTCCATGAGCTGAAGTATGAACCCAGGACGGTTTACAAAATCCTCTGCAGCGTTCTTGCGCCAATCAAGGGTCATGATGATGAAGAAGACGCCGTAGGCATCATGAAGAATATCCTCTTCAACATCACACATGGCATTCCCATCAACATCCATGATTTCTTCTTGAGGACTCTGGCAGAAAATGCTATGCCCCCTTTTGACCTGAAGATTTACGCTCCATGGATCATGAGATTCATCAGACGCAGGTCAGGCATCAACTATCACGCTGATTTCAACAATCATATAGGTTATATGCCTTCTCTAAGGGTCAACAAGAAGACTTTTGATCCTGCTGAAGGAAAAGGCAAGTCTGTCATTGATGAAGGCAGTCGGCCCCTTGATGGTCAGTTCCGAGAGCCAGATGCTTATTCCTCATGGGATGACACTGAAACCCATCCTCCAAGTCTTGTTGCTCCAAGGGTGATGAATACCAGAGATCTTCTCAGTCTTCACCAAAAGGTGGGTCGGAATCACAAGTGGGTCAAACGCCAATTCGGCGCCATTGTGAAAACCCTCAATGAAACACAGAATGCCGTGAAGCTTAACCATCATTATCTTTGTGAGGTTTTTGATCGCACCTGGGCCACACTGGCTCACTTGAAGACTCCAGCAGAACTTGAAGAATTGGAGTTTGTGCAGGACTTCGACTGGTCGTGGCCACCAAAGAAGAAATTCAGGCCAATTCCAGTCCGAGACCTTGAGGACGGTTCGTTTTCTTCATTCCGCACTGCTGAATCAGATGAAGATCAACAAGATACTTCCACTGGTCCAAGGAGGAAGTCTGCTCCCAAGAATCCTCACGCGTCTTCCTCAACTGCCAAGAAGTGAAAGTCTTCACAGGCGTTAGTCCTCAGTTTGTCCCCTTTTGTCACTTGATGGGGAAGGGGGAGAAATCTGAGAGTTAGTCTTCACACGGGATATATTTTGGGGGCTTATAAAATTTATTTAAGTTACAAAATCTTGGCTCTTCTGAAGTGTTTTATGTAATGAGTTGTAACTTAAGCCCGATGGTACTCTGACACTTTTGAACGTTTTTCTTCGCATGCTTATTCCTCAAAATTTTAATGCACGCATGCTGGAATTCGTCAGATACCATTTGTCATCATGCATCCTCAATTTCTTCATAATATATGTCGTATGTATGCATGATTTACAAGACTCAGGGGGAGATCTCCATGATATAAATCATCAATGTGCATTTGCTGTGAAAAGAAAAAATCCTCAAGATATGCACATCTTCAGGGGGAGTCTCTGTGAATCTTGATTTCAAATTCCTCAAATGAGTATTTACACTTCATATTTTTATCCCTATTGAAGACTTAACCTAATTGTCATCAACCACCAAAAAGGGGGAGATTGTAAGTGCATCTAGTGCCCCTTAGTAATTTTGGTGGTTTGAAGACTTATAGGTTAAGTATCTAATGTGTTCATGAGTGTACACAGGATGTATAAGTCGCTGAGGAGTTTGAAATATTCGATAAATATCGACCCCTAAAAATGTATATCTTTGGTTGAAGAAATTAGTCTGAAGCTGAAGAACTGAATCGCGAAGAATTTGAGATGAAATTGATATTCCTCATGAAGATATTGAAATTGAGGAATTCGGTGTGTCCTGAAGAAAATCAATCTGAAGACTTTGAAGCATGAAGATTTATCTTTTCTGTTTTATTTTCTTCACACTTGAGTAATAGGAACACCGTACTGTTAAAGGGGGTCGAGGTAACACATTGGAATGAATTTTCTCATGATGCTCAACCCAAGCCTAATCCTACCAAAAGCCTCAAGTGAGGAATATGAGAGACATGAGGACTCTCACAGTTGAGGGTCCCGACCGTTACCGATAGTCCCGCCACATCATTGGTCCTATCCACACCAACGGTCATATTATTTAAGGTCATTAATGCCAAATCATGTCGGGATGCTCCCAGGCTATAAATAGCCGCCCCCACAACCATTAGCTGGTTGGCTGCTCTGTTAGAAACTGACACTTGTCATAAGAGCAACCCAAATTCCTTAGAGTCTTCGAGAGTAATTCATCAGTGAGGAAATACCCCAAACACCAAACCACAAACCGAAAACCAAGTGATTGAGCATCACTGAAGAAGTTGTTCCTGTGTGGGACTGAAGCCTTTTACCTTTGAGGACTGTGCATCCTCGAGACGGTTAGGCGTCATGGTCTAGAGCAATCCAACAGTCAATTGTGGATCGCCAGGTGACCAAGTTTGTGAGGGTTTGGAAGTCTGCCCTCAAGACTTACCACGAGTGTTGGGCGAGGATTGTGTGTTCTTAGCCCAAGGAGAATACGGTAGGGACCGTGTGTCCTTTGGTTTCAATACCAAGCCGCTCCAAACCAGATGTACAACTGTCATAGCAATTGGAACTGGGTCATCAACCACTGTCTTCACTGTGAAACGGGTTCTATTTCTTCAACTCCTTACATTTCTGAGATTGTATGTTGATGATTTTCACTGTCACTGTTTGAAGAATTTGCTGAAGACTTTCTCTGAAATTCCTCAACCCCAAATTCTTCACGCGAGTTAATCCTCATCTGTTTTCTCCGTGCCTGCATACTGTGCAAACTGTTTTTCATATTCTTCACCTTGAAAACTGCCTTAGTGATACTTTGCACTTCTGATTCTTTGCTGTTTCCGCTGTAAGTTTGTCATCAGTGAGGAATTTCCTCAAAAGGAATTTCCTTAGTGATGAAATTCTAAAAATCTCCTATTCACCCCCCTCTAGTCGATATAACGCACTTTCAGTAGGCTCAAGCATATTTTTTCTTCTAGATGGTTGCTCACTACATAATCAACACAGGAGTGTTGCCTCAAAGAAAAGGAATTTATTAGCAAGACCATCACTGTCCTAATTGCAATTAGGAGTTAACATAAACTTTGTTACATCTCCTTTGGGATTGTAACTTTGCAACCTTGTGATGGCACTCATCGATTCCTAATAAAAACATACGCACATTAGTTTATGAAGAAACTTGCATGGCAACTTCAAAACTCCCCAAAGAATTTGCCACAGAGATTGTCCTACTGGGTAGTTGAAACATTAGGCTACAAAGAAATGGGAAAATATACACAAACATTCAACCTTCTATTGCACATTGGCGATTATCACTCAAGGAAGATCTCACGCTAATGAAATTCAAGATTAAAGAGAAACACATTCAAAAATACACACGATGGGTAGCTACTAATCTATAAATCAATGGTTCGTATCCCTGGAACAGGAATTGGCTAGCTAGCTCTCCACTCATCCTTGTAATACATGTTGAAATATGATATGGGCTTAGGGCCCATAAGACAATTTCAAAAAATCTCTAAGGGCCCATGTAGATGTTGGCATGACAAGGGATGATGGGAAATTCATTCCCACCTTGCTAGCGGAGAAGGAGTTAGACCTCTGTATAAGGGTAACTCTTCCACATGCTAAGTGACCATGAGAAAAGAAGAGGACCTCGCTCACTCCTCCTCCACCGCCCGCCTCACCACTCCACTCTACGCCTCGTCACGATGCGCCACAGATTGCGGGATTGAGCCGAGCCAAGCTCTTACCTACGCGCTTATTTTTGCCGGCCATGAACGGAGAATACGTAATGGATGCGCCATGATCTGAGACGTCGAATAGTGTGCTATTACCGACTCGAAAGTGGGTCCAACCCATGTCTCTCCACCCGGATGCGCCTACATAAGCGAGGCTTCGTCCAACCCTAGCCGCCACGAACAGATCACCTATGCCTCACGCGGTTCGTTCCTTTTGTTGCTGCTTCCGCGTCCCATTCACCACGTACACGGTCGAAGGGAGAGCAGCCCTCCGAAACCCCGCCTCTCTAGATCATGTACGGGAGAGGGGCGATTAGGTTTTTGGGGAGCAAGTACGCGACTCCTTGCCTCCATTCGTCTACTTCCTTTATGTCTGTGTCGCCTTCCTCATCGCCATGTCTCCATCGAATGACGCCAACCATCTCACCGACAAGAAGTTTATCGATAAGTTTATGTGTAGGAATTTTTTGAGTAATATGTGTAGGAATTTTTTGAGTAATGGCTTTGCTGGTGCACAAAAATCAGATAAATTTATCAATACGTATTTAAACGTTGGCGGACTAAAACCACATTATAGATCACGACTATGAACGCGTTCTTGGTAGAAGGTGTTACTCCCACACGAGCAATCACTCCCGAACACGAGAAGGCATTCAGGGATGCCGCCGTCTACTTTCTCAGACTAGTTCTTAGCATGATCGGAGATAAGTTGGTTGACACATATTTACATGTGTTGGTTGCCAATCTTGGAAATATTCCCTGGAGGCAATAATAAATTGGTTATTATTATATTTCTTTATTCATGATAATCGTTTATTATCCATGCTAGAATTGTATTGATTGGAAACTCAAATAGATGTGTGGATACATATACAAAACACTGTCTCTAGTGAGCTTCTGAAGGACTAGCTCGTTGATCAAAGATGGTCAATGTTTCCTGGCCATAGACATGAGATGTTGTTTAATAGAGGGATCACGTCATTAGGAGAATGATGTGATGGACAAGACCCAAACCATGAACGTAGCATATGATCGTGTGAGTTTATTGCTATTGTTTTCTGCATGTCAATGGATCTGTTTCTATGACCATGAGATCATGCAACTCCCGGACATAGGAGGAATACCTTGTGTGTATCAAACGCCACAACATATTTGGGTACTATAAAGGTGCACTACACGCATCTCCGAATGTGTCTGTTGGGTTGGCATGGATTAAGACTGGGATTTGTCACTCCGTGTGACGGAGAGGTATCTCAGGACCCACTCGGTAATACGACATCACAATAAGCCTTGCAAGCATTGTGACTAAGGAGTTAGTCACGGGATCTTGTATTACAGAACGAGTAAAGAGACTTGCCAGTAACGACATTGAACTAGGTATAGAGATACCGACGATCGAATCTCGGACAAGTAACATACCGAAGGACAAAGGGAAAGGCATACGGGATTAACTGAATCCTTGACATAGAGGTTCAACTGATAGAAATCTTCATAGAATATGTAGGAGCCAATATGGGCATCCAGGTCCCGCTATTGGTTATTGACCTGAGAGTGTCGCAGGTCATGTCTACATAGTTCTCGAACCCGCAGGGTCTGCACACTTAAGGTTCAGTGACGTTTTGGTATTATCGAGTTATATGTGTTTGGTAACTGAAAATTGTTCGGAGTCCTGGATGAGATCCCGGACATCACGAGGAGCTTCGGATGTAAAGATTGATCACCAGAAAAGTTTCGGGCTAATCGGTAGTGTACCGGGAGTGCCGGGAGGGTACCACGGGACCACCAAGAGGGGTGTGATACGTCCATTTTGCATCATGCTTTCATGTTGATATTTATCGCTTTATGGACTGTTATATTACTTTGTGGTACCATACTTATGCCTTTTCTCTCTTATTTTGCAAGGTTTACTTGAAGAGGGAGAATACCGGCAGCTGGAATTCTGGATTGGAAAAGGAGCAAGTCTGAGTCCACTATTCTGCGCAACTCCAAATGCCGTGAAAATCAACGTGGAATTTTTTGGGAATATATAAAAAATACTGGGTGAAAGAAGTGCCAGAGGGGCGCTACCAGGGGCCCACAAGCCTAGTAGCCGCCGCCCCCTTGGTGGCGGCTACACGGCTTGTGGGCACCCTGGCGGCCCACTGCCCCCCTCATTTGCTATATGAAGGGTTTCGTCCAGGAAAAAATAAAGGTGGAGCATTTTCGTGGATTCTCCGCCGCCACGAGGCGGAACTTGAGCAGAACCAATCTAGAGCTCCGGCAGGACGATCCTGCCGGGGAAACTTCCCTCCCGGAGGGGCAAATCGTCGCCATCGTCATCACCAATACTCCTCTCGTCGGACGGGAGTCATCTCCATCAACATATTCATCAGCACCATCTCCTCTCCAAACCCTTGTTCATCTCTTGTAACCAATCTTCGTCTCGCGACTCCGATTGGTACTTGTAAGGTTGCTAGTAGTGTTGATTACTCTTTGTAGTTGATGCTAGTTGGATTACTTGGTGGAAGAGTTTATGTTCAGATCCTTGATGCTACTCATTACACCTCTGATCATGATTATGATTATTCTTTGTGAGTAGTTACTTTTGTTCCTGAGGACATGGGATAAGTCATGCTGATAATAGTCATGTGAATTTGGTATTCGTTCAGTATTTTGATATGTTGTATGTTGTCTTTTCCTCTAGTGGTGTTATGTGAACGTCGACTACATAACACTTCACCATCTTTGGGACTAGAGGAAGGCATTGGGGAGTAATAAGTAGATGATGGGTTGCTAGAGTGATAGAAGCTTAAACCCCAGTCTATGCGTTGCTTCGTAAGGGGCTCGTTTGGATCCACTAGTTTAATGCTATGGTTAGACGTTGTCTCAATTCTTATTTCGTAGTTGCGGATGCTTGCGAGAGGGGTTAATCATAAGTGGGATGCTTGTCCAAGTAAGGGAAGTACCCAAGCGCCGATCCACCCACATATCAAACTATCAAAGTAACAAACGCGAATCACATGAACATGATGAAACTAGCATGATAGAAATTCCCGTGTGTCCTCGGGAGCGCTTTTCCTCCTATAAGACTTTGTTCAGGCTTGTCCCTTGCTACAAAAGGGATTGGGCCACTTTGATGCACCGTTGCTAGTACTTGTTACTTTTTACTTTTCACTTCCTACGTTTCACCTCACTGCACCATCACTTGTTACCACTACTTTTAGTGCTTGCAGTTGTTACCTTGCTGAAAACCGTTTATCAGAGCCTTATGCTCCTCATTGGGTTCGACACTCTTACTTATTGAAAGGACTAGATTGATCTCCTATACTTGTGGGTCATCAAGACTCTTTTCTGGCACTGTTGCCGGGGAGTGAAGCGCCTTTGGTAAGTGGAATTTGGTAGGGAAACATTTATATAATGTGCTGAAATTTATTGTCACTTGTCACTATGGAAACTGTTCCTTTGAGTAGTTTGTTCGGGGTATCTTCACCACGAATGGAAGCGCGAGGAGTTGCTCCTCAACCTGAGGTACCTACTGAAAATATATTTTATGAAATTCCTTCAGGTATGCTTGAGAAACTGCTGGCTAATCCTTTTACAAGAGATGGATCATCACATCCAGACTTGCATATAATCTATGTAGATGAAGTTTGTGGTTTATTTAAGCTTGCAGGTTTGCCCGAGGATGAGGTAAAGAAGAAAGTCTTTCCTTTATCTTTGAAGGATAAGGCGTTGACATGGTATAGGCTATGTGATGATACTAGATCATGGGACTACAATCGGTTGAAATTGGAATTTCATCAAAAGTTTTATCCGATGCATTTAGTACATCGTGATCGGAATTATATTTATAACTTTTGGCCTCATGACAGGGAAAGCATAGCTCAAGCTTGGGGGAGGCTTAAATCAATGTTATATTCATGCCCCAATCATGAGCTCTCGGGAGAAATTATAACTCAAAACTTTTATGCTCGGCTTTCTCATGAAGATCGTACCATGCTTGACACTTCATATACCGGTTCTTTTATGAAGAAGGATATTGACCACAAGTGGAATTTATTGGAAAGAATCAAACGTAACTCTGAAGATTGGAAGCTTGAAGAAGGTAAGGACTCAGGTATGAATTTCCAGTTTGATTGCGTTAAATATTTTGTTGAAACAAACACTTTTAGAGATTTTAGCGCTAAGTATGGACTTGACTGTGAGATAGTAGCTTCTCTATGTGAATATTTTGTTGTTCATGTTGATCTTCCCAAAGAGAAGTGGTTTAAGTATCATCCTCCTGTAGAAGTCAACATAGTTAAACCCAATCTAGTTGAAGAGAAAGTCATTGCCTTTACTGATCCTATTGTTCCTTGTGCTTACGCTGAGAAACCACCTTACCCTGCTAGGAAAAGGGATTATTCTAAAGCTCCAACTGTGATACGTAGGGGTTACATTACACCACTTGCACCCCTTGAGGAAATTATAGTTGAACCTAGTGTTGCTATTATCAAAGATCTCTTAGCCGAAGACATAGACGGGCATGTTATCAAATTCTGTGAGGACTCCGCTAGAATTGCTAAACCTCACGCGAAAGACAAATACGGACCTGTAGTTGGCATGTCCGTTGTTTCTGTCAAGATAGGAGACCACTGTTATCATGGTTTATGTGATATGGGTGCTAGTGTTAGTGCAATACCCCGGTCCCTATATGATGAAATCAAAGATGAGATTGCACCTGCTGAGTTAGAATCCATTGATGTCACTATTACGCTAGCTAATAGAGACACTATCTGCCCTCTGGGAATTGTGAGAGACGTAGAAGTCCTCTGTGGTAAGACGAAGTATCCTACTGATTTCCCCGTCCTTGCTACTACACAAGATAGCTTTTGTCCCATCATATTTGGTAGACCCTTTCTCAACACTGTCAATGCTCATATTGATTGCATTAGACAGACCGTCACTGTTAGTTTTGAGGGTGTGTCTCATGAATTTAACTTCTCCAAGTTTGGAAGACAACCCCATGAAAAAGAGTCGTCTGGTAGGGATGAAATCATTGCTCTTGCCTCTATTGTCGTACCTCCTACGGATCCTTTAGAGCAATATCTGCTTGAGCATGAAAATGATATGCATATGGATGAAAGAGATGAGCTAGATAAAATTGTTTGAGAACAATATCCTATTCTCAAGAATAATCTGCCTGTTGAACTGCTTGGGGATCCTCCCCCACCAAAGGGTGATCGTGTGTTCGAGCTAAAACAGTTACCACATACTCTTAAGTATGCCTAACTTGATGAGAAGGAGATATATACTGTTATTATTAGTGCTCACCTCTCTAATCACGAAGAGAAGAAGTTATTAAAAACTTTGAGGAAGCACCGTGAGGCTATTGGATATACTCTTGATGATCTTAAGGGTATTAGTCCCACTCTATGTGAGCACAAGATTAAAACTGACCCTGATTCTAAACCAGTTGCTGATAATCAAAGGAGATTAAATCCTAAGATGAAAGAGGTCGTGAGGAAAGAAATATTAAAGCTTCTGGAAGCAGGAATCATTTATCCAATTGCTCATAGTGATTGGGTAAGTCCAGTACATTGCGTACCTAAGAAGGGAGGTATCACCGTCGTTCCTAATGATAAGAATGAACTAATCCCACAGAGGATTATTACTGGCTATAGGATGGTGATAGACTTCCGGAAACTGAACAAGGCAACCAGGAAAGACCATTATCCTTTGTCGTTTATCGACCAAATGCTAGAAAGGCTATCTAAACACACACACTTATGCTTTCTAGACGGTTATTTAGGTTTCTTGCAAATACCTGTTGCACAATCTGATCAGGAGAAAACCACTTTCACCTGCCCCTTCGGTACCTTTGCTTATAGACGTATGCCTTTTGGCTTATGCAATGCACCTGCCACCTTTCAAAGATGTATGATGGCTATATTCTTTGACTTTTCTGAAAAGATTGTTGAGGTTTTTATGGATGATTTCTCCGTTTACGGTTCTTCCTTTGACGATTGCCTCAGCAACCTTGATCGAGTCTTACAGAGATGCAAAGATACCAACCTCGTCTTGAACTGGGAGAAGTGCCACTTCATGGTTAATGAAGGCATCATCTTAGGACACAAAATCTCTGAGAAAGGCATTGAAGTTGATAAGGCTAAGGTTGATGCAATTGATAAAATGCCTTGCCCCACAGATATCAGAGGTATACGAAGTTTCCTAGGTCACGCTGGTTTCTATAGAAGGTTCATTAAAGACTTCTCTAAGATTTCTAGGCCTCTTACCAACCTCTTGCAGAAGGATGTTCCTTTTGTTTTTTATGAGGATTGTGAGGAAGCTTTCGAAATACTTGAGAAGGCCTTGATAACCGCACCTATTGTTCAACCACCTGATTGGAACTTGCCCTTTGAAATCATGTGTGATGCTAGTGATTATGCTGTCGGTGGTGTTCTAGGACAAAGAGTTGACAACAAGTTGAATGTTATTCACTACGCTAGTAAAACTCTAGACAGTGCCCAAAGAAACTATGCCACTACGAAGAAGGAGTTTTTAGCAGTCGTGTTTGCCTGTGAAAAGTTTAGATCTTATATAGTTGACTCCAAAGTCACTATTCACTTTGATCATGCTGCTATTAAGTACCTTATGGAGAAGAAGGACGCTAAGCCTAGGCTAATCAGATGGGTTCTCCTGCTACATGAATTTGATTTGCACGTTGTTGACCGAAAGGGTGCTGATAACCCTGTAGCAGATAACTTGTCCAGGCTAGAGAATGTCCTTGATGACCCACAACCTATTGATGACAGCTTTCCTGATGAGCAACTAAATATCATCCGCACTTCACATAGTGCACCGTGGTATGCTCATGACGCAAACAATATCGTAGCCAAATACAAACCACCCAGTTTCACCTACCAGCAAAACAAGAAATTCTTCTTTGATTTGAGACACTACTTTTGGGATGATCCTCACCTTTATAAGGAAGGAGTATATGGTGTTATTAGACGTTGTGTGTCTGAACATGAACAGGGACAGATCCTGCAAAAGTGTCATTCCAAAGCCTACGAAGGACACCATGATGGAGATAGAACTGCTCATAAGGTATTGCAATCAGGTTTCTATTGCCCCACTCTCTTCAAGGATGCCCGTAAGTTTGTCTTGTCTTGTGACGAATGCCAAAGAATAGGGAACATCAGTAAACGTCAGGAAATGCCTATGAACTATTCACTTGTCATTGAACCATTTGATGTTTGGGGCTTTGATTATATGGGACCCTTCTCGAGTTCCAATGGGTACACTCACATCTTAGTCGTTGTTGATTATGTTACTAAGTTGGTAGAAGCTATCCCCACTAGAAATGTTGATCATCACACCTCTATTAAGATGCTTAAAGAAGTCATTTTCCCAAGATTTGGAGTCCCTAGATATCTGATGACTGATGGCGGTTCACACTTCATTAATGGTGTTTTCCGCAAGATGCTTGCTAAGTATGATGTCGACCATAGAGTTGCATCTCCTTATCATCCTCGGTCTAGTGGTCAAGTGGAGTTGAGTAATAGGGAGATCAAATTGATCTTACAAAAGACTGTCAATAGATCTCGAAAGAATTGGTCTAGTAAACTTGACGATGCACTATGGGCTTATAGGACTGCTTATAAGAATCCCATGGGCATGTCGCCGTATAGAATGGTTTATGGTAAGGCCTGTCATTTACCTCTTGAGCTAGAACACAAAGCTTATTGGGCAATCAAAGATCTCAACTTCGATTTCAAACTTGCCGGTGAGAAGCGGTTGTTTGATATCAGCTCATTAGATGAATGGAGGGGCCAGGCATATGAGAATGCCAAGTTGTTCAAGGAAAAGGTTAAGAGATGGCACGATAAAAGAATACAAAAACGAGAGTTCAATGTAGGAGATTATGTCCTGCTATACAATTCTCGCTTAAGATTCTTCGCAGGCAAGCTTCTCTCTAAATGGGAAGGTCCTTACATTGTCGAGGAAGTATATCATTCCGGTGCCATCAAAATCAATAACCCGAAAGGCAATTTTCCTAGAGTGGTAAGTGGGCAAAGAATCAAGCATTATATCTCTGGTACTCCCATAAATGTTGAGACCAATATCATCAATATCATAACTCGAGAGGAGTACATAAGGGATGTTTATCAGCCTGTTTCAGACCCTGAAAACGAAGAGGTATGTGTTTCGGTAAGTAACTGGACTCCGAAACTTTTCCAATAGGAAATTTTCTCCGTTTTGGAATTTTTGGAAAATTAGAAAAATAAAAAGCAGTCCGGAGAGCGCACGAGACGGTCACAAGCTTGGTAGCCGCCACCTACCCCCTTGGTGGCGGCTACAGGGCTTGTGGGCACTTCGTGTGCCTCCCGGACTCCGTTTTCTTGCGGAGCACTCCTTCTGGTCCAGAAAAAATCATTATATATACGCCCGAGGGTTTTGATCTCCGTATCGCGCAGTTTTCCTCTGTTTTTGTTTCGAGCTTGTTTTCTGCTGCAGGTCTAGGTCAAGATGTCTTCTCAGGATTCAGAGGGGGAGCGCTATGTGGCTGATTAACTTGCTAACCCCAAGGTTTATGGGGACTTGGAACCATATGGCTGGACCACTGACGAGGAAGAGGACTATGAGCCCAAGGGGAAGGAACAAACGAGTTCCGACGAAGAGGAGGCTCCTCTACCTCAACCTGGACGCACTCATGTGGAGTTCAAGAAGTCAAGCCTCCGTGACCAAAGGAAGAATACTAAGACCTCGTTTATCCCTTCTCGTTTCTTGTAGGAGAGTAAGCAGGAACTTTGCCATAGAGTGTTGAAGCTTGAGGAGGAAAATGACGATCTGAGGGAGCAGAACTTCATGCTCAAGTGGAAATTAGACAAGCTCAAGACTGCTTCAACAACTCCACCACCATCAACACCGAAGGAAGACAACTAAGCATTGGTAGGCAATCCCCTTGGCTTTTGCCAAGCTTGGGGGAGTTGCCCTCGTATCGTATCACCTTTATATCTTTTGCTTTTACCTTTGTTTTAGTTCTTTCCTTTTCAGTTTTTATTTCTTCTCTTAGTGGAATAAGTCTTTAGTGTTCAGTTTGAGTCTTATACTTTGTGTCTCCCCCGATGTATTCGAGCTTGCGAGCTATATAATAAAGAGTATCTTAGTCAAGGGATTTGTTTTGTGCCGTGATCAAAAGTTTTAAAAGAACGATAGCATGAAAGATCATGAGATGATCTTATGGAAAGTGATAGCTTCACATATAACAAGTATGATGATTGAAACTTGCTAAGAATAGACCAACATAGACCCCAGTCATTGTTGCATTTAATAAGAAGTAATAAGGAAAGAGAGGTTCACATATAAATATATCATCTTAGACACTTTTTACAATTGTGATCACTCACCAAACTATTACATGCTTAGAAGTAGATGTTGGACAAGGAAGACAACATAATGAATTGTGTTTGCTTGGTTCCAAACAATGTTATATGCCTAGAGATCCCTTAGCATGTGACGATTGCTTCCACCTCATATTAGCCTAAACTCCCGCACCAAGTAGAGATACTACTTGTGCATCCATAAACCTTCAACCCAGTTTTGCCATGAGTGTCCAGCATACCTACCTATGGATTGAATAAGATCCCTCAAGTAAGTTGTCATCGGTGCAAGCAATAAAAAATGCTCTCTAATATGTATGATCTATTAGTGTGTGGAAAATAAGGTTTGTACGAACCTGTGATGAGGAATACATAAAAGCGAGAGACTGCAAAATAAAGTTCTTTATCACAGGAGGCAATATAAAGTGATGTTCCTCCGCACTAAGAGGACACGCATCCTAACCTCAAAAGCGCATGACAACCTCTGCTTCCCTCTACGAAGGGCATATCTTGTTCCTTTACTTTTTGCCCTTGAAAGAGTCATGGTGATCTTCACCAATTCCTTATTTTGCCTTTGTCTTGGCTAGCGTCACAAGCTAGGGAAAGATCTATATTCATATATCAACTTGGAGGTGAGTACTTATGCTTTATTATTGTTGACTTTACCCTTGAGGTAAATGGTTGGGAGGCAAAATTATAAGACCCTATCTTTCTCTGTGTCCAACTGAAACTTTGATACCACGAGTACCACGTGAGTTGTAACAATTATGGAAAACAAAAGAGATGATTGAGTATGTGGGTTTGCTTTACAACCTCTTATTTGACTCTTTCTGATGTTATGATAAATTGCAACTACTTCAATGACTATGGACTGTTGTTGGCTACTTCTCGGTAAGGTTTTTGTTTCATACTTTGATTTGTGAAGGAATTGTTACTTTCCCATAAGAATCTTTATGATGTATTGTTGTTCTATGTGTGATCATGATGCCCTCATGTCCGTATTATTTTTTATCGATGCCTTCATCCCTAAACATGTGGACATGTTTATGGATCTTGGTTTTCGCTTGAGGACAAGCGAGGTCTAAGCTTGGGGGAGTTGATACGTCCATTTTGCATCATGCTTTCATGTTGATATTTATCGCTTTATGGACTGTTATATTACTTTGTGGTACCATACTTATGTCTTTTCTCTCTTATTTTGCAAGGTTTATTTGAAGAGGGAGAATACCAGCACAAGGAATTCTGGACTGGAAAAGGAGCAAGCCTGAGTCCTCTATTCTGCGCAACTCAAAATGCCCTGAAAATCAACGTGGAATTTTTTGGGAATATATAAAAAATACTGGGCGAAAGAAGTGCCAGAGGGGCGCTACCAGGGGCCCACAAGCCTGGTAGCCGCCGCCCCCTGGTGGCGGCTACAGGGCTTGTGGGTACCCTGACGGCCCACTGTCCCCCGTCTTTTGCTATATGAAGGGTTTTGTCCAGGAAAAAATCAAGGCGGAGCTTTTTCATGGATTCTCCGCCGCCACGAGGCGGAACTTGAGCAGAACCAATCTAGAGCTCCGGCAGGACGATCCTGCCAGGGAAACTTCCCTCCTGGAGGGGGAAATCGTCGCCATCGTCATCACCAACACTCCTCTCGTCGGAGGGGAGTCATCTCCATCAACATGTTCATCAGCACCATCTCCTCTCCAAACCCTAGTTCATCTCTTGTAACCAATCTTCGTCTCGCGACTCCGATTGGTACTTGTAAGGTTGCTAGTAGTGTTGATTAATCTTTGTAGTTGATGCTAGTTGGATTACTTGGTGGAAGAGTTTATGTTCAGATCCTTGATGCTACTCATTACACCTCTGATCATGATTATGATTATGCTTTGTGAGTAGTTACTTTTGTTCCTGAGGACATGGGATAAGTCATGCTGATAATAGTCATGTAAATTTCGTATTTGTTCGGTATTTTGATACGTTGTATATTGTCTTTTCCTCTAGTGGTGTTATGTGAACGTCGACTACATAACACTTCACCATCTTTGGGCCTAGAGGAAGGCATTGGGGAGTAGTAAGTAGATGATGGGTTGCTAGAGTGATAGAAGCTTAAACCCCAGTCTATGCGTTGCTTCTTAAGGGGCTGATTTGGATCCACTAGTTTAATGATATGGTTAGACGTTGTCTTGATTCTTCTTTTGTAGTTGCGGATGCTTGCGAGAGGGGTTAATCATAAGTGGGATGCTTGTCCAAGTAAGGTCAGTACCCAAGCGCCGGTCCACCCACATATCAAACTATCAAAGTAACGAACGTGAATCACATGAACATGATGAAACTAGCATGACAAAAATTCCCGTGTGTCCTCGGGAGCGCTTTTCCTCCTATAAGACTTTGTTCACGCTTGTCCCTTGCTACAAAAGGGATTGGGCCACTTTGCTGCACCGTTGCTACTACTTGTTACTTGTTACTTTTCACTTGCTATGTTTCACCTCACTACACCATCACTTGTTAGCGCTACTTTCAGTGCTTGCAGTTATTACCTTGTTGAAAACCGTTTATCAGAGCCTTCTGCTCCTCGTTGGGTTCGACACTCTTACTTATCGAAAGGACTACGATTGATCCCCTATACTTGTGGGTCATCAGGGTGTGACGACCCAAGGGCTTCATGGGCTGTGAGAGGAGGCAGACTAGCCACTGGTGGGCTGGCCGAAGCCTCCCCTAAGGTCCCATGCGGCTAGAGTCAAGGGATAAGGCAAAAAGCCACAAGTTGGAAAGAGTTTCCAAGTGGGAAGGAGGATTCCTAATCCTACTAGGATTGCAGGAGGACTCCTCCTCTCCCCACTTCGGCCGACCCAAAGGGGCAAGCCTTAGGCCGTCGGCCTCCCTCCCCTCCTCCTATATATACTAGAGGTTTTAGAGGTGAGGGCTAACCCTAATTGCCACGTGCTCCCTCTACTTCATCTAGATCGTAGTTCTTCATCTAGTCTAGTTCGGCGGTGCTTAGGCGAAGCCCTGCTGGATTAGTTCACCATCACCACCACCATGCCACCGTGCTGGAGAACTCATCTACCTCTCCGCCCCTCTTGCTGGATCAAGAAGGCGGGGATCGTCATCAAGTTGTACGTGTGGTAAACGCGAAGGTGCCATTCGTTCGGCACTAGATCGGGATGGATCGTGATGGGATCGCGCGACGGATCGTGATGAGATCACGGGATGGGCTGCGATTTGGATCGTGAAGATGTTCCACTACATCAACTGCGTTATATACACTTCCACTTAGCGATCTACAAGGGTATGTAGATTCACTCTCCCCTCTCGTAGATGATCATCACCATGGATAGGTATTGCGTGTGCGTAGGAAATTTTTTATTTCCCATGCAACGTTCCCCAACAGCCAAGGACTTATGGGAGGCGCTCGAATCTAAATACAGGGTCACCGATGTTGGGAGCAAGATGTATGTTATGGAGAAGTTCCATGCTTACAAAATGGTTGACAACCGTTGTGTGTTGGAACAAGCTCATGAGATAATATGCATTGTTAAAGAGTTTGAGGTTCTGATGTGCGATTTACCGGGAAAATTTGTCGTGGGGTGTATAATCGTTAAGCTCCCTAATTCCTAGAGGAACTTTACAACCAATCTGAAACATCGGAGGCATGAACTCTCAGTAGAGGATGTCATCAGCCATCTGAGTGTTGAGTAGAACTCGAGAGCAAAGGACTCGCAGGGAAAAGCGGTCGAAAGTCCTTCTGTTGCCAATATGATACATGAGGGGAACTTGAATTCCCACAAGCCCAAGGGAAAGAATTATGTCCAACAGAATACCGACTTTAAGAAGAAGTGAAAGAAGACCTTCGATAAGAACAAGAAGGGAGATGGCTGCTTCACTTATGGTTGAGAGGAACATTGGGCCAACAAGTGCCCAATCAAGTAGAAAAAGCCAGGGCCGGTCTCCAAGTCTACCAATATGACTGTGGGCAACAATGAAAGTGGTGCATCTAGGTACGGTAATTTATTTACTATATTTTTAGTTTGTGAATCCACTGATTTGTGTGTGGACACGAGTGCGAAGATTCATGTGTGTGCTGACATCTCATTGTTCTCTTCTTACCAGGTCACAAGACGCGGGTCCATATTGATGGGGAATGGCGTGAGTGCTTCTGTTCTTGATGTTGCCACAGTCGATCTGAAGTTTATTTCGGGAAGGATCATGCAGCTGAAGAACGTGCAACATGTCCCCGTCATCAAGAAGAACCTTGTTAGTGGCTCCCTTCTGTGTAAAGAAGGGTTTAAGTTGGTCTTCAAGTCTAATAAAGTAGTAGTTACGAAATATGGACTTTTTGTTGGAAAAGGTTATGAATGTGGAGGTATGTTCCACCTATCCCTTGCAACTTTTTTTAATAAAGTCGTGAACAATATTCATTTGAGTGTTAATGAATCTCAAGTTTAGCATTCACGTCTTTGTCACATTAGTTTTGGTGTTATCCCGCGGCTAGCAAAACAGAATTTAATCCCGAGTTTCATTTTAGCCAAAGGTTCTAAGTTCTATTCGTGTGTGCAAGCAAAGCAACCTCGCAAGCCTCACAAGTCCGTGAAGAAGAGACACTTGGCACCATTAGAACTCATACATTCTGATCTCCCTGAGATGAATGGTGTGTTGACTAAAGGTGGAAAGAAATACTTCAGGACATTCATAGATGATTCCACTACATATTGCTATTTGTATGTTAAATACTAAAGATGAGGCTCTACACTTTAAAATCTATAAGGGAGAAGTTGAGAATCAACTTGAAAAGAAAATTAAATGAGTCTGATCTGATCGTGGTGGAGAGTACTTATCAAATGAGGTTGATTCTTTTTGTGCGGAACACGACATTATTCATGAGAGGATGCCTCCCTATTCACCCGAGTCAAATGGGTTGCCAAGCGGAAAAATGTACTCTAACTGATTTGGTTAACGCCATGTTAGATACATCGGGTTTATCCAAGTCATTGTGAGGGGAGGCTATATTGACTTCATGTCATGTCGTGAATAAGGTTTCGACAAAATATAATGAGATCACTCCCTATGAGGAGTGGTCGGAGATAAGAACGATGCTCTCCTACTTACGTACTTGGGGTTATTTGGCGAAAGTCAATGTGTCGATCCCCCAAAAGCGTAAGCTTGGACCAAAGACCATGGAGTGTGTTAATTTGGGCTATGCTAAGAATAGTGTTGGCTATAGATTTCTAGTAATGAAATCTGAGGTACCTGACGTGAAGGTCGGTACAATTATGGAGTCTAAGGATGCTACATTCTTTGAGGACATTTTTTCCATGAGAGATATGCAAAGGACTTCTAGACAGGAATGTGAGAAGACTCGTGAGCATGCCATTCCTATGGAATATTATGAACAATCACCACATGAAAATCCCTAGGAGGATGACGAGGAAACCCTTGGTAGGGGCAAGAGACAAAGGACTTCAAAGACCTTTGATGATGATTTCCTCGTGTACTTCGTGGATGATAATCCCACTTCTATTTCAGAAGTTTATGCATCTCCAGATGCCGACTCCTGGAAAGATGCGGTCTGTAGCGAGATGGATTTCATCATGGCTAATGGGACATGGGAAATTACTGATCGTCCCTATGGTTGTAAACCATTTGGATGTAAGTGGGTGTTCAAAAGGAAGCTTAGGCCCGATGGTATAATTAAAAAGTACAAGTCTACGCTTGTGGCCAAGGGCTATGCCCAGAAATAAGAAGAGGATTTCTTCGACACTAATTCACCTGTGGCCAGACTAACCACCATTTGATTACTACTCTTCTTGGTGGCCTCACATGGTCTTCTCGTTCATCAAATGGATGTCAAGACACCTTTCCTAAATGGAGAGCTAAACGAGGAAATCTATATGCAATAGCCAGATGGCTTTGTGATAGATGGTCAGGAAGGGAAGTTGTGTAAGTTAGGGAAATCTTTGTATGGTCTGAAACAATGGCATGAGAAGTTTAATACAACCCTGACATCTATTCTCTTTGTTGTTAATGAAGCTCACAAATGTGTATACTATTGCCATCGTGGGGGCGAAGGAGTTATACTGTGCATGGATGTTGATGACATACTGATATTTGGAACCAACCTCAAAGTCCTTGAGGAGGTTAAGTCTTTTCTATCTCAGAACTTTGAGATGAAGGAACTTGGGGTGGCTGATGTTATCTTGAACATCAAGCTTTTGAGAGATGATCAGGGTGGGATTACACTTTTGGGACTGTAAAATTTCTCAAACACCATATGATCCTAGTGTGCTGGTTCGAAAGTTCATAGGCACAACTAAAGATCAATTGAGATACTTTCAAAATATTGGTTCATTTATGTATCTAGCAAGCGCAACGAGGCATAACATTGCGTTTGTTGTGAGTGAACTGAGCTGGTTTGTTGCCAATCCGGGTGATATTCATTGGCATGTTGTTGAAAGAATTATGCTCTATCTGAAAGGTACTATGAACCACGGACTTCACTATACTAGATACCCTTCGGTACTTGAAGGGTATAGTGATGCGAATTGGACCTCGGATGGTGATGAGAAAAAGGCCGCTACTACGATATGTTTACCCTTGGAGGTGGTGTTGTTTCCTGGAAGTCTTGCAATCAAACGATCTTAACGAGATCGAAAATGGAAGCAAAATTAGCAGCATCAGACACATCTGGTGTCGAAGCAGAATTTCTTCGAGATCTTTTGATGGACTTGCGTGTGGTTGAGAAGCCGGTTTCGGCAATCCTTATGAACTGCGATAATCACACAATTATTGCCAAAGTAAAGAGTTCAAAGGACAACATGAAGTCCAACAAACATATAAAAATGAGATTGAAAGCTCTCAGACGTTTAAGAAGATTCAGAGTGACAGCGTTGGATTATATCCATACGGTTAAGAATCTGGCAGATCCCTTTACTAAAGGTCTATCACGTGTTGTGATAGACAATGCATTGAGGGAGATGGGTATGAGACCCACATTAGTTGCCATTATCATAACCCAGCCTATGTGATCGGAGATCCCGAGAAGTAGGACCAAGGAAAAAAAGTCAGTGGTGAACTAAGGAGATCAACTTTACTAACCCACTCCATTGGAGATGCAATACTCTCGGATAGTGTATGGTAGGATGACTACTATCTTAATGTGTTCTAAAGCTTATGTGTAAGCAAGATGCTGCCCTAAAGAGGGATCTCTAGACGAACACAACTATATGACCCCGACTACTAGTCACGGACTATAAGATTGGGGTGATCTCTAGTAAGCTCATGAATACGTCAGGAGTGTACCTAATATGCTCCACCCGAGGGGTCAGCCTTCGGCAACCTAGTACTAGTAAGACTTGTGTTAAAACTTCTTTATGCCAAACTGACAATTCAAGGCTTAGTCCATTGTTTAGTTGTGAAGGGGTGTAGCTAATTGCTCTAGGTGAAGCTCAACCTTAATAGGTCTTCACTAAAATGCTGGTATATCAAAACAGTGAAACAAGAGGACATAAATTGCCCTTGAGATCTGGTGAGGGATTGTCGAAATATGAGATGGGCTTGGGCCCATAAGACAATTTTAGAGAATCTCTAAGGGCCCATGTAGGTGTTGGCATGACAAGGGGTGGTGGGAAGTCTAGTCCCACCTTGCTAGTGGAGAAGGAGTTGGACCTCTTTATAACGGTCTCTCTTCCACATGCTATTGGAGCATGAGAAGAGAAGTGGCCCTCGCGCACTCCTCCTCCGTCGCCCGCCGCGGGTTGCGCAATTGAGCAGAGACGAGCTCATACCTACGTGCTTATTTTTGCCGGCCAGGAACGAAGAATATGTAACGGATGCGCCACGATCTGAGATGTCGGATCATGGTTGTTACCAACTCGGACGTGGGTCTAGCCCATGTCTCTCCACCCGAACGCGCTTACATAAGCGAGGCTTCGGCCAACCCTAGCCGCCACGAATAGATCACATCTTCCTCACGCGACTTGTTCCTTTTGCTGTTGCTGTCGCCGGCGACTCCACCCCGTTCACCGCGTACACGGTCGACGGGAGAGCGGTCCTTCGAAACCCCGCCTCTCCAGATCCTGTACGGGAGAGGGACGATTAGGTTTTTGGGGAGCGGCTACGCGACTGCTTGCCACCGTTCGTTTAATTCCTCTACGTTCGCATCGCCTTCGTCATCGCCATGTCTCCACCAACCGACGTTGATCGTCTCGCTGCCGAGAAGATCGAAGCCGGTAAGAAGGCGGCTAAGGATGATGCCGCCATCACTGTTGCTCCTACGACCAATTGGCCAATTGAAGGGTATAACATGTTTACCCGGCTCATGTTTATTTCCGTTGTAGCACTACTAGCATTATACGTAGATAAATCTGTTGTTAGCGTATTATGTGCTTGCTTGGTCAAATATCAGCATGTTTATGTTCTTGTCAATGCCATGCTAATGATTTACTCATGGATTAGTATAATCGAGAAATTGCCTATTTACTCAACAATACATCGTGTAACATATAAAAATATCGTCGAACAATAACTATTGTTCTACGGTTCTTGGCTCAAAAAACAAGAGTCCCTAACTCCGAAGCAAGAGACTCATTGTGAAATTTCTCAATTGAGTAAAGTAATACTATTAAGAGGGTTAGGCCCGGCCCAGAGGGGGGCAGCAGGGGAGGCTTCCCCGGGGCCCCGGGACTAAGGGGCTCAAATTAACTCCGGACTCTGTATTAGACAGGCCCAAAGTAGTAGTAATCTAGTAACTGATTGTTGTTGATTCCACGATCTAGATGGAAGTCCCGCGCAGATCGTAAGCCGCAACGCAAACTCCACACGTGATTACACGACCTCCTGTGCATGCTGCCGTATTCTCGATTTTCCATCAGCCGCATCACATATCGGGCACACCCGAGATCGTCGGCTCATATGTCACCAAACATATGCTCCTTCTTATTGCCGCTCATGAGAGATACGCGGGGACATCAGCGGCAAGGCTTCCTCCCGCTACAAAACAGACCGTTAACCATTTTGTAGGTCTTTGACGACCTGGTTGAGGCCATAGACTACGTCGGCAAGAAGCAGGTCTTCATGGGTGTTGCACGACTGACAATGATGGTCGCTATGAGAGCTCGTCCATTGCGGCCGAACAGGTCCGAGAAGACCGTGTACGGCTTCAAGGCTAGATATATATGGGGACCAGCTCTAAATCTGTCGCATCGAGGTAAATAGACATCATGCAAAATACTTAAATTCTCTACAAGCAAAGATTGGTATATTTTTACTATTATATTTCTTTCGAATTAAATTGTTTGATATACGACACTGTGTTCATGTTCTTGCAACCTGAAATTACTTTGATTCTCCGGTAAGGTAATCAACAAAATGCAAAAAACATATCCCAACACGCTATATAATACTTCCTCTCTCACAAACTAAGTGACACATAATACAAAGTTATTGTAAAATTGAGTCATTTATTTTTGGACGAGGAAGTAAATCTTAAGGCATGCTTAGTGGTTAATTTTTTTGGATTGTTAATTCAACCCACAATAAAGTAAGACAAATGTTAATGTTGTGAACTTATGGATCAAAGGGAGTGGCCATGCAATTTCTTTAATATGAAACACCAATGATCCTTATTGCATTTTTTTGTTTGCAGTATGATATACGAGCGAAAACCTTAATACTTGCACAACGCTAAATTCGTATTAATTTGATGATCATATTTTCAGGTCCCGAGTTTAAGTTTTGTCCTCGACCCTCAAAAACTCAGGACCGGCCCTGCAGAGGGCATGTCGTCATCAATTTTTTAATACTATGATTATCGTGTTTTATCTATCGTTTACAGTATTAAATTTAATACTCCCTCCGTTTTAAATTTTGTGTCTTAGATTTGTTTAGATATGAATGTATCTAGTCAAGTTTTAGTATTTAGATACATCCATTTCTAAACAAAGTTAAGACAATAATTTTGGAATGGAGGGAGTATAAAATTGCTCAAATGTTCAACGAATGTCGAACGAATTTCTCAAAAGGCAGACTCCGCCCGTACACGACCCACTATTTCTAGAGCAATTTGACCACAGCCACAAACCGCAGGGGAGCGAGGTGACAAGTGATATCATGGCGGCTCGCGACCACCAAGCACAAAACCGCTATTCATCTCGTGCCGCTGCCGCCCCCAAGCCCCGAAGCGCGCGCCCCCAAGTCCTTGTCGTGGAGCATGCATCCGATCGCCCGGTCGGACATTCTTTGGACTCTGATCCTTGGCGGCCCGTACTTGCTCTCTTCTGCACGGCGACCAGACCGCCCGATGCAGCTGCCTACTGCCGAGCATCACTACTCGCTCGGTTTGATCGCTGAGATTTAACCAAGTCTCTCTCGAACACTGTTCTCAAAGCGAACTAGTAGTTATGTTTTGACGTGCATAGCCCCCGACCGTCTGCATCGCCGACAAGTTGGATGGCAGTGTACGTTATGAAATGTGAATGGCGGTAGTGGGAGTACAACAGTAGAATATGCTAACTGCCCGGTCGAGAATGCCACGGGCTACATGACAGGAATGCCGAAACACACAAGAAGATGATAACGACGTCGGTTTCGCCGGAGCGAGCCAACGCCCAACATCAACATGGTCCGTCCGTCCATCCGCTACAGGACGCCAGATGTTCATCATGCATGACACCCTGCAAACGTCTCCGAGAGGGAGTTGATATTATATGTGCGCCGAGTTATAGTTAATCCACGTACTGATCGTCACCGAGTCTCCAACCATATGAGGAGTAGTATATACATATTTGGTATGCAAACAAGACACTTGCTGCCACAACAATAACATTTATTTCAGGGGCCACTAACTCGTAAAAACCATGTGGATGTGGATGTGGATGTGGTAGTGACATACATAAACCAGCATTGGATACCGAACCAAACACAGGGCCCATGAGACCATGACCATACCATGAGTCGTTATCACTCGTTCCATCCACTGTACCTACACCGAACCACCATGTTTTGAAATAAGCAGATCATTTGCACGAGACCGGCCGGCCCCTACCGCTATGATATCCCAGTATTTCCTTGCGCCCAAAATTAAGCTTCCTGAGATAATTAAGGGCTCGGCGTTTACAGGTTGAAATTTCGCTTATGTGACCTAATGTATCTGACGCACCGTAACAGTGATATATTTTCTTATGCCTGCGTTCGGCCGGGTGATCTGACCTGAGAGTGAGATCCCTGAGCCGTGACATGCAAAAATCTGAAACGCCTCGCCTTTCATCTCACGGCAAGGGTACACACGTACATCACTAAATCGATGAATGAGGAAGTCGAGTCTTCCTACCGTCGGTCTATCTCTATGGACGGGGCTGGTGGACCGCTCCCTCACTATCATCAAAGGCCCCAACTATAAGATGACGTTGCGTTTAGGAAGGAAACCTTCGAAGCCTTGACGTGTGTTTCAAGTCAAGATGATATAATCGACATATTTATTTCCTGATGGTAACCGATCATATGTAATCCTAGATATCCCTCGTGTCTATATAAACCAGAGGGTTTTAGTTCGTAGAGGACAGAATCATCATCTAGGGTTTAGTTCATCTGATCTCGTGATAGATCGACTCTGTAATTGTCATACAAACATCAGTATAATCAAGCAGGATGAGTGGTCTTATCTCTTCGAGAGGGCCCGAACCTGGGTAAATATTTTTTTTTGGTTTCCTATTCCCCAATGATCCAAGGTCCAGAGCTCCGGACCCCCTATTCGAGATCCGCCGGTCTTTGACACCCGCATTGCTGCTTTCATTGAGAGTTCCGTTGTGGGGTCGCCAAAGGATCGATGACTCACTTAGTCATCAATGATAACATCCACACCAGGGACATCTTCGTCCCCGACCAGCTCTTCGCGTTCGGCAACATAGTTCTACATGCCGATGCGGCCGACCACTTCGTTTAGATCGTCGGCTTTGCACCAGAGCAGAAGATCAGGTTCGTCAACCTAGAGTACGTTGCCGATGCCCGAGGCGATCTGGTCCTTACGAGGCTCTGGGCCTTGTACGATGAGCGTGGAAATCCCGAAGCTTTAACTTTGTGCCTCCCGCCCGACCCCGTCACCTGGTCGAGCATTACCTTGGATCCGGCTTTGAGCTCGGATTCGATTAAAGCGTCCGAAGACCAGGGTTCAACCTTGGCCGAGCATGCTCCCTGTGCCGACGCACCGGAGGTCAACTCCCCAAGAATTCATAAGACCAGTCCGGCTGGCCTCTCGCTATTGAACGAGACGCTGGCCCGGATCCGGACAATGAATATTATTGATGGCTCGTCCTCGACCTATGCTCGGATCGATCTTGAGGCGGGCCATGGGGACTTTACGTCGCACCAACCACCCATTTGGTAGCCACTATCGAAGATTTAACCGATATACTGGATTACGCCTGTGAGGAGGCCGAGGACCTCGACGAAGATGTCGACTCCAATTCCCCTCCCACCACTAGATGGTGGACCGCCGCCTACACCTACGATGTCTATACGGCAGACACCCCTAGCGATAAGGGCTACAACACCACGGGGAAGGGCGGCGACGACACCCCTAAAGAGAATAGCAACAAACTCAACGAGGAGCCGCCCAAGAGTCGATGTCAACATAAACGATCCAATGGGTGCAAGGGTAGAGGAAGTAACACGGGCACCGGAGAAAATGATACCCCGGACAATCGGGAGGACCTCGGCGACCTCCGTGCCCCCGAACAACAACCTGATGATTCGGAGGGGCACGAGGATGAGGATAACCCCGAGGGCCTCAACGACTCCGAAGACAGCTGATGGGAATATGCCCTAGAGGCAATAATAAAGTGGTTATTATCATATTTAATTGTTCATGATAATCATCTATTATCCATCTTATACTTGTATTGATTGGAAACTCAAATACATGTGTGGATACATAGACAACATAGTGTCCCTATTAAGCCTCCACTGGACTAGCTCGTTGATCAAAGATAGTTAAGGTTTCCTAGCCATAGACATGAGTTGTCATTGGATAACGGAATCACATCATTAGGAGAATGATGTGATGGACAATACCCAAACCATAACCATAGCATTTGATCGTATGACTAAAGTTTATTGCTATTGCTTTCTGCATGTCAAAATATTTTTTCCTAGGACCATGAGATCATGCAACTCACTGGCACGGGAAGAGTACCATGTGTGTATCAAATGTCAAAACGTAACTGGGTGATTATAAAGATACTCTACATGTATCTTCGAGGGTGTCTCTTGAGTTGGCATGGACCGAGAGTGGGATTTTTAACTCCGTGTGACAGAGAGGTATCTGTGGGTCCACTCGGTAATACAACATCACAAGAAACTTTCAAGCAATGTGACTAAGGAGTTAGTCACGGGATCTTGTACTACCGAACAAGTACAGAGACTAGCCGATAACGAGATTGAACAAGGTATGGAGATACCGATGATCGAATCTCGGGGAGGTAACATACCGGTGGACAAAGGGAGCGATATACGGGATTAACTGAATCCTTGACATCGTTGGTTCGATCGATATAGATCTTCGTAGAATATGTCTTACGATCATGCCAACTTAGCAGATCCATCATTGGTTCCATCATACCAACCTTAGCAGATCCCGCCCATCCAATCTTGACCCCCTTCCTCTCCTTCTTTGAAAGCTTAAGGCTCTTCATCAAACCTTCCACTCTCTTCATTTTGTCAGCAACATCGACTTGGATCACTCTTAACCACGGATCAAACGAAAACCATAACTGATCTTGGGAACAATGTCTTACGATCACGCGTAGGGATAGCAATTTTCTCCATGTATACGGATACACATGGATATACACGACCCGGTTGGTCAAGGGTATGGAGCATATTTCCACCCATAGATCCGTGGATCTGGATACCCACAAACAGTTGGGTTGGGCATGGATATAATTTTTGCCCCATGGATATCCAATGAATACCCATATGACACGTGGGCTCATATTGTAGCGACACTAGACTAAGAAAATGTCCAACCCCAAGTTACTCGCGGTCAGAGAAGGTCAAAGTACGGCCATGTCCCCTAATCCCCCAAAACCCCACCGACATTATTATTAAACCTAATCTAAGTTAATGAACGGTGATGAGTTAATTTGATCTTCCAAAAGACTTCATGATGATTTTTCTATGCACATGGAGCTTCATGGGTATTTGGACATCCAATGGGTGGGTTTGGGCATGGGCCCATGAATGTTTTGGTGGATGGGAGAGGGTAGAAAGATGGATCACGGGTTGGATTTGGATCAGTTCCATCCGTCTCAAACCTGGCCCATTGTCATCCCTAATCACACGTCCTAGAACACACAAAAGGCATATGGTGGTAGGACAGGTGGAGGCGGAAACAAGGATAACGTATGGATGGGTTTGTGTGTTTTAATCCAAACAGACACGCGTGAACAAAATGGATCGATTCGTTTGAGTTTCTCTAACGATTCGAGTGTCCGAGTCATTCGCCCTCCATCCCACACGGTTAGAGACTTAGAGTGTGCTACCTATTCATGTGCATAATACTCCCTTCGTTTTTAAATATAAGTTTTTTCAAAAATTATATTATAAACTATATACGAATGTATATAGACATATTTTATAATATAGATTTACTTCATGGAATCTCTTAAAATAAAACGGAGGGAGTGGATCGTATGGTCTAATGTGTTGTCATGGCCGGTCGAATCGATCATTCGATGGAACGTAGCGTACGTACGGGTGTCCGGCGAAAAAGATGGTTTTGGCGATACGTACACAGACAGAGACACACCGATCCATGACAATGCATGGTGTGGTCGAAAAGCAGACGATCAGGCGAGGCCAGGGGTCAGTTTTCTTGCTTTCCCGGCGGTCCCAAAGCCTTTAATTGGGAGCTGAGGCTGACCCCTTTGCATCAAAATGTGTTGCACCTCGTGTTGTTGCTTCGCTGACCTACGCCGGGCTGGTATATATAGTAGCTCCTGGTACAATCCTGTCACTCCCGGTAGCCCAGTCGCAGTACTGGAGTGCACGCACCAGCGCATGCAACGCAAGCATTGACATTTCAAGCTACTCCAGCCAGGCTTTCGCCACAACCATGCAGAGTAGCCAATAAGCTTTAGCTAGCTGCCTGAACTGTCTTGTTCTACTACTCGTAGTAATCTTCACATATAAAGTATAATTCACAAATGCTTTACTAGCCCATAGCTCAGCTGTACTTTTTTCTCACACTAACACTAATAATCAATTTGCAAGACTATGAATGGAGACACTATGCTTAACTAGTGAGTGTAAGCAAACCCCCACTATTAATTGCCGAGATGCTCTTTTGCTCCCCCCATCAACTTCAACAAAGACTGATTAACTAGAGGCTACCATGGCACTATATTAATTTCTTACTAGTAGTATAAAAATTGACATGGGAGGCAAATACTATACACAGTCTGTACCCATCAGGGGCAGGAGTTTGATCTGGATGGGCATATCAGGCTGTGAATTCAATCAATGGACCAATGATGCGAGCGTAAATGGCAAAAAGCTGCCCCTTTTGCTTAGCCCCGCTTTACCACTCACTCGCCTCAACCTTTCCCCCCTTCCTTAACAATAAAAATGAGCCGGGAGCCCATCATTCTTCTGGAAATCATGCCTGCCTTTCCATCCGGGCCTTTTTTCTTTCCACTTTTGAGACAGGAAAGTTGGTGTGCGCCCTAATTTTTTTGCCTTGCCTGCCTGAAAGATGGTGCTCACTACATTTGTCAGATATACCAAACCCAAAGCTGGAGGCGACGGCGAAAGATACACATGCATGCACACGCAACTCATCAGAAGCTCAGAACAAAGGTATCTTTATGTCTCGTCTTCCTGGTGTTACCTAATTATAAATCTCGCCCGTGACGTGCTCTCTTGGTTGACAATTCCGTGGGCATCCTAGCGATCCTCGCGTGAATTGAAATTTACTTAATTGGGATCGTGAAGGACCCTTGGTTCGTAGGATTTGTAAACCACGTGAATAGAAAGAAACATATGATTAGAATAGCAAGCACTCTTGAATTTTATAGGAACAGAGAACTACATGAATTGCCATCAAAGACGTTTGATACATCGCTGGAGAAACAAAGAAATTCTAGCAATTGTTTTTTGCTCCCAAATAGAGTGCAAAAAGAACGCTTACAATTTTTTTCTAAACGAATCATGTGAATCAAGCAACTTCCATAGGAAAAATATAATTAGGATTTAAATCCTCTATAAACTTACGAAATTTCTCAGAATCAAGGAAGCCCCAAGAATTTCGTCTTCTATTTGTAGGATTGAAGCCAATGTGATCTTACAAGTAAGGAATTCATTCGCACACCATTTCGAAGGAAATGTTTCATTGACCTCGGTGCTCTTGGAAAGAATTGTTTTTCACATGACGCAATCAACATAAACAATCTCAATAAACAACAAGTGTTGCTCAGTCGATGAAACCTCTGTCCATCGTGGTGAACAACCACAAACCACCGACTCCAATTGCACACAAGTTACTTCCACCAACTCCCAATCATATGGAGGTTAAAGTATATATTTAAGTACCAAGCCAATGTGTATACAACTACATAAATTTATACTAATTGACAAGAAAACCTTGCCAGCCAAGAACCACATCATTCTTCCATGGCCGTAATGCCTAGGAATGAGGTAAAATTAAAACCCACGAGTTAAGCTCGTTAGGGGGCGAGTTCAAGCAGAGCATCGAGTTAAATGACATATGTATTCCCCCGCAAAGAAATGAGACTTGTACGGATTACCCTTTAAATTAATTTCATTTGAAATGAGACCCATAACCACTCATCATGATCCAAGTTTAAAGGACGATAATTTGTATCAGGCCTAGAACCGTAGAACAATTGTTCTATGGTATATTTTCTACATTGATATTTATCAGTACAGATGTTACAAGAAAGAGCGGAAAAAATACACCAAATTATCCTATTTATAAGTATCAGGCCTAGAAACATCAAGTACAAAATAAGATCATCTAAACTAACACATCATCCTAGATGAATGTCAATCCAACTTTGGAGGCAATCCAGATTCTTGCTCTTGACATTATGTTGAAGAAGAGTAAGGTGTCCTTTTAAAAGGTACTTCGAGGTGCCAAGGGTAGGATCTTTTTTTTTGTTCAAAGCATTCCTACAGCCTAAGATAATGATTTCCACAAAAATATCATTGGGTGTAATTCAAAAGGTAGTACGATGTCATCATAGAAATAAATGCCCCTTGGATTATTGGGAAGGGTGAACTTGTTGGTGCAATCTCGTGCCCCTTGAGTCTTTTGGAGATTGTTTGACCAAATAGTTAAGGGCCTATTTTGTGTTTGCTAGTGTACATCTGGTAAAATGGTCACTTGAGTATTGAGGACTTTGCTGTAAACTCCGGTGATGATTATTTTCACTGTAGAGAAGAATGCTTAGCTATTGAGAAGATTGTGTATCGGAGACTACCCTCAAAAATTGTCCAGTGAGCATGCTTTGGTGTGCTATTCGAGGAAAAAATTACTGCATCGAATAAGATGAAGACATGAGAAGATGCAGTTCGTTTTCATAGTTTAATTTCTTTCATTTGAGTCATAGGGCAGTCCTACCATTGAGATGGGTTCAAGTTAGTCGAGACTTAGGTCTATGTTTATGATTAATCATAAAGCTATCTCTAAGTGAGGTCAAGAGAAATCTCTTCGTCCATTGGCCATCCACCTACATTGATGTTCCTACTATAAATAGCAATCCACCCCAACCATTGTGGGCCGGCTGCTTCATTTGATGTTATAGAGTATAAGCAACCCCTCTTTTGAGAGATTACACTAAGAGAAAATCCGAAGCACAAATTTAGTTAGTGGTTAAGCATCACATAGAACTAAGCTGGGATTAGCTTGTGCCTATTACTCTTGTGAGCTACACACTCACTTGACGGTTAGGCGTCAGTCTAAGCAACCAAGAATCATTGTGGTTTGCTGAAGACTAAGTATGTGAAGGTTTGGAGATTGCATTAAAGAATCTACCACGAGTAAATTGGCTAGATTTAGACGAGCTTGCGGTAACATAGAATAGGACGGACAAAGGGTTGCTCTTGTGTTGAATCATAAGTCCCTCCAAGCAGACATGGCTTTTTGGCAGGAGAGTGATCTCGCAGAACAAATAAGGTGTTGCCATCAGGAAACATTGGTTCCTTTTCTATCTCTATCATTTATAGTATTTACATTTTCTTGAGCTATTCATCATTGAGTTGCTTATGTGTGTTGAGTTCTTCAAAACTCATAAGCATTTCCAACTATCTGTTGAACGCATTTCCAACTATCTGTTGAACACATTATCCTTCGTATTATGCCCCATAGTATTTAAGACGACATATTTGTTTGTCCATTTGTTTTCATATATCGTTACCTACTTATCCACCTTGCTTCAGTCGTGATAGTTATCTTGCATTAGTTTGTCAAAGTTTTTAATCTAAAATAATTCCCGTTGTAGTTTTTCTTCTGTGTAAAATTGTCTTGGTTTACATTATTGCACTATGTTTTGTTTCTATTCATACTTCTATGGTCAATATATTTTGACCTTATAATTGGTATAGAGAAAAGTAATACCTTGTCTCCGCTTTTTAAGGTCTAACCGCCTTGGTTGAGTATGTCAACTGCAGTTAATTTCAAGTCACTCGAGAAAATTAATGTCTTCGATGGAAAATATTATCCTTTGTGCAAAGAGAAGAAATTAAACCGTCTGAATTCTATTGATGAAGTTCTCTGTCGTGTATGAGAGATGGCTACGTCCTTGAGGATCCTTACTATGTTATTCCTAACAGAACAAAATCATGCAACAATATGCCTCAGCTTAGGATGTGATATGCAACCATCTTTCCAACCCTCAATTTCTTTGATTCCAATGATTGGAGGGGTCTCATGAAATCCGGGACATACTTGAGAAGATAAGTGGAGGCGTTTTCACTCAGGAAGAGTCTCACATTGATACTCTTTGTAATAAGTTCAATCACTTCAAGAGGATTGGAAATGAAAAGGTCCAAGACACGTTTGATTGTATTTGTGATATCTCTCGTGAACTGCAAGGTCTTTGTGTTGAGGACATTCCTGATCCTGAGATAGTGAAGAAGTTGTTGAGTTCTCGGGTCTTGGTTTTGATGATCATAGAACAACCATATTACAAAGACCTCGACCTTGTTGATGTTATTGTGAGACTTAACACTCACGAGGAACAAGAAGAAGAGATAAGAGACTTCTACTACAAATGCCATGCACTCAAAGCTATTGTCGAATCTTCCTTGGAAATCGAAAAAATGTTCATTAATATTTTGATGATCTTGAAAGCATTAGTAAAGACCTCACGTTGATCACGAAGGCCTTCAATCATATGCATAAGAAGAATTGATTCCATAAGAAGAACTCCAAGAGTAACTCAAAATCTACCTCAATGTGAAATTCACGTGGAGAAAATTGTTGCTTCAAGTGAAAGAAATTTGGACATTTGATCTGTGATTGGCAGATGTGGAAAGTTGAAGCTAGATTCAATGGTAGGTTCAACATGGGAAGGAGAAAATGTAGCAAAGGAAAGAGTAAGAGCTATGATTATGGTGATAACAACAACCACCACAATAGCAAGACAACAACAACAAAAACAATAATAATAATAATAATAATACCACTGATAATAATAATAATAATAATAATAATAATAAGAAGAAGAAGAAGAAGAATATACATTTCAATAAGAAGGATGGTTCTTCCTCGAAGTCACACTCCAATAGGAAGAAAATCTATCACTAGGCCAAGGCTTATATTGTGAACAAAATGGATTCCGAAGAAGAAGTTTCTGAGTCTTATGTCATTGAAAAAGAATACTCTCGTGAGGAATCTGACTCCTGCATCGTTGACATTGCATGCGCTTCCACACGTGCATCGAGCTTTTTCGACAATGATGCTAGAGATGAATGCATATGTGTACTACTTCATGGCAAAATACTCAAAGATGACTCCTCTCAATTACAAGAATGCACGCCTCATGGTTCTTCCTCTAAGGATAATGATGAAAAGAAATCCAAATATGCCTTAAAAATTCCACTAAGCAATATGACTCTATGGAAAAACAAAATAACACTCTTAGGAAGCAACAAAGTTTGTTGGTCAAGGAGATGGTGAAAAAATCAAATACTAACTAACGAGCATTCTCCTCTTTTGTCAAAATTTGAAGAACTACTCAATCGACATTGAAAGGACGTGGATGTCGCCTACACGGGGGGTGAATAGGCGCTTTAAAATAATTATGGTTTAGGCTTGAACAAATGCGAAATAAAACTAATGTTTAATTTGTCAAGCACAAAACCTACAACAACTAGGCTCACCTATGTGCACCAACAACTTATGCTAAGCAAGATAAACAACTAAGTGATAGCAAGATATATGACACTAAACAATATGGCTATCACAAAGTAAAGTGGATAAGTAAAGGGTTCGGGTAAGAGATAACCGAGGCACGCGGAGACGATGATGTATCCCGAAGTTCACACCCTTGCGGATGCTAATCTCCGTTGGAGCGGTGTGGAGGCACAATGCTCCCCAAGATGCCACTAAGGCCACCGTAATCTCCTCACGCTCTCGCACAATGCAAGATGTCGTGATTCCACTAAGGGACCCTTGAGGGCGGTCACCGAACCCGTACAAATGGCAAACCTTGGGGGCGGTCACCGATACCCGTACAAATTGCTCGGGCTAATCTCCACAACCTAACTGGAGACCCCGACGCTTGCCCGGAGCTTTACACCACAATGAGTGAGCTCCGAGACACCACCAAGCTTCTAGGACGCCAAAGCATCCACGAAGAACAATATCTAGGGTACTAAGTACCAAAGGTAATAAGCTTCTCAAACTTCACTTCCATGTATCACCGTGGAGAACTCAAACGATGCAACTAATGCAATGGCAAGGGCACACGGAGTGCCCAAGTCCTTCTCTCCCAAATCCCACCAAAGCAACTAATGCTAGGGAGGAAAATGAGAGGAAGAACGAACAAGAACACGAAGAACTCCAAGATCTAAACCCAAGGGGTTCCCCTCACTTAAAGGAGAAAGTGATTGGTGGAAATGTGGATCTAGATCTCCTCTCTCTTTTCGCTCGAGAACTAGCAAGAATCATTGGAGGGATTGAGAGTTAGCAAGCTCGAAGAAGGTCAACAATGGGGGAAGAACACGAGCTAAAGAGATAAGGTTCAATGGGGAAGAAGACCCCCTTTTATAGGTGGGGTAAAATCCAACCGTTAAGCCTCACACCCCGCACAGAGCGGTACCACCGCTCATGGGAGCGGTACTACCCCTCGGTAGGTTCACCAACCATGTTGAGGATGCTAAAAATAGTCCGACGGAGCGGTACTACCGCTCCTGGAGCGGTAGTAAAAAATTACTACCGTTCCGTGGGTGGTACTACCTCTCCGGGGACGGTACTACCGCTACAAGAGCGGTACTACCGGTGGATACTGAAACTGTTGTAACTTTCGCATACGGACTCCGAATTCAATGAAACCAAGTTTGATGGCAAGCTAACGCCATGGGCTAACATAATCTTGATAGAAATATCAATAAGAAGTAAGTGAGAAAAGTCCCATAAGAAAATGGTGAGAACCATTCTTCGAATAAGACCGGTAAAAACTCCCAACATCGAAAACATCATAGAAGATGCATATAGACTCCGTTTTCGATGAACTCGAGCGTGTCATGAAGATGACCATAAGCTCTTAAACTCACAAAGATAAATACCAAACAAGAACCAAGAAGTATGATGCAAGGATGCAAATGGTTTGAGGTCTCAACGAACGATACGATCAATTACTCACTTGAGAGCCCCCCTTGACAGTACGACAATCTATCCTAAAATAGAAAACCTATCAAGGGCAAACCTATACCTTGCACCTCGTCCTCTTGAGATAGATGACGATGATCTTGGCTTCCTCAAGATGGACCACCTTTCTTAATTGCGTTGGCTTGATGAAGACTAGTTGATTGCTCCCTCATACACACTATGGGTGAGCCGCTCTTTAGCATATCTTTACAAGTCCATTGCCACCATCCTCCACCACTTGACGTCATCCTCCATGGGTTGTATCAGATCTTCCTCTTGACGCATGCCCATGGAAACACACCTAACCCCACATAGAACTCTCACGAAGACCATGGGTTAGTACACAAATACGTAATGGACAATGCTTACCATACCATGGGATCACTTGATCCCTCTCGGTACATCTTGTACGCTTTATGTGTTGAACATCTTGATTTACTCTTTGTCCGAAGATCTTGATCAACCTTGTGTCTCTATGACCATTCTTTGGATAATACCTTGAATACCATCTTAGTCATCATATAAACTTTTTGAACCCAAGAGATGGACTTCAAGAAGTGTCTATGGACAAATCCTATAAATATAACTTAAGGCAACCATTAGTCCATAGGAATTGTCATCAATTACCAAAACCACATATGGAGATATATGCTCTAACAATCTCCCCCATTTTGGTAATTGATGACAACCACTTCAAGAGAGTTTATATAAGGAAATAAGCATAACCAGGCGCACACGTGCAAAGCAATAATGCATGCGTGCAAGATGTAAATGCTTACGCAATAAAAGCAAAACCCTCTAAACATATCCAAAGTAAACTCTCTAAACTTCTCCCCCATTGACATCGATTGCCAAAATGGACGAAAAGTTTAGAATGCCAATATATTTGGTGATCCTCCAAAAAGTGTGTATTTCTCAGCAAATGAGTGCAAAGAAATACACAAATACAATGATAAGTAGTTGGAGGAACACAAACTATATTGAGGACCCAAAGATTGCAAATAAAAGGATCGTATGCCACAAAGACATACAAAAATAGAGGCAAGCAATCAAAAGATACCAGATGGAACAAACAACCATATGTTCCTTCGAACCACATGAATAAAAGATATTATGATAAAGGCAACATAGTGTTTTATCAAAACTAGAGAAGCTCCCCATGATTTGTGCACTAATAAGAGATTTTTGTATTTGATACAAGTGCACAAAATAGGATCGTTGCTCCCCCAAAATTAATAAAAACACACAACGAGTGCAAGAAGATAAATGAGACAATAAGCATATCACTTGCACAAAACAAATGGTTGAGCAACATGTAAAAGAAGCAACTTAAGAATAGGCTCAACCAAAATAATGTGTGTGAGTCATGGCAAAGCACTTGAGAAGACTAAGATAAGGATGAGCATTACTCATCAACATAGTCTTGATGAAATGAGACACAAAGTGCAAGACATATCATTCCCACACACACATACTAGAAAATGGGTTCACAAGCTTACTAATAAACAAAATAAGAACCAACGCGTGTGACAACCCATGGTGAAGATAGGAAATAAGAACCTTGTCAAGAGGAGGGATAGCAATCAAAATGGAAAAACCCTCATCAAGACAAGCATGAGGAAAAATAATCTTCACGGCCAAAGAGTGCATCAAGATGTAGGAGAATAAGATACGCACTCAAGACAAATCCTTTTACGAAGCCACCAAAAACTGAAAAAGGAAATGCAACGGTGGACGTGAAAGAAAAGAGGATATCAATTAGAGATGTAACTTCTCTCACGTGTAAAAGATTCTAAGTAGAAGACAATCATGATGATATATATCCACAAAGAAGGATGTACACACGAAATGGTTACAAGAAGGAACAAACAAGATATCCAAAAGGAAGTCATAAATATATCAATAAGATCTTTGCTTGGAAGCATAGCACATGGCCTAATATTTTCTTATTGTACAATATGAACTTCCAACATACGAACATCAAAGACATCCCAACTAGCAATAAGACATCATCGTTCAGATGCTTTGAGAAATGAAACAAGTACTACAAGAACGAATCAAGAGATTCATGCCATGATGCAACCTGGAAAAGAAAATACATATTTGGGCCTTTGCAAGAAATGAATGCATGAAGTAGATACTTGTTACCGAGACAACATTGGATTGATGTTGTAGATAGTTGTTCGTTGATCATCCTAACTTGGCTCCAATAACCACATGGGCTCAACACCTTCCTTATAGGTGAGCCGAGCATCCAACGCATCTCCCATTGTTCCTGGAACAACAAAACAAACAAAATGGTGCCCAAGCTCATTGGGACCAAAGAGTTAGAAAACCAACAATACATAGGACAAACTCCACATACATATGTGCACATATATATGAATTTGAATTTCATGCACACTTTAGCCAATTTATGACAAGGTGGAGTTTCCCTTATATATTGGGTCAGGGAAAGAAAGCAAGAAGAAGAAGCTATATATAGTAAATATGCATGCTCAAGGCTTTCAAGAATCAACTCAACACAAAGTTGATAATACGCCAAAAGACAAGGTATCAAGTGATAATAAGATACCAAAAGAAAAACTATCACTTGAAGGATATCAATTAAAAGATACCTCAAGGAATGAGATATCCATTTACACATGCCAAATAAAAGGAAACAAGATACCAATTAAAGAAAAACAAACACGAGGTATCTAGTTTCCAAAAGAGAGCCAGGTTCCAACAAACCAGACCCTCGACAAATTTTCATGATGGCACAAAGCATCATAAAGGGCAAGACTTGCCTCCCATCAACACACACTTGATGGGGATCAAAAGATTTTATGATGGGCGAATAAAGAGAGTGTTCTAAAGAAAATAGGATAGCTCCACCAAGGGATGTGCATTATATAGAATTTGCATTTAAATACAAAATGCACAAGATGGGATCATCACTTTCTCTATATCTATAAAAACACTAGACATGTTAAAATAGATCCACAAGAGGCAAGGAATACAAACGAAACACAAAATCCAATGTAAAGACGATTAGCAATTCCTACGACATGATGGGAATACCAATTGTCGAGAACAAGAAGTATTTTGAAAATGATACTCATTGGTAGATTGCAAATATATCCAAGATCATCTTTACCCATAAAACGCAAGCAAATGACACTTGTAGAGCAAACATGCCACCTAGGAACAAGATAATTTATAATATCGACACTAAGTGACAATACCTCAAATATACACATTCTTTAGGCTTGTAATATGCACATAGCATATTACTCCCCCATAATGTGATAACCCAACAATATTAACAAGTGACAAGTTAAAACCAACAAGAGATAATTAATGGACCATATAGAATTTGAATTTCTCATGAGTAAGCCATACCACATAGAAACTAGATAATCTTGAAATATCAATCCTAAGTGGTATTCCCCATGTATACACATTTATAGGATTGTGAGGTATGCAAAGCACATCACTCCCCCACAATGGGATAATCCATTAATCTCTTACAAGAGCCAACAAAGATACAAACAAGATGCAAAAAGGCTCAATACAAGACTCACATGTACATGAAATGCAAACCAACATACACATACTCGATTACTCAACATAAGCAAGTTGGAAGCACAACATGTACAAACACATGCAAGGTACAAAACCACAACATGCAAAGGGGCAAGCAACTAACAATGTAAAGAATTTAAGTACAAGTTACCGTAAGGAGGCACATTGGATATAAGATAGAAACTCGATAATACAAATGACTTGGCTTGAGAAAATATGAATGATGAAGACCCATTAATTCTTCTTTATGTATCCAAGTCTCTAATGTCCTCCACAAACACCTATTGATCAAGTTTGAGCTTGTTGGTCCCCAACCACGTTGGGTCCTAAGAGGTTAGTCACAATAGGCTTGGCAACCCAAATGGTACTTTTCTTGACACCGCTTTGAGTACCAACAAACTTGGCAAACACATTGCCAACCTTATCCTTCCCAAGTGAATAGATATCATCAATAATGATTGGGTTGGATAAATTACCTCTCGTGCAAGAAGAAGCGAAGTGACCCTTCTCACGACATAAGTAGCAACATCTACCCTTTAATTTCCTCCCTGTTGATTTCTCAACATGAGGAGTGTTTGCTTGGGTCTTCTTGGGAAGGGGCCTTTCTTAAACTTGTAGTTGAGTATGTGAGTGCACTTGTGGCCTCTTCCCTTGTTGCTTGTGACTTTGGGGCTTCTTCTTTAGTGGGCAAGATCTAACATGATGCCCTTCAATTTTGCACTTGAAGCAAATAATCTTGGCCGGATTCTTGACTTGTTCTTGGCCCTTCTTCTTGAAGCTTTTGGACTTATTCTTCTTGTTGGAGTTGAATCCAAGTCCATATTTGTCATTTGCGGATTTTTACCCACACAAGACATTGTTGAGTGTGGACATTCCTTCATGACTCTTTTCCAAGTCTTTCTTCAAGAAAGTGACTTGGGCCTTGAGCTCTTTGATTTCCTCTACATGGTTAGTATCAACACAAGTACTAGGGGAAGTATAAGCTTCATTGTTAGAGCAACAAGGCATGGAAAGTAATTCATCACAAGATGTAGCAACATTGTGAGTAGATGAATTACGAGGACTAGCACATGGCAATATAGCTTTTTGACTAGAAGTAGTGCTAATGTCCACATGAGGCTCACTCGATGTTACCTTGATAGTAATAGCCTCATGAGCTAATTTTAGCACATTATGGGATACTAGAAGATCATCACGAGAGCTTGTGAGCATTACATGACTTTCTTCCAATTTCCCATAATTGCTAGATAGCAACTCGAGTTGAGCCCTTAGCTCAACATTCTCCTTTAAAATGGATGCTTCACAAGAAGTAGAATTAGTAGCACAAGCATCATTATTAACAATAAGAGGAGAAGGCAACTTGGCAAGCTCTTTAGCATATGAAGCTTCAAGTTGAGCATGAGACTCGGTGAGTTCGATGAGCGAACTCTTAATAGCCTTTGAGCCATTTTCGAGGTGCTCATAGTCCTCAACGAGTTTAGCATGTGCAACTTCAAGCTTATCGTTTTTAGTTCTAAAATCATTAGCCACCTCGAGAGCTCTATCATGGGATTCCCTTAATCTAGATAATTCTATAGCAAAGGTTTCCTCAAGAGATTCCTTGGTGGTCTGTTCATTTTCAAGAGCTTGAGATAGCTCCGCGATCTCATTAGCGTATTCACGCTCATGACCTTCCATTGTCTCAATGGTGGCCTCATGCTCCTCGAGATGAGCTTCCAACTCCTCAATGTATTTCTTGCCCTCAGTGGCAATAGACATGATTTCCAAGAAGTTGGAACAAGCAAGTTTATTCTTATAAAGATATTTAAAAATCATTTCACCCTTAATTTTTAAGGATGCAATATTATCACTCTCTTCATCATTATTCTCATCCCCATTATCATCAACATCATCATCATGAGATGTATTGGGATTCAAAGTAGGAGATACCTTTGAAGCCTTAGCCATAAGGCAAAAGTGAGTCACAATAGATGATGATGTAGGATCCCTTGAAGCATCATTCAAGGCCACATCTTGTTCCATGGAGTGATGAATTTCCTCTATATTGTTAGCACAACAACTCGAGGAAATATATACATTTTTTATCATGGCAACAAGATATAGGAAGCATATCATCATGAGATTTAGTCAAGCAGTTTTTACATGATATGCAAGGACTATCAACACAAGCATGTAAAACATTTAGAGTGCTCGAAGTGTTAATGCCCAAAGATGAAGCATTGCAATAATATAGTGATGAAGGATCATCAATAATAAACCCACTATCATCGTTGCAATGATCACCACTACTCACCATATCATTACCTTGTGGCAATCCACATGTAGGTGAAGTAGATGAAGTTGAGAAGACCACACGACCGGAGGTGGAGGGAGAACAATCATTCCCACAAATCTTGGATATATCATATTTATCTTGAAGCTTTGTCCACAACTCATGAGCATCCCGGAATGGCATGAGTTGAAATATAACTACATTGCTCAAAGCATCAAAAAAACACATTAGAAGCTTGAGCATTGAGATAAGAGTTTTCTCATCCTCTAAAGATATATTTTGAGAATCCTTTGGAGGAGAAAAACCCATATCTACAATTCGCTCTAAATTTGGGTCCAAGACCCGAAAGTGATTAAGCATGCGAATTACCAAACATCAAAATTTCTGCCATCAAAACTAAGAGTGTTAGTGAATCCTAAACCCCTAGTCGACATCCTTACTCTCTAGGTGGTTAAACCTAATAAAGAGAGACCTAGCTCTGATACCTATTGAAAGGACGTGGACGTCGCCTAGAGGGGGGTGAATAGGCGCTTTAAAATAATTACGGTTTAGGCTTGAACAAATGCGGAATAAAACTAACGTTTAATTCGTCAAGCACAAAACCTACAACAACTAGGCTCACCTATGTGCACCAACAACTTATGCTAGGCAAGATAAAAAACTAAGTGATAGCAAGATATATGACAATAAACAATATGTCTATCACAAAGTAAAGTGGATAAGTAAAGGGTTCGGGTAAGAGATAACCGAGGCACGTGGAGACGATGATGTATCCCGAAGTTCACACCCTTGCGGATTCTAATCTCCGTTGGAGCGGTGTGGAGGCACAATGCTCCCCAAGATGCCACGAAGGCCACCGTAATCTCCTCACGCTCTCGCACAATGCAAGATGCCGTGATTCCACTAAGGGACCCTTGAGGGCGGTCACCCAACCAGTACTAATGGCAAACCTTGGGGCGATCACCGATACCCGTACAAATTGCTCGGGGCAATCTCCACAACCTAATTGGAGACCCCGACGCTTGCCCGGAGCTTTACACCACAATGGTTGAGCTCCGAGACACCACCAAGCTTCTAGGACGCCAAAGCATCCACGAAGAACAATATCTAGGGTACTAAGTACCAAAGGTAATAAGCTTCTCAAACTTCACTTCCACGTATCACCGTGGATAACTCAAACGGTGCAACTAATGCAATTGCAAGGGCACACGGAGTGCCCAAGTCCTTCTCTCCCAAATCTCACCAAAGCACTAATGCTAGGGAGGAAAATGAGAGGAAGAACGAACAAGAACACGAAGAACTCCAAGATCTAGACCCAAGGTGTTCCCCTCACTTAGAGGAGAAAGTGATTGGTGGAAATGTGGATCTAGATCTCCTCTCTCTTTTCCCTCAAGAACTAGCAAGAATCATTGGAGGGATTGAGAGTTAGCAAGCTCGAAGAAGGTCAACAATGGGGGAAGAACACGAGCTAAAGAGATAAGGTTCAATGGGGGAAGAAGACCCCCTTTTATAGGTGGGGAAAATCCAACCGTTAAGCCTCACAGCCCGCGCAGAGCGGTACTACCGCTCGGTAGGTTCAGCAACCATGCCGAGGATGCTAAAAAACAGTCCGACGGAGCGATAGTAAAAAATTACTACCGCTCCGGGGGCGGTACTACCTCTCCGGGGGCGGTACTAACGCTGCAGGAGCGGTACTACCGCTGGCACGAGGAGCGGTACTACCGCTGGATACTGAAACTTCTCTAACTTGCGCATACGGACTCCGAATTCAACGAAACCAAGTTTGTTGGAAAGCTAACGACATGAGATAACACAATCTTGATATAAATATCAATAAGAAGTAAGTTAGAAAAGACCCATAAGAAAATGGTGAGAACCCTTCTTCGAATAAGACCGGTAAAAACTCCCAACATCGAAAACATCATAGAAGATGCATATGGACTCCGTTTTCGATGAACTCGAGCGTGTCATGAAGATGACCATAAGATCTTAAACTCACAAAGATAAATACCAAACAAGAACCAAGAAGTATGATGCAAGGATGCAAATGGTTTGAGCTCTCAACGAACGATACGATCAAGCTACTCACTTGAGAGCCCCCCTTGACAGTACGACAATCTATCCTAAAATAGAAAACCTATCAAGGGAAAACCTATACCTTGCACCTCGTCCTCTTGAGATAGATGACGGTGATCTTGGCTTCCTCAAGATGGACCACCTTTCTTGATTGTGTTGGCTTGATGAAGACTAGCTGATTGCTCCCTCATACACACTATGGATGAACCGCTCTTTAGCATATCTTCACAAGTCCATTGCCACCATCCTCCACCACTTGACGTCATCCTCCATGGGTTGTATGAGATCTTCCTCTTGACGCAAGCCCATGGAAACACACCTAACCCCACATAGAACTCTCACGAAGACCATGGGTTAGTACACAAATAAGTAATGGACAATGCTTACCATACCATGGGATCACTTGATCCCTCTCGGTACATCTTGTACGCTTTATGTGTTGAACATCTTGATTTACTCTTTGTCCGACGATCTTGATCAACCTTGTGTCTCTATGACCATTCTTTGGATAATACCTTGAATACCATCTTAGTCATCATATAAACTCCTTGAACCCAACAAATGGACTTCAAGAAGTGTCTATGGACAAATCCTATAAATATAACTTAAGGCAACCATTAGTCCATAGGAATTGTCATCAATTACCAAAACCATATATGGAGATATATGCTCTAACAGACATGATTCTCTCTCAGCTGATCTCCACATACTTACCTATGATTGTCTCAAAAGGAAACTAAAACTCGAACCTGTAGTGGCTCATGACGATAATATCTTCTTGCAACATAGTTTAAAATATTTAGAACAAGGAAATGTTGATTCTGCTGCTGGAACATCAGACACACGTGAGAATATTGCTTGTACCAATAATGTGGTTACTAACCCCTCACACGAGGAAACCACTGCTCTTACTAATGAAAATGCTACATTGAAGAACTTACTTAAAACAGACATGTTCAAAAGTCTCAAAGAGCATCAAACCCTTTGCGATGTTCTTAAGAAGTCAATTCTTTATAAGAACCCTAGAAGTGAAAGGGTAGGTTTTTAGAGAAACTTAAATGCACATGGTACCTACTCAACTCTGGGCAATATTTCAAGATCCAATGTGTTCTTGCAAAGGAAACCCCTATCAATCTTTCTTTTCTCATTACTTTTTGTACTAATGATTGCCATTTGACTCGAACTATAAATTGTTCAAGAAAAAATGGAGAGGTATTTGCTCGCTATGTTGGTACCAATTGCAGAAACAAGCCTCCAAAGAAGGATTATGGGTTTTGAAAAACCTCATTGATGAACTACCCGTGAATGCTTCTCTAACCATGCAGGGTGATGACTCTCGTGCAAGGAAAACTCATCGTAGTATCATACTGCATATGCCTCGAAGGATTTTGAAAGTGTTACGCATTCTAGAAAGTATCATGATTATTATGCTCTTTTGATATAGACACAAAACATATTTAGAACTTTCCTTAATCTTTTAAACTATAAGCGGTTTTCATAGCACTATCTCCAGCCAATACCTCATGTTCCCAAATGTTCTTCACCACTTCTTTGAACTCACTATGCTAATCCAATATATGTGCCACTTTGAATGGTGCATGACACATGATCAAAAATAGATCTCGAAAGGACATACGCATAAGTGTTGCAAAAACTTAGAGTCCAAGATTCCGAGCAAAAGCAACAACCTATCTTTTCTAAATGAGGGGCCTCTTGCATGTTGCTCGAAGTAAAATTTGTACCTCCGAGAAGAATTTCAACTACCACAAGAGCATTAATAGCCTCATTGAATTGAAGCATATCTTGAAAGCCACCTTCAACTTTGAACCATGTAGGAACCAATTTCAACTATATATATGGAACTATGTACTCCCTCCGTTCCTAAATATAAGTCTTTTTAGAGGTTCCTAAATTAAGTAGCTGGTCTCGCACAAGGATAAGAACGAGAACACTTTTTCTAAATAATTTTCGGTGCAAAACAGAGCCGCGTCCACGCACACGCTCGTTGGAGAAAAAAAAAAGGGGTCGCACAAGGATTCAAGATCCACAATTCCAGGCCTGTAGCACTGTTTGCCGCCACCACAGCACGGCACCGCAGAACCCACCATGGCAGGCATTGGCATGGAGCAAGATCGCCATTCATTATTAGTAATAATCCCCTGCACAGGGCGCGGAATGGGAATGGGGTTAGCCGAGCAGCGACAGGAGGTACGGCGTAGGGGATTTCTCGAGTCCGGCGCATCAGAAGTCACACGAGAGAGAGAGAGAGACTGAGAGAGGCCAAGGGAAAAGACAGCGGCCCCGGCGCCCCGTGTGGGCCGGCTCCTGTTTTTAGAGAAAGAGTAGTGTAGGAGTACAGTGTGATTGCGGGCATGGAACGGGTGGATGGCCGCACACTTGCGCCTGCCTCCCTCATCCATCCGCATCTCTCCTCTCTCTCTCTCTCTCTCTCCCCCCCTACCTAGCAATCAACCCTAGTCTTGGCGTGGCTGACTCCTCCTACCTGGCTGCATAGCTTATTAGCTTCTTCCTTCAGCCCCACTCTACCAGCTCCCCGCGCAGCGCAGCCCAGCGTAGCTCGTCGGCCGTTTGCTCCGATAGCTCAGCTCAGCTCAGTCGATCGGCTGCCTCGGTTCTTGATCACAATAGCCGCCTCCATGGTTCCACATCAGCGAGCCTAGCAAGTTGCTGTACTGCTACTGCCACTGGTACCAGTCTCCGGCCTCGGGATTCAGGGAGAGGGGCGTCCCCACCGCAGCTGGGCGTGGGTAGTGCAACTGCTGCAAATCTTCAAGTACCACCACCGCATGCAGCGGCTGCCGTCAGGCCAGGCCGCACATGATCGGATCGCCCGCCCGCGAGATCTGATCCGTGCGCGTGTGTGTGTGTCCAGCTGATCGGGAATTCGGCAGTAGCTAGCTGGTTGGTTGGTTGATCGGTCGAGGGGAGGGGAGAGAAGATCGAGATGATGCTCAAGGATTTTGCGGCAATTCAGCAGCAGCAGCAGCAGCAGCAGCTGGCCCTGGCCGCTGCCGCCGCGGACGAGAACATGTCGAACCTGACCTCCGCCTCCGGCGACCAGACCAGCGTCTCCTCCCACCCCCTCCCGCCTCCTTCCAAGAAGAAGCGCAGCCTCCCGGGGAATCCAGGTGAATTCTCCTTCTGGTCGACTTATCCAACTAGGAATATATGTTGTTCTTGCCTTCTTGGTTCTTTGGTTCTTGATCCAAAGGATTCACCGGTCGGTCGATCAATTCGTTTTGCGGCCGGTACAGACCCTGACGCGGAGGTGATCGCGCTGTCGCCGCGGGCGCTCATGGCGACGAACCGGTACGTGTGCGAAATCTGCGGCAAGGGGTTCCAGCGGGACCAGAACCTGCAGCTGCACCGGCGAGGCCACAACCTCCCATGGAAGCTCAAGCAGCGGAACCCCAACGAGGTGGTGCGCAAGAAGGTGTACGTGTGCCCGGAGCCGGGTTGCGTCCACCACGACCGCTCCCGCGCGCTCGGCGACCTCACCGGCATCAAGAAGCACTTCAGCCGCAAGCACGGCGAGAAGAAGTGGAAGTGCGACAAGTGCGCCAAGCGCTACGCCGTGCAGTCCGACTGGAAGGCCCACTCCAAGGTCTGCGGCACCCGCGAGTACCGATGCGACTGCGGCACGCTCTTCTCAAGGCACGTCTCCCACTGTCCCTCCTCCTCCTCCTCCTCCTCCTCCTCCATCTTCTTCTCCGTCTTGCCCGCGCATGCCAGATGGTAGGCCACTGCTATGCCTATGGCCATGCATGACATGCTGACAATGTGTGCGTGCATGCGAATGCGATGATTATTTGGCATTTGCAGGCGGGACAGCTTCATCACCCACAGGGCGTTCTGCGACGCGCTGGCGGAGGAGAGCGCCAGGGCGGTGGCGGTGGCCGTGGAGGAGCAGCAGCATCCGGGGATGCTCTACTCGCACGGCGGCGGAAGCGCGGGGTATCAGATGCCGTCCGTGATGGACCCGTCGAGCTCGCTCGGTGGCGGCCACGGGCTGATCCAAGAACTGTGCCTCAAGAGGGAGCGGGAGCAGCAGCAGCAGCAGCAACAACAGTTCGCGCAGCCGTGGCTATCGGAGCAGCAGCAGCTGGAGATGGCCGGCGAGGGCGCCCAGACCATGTTCGGGACGACCAGGATGGAACAGGAGTTCAATGCGAGCTCCACGCCGGAGAGCAGCACGCAGCCTGTGGGCATGAGCTTCGCGTCATTTCCGTCGTCGTCTGCGGCCGGGGCGACGGCCTCGTCGCACATGTCGGCCACCGCGCTGCTCCAGAAGGCGGCGCAGATGGGTGCAACGCTGAGCCGGCCGTCATGCCAAGGCCAGATGGCGGCGAGCACCTTCAGCAGCAGTAGCAGCAGTGCCGCCATCACCAACGTCACCAACAATACACCACCTGCCGCTACTAGTAGCAGCGCGGCGACAAGCACCGCCGTCGGCGTCGGATTTGGGCACGCGTTCGAGGCGCCGGCTCCCTACGGAGTGGACCAGAGGCCCAGCGCCAATCGTAATGCCGGCAATGCCGCCGCCGCCGGCGGAGGTAGAGGCAATGCCGGAGGCGCAAACGACGGCCTCACGAGGGACTTCCTTGGTCTGCGGGCCTTCTCCCACGGCGACATACTCAGCATGGCAGGCTTCGATCCCTGCATGCCCACGTCGGCCTCGGCGAGGGCGGCGTACGATCAGCAAGGGCCCCAGAGCAGCAACCCATGGCATGGCTAGTAATCGACCTCACAATCAGCTCGCCATTGATGAACCGAAGCATACCCAAGATTCCAAGTTGATGATTTGATGCTCCATGCAATTAATGGACTAAAACATCATCGAGCGTCCAGCATTGCTCGATCGTATATTACGTCAAGGTTAATCACAATCACACTGATCAGTAAGTTGGATTCAACCTTCAGGTCGATAAAGCAAAATCAACTTCTTTCATTTTGCTTGCTACTCATTTTATCTTCTTTTTGAGAGGAATGGGCTCTTCAGTTCACTCGCTCTATATAATGGAACTTGCAAATAAATTCTTGTTCATGCTATATATCATAATTAATCCATGTCTGTTGTAATAAAGATGATTTAGCCCTTCTTTCCATACAGCTGGTACTACTAGTGCTCATGTCATTTATCTAGATAATTCTGGAATGAACTTTTGGAATTTTTACGTCAATAACTTGTGTGGGTAGATAAGCTGTTTATCAGATGAATCAGCGTTTACGACAGTTCTATTTACTAGCGAATGATTCTGCAGAATGCTGATATCTTCTATTGTAGTATGACATCAGAATTAATAGATTTGACTTTTCAAGAGTAGTCCTATTTCAAACACCTTGTAGTACTGCATTTGGGAGGATTTATTACCCAAGTGCTCTAAAAATGAACTGGCATCTGTATATTATGTACGGAGTACGTATTACAGTTAAAGAAAACACTGCCGTTAAATAAATAAATTGTGTATTCCATGTAGGTGTACAGTATAAGGTGCACTGTTGAACAGTATATTCCTATTGTTCATTTGATCAGAGCATTTGACATTTTTTTAAATTGGAACGCAAAAGAAAAAGAGCATTTGACATTTTTGGTAGCATATCTTGTTTAATTGCTGATTATAAGCACTTCTTAATATATTAATAACATTTGAGCTCAAATATAATTTTTATAGATTGTAAGCACAACTGAAAAATATACGTTTGCTCGGCAATACCCATACCATACCAACATTTATTAAGCTCAAATATATTGCATATGTAACTAAATTAATTCATTCGCAAAAAAAGTAACTACCTTAATTAATAAACATACCTAGAGGCTAGACATCCAAAATAAATCCTTTAAGAAACCATTAGATTCCCCAAAACACTGGTCATACTACAGTCGTACCTGGAGAGAACATGGCAATAGTTTTGGTTCCTATTGATAATATGGGGTAACATGTACGTATGGGTTCAAGCACATGAGATAAAAAGTATCGATTGTGGTTCCATACAAATCCTTCTCAATAGAACATATGAATGAATGGGCATATGTTTTGATTAAGTGGTAGTGCTAGCTTAGGTTACACAGCCTTTCCCAGTAAAGAATGTAAAGATATCCCCTAGGATGTACTGGTAGTATCCTTGCCATCTGATAGCCCAAGTTGAATTTTTGGTGAAGAGATCTCCAGGAGCAGCAAAATGGATGCTACTACAACCGCACACAAAGCAGTAAATCCTTGTAGTAGTAGTACCGCATGCAGGCTTTGTTTTTTGTTTCGTGTTGTTTTGTCTCCATTGATGGATGGATGTGAGATATGATCATCTCTAGTTCACCTGTCATCACTCGTAAACACATGGAAGAAAAGCAGCAGCTAGCAGTTAGCTCGAGAACTTCTTTCTGTCTCTTTTCTCTCTGCCGCTGTAGTAGTTTCTTTCCATAGTTACCATCATTGCAGTGGAGACGGCGATTGACCTATCTATCCTATGTAGAGTAGAATAGAATAGAGGAATAGAACTCCAACATGGATGCTGCTGCTGCTGCTGCTTTCCTTTTGGCCATGCCCTCGGTGATGATAAATGTTTGTATCTCCTCCTTGTCTTGTTCGAGGGAATCCCCATGATTTCATGGCAGCCGGCCCTTCATTAAAACCCAGCCGGAAAGGAACGAACCCTGAATTCCATTCAAAACGCAACATCATTGTGGCGACGCGGCCAGCCGACTAGTCAGGTCGTCGTGCGCAATAATGTGCATGCAAACATGCATGCAGCCGGCCAGCCATAAATTCCAGCTCCATTAATTCGGTCTCAGTTGTGTTCGTCCGTGACCGTGTCCACGCACACGCACACAGGCGAACTATTGATTGAAGCTACTCCTTCTTCACGGTTTAGAAGACACGCTTGAAAATCTTTAAAACCAAGATAGTCATCGATTGGTTGTGAGATGTAGCAGGTGTAAATGCTAATACGCCTAATCAACTGAGAAAATACTAGTACTAATGCCTGAGCAGTAAATTGGGAGGACGCATACATGACTAGTAAAAGTACTAATTAATAAGAATAATTGCTTTCGCGTCTTAAACCTTGTCTATTTTAAAAACTAACGCAAGTTTAGCTGTGTCTTCTAAACAGTAACGGAACAGTAACGGAGGAAGTAGTCGTTTTTGTTGGCTTGTTTGCCGTAGCGGCAGCTGGGCTAGCCATAGGCACTGTTCTTCGCATGTGACCATGGATGTGGAGTAGTACCAGTATCAGGAGCATGCTTGGTGGAGCAAAACGGGAGGGAAGAAAAATGAATGTGTATCATCATGTGGATGTGGGGTAGGGGTGCTGTGGGTTTGTAAGTTTTTGGAATCGTGCATGGGCAACAGCTGCGTCCCTTTCCACATCAAATATTCGGCGCATCGGAGTTTTGGGGGTGGCTCCAAGAGCTACCGGACAAAATTGCGGCGTCACGTGTCCCTTTCGCGGTGCGCGCGTCCACGAGAAAGAGAGAGGAGAGAGATGTTGGGGCTGCTCCGCTAATGCTATGCCTGCTCGCTGCTCTGCTACGTGCACGCACTGTTGCTCACTATCCCTCTCTCTCTCTCTCTCTCTGCGCGTGCGTGGCGTAAGAGCGCGTACGTATGCGCAACGCACGTACGCTGTTTCGAGCTTTGTTCGGAAGATCGAGATCATGTCGCAGATGCTGCTGGGATGTCATGTTGTCAACGGGGCCGGGCCGGGTACGGGTAGGGCGTGCCGGCTTAGCAAGGACATGCTCACGCGGTGGCGGTGCAGGCGTAGCATACGATCACGTACTCTTTTTTACGTGTGGCCGTTTCCCATTTGCTTTCACAGCCTAGCCTCCCCTGCTGGCTGAGAGATGGCTACTGGCTGGCTCGTGGGTGCACGGGGTTTTGCCGTTCTTGCATGCGATACAAGGCCAGGCCAGGCCAGAGCCGAACCCTGGGTGCGGCGCCGGCATCCGTCGTGGAGTGTCCACCCGCCCGCCTAGCCTACTCGGATCACCTCAGCCTCGCATGCTTTTTCTTGTTATGGGGTCGCGTGGTTGCCTCGATCGTTTGGTCTGCACTGGACGTGTGTAAACACTACAGAACAAGGACGAGAAAAAAGTGTCTTTGCGGCCATCACGAGGCCTCCTTGTCCCGCGGGGTCGGCCGGGCTCCCCACCAATCTACACATACGTACGCTACAGTACCACAGCACCACCCACACGGCACGAACTGCATCTGCATGCATGTCAATGGATGAAAGGGTGTGTTGATCGATGCATGGCGATGATGATGGCCCGGGGAGGCGACTGAGAGAGGTCAAGGGCGCGGAAAGCCCAAGCTTTTCTAGCCGTTGACACGGGTGAGCTAGCCTCTAGCGACATTTCTCTACTTACCTTGGATACTTCCAGCTCGGGAGGGAAACTATGAAAAGAAGAGCCTGCGTGCATGTCTCTCCGTTTGGCAGCCTATAAGTGCATGCTTGTGTGGTGTATTGTATTGTGTCATTGTGTAACTTGTGTTTGTGTGTACATTAAGGTTGACTGTTCGGTCCCTGCAACGAAAAGGCCGACCGCTACCTTTGTCTGGGTTTATTAGTCTCATTGCATTTTATATACTGTATCAAAGTTTGACCAACATGTCATGAAATTATATTATTGTATTCGTACTTAAATGTAATTTTGACCATAATTTAACTACTCTATCCTATCCGAATTAATTGATGCAACCTCTATATAGCCTTAGTTACGTTTGTATAGATGGTGTGTCAATTAATTTAGATAGGAGGGAGTTGTTAAATCATGGTCAAAGTTTAACCAAAAATACGAGAAAGACTAGTGATGTGGTACTTGGTGAGCATGATTTGAGCCGGGAATTTCTATTGTACATCGTCACATAAATTGGGACTTTTTTGGCAACACTTACTATATAAAACAAAACAAAATGGTACTGTAAATTATGCTAAGACGTTACAATACCAATGCGGTGATGTAAGAGTATCATTCGAGTTAACATGGTCGAATCTCAAACCCTACTTGATTTAGTTTCATCGTCGAGGATATATCTGATTAACTGACTTCATCACCACCACCGCTTATGGCTATTTAGCAGTTATTTCATTCTTCTAGTATGAATCAAAAGAAAGAGCTCCAGCGGCTAAAAGATTTCAGCTCCTTATACCTATACTGTGATTGAATCAGATAAACGCTTTTATGTGTGAGACTGAAATGCATTGGAGCTTGGTTGGTTGGTCAAAACAGGCTTGCTTGATAACTTTCTCTTTCGCTATCTTACTTGGACAATTTAGGGTTCTTTTCCTTCCTCATTCACCAATCTATCATGGCCATCTTCTTCCTTTTCTTTTAGGAGTAAAGATCAGAGGCTAGTGCGGGTAGCCCTATCAGAAACTAGAAAGAAGAGGCTGATGCACCTGCCCGGCGGTGGGTGGTTTCAGCTCGATCAACTGGGATAGGAGATTTTTCTCTATCTTGGTGTTCAAGAAGTGCGTTTAGAAAGTTGTGATTCATAGAAGGGCATAATTTAAACATACCACATTAACATAGTAAAGTATATTCCAAAGGAGGCTCTTTTGGTGCCCGAGCTCAGATGCTCCGGAGATCCTGTTTGTTTTCTATCAGCTCGTGATTTGAAGCATGGGCATATGGCGTATGTTTGTTATGCACAAAAATGTCGTATTTAGGGAAATATGGGACGACTCAGTGACATATTGTCTCCAATGTATCGATAATTTGTAAAGTATTCTTGCCAATGTTCTACAACTTTTATATAGTTTTGGCAACATTTTATATTAATTTTGAGACTAACTTACTTATTCAATGTCAAGTGTTAGATCCTGTTTTTTGTGTGTTTTTTGTTTCGTAGAAATTCCATATCAAACGGAGTCCAAACGCGATAAAATTTTCAAAGATTGTTTTTGGAATATATGTGAATTTTGGGAAGAAGAATCAACACCACACGATGCCCGAGGCTCTCACAAGGCAACATGGCACGACCAAGGGGTGGTCGCTCCGTGATGCCTTGTGGCCACCCCTTAAGTCGGTTGGGCCCTTCTTTTGCCGCAAGAAAGATATTTTCTGATAAGAATCCCCTTAAATTTTCAGCCCGATCGGAGTTACGGATCTCCGGATATTTAAGAAACGGTGAAGGGCCATAAAACAACACCGAAAACACGAGAGAAACGACGAGAGAGATCCAATCTCGGAGGGCTAAGGGGTCCTCGGGCCGCCGACCTCTTTCTACGGGTCAGACTCCTGGGCTACTTCGGGCAGCCGACGACATATACGAGGAAGATTCCACAAGACTTGGTGATCAAGACAATGACTCCTCTTCATCAATGTAGCCGACTAGGACTCTTGTTATCCAAGGCCTCCGGTATGTCATATAATCCGAAGCCAAGCTAGTTGATAGATATTCATTAGACATAACGTTTACATCATTAGGTTTAGACCACAACATATGATCTCGAGGTAGATCAACTATGTACTTGATGCTCCATCATTAATATAAACAAGAGCAGGATGTAGTGTTTTACCTCCATAAAGAGGGCCCGAACCTGGGTAAACATCATCTCCTTCGTCCCCTGTAACCCATCGACCCAAGGTCCATAGTTTGGGACCCCCTACCCAAGATCCATCGGTTTTGACACGACGGCGGCCAAGGACCAGAGTGAGAACCTCTTCCTAGATGGGGAGAGGCCATGAAGGAGGAAACCTAAGGGGGGATACTCTCTCCCCTTCTCTTACGGCGGCGCCGGAGTGCCACTGGGGGAACCATCGCCATGGTGATTGTCTTCATCAACATCAACGTCTTCATTAACTTCCTCGTCTCTTTTTAGCGGTCCACTCTCCCGCTCTCCGTTGTAGTCCCCTACTTGAACATGGTGTTTCATGCCACATATTATTAATCAATGATGTGTTGCCATCCTATGATGTTTGAGTAGATTTATTTTATCCTTTGGGTCGATTGGTGATCTTGATTGATTTGAGTGTATGTTTTATTTTGGTGTTGTCCTATGGTGCGCTTCATGCTCTGCACACGTGAGGGAATTATTACTGTAGGGTTTGCAATATGTTCATGATTCACTTATAGTGGGTGGCTAGAGTGACAAAAGCTTACATCCGAGTAAGGGAGCTGTTTGCGTATGGGAGTAAAGGGACTTGATGTTTAATGCTATGGTTGGGTTTACCTTAATGATTTTTAGTAGTTATGGATGCTTGCTAGAGATCCAATTATAAGTTCATATAATCCAAGTACGAAAAGTATGTTAGCTCATGCCTCTACCTCATATATTATTGCAAGACTAATTAACGATCTTGTTATTAATTGCCTAGGATGATTCCACACACCATACCATCATTATTCCACACTTGCTATTGTAATATATTCTAACTTTATTTAGGAAGCGACTATTTTCATATTTTAGTTCTCCAATATCATGGAAAGCTACCCTCTTTATACCCACAACGCGGATTTATTTCTCGTTACTAGATAGAAGCAAATGTTCGCTGTATGTAGAGTCGTATCGGTGGGAAATAGGACTTGAGAGAATATTGATCTTAGATTTAGCTCCTTGTGGGTTCGACTCTCCATACTTATGTTGGCGAACGTTGCATGGCAATTTTTTTTTTCCTACGCGCACGCAATACCTATCCATGGTGATGATCATCTACGAGAGGGGAGAGTCAATCTACATACCCTTGTAGATCGCTAAGCGGAAGCGTATATAACACGGTTGATGTAGTGGAACATCTTCGCGATTCAAATTGCAGCATGTCCTGCGATCTCATCACGACCCGTCCCGTGGTCCCATCATGATCCATCCCGATCTAGTGCCGAACGGACGGCACCTCCGTGTTCAGCACACATACAGCTCGATGACGATCATCGCCTTCTTGATCCAGCAAGAGGGGTGGAGAGGTAGATGAGTTCTCTAGCACGGCGGCGTGGTGGTGGTGGTGGTGAACAAATCCAGCAGGGCTTTGCCTAAGCACCACCGAACTAGACTAGAGGAGACACAGATCTAGAAGGAGAGAGAGGTAGTCGTGGCTGATTTCTGTGTCTCAAAACCCTCAAAACCTCTAGTATATATAGGAGGAGGGGAGAGGAGACAGCCTTGGCCCGTAGTCCAAGGAGAAGGGGTCGGCCGAACTCTACAAGGAAAAGTCCACCTTCCCACAAGGGAGGTGGACTACTTTGGGAGGACTCCTCCTTCCTTTCCTTTTAAAGTACTTTTGCCTTTTATCTCCACTCCTAGCCGCATGGGCTTTTGAGAGAGGCTTCGACCAGCTCACCAGGGGATGGCCCAACTCCTCTCACAGCCCATAAGTCTCTTGGGTCGTCACACCCCTCACGGTGGTCCCCCGGTACCCTCCCGACACTCCGTGTACACTACCGATGAGCCCGAAACTTTTCCGGTGACCAAAACAGGACTTCCTATATATCAATCTATACCTCTGGACCATTCCGGAGCTCCTCGCGACGTTCAGGATCTCATCCGAGATTCCAAACAACCTTCGGTCACCGACACATATAACTCAACTATACCGAAACATCACCGAACCTTAAGTGTGCAGACCCCGCGGGTTCGAGAACTATGCATACATGACCTGAGACACTCCCCGATCAATAACCAATAGCGGGACCTGGATACCCATATTGGCTGCTACATATTCTACGAAGATCTCTATCGGTTGAACCTCCATGTCAAGGATTCAGTTAATTCTCTATGTTATTCCCTTTGTCCTTCGTTATGTTACTTGCCCGAAAATCGATCATCGGTATCTCCATACCTAGTTCAATCTCATTACCAGCAAGTCTCTTTACTCGTTCCGTAATACTAGATCCCGCGACTAACTCCTTAGTCACATTTCTTGCAAGGCTTGTTGTGATGTTGTATTACTGTGGGGGGCCCGAGATACCTCTCCATCACACGGAGTGACAAATCCCAGTCTTGATCCATGTCAACCCAACAGACACCTTCGGAGATACCTGTAGAGCACCTTTATAGTCACCCAGTTACGTTGCGACGTTTGATACACACAAATTATTCCTTCGGTGTGTGTGAGTTGCATGATCTCATGGTCATAGGAACAGATACATTGACATGCAGAAAACAGTAGCAATAAACTAGCACGACCATATGCTACATTCATAGTTTGGATCTTGTCCATCAGATCATTCTCCTAATGATGTGATATCGTTATCAAGTGAAAACACTTGTCTATCGCTCGGAAACCTTGACCATCTTTGATCAACGAGCTAGTCAACTAGAAGCTCACTAGAGATAGTGTGTTGTTTAGGTATCCACACATGTATTTGAGTTTCCAATCAATACAATTCTAGCATGGATAATAAACGATTATCATGAACAAGGAAATATAATAATAACAAATTTATTATTGCCTCTAGGGCATATTTCCAACAGTCTGCCACTTGAACTAGAGTCAATAATCTAGTTCACATCACTATGTGATTGTAATGAATGTAACACCCATACAGTTCTGGGGTTCGATCATGTCTTGCTTGTGAGAGAGGTTTTTAGTCAACGGGTCTGGACCTTTCAGATCTATGTGTGCCTTACAAATCTCTATGTCATCATATAAATGCTGCTACCACGCGCCATTTGGAACTATTCCAAATGACTGCTCCACTATACGAATCTGGTTTACTTCTCTTAGTTATTTGGATTAGTGTCAAAGCTTGCATCAATGTAACCCTTTACGACGAACTCTTTAATCACCTCCATAATCGAGAAAAATTCCTTAGTCCACTTGTTACTAAGGATAACTTTCACCGATGATCAGTGATTCAATCCTGGATCACTCTTTGTACCCCTTGATAGACTCATGGCAAGGCACACATCAGGTGCGGTACACAACATGTCATACTTTAGAGTCTACGATGAAGGCAGAGGGGAAGACCTTCGTCCTTTCTCTTTCTTTTGCCGTGGTCGAGCTTTGAGTCTTACTCAAATTCACACCTTACAACACAGTCAAGAACTCCTTCTTTGTCGATCTATTTTGAACTCCAAAAACTTGTCAAGGCATGCATTTCGTCGAAAGTTCTATTAAGCGCTTTGATCTATCTCCATAGATCTTGATGCTCAACGTTCAAGTAGCTTAATCCAGGTTTTCCTTTGAAAAACTCCTTTCAAACAACCCTTTATACTTTCGAGAAATTCTACAATATTTTCGATCAACAATATTTCAACCACATATACTTATCTGATATTCAATAGTGCTCCCACTCACTTCCTTGGAAATACAAGTTTCTCATAAACCTTATATAAACCCAAAAGCTTTGATCATCTCATCAAAGCGTATATTCCAACTCCGAGATGCTTGCTCCAGTCCATAGAAGGATCGCTGGAGCTTGCATACTTGTTAGCATCCTTAGGATCGACAAAACCTTCTGGTTGTATCTCATACAACCTTTCCTCAAGGAAACTGTTGAGGAAAGAATGTTTTGACATCCTATCTACAAGATTTTATAAATAATGCAACAACTGCTAACATAATTCCAACAGACTTTTAGCATCATTACGAGTGAGAAAGTCTCATCATAGTCAACTCTTTGAACTTGTCGAAAACATCTTTGCGACAAGTCGAGCTTTCTTAATGGTGACTTTTCACCATCATCATCTGTCTTCCTTTCAAAGACCCATCTGTACTTAACAATCTTACGACCATCAAGTAGTTCTTCCAAAGTCCACACTTTGTTTTCATACATTGATCCTCTCTCGGATTTTATGGCCTCCAGCCATTTGTCGAAATCCAGGCCCACCATCGCTTCTCCATACCTCGTAGGTTCATTGTTGTCCAACAACATGACCTCCAAGACAGGGTTACCGTACCACTCTGGAGCAGTACGTGACCTTGTCGACCTACGAGGTTTTTAGTAAGTTGATATGAAGCTTGATGATCACTATCATCAGCTTCCAATTCAATTGGTGTAGGCACCAGAGGAACAACTTCCCGCGCCCTGCTACACACTGGTTGAAGTGACGGTTCAATAACCTCATCAAGTTTCCACCATCCACCCACTCAATTCTTTTGAGAGAAACTTTTCCTCGTGAAAGGACCCGTTTCTAGAAACAAACACTTTGCTTCTGGATCTGAGATAGGAGATACACCCAACTGTTTTGGGTATCCTATGAAGATGCATTTATCCGCTTTGGGTTCGAGCTTATCAGGCTGAAACTTTTTCACATAAGCATCGCAGCCCCAAAATTTTAAGAAACGACACCTTAGGTTTCTCCAAACCACAGTTCATACGGAGTTATCTCAACGGAATTACGTGGTGCCCTATTTAAAGTGAATGCGGTTGTCTCTAATTCCTAACCCAAAAACTATAGTGGTAATTCGATAAGAGACATCATAGTATGCATCATATCCAATAGGGTGCAGCTATGACGTCTGGAGACACCATCACACCATGGTGTTCCAGGTGGCATTCTTCGTTGTGAAACAATTTCCACACATTGTCTTAAATGTGTGCCAAACTCACAACTCAGATATTCATCTCTACGATCATATCGTAGATATTTTATCCTCTTGTCACGACGATCTTCAACTTTACTCTGAAATTATTTGAACCTTTCAATAATCCAGACTTGTGTTTCATCAAGTAAATATACCAGTATCTACTCAAATCATGTGTGAAGTAAGAACATAATGATATCCACTTCGTGCCTTAGCACTCATTAGACTGCATACATTAAAATGTATTACTTCCAATAAGTTAATATCTTGTTCCATCTAATTGAAAACGAGGCCTTGAGTCATCTTGCCCATGTGGCATGATTTGCAGGTCTCAAGTGATTCAAAATCAAGTGAGTCCAAACGATCCATCTGCATGGAGTTTCTTCATGCATACACAAATAGACATGGTGCGCATGTCTCAAACATTTCAAAAACGAGTGAGCCCAAAGATCCATTAGTATGGAGCTTCTTCATGTGTTTTATACCAATATGACTCAAGTGGCAGTGCCACAAGTAAGTGGTACTATCATCACTACTTTGTATCTTTTGGCATCAATATTATGAACATGTGTATCACTACAATCAAGATTCAATAAACCATTCATATTAGGTGCAAGACCATTGAAGGTATTATTCAAGTAAAAAGAATAACCATTACTCCCTTTAAATGAATAATCGTATTGCAATAAACACAATCCAATCATGTTCATGCTCAATTAAAGCACCAAACAACATTTAGGTTCAACACTAATCTCGAAAGTAGAGGGAGCGTGCGGTGGTGATCACATGAACCTTGGAAACACTTCCAACACACATCGTCACCTCGCCTTTAGCTAGTCTCTGTTTATTACGTAGCTCTTTCTTTCAAATTACTAAAACATAGCAACCGAACCGGTATCTAATATCCTCGTGCTACTAGGAGCACTAGTAAAGTACACATCAATATCATGTATGTGACGCCATCGATTTGATCATACGCTAATCATACACACAAATGCATACGACCAAGCTCAAGGACTCACGGGAAGATATCACAACACAACTCTAGACACAAAAAAGCATACAAGCTTCTTATTACAAGCCAGGGTCCTCGAGGGCTAGAATACAGAAGCTCGATAAACACACGATTCAGCGGAAGCGACAAATATCTGAGTACACACATTAAACATGGGGTGCCTTAGAGAAGGCTAGCACAAAAGATACAACGATCGAACGAGGCGAGGCCTCCTGCCTGGGAGCCTCTTAGCTACTCCTGGTCTTCAGCGGCCTCCACGTAGTAGGAGGCACCGTCCGGGTAGCAGCCATCGGTGGCGGGATACTCCATCTCCTGGGCTCCATCATCTGGTCACAGCAACGGATCAAGGGGACAAAGGGGAGCAAAGCAACGGTGAGTACTCATCCAAAGTACTCGCAAGACTGACATCAGGACTAAACTAAGTATGCATCAGTATCAAAGGAAGGGTTTTAAATGTGGACCGACTACAGCAATGCGAGAAAGATAGGGAAGGCCTAGTCCTATCGAAGACTAGCATCTTCAAGGGTCTTGCACGAATAGACGAGAGTAGAACAAGGTAAAACAATTAATAGTCATATTGTTGCAACAGTAGTAATATGTGGTCACGCCCAAGGATTCTTCCTTGACCCTTTGCGAGGAAGCAATCCCGGAGCAAACAATCCAGTTAAGTGACAATTGTAGTTGTATAAGATCAGGGCACAACTCCAAGTCGTCCGTTAACCGTGGACATGACTATTCGAATAGATAAGTTCTTCCCTGCAAGGGTGCACAACATATTCCCCATCACGCTCGATAACACTCTGGCCGGACACACTTTTCTAGGTCATGCCCGACCTCGGAATATCAACACGTCGCAGCCCCACCTAGACTCAACAGAGAGGCCAGCCCGCCGGTCTAAATCCTAAGCGCGCGCGGGAGGGGGGGTCATGGGACCATCACCCTTTGTACTTATGGACGATGCGTGGGCCGCCGAGGTCAGTCCTAGCACCCCTTATTACAAGTGCGATGCATATCCGGACCACTCGGGCGCGCGCCGCTCCATTGCTGACGTTTGAAGAGGTTCGACTGATACCACGACGTCGAGTACCCATAATTTCTTCCCACGTAGACGGTTAGTGCATAATAAGGCATTCCGACCAACCCATATCAAATACCCAAATCCATTAACATTCTAATTAACTAAACGACACAACCACACGGGAATCCAGCTGCCTAACATCTATTCATCAATGATTCGAGTAACACGATCAAGTAATTGTGTGGTTGTAACATCAGGGGGATCCGAGGTATCACCCTCGTTGATTTCCGAACGATGTAACCATCAAGGTGGACCCAGAGGAATCACCCTCGAGGGTCTCACACTTGAGGGGTTGCATGAGAGAGTCAACGTCGGGAGTGGTGAAGGAGGAATCACCCTTGATAACCACGACCGACTAGCTACACTATAGAGGTATCATCATGAGTACTTCGCGAGGTGTCACCCTCGGTACCCGATAGTAGCTTTGCAGCGCCGCACAACTAAGGGGGTGTAAGTGTTTTGTTGGGTCTTGGCTCGTCGATCAGGGATCGAGACTCGGCAATAAAGCGGGGCAACTTGACTAAGGGGTTAGAGGGGATGACTGCTCCACCTATACTAAGAAGTTTAAAAGTGCGGTACTGGAAAGTAGCAGTTCATCAAAATTAGGCCATGCATCAGATATAGGAGCTAACTACAACAGTAGCAAAATTCTAATGCAAGCATGAGGGAGAAAGAAATGGGCAATATAGGAATGATCAAGGGGGGTTTGCTTGCCTTGTTGCTTTGTGGCAAAAGGCAGGTCATCAGGAGGGTAGTCCTACCCGGCAGCAGCGTCATTCTCGGGGTATACCGATAAGAAGAGGGGGAAGAAAAAATAAATACAAAGCACAGATGCAACACTAAGCATGACATGGCAAAATGCAGGCTAGGCATGATCTAACATAGTGTTATCCGTCATAGACGGATCGGGAAAATATCGGATGATATTTCCCGCGTGTGTGGCTACTAGCGGTGAGACAAAAAACGATGGAAAAGTCCCACGTTTGCTATGTTTGGGACGTGTGACACACGAACGGATTGTGTATCCGGGTTCGTCTCGTTTTGCTGATTAACTTTCATGTTCAAAATATTTTCATCTGAGCTACGGATTATTTTATATTAATTTTCAAATATTTAATCAATACTCAAAAATTAAAATAGATTTAATTATATTAGATAATCAGATATGACATCAGCAGTCAACAGATGTGTTGACTCGTCAAATTGACGAGTGGATCCCATACGTCATAGACACAATTATTATTACGGTTAATTAATATTTAATCAAGTTAATTAGTGGGATGGGACCCACCTGTCATACCATTTAACTTATTTGACTTAATAGATTATATAATAATTTACTTAATTAATATATCTAATCTTTAAACATTATATTATCTAATTAATCAATCCACTAGTTAATTAATTAACTAATTGAACAATATATTTAACTAATTACTTATTTAGTTATTATTATTATTTTGTTTTAAACATATATATATATACATCTAACATATATTATTTTATTATTTTTCCTTTTTTTAATTTCTATCTTTATCGTTTTGAGAGGGTGGGTGTCGTGGGCCCCTTGTGTTAGTTTGAGGAAAGGGAAAAAATGCCCAAATGACAAACAAAATAATTCACACGGGGGTAATCCCTAGTGGATAGAAGGGGCCCAAGCTGGCCTGGGTCGAGGCTCTCGTGGCCGTTGGCCAAGGCCAGGGACGAGCGGGGCAAACGGGGGCGCACCGGCACGAGCGGGGTGGTGCCGGCGGCCGGCGGTTGCGAGGCGGCGTGGCGTGCTCGTGCGGGCCAAGAGGTGCGCGCGCGTGATACGTCCCAAATGTATCTATAATTTCTGCTTGTTCCATGATCTTTTCGGTGATATTGTTATATGTTTTCCTACACTTTTATATCATTTTACACATATTTGGACTAACCTACTAACTCAGTGCACCTAGTGCCAGTTTCTGTCTGCTGATGTCTATTTTGCACGGGCTTTTACCCAATTTTTGAAGCCCGGAAAATTCCAGGAAAAATATATAAAAAATCAGCGAAACAAAAGCTTCCGGATCATTGAAGATGGGCCACAGGGGGGCCAGGGGCGGCCCAGGCGACCTGCTGGCGTGGCCAGGCCCTAGGCCACGCCAAGAGGCCGCCTGGGTGGGCCCCACCTCCTACGGCTCCCTCCTTTGGCCTATATTTAGAGTCCCAAGAGGAAACCTTCCACAACTTCCAGAATCACGAATTTGTCCATCGTTCCACCGCCGCAGCGCTTCCGAGATCGGGAGCATCACGAGACCCCTTCCCGGCACCCTGCCGGAGGGAGGATTGACCTCTGGGAGCTTCTTCACCGCTATGGACGCTTCCTGGATGTGCCGTGAGTAGTCCTCCTTGGACCATGGGTCATGACCAGTAGGTATGTGATGTTTTCTCTCCAATCTTGTGCTTCAATGGTTGTCCCTGTGAGCTTCCCTACATGAACAAGGCATCTATGTAATTCTCTTGTTGTTGCTATGCTCGGTTTGTTGGGTTCCGATGGATTATGAGATTATGTTCAGATTGTTATGAGTTATATATTTGATTATCCTTTTATATTCTGTTCCTTAGTGATTCATGCATGGTCTCTGTTGCTATTTATTGCTTTGGCCGAGTAGTAGATTGTAACTCAAAGAGGGAGCGTTATGCATGACTGTGGGTTCATGCCCTCGATGTCTAGCTTGAGTGACAGAAACATGAGACTAGGGGATGTGTTGTTGCCACCAGGGAGAAACACAACGGTGCTTGTGACCACGTTTGCAAGGATTGTTTACCTTACACATAGTTCGTTAATGCAGTTGTCCGTTGCTTTGAGTTTACACTTTGGTTGGGGCTCGCAACTTAATACTAGAGAGATGTTCTGGATAGATATATCAAGGTGGATGATTAGTAAGTAGATGTTGATGAATAAACGGTCTACTTGTCTTGGCATACTGCCCATTACTATTGAACGTCTAACTATCAAGTAGCACAATTAGAATTGCGGTGCGTTCATAATTATGTCAATTGCCCAACTATGATTTGTTTACCCAAGCATAGTTGTTTATCGTCTTTTGGGAGAGAGACATCACTAGTGAACATCATGTGACTCCGGTCCATATCACCATCATTGTTTAGACCTCCATCATTTACCGCTTTCATTTACTTTTCCGTTGCAACCACTGTTACTTTCCCGCTTGTGTTTTGATCCTTTGCAAACTACAAGGACGGAGAGATTGAAAATCTCTCTGTACTTGTTGGGAGCAAAGTTATTTGTTGTGTGTGCAGGTCCACTCTTCTGCTAGCGCCAGGGTGGAAGAGACCTACTTGTTGATCCTAGGAGTCCTCCTGGTTCGATAAACCTTACAGTTCCCGTGTGAGGGAAAACTTGCTGCTGACTACATCTCAACCTTCCAATTGGGGTAACCAACGGGGAGCGAGAAGTATATACATCATCTCGTCATCAAGAAAAGTTTTCTGGCGCCGTTGCGGGGGAATCCAGTCTTCAAGATAGGGGAGTTGCACGCTATCCTTTACCTTTGCTTTTAAGTCTTGTTAGTTTGCTTTTTAGTTTTTGCTTTAGAGTATTATACCAAAAACCACAAAAAAAAATAGTTGCTTTGTTCTTGCTTGTTGCCGCTGCTATGGTTTCCACTGAGAACACCAAGTTGTGTGACTTCACTAGTCACAACAACAATGACTTTATCTGCACTCCTATTCTTGCTCCCGCCACTAGAGCCATGTCCTATGAGATTAAACCTGCTTTACTGAACCTAGTTATGAAAGATCAATTCTGTGGTGCTGGAGATGATGCTGATTTGCACTTGAACAATTTTGTTGATCTCTGTGATATGCAAAAATATAAAGAAGTAGATGGTGATATTGTTAAACTTAAGCTTTTTCCTTTCTCCTTGAGAGGAGGAGCTAAAGTATGACTTCAATCTTTGCCTAGGAATAGCATAGATTCTTGGGATAAGTGCAAATATGCTTTTATTGGGAAGTATTACCCGCCTACTAAGATTATCCAGTTGAGGAGTAACATTATGAATTTTAGGCAATTGGATAATGAACATGTTGCTCAAGCTTGGGAACGTATGAAATATCTTGTTAAGAATTTCCCTACACATGGTCTGACTACTTGGATGGTTATCCAAACTTTCTATGCAGGATTGAACTTTACCTCGCGGAATCTGTTAGAGTCGGCCGCGGGAGGAACCTTTATGTCAACTACACTTGGTGCTGCCACAAAGCTATTCGATGAGATGATGACAAATTATTCTCAATGGCACACCGAGAGAGCTCCCACAGGAAGGAAGGTATACTCTGTTGAGGAGATCTCCTCCCTTAATGATAAGGGTTACATGATCATGACTCTACTTACTAAGCAAGCTCCTATTGATCCTCATGATGTTCCTTTAAATTCTTTGTTTGCTCAGTAAAGAGAGCAAGTGGATGTTAATTTTATCTCTAGGAGCAACTTTAATAACAATGCTTATAGGAGTAATTTTGGTAGCAATCCTAGACCGTTCCCATCCAACAACTATGGGATCAACGACACCTATAGTAACACTCCTGATGATAGGAGAATGCCTAGTTATGAAAAACTTTTAGAGATAGAGAAAGCTACAAAGAATTATATGCACACCCAATATGAATAGAACAAAGCCTTCTCTAAACAATTAGAGGAGCATTCTTCTATCTTGCAAAACATTGGAAGACAACTTGAGAGCCTAAATAGTGAGATTTCCAATCTCCAAACTAGACTCGCCACCATGGAGACCCAAGTCTCCAATATGTCTCACACATAGGCCACTTTGATAAATCAAATGGCGGCCAAACCCGAGGTGGTTGTATCTCAAGAAGAGGAAGAGATAAGTAAGAGCCTTCCTACACACACTACCATTGCCACTATACAAGTTGTTGAGGATCTCAAAACTTTTAGCACCCATCGCACTCCTAGTCCCAATGGACCTATTAATGGTGATGCTAATACCTCAACTATAGGACAAGAAGGTCCTATGAATTTAGAGACTACCAAAATGAGCTTAGATGACATTACTACCGCTTTAATTAATGGTAGTAACCTTGATTTTGACAATTGTAGTCTCTCCGAAGTTATCACCTTTTTGCAAAGAATTGCTAAAGACCCCCACACTAGTACACTCCATATTGCCTTCACCGAGCATATTACCAATGCTCTTATCAAAGCTAGGGAGGAGAAGCTCAATCTAGAGACTTCTATTCCTAGGAAACTAGAAGGCGGTTGGGATCCTATGGTCAAAATTAAATTGAATAATATCTCTTGCTTTGCATTGTGTGATGTTAGAGCTAGTACATCTGTTATGCCCAAAAGAATGTATGATATGCTTGATTGGAAACCTTATGATCCATGTTCTTTTGGTGTTCATATTGTTGATTCTTCCATAAAGAAACCTTTAGGGAGAATTGATGATGTGCTTATTATTGTCGATGATAATTATGTGCCCGTTGATTTTCTTATTATGAACATTGAATGTGATCCTTCATGTCCAATTATTTTGGGACGTCCTTTTCTCCTCACCGTTGGTGCTATCATTGACATGAAAGAGGGAATTATTAAATTCCAATTTCCTCTTAAAAAGGGAATGAAACACTTCCCTAGAAATAAGATTAAGTTACCTTATGAGTCCATTACTCGGACAAGTTATTCTTTTGGAGTTTTTAACACTTGATCTTCTTGCATTATGCCTAGCTCAAAGGCATAAAAGAAAGCGCTTGTTGGGAGGCAACCCAATTTGGTTTTTTACTTTCCCTTTTAGTGGTCTTGATGCTTGTTACTACTGTAGCAACATCATTGTATCTTTATTTTTAAGCTTTGTGCCAAGTTATAGCCTCCATTGCAAGAAAGTTCAAAAATTGTGACATGTTGTCGAGAAACAGATTATGTCTGTGTGACGGAAAAACTCGCCAAAAATCACAAGATCATCTTTTTGATCTGAATATTTTTGACAGCATGCTATATATAATTGCCTTTCTGGCACCTGTTCTGAGTTTTTTGATTTGAGTGGCAGAAGTACCCCGAATAAATTATTTACTACATGATGTTATGTTTTTCACAGATTTTGTCATGTTTTGCGTTTCATTGGTTTACGAATCCTAAGTTTGCTTTTTATTTGCAAAAACCTTTTGTCAATCATGATAAGGAGTAGATTTTCATGAAAATCTTTATTTCCATCAGGTAATGAATTATTTTATTAAGGGTACTAACCACTCTAATCAGCTTATGATGAGTTTCGTATGAAGGGAGTTGATGACCCACAAGTATAGGGGATCAATCGTAGTCCTTTCGATAAGTAAGAGTGTCGAACACAACGAGGAGCAGAAGGCTCTGATAAACGGTTTTCAGCATGATAATAACTGCAAGCACTGAAAGTAGCGGTAACAAGTGATGGTGTAGTGAGGTGAAACGTAGCAGGTGAAAAGTAACAAGTAACAAGTAATAGCAACGGTGCAGCAAAGTGGCCCAATCCCTTTTGTAGCAAGGGACAAGCTTGAACAAAGTCTTACAAGAGGAAAAACTCTCCCGAGGACACACGGGAATTTCTGTCATGCTAGTTTCATCATGTTCATATGATTCGCGTTCGTTACTTTGATAGTTTGACATGTGGGTGGACCGACGCTTGGGTACTGCCCTTACTTGGGCAAGCATCCCACTTATGATTAACCCCTCTCGCAAGCATCCGCAACTATGAAAGAAGAATTAAGACAACGTCTAACCATAGCATTAAACTAGTGCATCCAAATCAGCCCCTTACGAAGCAACACATAGACTGGGGTTCAAGCTTCTGTCACTCTAGCAACCCATCATCTAGTTACTACTCCCCAATGCCTTCCTCTAGGCCCAAATAATGGTGAAGTGTTATGTAGTAGACGTTCACATAACACCACTAGAGGAAAGACAACATACAACATATCAAAATACCGAACGAATACCAAATTCACATGACTATTATTAGCATGACTTATCCCATGTCCTCAGAAACAAAAGTAACTACTCACAAAGCATAATCATAATCATGATCAGAGGTGTAATGATTAGCATCAAGGATCTGAACATAAACTCTTCCACCAAATAATCCAACTAGCATCAACTACAAAGAGTAATCAACACTACTAGCAACCTTACGGGTACCAATCGGCGTCGCGAGACGGCGATTGGTTACAAGAGATAGACTAGGGTTTGGATAGGAGATGGTGGTGATGAAGATGTTGATGGAGATGAATCCCTCCGATGAGAGGAGTTTTGGTGATGACGATTGCGACGATTTCCCCCTCTGGGAGAGAAGTTTCCCCGGCAGGATCGTCCTGCCGGAGCTCTAGATTGGTTCTGCTCAAGTTCCGCCTCGTGGCGGCGGCGCCTCCTCTAAAAAGCTCCACCTTGATTTTTTTCTGGACGAAACCCTTCATATAGTAAAAGAGGGGGGCCAGTGGGCCACCAGGGTGCGCACAAGCCCTGTAGCCGCGGCCAGGGGGGCAGGCCGCGCTACCAGGCTTGTGGGCCCCTGGCAGCTCCCCTCTGGCACTTCCTTCGCCCAATATTTTTTATATAATGCCAAAAAGTTCCACGTTGATTTTCAGGGCATTTGGGGTTGCGCGGAATAGAGGACTCAGACTTCCTCCTTTTCCAGTCCAGAATTCCAGGTGCTGGTATTCTCGCTCTTCAGATAAACCTTGCAAAATAAGAGAGAAAAGGCATAAGTATGGTACCACAAAGTAATATAACAGTCCATAAAGCGATAAATATCAACATGAAAGCATGATGCAAAATGGACGTATCAACTCCCCCAAGCTTAGACCTTGCTTGTCCTCAAGCGAAAACCAAGATCCATAAACATGTCCACATGTTTAGGGATGAAGGTGTCGATAAAACATAATACGGACATGAGGGCATCACGATCACACATATAACAGCAATACATCATAAATATTCTTATGGGAAAGTAACAATTCCTTCACAAAGCAAAGTATGAATCAAAAACCTTACCGAGAAGTAGCCAACAACAGTCCATAGTGATTGAAGCAATTGCAATTTATCATAACATCAGAAAGAGTCAAATAATAGCTTGTAAAGCAAATCCACATACTCAATCATCTCTTTTGTTTTCCACAATTGTTACAACTCACGTGGTACTCATGGTATCAAAGTTTCAGTTGGACACAGAGAAAGATAGGGGCTTATAATTTTGCCTCCCAACCATTTACCTCCACGGTAAGGTCAACAATAATAAAGCATAAGTACTCATCTCCAAGTTGATATATGAATATAGATCTTTGCCTAGCATATGACGTTCACCAAGATGAAGACGGAATAGGGAATTGGTGTTGATCACCATGACTTCCACAAGGAGAAAAGTAAAGGTACAAGATAGGCCCTTCGTAGAGGGAAGCAGAGGTTGTCATGCGCTTTTGAGGTTTGGATGCGTGTCCTCTTAGTGCGGAGGAATGTTACTTTATATTGCCTCGTGTGATAAAGAACTTTATCATGCAGTCTGTCGCTTTTATGTCTTCCCCATCACAGGTTCGTATAAAGCTTATTTTCCACACACTAATGGATCATACATATTAGAGAGCAATTTTTATTGCTTGCACCGATGACAACTAACTTGAGGAATCTTATTCAATCCATAGGTAGGTATGGTGGACACTCATGGCAAGACTGGTTTGAAGGTTTATGGATGCACAAGTAGCATCTCTACTTGGTGCGGGAATTTAGGCTAATATGAGGTGGAAGCAATCGCCACATGCTAAGGGATCTCTAATCATATAACATTGTTTGGAATCAAGCAAAGACAATTCATTATGTTGTCTTCCTTGTCCAACATCTACTTCTAAGCATGTAATAGGTTGGTGAGTGCTCACAATTGTAAAAAGTGTCTAAGATGATATATTTATATGTGAACCTCTCTTTCCTTATTACTTCTTATTAATTGCAACAATGACTGGGGTCTATGTTGGTCTATTCTCAACAAGTTTCAATCATCATACTTGTTATATGTGAAGCTATCACTTTCCATAAGATCATCTCATGATCTTTCATGCTATCGTTCTTTTCATACTTTTGATCACGGCACAAAACAAAGCCCTTGACTAAGATACTCTTTATTATATAGCTCGCAAGCTCGAATACATCGGGGGAGACACAAGGCAAAAGACTCAAACTAAACACTAAAGACTTATTCCACTAAGAGAAGAAATAAAAACTGAAAAGGAAAGAACTAAAACAAAGGTAAAAGCAAAAGATATAAAGGTGATACGATACCAGGGCAACTCCCCCAAGCTTGGCAAAGGCCTAGGGGATTGTCCATACCAATGCTCAGTTGTCTTCCTTTCGTGGTGGTGGTGGAGGAGTTGTAACATGAGTTTGATCCTCCGTCTTCCAAGGCATAGGTGCTCCATCATGGCAGGATGAACGAGTCGCCGGAATCCTCAAATCTGCAGCCAACCGTATTGATTTAAATCTATACTCATACTCACAGTTTTGGTTCTACAGGTCATAGATCTGCCCTGGAGTTGATCAACCCTATCATAGAGCCTGGAAAGGTGCTTCCCAATATCATTGGCATCCATCTTGTGCTTGTTGGTGAACTCCGTGATCATCATGTGGTTGGCGTTGAGTCCATGCTCCACCATCCCTTGGCACTTGAAGACTTGTTGCTCCATTGCTTCGAGCCTCGCCTCCATGCTTCCGGTCTTCTTAGGCCCCTCAATATCATGGATGTGCAACATCCCCTCACGCATCTCAATAGATTGAGGGTGTTGCAGCACTTCCGTGAAGTAGGGATTGATGACCTTCTCAAAAATCTTTTCCATAGGAGCTTTTGGGGAAGTCATGACGATCTAGATCTGCAACAGAAACAGGCTCGAAACGAAAAATAGAGGAAAACTGCGCGATACGGAGATCAAAACCCTCGGGCGTATATATAATGATTTTTTCTGGACCAGAAGGAGTGCTCCGCAAGAAAACGGAATCCGTGAGGCACATGAGGTGCCCACAAGCCGTGTAGCCGCGACCAGGGGGGAGGCCGCGGCTACCAAGCTTGTGGCCACCTCGTGCGCTCTCCGGACTGCTTTTTATTTTTCTAATTTCCCATAAATTCCAAAACGGAGCAAATTTCCTACTGGAAAAGTTTTGGAGTCCAATTACTTACCGAAACACATACCTCTTCGTTTTCACACTCTCAAACAGGCTGATAAACATCCCCTATGTACTCCTCTAGAGTTATGATATTGATGATATTGCTCTCAACATTTATGGGAGTACCAGAGATATAATGCTTGATTCTTTGCCCATTTACCACTCTCGGAAAATTACCTTCCGTGTTATTGATTTTGATGGCACCGGAATGATATACTTCCTCGACAACGTAGGGACCTTCCCATTTAGAGAGAAGCTTGCCTGCGAAGAATCTTAAGCGAGAATTGTATAGCAGGACATAATCACCTACATTGAACTCACGTTTTTGTATTCTTTTATCGTGCCATCTCTTAACCTTTTCCTTGAACAACTTGGCATTCTCATATGCCTCGGCCCTCCATTCGTCTAATGAGCTGATATCAAACAACCGCTTCTCACCAGCAAGTTTGAAATCGAAGTTGAGCTCTTTGATTGCCCAATAAGCTTTGTGTTCTAGATCAAGAGGTAAATGAGAGGCCTTACCGTAAACCATTTTATACGGCGACATGCCCATGGGATTCTTATAAGCAGTCTTATAAGCCCATAGTGCATCGTCAAGTTTGCTAGACCAATTCTTTCAAGATCTATTGACAGTCTTTTGTAAGATCAATTTGTTCTCCCTATTACTCAACTCCACTTGACCACTAGACTGAGGATGATAAGGAGATGCAACTCTATGGTTGACATCATACTTAGCGAGCATCTTGCGGAAAACACCATGAATGAAGTGTGAACCGCCATCAGTCATCAGATATCTAGGGACTCCAAATCTTGGGAAAATGACTTCTTTAAGCATCTTAATAGAGGTGTGGTGATTAGCATTTCTAGTGGGGATAGCTTCTACCCACTTAGTGACATAATCAACAGTGACTAAGATGTGAGTATACCCATTGGAACTCGGGAAGGGTCCCATATAATCAAAGCCCCATACATCAAATGGTTCTATGACAAGTGAATAGTTCATAGGCATTTCATGACGTTTACTGATGTTCGCTATTCTGTGGCATTCGTCACAAGACAAGACAAACTTACGGGCATCCTTGAAGAGAGTGGGCCAATAGAAACCTGATTGCAATACCTTATGAGCAGCTCTATCTCCAGCATGGTGTATTCCATAGGCTTCGGAATGACACTTCTGCAGGATCTGTCCCTGTTCATGTTCAGGCACAGAACGTCTAATAACACCATCTACTCCTTCCTTATAAAGCTGAGGATCATCCCAAAAGTAGTGTCTCAAATCAAAGAAGAATTTCTGCTTTTGCTGGTGGGTGAAACTGGGTGGTATGTATTTGGCTACGATATAGTTTGCGTAATCATTATACCACGGTGCACTATGTGAAGTGTGGATGACATTCAATTGCTCATCGGGAAAGCTGTCATCAATAGGTCGTGGGTCATCAAGGACATTCTCTAGCCTGAACAAGTTATCTGCTACAAGGTTATCAGCACCCTTTCGGTTAACAACGTGCAAATCAAATTCCTGTAGCAGGAGAACCCATTTGATTAGCCTAGGCTTAGCATCCTTCTTCTCCATAAGGTACTTAATAGCAGCATGATCAGAGTGAATAATGACTTTGGAGTCATCTATATAAGATCTGAACTTTTCACATGCAAACACGACTGCTAAAAATTCCTTCTTCGTAGTGGCATAGTTTCTTTGGGCACTGTCTAGAGTTTTACTAGCGTAGTGAATGGCATTCAACTTCTTGTCAACTCTTTGTCCTAGAACAACACCAACATCATAATCACTAGCATCGCACATGATTTCAAAGGGCAAGTTCCAATCAGGTGGTTGAACAATAGGTGCGGTTATCAAGGCCTTCTTAAGTATTTGGAAAGCTTCCTCACAATCCTCATCAAAAACAAAAGGAACATCCTTCTGCAAGAGGTTGGTAAGAGGCCTAGAAATCTTAGAGAAGTCTTTAATGAACCTTCTATAGAAACCAACATGACCTAGGAAACTTCGTATACCTCTGATATCTGTGGGGCAAGGCATTTTCGCAATTGCATCAACGTTAGCCTTATCAACTTCAATGCCTTTCTCAGAGATTTTGTGTCCTAAGATGATGCCTTCATTAACCATGAAGTGGCACTTCTCCGAGTTCAAGACGAGGTTGGTATCTTTGCATCTCTGTAAGACTCGATCAAGGTTGCTGAGGCAATCGTCAAAGGAAGAACCGTAAACGGAGAAATCATCCATGAAAACCTCAACAATCTTTTCATAAAAATCAGAGAATATAGACATCATACATCTTTGAAAGGTGGCAGGTGCATTGCATAAGCCAAAAGGCATACGTCTATAAGCAAAGGTACCAAAGAGGGCAGGTGAAAGTGGTTTTCTCCTGATCAGATTGTGCAACATGTATTTGCGAGAAACCTGAATAACCGTCTTGAAAGCAGAAGTGTGTGTGTGTGTGTGTTCAGATAGCCTTTCTAGCATTTGGTCGATAAACGACAAAGGATAATGGTCTTTCCTGGTTGCCTTGTTCAGTTTCCAGAAGTCTATCACCATCCTATAGCGAGTAATAATCCTCTGTGGGATTAGTTCATTCTTATCATTAGGAACGACGGTGATACCTCCCTTCTTAGGTACGCAATGTACTGGACTTACCCAATCACTATGAGCAACATGATAAATTATTCCTGCTTCCAGGAGCTTTAGTATTTCTTTTCTCACAACCTCTTTCATCCTAGGATTTAACCTCCGTTGATGATCAGCGACTGGCTTAGAATCAGGATCGGTTTTGATCTTGTGCTCACATAGAGTGGGACTAATACCCTTAAGATCATCAAGAGTATATCCAATAGCAGCACGGTGCTTCCTCTAAGTTTTTAATAACTTCTTCTCTTCGTGATTCGAGAGGTGAGCACTAATAATAACACGATATACCTCCTTCTCATCAAGATAGGCATACTTAAGTGTATCAGGTAACTGTTTAAGCTCGAACACAAGATCACCCTTTGGTGGGGGAGGATCCCCAAGCAGTTCAACATGCAGATTATTCTTAAGAATAGGATATTGTTCTAAAACAATTTTATCTATCTCATCTCTTTCATCCATATGCATATCATTTTCATGCTCAAGCAGATATTGCTCTAAAGGATCCATAGGAGGCACGACAATAGAGGAAAGAGCAATGATTTCATCCCTACCACACGACTCTTTTTCATGGGGTTGTTTTCCAAACTTGGAGAAGTTAAATTCATGAGACACAACCTCAAAACTATCAATGACAGTCTGTTTAATGCAATCAATATGAGCATTGACAGTGTTGAGAAAGGGTCTACTAAATATGATGGGACAAAAGCTATCTTGTGCAGTAGAAAGGACGAGGAAATCAGTAGGATACTTCGTCTTACCACACAGGACTTCTACGTCTCTCACAACAGGGCAGATAGTGTCTCTATTAGATAGCGTAATAGTGACATCAATGGGTTCTAACTCAGCAGGTGCAATCTCATCTTTGATTTCATCATATAGGGATCGGGGTATTGCACTAACATTAGCACCCATATCACATAAACCATGATAACAGTGATCTCCTATCTTGACAGAAACAATGGGCAGGCCAACTGTTTGTATTTGTCTTTCACATGAGGTTTAGCAATTCTAGCGGAGTTCTCACAGAATTTGATAACATGCCCGTCTATGTCTTCGACTAAGAGATCTTTGATAATAGCAACACTAGGTTCAACTCTAGTTTCCTCAAGGGGTGCAAGTGGTCTAATGTAACCCCTACGTATCATAGTTGGAGCCTTAGAATAATCCTTTTTTCCTAGCAGGGTAAGGTGGTTTCACAATGTAGGCACAAGGAACAATAGGATCATTATAGGCAATGACTTTCTCTTCAACTAGATTGGGTTTAACTATGTTGACTTCTACAGGAGTATGATACTTAAACCACTTCTCTTTGGGAAGATCAATATGAGCAGCAAAATATTCACATAGAGAAGCTACTATCTCAGAGTCAAGTCCATACTTAGCGCTAAAATCTCTAGAAGTGTTTGTTTCAACAAAAGATTTAACGCAATCAAACTGGAAATTCATACCTGACTCCTTACCTTCTTCAAGCTCCCAATCTTCAGAGTTACGTTTGATTCTTTCCAATAAATGCCACTTGTGGTCAATATCCTTCTTCATAAAAGAACCGGTACAAGAATTGTCAAGCATGGTACGATCTTCATGAGAAAGCCGAGCATTAAAAGTTTTGAGTGATAATTTCTCTCGAGAGCTCATGATTGGGGCAAGAATATAACATTCATTTAAGCCTCCCCAAGCTTGATCTATGCTTTCCCTGTCACGAGGCCAAAAGTTGTAAATATAATTTCAATCACGATGTACTAAATGCATAGGATAAAACTTTTGATGAAATTCTAATTTCAACCGATTGTAGTCCCCATGATCCAGTATCATCACATAGCCTATACCATGTTGACGCCTTATCCTTCAAAGATAAAGGAAAGACTTTCTTCTTTACCTCATCCTCGGGCAAACCTGCAAGCTTAAATAAACCACAAACTTCATCTACATAGATTAGATGCAAGTCTGGATGTGAAGATCCATCTCCTGTAAAAGGATTAGCCAGCAGTTTCTCAAGCATACCCGAAGGAATTTCATAAAAGATATTTTCAGTACATACCTTAGGTTGAGGAGCAACTTCTCATGTTTCCATTCGTGTTGAAGATACCCCGAACAAATTCCTCAAAGGATAAGTTTCCATAGTGACAAGTGACAATAAATTTCAGCACAATATATAAATGTTTCCTTACCAAATTCCACTTACCAAAGGCGCTTCACTCCCCGTCAACGGCGCGAGAAAAGAGTCTTGATGACCCAAAAGTATAGGGGATCAATCATAGTCCTTTCGATAAGTAAGAGTGTCGAACTCAACGAGGAGCAGAAGGCTCTGATAAACGGTTTTCAGCAAGATAATAACTGCAAGCACTGAAAGTAGCGGTAACAAGTGATGGTGTAGTGAGGTGAAACGTAGCAGGTGAAAAGTAACAAGTAACAAGTAATAGAAACGGTGCAGCAAAGTGGCCCAATCCCTTTTGTAGCAAGGGACAAGCCTAAACAAAGTCTTACAAGAGTAAAAACGCTCCCGAGGACACACGGGAATTTCTGTCATGCTAGTTTCATCATGTTCATATGATTCACGTTCGTTACTTTGATAGTTTGATATGTGGGTGGACCGGCGCTTGGGTACTGCCCTTACTTGGGCAAGCATCCCACTTATGATTAACCCCTCTCGCAAGCATCCGCAACTACGAAAGAAGAATTAAGACAACTTCTAACCATAGCATTAAACTAGTGGATCCAAATCAGCCCCTTATGAAGCAACACATAGACTGGGGTTTAAGCTTCTGTCACTCTAGCAACCCATCATCTACTTACTACTCACCAATGCCTTCCTCTAGGCCCAAATAATGGTGAAGTGTTATGTAGTCGACGTTTACATAACACCACTAGAGGAAAGACAACATACAACATATCGAAATACCGAACGAATACCAAATTCAGATGACTATTATTAGCATGACTTATCCCATGTCCTCAGGAACAAAAGTAACTACTCACAAAGCATAATCATAATCATGATGAGAGGTGTAATGAGTAGAATCAACGATCTGAACATAAACTCTTCCACCAAATAATCCAACTAGCATCAACTACAAAGAGTAATCAACACTAGTAGCAACCTTACGGGTACCAATCGGCGTCGCGAGACGGCGATTGGTTACAAGAGATAGACTAGGGTTTGGATAGGAGATGGTGGTGATGAAGATGTTGATGGAGATGACTCCCCTCCGACGATATGAGTGTTCGTGATGACGATGGCGATGATTTCCCCCTCCGGGAGGGAAGTTTCCCCGGCAGGATCGTCGTGCCGGAGCTCTAGATTGGTTTTGCTCAAGTTCCGCCTCGTGGCGGCGGCGCCTCCTCGAAAAAGCTCCACCTTGATTTTTTTTCCGGACGAAACCATTCACATAGCAGAAGAGGGGGGCAGTGGGCCACCAGGGTGCCCACAAGCCCTGTAGCTGGGGCCAGGGGGCAAGCCGCGGTTACCAGGCTTGTGGGCCCGTGGCAGCTCCCCTCTAGCACTACTTTCGCCTAGTATTTTTTATATAACCCCAAAAAATTCCACGTTGATTTTCACGGCATTTGGAGTTGCACAGAATAGAGAACTCAGACTTGCTCCTTTTCCAGTCCAGAATTCCAGCTGCGGGTATTCTCCCTCTTCAGATAAACCTTGCAAAATAAGAGAGAAAATGCATAAGTATGGTACCACAAAGTAATATAACCGTCGATAAAGTGATAAATATCAACATGAAAGCATGATGCAAAATGGACGTATCAGGAGTTTTCAAGTATGCGATGGGAGATGATGAAAGAAGAGACAAGAGTGTCAAGCACTCAAGCTTGGGGATACCCCCATGCACCCCAAAACATATTCAAGGAGACTCAAGCGTCTAAGCTTGGGGATGCCCCCGTGCATCCCCTTCTCTATCAACAATCATGAGTTCATCCATCTCCACGATATATTTTTATCACTTCATATGTTATGTGCTATGCTTGGAGCGTCCCGCTATTTGCTTCTTAGTTTGTTTTAGTTTTTATTGATGTTCATAAAAAGTCGGAACCTAGCCTGCCTTGTTTGGGAAAGAGACACACTCCATTCCACTCTAGAACACAACATAGGTTTTCATGCTTATCCTTTTTGTTTGTTCTCTATCTTTCCATGGCTACTGTCATGCTTAGCTCGTAGTTTTCAGGCTTATCTTTTTAAGAGATTTTATTTAGGTTGATTTTGGAACTCTCTTGAGTATCATCTTATCTTGTTTAGAGAGTTTGCTCGTTGCACTGAGTTGTGTGTTTTGCATGAGAAGGTAATTGAGGTTGCTATTTAAGTATAGTAGTAACTTGCAATAGTTTTGAGGTATTGATTTGAGTAATGTTTGGACTATTGGTGCCAAGAGCTTTAGCCTATAAGTTATAGGTGTCGTATTTTGGGAAATCCGTGTGTTTTTAAAAAATTAAAAATTAGTTGAGAACTCTAGTTACTAAACTGATCACTAATCTCTGGAGGGGCTGGAATATATAGAGTACCCTCACGTTACCATGAGTCGAGGATGCGCAAGGATAACCGAAACCCCAAACACTCCTCCTCGGGGTACTTGTCTCTTTGTGAATTTCCTAACTAGATAGAGAGTTACCGATAATAAGTGTATGAGTTCTTCGGACTAATGTGAGTATTCGATTGTTGGCACTTCCACCATCCATATATTGCTAGCCCCTTCGGTACTGTGCATTGCCCTTTCTCACATTGAGAGTTTATGCAAACTCCGCCGGTGTATCCAAACCCATGACATGATACGCTCTGTCATACATAAGCCTCATTATATCTTTCCTCAAAACAGCCACCATACCTACCTATTAAGACATTTCCATAGCCTTTCCGAGATACATTGCCATGCAACATCCACCATCTCATGACTTGATCTTCATGCCATACGTGCTTTTGCTTGATCGTAGAGCCGCATAATAATTAGGCCTTACCCTAATTATTTCTACATGACGCGCTAGTATCATTGCAAATCCTGCTACACTGGCAGAGGCATACATTTGCATACATCATGATAGTTTTCACTTGTCTTTTATGTTGCGTACTTCCTATAAAGTGTGATGATCTTCTCTTTATTCATGTAAAACATAGAGTGTTTCCCTTAAGTGAGGAAAAGATCCCAAAGAGGACAAACAAAAGATCCCAAAGAGGACAAATGAGAGATAAAAAGAAAGAGCCAAAGAGGCCACAAAAATAAAAGAAAAAAGAAAAAAAGAGAAGGAGCGACACTACTATTCCTTTTGAAGATCCACACTCGTACTCCATTATTATATTGGTACTACATAGAGATTATCATTCATGCATAACTATGTGGGTACTGATACATCTCCATCGTATCTACTTTTCCAAACTCTTTTGCCCTTGTTTTAGACTCTAATTTGCATGCTTTTAATGGAACTAACCTGGACTGACGCTCTTTTCAGCAGAATTGCCTTGGTGTTATTTTTGTGCAGAAATCAAAGTTCTCCAAACGTCCTCGTAATTTACGGGGAGAAGTTTTGGAAAATATAAAAAATATCTGCGCCAAGTTCCACCTCAGGGGGTGGGCCACTGGGCCACAAGCCACTGCTCCGCCACCACCCCCCTGGTGGCGGTGGGCAGGCTTGTGGGGCCCACAGGCACCTGCCGCCCCAACTCCAGCTCTATAAGTTGCCTTTCTTCCCAGAAAAAATAAAAAAGAGAAGTTTTCGTCGCGTTTTCGATACGGAGGCGCCGCCACCACATGTTCTTCATCTGGAGGGCAGATCTGGAGTCCGTCTTGGGCTCCGGAGAGGGGAAATCGTGGCCATCGTCATCGTCAACCTTCTTCCCTCTCCAATTCCATGAAGCTCTTCGTCATTCGTGAGTAATCTATTCATAGGCTCGCTGGGCGGTGATGAGTAGGATGAGATCTATCATGTAATCGAGTTAGTTTCGATGGGGATTGATCCCTAGTATCCACTATGTTCTGAGATTGATGTTGCTACTACTTTGCCATGCTAAAAGCTTGTCACTAGGGACCGAGTGCCATGATTTCAGATCTGAAATTATTATGTTGTCACCAATATATGTGTGTTTTAGATCCGATCTTGCAAGTTGTAGTTACCTACTATGTGTTATGATCCGGCAACCCCGGAGTGACAATAACCGGAACCACTCCCGGTGATGACCATAGTTTGAGGAGTTCATGTGTTCACCAAGTGCGAATGCGTTGGTGTGGTTCTTTATTAAAAGGAGAACCTTAATATCTCGTAGTTTCCTTTTGGACCCCGCTGCCACGGGAGGGATGGACAATAGATGTCATGCAAGTTCTTTTCCCTAAGCACGTATGACGACACAAGGAATGCATGCCTACATCACATTGACGAACGGGAGCTAGCCACATATCTCTCCGTGTTATAACTGTTGCATGACGAATATCATCCAAACAAATCACCGACCCATTGCCTACGAGTTTGTCCTACTGCTGTTACTTGTCTTGCTCTGCTGCTGCTACTACCGTCGCTTGCTACTGTTGCTACTTGCTACTGCTGTCACCACTGCTGTTCCTTGCCACTGCTATTGCTCGTTACACTCCTACTACCTGCTACACTGTTGGTTCGCTGGACGTTGACGGGAACTGACAATTTCCGTCAACACGGCAACGGAGGCGCCATTGATACAATCGTTAGGAATAGTCTGCCGTCAACAGATCGTTTCTGACACCGTTGTTATCATATTACTTTGCTGTTACTACTTTGCTTGCAGATACTAATCTTTCAGGTGTGGTTGAATCTGACAAATTCAGCTGCTAATATTCGAGAGTATTCTCTCACCTACTTTAGGCGATCAACAAATTTGGGTCGAATACTCTACCCTCGAAAACTGCTACGAACCCACGCGCTGGTGGGCCATCAACAACATTCTTCAAGTTCCGTTGCTGGGGAGTGCTAGCAGCATTCTTCTGGCGCTGTTGCAAGAGAAGGTTTATTATCATAAGCATTCGTCTAGCTAACGCCAGAGATTGCAGATCAACATTTTTCTGGCGCCGTTGGCGGGGAGGTATTGCTATATTCTCTGAGTCACTTGGGATTTATATCTCCTGATCACTATGAAGAATCTGAAGGACCCGAAGACCAAAGTCTTGCCCTCAACTACGAGGGGAGGTAAGGAATTGCCATCTAGCTCTGCACTTGATTCACCTTCAGTTATGAGTAAGTTTGCGAAATCACCTCCTGCTAGAAATCTTGATATGTCGCCTCTGCTTGATGATGCTTGTGATACTACTGCTAGAGATGCTATGCTTGATACTATGCCTGATACTGCTAGAGATGCTATGCTTGATACTATGCCTGATGATACTATGCTTAATACTATGCGTGATACTGCTAGAGATGCTATGCTTGATACTGCTTTGCCTGATGATGCTAGAGATGCTATTTTGCCTGATGATGCTATGCTTGATACTGCTAGAGATACTCTTTTGCGTGATGTCCCACTAGGAGTGTTCCTTGATGCTCATATTGCTAGAGTTACTGCCAATGCTCGTGATGCTTCTGATACTACCGATACTATTGAGATAGAACCTGCTTTTGCTCCTGCTAGATCTAGCTCTCCTAGGTATGAATTGCCTGATATACCTGAGGGTTACATTATGGAGGGAGAGATAGCTGAGGATTTTCTTGCATGTAAGGATGCCTATGACGCTGAGAAATTACTCCTCAAGTGGAAGAAAAAATCTCCGGAAGCTAGGATTAAAAATGACCCAAAGTTTGCCACTTCACCTATCTTTATCACCGATAAGGATTATGAATTCTCTGTCGACCCTCAGATAATCTCTCTAGTCGAATCTGATCCTTTTCACGGTTATGAGTCTGAGACAGTCATAACCCATCTTGCCAAACTATCCGAAATAGCCAACCTTTTCACTAATGAGGAGAAGATCAGCCACTACTATATCCTTAAGCTGTTTCCTTTCTCTCTAATGGATGATGCTAAAGCCTGGTTCACCTCTCCTGCTCCTGGATGTGTGCGTAGTCCCCAGGAGATGGACTATTACTTCTGTGAGAAATATTTCCCTGCCCATAAGAAGCAAGCTGCCTTGCAGGAAATATACAACTTTGCTCAACTCCAAGAAGAGAGTCTTCCACAAGCTTGGGGGAGGCTCGTCCAGCCACATAATGCTTTGCCTGATCACCCTCTTAAGAAGAACGAGATACTTGATATCCTCTATAACGGACTTACCGATGCCTCAAGAGACCACCTAGATAGTCGTGCTGGTTGTGTTTTTAGGGAACAAACTGTAGAACAAGCCGAGACTCTACTGAATAACCTCTTGATCAACGATAATGCTTGGACTATTCCCGAACCACCTCCTAAGACAACTCCTAAGAAAAGAAGTATCCTATTCCTTAGTCCCAAAGATATGCAAGAAGCCAAGAAATCTATGCAAGAAAAAGGCATTAGATCTGAAGATATCAAAAATCTACCACCTATCGAAGAGATCCATGGTCTCGATAACCCGATACAGGTAGTGGAAGTGAATTCTGTGCATAGGTTTGATGAGAGTGATATTCCTTTCGATAAACCTGCTAGCCTATGCTTTGATGAATTTGACAACTTTGTTACCAAACAACAGAGTTTCAATGATTATGTTAGCAGACATTTGGAACAAAGTACTCGTATGCTTAACCATCTAAGTGCTTGTGTAGACAGAAATGTCAACGATCTCAAGCTTCTGAGTAAACATGCCTCTATGATTACTACTCAGGTAGAACAAGTACTTAAAGCTCAGAATGACCTGCTCAATGAATTAAATGACAAATCTGTTAGAGTCATTAGTAGAGGAGGCAAAATGACTCAGGAACCTTTGTATCCTGAAGGTCATCCTAAGAGAATTGATCAAGATTCTCAAGGAATCAATGCTGATACACCTAGTCATCCTAAGAAGAAGAAGAAGGTTGATAGAAACCTGCACGCCAGTTCACCAAATACTATCACAGCTGAAGATCCTAATGATATTTCTGCGTGTGATGCAGAAACACAATCTGGTGATGAACATGAACCTGGTGACAATGTGGACAGCGATGTTCATAATGATGCTCAACCTAGCAATGATGAGGATGCGGAGATTGAACCTACGGTTAATCCTGATAACCCACAACCTAAGAAGTACGATAAGAATGACTTCACTGCTAGAAAGCATGGTAAAGAAAGAGAGCCATGGGTTTAGAGACCTATGCCCTTTCCTCCTAAGCCATCCAAGAAAAAGGATGATGAGGATTTTGAGCGCTTTGTTGAGATGATAAGACCCGTCTTTCTGCAGATGCGGTTAACTGCTATGCTCAAGATGTCTCCGTATGCCAAGTACATTAAAGATATCGTGACTAATAAATAGAAGATACCAGATCTTGAGATCTCCACCATGCTTGCCAATTACACTTTCAAAGGTGGAACTCCTAAGAAACTTGGTGATCCCGGAGTTCCCACTATACCTTGCTCCATTAAAGGAAACTACGTAAGAACTGCCTTATGTGACCTTGGAGCCGGTGTTAGTGTTATGCTGCTCTCTCTTTATCGTAGACTTGAGTTGGATAAGTTGACACCCACTGAAGTTTCTCTGCAAATGGCCGACAAATCAACTGTTTTTCCTATCGGCGTTTGCAAGGATGTGCCTGTTGTGGTTGCTAATACCACTATCTTAACAAAATTTGTTATCTTGGATATTCCCGAGGACGATGCCATGGCTATCATCCTCGGAAGACCGTTTTTAAACACTGCAGGGGCTGTTATAGATTGCAACAAAGGCAATGTCACTTTCCATGTCAACGGTAATGAGCACACAGTGCACTTTCCGAAGAAACGATATCTGGTACATTGCATTAATGCTATCGAAAAGACTTCATCGATTCTCATTGGGAACTTTGAATGCCCTATTCCTCGTCTCAAGATGAAGTATGATTTGCTTGTTGGGGAGATACATATCCCCATTGAGGTGAATTAGTGGCTATTAGAAAATTATGCATTCTCTCTTGCAATTCGAGAAGGTTTTGTCATGAGGACTTGATCAACCCCATTGACGGATTTCTTTCGATGACCATGAAACGAATGAATCAAAGAGTCACATACCTCTGTTTTGAGCTTTCACTTTCTTTTGCTTAGAAGAAAAATGATAGAATTAGTTTAGCTTTTCCTGTTTTCTGTTTTAGCATCCCGGAGAAAAATACCTAGAAAACAAAAGTTCTCCGATGGTCCTGAAAATTTAGTATGTTTTTTTTTGGATTTTTAGAAAATTTCTGGGCCTGAGAGCTGGCCTGGGGGCCAGACCAGTGGGCCACAAGCCCTCCCACCGCCACCTACCCCCCTAGTGATGGGGTGCAAGCTTGTGGGGCCCACATGCACCGGCTCCACTCATCCCTGCTCTCAGCCTCTTCTTCCACCTCCAGAAAAAATTGTTTCGCAGCTCAAACCCGTGTTCTTGCTCATTTGGTTGTGATTTTCGATCTCCTTGCTCAAAGCACTATTCTCCGAACTGTTTTGGGGAAATTACTCCTTGGTAAGTGACTCCTCCATTAGTCCAATTAGTTTTTGCTCTAGTGTTTTATCCTTCACGAATTCTTGCTACCTTGGTGACCCTGTTCTTGAGCTAGAAAGGTTGATTTTAGCTGGTCCCAAGTAGTTTTAGCGCGTGATACGGTCTCTAGGCACTAGTAGGAGTAGTTGCTACAAGGTGTGGTGGGTCTTTATTCACCTTTTCTCTTGAACTTCAAAAATTTCAGCAAAAGGAAATTATGTTCAGGAGGAAGTTTCATGGTGGTTCCTCAAGTAAGAAGGGTCCTCGTCTCTCTTTTCGGGAGCCCGAACCTTTTCAACTAAGGGACGCACCGGTACAACCATGTGAATGGCCTTCCGATGAGTTCATGATCGAAGATGGTTTCAAGGATGAGTTTGATGCACTTGTCCACAATGCCGGGTTAGAAGAATTCCTCTCAGATAAATGTGAACAGTATGCTATGCTCATTGCCTCTTTCGTGCATAGATTTAAATTTTTAGCTGGCCACGACTCATCCATACTGTTGGACCTGTACGATAAATCCTATACCGTGGATCTGAAGGATTTCAATAGGATTTGCAAGATACCCGATGGGGGTAGTGTTAATGATCCTCCTTAGTCTTAGGTCAGAGACTTTGTCTCCAGTATAACTGTTGCAGAAACCAGAGATATCACGCAAGCCACCATAGGAAGCATCCATTTCCCTGCCTTGCACTACCTTGCCCTCTTCATAGGTAGGTGCATTAACGGCAAGGGTGCACATTGTCACCTATGCGCTTCCGACCTTAGTATCCTTAAGAGCGCAGTAACAGGTGACATGAGCTTCAATATGGGAGCCATAATAGTAAGGAGGCTGAATAAAAATGCCAGTGAGGGGGATTTCTTTGGTGGAGTTTATGCTACACGCTTAGCAAAGTTTCTTGGGGTATCCATCCATCCAAAATACCCTCCTCTCCGTACAGCCTACCTTGATCATGTCGCTCTAACTCGCTACCAGTTCCTTGAGAGAGATCATGGATCCCTCCTATACCGCTTGATATTTAACCGGCAACGTGTTTTCCATATTACCCTTCCTGCTCCTGCTTTCTTTGACTTTTAGGTAAAACGAAGATACTACATAGCCATAGGAGAGGCAGAGGAGTATGAGAGGGAGGCGACTGCTGCTTGACTTAGTGAGGCAGCTATTCAGGCAGTGGCTGCAGCGATTCCGTATAACACCCATTATGATTTTGGGTTTCGCTAGGATCATCCACGGGAGTAGACCAAGCTAGGCCAAAAGCCTAAGCTTGGGGGAGTACGTGTTCTCACCGACTTTACATTCATGCTTATGCTTTCACTTTGTTAGCCGGTGTTTAAACTTTGCCACTGTATCATACATGGTAGTTTCTTTTTGTTTTCTTGTTTTCTTGTTTTGTGTTTTTTTGAGAAAATCCAAAAAGATTTTTCTTTCTTCTTTTGCTTGTTGGGAGCTTTCCCATCTAAATAGTTTTCTTTTTCTTTGTGTCAAGGTAGAAGATATTGGTTACAATGTTTATTGGTTTTTGCATGCTTACCTGTTTAGCTTTCAAAGAGCCATATTACTTTGTCTTCTCCTTTGTGTTTGCCTGCAGATTCATCTTAGTCCAATGCGCTTATTATTGTTCACATCGTTCGATCGTGCAAATGAAAGGCAACAATGATGATATATGATGAAGTGACTGAGACTGAAAAGATGGTATGAACTCTATCTATTTTGTTTTTGTAAATATGACTAGCTTGTCGACCCAGATTTAGCTTTGTTGTGAGAGAACCATGTTTGCAATGACAACTTAGAGATCATAGTTTCTGATGCCATGCTTATTTAGCTGAGAGCTTATAATGGTTTGTCTTGAATGCCAACATAGATTTTGAGATGACTATGATGTAGTATGATAGGATGGTATTCTCCTTTGAATGTTTCAAGTGGCTTGACTTGGCGCATGTTCATGCATGTAGTTGAAAAAAATCAACATAGCCTCTATGATGTTCATGTTCATGGTGATTTATATCCTGTTCATGCTTGCATTCAATGTTAGTCAAACTCATTGCATCCTTATGACTGTTGTCGCTCTCTAATTGGTCGCTTCCCAGTCTTTTGCTAGCCTTCACTTGTACTAAGCGGAATACTGCTTGTGTATCCACTTCCATAAACCCAAAAGTTTTTCCATGAGAGTCCACCATACCTACCTATTTGCGGTATCTACCTGCCGTTCCAAGTAAATTTGCATGTGCCACTCACTAAACCTTCAAGAAATAAATCTGTTTTGCATGCCCGAACCGCTCATGTGGTGACAGAGGGCTATTGGTACCTTCCATGCTAGGAGTGTTATCCTCGACATGTGTTTATTCACAGTCATTCACGAGAAAGGGGCCGGTAATTGGAATGCCCAGTTCCATGCTTAAATCGAAAATATAACTGTAAACAAGACTCCCCCCGGATTGATGTTAGTATGGACGGTACCCAAGGATTCGGCTAGCCGTGGAGTGTGATTGATTGGTGGTGGGGGAGTTAAAACTTTACTTTTCTGTTTGGGAACCGCCTATAGCATGAGTAGCATAGAAGATATTGAGAACTCTTGGTCATTGCATTGACAATGAAAGCATGCCACCCAAAATTATTATCTCTGTTTTCAAAGCTTGAGCTCTGGCACCTCTGCAAATCAATGCCTCCCTCTGCGAAGGGCCTGTCTATTTATTTTCCAGTTGAGTCATCCTCCTCTTATATAAGCACCAATTTGAGAGCACCTCTGTCATTTTTATGCTTTGCTTTTGATTGATATTGAGTATGACTATGATTGGATCTTCGTTGCTATCAATTACAATATTTAGTCAGCCCTTGATATTTGAAAGTGCTCTGCATTTATGTTTTGCGGTCTCAGAAAGAGCTAGCGAGATACCACCTATTCATATTGCTTCATGCTTGTTTTGATTGAAGTGTTGGTATTTGAAACTCATTATTATTTGCTCCTTAGCTGATTATGCCATTGATATTAGTTTACCGTGAGACCTTTGTGTCATTTGCTTTTGTGATTAACTTGTGATCTTGCTGAAATTCTGGTTATGAGTTAGACATAGTTGCAACAACAAGATCAAGCAGAGTTTGTCAAAGTTTTTCTTTCTCTCTCAGTTTGTCAACTGAGTTGCTTGAGGACAAGCAAGGTATTAAGCTTGGGGGAGTTGATAAGTCTCCATTGTATCTACTTTTCCAAACTCTTTTGCCCTTGTTTTGGACTCTAATTTGCATGATTTGAATGGAACTAACCTGGACTGACGCTATTTTCAGCAGAATTGCCTTGGTGTTATTTTTGTTCAGAAATCAAAGTTCTCCAAACGTCCTGAAAATTTACGGGGAGCAGTTTTGGAAAATAGCAAAAATATCTGCGCCAAGTTCCACCTCAGGGGGTGGGCCAGTGGGCCACAAGCCCGTGCACACCGCCACCACCCCCCTGGTGGTGGTGGGCAGGCTTGTGGGGCCCACAGGTCCCTGCCGCACCCAACTCCAGCACTATAAGTTGCATTTCGTCCCAGAAAAAATAAAAAAGAGAAGTTCTCATCGCGTTTTCGATACGGAGGCGCCGCCACCACCTGTTCTTCATCTGGAGGGCAGATCTGGAGTCCGTCTTGGGCTCCGGAGAGGGGAAATCGTCGCCATCGTCATCTCAACCTTCTTCCCTCTCCAATTCCATGAAGCTCTTTGTCGTTCGTGAGTAATCTATTCGTAGGCTCGCTGGGCGGTGATGAGTAGGATGAGATCTATCATGTAATCGAGTTAGTTTTGATGGGGATTGATCCCTAGTATCCACTATGTTCTGAGATTGATGTTGCTACTACTTTGCCATGCTTAAAGCTTGTCACTAGGGACCGAGTGCCATGATTTCAGATCTGAAATTATTATGTTGTCACCAATATATGTGTGTTTTAGATCCGATCTTGCAAGTTGTAGTTACCTACTATGTGTTATGATCCGGCAACCCCTGAGTGACAATAACCGGAACCACTCCCGGTGATGACCATAGTTTGAGGAGTTCATGTGTTCACCAAGTGCTAATGCGTTGGTGTGGTTCTTTATTAAAAGGAGAACCTTAATATCCCGTAGTTTCCTTTTGGACCCCGCTGCCACGGGAGGGATGGACAATAGATGTCATGCAAGTTCTTTTCTCTAAGCACGTATGACGACACATGGAATGCATGCCTACATCACATTGACGAACGAGAGCTAGCCACATATCTCTCCGTGTTATAACTGTTGCATGACGAATATCATCCAAAAAAATCACCGACCCATTGCCTACGAGTTTGTCCTACTGCTGTTACTTGTCTTGCTCTGCTGCTGCTACTACTGTTGTTACTTGTCTTGCTCTGCTCGTACTGTTGCTACTACTGTCGCTTGCTACTGTTGCTACTTGCTACTGCTGTCACTACTGCTGTTCCTTGCCACTGCTATTGCTCGTTACACTGCTGCTACCTGCTACACTGTTGGTTCGTTGGACGTTGACGGGAACTGACAATTTCCGTCAACACGACAACAGAGGCGCCATTGATACAATCGTTAGGAATAGTCCACCGTCAACAGATCGTTTCTGACACCGTTGTTATCATATTACTTTGCTGTTACTACTTTGCTTGCAGGTACTAATCTTTCAGGTGTGGTTGAATCTGACAAATTCAGCTGCTAATACTCGAGAGTATTCTCTCACCTCCTTTAGGCGATCAACAAATTTGGGTCGAATACTCTACCCTCGAAAACTGTTGCGAACCCACGCGCTGGTGGGCCATCAACAACATTCTTCTAGTTCCGTTGTTGGGGAGTGCTAGCAGCATTCTTCTGGTGCCGTTGCAAGAGAAGGTTTGTTGTCATAAGCATTCGTCTAGCTAATGCCAGAGATTGCAGATCAGGTACCCTTACACTATAGAACTTGGTTTGCATATTACAATGACGAGCCTCCTCAAATGAGCTCTAGGTCTTCATGAGCAAACAAGTTGGATGCACCCCCACTAGTTCCACTGGAGAGCTTACCTTAGCTCATATGTGCATGCATTACATGGCAATCCCTACTCCTCACATCATATCTATCATTTGAATTTCTCTCGCCTATGGTTGTCCTCATTGATGTGAGCCTTTCACACCTTTTTGTCTTCCTTCCCCATCATTATTCTATTTTCCATCCTATGTGCCAACATATCTTGCTTATGCTCATAAATTGCATGAGTGCTCAAAGTCGAAAGGGAGAGGATCATTTTGATTTGTGCGTGACTAGTGGTCTGGGGATGAGTCAAAATAAGATTCCGAAGGAGACTAAGTGTGAAGTTTAGTAGATTGAGTTCTCAATGTAAAAATATTTTGTGATCTCAACCCATCTTCCACTTCTTGCACGCAAACACCGTTTGGAGACATTCGAGTCACGGACAGTGAGACCTCTTGCACCTTTATGTTCTTACTTTGCTAAATTCAATACTAGATATAGACTCTTGCTTGTTATTGTCTTGACTTTTATTGCATATCTCACGTGCTTTACTTTGAAGTTCTTATATGTGTGTTACATGTCACCACAGAAATTATTGTGTTATCATTTATCTACTCGAGGACGAGCAAAAATTAAGCTTGGGGATGTTGATACGTACCAAACGTATCTATAATTTCTGCTTGTTCCATGATCTTTTGGGTGACATTGTTATATGTTTTGCTACACTTTTATCTCATTTTACACATATTTGGACTAACCTACTAACTCAGTGCACCCAGTGCCACTTTCTGTCTACTGATGTCTATTTTCCAGGGGCTTTTACCCAATTTCCAAAGCCCAAAAAATTCCAGGAAAAATATATAAATAATCAGCTAAACAGAAGCTTCCGGATCACCGAAGATGGGCCAGAGGGGGGCCACGGGCTGCCCAGGCGACCTGCTGGCGCGGCCAGGCCCTAGGCCGCGCCAGGAGGCCGCCTGGGTGGGCCCCACCTCCTCTGGTGCCCTCCTTTGGCCTATATTTAGAGTACCGAGAGGAAACCCTTCCACAACTTCTAGAATCGCAATTTTCTCAATCGTTCCGTTGCCGCAGCGCTTCCGAGATCGGGAGCGTCAGGAGACCTCTTCCTGGCATCCTGCCGGAGGGAGGTTTGACCTCCGGGAGCTTCTCCACCGCCATGGACGCTTCCCGGACGTGTCGTGAGTAGTACTCCTTGGACCATGGGTCCATGACCAGTAGCTATGTGATGTCTTCTCTCCAATCTTGTGCTTCAATGGTTGGTCCTTGTGAGGTGCCCTACATGATCAAGGCATCTATGTAATTCTCTTGCTGTTGCTATGCTCGGTTTGTTGGGATCCTATGGATTATGAGACTATGCTCATATTGTTATGAGTTATATATTTGATTATCCTTTTATATTATGTTCCTTAGTGATTCATGCATGTTCTCTGTTGCTATGTATTGCTTTGGCTAAGTAGTAGCTGTCACTCTAAGAGGGAGCGTTACGCATGATTGTGGGTTCATGCCCCTTGATGTCTAGCTTGAGTGACAGAAACAGAAACATTAGACTATGGGATGTGTTGTTGCCACCATGGAGAAAACAATGTTACGCATAGTTCGTTAACGCAGTTGTCCGTTGCTTTGAGTTTACACTTTGGGTGGGGCTCGCAACTTAATACCGGAGAGATGTTCTGGATATATATCTCAAGTTGGATGATTAGTAAGTAGATGCTGATGAGTAAACGGTCTACTTGTCTTGTCGTACTGCCTATTACTATTGAACCTCTGATTATCAAGTAGCATAATTAGCATTGCGTGTTGGAATTATGCCCTAGAGGCAATAATAAATGTATAGTTATTATTATAATTCCTGTATCAAGATAATAGTTTATTATCCATGCTATAATTGTATTGAATGAAGACTCATTTACATGTGTGGGTACATAGACAAAACACCGTCCCTAGCATGCCTCTAGTTGGCTAGCCAGTTGATCGATGATAGTCAGTGTCTTCTGATTATGAACAAGGTGTTGTTGCTTGATAACTGGATCACGTCATTGGGAGAATCGCGTGATGGACTAGACCAAACTAATAGACGTAGCATGTTGATCGTGTCATTTTGTTGCTACTGTTTTTTGCGTGTCAAGTATTTATTCCTATGACCATGAGATCATATAACTCACTGACACCGGAGGAATGCTTTGTGTGTATCAAACGTCGCAACGTAACTGGGTGACTATAAAGATACTCTACAGGTATCTCCGAAGGTGTTAGTTGAGTTAGTATGGATCAAGACTGGGATTTGTCACTCCGTGTGACGGAGAGGTATCTCGGGGCCCACTCGGTAATACAACATCACACACAAGCCTTGCAAGCAATGTAACTTAGTGTAAGTTGCGGGATCTTGTATTACGCAACGAGTAAAGAGACTTGCCGGTAAACGAGATTGAAATAGGTATGCGGATACTGACGATCGAATCTCGGGCAAGTAACATGCCGAAGGACAAAGGGAATGACATACGGGATTATACGAATCCTTGGCACTGAGGTTCAAACGATAAGATCTTCGTAGAATATGTAGGATCCAATATGGGCATCCAGGTCCCGCTGTTGGATATTGACCGAGGAGTCTCTCGGGTCATGTCTACATAGTTCTCAAACCCGCAGGGTCTGCACACTTAAGGTTCGACGTTGTTTTATGCGTATTTGAGTTATATGGTTGGTTACCGAATGTTGTTCGGAGTCCCGGATGAGATCACGGACGTCACGAGGGTTTCCGGAATAGTCCGGAAACGAAGATTGATATATAGGATGACCTCATTTGATTACCGGAAGGTTTTCGGAGTTACCGGGAATGTACCGGGAATGACGAATGGGTTCCGGAAGTTCACCGGAGGGGGGCAACCCACTCCGGGGAAGCCCATAGGCATTTGGGGGGTCACACCAGCCCTTAGTGGGCTGGTGGGACAGCCCACCAATCCCCTATGCGCCAAGAGAGAAAAAATCAAAGGAAAGAAAAAAAAGGAAGAAGTGGGAAGGGGGAAGGACTCCCTCCCACCAAACCAAGTAGGACTGGGTTTGGGGGGGAGAGTCCTCCCCCCTGGCTCGGCCGACCCCTTGGGGATCCCTTGGACCCCAAGGCAAGGTCCCCCTCCCTCCTCCTATATATATGGGGCTTTTTAGGGCAGATTTGAGACGACTTTCTCACGGCTGCCCGACCACATACCTCCATAGTTTTTCCTCTAGATCGTGTTTCTGCGGAGCTCGGGCGGAGCCCTGCTGAGACGAGATCATCACCAACCTCCGGAGCGCCGTCACGCTGCCGGAGAACTCTTCTACCTCTCCGTCTCTCTTGCTGGATCAAGAAGGCCGAGATCATCGTCGAGCTGTACGTGTGCTGAACGCGGAGGTGTCGTCCGTTCGGTACTAGATCGTGGGACTGATCGCGGGATTGTTCGCGGGGCGGATCGAGGGACGTGAGGACGTTCCACTACATCAACCGCGTTCTCTAAACGCTTCTGCTGTGCGATCTACAAGGGTACGTAGATCACTCATCCCCTCTCGTAGATGGACATCACCATGATAGGTCTTCGTGCGCGTAGGAAATTTTTTGTTTCCCATGCGACGTTCCCCAACAGTGGTATCAGAGCTAGGTTCATGCGTAGATGTCTTCTCGAGTAGAACACAAAAGGTTTTGTGGGCGGTGATGTGCGTTTTGCTGCCCTCCTTAGTCTTTTCTTGATTCCGCGGTATTGTTGGATTGAAGCGGCTTGGACCGACATTACTCGTACGCTTACGAGAGACTGGTTTCATCGTTACGAGTAACCCCCTTTGCTCAAAGATGACTCGCAAGTGACAGTTTCTCCAACTTTAGTTGAATCAGATTTGACCGAGGAGGTCCTGGATGAGGTTAAATAGCAACTCATATATCTCCGTTGTGGTGTTTGCGTAAGTAAGATGCGATCCTACTAGATGCCCTTGGTCACCACGTAAAACATGCAACAACAAAATTAGAGGACGTCTAACTTGTTTTTGCAGGGTATGCTTTTGATGTGATATGGCCAACGATGTGATGTGATATATTGGATGTATGAGATGATCATGTTGTAATAGAAATATCGACTTGCACGTCGATGGTACGGCAGACCCCTTGGGGATCCCTTGGACCCCAAGGCAAGGTCCCCCTCCCTCCTCCTATATATATGGGGCTTTTTAGGGCAGATTTGAGACGACTTTCTCATGGCTGCCCGACCACATACCTCCATAGTTTTTCCTCTAGATCGTGTTTCTGCGAAGCTCGGGCGGAGCCCTGCTGAGACGAGATCATCACCAACCTCCGGAGCGCCGTCACGCTGCCGGAGAACTCTTCTACCTCTCCGTCTCTCTTGCTGGATCAAGTAGGCCGAGATCATCGTCGAGCTGTACGTGTGCTGAACGCGGAGGTGTCGTCCGTTCAGTACTAGATCGTGGGACTGATCGCGGGATTGTTCGCGGGGCGGATCGAGGGACGTGAGGACGTTCCACTACATCAACCGCGTTCTCTAAACGCTTCTGCTGTGCGATCTACAAGGGTACATAGATCACTCATCCCCTCTCGTAGATGGACATCACCATGATAGGTCTTCGTGCGCGTAGGAAATTTTTTGTTTCCCATGCGACGTTCCCCAACAGTGGTATCAGAGCTAGGTTCATGCGTAGATGTCTTCTCGAGTAGAACACAAAAGGTTTTGTGGGCGGTGATGTGCGTTTTGCTGCCCTCCTTAGTCTTTTCTTGATTCCGCGGCATTGTTGGATTGAAGCGGCTTGGACCGACATTACTCGTACGCTTACGAGAGACTGGTTTCAACGTTACGAGTAACCCCCTTTGCTCAAAGATGACTGGCAAGTGACGGTTTCTCCAACTTTAGTTGAATCGGATTTGACCGAGGAGGTCCTTGGATGAGGTTAAATAGAAACTCATATATCTCCGTTGTGGTGTTTGCGTAAGTAAGATGCGATCCTACTAGATGCCCTTGGTCACCACGTAAAACATGCAACAACAAAATTAGAGGACGTCTAACTTGTTTTTGCAGGGTATGCTTGTGATGTGATATGGCCAACGATGTGATGTGATATATTGGATGTATGAGATGATCATGTTGTAATAGAAATATCGACTTGCACGTCGATGGTACGGCAACCGGCAGGAGCCATAGGGTTGTCTTTATACTAACGTTCGTGCTTGCAGATGCGTTTACTATTTTGCTAGGATGTAGCTTTGGTAGTAATAGCATGAGTAGCACGACAACCCCGATGGCAACACGTTGATGGATGATCATGGTGTGGCGCCGGTGACAAGAAGATCGTGCCGGTGCTTTGGTGATGGAGATCAAGAAGCACGTGATGATGGCCATATCATGTCACTTATGAATTGCATGTGATGTTAATCCTTTTCATGCACCTTATTTTGCTTAGAACGACGGTAGCATTATGAGGTGATCTCTCACTAAAATTTCAAGATGAAATTGTGTTCTACACGACTGTGCACCGTTGCTACAGTTCGTCGTTTCGAGACACCACGTGATGATCGGGTGTGATAGACTCAACGTTCACATACAACGGGTGCAAAACAGTTGCGCACGCGGAACACTCGTGTTAAGCTTGACGAGCCTAGCATGTGCAGGCATGGCCTCGGAACAAATGAGACCGAAAGGTCGATCATGAATCATATAGTTGATATGATTAGCATAGGGATGCTTACCACTGAAACTATACTCAACTCACGTGATGATCGGACTTGAGCTAGTGTAAGTGGATCATGAACCACTCAAATGACTAGAGAGATGTAGTTTTTGAGTGGGAGTTTAGCGAATAATTTGATTAAGTTAAACTCTAATTACTTTGAACATAGTCTAAGTCCACTTTGAATATATTTGTGTTGTAGATCATGGCTCACGCGATAGTCATCCTGAATTTTAATACGTTCCTAGAGAAATCTAAGTTGAAAGATGATGGAAGCAACTTTGTAGACTGGGCTCGTAATCTTAAGCTAATCTTACAAGCTGGGAAGAAGGATTATGTCCTTAATGCTGCGTTAGGAGATGAACCACCCGCTACGGCTGATCAGGATGTTAAGAACGCTTGGTTAGCACGTAAGGAGGACTACTCAATAGTTCAATGTGCAGTCTTGTATGGCTTAGAACCGGGACTTCAACGTCGCTTTGAGCGTCATGGAGCATTTGAGATGTTCCAGGAGTTGGAGTTTATCTTTCAGAAGAACGCCCGGATCGAGAGGTATGAGACCTCCGATAAATTCTATGCTTGTAAGATGGAGGAAAACTCATCTGTCAGTTAACATGTGCTCAAAATGTCTGGGTACTCAAACCGTCTAGCTGAGCTGGGGATTGAACTCCCGCAAGAAGCTATCACTGACAGAATCCTTCAATCACTGCCGCCAAGCTATAAAGGCTTTGTGTTGAACTACAACATGCAAGGGATGAATAAGTCTCCCGGCGAGTTGTTTGCGATGTTGAAAGTCACAGAGTCTGAACTCCGTAAAGAGCATCAAGTGTTGATGGTGAATAAGACCACTAGTTAAAAGAGAAACGGCAAAGGCAAGAAGGGCAATTCGAAGAAGAGCGGCAAGCCTGTTGCCAATCCGCCGAAGAAACCCAAGGCTGGACCTAAGCCTGAAACGGAGTGCTACTATTGCAAGGGTATGGGTCACTGGAAGCGCAATTGCCCCAAGTATATGGCAGATAAGAAGGCGGGCAAAGAAAAATGAGGTATATTTGATATACATGTTATTGATGTGTACTTAACCGGCTCTCGTAGTAGTGCGTGGGTATTTGATACCGGTTCTGTTGCTGATGTTTGCAACTCGAAACAGGCACTGCAGAATAGACGAAGGCTGGCGAAAGATGAAGTGACGATGCGCGTAGGAAATGGTTCCAAGGTTGATGCAATCGCCGTGGGCACAGTGTCACTTCAGCTACCGTCGGGATTAGTGATGAACTTAAATCATTGTTATTTAGTGCCTGCGTTGAGCATGAACATTATATCAGGATCTTGTTTATTGCGAGACGGTTACTCTTTTAAGTCAGAGAATAATGGTTGTTCTATTTCTATGAGTAACATCTTTTATGGTCATGTACCGAATGTGAGAGGATTGTTCATATTGAATCTTGATAGCGATACGCATATACATAACATTGAGACCAAAAGAGTTAGAGTAAACAATGATATCGCCATACTTTTGTGGCACTGCCGCTTGGGTCATATTGGTGTAAAGCGCATGAAGAATCTCCATGCTGATGGACTTTTGGAGTTACTTGACTTTGATTCACTTGACACGTGCGAACCATGCCTCATGGGCAAAATGACTAAAACTCCGTTCTCCGGAACAATGGAGCGTGCAAGTGACTTATTGGAAATCATACATACCGATGTGTGTGGTCCAATGAGCGTGGAGGCACGCGGCGGATATTGTTATTTTCTCACCTTCACTGACGATTTGAGTAGGTATGGTTATGTCTACTTGATGAAGCACATGTCTGAAACATTTGAAAAGTTCAAGCAATTTCAGAGTGAAGTGGAAAATCATCGTAACAAGAAGATCAAGTTCCTACGGTCTGATCGTGGGGGTGAATATCTGAGTTTCGAGTTTGGTGATCACTTAAGAAAATGTGGAATTGTTTCACAGTTGACACCGCCTGGAACACCACAGCGTAATGGTGTGTCCGAACGTCGTAATCGTACTTTGTTAGAGATGGTGCGATCTATGATGTCTCTTACTGATTTGCCGTTATCATTTTGGGGTTATGCATTAGAAACAGCTGCATTCAATTTAAATAGGGCACCATCAAAATCCATTGAGACGACACCATACGAACTGTGGTATGGCAAAAGGCCAAAGTTGTCGTTTCTTAAAGTTTGGGGATGTGATGCCTATGTCAAAAAGCTTCAGCCTGAAAAGCTGGAACCCAAAGCGGAAAAGTGCGTCTTCAAAGGTTACCCAAAAGAGACAGTTGGGTACACCTTCTATCTCAAATCCGAGGGCAAAGTGTTTGTTGCTAAGAACGGAGCTTTTCTCGAGAAGGAGTTTCTCTCGAGAGAATTGAGTGGGAGGAAGATAGAACTTGACGAGGTTGTCGAACCTCTCATCCCTTTGGATGGTGGCGCAGGGCAAGGGGAAACCTCTGTCGTTGCGATACCGGTTGAGGAGGAAGTTAATGATGATGATCATGAAACTCCAGTTCAAGTTTCTGTTGAACCACGCAGGTCGACGAGATCACGCGCTGCTCCAGAGTGGTACGCTAATCCCGTCTTATCAATCATGTTGTTAGACAACAATGAACCTGCAAATTATGAAGAAGCAATGGTGGGCCCAGATTCCAACAAATGGCTAGAAGCCATGAAGTCCGAGATAGGATCCATGTATGAGAACAAAGTGTGGACTTTGGAGATACTACCTGAGGGCCGCAAGGCTATTCAGAACAAATGGATCTTTAAGAAGAAGACGGACGCTGACGGTAATGTGACCGTTTATAAAGCTCGACTTGTGGCAAAGGGTTTTTCACAAGTTCCAGGAGTTGACTACGATGAGACTTTCTCACCCGTAGCGATGCTTAAGTCCGTCAGAATCATGTTAGCAATAGCTGCATTTTTCGATTATGAAATCTGGCAGATGGATGTCAAAACGGCGTTCCTTAACGGTTTCCTTAAGGAAGAGTTGTATATGATGCAACCCGAAGGTTTTGTCGATCCTAAGAATGCTAACAAGGTGTGCAAGCTCCAGCGATCCATTTATGGACTGGTGCAAGCATCTCGGAGTTGGAACAAATGCTTTGATGAGGTGATTAAAGCATTTGGGTTTATACAAGTGGTTGGAGAATCTTGTATTTACAAGAAAGTGAGTGGGAGCTCTGTGGCGTTTCTAATATTATATGTGGATGACATATTACTGATTGGAAACAACGTAGAGCTTTTGGAGAGCATAAAAGGTTACTTGAATAAAAGTTTCTCTATGAAGGACCTAGGAGAAGCTGCTTACATTCTAGGCATTAAGATCTATAGGGATAGATCAAAACCCCTGATAGGACTTTCACAAAGAACATACCTTGATAAAGTTTTGAAAAGGTTCAAAATGGAACAGTCCAAGAAAGGGTTCTTGCCAGTTTTACAAGGTACAAGATTGAGTAAGACTCAGTGCCCAGCAACTGATGAAGATAGAGAGCATATGCGCTCCGTCCCCTATGCTTCAGCCATAGGTTCTATCATGTATGCGATGCTGTGCACTAGACCGGATGTCAGCCTGGCCATAAGTATGGCAGGTAGGTTCCAGAGTAATCCAGGAGTGGATCACTGGACAGCGATCAAGAATATCCTGAAGTACCTGAAAAGGACTAAGGAGATGTTTCTCGTGTATGGAGGTGACGAAGAGCTCGCCGTAAAAGGTTACGTCGATGCAAGCTTTGATACATATCCGGACGACTCTAAGTCGCAAACCGGATACGTATTTATTCTTAATGGGGGTGAAGTAAGCTGGTGTAGTTCCAAGCAAAGCATCGTAGCAGATTCTACATGTGAAGCGGAGTACATGGCTGCCTCGGAGGCGGCTAAGGAGGGTGTCTGGATGAAGCAGTTCATGACGGATATTGGAGTGGTGCCAAGCGCACTGAATCCAATAACCTTGTTCTGTGACAACACTGGTGCCATTGCCTTAGCAAAGGAACCACGGTTTCACAAGAAGACCAGACACATCAAACGACGCTTCAACCTCATTCGCGACTACGTCAAGGAAGAGGACGTAAATATATGCAAAGTGCACACGGATCTGAATGTAGCAGACCCGCTGACTAAACCTCTTCCACGGCCAAAACATGATCGACACCAGAACTGTATGGGTGTTAGATTCATTACAATGTAATTCACATGGTGATGTGAGGGCTAGATTATTGACTCTAGTGCAAGTGGGAGACTGTTGGAATTATGCCCTAGAGGCAATAATAAATATAGTTATTATTATAATTCCTGTATCAAGATAATAGTTTATTATCCATGCTATAATTGTATTGAATGAAGACTCATTTACATGTGTGGGACATAGACAAAACACCGTCCCTAGCAAGCCTCTAGTTGGCTAGCCAGTTGATCAAAGATAGTCAGTGTCTTCTGATTATGAACAAGGTGTTGTTGCCTGATAACTGGATCACGTCATTAGGAGAATCACGTGATGGACTAGACCCAAACTAATAGACATAGCATGTTGATCGTGTCATTTTGTTGCTACTGTTTTCTGCGTGTCAAGTATTTATTCCTATGACCATGAGATCATATAACTCACTGACACCGGAGGAATGCTTTGTGTGTATCAAACGTCGCAACGTAACTGGGTGACTATAAAGATGCTCTACAGGTATCTCCGAAGGTTTTAGTTGAGTTAGTATGGATCAAGACTGAGATTTGTCACTCCGTGTGACGGAGAGGTATCTCGGGGCCCACTCGGTAATACAACATCACACACAAGCCTTGCAAGCAATGTAACTTAGTGTAAGTTGCGGGATCTTGTATTACGGAACGAGTAAAGAGACTTGCCGGTAAACGAGATTGAAATAGGTATGCGGATACTGACGATTGAATCTCGGGCGAGTAACATACCGAAGGACAAAGGGAATGACATACGGGATTATACGAATCCTTGGCACTGAGGTTCAAACGATAAGATCTTCGTAGAATATGTAGGATCCAATATGGGCATCCAGGTCCCGCTATTGGATATTGACCGAGGAGTCTCTCGGGTCATGTCTACATAGTTCTCGAACCCGCAGGGTCTGCACACTTAAGGTTCGACGTTGTTTTATGCGTATTTGAGTTATAGGGTTGGTTACCGAATGTTGTTCGGAGTCCCGGATGAGATCACGGACGTCACAAGGGTTTCCGGAATGGTCCGGAACCGAAGATTGATATATAGGATGACCTCATTTGATTACCGGAAGGTTTTCGGAGTTACCGGGAATGTACCGGGAATGACGAATGGGTTCCGGGAGTTCACCGGGGGGGGGGGGGGGGAAACCCACCCCGGGGAAGCCCATAGGCCTTGGGGGAGACACACCAGCCCTTAGTGGGCTGGTGGGACAGCCCACAAGTGCCCTATGCGCCAAGGAGAAGCAAATCAAGAGAGAAAGAAAAAAAAAGGAGGAGGTGGGAAGGAAGGGGGACTCCCTCCCACCAAACCTAGTCCAACTCGGTTTGGGGGGGGGAGAGTCCTCCCCCTTGGACTCGGCCGACCCCCTTGGGGCTCCTTGAGCCCCAAGGCAAGGCCCCCTCCCTCCCACCTATATATACGGAGGTTTTAGGGCTGATTTGAGACGATTTTTTCCACGGCAGCCCGACCACATACCTCCACGGTTTTTCCTCTAGATCGCGTTTCTGCGAAGCTCGGGCGGAGCCCTGCTGAGACAAGGTCATCACCAACCTCCGGAGCGCCGTCACGCTGCCGGAGAACTCTTCTACCTCTCCGTCTCTCTTGCTGGATCAAGAAGGCCGAGATCATCGTCGAGCTGTACGTGTGCTGAACGCGGAGGTGACGTCCGTTCGGTACTAGATCGTGGGACTGATCGCGGGATCGTTCGCGGGGCGGATCGAGGGACGTGAGGACGTTCCACTACATCAACCGCGTTCTCTAACGCTTCTGCTGTATGGTCTACAAGGGTATGTAGATCACTCATCCCCTCTCGTAGATGAACATCACCATGATAGGTCTTCGTGCGCGTAGGAAAATTTTTGTTTCCCATGCGACGTTCCCCAACAGAGGTGGCCGCCGCCTTCTCCGGCGCGGCCACGCACCTGTGCGCCTGCCTGGCCGCTGCCTCGCGCTGGCAAGGCCGGGGATAAGCTCCCCGAGGCCTCCTCTATCCATTCCCAGCGTCAGCTCTCTCCCTCCTCCCGGATCTCTCCTTCCCCTTCTGCCGCCATTGGAGCCGAGCAAAGCTCGAGCTGCCCATGCCCCTAGCCTTAGCATCCTCTTGCTGAGCACGCCGTTAGCTCCGCCTCGTCGGTCTGGTCATCCCTGCAGAAACCAAAGTCTCCCCAAGCTCTGCATCGCCCCCAACGCCATCGTCTTCCACCTCCGGCCGCCGGCGAGCTCTTCCCGATTCGTCGCGCCCATGCCTTCCCCGAGCCGTCTAATCCCTGCTCTGCACTCCCCGTGAGCATGCGGTCATTTCCCCTAAGTTTTCCCCGTCGATCCCCTCCTGTAGCCCTAGTTTCACCGGAGCCCGGCGAGGACCGCCGCTGCAGCTCGTCGCCGGTAGCCCTCCGATGATCAGCTCGTCCTTCCGAGGGCACCAGCAGCTTCAGGTCGACGCGTAGATGCTGTAGGAGCTAAGAACCGAGCGTAGTCCCCTCTGAATCAAAGACCCCGATGACGCCCGAGCCTTGGCCGCCGCCAATCTCATCGCCGACGTCATTTCCGGCTAGTTCAGCCCCATCTAAGTGCAGAAATGGAGCTGCGGGAGGTGTGCCATTCTTCTGGTGCTCTCCGCGCAGCATTTGGCCCCCTGTGCGCCGTTTCCGAGCCCCTCCGCCGTGCTAGTGGTCGCCGGAGGCTCCCCGCCGGCGAGGACGACCTCGCCGCCGGTGGATCTCGGCTGGCCTGTGCCACTGACTGGTGGGGCCAGCCTTTGGCAAGTTTAAAGCTAATAAAAATAAATCAAATAAGTTAATCAGTCACTGACATGTGGGTCCAGGAAGGTTAATCAGTTAATTAAGTTTAAACTTAATCTGAAATTGACCAGAGAGGCTGACCAGTGGGTCCCCCCTGTCAGGTTTGACCTGAACAGGTCGGCTGACCTGCTGACGTCAGGCTGATGCAATAAAGAGAATTTCCAGTATAAAAATAATTCCAGGAAATTGCTAAAACTTGTAAAAATCATAGAAATTAATCTGTAACTCCAATGAAAATAATTTATATATGAAGAAGTATCAGAAAAATTCAAGGATTCTGAATATGCTATTTTCAACTATGTTTGAAAAAGTTACAGGACCCTAACATGTAGAATAAGGAATAATTCAATTCTTATAATTACTTTTTAAATGGAATTTGGAAAATATTCAAATTTCATTATGAATGCCATGATCACACACTGTCCTAATTACAAATCAGTACCTTAACATGACATCTCATGCATGCTAATATCAAGTTGATCTGAGCATCAGGTCGAATCAATTAAACCGGTATCCGAGACTACCTCGTTTGAATTGATATTCGAATGTGATTCAAATCAACTCTAAACCTAATATATATTGATTATAATAACTTATCACCTTGCATTCTCATGCCATGCTCATGCATCATTTTGATTGCATATGATTGTTATTGAATGTTGCCATTCATTTCGGTAGGCTCCGCACCCCCGGATTCCCCCGAATATCCGTCTGACGGATATCGTTCCTCCTCTGAGCAACAAGGCAAGCAACCCTTTTGATCATCCCGATAATTCCCATGTTCTTGCTCCTGCACTTATTTATTGCATTAGGATCAAATGCTACAACTGCTTTGCCACGTTAGTTGAACCCACTTCCTTTGCATGACCTAACCTTGTCACAGTAAATAGCCGAACCTTGCAACCTAGCATACCTGGTAGTTGCCTGAGCTATGATGTGCCTTATCCTGCTATGCATGCTATGCTTAGAGTTGTGTATGGTCTGTCATCCGGGAGATGAACAGAATTGTGAGAATGTGTTCGGTAAGTAAAGGTTGTGTGTTGAACCTGATTTGGTAAAGGTACCGGTGAAAGGCTGTGTAGGAGTACATGGCGGGTTGTTTCATTGGAACCGTCCTTAGGAACTGAGTTATGTGTATGTAATCCAAGACTAGATACTACCACATGCTGGGCCCTGAAATATGACCCCGCTCGGCCTATTAATCGCTTAGTACTCGGTCCAGGAGTTGCAAGTAGTTTCTGGTGTTTATAGTAATGCTGGAGGCCGTGCATGGTGCTGACCTGAGAGGTGGGCCGTGATGCGGTAGGCAGTGGCACGGTGTACCAAGTGGCACCCGGATGGTGGGCTTGGGAACCCTGCGCACATCGTTTGAGGCCGTGGCGGAAACCTCGGCCGGACTTCCGTACGGGTTACTCTCAGATAGGCGATAAACCTACTAGGTACTAGTGTGGTTAACGGTCGTGGCCGACTCCCTCGCTGGGCTTCCGCTTGAAGGTTGCCGAGGTGCATGACGTGCACATGGCGATAAGTGGCGAGAGCGTGTGTGACGAAGTACACCCCTGCAGGGTTATGATCTATTCGAATAGCCGCGTCCGCGGATATGGACTACTTGGAGACATATGTTGTTCATAGATAACTTCAATGGCTACTCATAAAATTGCCAAGATAAGCGTGAGTGTCGTGTTCGGCATTTCCGTACAGAGACGGAATGATTCCACGGTAGTGTATTGTTGTGGTGTTAGTGGACTCGTGTGCGAGAAGTCAAGTTGTTAAACTTATTTAAAAATGCAAGTTGTCTAGCCATGAGTCAAATGCTGGCTTTCCGCATGAAACCCCACAATACCTTTTGATACCTTGCATGAGTAGTTAGTTGTCCTAAAGTCTTGCTGAGTACCTTCGTACTCATGTTTGCTTAATAAATGTTGCAGAGGTTGCTAATGACCCTAATGGAGGGTTCTTCGTAGACATCGACGACGATGAGTAGCTGGTGTCCCAGCTACGATCTGGCCCTACGTTGGTCTGTAGTATAGTCAGGCCATGTGCCTTCTAGTTGTCCTGTCTGTACTTAGACAGTTTATAACTCTTCCGCTGGCTTGTAACTGAATGACTGCTATTATGGGTCGTGAGACCCTTAATGTGTAATATTATGTGTGTGGCTCTTCCGAGCCTCTTAAATAAAGCTTGTATGTTTATGGTTATGCTGTGATGCCATCGATGTATCTATACATATCGGTATGTCATGCGTACGTGTGTCGTGCTTGATATGTATGGGGTTCGATTACCTAGTCGTGAACTTTAGTAGCACTCCTTACGAGGAAATGCCCCATTGTGATCCAATGAGCCTTGGTAGTTCGCTACTGCTCCGGACACATTGGTTGACCGGCATGTGTCCTTCTTAGCTGCTGTGTCTGTCCCCCTTGGGGAAATGTCAAGCGATGTAATGGAGTCCTTGTAGCTTGCGACGACTCTTCTACATTCGCTGATGACCGACACCTGCTTTGTTGGGTCATGTATGCCTGTCCTTGTGCGGTACTGCCACTTTGGTTTATGACTAGAGATGTCGATCCGGGTTCTTTCACATTGGATTGCTAGCGACACTATCGCATACGTGAGTCAAAAGACGCAAACGGTCCCGGCTAAGGTAAGGCTGCAGCCGTGGAGTTAACCGTGCGTGAGACCACAAAGGGATGCGATGTGTTACAAGCTGGATTCCTATGACTTAGGATGGGGGTCCTGACAATGACGGTCATACTGACTCTTCTGATGAGACTGAGCATCCTTCAGATTGTCATAAATAATGCGGACTTGATCTTTAGCATGTTGGATAATATACAGACCGAAAGGTGATCGTTACATTGGACGGTGGTGCTGGAATGTCATACGATGCCAAGTGTAAATGATACTTTGGAGTTAAGGATGTACATGAGAGTCAGGTTTTGATCGTGTGGAATTTGGGTTATGGGTCCACCGTGTGGGCCGAGAGTAGGCAGAGGGGTGACATCTTGCACGGTCTTGGTAGCAAGACATGTCAGAGGATAGCATGTCTATTATGTTGGCAACAACGTCGGTACCAAGGGCGTGGGACGAATAGAACCATTTTCCTGCTCGTTGAAACGAGGCAAACCAATAGGCAAAGTTCTTGTCCACCGGCGGCTACTGGAATGATATCCCCAATAGTAACAGGGTCTTATTGATAGAGTAATACCGAGGTTGTTACCTAAGCAGGGAATTAACACTTCTTAGAAAAGTTATGCCACAAGAAAAGTCAAACAGACCAATGGAAGGAAACACACACACAAGTATTAAAGTATACCATTCCCGAAAAAATAGGGTATGGTATACGTGGTAGGTCATCAAGTACATAACCATTTAGATAAAAGGGCAAGGAGAAGCATGATGTTTACTCATACCATACGGTTTGAATAATTGATCAGGAACAATTTAGCATGATGCTTCCAATGTTCCTGTTGACAATTGAAATACCACATTCGTGTTTCGAGGTAGCATCGACATGGTCATCAGATAAAGGTTGGACTTTGGGTACACAAAGGATTCATCAAAAACAACTTATAAAATAAGCCATATAGTTTCCGCGTGGAAGATGGACAATCTTACATATGGAAGAATTTATAACAATACGTCCTTCGGCAAGGTGTGCCAGCCAAGACATCACCGTCCGGGGTTACATAAGACCAACATTATAATTATTGGGAAATGTTCCAACCATCATATCTGCCTAAGATTTATATCTGATTGGTGTTGGGATACCTTAGTCTCATGGTGCGTGAGAAGAAAAGGGGACCACCAAAAACAGACGAGATGATAATGCAAGATTCTCGGGATATGAACTACAGAAGCAAGTTTTGGATCATGAGTTGGATTGTAAGACACATGAACACAATGTCAAAACATTCGTGCCCACGTGGAATTCTTACAACACAATGCAACTGATTTCTGATTTGAGAACCATCATCGAGGATATCAAGTCCCTTGCGTAAGCCTGATTAGCTCTTATGAAGGAACTTCTTTTTCCTTGATCAAATCAGTCAGTGGCTTGGGGTGTTAAGAGAAGTTATACGAAGTGAAGATAGTAAATCTTTGAAACATATAACACATCACACATGTGTCAATGACTTGGGATGATCCTAGAGGAAGCAAAACAAAACTTTCACATATTCACGGCGGCAAGAATGCACGTGAACCTTGGTAAAACACTTCTTCTTATCAATTATGTTCTTCATGAGCTAGGCTCAAAGATAGTGCTTTCAAGAGCTTCATCGTGGAACATGGAGAAGTTGAGGGTGTGGCTGATGGACTCAACAACAATCCCTCAAGATTTTGACAGGGATGAATTTCCAAAATTATAATATCAAGGAGATAGCATTTGTCAAATCAAATGGTACAATGTCGTATGCTCGAGGGAACAACAACAATTAAACATTGGTCAAAGGGTGCACTCGGAAATACTGAATGAGTAGCACGACCATTGCTAGAATGGTGAGTCAATATCCAACACACCAAGAATGAAACAATCAGTTGTTAACCTCAAGGCAATAGGGTTTGCAGAAGCATTGGAATCACACATCAGAGTTCACTTGTTGGTAATCTGAGTAGAAAGAACACGGGACCAATAAATGGATGGTGATGACGAGAAGTATCACTATATCAAGAATTCTTAAGGGGTGCAACGATGTTCACAACATTCTTGACATAAAGATGGTAATACTCCAAGGTAGAACATAACATAAGTCGGATAGTAAGGAACTCAAAGGACAACACAAAACATGAACACATTTGTGTTGCAGGGAAGACAACAAGGATGTCGATGATAATAAAAATCATCGAGGGGAAAGGATGGTATTTCTCATCATGAACTCGATCAATGTCTTAGAAGAGCTCAGAATGCTGATGATTATCACGATACATTTGTCGAGAAGTTTCATAAACATGTAATGGTTCAGCGACAACATCATGCAAGGGAATTGTGAAGCAAAAGGTTATCGGAACAACATATAAGACTACTAGTTCAGAGTCGAAATTTCCTTTTTAGACAACCAACATAAAGTTAAAATATCGATGCAAGCTTAACGCGCAGTTGGAATTGTGTTCCGAGGATGAAGGGCAGAGATTTCATGGTCAAACTCCAGCATGATAATGATGATGATGATACCCCAACAGCTTGGAAGTACATGATCGAGTACAAACTCGCAAGCAAAGAAGATTACTAAGAGTTGTTGAATCACAATCCGTACTCGGTCCAGTCATCGATGTTCTTGAGTGTCCAACTCAGAACACGAGGAAAACTGGAATCAACAAAAAATCATAGTTGATTAGGAGCACACAAGAAGTTATGTAGCTCCGTGATATCCTCGGATTACGAGGGGTCATACTCGGAGGTAGATCAGAATAGAGGTTAGACTGGTGTATTGATCGGTCGAAGACAAGCACCTAAAGTTGTCTACATATGAGAGCAAAGGAGAACAATCATGGTCGGAATCACAGTTGCAAAGTACCACACCACAGATACCAGATCAAATCATATAATGGATGATTATTGATATGAGAAGCTTCTATGATAGGATCAACGTCGTTTCTATGGTCATGAACACAAGTTCAAGGTCGACTCCCACTTCATCAGTGCATAACCTTCCATTTACTCCTCACTTTTCATAAAGTTGTAGCTTCAAAGGATTATCTGGCAAAACACGAGAAGGGTAAGTCCTGTGAAAACTCTTCAGGTCATATTGATTTAGGAAGGCATAGGTTAAACCCATCGGGTCATCTTAGGAACATATACCGCAACTTCAAGAGTAATTAATACATGCTTGAAGAGCATGGCTGACAAGGGCATAGGATACAACTTATCAGAATGAGAAGACACAATCTACCAATGGCATTATGTATCAGGGGAACAATATCACAAGAATTTTTTGAACGTAAAGGATGTCGTCGGATAATAACCCAACAATGGGTCTGGCAGTCCACAAAGGACCTGATGTGAGTATCGGTACTCAATCAGAGGAAGATATGATGCAATACATTGGGTTATAGAACATCTGAAAAATACCGATACTTAATTACCAAAGGAAATAGGATTTCCAGGTTGGTGTATCATAATCAGATGCTCCGATCAAATACAAGTAAGTTGAATGGACTTAGATGGACAACCAACCAAAGTTGATTTGTCGAGAACCAGCTCTGTCTCGAAGGACGTGTGAGCCGGAAAGATAATTTATGAGTATCAACAGATGATTGTGTGTATTCACACAAAGGTAGAATCAATAAGATCAGAGGAAAATCACAAAGGATTTTAATGAATGCGGCTAGACATATGGATTTAACCATAATGCAAACAGGTGAGAAAGGTCAAGAGCAATAGGCTACTCGGGATTCTGAAAGATTGAATAGTAATTCGAAGAACTTTCAAAACCCATGACAACTGATGATGGACGAATCCCCCATAATATAATTCATTGCATCTCATAAAATAAGAGCTATTGGAAAATAAAGTATGAACGACATTTGTATGGAGTCATCCATAAGGGTTGACGGAGGAAGGGAAATCATAGAAGCGATGAGCACCAGCTTCCAAGAGAACATCAGAGTGTATCTTCAGAGTCTTCTAAAGAATCAAGCCGTCATCTGGAATTGCGGGGCTCTCCGGGAGGAAGTATTTACGAAAACCTAGAGTTAGAGTTAGCAAAATCTTTAACCCGAAAGAGAAGAGAGAGTAGAACCCATAGTAGAAAAGGAGTAAAAGATACTAATACCACCCGATTGAGATGTGGGCTCGTAAGCCACAACATCAAAGTTAGTAAGTTCTTCAAGTACTAGACTCAACTTCGGCCAAGGAGTTGGAAAGGGGGCTACTTATAGGTAGTCGGCTGAGATACCAACTTGTGATGCCCTTGATTTGATCGTACGTTAATCATACACGCAAATGCATACAACCAAGCTCAAGGACTCATGGGAAGATATCACAACACAACTCTAGACACAAATAAAATATACAAGCTTCATATTACAAGCCAGGCCCCTCAAGGGATAGAATAGAGAAGCTCGATAAACACACGAGTTAGCGAAAGCCAAAAATATCTGAGTACAAACATTAAACATGGGGTGCCTTGGAGAAGGCTAGCACAAAAGATACAACGGTCGAACGAGGCGAGGCCTCCTGCCTGGAAGCCTCCTAACTACTCCTGGTCTTCAGCGGCCTCCACGTAGTAGCACACATCGTTGGGGTAGCAGTCGTTGGCTGCGGGATACTCCATCTCCTGGACTCCATCATCTGGCCGCAACGACAGATCAAGGGGACAAAGGGGGAGCAAAGCAACGGTGAGTACTCATCCAAATTACTATCAAGACTGACATCAGAACTAAGCTAAGTATGCATCAGTATCAAAGTAAGGGGATTAAATGTGGACTGACTGCAGCAATGCGAGAAAGAGAGGGAAGGCCTAGTCCTATCGAAGACTAGCATCTTAAAGGGTGTTGCAGAAATAGACGAGAGTAGAACAAGGTAACACAATTAATAGTCATATTGTAGCAACAACAGTAATATGAGGTCACGCCCAGGGATTCTTCCCCGACTCCCTCCGAGGAACCAATCGGGCAGCAAACAATCCAATTAAGTAACAATTGTAGTTGTATAAGATCAGGGCACAACTCCAAGTCACCGTGTAACCGCGGACACGACTATTTGAATATATAAGATCTTCCCTGCAGGGGTGCACAACATATTCCCCGTCACGCTCGATAACACTCTGGCCGGACACACTTTTCTGGGTCATGCCCGACCTGCGGAATATCGACACGTCGCAACCCCTGCTAGACTCAACAGAGAGGCCAGCCCGCCGGTCTAAATCCTAAGCGCGCAGGGGTCATAGGTCCATCACCCTTTGCTCTCCTGCATGATGCGTGGGCAGCCGAGGTCAGTCCTAGCACCCCTTACTATAAGCACGATGTGTTGGGGAACGTCGCATGGGAAACAAAATATTCCCTACGCGCACGAAGACCTATCATGGTGATGTCCATCTACGAGAGGGCATATTCGATCTACGTACCCTTGTAGATCGCACAGCAGAAGCGTTAGTGAACGCGGTTGATGTAGTGGAACGTCCTCACGTCCCTCCATCCGCCCCGCGAACCGTCCCGCGATCAGTCCCACGATCTAGTGCCGAACGGACGACACCTCCGCGTTCAGCACACGTACAGCTCGACGATGATCTCGGCCTTCTTGATCCAGCAAGAGAGACGGAGAGGTAGATGAGTTCTCCGACAGCGTGATGGCGCTCCGGAGGTTGGTGGTGATCTAATCTCAGCAGGGCTCCGCCCGAGCTCCGCAGAAACACGATCTAGAGATAAAACCGTGGAGATATGTGGTCGGGCTGCCGTGGCAAAGTTGTCTCAAATCAGCCCTAAAACCTCCGTATATATAGGGGGAAGAGGGGGAGCCTTGCCTTGGGGTCCAAGGACCCCCAAGGGGGTCGGCCGAGTCAAGGGGGGGAGTCCTCCCCTTCCAAACCGAATCCAACTAGGTTTGGAAGGAGGAGTCCTTCCCCTTTTTCCCACCTCCTCTTTTTTTTCTTTTCTCTTTGATTTTCTTCCTATGGCGCATAGGGCCTTCTTGGGCTGTCCCACCAGCCCACTAAGGGCTGGTGCGCCACCCCCAAGGCCTATGGGCTTCCACGGGGTGGGTTGCCCCCCCGGTGAACACCCGGAACCCATTCGTCATTCCCGGTACATTTCCGGTAACTCCGAAAACCTTCCGGTAATCAAATGACGTCATCCTATATATCAATCTTCGTTTCCGGAGCATTCAGGAAACCCTCGTGACGTCCGTGATCTCATCCGGGACTCCGAACAAAATTCGGTAACCAACCATATAACTCAAATACGCATAAAACAACGTCGAACCTTAAGTGTGCAGACCCTGCGGGTTCGAGAACTATGTAGACATGACCCGAGTGACTCCTCGGTCAATGTCCAATAGCGGGACCTGGATGCCCATATTGGATCCCACATATTCTACGAAGATCTCATCGTTTGAACTTCAGTGCCAAGGATTCATATAATCCCGCATGTCATTCCCTTTGTCCTTCGGTATGTTACTTGCCCGAGATTCGATCGTCAGTATCCGCCTACCTATTTCAATCTCGTTTACCGGCAAGTCTCTTTACTCATTATGTAATACAAGATCCCACAACTTACACTAAGTCACATTGCTTGCAAGGCTTGTGTGTGATGTTGTATTACCGAGTGGGCCCCGAGATACCTCTCCGTCACACGGAGTGAAAAATCCCAGTCTCGATCCATAATAACTCAACGAACACCTTCGGAGATACGTGTAGAACATCTTTATAGTCACCCAGTTACGTGGCGACGTTTGATACACACAAAGCATCCCTCCGGTGTCAGTGAGTTATATGATCTCATGGTCATAGGAACAAATACTTGACACGCAGAAAATAGTAGCAACAAAATGACACGATCAATATGCTACGTCTATTAGTTTGGGTCTAGTCCATCACGTGATTCTCCTAATGACGTGATCCAGTTATCAAGCAACAACACCTTGTTCATCATCAGAAGACCCTGACTATCTTTGATCAACTGGCTAGCCAACTAGAGGCTTGCTAGGGACAGTGTTTTGTCTATGTATCCACACATGTATATAAGGCTTCATTCAATACAATTATAGCATGGATAATAAACGGTTATCTTGATACAGGAATTATAATAATAACTATATTTATTATTGACTCTAGGGCATAATTCCAACGGTCTCCCACTTGCACTAGAGTCAATAATCTTGCCCTCACATCATCATGTGAATTACATTGTAATAAATCTAACACCCATAAAGTTCTGGTGTTGATCATGCTTTTCCCGTGGAAGAGGTTTAGTCAGCGGGTCTGCTACATTCAGATCCGTGTGCACTTTGCATATATTTACGTCCTCCCCTTCGACGTAGTCGCGGATGAGGTTGAAGCGTCGTTTGATGTGTCTAGACTTCTTGTGAAACCGTGGTTCCTTTGCTAGGGCAATGGCACCCGTGTTGTCACAGAACAAGGTTATTGGATTCAGTGCGCTTGGCACTACTCCAAGATCCGTCATGAACTGCTTCATCCAGACACCCTCCTTAGCCGCCTCCGAGGCAGCCATGCACTCCGCTTCACATGTAGAATCTTCTACGACGCTTTGCTTGGAACTGCACCAGCTTACCGCACCCCCATTAATAATAAATACGTATCCGGTCTGCGACTTAGAGTCGTCCGAATCTGTGTCAAAGCTTGCATCGACGTAACCCTTTACGGCGAGCTCTTCGTCACCTCCATACACGAGAAACATCTCCTTAGTCCTTTTCAGGTACTTGAGGATATTCTTGACCGCCGTCCAGTGATCCACTCCTGGATTACTCTGGAACCTGCCTGCCATACTTGGCCAAGCTAACGTCCGGTCTAGTGCACAACATTGCATACATGATAGAACCTATGGCTGAAGCATAGCGGACGGTGCTCATATGATCTCTATCCTCATCAGTTGCTGGGCACTGAGTCTTACTCAATCTCGTACCTTGTAAAACTGGCAAGAACCCTTTCTAGGACTGTTCCATTTTGAACCTTTTCAAAACTTTATCAAGGTATGTGCTTTGTGAAAGTCCTATCAGGCGTTTTGATCTATCCCTGTAGATCTTAATGCCTAGAATGTAAGCAGCTTCTCCTAGGTCCTTCATAGAGAAACTTTTATTCAAGTAATCCTTTATGCTCTCCAAAAACTCTACGTTGTTTCCAATCAGCAATATGTCATCCACATATAATATTAGAAACGCCACAGAGCTCCCACTCACTTTCTTGTAAATACAAGATTCTCCAACCACTTGTATAAACCCAAATGCTTTGATCACCTCATCAAAGCGTTTGTTCCAACTCCGAGATGCTTGCACCAGCCCATAAATGGATTGCTGGAGCTTGCACACCCTGTTAGCATTCTTAGGATCGATAAAACCTTCGGGTTGCATCATATACAACTCTTCCTTAAGGAAACCGTTAAGGAACGCCGTTTTGACATCCATCTGCCAGATTTCATAATCGAAAAATGCAGCTATTGCTAACATGATTCTGACGGACTTAAGCATCGCCACGGGTGAGAATGTCTCATCGTAGTCAACTCCTTGAACTTGTGAAAAACCCTTTGCCACACGTCGAGCTTTATAAACGGTCAGATTGCCGTCAGCGTCCGTCTTCTTCTTAAAGATCCATTTGTTCTGAATAGCCTTGCGGCCCTCAGGTAGTACTTCCAAAGTCCATACTTTTTACTCATACATAGATCCTATCTCGGACTTCATGGCCTCTAGCCATTTGTTGGAATCTGGGCCCACCATTGCTTCTTCATAATTTGCAGGTTCATTGTTGTCTAACAACATGATTGACATGACGGGATTACGTACCACTCTGGAGCAGCACGTGGTCTCCTCGACCTGCGTGGTTCGACAAGAACTTGAACCGGAGTTTCATGATCATCATCATTAACTTCCTCCTCAACCGGCGTCGCAACGACAGAGGTTTCCCCTTGCCCTGCGCCACCATCTAGAGGGATGAGAGGTTCGACAACCTCATCAAGTTCTATCTTCCTCCCACTCAATTCTCTCGAGAGAAACTCCTTCTCGAGAAAAGCTCCATTTTTAGCAACAAACACTTTGCCCTCGGATTTGAGATAGAAGGTGTACCCAACTGTCTCTTTTGGGTAACCTATGAAGATGCACTTTTCCGCTTTGGGGTCCAGCTTTTCAGGCTGAAGCTTTTTGACATAAGCATCACATCCCCATACTTTAAGAAGTGACAACTTTGGCCTTTTGCCATACCACAGTTCGTATGGTGTCGTCTCAACGGATTTTGATGCTGCCCTATTTAAAGTGAATGCAGCTGTGTCTAATGCATAACCCTAAAACGATAACGGCAAATCGGTAAGAGACATCATAGAGCGCACCATCTCTAATAAAGTACGCTTACGACGTTCGGACACACCATTACGCTGTGGTGTTCCAGGCGGTGTCAACTGCGAAACAATTCCACATTGTCTTAAGTGAGCACCAAACTCAAAACTCAGATATTCACCCCCACGATCAGACCATAGGAACTTGATCTTCTTGTTACGATGATTTTCAACTTCACTCTGAAATTGCTTGAACTTTTCAAATGTTTTAGACTTGTGCTTCATTAAGTAGATATAACCATATCTACTCAAATCGTGAGTGAAGGTGAGAAAATAACGATATCCGCCGCGTGCCTCTACGCTCATCGGACCGCACACATCGGTATGTATGATTTCCAAAAAGTCACTTGCACGCTCCATTGTTCGGGAGAACGGAGTTTTAGTCATTTTGCCCATGAGGCATGGTTCGCACGTGTCAAGTGAATCAAAGTCAAGTGACTCCAAAAGTCCATTGGCATGGAGTTTCTTCATGCGCTTTACACCAATATGACCTAAGCGGCAGTGCCACAAAAATATGGCGCTATCATTGTTAACTCTAACTCTTTTGGTCTCAATGTTATGTATGTGTGTATGACTATCAAGATTCAATATGAACAATCCTCTCACATTGGGTGCATGACCATAAAAGATGTTACTCATAGAAATAGAACAACTATTATTCTCTGACTTAAAAGAGTAACCGTCTCGCAATAAACAAGATCCAGATATAATGTTCATGCTCAACGCAGGCACTAAATAACAATGATTCAAGTTCATAACTAATCCTGATGGTAATTGAAGTGAAACTGTGCCGACGGCGATTGCATCAACCTTGGAACCATTTCCTACGCGCATCGTCACTTCATCTTTCACCAGCCTTCGTCTATTCCGCAGTTCCTGTTTCGAGTTGCAAATATGAGCAACAGAACCGGTATCGAATACCCAGGCACTACTACGAGAGCCGGTTAAGTACACATCAGTAACATGTATATCAAATATACCTGATTTTTCTTTGGCCGCCTTCTTATCACCCAGATACTTGGGGCAGTTGCGCTTCCAGTGACCCATACCCTTGCAATAGTAACACTCTGTTTCAGGCTTAGGTCCAGCTTTGGGATTCTTCGTCGGATTGGCAACAGGCTTGCTGCTCTTCTTTGAATTACCCTTCTTGCCTTTGCCGTTTCTCTTGAAACTGGTGGTCTTATTCACCATCAGTACTTGATGCTCTTTACGGAGTTCAGACTCTGCGACTTTCAGCATCGCAAACAACTTGCCGGGTGACTTGTTCATCCCTTGCATGCTGTAGTTCAACACAAAGCCTTTATAGCTTGGCGGCAGTGATTGAAGGATTATGTCAGTGATAGCCTCTTGCGGGAGTTCAATCCCCAGTTCAGCTAGACGGTTTGAGTACCCAGACATTTTGAGCACATGTTCACTAACAGACGAGTTCTTCTCCATCTTGCAAGCATAGAATTTATCGGAGGTCTCATACCTCTCGATCCGGGCGTTCTTCTGAAAGATGAACTTCAACTCCTGGAACATCTCAAATGCTCCATGACGCTCAAAGCGACGTTGAAGTCCCGGTTCTGAGCCATACAAGACTGCACATTGAACTACTGAGTAGTCCTCCTTACGTGTTAACCAAGCGTTCTTAACATCCTGGTCAGCCGTAGCGGGTGGTTCATCTCCTAGCGCAGCATTAAGGACATAATCCTTCTTCCCAGCTTGTAAGATTAGCTTAAGATTATGAGCCCAGTCTACAAAGTTGCTTCCATCATCTTTCAACTTAGCTTTCTCTAGGAACGTATTAAAATTCTGGGTGACTGTCGCGTGAGCCATGATCTACAACACAAATATATTCAAAGTGGACTTAGACTATGTTCAAGATAATTAGAGTTTAACTTAATCAAATTACTCGCTAAACTCCCACTCAAAAAGTACATCTCTCTAGTCATTTGAGTGGTTCATGATCCACTTACACTAGCTCAAGTCCGATCATCACGTGAGTTGAGTATAGTTTCATTGGTAAGCATCCCTATGCTAATCTTATCATCTATATGATTCATGATCGAGCTTTCGGTCTCATGTGTTCCGAGGCCATGTCTGCACATGCTAGGCTCATCAAGCTTAACCCGAGTGTTCCGCGTGTGCAACTGTTTTGCACCCGTTGTATGTGAACGTTGAGTCTATCACACTCGATCATCACGTGGTGTCTCGAAACGACGAACTGTAGCAACGATGCACAGTCGGGGAGAACACAATTTCATCTTGAAATTTTAGTGAGAGATCACCTCATAATGCTACCGTCGTTCTAAGCAAAATAAGGTGCATAAAAGGATTAACATCACATGCAATTCATAAGTGACATGATATGGCCATCATCACGTGCTCCTTGATCTCCATCACCAAAGTACCGGCACGATCTTCTTGTCACCGGCGCCACACCATGATCTCCATCAATATGTCGCCATCGGGGTTGTCGTGCTACTCATGCTATTACTACTAAAGCTACATCCTAGCAAAATAGTAAACGCATCTGCAAGCACAAACGTTAGTTTAAAGACAACCCTATGGCTCCTGCCGGTTGCCGTACCATCGACGTGCAAGTCGATATTATCTATTACAACATGATCATCTCATACATCCAATATATCACATCACATGATTGGCCATATCACATCACATGCATACCCTGCAAGACAAGTTAGACGTCCTCTAATTTTGTTGTTGCATGTTTTACGTGGTGACCATGGGTATCTAGTAGGATCGCATCTTACTTACGCAAACAACACAACGGAGATATATGAATTGCTATTTAAATTTATACTAGGACTTCCTCGGTCAAATCCGATTCAACTAAAGTTGGAGAAACTGACACTTGCCAGTCATCTTTGAGCAACGGGGTTACTCGTAGCGATGAAACCAGTCTCTCGTAAGCGTACGAGTAATGTCGGTCCAAGCCGCTTCAATCCAACAATACCGCGGAATCAAGAAAAGACTAAGGAGGGCAACAAAACGCGCATCACCGCCCACAAAAACTTTTGTGTTCTACTCGAGAAGACATCTACGCATGAACCTAGCTCATGATGACACTGTTGGGGAACGTCGCATGGGAAACAAAAAGTTTCCTACGCGCACGAAGACCTATCATGGTGATGTCCATCTACGAGAGGGGATATTCGATCTACGTACCCTTGAAGATCGCACAGCAGAAGCATTAGTGAACGCGGTTGATGTAGTGGAACGTCCTCACGTCCCTCGATCCGCCCCGCGAACCGTCCCGCGATCAGTCCCGCGATCTAGTGCCGAACGGACGGCACCTCCGCGTTCAACACACGTACAGCTCGACAATGATCTCGGCCTTCTTGATACAGCAAGAGAGACGGAGAGGTAGATGAGTTCTCCGACAGCATGATGGTGCTCCGGAGGTTGGTGGTGATCTAATCTTAGTAGGGCTCCGCCCGAGCTCCGCACAAACGCGATCTAGAGGTAAAACCGTGGAGATATGTGGTCGGGCTGCCGTGGCAAAGTTGTCTCAAATCAGCCCTAAAACCTCCGTATATATAGGGGGGAGAGGGGGAGCCTTGCCTTGGGGTCCAACGACCCCCAAGGGGGTCGGCCGAGCCAAGGGGGGGAGTCCTCCCCTTCCAAACCGAATCCAACTAGGTTTGGAAGGAGGAGTCCTTCCCCTTTTTCCCACCTCCTCTTTTTTTCTATTCTCTTTGATTTTCTTCCTATGGCGCATAGGGCCTTCTTGGGCTGTCCCACCAGCCCATTAAGGGCTGGTGCGCCACCCCCAAGGCCTATGGGCTTCCCCGGGGTGGGTTGCCCCCCCGGTGAACACCCGGAACCCATTCGTCATTCCCGGTACATTCCCGGTAACTCCGAAAACCTTCCGGTAATCAAATGAGGTCATCCTATATATCAATCTTCGTTTTCGGACAATTCCGGAAACCCTCGTGACGTCCGTGATCTCATCCGGGACTCCGAACAACATGCGGTAACCAACCATATAACTCAAATACGCATAAAATAACGTCGAATCTTAAGTGTGCAGACCCTGCGGGTTCGAGAACTATGTAGACATGACCCGAGTGACTCCTCGGTCAATATCCAATAGCTGGACCTGGATGCCCATATTGGATCCCACATGTTCTACGAAGATCTTATCGTTTGAACCTCAGTGCCAAGGATTCATATAATCCCGTATGTCATTCCCTTTGTCCTTCGGTATGTTACTTGCCCGAGATTCGGTCGTCAGTATCCGCATACCTATTGCAATCTCGTTTACCGGCAAGTCTCTTTACTCGTTCCTTAATAGAAGATCCCGCAACTTACACTAAGTCACATTGATTGCAAGGCTTGTGTGTGATGTTCGATCCATACTAACTCAACGAACACCTTCGGAGATACCTGTAGAGCATCTTTATAGTCACCCAGTTACGTTGCGACGTTTGATACACACAAAGCATTCCTCCGGTGTCAGTGAGTTATATGATCTCATGGTCATAGGAACAAATACTTGACATGCAGAAAACAGTAGCAACAAAATGACATGAGCAATATGCTACGTCTATTAGTTTGGGTCTAGTCCATCACGTGATTCTCCTAATGACGTGATCCAGTTATCAAGCAACAACACCTTGTTCATAATCAGAAGACCCTGACTATCTTTGATCAACTGGCTAGCCAACTAGAGGCTTTCTTGGGACAGTGTTTTGACTATGTATCCACACATGTATATAAGTCTTCATTCAATAAAATTATATCATGGATAATAAACGATTATCTTGATACAGGAATTATAATAATAACTATATTTATTATTGCCTCTAGGGCATAATTCCAACACGATGCATATCCAGATCACTCGGGCGCGTGCCGCTCTATTGCTCATGTCTGAAGAGGTTCGGCTGATACCACAACGTCGAGTACCCATAATTTTTTCCACGTAGACGGTTAGTGCATAATAAGGCCTTCCGACCAACCCGGATCAAATACCCAAATCCATTAACATTTTAATTAACTAAACGACACAACTACATGGGAGTCCACCCGCCTAACATCTATTCATCAATGATCTGAGTAACACGATCAAGTAACTGTGTGGTTGTAACATCAGGGGGATCCGAGGTATCACCCTCGCTAGATTCCGAACGATGTAACCGTCAAGGTGGACCCAAAGGAATTACCCTCGAGGGTCTCACACTTGAGGGGTTGCATGACAGAGTCATCGTCGGGAGTGGTGAAGGAGGAATCACCCTCGATAACCACGACCGACTAGCTACACTACAGAGGTATCATCATGAGTACTTCATGAGGTGTCACCCTCGGTACCCGATAGTAGCTCTGCAGCGCCGCACAACTAAGGGGGGGTGTAAGTGTTGTGTCGGGTCTTGGCTCGTCGATCAGGGATCGAGACTCGACAATAAAGAGGGGAAACTGGACTAAGGGGTCAGAGGGGATGACCGCTCCACCTATACTAAGTAGTTTAAAAGTGCGGTACTGCAAAATAGCAGTTCATCAAAATTAGGCTATGCATTGGATATAGGAGCTAACTACAAGAGTAGCAAAATTCTAATGCAAGCATGAGGGAGAAAGAAATGGGCAATATAGAAATGATCAAGGGGGTTTGCTTGCCTTGTTGCTCTGCGACAAAGGGCTGGTTGTCAGGAGGGTAGTCGTGCCCGACAGCAGCGTCAGTCTCGGGGTCTACCGGTAAGAGGAGGGGGAAGAAACAATAAATAAAAAGCACAGATGCAACACTAAGCATGACATGGCAAAATGCAGGCTAGGCATGAGCTAACGCAGTTCTATCCGTCATAGACGGATCGGGAACATATCGGATGATATTTCCCGGGTGTGTGGCTACTACAGGTCAAATGGAAAACGATGGAAAAGTCCCACATTTGCTATGCTAGGGACGCGTGAGAGACGAACGGATAGTGTATCCGGGTTCGTATCGTTTTGGTGATCAACTTTCATGTTCAAAATATTTTCATCTCAGCTACGGATGATTTTATATTAATTTTCAAAGATTTAATAAATATTCAAAAATTATAACAAATTGAATTATATTAGATAATAAGAGATGACATCAGCACGACATCAGCAGTCAACAGCCCTGTTGAGTGGTCAAATTGACTAGTGGGTCCCATACGTCATAGACAATATTATTATTAGGGTTAATTAATATTCAATCAAGTTAATTGGTGGGGTGGGACCCACCTGTCATACCATTTAATTTATTTGACTTAACAGATTATCTAATAATTTACTTAATTAATAATTCTAATCTTTAAACATTATATTATCTAATTAATTAATCAACTAGTTAATTAATTAACTAATTAAACATTGTATTTAACTAATTACTTATTTACTTATATTATTATTATTTTCTTTTAAACATATATATATTTCTAACATATATCCTTTTCTTTTTTTGTTTTTTTAATTTACATTTTTTGTTGTTTTTAGAGGGTGGGTGTCGTGGGCCCCCTTTGTCAGTTTTAGAAAAGGGCAAAATTGCTGAAATGACAAACAAAACAATTCATACCGGGGGGGGGGAGGGGGTAATCCCCGTGGATAGCAGGGGTCCGAGCCGGTGTGGGTCGAGGCTCTCGTGGCCGTTGGCCAAGGCCAGGGACGAGCGGAGCAAACGAGGGCGCACCGGCGCGGGCGAGGTGGTGCCGACGGCCGGCGGTTGCGAGGCGGCGACTAGCGGTGATACGTCTCCAACATATCTATAATTTTTGATTGTTTCATGCTATTATCTTGTCAAACTTTGGATGTTTTGCCTGTCTTTTATATATTTTTTGGGACTAACTTATTAACTCAGTGCCAAGTGCCAGTTCGTGTTTTTTCCATGTTTTTGACCCCTAGCAGAAGAGGATTTTGAACAGGGTCCAAACGGAATGAAACTGCCAATTTTTTTCCAAAATAGGAAAAGATCGGGAAGCCGGAGAATCAGGGCAGGGGCCTGCAGGGACCCCACAAGCCCTCATGGTGCGGCCAGGGGGCGCGCCTCCATGGCTTGTGGGCTCCCCGCGCCACCTCTGCCCTAGGTTTTGCGCCTATATATTCCCTAAAATCCTAGAAAAAAATCAGGAGATCATCGGAAGTACTTTTCCGCCGCCGCAAGCTTCAGTCTCCGCTAGATCCCATCTGGGCACGTTCTGGTGCCCTGTCGGAGGGGGGATTCAGATACAGAGGGCTTCTTCATCAACACCATGACCTCTTCGATGATGCGTGAGTAGTTCACCATAGACCTACGGGTCCATAGCTAGTAGCTATATGGCTTCTTCTCTCTCTTGGATCTTCAATACAAAGTTCTCCATGATCTTCATGGAGATCTATCCGATGTAAACTTCTTTTGCAGTGTGTTTGTCGAGATCCGATGAATTGTGGATTTATGATCAGATTATCTATGAATTTTATTTGAGTTTCTTCTGATCTCTCTTACGCATGATTTCATATCCTTGTAATTCTCTTCGAGTTGTGGGTTTTGTTTGGCCAACTAGATCTATGGTTCTTACAATGGGAAAATTGCTTAGTTTTGGTTTCATACCGTGTGGTGACCTCACCCAGTGACAGAAGGGGTAGCGAGGCAAGCATCGTGTTGTTGCCATCAAGGGTAAAAAGATGGGGTTTTCATCATTGGTTTGAGATTATCCCTCTACATCATGTCATCTTGGTTAAGGCGTTACTCCGTTCGTCATGAACTCAATACACTAGATGCATGCTGGATAGCGGTCGATGTGTGGAGTAATAGTAGTAGATGCAGAAAGTATCGGTCTACTTGTCTCGGACGTGATGCCTATATGTATGATCATTGCCTTAGATATCGTCATGACTTTGCGCGGTTCTATCAATTGCTCGACTGTAATTTGTTCACCCACCGTGGTATTTGCTATTTTGAGAGAAGCCTCAAGTGAACACTATGGCCCCCGGGTCTACTCCACACCATATTTTCAGCTTTACACTGTTTCTTCGTTGCACTTTCCGCCTCCATATCTCACTTTGCAATCAATCTTGAAGGGATTGACAACCCCTTTATAGCGTTGGGTGCAAGCTCTTTTGTGTTTGTGCATGTACTCTGGACTTGACGAGATTCTCCTACTGGATTGATACCTTGGTTCTCAAACTGAGGGAAATACTTACTGCTCGTGTGCTGCATCACCCTTTCCTCTTCAAGGGAAAAACCGACGCAAGCAAGAGAAGTAGCAAGAAGGATTCCTGGCGTTGCCGGGGAAGGACTTTTGTTGCCGTAACAGAAGAATTTATCGCGCCGTTGCCGAGGAGGATCAAGTCAAGAACTCATCCAAGTAAGTGTCGCAAACTCATCTCTTGGATTTACTTTGTTTGCCAGTTGCCTCTCGTTTTCCTCTCCCCCACTTCACCAGTTTTCCTTTTTCGTTTGCCCTTTTCTCTCGCTTGCTTTCTGTTCGCTTGTGTGCCATGTGCCTTCAATATGCTTGCATTTTCGCTTGCTGAAAATCTAGTTATATGGATCCTCATCCACTTGCTAATCTCTTTAAGAGATCCAATTATGTTGATCCAATTGCTAGTGAGTTGAGTGCACTAGACTATCTTCATGGAGTTTTGCTTGAGATGCGTGAATCTGAAAATTGTGAGGAAGAAATTTATGAAGTGATTCACGAGGGCTTCTTGGATGAAAAGCATGATTTCAATGGTTTCACTATAAATTCTATTAGTGAGAGTCATGCTAAAAATATGCAAAACCCTAAGCTTGGGGATGGTAGTTTTGCTATGTCCACTACTTGTTTCAATGATGATGAGTGGGGCGATGATTTTTCTTATGATCTTGAAAATTTGTTTAAGCCTCATGATGAATATGATATTTGCAATATTATTGAAAGTGGGTTTGGAGAAGTCATGACTTTAGGTGATGATAATCCCACTATTTTTGAAGAGCGTCAACTTTGCATGCATGTGGATCATGGAAAGAATATCCTATGTGATAGGTACATTGTTGAATTCGAATATGATCCCACATGTAATTATATGGGAGAGGAAAATATGGTGGTAGAAACTTTCATATCACTAAATCACCTCTCGTTATGTTGAGATTGCTATTGTCTCTTTCTTCTTCCTTGCATATGGTAACTATTGGTTGTCTTGACAATCTGTTTTCCTATAAAATGCCTATGCATAGGAAGTATGTTAGACTTAGATGTGATTTTCACATGCTTTATGATGCTCTCGTTGTGCTTCAATTCTTGTCTTTTGTGTGAGCATCATTGAATTATCAATGCCTAGTTAAGGGCGTTAAACAATAGCGCTTGTTGGGAGGCAACCCAATGAATTTATTTCTTTTTCTTTATGTTTTTTTGCGTCCACACCATCATAATTCTGTTGTGATTGTGTCTTTTGTGTTTTTTTGGTGTTTGAGCCAAGCAAAACCTTTATGACTAGTCTTGGTGATGGTTGTTTGATCCTACTGGAAAAAGACACAAACTTTTCACTCACGAGATGATTTTTCGTTTTTATTGAGAAAGAGATTTTGAGTTGATTCTTCTTGCTGCTGGTTGATATGCCTTTTGCCCAGAGAGTCGTAATTTTTCAGAATTTTTGAGGTACCATAAGTACACGAAGTATACCGATTGCTATAGACTGGTCTGTTTTTGAAAGATTTTGTTTTTGTTGAGTTGGTTGCTTGTTTTGATGAAATTATGGATAGTATCGGGGGGTACTAGCCATGGAAAAGTGAGAATACAGTAGCCCGACAGCAATACAAATAGAAATCAAGATTGCTATAGTACCTAAAGAGGTGGTAGTTTGTTCTCCTGTGCTAATGTATCACGAGTTTGTGTTTAAGTTTTGTGCTGTGAAGTTTTCAAGTTTTGTGTGATGTTCTCATGGACAAAGAGATAAGGAGTGGAAAGAGCTCAAGCTTGGTGATGCCCAAGGCACCCCAAGCCAAATTCAAGGACACCAAAAAGCCTAAGCTTGGGGATGCCCCGGGAAGGCATCCCCTCTTTCGTCTTCAATCCATCGGTAACATTACTTGGAGCTATATTTTTATTCACATTAATATCTATTAATGGGCATCTCCATAGCCTTTTGATACGCCGAGTCAATGTGACCATCTCCTCCTTTTTGTCTCACAACCACCACCACACTCTATTCCACCTATAGTGTTATATCCATGGCTCACGCTCATGTATTGCGTGATAGTTATAATATTTTGAGAAAGTAAGAGTGCGAGAACAATTACTTGGCCAATACCGATGTTGTGCATGATTTACATTAGTTGTGTGAGGATAATGGAGCATAGCCAGACTATATGATTTTGTAGGGATAACTTTCATTGGCCTTGTTATTTTGAAAGTTCATGATTACCTTGCTAGTTTGCTTGAAGTATTATTGTTTTCATGTCAATAGCAAACTATAGTTTTGAATCTTACGGATCTTAACATTCATGTCACGTGAAAGAAGTTGCAAAGGAAAACTATGCTAGGTAGCATTCCACATCAAAAATTCATTCTTTATCACTTCCCTACTCGAGGACGAGCGGGAGTTAAGCTTGCGGATGCTTGATACGTCTCCAACGTATCTATAATTTTTTATGGTTTCATGCTATTATCTTGTCAAACTTTGGATGTTTTGTATGCCTTTTATATATTTTTTGGGACTAACTTATTAACTCAGTGCCAAGTGCCAGTTCCTGTTTTTTCCATGTTTTTGACCCCTTTCAGAGGAGGATTTTGAACGGAGTCCAAACGGAATGAAACTGCCAAAAAGATTTTTTACGGAACAGAAAAAGATCGGAGAGCCGGAGAATCAGGGCACGGGACCACCAGGGACCCCACAAGCCCACACGGCAGGGCCAGGGGGGCGCGGCCACCAGGCTTGTGGGCTCCCTGAGGCCCTTTTGCCCTAGGTTTTGCGCCTATATATTACCTAAAAATCCCAAAAAATCAGGAGATCATCGATAGTACTTTTCCGCCGCCGCAAGCTTCTGTCTCCGCAAGATCCCATTTGGGGCACGTTCTGGTGCCCTGCCGGAGGGGGATTCAGATACGGAGGGCTTCTTCATCAACACCATGACCTCTCCGATGATGCGTGTGTAGTTCGCCGTAGACCTACGGGTCCATAGCTAGTAGCTAGATGGCTTCTTCTCTCTCTTGGATCTTCAATACAAAGTTCTCCATGATCTTCATGGAGATCTATCAGATGTAATCTTCTTTTGCAGTGTGTTTCTCGAGATCCGATGAATTGTAGATTTATGATCATATTATCTATGAATCTTATTTGAGTTTCTTCTGATCTCTCTTATGCATGATTTTATATCCTTGTAATTCTCTTCGAGTTGTGGGTTTTGTTTGGCCAACTAGATCTATGATTCTTGCAATGGGAGAAGTGCTTGGTTTTGGGTTCATACCGTGCGGTGACCTCACCCAGTGATAGAAGGGGTAGCGAGGCACGCATCGTGTTGTTGCCATCAAGGGTAAAAAGATGGGGTTTTCATCATTGGTTTGACATTATCCCTCTACATCATGTCATCTTGCTTAAAGCGTTACTCTGTTTGTCATGAACTTAATACACTAGATGCATGCTGGATAGCGGTTGATGTATGGAGTAATAGTAGTAGATGCAGAAAGTATCGGTCTACTTGTCTCAGACGTGATGCCTATATGTATGATCATTGCCTTAGATATCGTCATGACTTTGCGCGGGTCTATCAATTGCTTGACCGTAATTTGTTCACCCACCGTGATATTTGCTATTTTGAGAGAAGGCTCTAGTGAACACTATGGCCCCCGGGTCTACTCCACACCATATTTTCAGCATTACACCTTTTCTTCGTTGCACTTTCCGCCTTCAGATCTCACTTTGCAATCAATCTTGAAGGGATTGACAACCCCTTTATAGCGTTGGGTGCAAGCTCTTTGTGTTTGTGCAGGTACTCTGGACTTGACGAGATTCTCCTACTGGATTGATACCTTGGTTCTCAAACTGAGGGAAATACTTACTGCTCCTATGCTGCATCACCCTTTCCTCTTCAAGGGAAAAACCGACGCAAGCAAGAGAAGTACCAAGTGGAATTCCTGGCGTTGCCGGGGAAGGACTTTTGTTGCCGTAGCAGGCAGTGTGGCGCACTGGTGCGGTCTAGGAGGTGCACACGCAGTGCATTAGCGCCGTGCACGTGGGGTGGGCGGGCAGCGGTGAGTGGCGTCGCCGGAGTTGAAAGAGGAAGGAGAGGGTGGGAGGAGGCCGGATTGGCTCACTTGCATTGTAGGGAAGGCCCGGTGCAGCCGGAGTTCACGGGGAGGGGCGGATCGACGACGGCGACCGTGGCGGAGGAGGTCAGCGGTGAGGAGGCGCGGTGGTGGTGGTCCGGTGTCGACCGACGTCGGGCTGCGTGGGCACGGTCGAGGGAGGGCGATGGTGGTCGACGAGTTGCTGGAGGCCCGTAGTGCGCCGGCGAGGGTGGAGGATGGGGCCAGCCTGAGGAGGGCCGGAGGTGGCCGGAGCGGAGACTGGAGGTGGCTGGCGAGGAGGGTCTCGATGGGGGAATGAAGAGGTGGGGCGTTGGGGATTCGACCTCCTAGATCTAGTGGGAGAGGGAGCTCGTGGGGGAGCGAGGTGGGGGTAGCTCGATGGTGATATGGCGTTGGGGATTTGGTCGATCTGGGAACGAGGGGAGGGAGGCTCCCGTGGGCTGGGGGCTGATACGTCCATTTTGCATCATGCTTTCATGTTGATATTTATTGCTTTTTGGGATGTTATATTACTTGTGGTACCATATTTATGCCTTTTCTCTTATTTTGCAAGGTTTATTTGAAGAGGGAGAATTCAGGCAGCTGGAATTCTGGACTGGAAAAGGAGCAAATCCTAGTCCACTATTCTGCACATCTCCAAATGCCCAAAAATTTACGTGGATTTTTCTCGAATATATTAAAAATACTGGGCGAAAGAACTACCGGAGGGGGCCACCAGGGCTCCACAAGCCCCCACTCCGCCACCACCCCCTGGTGGTGGTAGGCAAGCTTGTGGGCTGCCTGACGGCCCACTAGCCCCCCTCTTTTTCTATATGAAGCGTCCTGGTCTGGAAATCAGAAGGGAGCTTTTTCGTGGTTTCGCCGCCGCCACGAGGCGGAACTTGAGCAGATCCAATCTAGAGCTCCGGCAGGAGGATCCTGCCGGGGAAACTTCCCTCCCGGAGGGGGGAATCGTCGCCATCGTCATCACCAACACTCCTCTCGTCGGAAGGGAGGCATCTTCATCAACATCATCATCAGCACCATCTCCTCTCCAATCCCTAGTTCATCTCTTGTAACCAATGTTCGTCTCGCGAGTCCGATTGGTACTTGTAAGGTTGCTAGTAGTGTTGATTACTCTTTGTAGTTGATGCTAGTTGGATTATTTGGTGGAAGAGTTTATGTTCAGATCCTTGATGCTATTCATTACACCTCTGATCATGATTAGGATTATGTTTTGTGAGTAGTTACTTTTTTTCCTGAGGACATGGGATAAGTCATGCTCATAATAGTCATGTGAATTTGATATTCGTTCGGTATTTTGATATGATGTATGTTGTTTTTCCTCTTGTGGTGTTATGTGAACGTCGACTACATAACACTTCACCATATTTCGGCCTAGAGTAAGGCATTGGGAAGTAGTAAGTAGATGATGGGTTGCTGGAGTGACAGAAGCTTAAACCTGAGTATATGTGTTGCTTCGTGAGGGGCTGATTTGGATCCACTAGTTTAATGTTATGGTTAGACTTTGTCTTAATTCTTCTTTTGTAGTTGCGGATGCTTTTGAGAGAGGTTAATCATAAGTGGGATGCTTGTCCAAGTAAGGGCAGTACCCAAGCGCCGGTCGACCCACATATCAAACTATCAAAGTAAGGAACACAAATCATATGAACATGATGAAACTATCATGGCAGATATTCCCGTGTGTCCTCGGGAGCGTTTTTCCTCCTATAAGACTTTGTTCAGGCTTGTCCCTTGATACAAAAGGGACTGGGCCACTTGCTGCACCTTTGCTACTACTTGTTACTTGTTACTCTTTGCTTGCTACGTTTCACCTCGCTACACAATCACTTGTTACCGCTACTTTCAGTGCTTGCAGTTATTACCTTGCTGAAATCCGTTAATCAGAGCCTTCTGTTCCTCGTTGGGTTTGACACTCTTACTTATCGAAAGGACTACGATTGATCCCCTATACTTGTGGGTCATCAAGACTCTTTTCTGGCGCCGTTGCCGGGGAGTGAAGCGCCTTTGGTAAGTGGAAATTGCTAAGGAAACATTTATATACTGTGCTGAAATTTGTTGTCACTTGTCACTATGGAAACTGTTCCTTTGAGGAGTTTGTTCGGGGTATCTTCACCACGAACGGAAGCACGAGGAGTTGCTCCTCAACCTGAGGTACCTACTGAAAATATATTTTATGAAATTCCTTTGGGTATGATTGAGAAACTAATGGCTAATCCTTTTACACGAGATGGATCTTCACATCCAGACTTGCATCTAATCTATGTAGATGAAGTTTGTGGTTTATTTAAGCTTGCAGGTTTGCCCGAGGATGAGGTAAAGAAGAAAGTCTTTCCTTTATCTTTGAAGGATAAGGCGTTGACATGGTATAGGCTATGTGATGATGCTGGATCATGGGGCTACAATCGGTTGAAATTGGAATTTCATCAAAAGTTCTATCCTATGCATTTAGTACATCGTGATTGGAACTTTTTTTATAACTTTTGGCCTCGTGATAGGGAAAGCATAGCTCAAACTTGGGGGAGGCTTAAATCAATGCTATATTTAAGCCCCAATCATGAGCTCTCGAGAGAAATCATCACTCAAAACTTCTATGCTCGGCTTTCTGATGAAGATCGTACCATGCTTGACACTTCTTGTGCCGGTTCTTTTAGGAAGAAGGATATTGATCACAAGTAGAATTTATTGGAAAGAATCAAACGCAACTCTGAAGATTGGGAGCTGGAGGAAGGTAAGGAGTCATGTATGAATTTCCAGTTTGATTGCGTTAAATATTTTGTTGAGACAAACACTTCTAGAGATTTTAGCGCTAAGTATGGACTTGACTCTGAGATAGTAGATTCTCTATGTGAATCTTTTGCTGCTCATGTTGATCTTCCCAAAGAGAAGTCGCTTAAATATCATCCTCCTGTAGAAAGCAACATAGCCAAAACCAATCTAGTTGAAGACAAAATCATAGCTTTTAGTGATCCTGTTGTTCCTTGTGCTTACACTGAGAAACCACCATACCCTGCTAGGATAAAGGATTATTCTAAAGCTCCAACTGTGATACGTAGGGGTTACATTAGACCACTTGCACCCCCTGAGGAGATTAGAGTTGAACCTAGTGTTGCTATTATCAAACATCTCTTAGCCGAAGACATAGATGGGCATGTTATCAAATTCTATGAGGACTCCGCTAGAATTGCTAAACCTCACGCGAAAGACAAAGACGGACCTGTAGTTGGCCTGCCCGTTGTTTTTGTTAAGATAGGAGATCACTGTTACCATGGTTTATGTGATATGGGAGCTAGTGTTAGTGCAATACCCCATTCTCTATATGATGAAATCAAAGATGAGATTGCACCTGCTGAGTTAGAACCCATTGATGTCACTATTACGCTAGCTAATAGAGACACTATCTGCCCTATGGGAATTGTGAGAGACGTAGAAGTCCTGTGTGGTAAGACGAAGTATCCTACTTATTTCCTCGTCCTTGGTACTGCACAAGATAGCTTTTGTCCCATCATATTTGGTAGACCCTTTCTCAACACTGTCAATGCTCACATTGATTGCATTAAGCAGACTGTCACAGTAAGTTTCGAGGGAGTGTCTCATGAATTTAACTTCTCCAAGTTTGGAATACAACCCCAAGAAAGAGAGTCGTCTGGTAGAGATGAAATTATTGCTCTTGCCTCTATTGTTGTACCTCCTAAGGATCCTTTAGAGCAATATCTGCTTGGCATGAAAATGATTATATCGACTAGAGGGGGGTGAATAGGAGACTTTTAGAATTTCATCACTGAGGAAATTCCTTTTGAGGAAATTCCTCACTGATGACTAACTTATAGCAAAAACAGTTAAGGATCAGTCGTGCAAACGTTCACAACAGCAGTATTACAGAGTGAAGATTATGAAAACAGATTGCACAGTAAGCAGGCACGCAGAATACATATGATGATTAACTATTGTGAAGAATTTGGGGTTGAGGAAATTCGGAGAAAGTCTTCAGCAAATTCTTCAAACAGTCACAGTGAAAGTCATCAACACATAATACAGAGAAAGTAAAGAGTTGAGGAATTAGAACCCGATTCTTGGTGAAGACTGTTGTTGATGACCCAGTTCCAACTGCTGTGACAGTTGTACATCTGGTTTGGAGCGGCTTGGTATTGAAACCAAAGGACACCCAGTCCCGGGACACACAGTCCCTGCCGTATTCTCCTTGAGCTAAGGACACACAGTCCTCGCCCAACACTCGTGGTAAGTCTTCAGGGCAGACTTCCAAACCCTCACAAACTCGGTCACCTGGCGATCCACAATTGACTGCTGGATTGCTCTAGACCATGACGCCTAACCGTCTGGAGGATGCACAGTCCTCAAAGGTAAAAGGCTTCAGTCCCACACAGGAACAACTTCTTCAGTGATGCTCAATCACTAGGTTTGGTTTGTGGTTTCGGTGGGTGGTGTATTTCCTCACTGATGAATTACTCTCGAAAGTTCTGAGGAATTGGGTTGCTCTTATGACAAGTGTCAGTTTCTAACGGAGCAGCCAACCAGCTAGTGGTTGTGGGGGGCGGCTATTTATAGCCTGGGAGCATCCCGACATGATTTGACACTAATGCCCTTAAATAATATGACCGTTGGAGTGGATAAGACCAGTAACTTGGCGTCGCTATCGAAACGGTCGGGACCCTCAACTGTGAGAGTCCTCATGTCACTCATATTCCTCACTTGAGGCTTTTGGTAGGATTTGGCTTGGGTTGAGCATCATGAGGAAATTCATTCCATAGCGTTACTTTAACCCCCTTTAACAGTACGGTTTTCGTATTCATCAAATGCGAAGAAAGTAAAACAGAAAATGTAAATCTTCACGCTTTAATTTCTTCAAAATGATTTTCTTCAGGAACCACCAATCTTCTCGATATCAATATCTTCATGAGGAATAACAATTTCATCGCAGATTCCTCGTGATTCATTTCTTCAGCTTCAGACCAATTTCTTCAACTGAAGACATATATTTTTAAGGGTCGATATTCTTCAAATATCTCAAACTCCTCAATGACTTATAGATCCTGTGTATACTCACAAACACATTAGATACTTAACCTATAAGTCTTCAAACCACCAAAATCACTAAGGGGCACTAGATGCACTTACATATGCATATGGAGGAGAGAGATGAAATAGATAAAATTGTCTTAGAACAATATCCTATTCTCAAGAATAATCTGCGTGTTGAACTGCTTGGGGATCCTCCCCCACCAAAGGGTGATGTTGTGTTCGAGCTTAAACAGTTGCCTGATACTCTTAAGTATGCCTATCTAGATGAGAAGGAGATATATCCTCTCATTATTAGTGCTCTCCTCTCTGCGCGCGAAGAGAAGAAGTAACTAAAAACTCTGAGGAAGCACCGCACTGCTATTGGATATACTCTTGATGATCTTAAGGGTATTAGTCCTACTCTATGTCAGCACAAGATTAAAACTGATCTTGACTTTAAACTAGTTGCTGATCATCAAAGGAGCTTAAATCCTAAGATGAAACAGGTCGTTAGAAAAGAAATATTAAAGCTTGTGGAAGCAGGAATCAGTTATCCTGTTGCTCATACTGATTGGGTAAGTCCAGTACATTGCGTACCTAAGAAGGGAGGTATCACCATCGTTCCTAATGATAAGGATGAACTAATCCCACAAAGGATTATTACCGGCTATAGAATGGTGATAGACTTCCTGAAACTGAACAAGGCAACCAGGAAAGGTCATTATCCTTTGCCGTTCATCGACCAAATGCTAGAAAGGCTATCAAAACACACACACTTCTGGTTTCTAGACGGTTATTCAGGTTCTCGCAAATACCTGTTGCACAATCTGATCAAGAGAAAACCACTTTCACCTTCCCTTTCGGTACCTTTGCCTATGGACGTATGCCTTTTGGCTTATGTAATGCACCTGCCACCTTCCAAAGATGTATGATGGCTATATTCTCTGACTTTTGTGAAAAGATTGTCGAGGTTTTCATGGATGACTTCTCCGTTTACGAGTCTTCCTTTGATGATTGCCTCAGCAACCTTGATCGAGTCTTACAGAGATGCGAACAAACCAACCTCGTTTTGAATTGGGAGAAGTGCCACTTTATGGTTAATGAAGGTATCGTCTTAGGACACAAAATCTCTGAAAGATGCATTGAAGTTGATAAGGCTAAGGTTGATGCAATTGAGAAAATGCCTTGCCCCACAGATATGAGAGGTATACGAAGTTTCCTAGGTCATGCTGGTTTCTATAGAAGGTTCATTAAAGACTTCTCTAAGATTTCTAGGCCTCTTACCAACCTCTTGTAGAAGGATGTTCCTTTTGTTTTTGATGAGGATTGTGAGGAAGCTTTCGAAATACTTAAGAAGGCTTTGATAACCGCACCTATTGTTCAACCACCTGACTGGAACTTGCCCTTTGAAATCATGTGTGACGCTAGTGATTATGCTGTTGGTGCTGTTCTAGGACAAAGAGTTGACAAGAAGTTGAATGTCATTCACTACGCTAGTAAAACTCTAGACAGTGCCCAAAGAAACTATACCACCACGGAGAAGGAATTTTTAGCAGTCGTGTTTGCATGTGAAAAGGTCAGATCTTACATAGTTGACTCCAAAGTCACTATTCACTCTGATCATGCTGCTATTAAGTACCTCATGGAGAAGAAGGACGCTAAGCCTAGGCTGATCAGATGGGTTCTCCTGCTACCGGAATTTGATTTGCACGTCGTTGACTGAAAGGGTGCTGATAACCCTGTAGCAGAAAACTAGTCTAGGCTAGAGAATGTCCTTGATGACCCACTACCTATTGATGACAGCTTTCCTGATGAGCAATTAAATGTCATCCGCACTTCACTTAGTGCACCATGGTATGCCGATTATGCAAACTAAATCATAGCCAAATACATACCACCCAGTTTCACCTATCAGCAAAAGAAGAAGTTCTTATTTGATTTGAGACACTACTTTTGGGATGATCCTCACCTTTATAAGCAAGGAGTAGATGGTGTTATTAGACGTTGTGTGCCTGAACATGAACAGGGGCATATCTTGTAGAAGTGTCAATCCGAAGCCTACGGAGGACTCCATGCTGGAGATAGAACTGCCCATAAGGTATTGCAATCAGGTTTCTATTGGCCCACTCTCTTCAAGGATGCCCGTAAGTTTGTCTTGTCTTGTGACGAATGCCAAAGGATAGGGAACATGAGTAAGCGTCATGAGATGCCTATGAATTATTCACTTGTCATTGAACCATTTGATCTCTGGGGCTTTGATTATATGGGACCCTTCCCGAGTTCCAATAGGTACACTCACATCTTAGTTGCTATGGATTACGTTACTAAGTGGGTAGAAGCTATCCCAACTAAAAATGATGATCACCACACCTCTATTAAGATGCTTAAAGAAGTCATATTCCCAAGATTTGGAGTCCCTAGATACTTGATGACTGATGGCGGTTCACACTTCATTCATGGTGTTTTCCGCAAGATGCTAGCTAAGTATGATGTCAACCATAGAGTTTCATCTCCTTATCATCCTCAGTCTAGTGGTCAAGTGGAGTTGAGTAATAGGGAGATCAAGTTGATATTACAAAAGACCGTCAATAGATCTCGAAAGAACTGGTCTAGCAAACTTGATGATGCACTATGGGCTTATAGGACTGCTTATAAGAATCCCATGGGCATGTCACCGTATAAAATGGTTTACGGTAAGGCGTGTCATTTACCTCTTGACCTGGAACACAAAGCTTATTGGGCGAGGTCAACTTTGATTTCAAACTTGTCGGTGAGAAGCGGTTGTTTGATATCAGCTCGTTAGATGAATGGAGAGCCCAAGCATATGAGAATGCCAGGTTGTTCAAGGAAAAGGTTAAGAGATGGCACGACAAATGAATACATAAACGAGAGTTCAATGTAGATGATTATGTCTTGCTATACAATTCTCGTTTGAGATTCTTTGCAGGCAAGCTTCTCTAAATGGGAAGGTCCCTATGTTGTCGAGGAAGTATATCGTTCCGGTGCCATCAAAATCAATAACATGGAAGGAAATTTTCCTAGAGTGGTAAATGGGCAAAGAATCAAGCATTACATCTCTGGTACTCCCATAAATGTTGAGACCAATATCATCAATGTCATAACTCCTGAGGAGTACATAAGGGATGTTTATCAGCCTGTTTCAGATCTTGAAAACGAAGATGTATCTGTTTCGGTAAGAAATTGGACTCCGATACTTTTCCAATAGGAAATTTCCTTTGTTTTGGAATTTTTAGAAAATTAGAAAAATAAAAAGCAGTCCGGAGAGCGAACGAGGCAGCCACAAGGGCCCACTCCGCCACCACCCCCTGGTGGCGGTGGGCAAGCTTGTGGGCACCTCGTGTGCCTCCCGGACTCCGTTTTCTTGCGGAGGACTCCTTCTGGCCCAGAAAAAAAATGAATATATAGTCGCCCGAAGGTTTTGATCTCCGTGTCGCGCAGTTTTCCTCTGTTTTCGTTTCGAGCTTGTTCTGCCGCAGATCTAGGTCTAGATGTCTTCTCAAGATTCAGAGGGAGAGAGCTATGTGGCTGACTACCTTGCTAACCCCAAGGACTATGGGGACTTGGAACCATATGGCTGGACCACTGATGAGGAAGAGGACTATCAGCCCAAAGGGAAGGACCCCGACGAAGAGGAGGCTCCTCTACCTCAACCTGCAAACACCCATGTGGAGTTCAAGAAGTCAAGCCTCCCTGACCATAGGAAGAAGCCTAAGACCTTGTTTATCCCTTCTCGTTTCTTGCAGGAGAGTAAGCAGGAGCTTTGCCATAGAGTTTTGAAACTTGATGAGGAAAATGACGATCTAAGGGAGCAAAACTTTTTGCTCAAGTGGAAATTAGACAAGCTCAAGACTGCTCCAACAACACCACAGTCACCACCAAAGGAAGATAACTACGCATTGGTATGGGCAATCCCCTTGGCTTCTGCCAAGCTTGGGGGAGTTGCCCTGGTATCGTATCACCTTTATATCTTTTGCTTTTACCTTTGTTTTAGTTCTTTCCTTTTCAGTTTTTATTTCTTCTTTTAGAGGAATAAGTCTTTAGTTTTTAGTTTGAGTCTTTTACTTTTGTCTCTCCCCCGTTGTATTCGAGCTTACGAGCTATATAATAAAGAGTGTCTTAGTTAAGGGCTTTGCTTTGTGCCATGATCAAAAGTATGAAAAGAACGATAGCATGAAAGATCATGAGACGATCTTATGGAAAGTGATAACTTCACTTATGACACGTATGATGATTGAAACTTGTTGAGAATAAATCAACATAGACATTAGTCATTGTTGCAATTAATAAGAAGTAATAAGGAAAGAGAGGTTCACATATAAATATATCATCTTAGACACTTTCTACAATTGTGAGCACTCACCAAACTATTACATGCCTAGGAGTAGATGTTGGACAAGGAAGACAACATAATCAATTGTGTTTGCTTGGTTCCAAACAATGGTATATGATTAGAGATCCCTTAGCATGTGACGATTTCTTCCACATCATATTAGCCAAAACTCTCGCACCAAGTAGAGATACTACTTGTGCATCCATAAACCTCCAACCCAGTTTTGCTGTGAGAGTCCACCATACCTACCTATGGATTGAATAAGATCCTTCAAGTAAGTTGTCATCGGTGCAAGCAATAAAAATTGCTCTCTAATATGTATGATCTATTAGTGTGTGGAAAATAAGCTTTGTACGAACCTATGATGAGGAAGACATAAAAGCGACGGACTGCATAATAAAGTTCTTTATCACAGGAGGCAATATAAAGTGACGTTCCTCCGCACTAAGAGGACACACATTCAAACCTCAAAAGCACATGACAACCTCTCCTTCCCTCTGCGAAGGGCCTATCTTGTACCTTTACTTTTGACCCTTGTAAGAGTCATGGTGATCTTCACCAATTCCGTTTTTGCCTTTGTCTTGGCTACCGTCACATGTTTGGGAAAGATCTATATTCATATATCAACTTGGAGTTGAGTAGTTATGCTTTATTGTTGTTGACTTTACCCTTGAGGTAAACCGTTGGGAGGCAAAACTATAAGCCCCTATCTTCCTCTGTGTCGAGCTGAAACTTTGACACCATGTGTACCACGTGAGTTAGAACAATTGTGGAAAACAAAAGAGATGATTGAGTATGTGGGTTTGCCTTACAAGCTCTTATTTGACTCTTTCTGATGTCGTGATAAATTGCAATTGCTTCAATGACTATGAACTATTGTTTGTTACTTCTCGGTAAGGTTTTTGCTTCATGCTTTGCTTTGTGAAGGAATTGTTACTTTCCCATAAGAATCTTTATGATGTATTGCTGTTCTATGTGTGATCATGATGCCCTCATGTCCGTATTATGTTTTATCGACACCTTCGTCCCTCAACATGTGGACATGTTTTTGGAACTTGGTTTTCGCTTGAGGACAAGCGAGGTCTACGATTGGGGGAGCTGATACGTTCATTTTGCATCATGCTTTCATGTTGATATTTATTGCTTTTTGGGCTGTTATATTACTTGTGGTACCATATTTATTCCTTTTCTCTCTTATTTTGCAAGGTTTATTTGAAGAGGGAGAATTCAGGCAGCTGGAATTCTGGAATGGAAAAGGAGCAAATCCTAGTCCACTATTCTTCACATCTCCAAATGCCTTGGAAATTTACGTGGATTTTTTCTGGAATATATTAAAATACTGGGCGAAGGAACTACCGGAGGGGGGCACGAGGGCTCCACAAGCCCCCACTCCGCCACCACCCCCCTGGTGGTGGTGGGCAAGCTTGTGGGCTGCCTGATGGTCCACTAGCCCCTCTCTTTTGCTATATGAAGCATCCTGGTCTGGAAAAAAAAATCAGAAGGGATATTTTTCCTGAGGACATGGGATAAGTCATGCTCATAATAGTCATGTGAATTTGATATTCGTTCGGTATTTTGATATGTTGTATGTTGTTTTTCCTCTAGTGGTGTTATGTGAACGTCGACTACATAACACTTCACCATATTTCGGCCTAGAGGAAGGCATTGGGAAGTAGTAAGTAGATGATGGGTTGCTGGAGTGACAGAAGCTTAAACCCCAGTCTATGCGTTGCTTCGTGAGGGGCTGATTTGGATCCACTAGTTTAATGCTATGGTTAGACTTTGTCTTAATTCTTCTTTTGTAGTTGTGGATGCTTGCGAGAGAGGTTAATCATAAGTGGGATGCTTGTCCAAGTAAGGGCAGTACCCAAGCGCCGGTCCACCCACATATCAAACTATGAAAGTAACGAACGCGAATCATATGAACATGATGAAACTAGCATGACAGAAATTCCTGTGTGTCCTCGGGAGCGTTTTCCTCCTATAAGACTTTGTTTAGGCTTGTCCCTTGCTACAAAAGGATTGGGCCAATTGCTCCACCGTTGCTACTACTTGTTACTTGTTACTCTTTGCTTGCTACGTTTCACCTCGCTACACAATCACTTGTTACCGCTACTTTCAGTGCTTGTAGTTATTACCTTGCTGAAATCCGTTTATCAGAACCTTGTGCTCCTCGTTGGGTTTGACACTCTTACTTATCGAAAGGACTACGATTGTTCACCTATACTTGTGCGTCATCAGGGGCTCGGTGGAACGAGGGGAGTGGGGGGGGGGGGGTTCTTCGTGGGGTTGGTGGGAGAGAACGAGGGAGAAGGATCCCCTCGTGGGGTGGGTTGGTGCGGCGCTCGAGGGCGGGGGGGTCTGGTGGCGCAGGTGGGAGGGAGTGGGGAGCTGCGGGGATGGGCTAGGTTTTTTGGGGGGGGGGTATACCCCCCAAATTAGGTGGGCCGGTGGTGAGGCGATTGGGTGGGCTGGCTGGGCCATTTTGGCCTAATTTGGCCACCAGGTTCTTCCATTTTGTTCTTGTTTTGTTTCTATTTTCTGTTTTTACTTTATTATAGTTTTAGATTTAGTTTATTTCAGTGCAATAAATCCCCTTAAATATAATAATTCTTAAAGGACAACTTACTAAGTATTACTCCCTCCGTTCCTAAATATAAGACCTTTTAGAGATTATACATTATGGACTACATACAAAGCTAAATGAATGAATCTACACTCTAATGTCTATATACATCCATATGTAAATCATAGTGAAATCTCTAAAAGGTCTTATATTTAGGAACGGAGGGAGTATTTGACAAACATCAAAAAAATTTATTTTTACATTTGAAAACTATTATCGCTTGAATTTATTCTAAATTTGTCTTCGAATCGTTTTGAACTAACGCGAGATTAACAATAGAAATCATGGTGACGTGGCATCATTTGCATAGGTTTACTGTAGCTTAATTACACATATTACTTTAGCAAAAGCTGAGGATGTCATAATGTATGTCCAATATAATTTTGTTGACTTTGACAGCCTTCTCATCTACCTGTTATCTAGGGTAGTTCCATGTAATGATCGTTCCCCTCATTACAGAAGAACTTAGTCTCGGGTTTGGGTTCAACCTTGGGTTTCTTCACTAGAGCAGCAACTGGTTTTCCGTTTCATGAAGTATCCCTTCTTTCCCTTGCCCTTCTTGAAACTAGTGGTTTTGCTAACCATCAACAATTGATGCTCCTACTTGATTTCTACTTTCGCGGTGTCAAACATCGTGAATAGCTTAAGGATCATCATATATATCCCTGATATGTCATAGTTCATCACAAACCTCTGTAGCTTGGTGGGAGTGACAATGGAATACTATGTCAATCACTATCTTATCTGGAAGATCAACTCCCACTCGATTCAAGCGACTGTAGTACTTAGAAAATCTGAGCACATGCTCAACGATTGAGTTTTTCTCCCTTACTTCGCAGGCAAGAAACTTGTCACATGTCTCATACCTCTTGACGTGGGCACGTGCCTGAAATCAAAATTTCAGCTCTTGGAACATCTCATATGTTCCGTGACGTTCAAAACGTCTTCGGTGCCTCAATTCTAAGCCGTTAAGTATTACTCACTGAACTATCGCGTAGTCATCAAAACATGTATGTCACTTGTTCGCAACATCCACACACGACGTTCGGGTTTCAGCATACCGAGCGGTGCATCAAGGACATAAGCCTTCTATGCAGAAATGAGGACAATCCTCAGTTTACGAACCTAGTCCCTATAATTGCTCCTATCATCTTTCAACTAAGTTTTCTCTAGGAACATATTAAAGACAATAGAGCTACAACGCAAGCTACAACATAATTTGCAAACACCTTTTGACCATGTTCAAGATAATGAGTTCAATTAATCATATTATTTAAGAACTCCCACTCAAATTTACATCCCTTTAGTTATTCGAGTGACGCATGATCCAAATTCACTAACTCAAGTCCGATCATCAAGTGAGCTGAGTTTAGCTTCAATGGTGAACATCTCCATGTTGATCATATCAACTATATGATTCATGCTCGACCTTTCGGTCACTTGTGTTCTGAGGCCATGTCTGTACATGCTAGGCTCGTCTAGTTTAACCCGAGTGTTCCGCATGTGCAACTGTTTTGCACCCATTGTATGTGAACATTGATTCTATCACACCCGATCATCGTGTGGTGTCTCGAAACGACGAACAGTCGCAATGGTGCACAGTCGGGGAGAACACAATTTTATCTAGAAATTTTAGTGAGGTATTACCTTATAATACTACCGTCGTCCTAAGCAAAACAAGGTGCATAAAAGGATTAACATCTCATGCAAATCATAAGTCACATGATATGGCCATGAACTTGTGGTTCTTGATCTCCATCACCAAAGCACCGACATGATCTCCATTATCACCAGCACCACACGAGGATCTCCATCATCATGATCTCCATCATTGTGCTGACATCGAGGTTGTCATGCTAACTATGCTGTTACTACTAAAGGTACTGCTAACTATGATATCCAAGCACAAAATAATTAAAGATAACCCTATGGATCCTGCCAGTTGCCGTAGCATCAACGTCCAAGTCGATATTTAACTATTACAAGTCGATCATCTCATACATCCAGTATATCATATCATGTCTTTGGCCATATCAAATCACATGCATACCCTGCAAAAACAAGTTAGACGTCCTCTAATTTGTTGTTGCATGTTTTACGTGGCTGCTATGGGTATCTAGTATAATCACATCTTACTTACGCAAAGCCACAATGGTGACATGCAAATTGCTATTTGACCTTCTCGAAGGACCGCCTCTGTCAAATCTGATTCAACTAAATTTGAAGAAACAGACACCCGCGAGTCATCTTTATGCAACAAGTTGCATGTAAGAAGAAGAAACCGGTCTCTCGTAAGCGTACGAGTAAAGTTGGTCCGGACCGCATCAATCCAACAATACCGTCGAATCAAGAAAATACTAAGGAGGGCAGCAAATTGAGCATCAACACCCACAAACTCTTTTGTGTTCTACTCGAGATATCATCTACGCAAGGACCTAGCTCATGATGCCACTGTTGGAGAATGTTGCATGGCAAACAAAAAATTTCCTACGCACACGCAATACCTATCCATGGTGATGATCATCTACGAGAGGGGAGAGTGAATCTACATACCCTTGTAGATCCCTAAGAGGAAGCGTATATAACGCGGTTGATGTAGTGGAACATCTTCGCGACTCAAATCGCAGACCGTCCCGCGATCTCATCATGATCCGTCCGACGATCCCATCACGATCCATCCCGATCTAGTGCCGAACGGACGACACCTCCGCCTTCAGCACACGTACAGCTCGATGATGATCAACGCCCTCTTGATCTAGCAAGAGGGCATAGAGGTAGATGAGTTCTCCAGCACGGCGGCGTGGTGGTGGTGGTGGTGAACTAATCCAGCAGGGCTTCGCCTAAGCACCGCCGAACTAGACTAGAGGGGAAACAGATCTAGAGGGAGAGAGAGGCAGCCATGACTGATTTCTGTGTCTCAAAAACCTCAAAACCTCTAGTATATATAGGAGGAGGAGAGAGGAGGAATCCTTGGCCCATACTCCAAGGAGAAGGGGTCGGCCGAACCCTACAAGGAAGAGTCCACCTTCCTGATGACGAGGCGATGTATATACTTCTCGCCCCTTGTTGGAACCCCCCAAGTGGAACGTGGAGATGTAGTTGATAACCCACAAGTATAGGGGATCAATTGTTGCCTTTCTCGATAGGTAAGAGTGTCGAAACCAACGAGGATCTAAAGGTAGGACAAATATTCCCTCAAGTCCTATCGACCACCGATACAACTCTACGCACACTTTACGTTCGCTTTACCTAGAACAAGTATGAAACTAGAAGTACTTTGTAGGTGTGATAGGATAGGCTTGCAAGAAAAGAAAGAACACGTAAATAAAAACTAGGGGCTGGTTATATAAAGAAAGAATTACATTAGTTTAACGAGTGTGGAAAAGTGGTGGTAGGAGTTGCGGAATTTCTCCTAAGCAATTGACTACGTTACTAGACCGATAACAAGTGTTATGTGGGAGAGGCCACTGCTAGCTTTTCATCCCTTACTTGGAATTATATGCACTTATGATTGCAACTATTAGCAAGCATCCGCAACTACTAACGCTCATTAAGGTAAAACCCAACCATAGCAATAAGATATATTGGTCCCCCTTCAATCCCGTATGCATCAATTTCTATGCTAGGCTGAAGCTTCTGTCACCCTTGCCCTCCAATACATAGTCCTATCAACATACTTCTAACCCTATGGTGTGATCCACGCATGCGCTCATATGATGAGCACCAAAGGACATCCACATAACCACAAGAAAATTAAACCAATCATATCAATTCATCAATCACCGATAGGACAACGAAAATATACTCAAACATCAGAGGATGGCAACACATCATTGGATAATAATATGAAGCATAAAGCACCATGTTCGAGTAGATGGTACAGCGGGTTGCGGGAGAGCGGACCACTGAATATAGATGGGGGAAGGTGATGGAGGTCTTGTTGAAGATAACGGAGGTGTTGGTGTAGATCGCCGTCACACGATGATGTCCCGGGCGGCGTTCCAGTGCCGCCGGGAGAGAGGGGGAGAGAGCCCCCCTTCTTCTTCTTCTTCCTTGACCTCCTCCCTAGATGGGAGAAGGGTTTCCCCTCTGGTCCATGGTCTCCATGGCGGCGGAGGGGGAGAGCCCCTCCGAGATTGGGTCTCTCTCTCTGTGTCCTTCTGTTTCTGCGCTCCTAGATTCTGCTTTTCACCGTTTCTTAAATTCCCGGAGATCCGTAACTCCGATTGGGCTGAAATTTTAACACAATTTTCTTTCGGATATTATCTTTCTTGCGGCGAAAGAAGGACCCCAACCGCCTTAGGGATTTGTCACAAGCCTGCCAGCCGCGCCCTAGGGGGGGCGCCTCCGATGTTTGTGACCTCGTGGGGCATCGTTTCGCGTACATTCTTCTTCCCAAAAATCATAAATATTTCCAAAAAAACCCCATAGGTTTTTTATTGTGTTTGGACTTCGTTTGTATGGATAATCTGCGAAACAAAAAACATGCAACAAACAAGAACTAGCACTAGGCACTACATCAATATGTTAGTCCCAAAAATAGTATAAAAAGTTGTCAAAAGTATATGAAAGTTGTAGAATATTGGCATGAAACAATCAAAAATTATAGATACGATGGAGATGTATCAGTAGTCAGCAGCAAATTTCCCTTACACAGAGAATGTAAGGTTTATCGAACTAGGAGGACTCCTAGGCTGAAGAAGAGGTGTCTTCCACCCTGGCGCTAGCAGAAGATGTGGACCTGCACACACACCAAATAACTTTGCTCCCAACGAGTACAGAGAGGTTGTCAATCTCTCCGGACTTGTAGTTTGCAAAGGATCGAAACACAAGCGGGAAGGTAATAGTGATTGCAACGGAAAAGTAAATAAAGCGGTAAATGGTGGAGGTGTAAGCAATGATGGTGATATGGACCGGAGTCACATGACGTTCACTAGTGAAGTCTCTCTCCCAAAATGCGATAACCAACTATGCTAGGGTAAAAAAATCATAGTTGGGCAATTGACAGAATTATGACCGCACCGCAATGCTAATTATGCTCCTTGATAGTTAGAGGTTCAATAGTAATGGGCAATACGCCAAGACAAGTAGACTTTATTCATCGACATCTACTTACTAATGATCCACCTTGAGATATCTATCCAGAACATCTCTCCGGTATTAAGTTGCGTGCCCCACCCAAAGTGTAAACTCAAAGCAACGGACAACTGCATTAACGAACTATGCTTAAGGTAAACAATCCTTGCTACCTTGGTCACAAGCACCGTTGTTTTCTGAACCCACAATCATGCATAACGCTCCCTCTTGGAGTTACGATCTACTACTTGGCCAAAGCAATAAAAAGCAACAAAGAACATGCATGAATCACTAAGGAACATATTATAAAAGGATAATCAAATATATAACTCATAACAATCTGAACATAATCTCATAATCCATCGGATCCCAACAAACCGATCATAGCAATAGCAAGAGAATTACATAGATGCCTTGATTATGTAGGGAGCTCACAAGGACTAACCATTGAAGCACAAGATTGTAGAGAAGACATCACATAACTACTGGTCATGGACTCATGGTCCAAGGGAAACTACTCACGTCACATCCGGGAGACGTCCATGGTGGTGGAGAAGCTCCCGGAGGTCAATCCTCCCTCCGACAGGGTTCCGGGAAGAGGCCTCCTGACGCTCCCGATCTCGAAAGCACTGCGGCGGCGGAACGATGGTGAAATTTGCGATTCCAGAAAGTCTGTGAGGGTTTCCTCACGGAACACTAAACATCACGCTAGCTATCTTACGATCATGCAAAGCAATATGACAACGATGGTGCGTGTCATAATAAACGGAACGATGGAAGTTGCATGCCAATATATCTCGGAATGGCTATGGAAATGCCATAATAGGTAGGTATGGTGGCTGCTTTGAGGAAGGGTATATGGTGGGTGTAATGCACCGGCGAAAGTTGCGCGGTACTAGAGAGGCTAGCAATGGTGGAAGGGTGAGACTGTGTATAATCCATGTAACATCCCAAATTTTTGAATCTTAATAAAATTATTAGATTGATTGTTTGTTTGTTTAAGTGATAGAAACTTGAGTGAAGCTTGAAACTTTTTAAAACTTTTGAATGAGAGGGAATAAAATGACTTTCCCCTTTTTCCCATGAATTCAAATTCATCCGCTTAAAATCAGTGAGAGAAGATAACATGACTTCTTCAACTATAAGGAATTTGAATCAAGGTGGCATTTGAATTTCTTTCGGTATATGATTCAAATTTATTTTTGGCACAAGATTTCAACCACAAAATTTTTCCTGACAATATACTTGCCAAGCAAGAAAGAGAGGAGGTAACATGACACCCCCCAAAAAAAGTCAGTAGAAAAAGAGTGCCAAAAAATTTTAAAGACAAAGTTGGATTTTTATTGGATTTAAAAAAAATAAATTTTTATAAAGTTTTTATTTTGTAAAAAAGAAAGTGTCCACGTTGTGGGAAATATTTTCTTGATAATTTTGATATATAATACTTCTATATTTGGAGTTATATTTATTTTCCTTTTTATGTTTTACTTTCCTATTATAATGAAAAGGAAACAAACCGTTTTATTAGGAAAGCTATGATGGGCCAGTTAGGAAACCGAATCAGACCCATTATTTCCTTCTTCTTCCTCTGATTTCCTTCCATCCCTGTGCACGTTACCTTCCAGAAAAGTTTCCAACCATGGCACAAAGATCCTCTCTTCCCCGATCTTCGCATACCTTCCTCCCCTCGCCCTCCCGAGACCTCTATAAGAACCCCACCCCTCTACTCTCTCCATTTCCCCAAGAGCCGCCACTCTCCTCGCCTCTCACCGCTGCTCACACCTCGCCGGAGAACCGGCCGGACTGAAGCTTCCAGGAGCTCCTGCCGCGCCCCCAACGCCCCAGGCGCCACCCTCACGCTATCATGAGATCACCGTGGTTCCCCTCCACCGGCCGCACCCCTCCTCCACCTCGGACCAACACCGGAGCTACCTTCCCGTCGTCTTCTTCAACTCCGGCAACTAACTCCGGTGAGATTCACAAAATCCCGTATTGCAGTTTTTTCAGAAAATTGCAATCTTAGAAAATTCATATCTATTAGTCTACAACTCCGAATTAGGTGATTCTTTTTGCGTTGGATCACAAATTTTATTTAGTTTCTGTAGATATATAATTTGTCGATGTTTGGATTTATAAAATTTGAATTAGATCAGATTTGATTTAAATCTTGTTTTGCTTATACCGGGAGTTTAAAATAGCTTTTGAATTAATAATTTTTGCTACTGTTTCCTAGTGATCATATCTTTCAGTAGTTTAAGTTTCAATTTTTTTTAAATAATTTTACTTGGGGTTTTTACCAAAACAGATTCTGTTTTAGTTCTTTTAGGATTATGGCTATTTCTTTTTCTATAATCGTTTTTAAATTATTTTCTTTTATATTTCTGAAAATTTATATTTTGTTTCTGTTAGTTAACAGTAGGTTTTCAACAAATTTTTATTTTTATTTTTATTTGTTATCATGAAATCAATTCTAGTTCTCTAATAACTTGCAATTGATTTCTCTACTGTTTCAACTCCCATTTGAAAATACTTTCAAAATAGTTTTATGTAAAATACTTTATTTTATCTTGGTTAAATTTATATCTTAGTTCTCTGTTATTTAATGTTTTATTTTCAGTTAGAACAAAAAAAAACTATTTAGTGTTTGATGTAGTAGAAGACTCCTAGTTTTAGTTGAAGTTTCTTTCGGAGTTTTATTCGCTCTCTCTTTTGTTTTGATTGCTAGAATAATTGCTAGTATGAGTGCTGATGTGAATGATATGTTTGTTATATAGATTTCATCGGAGAGTGACGAATAGTCTATCAAGTTATTTCTCGAGAACGATAATTCTTCTTCATCAACCTCACGAGGCAAGTCATTTGATCATGTATCACCTATGTTTTATGCATCGTAGTTCTACCATCCTATGCCCAATTGCATGCTGAGTAGGTACTTGGAAATTATGGTTATATATTGTAGTATCATGTGGTAGGCACCCAATAACCCCGTTACTTGGCCCGGGACGACAAATTTCATATTGCTATGCTTGAGTAGACGGGGTTCTGGTTGAGAGTTTATCACGAGTGATGCGAGAATAATTTAATAACCAAGACCGATTGAGTCAAGATTGTCAAGACCTCGTGAAGCAATGCAACTCAGGGTGAAGGACGGTTGATCGGCTCCCTGGAGAAACCAGTGGATGACCCGGGATGTTGGAGACGTGCCATGACATCTTCCGGAAAGCTTCGCCCAGGCTCAAAGAGACGGACGGATATTTTCAAGACCCAAGGGTTACCTGCACAGCCACAATTCATTATGGGCTCTGGCTTGGTTGGACAACGCGGCGACTCTGTACAGGCGGTGCCAGTAGATGTAGAAGAACGGTAGGATTTGGATGGGCACCGACAGGGATTCAGAGGGACCCGTCGAAAGACCATGTTTTGACCATCCGGTCTTCAAACACCCTGAAGTGCGAGGACATACATGGAGGCGATCAAATCTTGTGGGGAACGTGTGCAAAACTCTGCAGAGTACTCAAACCTAATCGATTAGCCGTGTCCATGGTCATGGACAACTTGAGACGAAGGCATTGAAATTTTTCCTGAACTCTCAACACAGTTTAATAATGATGTGGGTAATATTGACAACTTGGGTATGAGACCTGGTTGGCGGAACATTCTCATTAACAACCAACAATGTAGTAACATTTTGCTTTTAGCCCTCTCTTGATGTAGGAGAAAACCTTGCTTTTCGCTAAAAACTTATAGCCCCACCTGCCATATATGCATATAGAATAGATGATTACTTTTTCATCTCTCTCTTATGTGACTTGCCGGCATATTCAATATGCTTGTAAGTGCATCTAGTGCCCCTTAGTGATTTTGGTGGTTTGAAGACTTAAAGGTTAAGTATCTAATGCGTTTATAAGTGTACACAGGATCTATAAGTCATTGAGGAGTTTGAGATATTTGAAGAATATCGACCCCTAAAAATGCATGTCTTCAGTTGAAGAAATTGGTCTGAAGCTGAAGAAATGAATCGCGAAGAAATTGCGATGAAATTGATATTCCTTATGAAGATATTGATATTGATAAGATCGGTGGTTTGTGAAGAAAATCGTTCTGAAGAAATTGAAGCATGAAGATTTACGTTCTCTGTTTTACTTTCTTCGCACTTAATGAGTAGGAACACCGTACTGTTAAAGGGGGTCAAAGTAACACTATGGAATGGATTTCCTCATGATACTCAACCCAAGCCAAAGTGAGGAATATGAGTGACATGAGGACTCTCACAGTTGAGAGTCCCGACCGTTTCGATAAGCCACGCCAAGTCACTGATCTTATCCACTCCAACGGTCGTATTATTTAAGGGCATTAATGTCAAATCATGTCGGGATGCTCCGAGGCTATAAATAGCCGCCCCCCACAACCACTAGCTGGTTGGCTGCTTCGCTAGAAACTGACACTTGTCATAAGAGCAACCCAAATTCCCCAGAGCTTTCGAGAGTAAATCATCGGTGAGGAAATACACCACCCACCGAAACCACAAACCAAACCTAGTGATTGAGCATCACTGAAGAAGTTGTTCCTGTGTGGGACTGAAGCCTTTTACGTTTGAGGACTGTGCATCCTCCAGACGGTTAGGCGTCATGGTCTAGAGCAATCCAGTAGTCAATTGTGGATTGCCGGGTGACCGAGTTTGTGAGGGTTTGGAAGTCTGCCCTGAAGACTTACCACGAGTGTTGGGCGAGGACTGTGTGTCCTTAGCTCAAGGAGAATACAGTAGGGACCGTGTGTCCCGGGACTGGGTGTCCTTTGGTTTCAATACCAAGCCGCTCCAAACCAGATGTACAACTGTCACAGCAGTTGGAACTGGGTCATCAACAACAGTCTTCACCAAGAATCGGGTTCTAATTCCTCAACTATTTACATTCTTTGTATTATGTGTTGATGACTTTCACTGTGACTGTTTGAAGAATTTGCTGAAGACTTTCTCTGAATTTCCTCAACCCCAAATTCTTCACTTGAGTAAATCATCATTTGTATTCTGCATGCCTGCTTGCTGTGCAATCTGTTTTCATAATCTTCACTCTGTGATACTGCTATTGTGAACGATTGCACAACTGATCCTTAACTGTTTCCGATGTAAGTTAGTCATCAGTGAGGAATTTCCTCAAAAGGAATTTCCTCAGTGATGAAATTCTAAAAATCTCCTATTCACCCCCCTCTAGTCGATATAATGCACTTTCAATTGGTATCAGAGCGAGGTACTCCCTTGTTCTGTGTGATTTTGGTTTAACCACCTGGAGTTTTAGTTATGTCGACTGCAGGCATGTTTAAGGTGACTGCAACATGTCCTACCTACGAGGGAAATAATTTTCCCTTCTGGAAGAACAAAATGCAAATGCATCTACAAGCTATAGACAATGATCTCTGGTATATTGTGGAAAATGGTGTTCCCATCATTTCTGCTAGTGTCACTGCAGCTGATGTGAAGAAATTCAAGCAACTCGATTCTCAAGCGAAGAACATCATCTGTGGTCATCTGAGCCCTGGCCAGTTTGGAAGAGTAAGTGCCTTAGGCTCTGCAACACTGATCTGTGAAAGACTATGCAAGGTAAATGAAGGAGTATCAACCCAGCGCGACTCTCGTGTTGATATTCTTCGCAATCTCTTCAATCGCTTCAAAAGACATGAAAATGAAAGCTGCCAAGACACCTTTGATCGCCTCACTGACATATCAAATGAACTGCAAGCACTGGGAGCTCGAGACATCACTGATCACGAAGTTGTGAAGAAACTGCTGAGATCTTTGGATTCTTCATTTGACACTTTAGTTCTGATGATACAAGAAAGACCAGACTACAAGATGCTAGATCCTGCTGATATCCTTGAAAGGCTAAATACTCATGAATTCCAGCTAGAAGAAAAGAGAGATCTATATGAACAAAGCTATTCCAGACCACGTGCACTGAAGGCAAGAGCAATTTCCTCATCTGAAGAAGAAGACACAGATGACAGCAGTTGTGACCCTAAAGAATTTGGTCAGGAACTTGCAATGCTTGTGAGGAAATTCCAGAGATTTACACGACGAGGCCAGTTCGGTAAATCATCAAGAAGAGACATGAGGAAATCAGAATCTGCATCTGAGGACAACAAGAAACGGACCTGCCACAAGTGCAAGAAATCAGGCCATTACATTGCTGATTGTCCTCACTGGGAAAGGAATCAAAGAAGAAGAAATACAAGGATGATAGTTCTGATGACTCAAAGAAGAAGAAGAAATCTTCAAAATCCTCATCCTCAAAGTCCTCCTCACACAAGAAGACTAGCTTCAGAAAGGCTCGGGCACTTATTGGCAAGGAAATGGATTCCGAGGCATAATCAGAAGAATGTGATGATGAAGAAGGCTCTGGAGAAGATTCAGAATCCGGACAGGCTAGTCTTGCACTAGCAACCAATTTCGTCAGCAAGTCAATCTTCAATCTTGAAGAAAATGAGTGCACCATCCATGCTGATGACTATGCTGATGACTTCGCTCCAACCTATTGCTTCATGGAAAAAGGTTCAAAGGTATCACATAATGCCTCCTCATCTGATTCAAGTGACTGTGAACATGATGATTACAAAAAACCCAGTTACAGTAAACTTCAAAACTTCAAAAGCTGCTAGACAAAAGTGATGATCTGCTGAATGATGAAATGAATCTTAATCAAATCCTCGCTGATGACATGAAAAATCTTCAGTCTAGATTTGATATTCTTCAGGATCGTTATGATACACTCCTTACTGATCATGATAAGCTTTCCTACGAATTTCTTCAAAGGAAGCTTGATCTTGAGAAGTTGAGGATTTCTCATGATGATCTTCGTATGGAAAATGATTCATTACTAGCTCAACAGATCAGCGCTGGTCAAGTTGAATTCATTCCTCCATGTCTTAAATGCATTGAACGCGAAACTGCTAATTCCTCACCAGAATCTTCAAATGCTACCACTGCTACAAATTCTTCAACTGCACCTGTTGTGTCTATTTCCTCACTTGAGGAAAACACAAATGTCATTGATGAAAATGCAGGGTTGAAGGAATTGTACTTGCCTGCATGTACAAAAGCCTCAAAGGACATAAAATCCTTTGTGATGTGCTCAAAAAGCAGATCTTGAACAGGAACCCGAGGAAAGAAGGAATTGCCTTTGAGAGGAAACTGAATGCTGATGGATCTTATTGGAAACCTGAGCAGTATCCCAAAACCTCATGGGTTGCTGCTACTGGGCCTCCTTTTGATCCATCTAATCTAACTGGCTTCTCATGTGAATTATCCTATTCCTCTGATGAGTCATTTGATTCCAACTATAAACTGTTCAAAGATCAATCTGGTAAAGTATTTGCTCGATATGTTGAAACTAACTGCAGGAATGGCCCTCCTCTGAGGAAAATCTGGGTTCCCAAAAGTTGTCTTGAAAATCTTCAAGTGAATGTCCTCATGACATCACCTCTGAAGAATCTGAACCCCAGATCAAATTTTTCAGGAGGACCAAAGTCTTCAAGAGGATCAAAATCCTCAACTGGTCAAAACTATGCTCATACCCGTGCTTATGCGTCTAACATGCAGGGAAACTACAAGGAATATGATTATGAGCGCTATTCTTCAAATCATTATGTTCATAAATCCTCAAACCAGTTCTCTGCATACTCATATGAGTACTTTAACCCCCCTACTGTTAAGAGAAGTGCATTAGCGTCAATGCCACCTTTTTCATATGGTGCTCGCAGGATGATGAACGCTTTGCCACCCCTTCAAATGTGGGTGGTGAAGAAATCAAACTAATCACTTCTGCCGGTCAGGTCTCCAGATGAAGATCATCATCTGAAGAATTTGTTGGAGACCTGAGGAAATGCTTGATAGGACGCAAGCTAGTGATTGATGAAATAGAAATATTTCACACGTCCTTACATTTCTGTTATGATGAAATTAGTATCATATTCTTCAAACTTGAAGCATATGAGATGGTAAGCTGTACTAATTCATCTGCAGGATGAAAAACCCAAAAATACTGAGTGTGTTCTCGATAGTGGCTGCACACATCACATGACTGGTGATAAAAGCCTACTGATGAATATGCCATTAACTCCATCACCTCTGAAGCAAATCACATATGCTGATAAAGGTAAAAGCAAGGTATTGGGACTTGGCAAAGTAGCTATTTCCAAGGATAGGCATATGGACAAAGTGATGCTTGTTGAATCCCTTGGTTTTAACCTCATGTCAGTCTCGATGCTTTGTGATCTTGATATGATTGTTATCTTTGGTAGATATAGATGTGTAGTCATCATGGAATCTGACAGATCCAAAGTCTTCGAAGGTGTAAGAAGAGGGGATTTGTACATTGTTGACTTCTCTACAGGTCCTCAACCAGCCACTTGCTTACTAGCAAAAACCTCAGAAGGATGGCTGTGGCACAGAAGGCTAGGTCATGCAGGCATGAGGAATTTGCACACACTTGCTAAGAAAAAGCATGTCATTGGCATAGAATCATTCAAATTCCTCAAGGATCATCTCTGTGGTGCTTGTGAATCTGGGAAAATGACCAGATCCAAACATCCCTCCAAAACGATCATGACCACTACACGTCCATTTGAATTGCTTCATATGGATTTATTTGGACCTACACACTATGAAACACTAACCAATGCAGCATCTCTATATGGCTTTGCATAGTTGATGATTATTCCAGATACACTTGGGTGCACATTATCGTGTATAAAACAGAAGTACAGGAAATCTTCAAACGATTTTCTTCAAGGGCATCAACGAACTTCGGCATCAAGATCAAACATATCAGGAGTGATAATGGAACTGAGTTCAAAAACACTAGTCTTGATGATTATCTTGATGAACTTGGTATTACTCACGAATTGTCTGCTCCTTATACTCCTCAGCAGAATGGTGTCGTCGAAAGAAAGAACAGGACTCTGGTTGAAATGGCGAGAACTATGCTTGAAGAATATCAGGCTCCTCGTCGCTTCTGGCCTGAAGCAATCAATACTGCATGCCATATCATCAACAGGGTATATCTTCACAAATTCCTCAAGAAAACCTCATATGAACTCCTCACTGACAAGAAACCCAATGTAAGTTATTTCAAAGTCTTCGGTGCAAAATGCTGGATTAGAGATCCTCATCATAGCTCGAAATTTGCACCTAAGGCACATGAAGGTTTTATGCTCGGTTATGGAAAGGACTCACACACCTACAGAGTCTTCAACAACTATCACAACAATGTTGTTGAGACTGTAGATGTGGGGTTCGATGAAACTAATGGCTCGCAAAGAGAGCAATTGCCTTCTGATCCAGATAAGCTGTCTCCTGAGGAAGCAATAAAGCTTAAGCCTACTGAAGACATTGTTCCCACTGAGGAAATTGGTGAAGAAACAATCCCCATCGCTGATGAAAGACAAGAAGATGCTCCTGAGGAAATTGCAACAACACCACTTCCTCAGCCCAGACAAAATCCTCAACCAGCACATCCGAGGATTGCAAATGAAGTAGAACTTGACAAAATCCTCAACGACATCAACGCGCCAGGTCCTCTCACTCGCTCAAAAGCTTCACACTTAGTTAACTTTTGTGGGCATTTCTCTTTTGTATCTATCACAGAACCCTCAAAAGTAGCCGAGGCTTTTCTAGAACCGGAGTGGATCCAAGCCATGCAAGACGAACTTCTTCAATTCAAGCTGAGTGACGTATGGGAGCTTGTCAAACGACCCGATCCTCGCAAGCATAAGATCATCGGCACCAAGTGGATTTTGCGAAACAAGCAAGATGAGGACGGTCAAGTGGTGAGGAACAAGGCATGACTTGTAGCCCAAGGCTAAACCCAGGTTGATGGAATAGATTTCGATGAAACTTTTGCACCTGTTGCTAGACTAGAAGCTATTCGAATCCTACTTGCTTATGCTAATCATCATAACATCATCTTATATCAAATGGATGTGAAAAGTGCATTCCTCAATGGTAAGCTTGAGGAAGAAGTATATGTTGCTCAGCCCCCAGGTTTTGAGGATCCAAAGAATCCAGACAAAGTCTTCAGACTCAAAAAGGCTGTGTATGGTCTCAAGCAAGCCCCTCGGGCATGGTATGATACATTGAAGGAATTCCTCATGAAGAAAGGCTTCAAACCTGGTTCACTCGATCCAACTCTTTTCACAAAATCTTATGATAATGAGCTGTTTGTATGTCAAATATATGTTGATGATATCATATTTGGCTGTACTGACAAAAGATACAGTGATGAATTTGCTTATATGATGAGTGAAGAATATCAGATGTCTATGATGGGGGAGCTGAAATTCTTCTTAGGTCTTCAAATTTGTCAACAAAGCAATGGAATCTTCATATCACAGGAGAAATACCTCAAGGATGTTCTGAGGAAATTCGACATGCATGAATGCAAAGGTGCCAAGACTCCAATGCCTACCAACGGTCACCTCGGCACTGATGAAAATGGTATAGATTTCGATTAGCAGGTATACCGTTCTATGATTGGTTCTTTATTGTATCTATGTGCATCTTGGCCAGACATAATGCTTAGTGTTTGCATGTGTGCACGTTTTCAAGCAAAACCGAAGGAATCACACCATAAGGCTGTGAAACATATTCTTCGATACTTAGCTCACACACCAACACTAGGATTATGGTATCCCAAGGGCTCCAATCTTCATCTGGTAGGGTATTCTGATTCAGACTATGCTGGTGACCGCGTGGATTGCAAGTCAACATCTGGCACATGCCATTTCCTCGGAAGATCACTGGTTTGCTGGTCCTCAAAGAAGCAGAACTTCGTATCACTCTCCACTGCCGAAGCTGAGTACATTGCTGCTGGCTCTTGCTGTGCTCAATTACTATGGATGAAGCAAACCCTCAAGGACTACGGCATCAACATGAAGAATGTGCCTCTCTACTGTGACAATGAGAGTGATATCAAGATTGCCTACAACCCAGTACAGCACTCGAAGACCAAGCACATCCAGATTCGTCATCATTTTCTTCGGGACCATGTCCTCAAGGGCAATATACCCATCGACCATGTGAAGACTGATGATCAACTGGCTGATATCTTCACTAAGCCCTTGGATGAGAAAAGGTTTTGCAAGTTGCGGTGTGAGCTAAATATCTTAGAGTCTTCAAATGTTTTGTAGAAACATGCACACATCCTAACACTTATGCAAAGTTGATGACTTAGATGTGCAACACATGATGAAACGATTTTCTTCAACCAATGAAGAAAATCACTCTGAATGTGAAGAAATTAACGAAGAAATTGATTCTCAGGGCCCTACGACAATTGTACGCGGCGTCTGTAATCAACATTCTTATATGGTGGGTAACGCCACCGCCCAATGTGAAATTCCTCAAGTTGATTTTCTTCAAATGATCAAGTTCCTCACAATGCATTGTTCTTCAAAACAGTTGTTCTTAATTGTGATGATCTATTGCAAAATCTTCAAAAACACGTGATGACTTTCATTTGCCTAGGTAGACTGTGATTTCTAGTCCTCAACAGCATTCACTTATTGCTATTTCTTCAAGTTGATGTTTCTGCTAAGTGAATGTGATCGGACCCTATTTTCCCTCTATGCTATACTTATCCAGTCTATTCAATTCCTCATATGCGTTCTACTTGAAATTTTGTTCAAAATCCTCAATGCATCCTTGCTAGCTGATGATTTTGTAACGAAAATCCTCAAATCTTCGAAAAATGGTTTTCTTCAAAGGAACAGTAACTGAACCCCCACTTCCCACGATTGGATAGCCACGATCTCCACTATCTCCACCGCATCGTACGGGAGCTACACGTGTCCTGCGGAGACGTAGAGGCAAGGGCTATTCGGTCCGAAACTTTCGCGCCAAACAGTAACTTTCGGGCTATAAATATGTCCTTAACCCCCTCGGTATCATCTTCTTCGCCTCATCGCTCTCCTGCCACAACACACCAAACCCTAGCGCCACCGCTGGAAGTCTTGACGCCGGCAAGGAAGAGCTTCACTGCCTCAACCTTCTCGCCGCCAGGATCACGCTGGAGACGGAACATCTACGTCTGCCGCCGCCGTAGACGTCCTCTGCTGCCAAGTTAGGGTGCATTGGACACTTGACCGAAGAGCCTCTCCATCACCACCTTTTTGTGTTCTTCGTTCGCACCTTCCAGGGTAATTATATCCCATTTTTACAACAGATTAGATCTAAAATTTTACCTCTCCCATGTGAAATCTGTTTTTCCTCAAGATACGATGCGCACATGATTCCTCAAACACTATCCATCACCAGAACCATTGATGAACTAGCTAAGCATCTAAGATTTTCACGAGATTCCTCAATTGTGCGAATTTTCGGATCTGTACAACTCTGGAACCCAAGAACAGAATGCTTAAGAAATTCCTCAACCACTGGTTATATTCCTCAAACTGTCAAACTTTTCCATTTTCTTCAAATTTGAGAACGCATATGACCTCTCCAAATTCCTCGCAACTATACTCTGTTCACAGGTACACACATGTCAGCTGATGAATCTCTCGGTTCTCATCACATTAACTCATTTGCAGCGTTTCTCGAAGAAACTCTTCAAGGCTCATCAGAATCCTCAAGAGTTCAAAATCCTCAGAAAGTTCCTCGTCTGAAGAAAATGGAGGAAGAAAGGAAACAGAGGGGAGGAAAGAAACTGGAGCAGAACACAGCTGTTGATATTCCTGATGATATATACCTAGACTACTGCACGCCTAATGATGAACCTGAGACTATGCCTAAAAGAAAGATTAGGTTGCAGAAAATTGAACGCAGATGGGCAAAGGAGTGGAAGGAGTACAGGTTTGTGACTCCAAAATATGCGAAGAAATTCGCTTTGAAGCCTCCTGGAAGAAGGGCCCCGCTTGAGGATCATCAAGTTGCTCATCCCTCAAGTCTTATGACACTTGATGACTATCCAGAGGAAAAAGAAAGGCATCTGGCCAAGCTCAAGAAGCAAGCAGAAACAACAGTGAAGAGATTTTATGAATCCTCAGTTGCTGCCTCCGGTGCTGCTCATTCCTCAGCAGCAGAAACCTCAGGCTCCGAGATTCCTCAACCAAAGCCTGTGCCAACAAAGCAAAAAGCTTCAAAACCCCAAGAGAAGTTTGCACAGACTTCTGTCACAAAACCCTCAGCTCCAAAACCCTCGGTTCCAAAACCGTCAACACCAAAACCATCAGCGCCAAAACCCTCAGCACCTATCGCATCTACACCAAAGTCCTCAGCTCCACCTCCAAAGCCAGTACAGAAGAAAGTCGTGAAGACTACGACTGCCAGCTCCAGCTCCTCACTCCCCGCTGCAACTAGCTCGGAGACAAAGTCTTCAACACCCCATGTGAAGACTTTGGCAACCACTGAACCTGCACCTCTACCCAGCCCAAGCAAAATGATCACAGTCCCGTCTGCATCAGAGGGAAGTGAAGAATATGATGATGAAACTCTGCAAGCCATCATCAGGAACAAGCAAGAAAGGGTAGCACAAGCATCAGGCAGTGCTATTCCTCTGGCGATGGACCCAAAGGTCCTCCTCGATTTCATCAATGTGTGGTATGAAGACCCAAACACACCCATTGATGATTTGAAACTTCCTCCTGGTGTCAGCCACATGTTGGCTACTTTCATAAACGAAGCCAAGTGGAAGGAACAGAAGGCCAAGCAGGCAAAGATTGCAAAGGCCAGAAAGGAGAAATTCCTCAGGCAAAATGTTCTCAAGCTGACGCCTGAAGCATTGGTGTCCACCCAGGCACAACTGCAAGTTTTGACAGACAAATGTGAGAAACTGTCAGATCGCACAAGCATCAAAAGCAATTTCATCAAGCTAGCCACTAGTGCTGTTGATGACTACAACAGACGTCACCCCCCACCAGCACCAACTCCTCAGCCCCTGGTTGAACAGCCAAAAGATGCATCTCCTGTTGAGGAGGAAATTCCTCAAGCTGAGGAACAACACCAAGAGCGCCGTGCTGATGAGCCGGCCATTGAAGAAATCATCACTGAGACCGCTCCTGATGAAACTGCAAACCCTGATGAAACTGCTACTGATCCAGCTGCTTCACCAAAGCAGGCTGAAGACTATGTTCCAGCTGGTTCCTCACTGCCAGCTGAAGAATCTGTTAAGAAAACACCTTCACCAAAAACTTCAAAGGTGAAGAAGTTAATCCCGTCTGCATCAGACGCGAAAAAGACAAGGGCTGCTGAGAAGGAAGCGAAGAAGATAAAAGCTTCCTCAGCAGAAGAAAAGATTGAGGCAAAACGCCTCAAGGAAACTGAAGAATCTGCCCCACTGGACCCGGTGCCTCTTAATGTTCCACCCTCATTTGAAATGGTCGTCGTTGGTGACCACACTACAAGGGCAGATGAGGAAATGAAGGATGCTGCCTCTGAGGAGCATACTGATGAGGAAATACAAATTGATGACAGTCCTCAACCTCATATTCCTCCGAAAGAGATTACTGAAGCTTCAGTTGCAGCAGCTGATGAATCTGCGTCTGCCACAAAGTCAGCTGATGAAAATCAAGCTGAACAAAATGTCCAGTCTGAGCAGGCTCCTCCCATTGAACAGGCTGATCAAACTCCTCAAGCTGAGAAGGATGAAGAAATTCCTCAGCCTGATGCTCAGCTAGAACAAGAAATTCCTCACCCTGAGGAAACTGCTGAAGAAAATGTTCCCGCCCCTGACAATGAGTTCATTGTGCTCAACCCAGAATCTGCCATGGTTGTTTCCCCTCCCATTCCTCAGCACAATCTCAGTCCAGTTCAGCGCCTGCCATTCTCGAAGAGGCCAAAGTTTCAGAAAGAAAATTTCTTTGAGGAACGCATGTATTTCATCGGAGAGAATCCTTACGACAAGCCTCAAATGAGGCATCTGAAGTTTTGGACAAGGACGCAGATGAACTACTATGCTTCTGTGCTCTGTGGCCGCAACAAGATATTCCAGCACAGGCACATTCCTCATGCTGAACTTGAAGAGATTCCCTGCATGGAACCAGTTCTCAGTGTACTACATGATGCAGGTTTGCTCCCTATGTGCTCCGACATATCAGATTGGAATAGTGAGCTAATTCTTCAGTTCTATTCAACTCTGCACATCTCGGGCAATGCTGATGACATCAACACGTGGGTGTTCGACTGGATGACCCAAAATACTCACTACTAGGCTCCAGCGTCTGAACTCCTCAGAGAACTGGAGGTACCAATTCCTTCAGAAGGGGCAGTGAAGCTTTATGGTGAGCGTGAGCTGCCATATGGAATGATGGAAGTCCTCATGAAGCCTTTGGCTGCAGGAAAACCCTCAAGAACCACATTCCTCGTCCATGAGCTAAGTACACACCACGGTCTGTCTACCGCATTCTCTGCAGTGTGCTAGCGCCAATCAAAGGCCATGATGATGACGAAGATGTCGTCGGCCTCATGAAGAATATCCTCTTCAACATCATTCACGGTATCCCCATGAATATCCATGATTTCTTCTTGAGGACTTTGGCTGACAATGCAATGTGCCCATATGATCACAAAATTTATGCACCATGGATCATGAGATTCCTCAGGACAAGGACAGGCATCAACTTTCACGCAGATTTCCAGAACCATGTTGGTTATATGCCTCCTATCCGAGTCAACAAGAAGACTTTCGAGCCTATTGAGGGAAAAGGAAAGTCTGTAATTGATGAAGGAAGCAGGCCTCTTGATGGTCAATTTAAAGAGCCAGATGAATATTCCTCATGGGACGATACTGAGACTCGTCCACCAAGCCCAGTTCCTCCTCGCGTGCTAACCACCACAGAGCTTCTTCTCAGTCTTCATCAGAAGGTGGATCACAACCACAAATGGGTCAAACGCCAGTTTGGTGCCCTTGTGAAAACCCTCACTGAGACACAGAACAGTGTGAAGCTTAATAATCACTATCCGCATGAGGTTTTTGATCGCACCTGGGCTACCCTTGCACATCTGAAGACCCAGACTGAGCTTGAAGAATTGAACTTTGAGCAGGACTTTGACTGGTCGTGGCCTCCCAACAAAAAGTTCAGGCCCATTCCAGTGCCAGATCTTGAAGACAGCTCCTTCTCCTCCTTCCGCACCGCCGAATCTGATGAGGAACAGCTCGACACCGCAACAGGCCCAAGGAAGAAGACTACACCCAAGAAGCGCCAAGGATCTTCATCAACCGCCAAGAAATGAAGTCTTGACAGGCGTTAGTCCTCAGTTTGTCCCTTTTTGTCACTTGATGACAAAGGGGGAGAAACTTGAGAGTTAGTCTTCAAACGGGATTTATTTTTGGGCTTATGAACTATATTTAAGTTACAAACTCTTGGCTCTTCTGAAGCTTTTATGTAATGAGTTGTAACTTAAGCCCGATGGTACTCTGACGCTTTTGAACGTTTTTCTTCGCATGCTTATTCCTCAAGTTTTAATGCACGCATGCTAAAATTCGTCAGATACCATTTGCCATCATGCATCCTCATTTTCTTCATATAATATGTTATATGTATGCATGATTTACAAGATTCAGGGGGAGATCTCCATGATATAAATCATCAATGTGCATATGCTATAAAAGCAAAATCCTCAAGGTATGCACATCTTCAGGGGGAGTCTCTGTGAATCTTGTTTTCAAATTCCTCAAATGAGTATTTACACTTCATATTTTTGATCCCTGTTGAAGACTTAACCTAATTTTCATCAACCACCAAAAAGGGGGAGATTGTAAGTGCATCTAGTGCCCCTTAGTGATTTTGGTGGTTTGAAGACTTATAGGTTAAGTATCTAATGCGTTTATAAGTGTACACAGGATCTATAAGTCATTGAGGAGTTTGAGATATTTGAAGAATATCGACCCCTAAAAATGTATGTCTTCAGTTGAAGAAATTGGTCTGAAGCTGAAGAAATGAATCGCGAAGAAATTGCGATGAAATTGATATTCCTCATGAAGATATTGATATTGAGAAGATCGGTGGTTCCTGAAGAAAATCGTTCTGAAGAAATTGAAGCATGAAGATTTACGTTTTCTGTTTTACTTTCTTCGTACTTAATGAGTAGGAACACCGTACTGTTAAAGGGGGTCAAAGTAACAGTATGGAATGGATTTCCTCATGATGCTCAACCCAACCCAAATCATACCAAAAGCCTCAAGTGAGGAATATGAGTGAAATGAGGACTCTCACAGTTGAGAGTCCCGACCGTTTCGATAAGCCACGCCAAGTCACTGATCTTATCCACTCCAACGGTCATATTATTTAAGGGCATTAATGTCAAATCATGTCGGGATACTCCCAGGCTATAAATAGCCGCCCCCCACAACCACTAGCTGGTTGGCTGCTCCGCTAGAAACTGACACTTGTCATAAGAGCAACCCAAATTCCTTAGAGCTTTCGAGAGTAAATTATCAGTGAGGAAATACACCACCCACCGAAACCACAAACCAAACCTAGTGATTGAGCATCACTGAAGAAGTTGTTCCTGTGTGGGACTGAAGCCTTTTACCTTTGAGGACTGTGCATCCTCCAGACGGTTAGGCGTCATGGTCTAGAGCAATCCAGCAGTCAATTGTGGATCGCCGGGTGACCGAGTTTGTGAGGGTTTGGAAGTCTACCCTGAAGACTTACCACGAGTGTTGGGCGAGGACTGTGTGTCCTTAGCTCAAGGAGAATACGGTAGGGACTGTGTGTCCCGGGACTGGGTGTCCTTTGGTTTAAATACCAAGCCGCTCCAAACCAGATGTACAATTGTCACACCAGTTGGAACTGGGTCATCAACAACAGTCTTCACCAAGAATCGGGTTCTAATTCCTCAACTATTTACATTCTCTGTATTATGTGTTGATGACTTTCACTGTGACTGTTTGAAGAATTTGCTGAAGACTTTCTCTGAATTTCCTCAACCCCAAATTCTTCACTTGAGTAAATCATCATCTGTATTCTGCGTGCGTGCTTGCTGTGCAATCTGGTTTCATAATCTTCACTCTGTAATACTGCTATCGTGAACGATTGCACAACTGATCCTTAACTGTTTCCGCTGTAAGTTAGGCATCAGTGAGGAATTTCCTCAAAAGGAATTTCCTCAGTGATGAAATTCTAAAAATCTCCTATTCACCCCCCCTCTAGTCGATATAACACACTTTCAATGTTGACCTACACGGCTGCAACGTCTTATGTTGCAGATATTTTTCCTCGACGAGTAAGAGTACGATTCAGGGTTACGGCCCGCACTCAACTTGCCGTTGGTGTTTATTGGGACTCCACTCCCTTGACTGTTTCCGCTGAGATATTTAAGGTATATATCAGTTTTACGCTATTTACATGTGATTGCACTTTGATATATACATTGATGTACTGTATGTGCCAGCATACTGATCCAGGGATGGCACAGATACACAGAGGCTTGACTCGTTTTGAGTCGGGTCGCTACAGAAATGGTATCAGAGCACATGTTGACTGTAGGACGTGACCCTAGAAACTGGAAATTTCTTAGGAAAGGATCTCTCAAAATTTCAATTTTTCAAGAACACCTTTTACTTCTTATCTCTTCTGATTTCATCAAATGTTCTCTCTCACCTCAAATAGTTAGACAATGCCCTTTCCCCTTTGACCACGTGAAGGATCAACTGACTCCCACTTCATAGTAAAGAGGATTTCATCATGCAGTTGAAGCTACACCAATTGAAGACTCTCAAGACCCGAAGAACTCGAAGACCCCGAAACGTTCCAATGTTTATTAGAAGTCCAAACCCCAATTATATACCCACGTTAGTTACGATGATTTGTGAGCCGTCGTTGGTGTGTGTTTTCCGACGGCCACAACTAAAACCTATTCTCAAAAATATTGTTTTTATTGTGTGTATCTCCCTCCCTCTCTTACCCGTCTCATCCCCAAAACCTCAACCCTACCAGATGGAGTATGAAGCTGGACTTGTAGTCTCTGGACCAATGACCCAGCTGGAGGCTGAAATATGGATTCAGAACATGGAGAACCACTTCGGGAGCAACTTGATCTCAAGGAAGTATGAAGTGGAACACGCTCTCCATTACTTTACCTAAAGTGCTGCTATCTGGTGGAAAATGCACCATGCCATACAAGGATTTAGTGGAGCAGAAACTTGGGACGAATTCAAGAACACTCTGTTAAGATCCCGACTTATTCAGAAGTGCTATGACAATCCGAAGGAGAAGACTTGTGCATGCAAGATCTGTGGAGAAATAGGACACACCCAGGAAGAACACAAGGATGGATGCACTCATTGTGAAGAAAATCACCCAGCTGAGGAGTGCCCAAGTAGTCAGGTGACTTGTTTCATTTGTGAAGGAACCACCCACTACCCAGCTCAGTGTCACATTTACCCCAAGATGCAACAAGTTGTCAAGGAGCAGGAAGATGCAGTGAAGGAAACACTCAAGAAGAAGATTCTAGAAGAGCCGGTGATGAACGAAAATATTGAAAACCCTGATGGACAAGGTCTGACCAGATTTTTCTCCAATGCATGCTACTCATGTGGAGGAGAAGGACATTATTCACAGGATTGCACAAAGGGAAGCCAAGAGTATCTGGGAAACTTCCCGACGGAAAAAGTGGAGTTTGATACACTTGAAATAGAAGAACTGGCCAAAATAAAGGAGTCCGGAAAGAAAAAAAGGTACCCTCGGAAGAGCCAAATCTCTGCAGATATAGACCTGAGTCATGTCAGATGTTACAAGTGTATGGAATTTGGCCACCACAAATACATGTGCTCAGGAAGGAAGTCGGAAACCCAAGGAGCAAAAGCAAACACTAAGACGCCTCGAGACTTGTCAGAACTCATTTGCTTTCGTTGCAAGGAAGCAAGAAATTTTGCTAACGATTGTCCACAAAGGAAGAAAGCTAAAAAGGAGTAGTTAAGTTTTGACTGCGGAAATTAGTGTAATCCGAAGAACTCTTGTTTTTCATGAGATCATGCAGTGAATTTTTTTGTAACAGAAGTCCCTGAGATTGTAATAACATCATGAATGAATGGAATTTATTGTCTCATGATTGCCTATGTTGAAACTGTATGCGTTGTTTCTCTTCGAACAAACATCTCTGAACAATTATGAGGATATGAGAAAATATGGTCTATGCAGGCATGAGTATAATTCATTTTAAGTGTGGTACTAATCGGTAAACCCACAGGATCCACTGAGTAGGAATTACCATAACTACCAAGGAGACACATACATTCCTCTGAGTACCTATTTACTGACACCTGCAGATGACAACTCTCTACGAGTCATTCCTCAAGGGCCCAGAAACGATCATGACCCTGACCAGTGATCATGATTACCCGAAAATCCTGAAGGACATGATGAAGCACATTCGTCTTGAAGGAGATGCAGTCTACAAAGGCTACCCATTCATGGAAAGTGGAGTAGAACTTTGGTATGTGGAAGTACACCTCCACTATGTGAAAGGAGTTTGTCCAAAGACTATGGGGCAATACTTTTTCATTTCATGTGTACCACGAGCAACCTTCTTTGATGCTGTTTGTGAAGCTGCCATGGAAGCCATACGTGAGATTGGAGAAATACTTGAAACAAGACTCCGTCATACCCAGGAATACCTGAGTGAGGTACGTGCGGAGATGATGGAGATGAAGCTCATGCCCACCATGATGAAGCAAAAGATGGATGATTTCAAGGAGCACATTGCAAAGTTCCAGTGGAACAAAAGTACCTCCAAGGGAGACAATTGAATAAAGTTGGCAGGAATGCTTGACCATACCGAACAATGTGGATGGCAGCATTTGTAATAGAGTACTTTTGAATTGGAGTTTTTGAGAAGAAATTAAGGATGTAATAAAGGATTGATTATGAAATGAATATGATTTATGGATGAAGCAATACCTTTTATGGTAAACACACCAATGGAAAGTATCTCACAGAGTGGCGTGTGTACCAAAAATAAGTCTGAGGATTATTATTATATGATGGTTACCCCAAGAATATGACGGAATGAAACACTATGGAAATTTAAAGGCGGAGTAACTCCAAGTATGCCTGAAACCCCCAGACCCGGGGACAAATAAGGATCAATCACTACCTTTATGAAGAAAGAAACTTGGAAGAAACTATGACGGATCAGCAAACATTTTCTTAGGAGCATACGAAAACCCGAGAGTTGTGAAGATACGATAGATGTTTTGTTCAGCTTGCAGAAACAATGGATTATCCGAACTTCATTCGTGGACAAGAAAATTTCTCCAATGCTTGCGAGGATGCCCAAGTGTTATAATGCGAGATTCGCTAAACCTTATACTGAGAAATGATTTGGGTGCGGAATGGATTGATCACCATGTCAACTTACTCTTATCATTTATCTTGCTATTCGGAATGGTAAATCTGAGAGATTTACCCATAGTGAGAGACGACGTTCTTTCAAGCTTTTGTTTAAGCCTTAGAATGGTATAAGAAAATCCCATGTACATGGTACTTGTTGTCACGCGTAAGAAATTTTACTGTGAGGATGAAACCAAGACCACTCTCTCTGCAGGATAACCACAAATGGTAGACCACCATGAGAACCATCGATATGTTATTTAGAATTGACCGCGAGACTGTGAGTTAAGAAGACCCAATAAAGGAAGAAGCTTATATCAACAGAAGGACCCTCATTTTTGATGGAAATGTTACGAATATAACGGAAGAGGATCACCAAAGGAGTTAGTATGAAGAATGTGAGGATTTAGATGGCAAGACCCCACAGGATCGTTAAGACATTTTGAGGGACCAGTAATCTTTATTTTAAGTGTGGTAGCATCCCACTTTGCGGGAGGTTGGATTTGTTAGAAGACCCCCAAACCCTAACCTTTCTTTCTAGCCTCTTCGAACTCGAGGACGAGATTCATTTTAAGTGTGGTAGGTTTGTAACATCCCAAATTTTGGAATCTTAATAAAATTATTAGATTGATTGTTTGTTTGTTTGAGTGATAGAAACTTGAGTGAAGCTTGAAACTGTTTAAAACTTTTGAATGAGAGGGAATAAAATGACTTTCCCCTTTTTCCCATGAATTCAAATTCATTCGCTTAAAATCAGTGAGAGAAGATAACATGACTTCTTCAACTATAAGGAATTTGAATCAAGGTGGCATTTGAATTTCTTTCGGTATATGATTCAAATTTATTTTTGGCACAAGATTTCGACCACAAAATTTTTCGTGACAATATACTTGCCAAGCAAGAAAGAGAGGAGGTAACATGACACCCCCAAAAAAAAGTTAGTAGAAAAAGAGTGCCAAAAAATTTTAAAGAACAAAGTTGGATTTTTATTGGATTTAAAAAAATAAAGTTTTATAAAGTTTTTATTTTGTAAAAAAGAAAGTGTCCACGTTGTGGGAAATATTTTCTTGATAATTTTGATATATAATACTTCTATATTTGGAGTTATATTTATTTTCCTTTTTATGTTTTACTTTCCTATTATAATGAAAAGGAAACAAATCGTTTTATTAGGAAAGCTATGATGGGCCAGTTAGGAAACCGAATCAGACCCATTATTTCCTTCTTCTTCCTCTGATTTCCTTCCATCCCTGTGCACGTTACCTTCCAGAAAAGTTTCCAACCATGGCACCAAGATCCTCTCTTCCCCGATCTTCGCGTACCTTCCTCCCCTCGCCCTCCCGAGACCTATATAAGAACCCCACCCCTCTACTCTCTCCATTTCCCCAAGAGCCGCCACTCTCCTCGCCTCTCACCGCTGCTCACACCTCGCCGGAGAACCGGCCGGACTGAAGCTTCCAGGAGCTCCTGCCGCGCCCCCAACGCCCCAGGCGCCACCCTCACGCTATCATGAAATCACCGTGGTTCCCCTCCACCGGCCGCACCCCTCCTCCACCTCGGACCAACACCGGAGCTACCTTCCCGTCGTCTTCTTCAACTCCGGCAACTAACTCCGGTGAGATTCACAAAATCCCGTATTGCAGTTTTTTCAGAAAATTGCAATCTTAGAAAATTCATATCTATTAGTCTATAACTCCGAATTAGGTGATTCTTTTTGCCTTGGATCACAAATTTTATTTAGTTTCTGTAGATATATAATTTGTCTATGTTTGGATTTATAAAATTTGAATTAGATCAGATTTGATTTAAATCTTGTTTTGCTTATACCGGGAGTTTAAAATAGCTTTTGAATTAATAATTTTTGCTACTGTTTCCTAGTGATCATATCTTTCAGTAGTTTAAGTTTCAATTTTTTTTAAATAATTTTACTTGGGGTTTTTACCAAAACAGATTATGTTTTAGTTCTTTTAGGATTATGGCTATTTCTTTTTCTATAATCGTTTTTAAATTATTTTCTTTTATATTTCTGAAAATTTATATTTTGTTTCTGTTAGTTAACAGTAGGTTTTCAACAAATTTTTATTTTTATTTTTATTTGTTATCATGAAATCAATTCTAGTTCTCTAATAACTTGCAATTGATTTCTCTACTGTTTCAACTCCCATTTGAAAATACTTTCAAAATAGTTTTATGTAAAATACTTTATTTTATCTTGGTTAAATTTATATCTTAGTTCTCTGTTATTTAATGTTTTATTTTCAGTTAGAACAAAAAAAACTATTTAGTGTTTGATGTAGTAGAAGACTCCTAGTTTTAGTTGAAGTTTCTTTCGGATTTTTATTCGCTCTCTCTTTTGTTTTGATTGCTAGAATAATTGCTAGTATGAGTGCTTATGTGAATGATATGTTTGTTATATAGATTTCATCGGAGAGTGACGAATAGTCTATCAAGTTATTTCTCGAGAACGATAATTCTTCTTCATCAACCTCACGAGGCAAGTCATTTGATCATGTATCACCTATGTTTTATGCATCGTAGTTCTACCATCCTATGCCCAATTGCATGCTGAGTAGGTACTTGGAAATTATGGTTACCTATTGTAGTATCATGTGGTAGGCACCCAATAACCCCGTTACTTGGCCCGGGACGACAAATTTCATATTGCTATGCTTGAGTAGACGGGGTTCTGGTTGAGAGTTTATCACGAGTGATGCGAGAATAATTTAATAACCAAGACCGATTAAGTCAAGATTGTCAAGACCTCGTGAAGCAATGCAACTCAGGGTGAAGGACGGTTGATCGGCTCCCTGGAGAAACCAGTGGATGACCCGGGATGCTGGAGACGTGCCATGACATCTTGCGGAAAGCTTCGCCCAGGCTCAAAGAGACGGACGGATATTTTCAAGACCCAAGGCTTACCTGCACAGCCACAAGTCATTATGGGCTCTGGCTTGGTTGGACAACGCGGCGACTCTGGACAGGCGGTGCCAGTAGATGTAGAAGAACGGTAGGATTTGGATGGGCACCGACAGGGATTCAGAGTGACCCGTCGAAAGACCATGTTTTGACCATCCGGTCTTCAAACACCCTGAAGTGCGAGGACATACATGGAGGCGATCAAATCTTGTGGGGAACGTGTGCAAAACTCTGCAGAGTACTCAAACCTAATCGATTAGCCGTGTCCACGGTCATGGAGAACTTGAGCCGAAGGCATTGAAATTTTTTTGAACTCTCAACACAGTTTAATAATGATGTGGGTAATATTGACAACTTGGGTATGAGAACTGGTTGGCGGAACCTTCTCATTAACAACCAACAATGTAGTAACATTTTGCTTTTAGCCCTCTCTTGATGTAGGAGAAAACCTTGCTTTTCGCTAAAAACTTACAGCCCCACCTGCCATATATGCATATAGAATAGATGATTAATTTTTCATCTCTCTCTTATGTGACTTGCCGGCATATTCAATATGCTGACCTACACGGCTGCAACGTCTTATGTTGCAGATATTTTTCCTCGACGAGTAAGAGTACGATTCAGGGTTACGGTCCGCACTCAACTTGCCGTTGGTGTTTATTGGGAGTCCACTCCCTTGACTGTTTCCGTTGAGATATTTAAGGTATATATCAATCTTACGCTATTTACATGTGATTTCACTTTGATATATACATTGATGTCCTGTGTGTGCCAGCATACTGATCCAGGGATGGCACAGATACACAAAGGCTTGACTCGCTTTGAGTCGGGTCGCTACAATCCATGGACTCAACATTAGTCATAAAGAACTCACATACTTATTGCAAAAGTCTATTAGTCATCGAAAGAAGGTACTACACGCATGCTCCTAGGGGAAGGGTTGGTAGGAGTTAACCATCGCGCGATCCCGACCTCAACACAATGGATGACAATCAATAAATAAATCATGCTCCGACTTCGTCACATAACGGATCACCATTCGTTCATGCTACGGGAATCACAAACCTTAACACAAGTATTTCTACGAATACACAATTACTCACTAGCATGACTATAATATCACATCTTCATGTTGCAAAACTATTGCAAGGAATCAAACATATCATATTCAGTGATCTACAAGTTTTATGTAGGATTTTATGACTAATCTTGTGAATGACCAACTTCTGTTAACTCTCCAAATAGGTATAAGTGAAGCATGAGAGTTTAATTCTTTCTACAAAAGATATGCCCCGCTCTAACAAATATAAGTGAAGCAAAAGAGCATTCTACAAATGGCGGTTTTCTATGTAGAAAAACAGGCAATCCAAACTTCAAATGATATAAGTGAAGCACATGAAGCATTCTATAAAGCCATACTCAAAAGATATAAGTGAAGTGCAAAGAGCATTATATAAATCAACCAAGGACTATCTCATACCAGCATGGTGCATAAAAGAAAAAGGAAAAATAAACACAAAAGAGGCTCCAAGCATTTGATCATATCATGTGACGAATAAAAATATATCTCTGAGTAAAATTACCGATAGATTGTAGACGAAAGAGGTGATGCCTTCTAGGGAATCCCCAAGCTTAGATGCTTGAGTCTTCCTTGAATATTACCTTGGGGTGCCTCGGGCATCCCCAAGCTTAGGCTCTTTCCTCTCCTTATTTCTTCATCCATCGTGGTCTCACCCAAAACTTGAAAACTTCAATCACACAAAACTCAACAAAACCTTCGTGAGGTCCATTAGTATAATAAAGTAAATCACCACTTTAACTACTGTTGTGAACTCATTCCAAATTCATATTAGCATTATATCTACTGTAATCCAACTTCACCATGGTCCATACCCCCCGATACTACCCATAGATTCATCAAAATAAGAGAACAATGCATAGAAAAGAGAATCTGCCAAAAACAGAACAGTTTGTAGTAATCTGAACTTATACCATACTTCTGATACTCCAAAAATTCGTAAAAATTATGATAATTAAGGAAATTTGTATATCAATCTTCAGCAAAAAGAATCAACTCAATAGCACTCTCTGTATAGAAATAAGAAATGATTTCGTGAGTGCAAAGTTTCTGTCTTTTTCAGCATGTTCAAACAACTATGACCCAAACTAATCATAAAGGCTTTACTTGGCAAATTATTTTTATAATATGATGGGATTGTACAAAGGGATAATTATTTTTGCGAGAAACTTCCATGGAAAATTCTACATTGTTTCCATGAGCATGAACACAAGTGTTCAAGGTCGACCCTCACTTCCGCAATGCATCACCTTTCAACCGCTTCTCTTTTTGAAAAAGTTTTATGTTCCCCTCTATATATTTTTTGTTTTTAAACTATATAAAAGAACACAACAGAAATAAATGACTCTCTAGAACTTCCGGGTTGTCTCCCAGGCAGCGCTTTCTATAAGGCCATTAAGCTAGGCATAAAGTGCTCAAGTAATGGATCCACCCGGATCCCAAGGTATATCAAAGCCAATTTTAATTAACAATGATTTGTAATTTAGTAGTGAGAACAAGGTAACATATATCATGCAATGACGAAGTCTAACCCTCTTCCTACGCATTGACTTGTCATAAAAGAACAATTCATGCACATCAAGTAAAGGTCAATACATAGCATAAGCAGTTTCTTGCAATTTTATCGTATTGGAAACATAGAGAGGTGGAGATGTAGTTCCTCTCTCATAATAATTGCAAGTAGGAGCAGAAAGCACATGCATATTACATTTATCAAAATCATCATGTGTAATTGTAGAAGGCAACCCATCTATGTAATCCCTAATAAGAGCAAACTTCTCACATATAGTGTAGTTGGGAGAGTTCAAAAAGATAATAGGACTATCATAAGTGGGTGCGATAGCAACAATTTCATGTTTAACATAAGGAACTATAGCAAGTTCATCTTCATAAGCATCATTCATATTGGCATCATGGCCACAAGCATAGCAAGCATCAAGTTCATCAAAAATGGATATTTCAAACGAATCCAAGGGATCATAGCAATCATCATAGCATTCATCCTTCGGTAAGAACGAATGGAAATTAAACAATGTATGAGTTGAAGAGTTACTCTCATTAGAAGGTGGGCACAGGTAGCTAGTCCGATCTTCCTCCTTTTGTTCTTCGCTCTCCTCGTCATCTTTTTCATCTAATGAGCTCACAGTTTCAACATTTTCTTCTTCCATAGTTTCCTGCAAAATATTAATCTCTTCTTGAGCAGCATAGAATTTCTCCTTAAATCGATAAATATGAGCACTATATTCATAATTAGTATAACAATAACGAAGCATAACCAAATTTCTCAGATCGGTAAGCATCATCATCATTATCATCACACCTTTTAAACAGAGCTTCAATTTCATAAGCACCCATAAAAGCAACAAACTCTTCTATTTGTTCCACGTCATAGTAATCATATATTTGTTGAGCCTTCATCCTAGAGCAACAAGTAATATCGTATCTCGAGCATAGTTCCCAAGCATACCATTTCAACAAATGAATTTGATCCGTAATAGTTTCCCTTTTTGAGTCAAGCTATAATCTCTAATGTATTATCGTTGATCCAAAGTGTATCCCATTATATAATTTAATGGGGTTTTCTCAGGATTATTAAATAAGTGCATAATATTTTCCACATAACAAGCATCGAGGGTTTTAGGAGGTTCCCCATCTCCATGAGTAGCAAGTACACCTAATTTGTTTGGTATTTCGTGTCCCATATCCATCACTAAAGATAAAGAATTCTACTTCTCAAACAACAGCGCCGGAAATTGACACGTTGACGGAGACTTGCTTGCGTTGGTTTTTCCCTTGAAGAGGAAAGGGTGATGAAGCATAGGAGCAGTAAGTATTTCCCTCAGTTTGAGAACCTAGGTATCAATCCAGTAGGAGAATATTGTCAAGTCCAGAGTACCTGCGCAAACACAAAAGTGCTTGCACCCAACGCTATAAAGGGGTTGTCAATCCCTTCAAGATTGTTTCTAAAGTGAGATCTGAAGGCGGAAAGTGCAACGAAGTAAAAATTGTAAGGCTGAAAATATGGTGTGGATTAGACCCTGGGGGCCATAGTGTTCACTAGAGGCTTCTCTCAAAATAGCAAATATCACGGTGGGTAAACAAATTACTGTCGAGCAACTGATAGAACCGCGACAAGTCATGACGATATCTAAGGCAATGATCATACATATAGGCATCACGTCTGAGACAAGTAGACCGATACTTTCTGCATCTACTACTATTACTCCACACATCAACCGCTATCCAGCATGCATCTAGTGTATTGAGTTCATGACGAACAGAGTAACGCCTTAAGCAAGATGACATGATGTAGAGGGCTAATCTCAAACCAATGATGAAAACCCCATATTTTTACCCTTGATGGAAACAACATGATTCGTGCCTCGCTACCCCTTCTGTCACTAGGTGAGGTCACTGCACGGTATGAACCCAAAACCAAGCACTTCTCCCATTGCAAGAATCATAGATCTAGTTGGCCTAACAAAACCCACAAGTCGAAGAGAATTATAAGGATATGAAATCATGCATAAGAGAGATCTGAAGAAGCTCAAATAAGATTCATAGATAATCTGATCATAAATCCACAAGTCATCGGATCTCGACAAACACACCACAAAAGAAGATTACATCTGATAGATCTCCATGAAGATCATGGAGAACTTTGTATTGAAGATCCAAGAGAGAGAAGAAGCCATCCAGTTACTAGCTATGGACCCGTAGGTCTATGGTGAACTACTCACGCATCATCGGAGAGGTCATGGTGTTGATGAAGAAACCCTCCATATCCGAATACCCCCTCCGGCAGGGCACCAGAATGTGCCCCAGATGGGATCTTGCGGAGACAGAAGCTTGCGGCGGCGGAAAAGTACTTCCGATGATCTCCTAATTTTTTTTGGGATTTTTAGGGAATATATAGGCGCAAAACCTAGGGCAAAGGGGCCTTAGGGAGCCCACAAGCCTGGTGGCCGCGCCCCCCTGGCCGCGCCGTGTGGGCTTGTGGGGTCCCTGGTGGTCCCCTGCCCTGATTCTCCGGCTCTCCGATCTTTTTCTGTGCCGGAAAAAATCTTTTTGGCATTTTCATTTCGTTTGGACTCCGTTCAAGATACTCCTCTGAAAGGGGTGAAAAACATGGAAAAATAGGAACTAGCACTTGGCACTGAGTTAATAAGTTAGTCCCAAAAAATATATAAAAGGCATACAAAACATCCAAAGTTTGACAAGATAATAGCATGAAACCATCAAAAATTATAGATACGTTGGAGACATATCAAGCTTCCGCAAGCTTAACTCCTGCTCGTCCTCGAGTAGGGAAGTGATAAAGAATGAATTTTTGATGTGGAATGCTACCTAGCATAGTTTTCCTTTGCAACTTCTTTCACGTGACATGAATGTTCAGATCCGTAAGATTCAAAACTATAGTTTGCTATTGACGTGAAAACAATAATACTTCAAGCAAACTAGCAAGGTAATCATGAACTTTCAAAATAACAAGGCCAATGAAAGTTATCCCTACAAAATCATATAGTCTGGCTATGCTCCATCATCCTCACACAACTAATGTAAATCATGCACAACATTGATATTGTCCAAGTAATTGTTTTCGCACTCTTACTTTCTCAAAATTTTATAACTATCACGCAATACATGAGCGTGAGCCATGGATATAACACTATAGGTGGAATAGAGTGTGGTGGTGGTTGTGAGACAAAAAGGAGGAGATGGTCACATTGACTCGGCGTATCAAAAGGCTATGGAGATGCCCATTAATAGATATTAATGTGAATGAGTAGGGATTGCCATACAAAGGATGCACTAGAGCTATAAGTATGTGAAAGCTCAAAAGTAAAACTAGTGGGTGTGCATCCAACTTGCTTGCTCACGAAGACCTAGGGCATTTTTGAGGAAGCCCATCATTGGAATATACAATCCAAGTTATATAATGAAGATTCCCACTAGCATATGGTGGTGACAAAGCAAGAAGCTCTCAATCATGAAGAACATGGTGCTATTATGAAGCACAAGTGTGGAAAAAGATAGTAGCATTGTCGCTTCAATATTTTTCTCTCTTCTTTTTTTTATTTGGGCTCTTGGGCCTCTTTTTTCTCTTTTATCTTTTTTTATTGGACACTTTGGCCTTTTTTTCCTCACATGGGACAATGCTCTAATAATGATGATCATCACACTTTTATTTACTCATAGCTCAAAGCTTAGAACGATGATGACTCTATAGGACATGCCTCCGGCAGTGTACCAGGATGTGCAACGATCTCGCTTGGCGTATGACGTTGAAACATATCGCTAGCTATCTTACGATCATGCAATGGCAATATGAGAGTGACGACACAAGTCATGAGACGGAACGGTGGGAGTTGCATGGCAATATATCTCGGTATGGCTATGAAAATGCCATAGTAGGTAGGTATGGTGGCTGTTTTGAGGAAGGCATATGGTGGGTTTGTGTACCGGCGAAAGTTGCGCGGTACTAGAGAGGCTAGCAAAGGTGAAAGTTCAAAGTGCATCTATACCATGGACTCACATTAGTCATGAAGAACTCACATACTTGTTGTGAAAGTTTTTATTAGTAATCAAAACAAAGTGCTAAACACATACTCCTAGGGGAAGGATTGGTAGGTGTTAACCATCGCGCGATCCCGACCTCAACACAAAGGATGACAATCAATAGATCAATTATGCTCCTACTTCCTAACATAGCAGTTCACCATACGTGCATGCTACGGGAATCACTAACTTCAACACAAGTATTTCTAGATTCACAACACCCTACTAACATAACTCTTAATATTACCAAATCCACGCCTCAAAACTAATTGAGAGGAATCAAAACTTCTCTTTCTACTCAATGCACATGAAGATGGAGGTTTTGGTATCCACGTTGGGTACCTATCACATTTGGGGCTACTTTCATAGCATAAGCCAACTACCAAGTCACGCACCGCCGTGCTCTAAAAGATATAAGTGAAGCACAAAGAGCAAAAGTATCTAGCTCAAAAGATATAAGTGAAGCACTATGAGCACTCTAGCAAAATGACGATGAGTGCATGTCTCTCTCTCTCTCAAAAAGGTGTGCAGCAAGGATGATTGTGACACAACAAAAAGAAAAGACTCCTACGATACAAGAAGCTTCAAGCAAATCACATATCATGTGGTGAATAAAAATACAGCTCCAAGTAATGTTACCGATGTATTGAAGACGAAAGAGGGGATGCCTTCCCGGGGCATCCCCAAGCTTAGGCTTTTTCTTGTCCTTGAATTTGGCTTGGGATGCCTTGGGCATCCCCAAGCTTCAGCTCTTTCCACTCCTTATCTCTTTGTCCATGAGAACATGACCCAAAACTTGAAAACTTCACAACACAAAACTTAAACAGAAATTCGTGATAACATTAGCACAAGAAAACAAACTACCACCTCTTTTGGTACTGTAGCAAACTTGAATTCTATCTATATTGGTGTTGGGCTACTGAATTATCACTTTCCCATGGCTAGTACCCCCCCAATACTAACCATAGTTTCATCAAAACAAGCAACCAACTCAACAAAAACATAATCTGTCAAAAACAGACCAGTCTGTAGAAATCTGTATACTTCGTATACTTCTGGTACCTCAAAACATATGAACAATTACGACTGCCTGGGAAAAAGGCATATAAACCATAAGCAAAAAGAGTTAACACAAAAACTCTTTCTGAATAAAAATGAAAAATCATCTCGTGAGCGAAAAGTTTCTGTCTTTTTCCAGCAGGATCAAACAACCATCACCAAGACTAGTCATAAAGGTTTTGTTTGGCTCAAACACAAAAAGAAACACAAAAAACACAATCACAACAGAATTATGATGGTGTGGACGCAATAAAACAGGAAGAAAAAGATAAATTCATTGGGTTGCCTCCCAACAAGCGCTATTATTTAACGCCCTTAGCTAGGCTTAAAAGCGGTAGAATCACGTATCGTCGTCTTTGGTGCTCAAACCATAAGTGGCCCTCATCATGGATTCATAAGGCAATCTTATTTTCTTTCTAGGAAAGTGTTCCATTCCCTTCCTTAAAGGAAATTGAAATCTAATATTCCCTTCCTTCATTTCGATGATAGCACCGATAGTTCTTAGAAAAGGTCTACCAAGAATAATAGGGCATGTAGGATTGCAATCAATGTCAAGCACAATGAAATCCACGGGTACGTAGTTCCTATTTGCAATAATAAGAACATCATTGATCCTTCCCATGGGTTTCTTGACAGTAGAATCAGCAAGATGCAAATGAAGAGAACACTCTTCAATCTCATTAAAACCCAGAACATGACATAAAGACTTTGGAATCACGGAAACTCTTGCACCCAAATCACACAAAGCATTGCATTCATAGTTTTTTATTTTGATTTTGATGGTAGGTTCCCACTCATCATGAAGTTTTCTAGGGATAGAGACTTCCAATTCAAGTTTCTCTTCAAGAGATTTTATCATAGCTTCGATAATATGATCGGTAAAGGCCTTGTTTTGGCTATAAGCATGTGGAGAGTTTAACACGGATTGCATCAAGGAAATGCATTCAATCAAAAAGAAACTATCATAATTGAATTCCTTGAAATCCATAGTAGTAATTTCATTACTACTCAAAGTTTTAACATCTTCTACTCCACTTTCAATGCTTTTAGCATCAAGATAGGTGGACTCCGAATCATTGGGGCACTTTTCAACCAAAGTGGATTCATATCCAGCCCCATAATCATTAGGTTTGACACAAGAAAACAAAGATTCAATGGGAGTCACACCAAGCACTTTAAGATCTTCGCGATTCTTATCCCGAGAACACGCCTTTTTAAGCCATTCATGTCTAGCACGAATTTGGGCGGTTCTTTCTTGGCTCTCAATCATGGAAACACGCATAGATTTAAAAGTTTCATCCATATTGATCTTGGGAGGAGCACATCTAACTTTAAAAGCATCAACATCACTAGACATTCTATCAACGCTCTTAGCCAAATCGTCAATTTTGAGTAACTTTTCCTCATGGACGCATTGAAAAAAATTGTGAGTTGATAAACTCTTTGATATTACTCTCTAGATTAGAGGGTAATATATTGTAATTTTCATGAGTATTGTTGTAGTAGTTGCCAAAGTTATTAGAGGAGTTACTAGGAAAAGGCCTAGGAATATAGTTTCCTCTAAAAGCATTATTGTTGCCAAAGTTATTCCTACCAACAAAATTAACGTCCAAGCTAGTGTTGGTAGTCTCAATCAAAGAAGACAAGGGCATATCATTATGATCTAAAGGGGCACTTCTACTAGCAACCAAATTCATTAACTCATCTATCTTAGCAATTAACGAGTTAATTTCTTCTATAGCATGTACCTTCTTACTAGTAGGTGACCTTTTAGTGTGCCACTGAGAGTAGTTCGTCATGATATAGTCTAGGAGGTATGTGGCCTCCCCTAACGTGATTTCATGAATGTTCCATCTGAGGCGGAGTCCAAGATATTTCTAGAACCAAAATTCAAGCCAGCGTAAAAGATTTGTATAACCATCCAAAGACTCAAGCCATACGCGGGACAATTTCTAATCATCAATTTCATTCTCTCACAAGATTGTGCGACATGTTCATGATCAAGTTGCTTGAAATTCATGATATCATTATGGAGAGGGATGATCTTAGCCCGCAGAAAATACTTGGAAATATAAGCATCTTTGCACTTATCCCAAGAATCTATACTATTTTTGGGCAAAGAAGAAAACCAAGTTTTTGCGCGATCTCGAAACGAGAAAGGAAAAAGATTCAATTTAATCACATCATTATCCACAATTTCTTCTTTTTCATATCGCAAAGCTCAATGAAGGCATTGAGATGGGATGTGGCATCTTCACTAGGAAGGCCAAAGAATTGCTCTTTCATAACAAGATTCAGCAAAGCGGCATTGATTTCGTATGACTCCGCACTAGTGGTGGGAGCAATCGGAGTACTAATAAAATCATTATTATTAGTATTCGAGAAGCCACAAAGTTTGGTGTTTTCATTCATGGTGACTTCGGCAAGCAAGAAAGCACACAAGAGAACAAAGAGCAAGCGAGAAAAAGGGCGAACGAAAAAGGCAAATTGTGAACTGGGGGAGAGGAAAACGAGAGGCAACTGGCAAACAAAGTAAATGCAAGAGATGAGTTTGCGACACCGACTTGGATGAGTTCTTGACTTGATCCTCCCCGGCAACGGCGCCAGAAATCCTTATGCTACTTCTCAAACAACAGCGCGAGAAATTGACACGTTGAGAGAGACTTGCTTGCGTTGGTTTTTCCCTTGAAGAGGAAAGGGTGATGCAGCACAGGAGCAGTAAGTATTTCCCTCAGTTTGAGAACCAAGGTATCAATCCAGTAGGAGAATCTCGTCAAGTCCAGAGTACCTGTGCAAACACAAAAGAGCTTGCACGCAACGCTATAAAGGGGTTGTCAATCCCTTCAAGATTGTTTGCAAAGTGAGACCTGAAGGCGGAAAGTGCAACGAAGTTAAAAGTGTAAGGCTGAAAATATGGTGTGGAGTAGACCCTGGGGGCCATAGTGTTCACTACAGTCTTCTCTCAAAATATCTAAGGCAATGATCATACATATAGGCATCACGTTCGAGACAAGTAGACTGATACTTTCTGCATCTACTACTATTACTCCACACATCGACCGCTATCCAGCATGCATCTAGTGTATTGAGTTCATGACAAACAGAATAACGCCTTAAGCAAGATGACATGATGTAGAGGGATAATCTCAAACCAATGATGAAAACCTCATCTTTTTACCCTTGATGGAAACAACACGATGCATGCCTCGCTACCCCTTCTGTCACTGGGTGAGGTCACCGCACAGTATGAACCCAAAACCAAGCACTTCTCCCATTGCAAGAATCATAGATCTAGTTGGCCAAACAAAAGCCACAACTCGAAGAGAATTACAAGGATATGAAATCATGCATAACAGAGATCTAAAGAAACTCAAATAAGATTCATAGATAATCTGATCATAAATCCACAATACAACGGATCTCGACAAACACACCGCAAAAGAAGATTACATCGGATAGATCTCCACGAAGATCATGGAGAACTTTGTATTGAAGATCCAAGAGAGAGAAGAATCCCTCTAGTTACTAGCTATGGACCCGTAGGTCTATGGTGAACTACTCACGCATCATCGGAGAGGTCATGGTGTTGATGAAGAAACCCTCCGTACCCGAATCCCCCCTCCGGCAGGGCACCAGAACGTGCCCCAGATGGGATCTTACGGAGACAGAAGCTTGCGGCGGCGGAAAAGTACTTTCGATGATCTCCTGATTTTTTGGGATTTTTAGGGAATATATAGGTGCAAAATCTAGGGCAAAGGGTCCTCAGGGAGCCCACAAGCCTGGTGGCCGCGGGCCCCCTGGCCGCGCCGTGTGGGCTTGTGTGGTCGTTGGTGGTCCCCTGCCCTCATTCTCCGGCTCTTCGATCTTTTTCTGTTCCGGAAAAAATCTTTTTGATAGTTTTATTCCGTTTGGACTCCGTTCAAAATCCTCCTCTGAAAGGGGTCAAAAACATGGAAAAACTAGGAACTCACACTTTGCACTGAGTTAATAAGTTAGTCCCAAAAAATATATAAAAGGCATACAAAACATCCAAAGTTTGACAAGATAATAGCATGAAACCATCAAAAATTATAGATACGTTGGAGACGTATCAGAGAACAACTTAGAACAACAAATAAATCTACTTAGTGATAAAGCAAACAAGCACACACGGGAATATTCACCCCACGCTATTGCTCCCCGGCAACGACGCCATAAAAAGGTCTTGATAACCCACAAGTATAGGGGATCAATTGTAGCCTTTCTCGATAAGTAAGAGTGTCGAACCCGACGAGGAGCTAATGGTAGGGCAAATATTCCCTCAATTCCTATCAACCACCGATACAACTCTACGCACACTTTACGTTCGCTTTACCTAGAACAAGTATGAAACTAGAAGTACATTGTAGGTGTGATAGGATAGGCTTGCAAGAAAAGAAAGAACACGTAAATAAAAACTAGGGGCTGGTTAGATAAAGAAACAATTACGTTAGATTAACGAGTGTGGAAAAGTGGTGGTAGGAGTTGCGGAATTGTCCCTAAGAAATTGACTACGTTACTAGACCGATAGCAAGTTTTATGTGGGAGAGGCCACTGCTAACATGTCATCCCTTACTTGGAATTCTATGCACTTATGATTGGAACTATTAGCAAGCATCCGCAACTACTAACGTTCATTAAGGTAAAACCCAACCATAGCAATAAGATATATTGGTCCCCCTTCAATCCCGTATGCATCAATTTCTATGCTAGGCTGAAGCTTCTATCACCCTTGCCCTCCAATACATAGTCCTATCAACATACTACTCACCCTATGGTATGATCCACGTGCGCGCTCATATGATGGGCACCAAAGGACAACAACATAACCACAAGCAAATTAAACCAATCATAGAAATTCAACAATCACCGATAGGAAAATGAAAATCTACTAAGACATCATAGGATGGCAACACATCATAGGATAATAATATGAAGCATAAAGCACCATGTTCAAGTAGAGGGTACAACGGGTTGCGGAGGAGTGGAGCGCTGAATATAGACGGGGAAGGTGATGGAGGTGTTGGTGAAGATGACGGAGGTGTTGGTGTAGATCGCCCTCACACGATGATCGCCCTCAAACGTATCTATAATTTTTGATGGTTTCACGCTGTTATCTTGTCTTCTTTAGTTGTTTTATGTACCTTTTATATCTTTTTTGGGACTAACTTATTAATTCAGTGCCAAGTGCCAGTTCGTGTTTTTCCGTGTTTTTGACTCTTTTCAGATCTGATTTTGGAACAGAGTCCAAACGGAAGAAAAACCCCGAAATGATTTTTTCCCGAACGGAAGAAGACCAGGGGGCTTTTGGGCCAAGCCAGGTGGGCTCCAGGGAGCCCACAAGCCCCCACTCCGCCACCAGGGGCAGGCGGCGGTGGGCAGGCTTGTGGCCTCCCTGGCCGCCCCCTGACCTAGGTCTTTGGCCTATAAATTCCCAAATATTCCGCAAAAAATCAGGGGAGCCTCGAAAATACTTTTCCGCCGCCGCAAGCTTCCGTTTCCGCAGGATCTCATGTGCAGACCCTTCCCGGCGCCCTTTCGGAGGGGACTTTGGAGTTGGAGGGCTTCTTCATCATCATCATCGCCCCTCCAATGACTCGTGAGTAGTTCACTTGAGACCTACGGGTCCGTAGTTAGTAGCTAGATGGCTTCTTCTCTCTCTTGGATCTTCAATACAAAGTTCTCCATGATATTCATGGAGATCTATCCGATGTAATCTTCTTTGGCGGTGTGTTTGTCGATATCCGATGAATTGTGGATTTGTGATCAGATTATCTATGATATATATTTGAGTCTTTGCTGATTTCTTATATGCATGATTTGATATCCTTGTAAGTCTCTCCGGGTCTTGGGTTTTGTTTGGCGAACTAGATCTATGATTCTTGCAATGGGAGAAGTGTTTGGTTTTGGGTTCTACCATGTGGTGACCTTTCCAAGTGACAGTAGGGGCAGCAAGGCACACATCAAGTAGTTGCCATAAAGGGTAAAAAGATGGGGTTTTTATCATTGGTTTGAGATTATTCCTCTACATCATGTCATCTTGCTTAAGGCATTACTCTATTCTTATGGACTTAATACACTAGATGCATGTTGGATAGCGGTCGACGTGTGGAGTAATAGTAGTAGATGCAGGAAGTATCGGTCTACTTGTTTTGGACGTGATGCCTATAGATATAATCATTGCATAGATATCGTCACGACTTTGCGCGGTTCTATCAATTGCTCGACACTAATTTGTTCACCCACCGTCTACTTGCTTTCATGAGAGAAGCCACTAGTGAACACTACGCCCCCCGGGTCTATTCACATCCATCGTTTACATCTCCGCTTTTACTTTGGTTTGTTACTTTGTTGCTTTTAGTTCTCACTTGGCAAACAATCTATAAGGGATTGACAACCCCTTCATAGCGTTGGGAGCAAGCTTTTGTGTTTGTGCAGGATCTTGAGATACTCCTCCGCCGGATTGATACCTTGGTTCTCAAACTGAGGGAAATACTTACCACCGCTGTGCTACATCGCCCTTTCCGCTTCGAGGGAACACCAACGCAAGGCTCCAAGGCCACGGGGAAAATCCTTTGCATACTTGCCTAGGAAGTCCCTTAAGGCGTAGCAGTAGCTGAAGGATTCCTCGTGCCGTCGACACGACTATATCTGGCGCCGTTGCAAGGGATACACAGCAAACATCAAGCCCCCTTCTTCTTCTTCTTCCTTGACCTCCTACCTAGATGGGAGAATGGTTTTCCCTCTGGTCCATGGTCTCCATGGCAGCGGAGGGGCGAGAGCCCCTCCTAGATTGGATCTCTCTCTCCGTGTACTTTTGTTTCTGCGCTCCCAGATTCTGCCTTCCACCGTTTCTTAAAATCCCGGAGATCCGTAACTCCGATTGGGCTGAAATTTTAACATGATTTTATTCCGTATATGATCTTTCTTGCGGCGAAAGAAGGGCCTCAACCGGTATTGGTCACAAGCATGCCAGTCGCTCCCTAGGGGGGCGCACCTCCTGGGCTTGTGACCTCCTCGGGCATCGTTTCATGTAGATTCTTCTTCCCAAAAATCTTAAATATTCCAAAAAAAAAATCCTTGCAAGTCTTTTATTGCGTTTGGACTTCGTTTGTTATGGATAATCTGCAAAACAAAAAACATGCAACAAACAGGAACTGGCACTGGGCACTGGATCAATATGTTAGTCCCAAAAATAGTATAAAAAGTTGCCAAAAGTATATGAAAGTTGTAGAATATTGGCATGAAACAATAAAAAATTGTAGATACGACGGATACGTATCAGTAGTTAGCAGAAAATTTCCCTTACACAGAAAATGTAAGGTTTATCGAACCTGGAGGACTCCTAGGCTCAACAAGTAGGTGTCTTCCACCCTGGCGCTAGCAGAAGACGTGGACCTGCACACACACCAAATAACTTTGCTCCCAACGAGTACAGAGAGGTTGTCAATCTCTCCGGCCTTGTAGTTTACAAAGGATCAAAACACAAGCTGGAAGGTAATAGTGATTGCAACGGAAAACTAAATAAAGCGGTAAATGGTGGAGGTGTAAGCAATGATGGTGATATGGACCGGAGTCACATGACGTTCACTAGTGAAGTCTCTCTCCCAAAAGGCGATAACCAACTATGTTAGGGTAAACAAATCACAGTTGGGCAATTGACAGAATTATGATCGCACCACAATGCTAATTATGCTCCTTGATAGTTAGAGGTTCAATAGTAATGGGCAATACGCCAAGACAAGTAGACTGTTTATTCATCGGCATCTACTTACTAATCATCCACCTTGAGATATCTATCCAGAACATCTCTCCCGTACTAAGTTGCGAGCCCCACCCAAAGTGTAAACTCAAAGCAACGGACAACTGTATTAACAAATTATGCTTAAGGTAAACAATCCTTGCAACCTTGGTCACAAGCACCTTTGTTTTCTCCCTGGTGGAAACAATCACATCCCCTTGTCTCATGTTTCTGTCACTCAAGCTAGACATCGAGGGGCCTGAACCCACAATCATGCATAACGCTCCCTCTTGGAGTTACGTTCTACTACTTGTCCAAAGCAATAAAAAGCAACATCGAACATGCATGAATCACTAAGGAACATAATATAAAAGGATAATCAAATATATAACTCATAACAATCTGAACATAATCTCAGGATCCATGGGATCCCAACAAACGGAGCATAGCAATAACAAGAGAATTACATAGATGCCTTGATCATGTAGGGCAGCTCACAAGGACTAACCATTGAAGCACAAGATTGGAGAGAAGACATCACATAGCTACTGGTCATGGACTTATGTTCCAAGGGAAACTACTCACGGCACATCTCGGAGGCGTCCATGGTGGTGGAGAAGCTCTTGGAGGTCAATCCTCCCTCCGGCAGGGTGTCGGGAAGAGGTCTCCTCACACTCCCGATCTCGGAAGCGCTGCGATGGCGGAACGATGATGAAATTAGCGATTCCAGAAAGTCTGCGAGGGTTTCCTCATGGAACACTAAATATAGGCAAAAGGAGGGCAGCGGAGGAGGTGGGGCCCACCCAGGCGACCTCCTGGCGCGGCCTAGGGATAGGTATCGCCAGCAGGCCGCGTGGGAGGCCCGTGGCCCCCGTGTGGCCCTCCTTCGATGATCCCGAAGCTTCTATTTCGCTGATTTTTTTATATATTTTTCTGGATTTTTCGGGCTTCGGAAAATTGGGTAAAAGCCCTTGCAAAAAAGACTCTCATAACCCACAAGTATAGGGGATCGCAACAGTTTTCGAGGGTAGAGTATTCAACCCAAATTTATTGATTCGACACAAGGGGAAGCCAAAGAATATTCTCAAGTATTAGCAGTTGAGTTGTCAATTCAACCACACCTGAAAGATTTAGTATTTGCAGCAAAGTATCAGTAGCAAGGTAGTATGATAGCAACAGTAGCAACAGTAACCAATAGCAGCAAAGTGACAGTGGTAGCAGCAAAGTAACAGTAGTAGCAACAGAGTAACAGTAGCAGCAGTGACAATAGTAGCAGCAAAGTAACGTAGCAAGGACTAGTAGTAAAAGACTCGTAGGCATTGGATCAGTGATGGATGATTATGCCGGATGTTATTCATCATGCAACAGTTATAACACGGAGAGATATGTAACTAGCTCCAGTTCGTCAATGTAATGTAGGCATGTATTCCCTATGTAGTCATACGTGCTTAGGGAAAAGAACTTGCATGACATCTATTGTCCATCCTCCCATGGCAGCGGGGTTCTAATGGAAACTACGGGATATTAAGGTTCTCCTTTTAATAAAGAACCCGACCAACGCATTAAAACTTGGTGAATACATGAACTCGTCATACTATGGTCATCTCCGGGAGTGGTTCCGGCTATTGTCACTCCGGGGTTGCCGGGTCATAACACATAGTAGGTGACTACAACTTGCAAGATAAGATCAAGAACACACATATATTGGCGACAACATAATAGGTTCAGATCTGAAATCATGGCACTCGGGCCCTGGTGACAAGCATTAAGCATGGCAAAGTAGTAGCAACATCAATCTCAGAACATAGTGGATACTAGGGATCAATCCCCGTCAAAACTAACTCGATTACATGATAGATCTCATCCAACCCATCACCTTGCAGCAAGCCTATGATGAGATTACTCACGAGCGGTGGCGATGAAGGAAGGTTGGTGATGACGATGGCGACGATCTCCCCTCTCCAGAGCCTAGAACGGACTCCAGATCTGCCCTCCAGAGGAAAAATAGGAGGTGGCGGCGCCCCCGTGTCGTAAAACGCAATGAACTCTTCTCTCTGATTTTTTTCCCGACGAAAGGGACTAAATAGAGCTGAGATTGGAGGCGGTGGAGCAACGTGGGCCCCACAAGCCTCCTAGGCGCATCCAGGGGGGTCGCGCCTGGTGGGCTTGTGGGCTCCACGTTCCACTTCCTCGGTTGATTCTTGCGCCAGTATTTTTTATATATTCTACAAAAATTCTCTGTAAATTTCAAGGTCATTCTGAGAACTTTTATTTCTGCGCAAAAACAACACCATGGCAATTCTGCTGAAAACAACGTTAGTCCGGGTTAGTTCCATTCAAATCATGCAAATTAGAGTCCAAAACAAGGGCAAAAGAGTTTGAAAAAGTAGATACGATGGAGACGTATCAACTCCCCCAAGCTTAAAACCCTGCTTTTCCTCAAGCAATTCAGTTGACAAACTGAAAGAGACAAAAGAAAAACTTTTACGAACTCTGTTTGATCTTGTTGTTGCAACTATGTCTAACTCATAACCAGAATTTTAGCATGATCAAAAGCAAACCACATAAGCAAATGACATCTAGGTCTCACGGTAAACTCATATCAATGGCATAATCAACTAGCGAGAAAATAATAATAAGTTTGAAACGTCAACACTTCAATCAAAACAATCCTGAAGCAGTACGAACAGGTGGTATCTCACTAGCTCTTTCTGAGACCGCAAAACATAAATGCAGAGCACCTACAAAGACCAAGGGCTGACTAAACATTGTAATTCATGGCAAAGAAGATTCAGTCACAGTCATACTCAACATGAGTCAAAAGCAAAGCATAAAAATGACAGAGGTGCTCTCTAATTGGTGCTTTTATAAGAAGAGGATGACTCAACAGGAACATAAATAGACAGGCCCTTCGCAGAGGGAAGCATTGATTTGCAGAGGTGCCAGAGCTCAAGCTTTGAAAACAAAGATAATAATTTTGGGTGGCACGCTTTCATTGTCAACGCAATGACCAAGAGTTTTCACCATCTTCCACGCTACACCTGCTATAGGAAGTTCCCAAACAGAAAAGTAAAGTTTTGACTCCCCCACCACCGATCAATCACACTCCACGACTAGCCGAATACTCGGGTGCCGTCCATACCAACAACAATCCAGGGGGAGTTTTGTTTGCAATTATCTTTTCGATTTGAGCATGGAACTGGGCATTCCAATTACCGGCCCCTTTCTCGTGAATGATAGTGAATAAACACATATCGAGGATAACACGCCTAGCATGGAAGATACTGATAGCCCCTTGTCACCACATGAGCGGTTCGGGCATGCAAACCAGATTATTTCTTGAAGGTTTAGAGAGTGGCACATGCAAATTTACTTGGAACGACAGGTAGATACCGCATATAGGTAGGTATGGTGGACTCATATGGAACAACTTTGGGTTTATGGAAGTGGATGCACAAACAGTATTCCCGCTTAGTACAAGTGAAGGCTACCAAAAGACTAGGAAGCGACCAACTAGAGAGCGACAACAGTCATCAAAATGCACTGAGATTAACCAACATTGAGTGCAAGCATGAGTAGGATATAAATCACCATAAACATGAATATCATAGAGGCTATGTTGATTTTGTTTCAACTACATGCGTAAACATGCGCCAACTCAAGCCACTTGAATCATTCAAAGGAGGATACCATCCTATCATACTACATCACAGTCATCTCAAAATTCATGTTGGCATCCAAGACAAACCATTATAGGCTCCTAGCTAATTAAGCATGGCATCAGAAACTATGATCTATAAGTTATCATTGCAAACATGTTTCTCTGACAACAACGCTGAATCAGGAACGATGAGCTAGTCATATTTACAAAAACAAAATAGATCGAGTTCATACCATCTTTTCCAGGCTCGTTCACTTCATCATATATCGTCATTATTGCCTTTCACTTGCACGACCGAATGATGTGAACAATAATAAGAGTACTCGTGCATTGGACTAAGCAGGAATCTGCAGGCAAACACAAAGGAGAAGACAAAGTAATATAGCTTTTTAACAGATAAATAAATATGCACGCGAGAGCCACTAAACATTGTAACCATGGTCTTCTACCTTGACCCAAAGAAAAAGAAAACTATTTACACGGGAAAGCTCCCAACAAGCACAAGAAGAAAGGAAAATATTTTTGGGTTTTTCTCAAACTAGACAAACACACGAAAAGAAAACGAGAGAAAGAAATAAACTAGCATGGATGATACTGTGGCAAATTGTGAACCCACCGAATAACAAAGTGAAAGTGTAAGCAAGAATATAAAGTCGGTGAAAAACACGTACTCCCCCAAGCTTAGGCTTTTGGCCAAAGTTGGTCTACTCCCAAGGAGGGAAATAACCAGATCCGGGGTACTCAGGAGTGTACTCAGGATGCCACTTCTGTGTGAGCTCCTCTAGCTCCGACTGATAAACTGGCATTTGGTACTCGACTGGTTGCTCGGGCACGGGCACCTGTTGTTGGGATATGCCCCAATATGCGTAGATGTCCGAGGGCATAATAATGTACCTGCCTGTATGAAGATTGAACAAAGAAGGAGCAGGCAAGGTAATAGTCTCACGAGTACCCTGACTAAATACCAGGTTATAAATCATCCTTCTATTTATATCTCTATCAAGAAAGTCATGGTGAACCATGCTATCATAATCTAGATATCTCTCAGGAAGAAGAATCTCTTCTTCCTCGTCCAGTCTAATAGGTATCTCAAAGTGTCTAGCAAGACGAGTAGCATAGATACCTCCATAGAAAACTCCTTTAGAACGGTTCTTGTTCAACCGTTGAGCTACTATAGCGCCTAAGCTATAAGTTTTATCATTATAAAAGGCTTCGCGCAAGACCGCGAGATCTGGGGAGTTAAGGGACCCAGCTTTTCCATGGCCAATCAAACATTTTCCCATGAATGATGAGAAGTACCGAAGCACGGGAAAATTTATGCTAGCAGCTCTAGCGCAAGTTACTCCTCTCTCCTCTCCAACAGCAATATTATCTATGAAAGCCTCCAAGTCCCGTGGACGAGGTTCATGAATATCCCCCACATAAGGTAATTTGCAAACATTGCAAAAATCCTGAAGTGACATGCGCTGGGGGATATCATATAATTTGAACTCAACCATAGGAGGATTCTTCCTTGGATAGAAGTTAAAGCTTTGCACGAAAATGTTAGTGAGGAGGAGGTATTGCGGACACTTATATTCAACGAAGGCGGTAAGGCATGCGTTCTCCACCAAGTATTAAAAGTCCTCATAAAGTCCGGCGGTGCGTAAGAACACATTGCTTAGCCACTCGCACGCTCGAACTTCTGCAACTCGGGGGACCAGATACTTGGGTTTCTTCTTCTCACTTCCATCATCCTTGGGGTCACGGCTTGAAGAGCCTCTTAAGAACCTCCTCATCTTTTCCCTTTTTCTATCTCTGGAAATTTCTGAGATTTTTCTAGTGACTCAAAGGAAAAGTTAACAAGACTCAACTAAACTCATAGCAACTACTCCGACAAGTGCCTAGAGGCCATATCACGCATCAAAACTACTTGGGACCAGCTAAAATTAGCATGCAAAGCTCAAGAACAGGGTCACCAAGGTAGCAAAAATACGCGAAGTATAAGGCACTTGAGAAAAAACTAATTGGACCAATGGAGGAGTCACTCACCAAGGAGCAATTTCCCCAAAACAGTTTGGTGAATGGTGCTTTGCACAAGGAGATCGAAAATCCCAGCAAGAAGAGTAAGAACACGGGTTTGAGCTGCGAAACAATTTTTTTCTGGAGGTAGGAGAAGCAGATGGGAGCTAGAATGAGTGGAAGGTGTGCACGTGGTCCCCACAAGCCTGGGTGGCGCGGCCAGGGGGGTGCCCGCACCTCTAGGGCTTGTGGACCACTGGTGGAGCCCCCTGACTAGCTCTTCGTCTCAGTATTTTTCAAAAATTCCAGAAAAAATCATACTTGATTTTCAGGACATTCGGAGAACTTTCATTTTCGGGGTACTATTCTACGGGACGGTAAAACAGAAAACAGGGAAAACTAAACTAAATCTATCATTTTTCTTCTAAGCTACCAAAGGTGAAAGCTTGGAACAGAGGTTTGTGACTCCTCGATTCATCCATCTCATGGTCATCGAAAGAAATTCCGTCAATGAGGTTGATCAAGTCTCCTTGACAAACTTTTTCCAATCGCAAAAGAAGACGGAGAATTTTCGAATAGCCACTAAGTTACCTCAATGGGGATGTGTATATCCCCAACAAGCAAATCATACTTCATCTTGACAGTAGGTATAGGGCATTCAAAGCTCCCAATAAGAATCGATGAAGTTTTTTCGATAACATTGATGCAATGTAATTGATATTGTTTCTTCGGAAAGTGCACCGTATGCTCATTACCGTTGACATGGAAAGTGACATTGCCTTTGTTGCAATCTATAACAGCCCCGGCAGTGTTTAAAAAGGGTCTTCCGAGGATGACCGCCATGGCATCGTCCTCAAGAATATCCAGAATAACAAAGTCTGTTAAGATAGTGACGTTTGCAACCACAACAGGCACAACCTTGCAAATGCCGATAGGGAAAGCAGTTGATTTGTCGGCCATTTGCAGAGAGATTTCAGTGGGTGTCAACTTATCCAGTTCAAGCCTACGATAAAGAGAGAGAGGCATAACACTAACACCGCCTCCAAGGTCGCATAAGGCAGTTCTAACGTAGTTTCCTTTAATGGAGCAAGGTATAGTGGGCACTCCGGGATCACCTAGTTTCTTAGGAGTTCCACCCTTGAAGGTATAATTAGCAAGGATGGTGGAAATCTCAACCTCAGGTATCCTCCTCCTATTAGTCACAATATCCTTCATGTACTTAGCATACGGAGACATTTTGAGCATATCTGTCAAACACATTTGCAGAAAGACAGGTCTAATCATTTCAACAAAACGCTCAAAATCCTCATCATCCTTTTTCTTGGATGGTTTGGGAGGAAAGGGCATGGGTTTCTGAACCCATGGTTCCCTTTCTTTACCATGCTTCCTAGCAGCGAAGTCATTCTTATCGTATCTCTTATTCTTAGGCTCTGGGTTATCAAGATCAACAGGTTCAATCTCCACATCCCTATCATTGCTCAGTTGAGCATCGTCATGAACATCACTATTGATATTATCATTAGGCTCATGTTCATCACCAGATTGTGTTTCAGCATCAGAAATAGAGACATCGTTTGGACTCTCAGGTGTAGCAGCAACAGGGTTGCTAGCGTGCAAGTTCCTATCATCTTTCTTCTTCTTTCTAGGATGACTAGGTGCATCAGTGCTAACTCCTTAAGAATCTTGTTCAATTCTATTAGGATGACCCTCGGGATACAAAGGTTCCTGGGTCATTCTACCGCCTCTAGTGACGACTCTGACATAATTGTCATTCAAGTCATTGAGCAAGTCATTCTAAGCTTTAAGTACTTGTTCTACCCGAGTAGTAACCATAGAGGCATGTTTACTGAAGAGCTAAAGATCATTGACATTTCTATCCACACAAGCACTTAAATGACTAAGCATACGAGCATTTTGTTCCAATTGTCTGCTAACATAATCATTGAAACTCTGTTGTTTGGCAAAAAAGTTATCAAATTCATCCAGGCATAAGCTAGCAGGTTTATCAAAGCGAATATCACTCTCATCGAATCTATGAAGAGAATTTACTTCTACTACTTGTATCGGGTTATCAAGACCATGGATATCTTCTATAGGTGGTAGATTTTTGACATCTTCAGATTTAATGCCTTTCTCTTTCATAGATTTCTTAGCTTCTTGTATATCTTCAGGACTGAGGAATAGAATACCTCTTTTGTTCGGAGTTGGCTTAGGAGGTGGTTCGGGAATAGTCCAAGCATTCTCATTGCACAAAATATTATTCAGTAGGATCTCAGCTTGTTCTACGGTTCGTTCCCTAAAAACACAACCAACAAAACTATCTAGGTGGTCTCTAGAAGCATCGGTTAGTCCATTATAGAAGATATCAAGTATTTCGTTCTTTTCAAGAGGGTGATCAGGCAAAGCATTCAGTAGCTGGACGAGCCTCCCCCAAGCTTGTGGGAGACTCTCTTCTTCAACTTGCGCAAAGTTGTATATTTCCTGCAAGGCAGCTTGCTTCTTATGTGCAGGGAAATATTTCTCAGAGAAATAGTAGATCATATCCTGGGGGCTACGCACACAACCAGGAGCAAGAGAAGTGAACCAAGTCTTAGCATAATCCTTTAGCGAGAAAGGAAACATCTTGAGGATATAGTAGCGGCGGATCTTTTCCTCACTAGTGAATAGGGTGGCTATATCGTGCAGTTTGGTAAGATGGGCTACAACCGCTTCGGACTCATAACCGTGAAAAGGATCAGATTCGACTAGAGTGATTGACTCAGAGTCGACAGAGAGTTCATAATCCTTATCGGTCACAAAGATAGGCGAAGTAGAAAACTTCGGGTCGTATTTCATCCTAGCGTTCATAGATTTTTCTTTCCACTTGCGTAGTAATTTCTCAACATCATAGCTATCCTTACACGCAATAAAATCCTCAGCTATCTCTCCCTCCATAACATAACACTTAGGCATATCAGGCAATTCATATCTGGGAGAGCTAGTTCTAACAGGCAAAATAGCAGGTTCTACTTCAATAGTATCAGCAGTTTCAGAAGTATCATCACATCTAGCAGCAACTCTAGAAATTTGTGCATCAAGGAATGCACCTAGTGGCAAAGTAGTATCAAGCATAGCATCATCATAAGCATCATGGGCAGCAGAAGTAGCATCATCAAGCACAGGCGACATATCAAGATTTCTAGCAGGTGGTGGTGTCGCAAATTTACTCATAACTGAAGGTGAATCAAGTGCAGAGCTAGATGGCAGTTCCTTACTTGTCCTCGTACTTGAGGGCAAGACTTTAGTTATTGGATCTTTCGGATTCCTCGTACTGACCAGCAGACGTAAATCCCAAGTGACTAGACAATATAGCTATGCTTCCCCGGCAACGGCGCTAGAAAATAGTCTTGATAACCGACAAGTATAGGGGATCGCAACAGTTTTCGAGGGTAGAGTATTTGATACGTCTCGAACGTATCTATAATTGTTGATGGTTTCACGCTGTTATCTTGTCAACTTTGGATGTTTTGTTTACCTTTTATATCTTTTTTGGGACTAACTTATTAATCCAGTGCCAAGTGCCAGTTCCTTTTTTCTGTGTTTTTGACTCTTTTCAGATCTGATTTTGGAACGGAGTCCAAACAGAATAAAATCACCGAAATAAATTTTTCCAGAACGGAAGAAGATCGGGAGGCTTGAGGGCCAAGGCAGTGGGCCTACAGGTAGCCCACAAGCCCTATTGCCGCGGCTAGGTGGGCCCGCGGCAACCAGGCTTGTGGCCTCCCTCGCGCTCCCCTGCCCTAGCTCTTTGTCCTATAAATTCCCTAAAAATCCAGAAAAATCAGGGCATCCACGAAAACACTTTTCCGCCGCCGCAAGCTTCCGTTTCCGCGAGATCTCATCTAGAGACCCTTCCCGGTGCCCTGCCGGAGGGGACTTTGGAGTTGGAGGGCTTCTACATCAACATCATCACCTCTCCAATGACTCGTGAGTAGTCTACTTCAGACCTATGAGTCTGTAGTTAGTAGCTAGATGGCTTCTTCTCTCTCTTGGATCTTCAATACAAAGTTCTCCATGATCATCATGGAGATCTATCCGATGTAATCCTCTTTGGCGGTGTGTTTGTCGAGATCCGATGAATTGTGGATTTGTGATCAGATTATCTATGAAATATTTGGGTCTTTGCTGATTTCTTATATGCATGATTTGATATCCTTGTAAGTTTCTCCGAGTCTTGGGTTTTGTTTGGACACCTAGATCTATGATTCTTGCAATGGGAGAAGTGCTTGGTTTTGGGTTCATACCGTGTGGTGACTGATACCTCTCCAACGTATCTATAATTTTTCATGGTTCCATGCTATTATCTTGTCAACTTTGGATGTTTTATATGCATGAATATGCTATTTTATATCTTTTTTGGGACTAACCTATTAACTCAGCGCCAAGTGCCAGTTTCTGATTTTTTTCGTGTTTTTGACCCTTCTTCAGACGGAGTCCAAATGGAATGAAACTTTACGATGATTTTTTTGGACCAAAAGAGACCACTGAAGCTTTGGAAGAAGGCTAGAAGAGCCACGAGGGAGTCACAAGCCCTGAGGCCGTCACCACCCCCGTAGGTGGCGCCTACCAGGCTTGTGACCTCCTCGTTGGCCCAACTGACGCAATTCCACCGCCATAAATTCCAATAAATTTAGAAACCTCAAGAAAGAGACCTAGATCGGGAGTTCCGCCGCTGCAAGCCTCTGTAGCCACCAAAAACCAATCTGGAGTCCGTTCCGGCACCCTGCCGGAGGGGGAATCCATCTCCGGTGGCCATCTTCATCATCCCGGCGATCTCCATGACGAGTAGGGAGTAGTTCTCCCTCGTGGCTGAGGGTATGTACCAGTAGCTATGTGTTTGATCTCTCTCTCTCGTGTTCTTGAGATGTCTTGGTCTCAATGTACCATGGGCTTTGCTACTATAGTTGGATCTTATGATGTTCTTCCCCCTCTCCCTCTTGTAATGAATTGAGTTTCCCCTTTGGAGTTATCTTATCGGATTGAGTCTTTGATAACACTTGATGTATGTCATGCACGTGTCTATCTGCTGTGATCAACTTGCAGGTTTGTGACATTGGGAACCTATGCATATGGGTTGGCACACGTTTGAATCATGTGAGTACTCGATGTATGTTTTGGTGATCAACTTGCGGGTTCGTGACATTGGAAACATATGCATAGGGGTTGGCACACGTTTTGACTCTCCGGTACAAACTTTGGGGCACTCTTTGACGTTCTATGTGTTGGTTGAATAGATGATTCTGAGATTATGTGATGCATATCGTATAATCATGCCCACGGATACTTGAGGTGACAATGGAGTATCTAGGTGACATTAGGGTCTTGGTTGGTATGTATCTTACGGTGTTATTCTAGTACGAACCCTATGATGGATCGAACGGAAAGAATAGCTTCGTGTTATTTTACTACGGACTCTTGAATAGATAGATCAGAAAGAATAACTTTGTGGTGGTTTCGTACCCGACAATAATCTCTTCGTTTGTTCCCCGTTATTAGTGACTTTGGAGTGACTCTTTGTTACATGTTGAGGGCTAGTTATATGATCCAATTATGTTATCATTGTTGAGAGAACTTCACTAGTGAATGTATGAACCCTAGGCCTTGTTTCCACGCATTGCAATACCGTTCGTGCTCACTTTTACCATTTGTTACCTTTCTGTTTTTGTAATTTCAGATTACAAAAACCTATATCTACCATCCATATTGCACTTGTATCACCATCTCTTCGCCGAACTAATGCACCTATACAACTTACCATTGTATTAGGTGTGTTGGGGACACAAGAGACTCTTTGTTATTTGGTTGCAGGGTTGCTTGAGAGAGACCATCTTCATCCTACGCCTCCCGCGGATTGATAAACCTTAGGTCACCCACTTGAGGGAAAATTGCTACTGTCCTACAACCCTCTGCACTTGGAGGCCCAACAGCGTCTACAAGGAGAAGGTTGCGTTGTAGACATCCGTGACCTTTCCCAGTGACAGAAGGGGCAGCAAGGCACACATCGTGTTGTTGCCATCAAGGGTAACAAGATGGGCTTTTATCGTAGATATGAGATTGTCCATCTACATCATGTCATCTTGCTTAAGGCGTTACTCTATTCTTTTGGACTTAATACACTAGATGCATGCTGGATAGCGGTCGACGTGTGGAGTAATAGTAGTAGATGCAGAAAGTATCGGTCTACTTGTTTTGGACGTGATGCCTATAGATATAATCATTTCCTTAGATAACGTCGCGACTTCGCGCGGTTCTATCAATTGCTCGACATTAATTCGTTCACCCACCGTCTACTTGCTTTCATGAGAGAAGCCACTAGTGAACACTATGGCCCCCGGGTCTATTCACAACTATCGTTTCCACTTTTACTTTTACTTTGGTTTGTTTTCTTTGTTGCTTTCAGTTCTCACTTTGCAAACAATCTATAAGGGATTGATAACCCCTTGATAGCGTTGGGTGCAAGCTGTTTGTGTTTGTGTGGGTACTTGTGACTTGACGCAATCCTTTCTCTAGTTCGATACCTTGGTTCTCAAAACTGAGGGAAATACTTGCCACCGCTATGCTACATCACCCTTTCTGCTTCGAGGGAACACCAACGCAAGGCTCCAAGGCCACGGGGGAATCCTTTGCATATTTGCCAAAGAAGTCCCTAAAGGCGTAGCCATAGCACAAGGATTCCTGGCGCCGTTGCTGAGGAGTATCAAGACAAGAATAGTCTCCCGTCAACACGCTTGTTTCTGACGCTGTTGGAAGATCTTTTATTGCAGTAGCAGAAGTATTTCTGGCGCCGTTGCCGGGGAAGAAGAGATCAAGACCTATCCAAGTAGGTGTCACAAACTCATCTCTTGCATTTACCTTTTTTGCCAGTCGCCTCTCGTTTTCCTCTCCCCCACTTCACATTTGCCGTTTTCGTTTACCTTTCTCCTTTGCCGTTTTCTTTTGCCTTTGCCGTTTTCCTTTGCCGGTTTTCTTGCTTGCTTGTGTGCTTGTTTGTTTGTTGAAGTCATCATGGCTGAAAACACCAAACTTTGAGACTTCTCGGGCGCAATAATGATTTTATTAGTACTCCGATTGCTCCCGCCACTAGTGCGGAATCGTATGAAATCAACGCAGCCTTGCTGAATCTTGTTATGAAAGAGCAATTCTCTGGCCTTCCTAGTGAAGATGCCGCATCCCATCTCAATGCCTTCATTGAGCTTTGCGATATGCAAAAGAAAAGAGATGTGGATAATGACGTGATTAAGTTGAAGCTTTTTCCTTTCTCGTTGCGAGATCATGCAAAAACTTGGTTTTCTTCTTTGCCTAAAAATAGTATCGATTCTTGGGATAAGTGCAAAGATGCTTACATATCCAAGTATTTTCCGACGGCTAAGATTATCTCTCTACGTAATGATATCATGAATTTCAAGCAACTTGATCATGAACACGTTGCACAATCTTGGGAGAGGATGAAGTTAATGATCAGAAATTGTCCCGCTCATGGCTTGAGTTTGTGGATGATTATACAAATCTTTTACGCTGGTTTTAATTTTGCTTCTCGCAATATCTTGGACTCCTCCTCAGGTGTAACGTTCATGGAAATCACGTTAGGAGATGCTACAAAACACCTAGACAATATCATGACCAACTACTCTCAGTGGCACACTGAAAGGTCACCTGCTAGCAAAAAGGTACACGCTATAGAAGAAATTAACTCGCTTAGCGCTAAGATGGACGAGTTGATGAATTTGGTTGCTAGTAGAAATGCTCCTTTAGATCCTAATGAAATGCCACTATCTTCTTTGACTGAGAGTAGCAACGCTAGTTTGGACGTTAATTTTGTTGGTAGGAATAATGTTGGCAACAACAATGCTTTTAGAGGAAACTATGTTACTAGGCCTTTTCCTAGTAACTCCTCTAACAATTATGGAAATTCCTACAACAACACTTATGGAAATCACAACAAATTACCCTCTGATTTAGAGAGTAATATCAAAGAGTTCATCAACTCTCAAAAGATTATCAATGCGTCCATAGAGGAAAAACTACTCAAAATAGACGATTTGGCTAAGAGCGTTGATAGGATGTCTTGTGATATTGATGCTTTGAAAGTTAGATGTGCTTCTCCCAAGGTCAACTTGGATGAAACTTTAAAAGCTATGCGTGTCTCCATGAATGAGAGCAAAGAAAGAACCGCCCAAATTCGCGATAGGCATGAATGGTTTAAAAGGGTGCGTTCTAGTGATGCAAATCACGAAGATCTTAAAGTGCTTGGTGTGACTCCTCTTGAATCTTTGTTTTCTCATGTCAAACCTATTGATGAAGGGGCTGGATATGAATCCACTTTGGTTGAAAAACCCCCAATGATTCGGAGCCCACCTATCTTGATGATAAAGGTGTGGAGAGTGGAGTAGAAGAAATCAAAATATTGGGTAGTAATGAAACTCACACTTTGGATTTCAAGGAATTCAATTATGATAATTGCTCCTTGTTTGAATGCATTTCTTTGATGCAATCCATTGCAAACTCTCCACATGCTTATAGACAAAGCAAAGCCTTTACCGCACATATCGTAGATGCTATGATCAAATCACTTGAAGAGAAGCTCAAATTAGAAGTCTCTATACCTAGAAAACTTTATGATGAGTGGGAACCTACTATCAAAATCAAGATAAAAAACTATGAATGCAATGCTTTGTGTAATTTGGGTGCTAGTGTTTCCGCGATTCCAAAGTCTTTTTGTGATATTCTTGGTTTTCATGATATTGAAGAGTGTTCTCTTAATTTGCATCTTGCGGATTCTACTGCCAAGAAACCCATGGGAAGGATCAATGATGTTCTTATTGTTGCAAATAAGAACTATGTGCCCGTGGATTTCATTGTACTTGACATAGATTGCAATCCTTCATGTCCCATTATTCTTGGTAGACTTTTCTTAAGGACTATTGGCGCTATCATCGATATGAAGGAAGGGAATATTAGATTTTAATTTCCCCTAAAGAATGGCATGGAGCATTTTCCTAGAAAGAAAATAAGATTGCCTTATGAATCTATGATGAGGGCTACTTATAATTTGAGCACCAAAGATGACTATACGTGATTCCATCACCTTTTGCCTAGCTAAGGGCGTTAAACAATAGCGCTTGTTGGGAGGCAACCCAACAAATCTATCCTTTTTCTTTCTACTTTATGTTTTCCACACTTTCATAATTCTGTTATGATTGTGTTTTTTATGTTTCTTTTTGCATTTGTGCCAAGATAAACCGTTATGATTAGTCTTGGGGATGATCGTTTGGTCAAGCTGGAAAAGACAGAAACTTTCTGCTCACGAAAAGAATTTTCATTTTTTCTGTAAGAGCTTTAGAGTTGATTCTTTTTGCTGATGATTGCTACGCAAATTCTTCAAAGTTACATAATTTTTCATAATTTTTGAAGTATCAGAAGTATCAGAAGTATCTTTTTGCTGATGATTGCTACAGTATGGTCTCTTGTTAACAGATTCTGTTTTTGTTGAGTTGGTTACTTATTTTGATGAAACTATGGATAGTATCGGGGGGTATTAGCCATGGAAGATTAAAAATACAGTAACCCAACATCAACATAAGTAGAATTTAAGTTTGCTACAGAACCTAAGGAAGTGGTGGTTTGCTTTCTTATACTATTGTTATCACGAGTTTCTATTTATGTTTCGTGTTGTGATGTTTTCATGTTTTGGGTGAAGTTCTTATCTACAGAAAGATAAAGAGTGGCAAGAGCTCAAGCTTGGGGATGCCCATGGCACCCCAAGTTGATTCAAGGATGTCGTAAAAGCCTAAGCTTGGGGATGCCCCGGGAAGGCATCCCCTCTTTCGTCTTCAATCCATCGGTAACGTTACTTGGGGCTATATTTTTATTCACCACATGTTATGTGTTTTGCTTGGAGCGTCTTGTATCGTAGGAGTCTTTTAGTTTTGTTGTGTCACAATCATCCTTGCTTCACACCTAGAGAGAGAGACATGCACACACCGTGATTTTGTCGAGCTTCACTTATATCCTTTGGTTAGACAATTCAGCTCACCTGTGCTTCACTTATATCTTTTGAGCTAGTTGATTTTGCTCTATGTGCTTCATTTATATCTTTTAGAGCACAGCGGTGCGTGGCTTGGTAGTTGATCTATGCTTTTACAGTAGTCTCAAAAAGGGTAGTTATCCAAAGGGATATGAAAACTTCCACCTTCATGTGCATTGAATAGTTAGAGAAGTTTGATTCATCTCAATTAGCTTTGAGTAATGGTTGTGGTAATATTGAAGTTATATTAGTGAGGTGTTGTGGATCTAGGAATACTTGTGTTGAAGTAAGTGATTCCCGTAGCATGCACGTATGGTGAACCGCTATGTGATGAAGTCTGAGCATGATTAATCTATCGATTGTCATCCTTTGTGTGGCGGTCGGGATCGCGCGATGGTTTATACCTACCAATCCTTCCCCTAGGAGTATGCGTTGAATGCTTTGTTTCGATTACTACTAAAGATTTTGCAACATGTATATGAGTTCTTCATGACTAATGTTGAGTCCATGGTTTAGATGCACTTTCACCTTCCACAATCACTATCTCCTCTAGTGTCGTGCAACTTTCGCTGGTGCACAAAACCCACCAATAGCCTCCCTCAAAACAGCCACCATGCCTACCTACTATGGCTTTTTCAAAGCCATTCCGAGATATATTGCCATACGACTACCACCATGACATGTGCTACTACTTCTTCATTGCCATTGCATGATTGTAAGATAACTAGCATGATGTTTCCATTAATGTTTATGCCATGCTAGATCATTGTCACGGTACACTACCGAAGGCATTCCATATAGAGTCATTATTGCTCTAAGTTTTGAGTTGTAAGTGTGATGATCATCATTGATGGAGCATTGTCCCATGTGAGGAAATAAAAGAGGCCAAAGATGCCCACCAAAAAAAATGCCAAAGAGCCCACCAAAAAAATGAGAGAAAAAGAGAGAAGGGACAATGCTACTATCCTTTCACACTTGTGCATATTAAGCACCATGATCTTCATGATTGAGAGTCTCTCGTTTTTACACCACCATATAGCTAGTGGAAAACTTTCATCATATAACTTGGCTTGTATATTCCAATGATAGGCTTCCTCAAAATTACCTTAGGTCTTCGTGAGCAAGCAAGTTGGATGCACACCCACTAGTTTTCTTGAAGAGCTTTCACATACTCTTAGCTCTAGTGCATCATTTGTATGGCAATCCCTACTCATTAACGTTGATATATATTGATGAGCATCTCCATAGCTCATTGATATGCCTAGTCAATGTGACCATCTTCTCCTTGTTTGTCTTGCAACCTCCAGCACACTCCACACCATTTATAGTGCTAAAACCATGGCTCACGCTCATGTATTGCGTGAGAGTTGAAAAAGTTTGAGAAAGCAAAGGTGTGAAAACAATTACTTGGCCAATACCGGGGTTGTGCATGCTTTAAATTCGTTGTGCAAGGATGATAGAGCATAGCCAGACTATATGATTTTGTAGGGATAACTTCCTTTTGGCGTTGTTATTTCGAAAGTTCATGATTACCTTGCTAGTTTGCTTGAATTATTATTGTCTCCACGTCAATAGCAAACTATTGTTTTGAATCTAACGGATCTGAACATTCACGTCACATAAGAGGAGTTACGAAGGACATCTATGTTAGGTAGCATGAAAGCATCAAAAATTCATTCTTTATCACTTCCCTACTCGAGGACGAGCAGGAGTTAAGCATGGCGATGCTTGATACGTCTCAAACGTATCTATAATTTTTGATGGTTTCACGCTGTTATCTTGTCAACTTTGGATGTTTTGTTTACCTTTTATATCTTTTTTGGGACTAACTTATTAATCCAGTGTCAAGTGTGAGTTCCTGTTTTTTCTATGTTTTTGGTTCTTTTCAGATCTGATTTTGGAACGGAGTCCAAACGGAATAAAATCCCCGAAATAATTTTTTCCAGAACAGAAGAGGATCGGGAGGCTTGAGGGCCAAGGTAGTGGGCCCATAGGGAGCCCAGAAGCCCTGTTGCCATGGCCAGGGGGGCCCGCGGCAACCAGGCTTGTGGCCTCCCTGGCGCTCCCCTGCCCTAGCTCTTTGCCGTATAAATTCCCTGAAAATCCAGAAAAAATCAGGGCATCCACGAAAACACTTTTCCGCCGCTGCAAGCTTCCGTTTCCGCGAGATCTCATCTGGAGACCCTTCACGGTGCCCTGCCGGAGGGGACTTTGGAGTTGGAGGGCTTCTACATCAACATCATCGCCTCTCCAATGACTCGTGAGTAGTCTACTTCAGACCTACGGGTCTGTAGTTAGTAGCTATATGGCTTCTTCGCTCTCTTGGATCTTCAATACAAAGTTTTCCATGATCTTCATTGAGATCTATCCGATGTAATCCTCTTTGGCGGTGTGTTTGTCGAGATTCGATGAATTGTGGATTTGTGATCAGATTATCTATGAATTATATTTGAGTCTTTGCTGATTTCTGTTGGAATTATGCCCTAGAGGCAACAATAAATGTATAGTTATTATTATAATTCCTGTATCAAGATAATAGTTTATTATCCATGCTATAATTGTATTGAATGAAGACTCATTTACATGTGTGGGTACATAGACAAAACACCGTCCCTAGCATGCCTCTAGTTGGCTAGCCAGTTGATCGATGATAGTCAGTGTCTTCTGATTATGAACAAGGTGTTGTTGCTTGATAACTGGATCACGTCATTGGGAGAATCACGTGATGGACTAGACCCAAACTAATAGACGTAGCATGTTGATCGTGTCATTTTGTTGCTACTGTTTTCTGCGTGTCAAGTATTTATTCCTATGACCATGAGATCATATAACTCACTGACACCGGAGGAATGCTTTGTGTGTATCAAACGTCGCAACGTAACTGGGTGACTATAAAGATACTCTACAGGTATCTCCGAAGGTGTTAGTTGAGTTAGTATGGATCAAGACTGGGATTTGTCACTCCGTGTGACGGAGAGGTATCTCGGGGCCCACTCGGTAATACAACATCACACACAAGCCTTGCAAGCAATGTAACTTAGTGTAAGTTGCGGGATCTTGTATTAGGCAACGAGTAAAGAGACTTGCCGGTAAACGAGATTGAAATAGGTATGCGGATACTGACGATCGAATCTCGGGCAAGTAACATACCGAAGGACAAAGGGAATGACATACGGGATTATACGAATCCTTGGCACTGAGGTTCAAACGATAAGATCTTCGTAGAATATGTAGGATCCAATATGGGCATCCAGGTCCCGCTGTTGGATATTGACCGAGGAGTCTCTCGGGTCATGTATACATAGTTCTCGAACCCGCAGGGTCTGCACACTTAAGGTTCGACGTTGTTTTATGCGTATTTGAGTTATATGGTTGGTTACCGAATGTTGTTCGGAGTCCCGGATGAGATCACGGACGTCACGAGGGTTTCCGGAATAGTCCGGAAACGAAGATTGATATATAGGATGACCTCATTTGATTACCGGAAGGTTTTCGGAGTTACCGGGAATGTACCGGGAATGACGAATGGGTTCCGGAAGTTCACCGGAGGGGGGCAACCCACTCCGGGGAAGCCCATAGGCATTTGGGGGGGGGGTCACACCAGCCCTTAGTGGGCTGGTGGGACAGCCCACCAATCCCCTATGCGCCAAGAGAGAAAAAATCAAAGGAAAGAAAAAAAAAAGGAAGAAGTGGGAAGGGGGAAGGACTCCCTCCCACCAAACCAAGTAGGACTCGGTTTGGGGGGGGGGGAGTCCTCCCCCCTGGCTCGGCCGACCCCTTGGGGATCCCTTGGACCCCAAGGCAAGGTCCCCCTCCCTCCTCCTATATATATGGGGCTTTTTAGGGCAGATTTGAGACGACTTTCTCACGGCTGCCCGACCACATACCTCCATAGTTTTTCCTCTAGATCGTGTTTCTGCGGAGCTCGGGCGGAGCCCTGCTGAGACGAGATCATCACCAACCTCTGGAGCGCCGTCACGCTGCTGGAGAACTCTTCTACCTCTCCGTCTCTCTTGCTGGATCAAGAAGGCCGAGATCATCGTCGAGCTGTACGTGTGCTGAACGCGGAGGTGCCGTCCGTTCGGTACTAGATCGTGGGACTGATCGCGGGATTGTTCGCGGGGCGGATCGAGGGACGTGAGGATGTTCCACTACATCAACCGCATTCTCTAAACGCTTCTGCTGTGCGATCTAGAAGGGTACGTAGATCACTCATCCCCTCTCGTAGATGGACATCACCATGATAGGTCTTCGTGCGCGTAGGAAAATTTTTGTTTCCCATGCGACGTTCCCCAACAGTGGCATCATGAGCTAGGTTCATGCGTAGATGTCTTCTCGAGTAGAACACAAAAGGTTTTGTGGGCGGTGATGTGCGTTTTGCTGCCCTCCTTAGTCTTTTCTTGATTCCGCGGTATTGTTGGATTGAAGCGGCTTGGACCGACATTACTCGTACGCTTACGAGAGACTGGTTTCATCGTTACGAGTAACCCCCTTTGCTCAAAGATGACTGGCAAGTGACGGTTTCTCCAACTTTAGTTGAATCGGATTTGACCGAGGAGGTCCTTGGATGAGGTTAAATAGCAACTCATATATCTCCGTTGTGGTGTTTGCGTAAGTAAGATGCGATCCTACTAGATACCCTTGGTCACCACGTAAAACATGCAACAACAAAATTAGAGGACGTCTAACTTGTTTTTGCAGGGTATGATTGTGATGTGATATGGCCAATGATGTGATGTGATATATTGGATGTATGAGATGATCATGTTGTAATAGAAATATCGACTTGCATGTCGATGGTACGACAACCGGCAGGAGCCATAGGGTTGTCTTTATACTAACGTTTGTGCTTGCAGATGCGTTTACTATTTTGCTAGGATGTAGCTTTAGTAGTAATAGCATAAGTAGCACGACAACCCCGATGGCAACACGTTGATGGATGATCATGGTGTGGCGCCGGTGACAAGAAGATCGTGCCGGTGCTTTGGTGATGGAGATCAAGAAGCACGTGATGATGGCCATATCATGTCACTTATGAATTGCATGTGATGTTAATCGTTTTCATGCACCTTATTTTGCTTAGAACGACGGTAGCATTATGAGGTGATCTCTCACTAAAATTTCAAGACGAAATTGTGTTCTCCCCGACTGTGCACCGTTGCTACAGTTCGTCGTTTCGAGACACCACGTGATGATCGGGTGTGATAGACTCAACGTTCACATACAACGGGTGCAAAACAGTTGCGCACGCGGAACACTCGGGTTAAGCTTGACGAGCCTAGCATGTGCAGACATGGCCTCGGAACACATGAGACCGAAAGGTCGATCATGAATCATATAGTTGATATGATTAGCATAGGGATGCTTACCACTGAAACTATACTCAACTCACGTGATGATCGGACTTGGGATAGTGTAAGTGGATCATGAACCACTCAAATGACTAGAGAGATGTACTTTTTGAGTGGGAGTTTAGCATATAATTTGATTAAGTTAAACTCTAATTATCTTGAACATAGTCTAAGTCCACTTTGAATATATTTGTGTTGTAGATCATGGCTCACGCAAGTGTCATCCTGAATTTTAATACGTTCCTAGAGAAAGCTAAGTTGAAAGATGATGGAAGCAACTTTGTAGACTGGGCTCGTAATCTTAAGCTAATCTTACAAGCTGGAAAGAAGGATTATGTCCTTAATGCTGCGCTAGGAGATGAACCACCCGTTACGGCTGATCAGGATGTTAAGAACGCTTGGTTAGCGCGTAAGGAGGACTACTCAATAGTTCAATGTGCAGTCTTGTATGGCTTAGAACCGGGACTTCAACGTCGCTTTGAGCGTCATGGAGCATTTGAGATGTTCCAGGAGTTGAAGTTCATCTTTCAGAAGAACGCCCAGATCGAGAGGTATGAGACCTCCGATAAATTCTATGCTTGCAAGATGGAGGAAAACTCGTCTGTCAGTGAACATGTGCTCAAAATGTCTGGGTACTCAAACCGTCTAGCTGAACTGGGGATTGAACTCCCGCAAGAAGCTATCACTGACAGAATTCTTCAATCACTGCCGGCAAGCTATAAAGGCTTTGTGTTGAACTACAACATGCAAGGGATGAACAAGTCTCCCGGCGAGTTGTTTGCGATGCTGAAAGTCGCAGAGTCTGAACTCCGTAAAGAGCATCAAGTGTTGATGGTGAGCAAGACCACTAGTTTCAAGAGAAACGGCAAAGGCAAGAAGGGCAATTCCAAGAAGAGCGGCAAGCCTGTTGCCAATCCGCCGAAGAAGCCCAAGGCTGGACCTAAGCCTGAAACAGAGTGCTTCTATTGCAAGGGTATGGGTCACTGGAAGCGCAATTGCCCCAAGTATGTGGCAGATAAGAAGGCGGGCAAAGAAAAATCAGGTATATTTGATATACATGTTATTGATGTGTACTTAACCGGCTCTCGTAGTAGTGCCTGGGTATTCGATACCGGTTCTGTTGCTCACATTTGCAACTCGAAGCAGGAACTGCGGAATAGACGAAGGCTGGCGAAAGACGAAGTGACGATGCGCGTAGGAAACGGTTCCAAGGTTGATGCAATCGCCGTCGGCACAGTGTCACTTCAACTACCATCGGGATTAGTGATGAGCTTAAATCATTGTTATTTAGTGCCTGCGTTGAGCATGAACATTATATCTGGATCTTGTTTAATGCGAGACGGTTACTCTTTTAAGTCTGAGAATAATGGTTGTTCTATTTCTATGAGTAACATCTTTTATGGTCATGCACCGAATGTGAGAGGATTGTTCATATTGAATCTTGATAGAGATACGCATATACATAACATTGAGACCAAAAGAGTTAGAGTAAACAATGATAGCACCATATATTTGTGGCACTGCCGCTTGGGTCATATTGGTGTAAAGCGCATGAAGAAACTCCATGCTGATGGACTTTTGGAGTCACTTGACTTTGATTCACTTGACACGTGCGAACCATGCCTCATGGGCAAGATAACTAAGACTCCGTTCTCCGGAACAATGGAGCGTGCAAGTGACTTGTTGGAAATCATACATACCGATGTGTGTGGTCCAATGAGCGTGGAGGCACGCGGCGGATATCGTTATTTTCTCACCTGCACTGACGATTTAAGTAGATATGGTTATGTCTACTTGATGAAGCACAAGTCTGAAACATTTGAAAAGTTCAAGCAATTTCAGAGTGAAGTGGAAAATCATCGTAACAAGAAGATCAAGTTCCTACGGTCTGATCGTGGGGGTGAATATCTGAGTTTCGAGTTTGGTACTCACTTAAGACAATGTGGAATTGTTTCGCAGTTAACACCGCCTGGAACACCACAGCGTAATGGTGTGTCCGAACGTCGTAATCGTACTTTGTTAGAAATGGTACGATCTATGATGTCTCTTACTGATTTGCCGTTATCGTTTTGGGGTTATGCATTAGAAACAGCTGCATTCACTTTAAATAGGGCACCATCGAAATCCGTTGAGACGACACCATACGAACTGTGGTATGGCAAAAGGCCAAAGTTGTCGTTTCTTAAAGTTTGGGGATGTGATGCTTATGTCAAAAAGCTTCAGCCCGAAAAGCTGGAACCCAAAGCGGAAAAGTGCGTCTTCATAGGTTACCCAAAAGAGACAGTTGGGTACACCTTCTATCTCAAATCCGAAGGCAAAGTGTTTGTTGCTAAGAACGGAACTTTTCTCGAGAAGGAGTTTCTCTCGAGAGAATTGAGTGGGAGGAAGATAGAACTTGACGAGGTTGTCGAACCTCTCATCCCTCTGGATGGTGGCGCAGGGCAAGGGGAAACCTCTGTCATTGCGACGCCGGTTGAGGAGGAAGTTAATGATGATGATCATGAAACTCCAGTTCAAGTTTCTGTTGAACCACGCAGGTCGACGAGATCACGCGCTGCTCCAGAGTGGTACGGTAATCCCGTCTTATCAATCATGTTGTTAGACAACAATGAACCTGCAAATTATGAAGAAGCAATGGTGGGCCCAGATTCCAACAAATGGCTAGAAGCCATGGAATCCGAGATAGGATCCATGTATGAGAACAAAGTGTGGACTTTGGAGATACTGCCTGAGGGCCGCAAGGCTATTCAGAACAAATGGATCTTTAAGAAGAAGACGGACGCTGACGGTAATGTGACCGTTTATAAAGCTCGACTTGTGGCAAAGGGTTTTTCACAAGTTCCAGGAATTGACTACGATGAGACTTTCTCTCCCGTAGCGATGCTTAAGTCCGTCAGAATCATGTTAGCAATAGCTGCATTTTTCGATTATGAAATCTGGCAGATGGATGTCAAAACAGCATTCCTTAACGGTTTCCTTAAGGAAGAGTTGTATATGATGCAACCCGAAGGTTTTGTCGATCCTAAAAATGCTGACAAGGTGTGCAAGCTCCAGCGATCCATTTATGGACTGGTGCAAGCATCTCGGAGTTGGAACAAACGCTTTGATGAGGTGATCAAAGCATTTGGGTTTATACAAGTGGTTGGAGAATCTTGTATTTACAAGAATGTGAGTGGGAGCTCTGTGGCGTTTCTAATATTATATGTGGATGACATATTACTGATTGGAAACAATGTAGAGCTTTTGGAGAGCATAAAAGGTTACTTGAATAAAAGTTTCTCTATGAAGGACCTAGGAGAAGCTGCTTACATACTAGGCATTAAGATCTATAGGGATAGATCAAAACGCCTGATAGGACTTTCACAAAGCACGTACCTTGATAAAGTTTTGAAGAGGTTCAAAATGGAACAGTCCAAGAAAGGGTTCTTGCCAGTGTTACAAGGTACGAGATTGAGTAAGACTCAGTGCCCAGCAACTGATGAAGATAGAGAGCATATGCACTCCGTCCCCTATGCTTCAGCCATAGGCTCTATCATGTATGCAATGTTGTGCACTAGACCGGATGTTAGCCTGGCCATAAGTATGGCAGGTAGGTTCCAGAGTAATCCAGGAGTGGGTCACTGGACGGCGGTCAAGAATATCCTGAAGTACCTGTAAAGGACTAAGGAGATGTTTCTCGTGTATGGAGGTGACGAAGAGCTTGCCGTAAAAGGTTACGTCGATGCAAGCTTTGACACAGATCCGGACGACTCTAAGTCGCAAACCGGATACGTATTTATTCTTAATGGGGGTGCAGTAAGCTGGTGCAGTTCCAAGCAAAGCGTCGTAGCAGATTCTACATGTGAAGCAGAGTACATGGCTGCCTCGGAGGCGGCTAAGGAGGGTGTCTGGATGAAGCAGTTCATGACGGATCTTGGAGTGGTGTCAAGTGCACTGGATCCAATAAACTTGTTCTGTGACAACACTGGTGCCATTGCCTTAGCAAAGGAACCAAGGTTTCACAAGAAGACCAGACACATCAAACGACGCTTCAACCTCATCCGCGACTACGTTGAGGAGGAGGACGTAAATATATGCAAGGTGCACACGGATCTGAATGTAGCAGACCCGCTGACTAAACCTCTTCCACGGCCAAAACATGATCGACACCAGAACTGTATGGGTGTTAGATTTATTACAATGTAATTCACATGGTGATGTGAGGGCTAGATTATTGACTCTAGTGCAAGTGGGAGACTGTTGGAATTATGCCCTAGAGGCAATAATAAATGTATAGTTATTTTTATAATTCCTGTATCAAGATAATAGTTTATTATCCATGCTATAATTGTATTGAATGAAGACTCATTTACATGTGTGGGTACATAGACAAAACACCGTCCCTAGCATGCCTCTAGTTGGCTAGCCAGTTGATCGATGATAGTCAGTGTCTTCTGATTATGAACAAGGTGTTGTTGCTTGATAACTGGATCACGTCATTGGGAGAATCGCGTGATGGACTAGACCCAAACTAATAGACGTAGCATGTTGATCGTGTCATTTTGTTGCTACTGTTTTCTGCGTGTCAAGTATTTATTCCTATGACCATGAGATCATATAACTCACTGACACCGGAGGAATGCTTTGTGTGTATCAAACGTCGCAACGTAACTGGGTGACTATAAAGATACTCTACAGGTATCTCCGAAGGTGTTAGTTGAGTTAGTATGGATCAAGACTGGGATTTGTCACTCCGTGTGACGGAGAGGTATCTCGGGGCCCACTCGGTAATACAACATCACACACAAGCCTTGCAAGCAATGTAACTTAGTGTAAGTTGCGGGATCTTGTATTACGCAACGAGTAAAGAGACTTGCCGGTAAACGAGATTGAAATAGGTATGCGGATACTGACGATCGAATCTCGGGCAAGTAACATACCGAAGGACAAAGGGAATGACATACGGGATTATACGAATCCTTGGCACTGAGGTTCAAACGATAAGATCTTCGTAGAATATGTAGGATCCAATATGGGCATCCAGGTCCCGCTGTTGGATATTGACCGAGGAGTCTCTCGGGTCATGTCTACATAGTTCTCGAACCCGCAGGGTCTGCACACTTAAGGTTCGACGTTGTTTTATGCGTATTTGAGTTATATGGTTGGTTACCGAATGTTGTCCGGAGTCCCGGTTGAGATCACGGACGTCACGAGGGTTTCCGGAATAGTCCAGAAACGAAGATTGATATATAGGATGACCTCATTTGATTACCGGAAGGTTTTCGAAGTTACCGGGAATGTACCGGGAATGACGAATAGGTTCCGGAAGTTCACCGGAGGGGGGCAACCCACTCCGGGGAAGCCCATAGGCATTTGGGGGGGTCACACCAGCCCTTAGTGGGCTGGTGGGACAGCCCACCAATCCCCTATGCGCCAAGAGAGAAAAAATCAAAGGAAAGAAAAAAAAAGGAAGAAGTGGGAAGGGGGAAGGACTCCCTCCCACCAAACCAAGTAGGACTCGGTTTGGGGGGGGAGAGTCCTCCCCCCTGGCTCGGCCGACCCCTTGGGGATCCCTTGGACTCCAAGGCAAGGTCCCCCTCCCTCCTCCTATATATATGGGGCTTTTTAGGGCAGATTTGAGACGACTTTCTCACGGCTGCCCGACCACATACCTCCATAGTTTTTCCTCTAGATCGTGTTTCTGCGGAGCTCGGGCGGAGCCCTGCTGAGACGAGATCATCACCAACCTCCGGAGCGCCGTCATGATGCCGGAGAACTCTTCTACCTCTCCGTCTCTCTTGCTGGATCAAGAAGGCCGAGATCATCGTCGAGCTGTACGTGTGCTGAACGCGGAGGTGCCGTCCGTTCGGTACTAGATCGTGGGACTGATCGCGGGATTGTTCGCGGGGCGGATCGAGGGACGTGAGGACGTTCCACTACATCAACCGCGTTCTCTAAACGCTTCTACTGTGCGATCTACAAGGGTACGTAGATCACTCATCCCCTCTCGTAGATGGACATCACCATGATAGGTCTTCGTGCGCGTAGGAAATTTTTTGTTTCCGATGCGACGTTCCCCAACAATTTCTTATATGCATGATTTGATATCCTTGTAAGTCTCTCCGAGTCTTGGGTTTTTTTTGGCCAACTAGATCTATGATTCTTGCAATGGGAGAAGTGCTTGGTTTTGGGTTCATACCGTGTGGTGACTGATACGTCTCCAACGTATCTATAATTTTTGATGGTTCCCTGCTATTATCTTGTCAACTTTGGATGTTTTATATGCATGAATATGAAATTAAATATCTTTTTCGGGACTAACCTATTAACTCAGTGCCAAGTGCTAGTTTCTGTTTTTTTTTGTGTTTTTGACCCTTTTTCAGACGGAGTCCAAATGGAATGAAACTTTACGATGATTATTTTTGCAATGGGAGAAGTGCTTGGTTTTGGGTTCATACCGTGTGGTGACCTTTCCTAGTGACAGAAGGGGCAGCAAGGCACACATCGTGTTGTTGCCATCTAGGGTAACAAGATGGGCTTTTATCGTAGATATGAGATTGTCCATCTACATCATGTCAACTTGTTTAAGGCGTTACTCTGTTCGTTTGGACTTAATACACTAGATGCATGCTAGATAGTGGTCGACGTGTGGAGTAATAGTAGTAGATGCAGAATGTATCGGTCTACTTGTTTTGGACGTGATGCCTATAGACATAATCATTGCCTTAGATAACGTCACGACTTTGCACGGTTCTATCAATTGCTCGACAGTAATTCGTTCACCCACCGTCTACTTGCTTTCATGAGAGAAGCCACTAGTGAACACTACGGCCCCCGGGTCTATTCACAACTATCTTTTCCACTTTCACTTTTACTTTACTTTGTTTTCTTTGTTGCTTTTAGTTCTCACTTTGCAAACAATCTATAAGGGATTGACAACCCCTTCATAGTGTTGGGTGCAAGCTTTTTGTGTTTGTGCAGGTACTTGTGACTTGACGCAATCCTTTCTCTGGTTCGATACCTTGGTTCTCAAAACTGAGGGAAATACTTGCCGCCGCTGTGCTACATCACCCTTTCCGCTTCGAGGGAACACCAACGCAAGGCTCCAAGGCCACGGGGGAATCCTTTGCATATTAGCCAAAGAAGTCCCTAAAGGTGTAGCCGTAGCAGAAGGATTCCTGGCGCCGTTGCTGAGGAGTTTCAAGACAAGAATAGTCTCCCATCAACACGCTTGTTTCTCGCGCCGTTGGAAGATCTTTTGTTGCAGTAGCAGTATTCAACCCAAATTTATTGATTCGACACAAGGGGAAGCCAAAGAATATTCTCAAGTATTAGCAGTTGAGTTGTCAATTCAACCACACCTGAAAGTTTTAGTATCTGCAGCAAAGTATCAGTAGCAAGGTAGTATGATAGCAACAGTAGCAACAATATCTAATGGCAGCAAAGTGACAGCGGTAGCAGCAAAGTAACAGCAGTAGCAACAGAGTAACAGTAGCAGCAGTGACAGCAGTAGGAGCGAAGTAACGTAGCAAGGACCAGTAGTAAAAGACTCGTAGGCATTGGATCGGTGATTAAGCTGGATGTTATTCATCACGCAACAGTTATAACACGGAGAGATATGTAATTAGCTCTAGTTCGTCAATGTAATATAGGCATGTATTTCGTATGTAGTCATACATGCTTAGGGAAAGGAACTTGCGTGACATCTATTGTCCATCCCTCCCATGGCTGCGGGGTCCTAATGGAAACTATGGGATATTAAGGTTCTCCTTTTAATAAAGAACCGGACCAACGCATTAACACTTGGTGAATACATGAACTCCTCATACTATGGTCATCTCCGGGAGTGGTTCCGGGTATTGTCACTCCGGGGTTGCCGGGTCATAACACATAGTAGGTGACTACAACTTGCAAGATAGGATCAAGAACACACATATATTGGCGACAACATAATAGGTTCAGATCTGAAATCATGGCACTCGGGCCCTAGTGAGAAGCATTAAGCATGGCAAAGTAGTAGCAACGTTAATCTCAGAACATAGTGGATACTAGGGATCAATCCCCGTCAAAACTAACTCGATTACATGATAGATCTCATCCAACCCATCACCGTCCAGCAAGCCTACGATGAGATTACTCACGAACGGTGAAGAGCATCATGGAATTAGCGATGAAGGAAGGTTGGTGATGACGATAGCGACGATCTCCCCTCTCCGGACCCCAGAACGGACTCCAGATCTGCCCTCCAAACGAAGAACATGAGGTGGCGGCACCTCCGTATCGTAAAACGCAATGAACTCTTCTCTCTGATTTTTTCCGGACGAAAGGGACTATATAGAGCTGAGATCGGAAGCGGTGGAACAACGTGGGCCCCACAAGCCTGCCAGGCGCGGCCAGGGGGGCCCGCGCCTGGTGGGCTTGTGGGATCCACGCTCCACTTCCTCCATTGATTCTTGCGCTAGTATTTTTATATATTCCACAAAAACTCTCCGTAAATTTCCAGGTCATTCCAAGAACTTTTATTTCTGCTCAAAAACAACACCATGACAATTCTGCTGAAAACAACGCTAGTCCGGGTTAGTTCCATTCAAATCATGCAAATTAGAGTCCAAAACAAGGGCAAAAGAGTTTGGAAAAGTAGATACGACGGAGACGTATCAGACACCAGCATACAGAAACTGACACTAGGTGCACTGAGTTAGTAGGTTAGTCCAAATATGTGTAAAATGATATAAAAGTGTAATAAAACATATAACAATGTCACCCAAAAGATCATGGAACAAGCAGAAATTATAGATACGTTTGTGACGTATCAACATCCCCAAGCTTAATTTATACTCGTCCTCGAGTAGATAAATGATAACACAATAATTTCTGTGGTGACATGCTAACACACATATAAGAACTTCTAAGTAAACCAAGTGAGATATGCAATTCAATTCAAGACAATAACAAGAAAGAGTCTATATCTAGTATTGAATTTAGCAAAGTAAGAACATAAAGGTGCAAGAGCTCTCGCTGTCCGTGACTCGAATGTCCCGAAATGGTGTTTGCGTGCAAGAAGTGGGAGATGGGTTCAGAGATAAAATATTTTTTTAATTGAGAACTCAATCTACTAAACCTCACACTTAGTCTCCTTTGGAATCTTATTTTGACTCATCCCTAGACCACTTGTCAGGCACGAGTCAAAATGATCCTCTCCCTTTTGACTTTGAGCACTCATGCAATGGATGAGCGTAAGCAAGATATGTTGGCACTTAGGATGGCAAATAGAATAATGACGAGGAAGGAAGACAAAAAGGTGTGAAAGGCTCACATCAATGAGGACAACCATAGGCGAGATAAAGCCAAATAATAGATATGATGCGAGCAGTAGGGATTGGCATGTAACAGATGCACATATGAGCTAAGGTAAGCTCTCCAGTGGAACTGGTGGGGTGCATCCAACTTGTTTTCTCATGAAGACCTAGAGCTCATTTGAGGAGGCTCATCATTGGAATATGCAAACTAAGTTCTATAGTGTAAGGATCCCCACATAGTAATGCATGAATGATAATCTCTATGTAGTACGAATATAGTAATGGAGTACGAGTGTGGATCTTTCAAAAGGAATAGTAGTGTTGCCCCCTTCTCTCTTTTTATTTGTTTTTCTTTTTCTCGTTCTTTTTTATTTTTTTGTGTGCCTCTTTGGCTCTTTCTTTTTATCTCTCATTTGTCCTTTTTGGGATCTTTTGTTTGTCCTCTTTGGGATCTTTTCCTCACTTAGGGGCAACACACTCTATTTTACATGAATAAAAATAAAAATCATCGTACTTTATAAGAAGTACTAAACATAAAGACAAGTGAAAACTATTATGATGTATGCAAATGTATGCCTCTCCTAGTGTAGCAGGATATGCAATGATACTAGCGCGTCATGTAGCAGTAATGAGGGCAAGGCCCAACTAGCATGCGGCTCTATGATCAAGCAAAAGCATGTATGACATGAAGATGAAGTCATGAGATGATGGATGTTACATGGAAATGTATCTCGGAAAGGCTATGGAAATGCCTTAATAGGTAGGTATGGTGGCTGTTTTGAGGAAAGATATAATGAGGCTTATCTATGACAGAGCGTATCATGTCATCGTTTTGGATGCACCGGTGGAGTTTGCACCAACTCTCAATGTGATAAAGGGCAATGCACGGTACCGAAGAGGCTAGCAAAATATGGATGGTGGAAGTGCCAACAATCGAATACTCACATTAGTCCGAAGAACTTATACACTTATTATCGGCAACTCTATATCTAGTTAGGAAATTCACAAAGAGAAAAGTACCCCGAGGAGGAATGTTTGGGGGTTTGGTTATCCTGGCGCATCCTCGACTCATGGTAACGTGAGGGTACTATATATATTCTAACCCCAACACAGGTTAGCGATCAATTTAGTAGCTAGAGTTCTCAACTAATTTTTAGTTTTTGAGAAACACACGGATGTCCCAAAATACGACACCTATCACTAGTAGGCTCAAGCTCTTGTCACCAATAGTCCAAACGTTACTCAAATCAATACCTCAAAACTATTGCAAGTTACTACTATACTTAAATAGCAACCTCAATTACCTACTTATGCAAGACACACAATTCAGTCCAACAAGCCAACTCTCTAAACAAGATAAGCATGATAACTCAAGGGAATTCGAAAATCAACCTAAGTGAAAGCTCTTAAAAAGATAAGCATGAAAACTAAGAGCTAAGCATGACAGCAGCTACGAAAAGATGAAGAACACACAAAAAGAATAAGCATGAAACCTATGTTGTGTTCTAGAGTGGAGTGGAGCGTGTCTCTCTCCCAAACAAGGTAGGCTATGTTCTAAATTGTTATGAGCAGCAAGAAAAAATAAAACAAACTAAAAAGAAAATAGCGGGACGATCCAAGCATAGCACATATCATATGAAGTGATAAAAATATAGCATGGAGATGGACGACCTAATGATTGTTGATAGAGAAGGGGACGCACGGGGGCATCCCCAAGCTTAGATGCTTGAGTCTCCTTGAATATTTCTTGGGATGCATGGGAGCATCACCAAGCTTGAACATTTGACACTCCTTTATCTTCTTTCATCATATCTCCCATCACAATACTTGAAAACCCCCTTCATAGAAAACTCATCATAAGCTGATTAGAGTAGTTAGTTCCCTTAATAAAATAATTCAATACCTGCTAGAAAAAGATTTTAATGAAAAGCTACTACTTATTATGAATTCCAAAGGTTTTTTGCAAATAAAAAGCAAGCTTAGGATTTGCAAAACAATGAAAACGCAAAACATGGCAGAATCTGTGAAAAATAGAACAACATGTAGTAAATAATTTATTCGTGGCACTTCTGCAACTCAAATCAAAAAACTCAGAACAAATGCCAGAAAGACAATTATATAGAGCTGCTGTCAATTTTTTTCCGTCAATCAGACAAAATCTGTTTTTCTGGACAACATGTCACAATTTTTGAACTTTCTTGCAATCGGAGGCTATAACCTGGCACAAAGCTTAAAAATAAAGATACAATGATGTTGCTATAGTAGTAACACACATCAAGACCACTAAAAACAGAAAGTAAAAACTCAAAGTAAAGATAACAAGGGTTGTCTCCCTAGAGCTCTTTCTTTATAGCCATAAAGATAGGCTTAAGATTTTAATGATGCTCTCATAGGAATAAGAGTTGTAGAACAAAAGAGAGCATCAAGAAGAAAATACCAAACACATTTAAGTCTAACATGCTTCCTATGCATAGGAATATTGCAATAGAATAATTCAATGAAGCACAAAGCAATAAGCATAGGAAGGCAAAACAAGTGCAGCTTCAAAACCTTCAACATAAAGAGAGGGAGCTTGATATTATTGAAATATCTATAAGCATATGTTCCCTTCTCATAATAATTTTCAGTAGGATCATGAATAAACTCAACAATATAAGTATCGCATAATGCATTGTTACCATGATCCACATGGATTTCATGAAGAGGATAAAACTTGGAGTAAAAGAGAGACTGAATCTCTTCCCAATCCCGTAGGTGAGAATCATCTAGTAGCTTATACCATTCCAATGATTTTCCTTTTAGTGACAAGGCAAATAATTTCCTCATGACTCCATCTCTTGTCAAACCTGAAATTTTAAACAACTCACAAAGTTCTGTAAGTTTCAACAAATGAATACTAGGATTGACTGTTCCATCTCCTACATAACAATAATTCCTAATTATTTCAATTATCCGAAGTGGTATTTTGAATGGGATACATTCAGTAGGTGGAGGAGACTTCTCTACCACGGGTGTGGTAAAGCGGCCTTCCCCAAGCAGAGAACTAAGAGTGCAGTTTTCCATAAGCCTAACAAGTGGAGTCACCCAACTTAGTGTTCTCGGTGGAACCCACGGCAGCGGCAACAAGCAAGAACAAATCAACTATTTTTGTGTGTGTTTTTGGTATAGAACTCTAAAGCAAAAACTAAAAAGAAAACTAACAAGACTAAAAAGCAAAGGTAAATGATACTGTGCAACTCCTCTATCTTGAAGACTGGAGTCCACGGCAACGGCGCCAGAAATTCGCTTGATGACGAGGTGATGTATATACTTCTCGCCCCTCGTTGGACCCCAAGTGGAAGGTGGAGATGTAGTCAGCAGCAAATTTCCCTTACACGGAGACTGTAAGGTTTATCGAACCAGGAGGACTCCTAGGCTCAACAAGTAGGTGTCTTCCACCCTGGCGCTAGCAGAAGACGTGGACCTGCACACACACCAAATAACTTTGCTCCCAACGAGTACAGAGAGGTTGTCAATCTCTCCGGCCTTGTAGTTTGCAAATGATCAAAACACAAGCGGGAAGGTAATAGTGATTGCAATGGAAAAGTAAATAAAGCGGTAAATGGTGGAGGTGTAAGCAATGATGGTGATATGGACCGGAGTCACATGACGTTCACTAGTGAAGTATCTCTCCCAAAAGGCGATAACCAACTATGCTAGGGTAAACAAATCACAGTTGGGCAATTGACACAACTATGACCGCACCGCAATGCTAAATATGCTCCTTGATAGTTAGAGGTTCAATAGTAATGGGCAATACGCCAAGACAAGTAGACTTTATTCATCGGCATCTACTTACTAATGATCCACCTTGAGATATCTATCCAGAACATCTCTCCGGTATTAAGTTGCGAGCCCCACCCAAAGTGTAAACTCAAAGCAACGGACAACTGCATTAATGAACTATGCTTAAGGTAAACAATCCTTGCAACCTTGGTCACAAGCACCGTTGTTTTCTAAACCCACAATCATGCATAACTCTCCCTCTTGGAGTTACGATCTACTACTTGGCCAAAGCAATAAAAAGCAACGAAGAACATGCATGAATCACTAAGGAACATATTCTAAAAGGATAATGAAATATATAACTCATAACAATCTGAACATAATCTCATAATCCATCGGATTCCAACAAACCGATCATAGCAATAGCAAGAGAATTACATAGATGCCTTGATCATGTAGGGAAGCTCACAAGGACTAACCATTGAAGCACAAGATTGGAGAGAAGACATCACATAGCTACTGGTCATGGAGTCATGGTCCAAGGGAAACTACTCACGGCACATCCGGGAGGCGTCCATGGTGGTGGAGAAGCTCCCGAAGGTCAATCCTCCCTCCGACAGGGTGCCGGGAAGATGTCTCCTGACGCTCCCGATCTCGGAAGCGTTGCGACGGCGGAACGATGGAGAAATTCGCGATTCCAGAAGGTCTGCGAGGGTTTCCTCACGGAACACTAAATATAGGTGGGGCCCACCCAGGCGACCTCCTGGCCTGGCCTAGGGATAGGCCGTGCTGGCAGGCCGCCTGGGAGGCCCCTGGCCCCCCTCTCGCCCTCCTTCGATGATCCCGAAGCTTCTGTTTCGCTGATTGTTTTATATATTTTTCTGGATTTTTTCAGGCTTCGAAAAATTGGGTAAAAGCCCGTGCAAAAAAGACATCAGCAGACAGAAACTCACACTGGGTGCACTGGATTAGTAGGCTAATCCAAATATGTGTAAAATGATATAAAAGTGTAGCAAAACATATAACAATGTCACCCGAAAGATCATGGAATAAGCAGAAATTATAGATACGTTTGGGACGTATCACTTCCCACCAGGGAGGTGGACTACTTTGGGAGGACTCCTCATTACTTTCCTTTTAAAGGACTTCTGCCTTTTATCTCCACTCCTAGCCACATGGGCTTTTGACAGAGGCTTCGGCCAGCCCACCAGGGGCTGGTCCACCTCCTATCACAGCCCAGAAGGCTCTTGGGTCGTCACACCCCTGTCGGGGGGGGGATAACCCCGGGGTTGGCTCATCAAGCCTGTTCCTTCATTTCCGGCCCAATGGACATGAAGATATGGAAATTCCCAAGGCCCAAGTCTTCTGACCGGCTAGGCATCACCTGCCGGCTGGAAGACGAGGCGGCCACCTTTTTGGCCGGCCAGGCAGCCCCTGCCAGCTAGAATGCAGGCGGCCTCCCCTTCAGAGCCGGCCTGGTCCCGCCAGCCGGACTGAGGAGGAGGCGGCCACCCTCAAGCCGGTTGACCAAGCAGGCTAGCCGGCCGAGGATCACAAGTCACATCAGATCGTTGGTCAGGAAGAGACCTCACGACTAAAGGTAGCTACGCGTCAGCAAAGGTACAGGATCAGGGCGCCCGGCTGGTACGAGCGTCAGCGGCCATGCCGCTGACCTACCTCGGCTCTGATCCATCACCTAGCATAGTGTCGTACCGTCACACTCCCACTCCATTACTGCACTCGGCGTTGGGAACGGTGGAGGCGATCGTACTGCCTACCCATGAAGAATCTCACGGCGCGACGCTTGACGTACATCGTGTGCACAACGTCAACCTTACACAGGAGCCCCATTGCCCAGCCGGCGGGTCCCACAAGTAATCGAGACCATGCAGCTGGCGGGCCCCTCATCGACAAGACAAGACCCTTGTGGGCCCCTGTCCAGCCGGCGAAGCAGCCAGTCGTGTCCCACGCCTGTACCCTTTATCCATATTGTAGGCCGGCGGGTTTGTCTATAAAACCCCCCGGTCGCCCCCCATGCAGAGGGGCCGATCATTCATTAGTCATTCTACACTACACACTCACCAACCCACAAAGAGAGAGGTGAGACGAGCCGGCTGCTCCCCTCTTCTTCCTCCCAACACAGCTCCAGGAGCAACATTGTACTCTGTTCGCATACATCGAACACACCAGCAGGATTAGGGGTATTATCTCTACGGAGAGCCCTGAACCTGGGTACATCGTGCGTCCCATGCGTGTACCAACCTTGTTCCCAGGGCCCTCCTTTGTCCCTTCAGTTCTCATCGAATTTAGCCTACCTATGGCATATGTTGTGAGTATTCACCGACATTTGGCGCCCACCGTGGGGCCGATCGCGGCATCGGCTGGCTTTACGCACTGGGCGGCGCCCCGCACCTATACCACCGGATGCATCGCATCCAGATCAGTCTGCATGCCCATGGAGCTCGCTTTCGACGAGGCGACGCCCATGATGATCGATGTCCCCGTCCTCCATGCGGATTCAGACGAAGATTCTGATGACGAGGTGCTCCCTAGCGTCGTCGTCGCTGCTATGGAGAACCTCAGTGTTCTCTTGAGCGTCCTTCGCCTCAACGATGGCCCGTGCTACTTCGGTGAGGACTACGACGTTGAGGCGCTCTATGCCAGGTTCAGCAGGCTCTCTATCGCTGAGATGCCTGCCCATGCCGTTTACCCCAGTAACGTCCTCATCTTCGACGGCCCTCCACCGTCGGTAGGGTTCTTCACCCCATACTACATTGTTGCCGTCTCCAAAACCGTGGAGGTGATGGTTATCGACGCTGGCACCAACACGGCTCGTGGCAAGGCCTCCGCAGGCGCCGGCGAGCCCGCTGCGGCCATCGCTGATACTCTTCGGGACGCCATCGCCGGCCTGAAGACACCGGTCACCGCTTCCGCCGACCCTACAGACGCTCGGGCCTTGCTGGAGGAGGCTCGCAAGCGTATCTTGGAGGAGGGAATCGCCGTGGCCTCGGCGAAACATCGGTTGGAGGCTACGCATCGCGAGTATAACTCCGCGTACGGTCTCACTCCGATTTCCGAGGGCCCTAGTTGGCTTGGATCGGTCCGCAGCCGCGGCCAGTTCGTCGCCGAAGTTCTAGGCGGTGATCTGCCCACCTACGAGACTCCTGCGGCCAACATGCGAGCGGCGCAGGCAGCCATGGAGGAGATGGCAAGTTTGGAAGGCGAGGAGTGCGCCTTCCAGGAGAAGCGTGTCAGGGATCTCCTTGACGCCGCCAACCAGCAACACGCTCGGCTTGACCCTGGTCAGGCTCAATCGGAGTCCCCGGGACCAAACTCGGGGGCTCGACGCAACCCTAGCGGCCAGCACCACGCCGAAGGATCTTCCTCGCATCGCCCTTCCGGCTGGAGGGTCGAAGGAATCCAAGACCGGCACTCGCAGCGCCAGAGCGAGCACACTTCGGGCTTGCGCCGCGGAGGCGACAAGGGCGATTCGGAGTACGGGGATCTTCCCCCGCGACGGACTCATGGCTCCGGCTCCCGAGGCACCTCCCCTCTCGGCGGCGGGACTGGCGCCCCCGTCACCCAGGATGAGTGGGACGCTCGCCGGCGTATCGTCGCCCTGGCCCATGCGGCCTTCCTAGAGGAGGACGGACCCGTCGGTCCGGGATGCTTCGGCCCCCGGATCCGAGGGGAGCCGTTCCCCCGAGGTTTCACCCAGCCTCGGGATACGCCGAAATACAACGGCACGGCCAAGCCAGAAGACTGGCTGATTGACTACACCACGGCCGTAGGCATCGCCAGGGGCAACAAGCGCGTAGCGGTTCGCTATGTGCCACTCATGCTGGCCGGCTCGGCCCGGACTTGGCTTAACAGCCTCCCGGCCGGCAGTGTCGACTCCTGGGAGGACTTCGAGGAGGTGTTCATCCGTAACTTCACCGGCACCTACAAGCGCCTTGGTCGGCCCCGCGAGCTGGCCATGTGCGTCCAGAAGGCCAACGAACCCCTCCGCGACTACGTCACCTGGTGGACTGAGCTCTGCAACTCCTGTGAGGGGGTGCATGAGGTACAAGCCATCCAGTACTTCATCGACGGATGCCGAGATGGCACCCTCCTCAAGCACAAGCTCATGTGCGCCGAGCCCACCTCTTTGGCTGTGCTCATGGCCAAGGCGGACAAGTACGCCACGGTCAACTCCGCAATGCACATCAAGGTGACCGCCTTGGACAAGGTTGTGCCTGCGTCGGCTACTCCCAAGCCGGCTGGGGACAACCGAGGCGGCCAGAATAACTACAAGCGCAAGGCGGATCAGATGGATCCCCGCTCCAACAACAAGCTGGTGTCCAATGTGGAGGGCGAGGCATCGGCCTCTCAAGCCGGCCCTCCACGAAAGCGTCGCAATCAGGGCAACCCCAACTGGCTGCCCAGGCAGACTCTCGAGCAGCTACTCGACGCCCCCTGCAAGATACATTCTGGGGCGACGCCGTCTACCCACACCCTTCGACAGTGCAGCATCGCACACCGGTTGTCGCAAGGGGAGGGCCTGCGGGCTCCTCCGGGTGCGCAGGCGGCGCCCCGTGCACTGGCTCCCAATCACGCTCCGCTTCCGCCGCCACCGCCTTGCGATGACAATCCTCACCCTGATGACTACCCTCACCAAGACGGAGCGTTCGTCGTCTTCACCAGCAAAGGCGACGACAAACACAGCCTGCGCCAAAGACGGCGCGAGGTGAACGCCACTGTCCCCCCGGTTCCCCAGTACATGCATTGGTCTGACAAACCAATCACATGGAGCCGGGTGGACCATCCTGCGGTGATGCCCAACCCGGGGTCATACAAACTCGTCCTCGACCCCACCTTCGCCTCCAAAAGGCTCACCTGCCGATTCTCCCGGGTGCTGGTCGATGGCGGCAGCAGCATCAACATCCTCTACCTCGACACTCTCCGCAAGCTCGGGCTCAAGGAGACGGACGTCCTGCCAACCAGCACTGTCTTCCAGGGCATCGTGCCTGGGCAGTCATGCTCGCCCATCGGCAAGATCCAGTTGGACATCCTCTTCAGCAACAAGGCCCACTTCCGCTGAGAGTCCATATGGTTCGAGGCAGTGGACCTCAGTAGCCCGTATCACGCGCTGCTGGGGAGACCGGCTCTGGCCAAGTTCATGGCTATTCCGTACAACGCTTATCTGAAAATGAAGATGTCGGGCCCCAAGGGCATCATCACTGTTGTTGGCGACTACAAGAAGTCGCTCGAGTGTGCCCAAGATAGCATTCGCCTCGCCGACGCCTTGGTGATTGCTGAGGAGAAGCGGCAGATCGACCGGCTCGTGGCCCAGGCTACCGAGCAGCCGACGATTCCTTCTCCTCCGTCCCAATCGGCCAACAAGGGCTCTTTCAAGCCGGCTAAAGAGACCAAGCAGGTCCCACTCGACCCTCCCAACCCGAAGCAGTGCATCACCATTGGGGCTGGCCTCAGCCCCAAATAGGAAGGCGAGCTCGTCGACTTCCTCCGTGAGAATCGGGACATCTTTGCGTGGTCCCCCAAGGACATGCCGGGTGTTCCGAGGAAGTACACCAAGCACAAACTTCACGTGCGACCGGATGCAAAGCGGGTGAAACAACCTTTGCGCCGCTTCGCCGAGGGGAAGCGGCGCACAATCCGAGAAGAGATCACCCGGCTCCTTGCAGCCGGCTTCATCATGGAGGTTTTCTACCCGGACTGGCTGGCAAACCCAATCCTGGTGCTGAAGAAGAACAACACATGGCGAATGTGTATCGACTACACTAGCCTGAATAAGGCCTATCCAAAAGACCCTTTCGCATTGCCTAGGATAGATCAAGTGATCGACTCCACTGCAGGCTGCGAACTGTTGTCGTTTCTGGATGCTTATTCGGGCTACCATCAAATCAAGCTGGATCCAGCTGATCGCCTGAAGACCTCCTTCATCACGCCCTTCGGGGCCTACTGCTACACCACCATGACGTTCGGTCTGAAGAACGCAGGTGCGACGTTCCAACACTGCATGCAGTAGTGCCTACTGCCACAGATTGGCAGAAACATCCACGTCTATGTGGATGACATCGTCGTCAAGACGAAGCAGCACTTCAGCCTCCCCGACGACCTGCGGGAGACATTCGCCAATCTGCGCGAATACAAGATCCGGCTCAACCCTGAGAATTGCGCCTTCGGGGTCCCGGGCGGCAAGCTCTAAGGGTTCTTCATATCCGCCCGCGGCATCGAAGCGAACCCTGAGAGGATTAGCACCATCGAGCGGATGGTGCGGCCGGCTCGGATCCTCGACGTCCAGAAGTTCGCCGGCTGCTTGGCATCCCTCGGCCGGTTCGTCAGCCGGCTTGGCGAGAAGGCCCTTCCACTCTACCAGCTCATGAAGAAGACGACGAAGTTCGAGTGGAACGACCAGGTGGACGAAGCCTTCCGCGACCTAAAGCGGGTAATCTCGAGCCTGCCAATCTTGGAAGCCCCGTCTGAAAGGGAACCCATACTCATATACATCGCGGCAACCACTCGCGTGGTCAGCGTAGTGTTGGTAGTTCAGCGCAAAGAGGAAGGCAAGGCCCTGCCAGTGCAGCGCCCTGTCTACTACCTTAGCGAGGTCTTGTCTGCCTCTAAGCAGAACTACCCTCATTGTCAGAAAATGTGTTATGGTGTTTACCTTGCTGCAAAGAAATTGAAACAATACTTCCAAGAGCATGCCATCACTGTGGTGAGCACTGCTCCTCTCTCAGAGATCATGGGCAACCGTGATGCCACAGGCAGAATTGCCAAATGGTTGATCGCCATGGCGGACCATGACATTCGGTACGAGCCTCGCACCGCTATCAAATCACAGGTGGTGGCCGACTTCTTAGTCGACTGGGCCGAGACCCAGCTCGAGCCACCGCCTCCAGACTCCATGCATTGGCGGATGCACTTTGACGGCTCGAAGATGCGGACAGGACTGGGAGCCGGCATCATCTTGACGTCTCCGAAAGGGGACCAGCTCAAGTACGCTCTCTAGATCCATTTCGCCGCCTCCAACAACGTCGCCGAGTACGAAGCACTGGCTCATGGCCTCCGGCTTGCCAAGGAGATCGGCATCCGGCAGCTCATATGCTTCGGCGATTTAGACTTGGTGGTGCAACAGGTCTCTGGCGAATGGGACGCCAGGGATGCCAACATGGCGAGCTACCGCTTCCTCATCCAGCAGCTCAGCGGCCCCTTTGAGGGTTGTGAGTTCCACCATGTCCCCACGGCGGAAAATGCGGCGGCCGATACGCTGGCGAAGATCGGCTCCACGAGGCAGGCCATCCCAGCTGGCGTCTCCCTCGAGCAACTCCACAAGCCGTCTATCAAGCCGTCTCCCGAGTCGACATCAATCTTCGTACCAGCCGACTCAACGATTCAAGCGCCGCCGGCTCTGCCAGTTACGCCGGCTGTGGACCCCATGCCGGCTGAGCTGGCGGCACCGGCTGAGTCTACGGTGCAAGCACCGTCGGCTCTGCCGCCTACGTCGGCTTCAGATCCTAATCCGGCTCCATTGGTCCAACCGACTCCAATAGCGGCACCAGCTACAACGACAACCCCGGCTCTATCCGGGCTCGAATCCTCCCAGTGGGTGGACGTCATGGAGATAGATGGTGAGCCGGCTGCAGTAATAACACCATCAAGCTCTGGGGCTGCAGAAGCCCCCAACAGTCAAATCGAGGCAGAGGCGACCCATGTGTCGGCTCCATCATGGGCTCAGGCCATTCTGGCCTTCCTTCTTCACGGCGAACTTCCTCAGAACTAGGCAGAGGCGAGACAGATCCAACGCAGGTCCGCCGCCTACGCCATCATCAATCGCGAACTGGTGCGACGCAGCACGACCGGCGTGTTCCAACGCTACGTCGAATCAGAAAAAGGGCAGGAGATCCTTAGAGACATCCACCAGGGGGAGTGTGGGCATCATGCCACCTCCAGAACCCTGGTGGCCAAAGCATTCCGTCATGGATTCTACTGGCCCACGGCCCTCGAGGAGGTCATGGATCTAGTGGACAAATGCGAAGGCTGCCAACGCTTCAGTGCACAAAGCCATATGCCGCCTTCAGCGCTGAAAACCATTCCCTTATCATGGCCATTCGCCGCCTGGGGACTGGACATGGTTGGGCCCTTCAAAACGGCTCGCGGAGGGATGACACATCTTTTGGTAGCCGTCGACAAGTTCACCAAGTGGATTGAAGCCAGGCCTATCAAGAAGCTTGACGGCCCCACTACTGTCAGGTTCATCGCAGGCATCTCTGTCCGATATGGTGTTCCCCACAGCATAATCACCTACAATGGCACCAACTTCGCCAAAGGCGCCCTGGCGCTCTACTGTTCCAAGGTAGGCATCCGGCTCGACCTGGCCTCAGTGGCACACCCTCAGTCAAACGGCCAAGCGGAGAGGGCCAACTGCCTGATCCTAGCCGGCATCAAGCCATGGCTGGTGGCACCATTGGTCAGGTCAGCCGGCTGCTGGATTGAAGAACTGCCAGCTGTGCTATGGAGCCTCCGCACCGCGCCCAATCGGTCGACCGGCTTCACTCCATTCTTTCTGGTATATGGGTCTGAAGCTATTATCCCCATGGATGTCGAGTTCGACTCGCCTAGGGTCACCCTATACACAGAAACACACGCGAATGAGGCCAGAGAACACGGTGTGGATCTCCCTAAAGAAGCAAGGGACTTGGATTTAAGCCGGACGGGCATCTACCAACAGAAGCTGAGATACTACCACAGCAAAAGGATCAGGCCTCTCTCTTTCAGAGAGGGAGACTTGGTCCTCAGAAGAATCCAGCGCACTGCCGACCAGCACAAACTCTCACCCCCCTCGGAGGGACCCTTCATCATCAGTAGGGCGCTACACAACAACGCTTACTACCTGATTGACGCCCAGAAGCCAAGGAAGCGCAAGAGGGACGACTCCGGCCAAGAAACGGAGCACCCATGGAACGCGGCGTTTCTTCGCCCGTTCTATTGCTAAAAGGCATAAGACAAGCAAAGGAAAGAGCATGCACATGTATGTCCCTCCCTCTTCAGGGAACAACGAAGGCAATAAAAAGAACAAGCTCCATGTTTCTTTTTGTCAAGAGTTTTCACTCAGTGTACGGGCTACACAACGTACCACCTCTTTCCAGCTTAATCAAGCTCGGAGGCTACGCAGCGCGGCCCCTTGCTAGCTTAAACAAGCTCGGGTGCTCGCGAGCCGCCTGAATAGTCCACCCTTATAACGGACACATGGTGTACCGGCTGACTCCTGGTCCGTCGCTCGAGCCTCCGGGCTGGCTGCGGTCGCTCGGTTCGCGATATGATGCCAGGTCAGGTCGAATACATGCAAAGTCCGGCTATACTTGGGACGACCGGCTCGGTCTAGCTCGATCGTATATATGATCTCATTCAAGACTCAAGACGGCCTCTGACTGCCGGGAACAACAAATACGATAAAAAGAGCATGCTCCATGCTTCTTCTTGCTAAAGAGTTTTCACTCAGTGTACGGGCTACACCGCGTACCACCTCTTGCTTGCTTAATCAAGCTCGGAGGCTACGCAGCGCGGCCCCTTGCTAGCTTTAAACAAGCTCGGGGGCTCGCGAGCCGCTTAGACGGTCCACCCTTGTAGACGGGCACATAGTGTACCGGCTGATTCCTGGTCCTTCGTCGAGCCTGCGGGCTTTCTCCGGTCGCTCGGTTCGCGATATGATGCCAGGTCAGGTCGAAAACATGCAAAGTCCGGCTATACTAGCGACGACCAGCTCGAGTTGGCTCATTCAAGTCGGCCTCTGATTGGCTTATGTCTTGGTCTTTATGTCTTGATGGCTTCGGATAAGAGAAGTCAACCAGGAACCAAAAGACGGGATCATAAGACAACACGCTTGGTGACGAATATAATGTTGAATATATACATTCATAAAAAGCATTGGCCCATGGCCCACGTTCGTTGCATCCCTCCGGGGGTAGAACCAAAAACACAAAAGGACGCCAGTTACGGGACAGCGGCCTCAGTGGTCGTATCGACTGCTGCTCCTGATGTGGTAGCATCGCCACCTCCGGCTCCTCCCGAAGTGGTTGCGCCGTCTCCCCCGCTGCGTCCCCCGGCTCCGCTGATCCTGGAGTCGGTATACGCCCCACGGCTAGAGGCGGCTGCAGATTGTGTAACCCAGGCCGCCTCGTCGGAGCTGCCACCGGCGTCGTAGGGTTGAAGGCCATGCAGGTCTTCAGCGATCACGCCGCCGTCTTCACCCCGCTCCAAGACGAAGTCGTCCCAGGCGGCGTACTCAGCGACGGTGCTAGGTCTCACCCACAGCTCCTCCTCCATGCCTTGCAGCTCCGCCTCTGAGCCGTCGCGCTGGGCAGCCAGCTTGCCCAAGTTCAGGTTACGATACCATGACTTGGCCAAGCGCAGGGCCATATAAGCCCCAGACCGAGCTGCGGAGGCACGCCAGGCGTCCAGGCGCTCTCCACCCGCTGCGAGCCAGCGGGCAAGCCGGCTCATGGTCGTCGGCTCCATGCCCTCCGGCCACAGGGCCGCCACCATCGACGAACCTGCAACCTGGAGCTGAGTCACAGACTCGCCCAGGACGTGCAGGCGGGCCCGAAGGCCCACTCCGATCTCCTCTACGCTCCAGCCGGAGGTAGTATCTACCTCCTGCCCGGCCACATGGCGCTCCTCACGGCACACCTCAACGGCGGTGTCGGCTGCGACCTGGATCTCGGGAAAGAGATCTGGGGTAAAGGCAACCAGGACATAAGAACACATCAAGAGGAGGAGACGGTGTCGTGGTTTTTTCACGGTAGATGTCCTCGTGAAAGGACTTAGTACTGGAGCCATCGCACCTTGGTGGCGACTCAAAGGGGTTAAGCGGGAGAGACACGGCGATTTACCCAGGTTCGGCCCCTCTGAGGAGGTAATAGCCTACGTCCTGCTTTGGTGTGTATTGATATGGATTCGATTACAAGGAAGGCGTAACTCGCCTAAACCTAGCACTCGATGATTTCTAACCCGTCCTCTGTCCACCAGGACCTCGCCTTTATATACAGGTCGACTCCCTAGGGTTTGCAAGGATTCCTTCCTTCTTACAACTCGTGACCATTGCGATCTCTTAAATCGCCATCTTCCAAAGATGGGAGACCCGCCAAGGGCCATACTCGTCATGCGACCTTGATTCGACCAAAATGAGGCCCAACTAAACACTTAGCTGAGTCGCCCAATGGATAACCCGGCCCAACTAGGGCGGGTCATCCACAGGTTACATCCCCAACATTAGGCCCCAAAAATTGACTTGAACCTTTCTTCTTCACGCCAATACCTCTGCTCCATTGAAGGCGATTCATCCCCTATTTTTCTTCATCTGTCAAAAAAACTGCACACCCGCCATCGCCTTTGGGTACTGACAATCCCTTAAGTCGCCAGATCATTACTAACTGGCCCTTTCTTATTCCTCTTTTTTCGGGAAGACCGCCACAACTCCAACGGATCTTTAGCGCATTGTTATCCCGAAATTTTCGGTGCACATTTATAGCGAATCTTTTATCCCCCGGCGGTTCCCACTCATGGCGCCTCGATTCCAGCACTTGCCTTGATAAATAGGCCCGGGGGGACAGAACTGGCGTTTCCCACCTACCAGTCCTGTCACCTTCCTCCCCACCGGCGCAGCGAGAAAAACGCATCGCCCTAAGGGATCCACCGTCGACCGTGTTTTCGGCCTTCACGCGAGGAGCCTCGGTACCGCCTGTGGGTTTTCGCCGTCGTCCATTCTCGTGCTGCAACCTGCACATCCGCCATCGTCATCGTCGACTGCATCGCCGTCGGACACCTCGCCATTCACCACGAACTTCGCCGCCGCCGAAAACCTCTTCGCTCGACGGGACGCCCGTGCTTCTCCGGCAAATCCCATCACCGTCGGCTCTTCTCACCCAACAATATCAGGTTAGGCTTCCACCTATCTTTAGGAGTAGTTTTGCTTTCCGCTTGAACTTCCGCCATTGCCATGTTCTTGAAGCTCCTTGTGCACAGACGTTATCTGCTCTGAATCGATTAGCACGAGTGTCGATAGGATAGCTAATGTTCCGAATACTTTTACCGATCCGCTGTACTCGTGAATCTTTGAAAATAATGTTTTCACCAAGCGATGGGCATCATCTGATAATAAACTGTCGCGACCTGTCATTTTCTCTAGGTTTTCGCGTCTGTCTGGTAGATCCATTCCTTGTTTTACTGTTTGCAAAAAGTTGTTTGTAGTCTTCATCTCCTGGTAGTTCAAATGAAACGCCTTTACCATCTTCATAACGTAACCCTTGGGAATCGCCCCACTTCCATAAGTCGCCATAGTGACCCAACTCGGCCCTTAGATCTGGCGGGTCAAAACCCTTCCTTAAGCAAAGTACTTGGCGGGTTTAAATGAACCGATTTCATCCCATATAGTAGGTGTCCAAGGAATGTAATATCATACTTTACTTATTTGTAGCATGGGTGCCGTCTTCAAGAGTGACTGGCTTCCTACCAAGGCCGACGACTCCATATTAGCCGATTATGTGAAAACGGGCAGTTTGGATCCTCAGGACGTTATTGGCTGGCGCATCGGGTTCGGAGAAGATCTCCCTAACCCCAAAGAAGGGGAGATAATTGTCTTTGTTGAACACCTGGAGCGAGGTTTTAAGCCGCCCGGATTAAAGTTTCTTAGGGACGCCTTAACTTTCATGAACGTCCGTCTCCAGGATCTGGGACCCAATTCCATAAGTAATTTGTGCCAATTCCAAGTTCTCTGTGAGGCTTATCTGCGGATCGAGCCTTCTGTCCCCTTATTCTGGCACTTCTTCCACCTGAATCGCCAAATAGAATCCCATAACGGCCCCAACTTGGAACTTGGTGGTGTCAATTTCCAGCGCCGCAGGGATAGCCCATTTCCCTCACTCACCATGCCTAGCCATCCCAAAGGCTGGGGCGAGTCTTGGTTTTACTGTCAAGAGACGTCTCCTGCTGGTGAGAACAAGCTTCTGGGTTATAGGCCAACTCGCCTTCCGACCAACTTCAAGCTTCCAGACAAGCTTACCGAGGAGGAAGAATCGGAATTCATCCCAATACTATCTGAATTAAGATCTTTGACGAACAACGGTCTTACCGGGGTCGACCTAATCCGTTGTTGGGTCGAATGGCGTATCCTCCCTCTGAGCCGCCGGGATGGTCTGATGTGTGATTTTGATGGCACCCTGGATCATCCTCAATGCTATTTCCGCACAGCTTTAACGGAGAAGGATATTGTGACCATTATCAAAAAGCTGACTGGCGAGCCTGCGGGAAAATGCGGCCAAATCGGCCTTAAGCCTTTCTGCAAAATTAACCCGGCGCCCAAGGTAAACAAACCTAACCCGCCTTTTGTCTTTATTCATTATGCTTCATTTGTATTGTGGTTTCGTAATATATGCCATTTCAGATAGGCGATAAGTTCTGGTCCAGACGGCCCAAAAAGCAAGCCGTGAAAAATGTCAAGCCGCCCTCAAAGAAAACCAAGGGTAAGGGAAATCTGCTGCAGCCGAACCATCCGAAGTTGACGAATCGCAAGTCGGTGATGCCCTTTCGGAGGTAAAAAATTCGTTCTCTTTTCACTCGCCACCTATTACTGTTAGCCTTTGTATTTATATCTCTTCCTTCCCTTGAAATAGAATGAAGATAACGAAAGCCAAGAGGACTCTGTTGAGGTAATTTCTGTTTCCTCCGATTCATCTCCTTCTCCACCTAAGTCGGCCAGGCGAATTTGTGGGAAAGTTCCCTTCTCACATCCAAATGCTTATTTGGACCCAAATTTCCTACTGAAGAAAGCACAACACGCCTCAAACCGGAAAACACGAAGTCACTCTGGCGATCTGGTATCTGGCTTACCAGCAACGAACAAAAGAAAGCCAAGAGAGGTACTTTTATGAGTAACAATTATTCATGCTTCTTTGGATCACATTTGTAACCCGCCTGTATTATTGACGTATAATTCTTGCAGAACTCTCCTCCCACTTCCGGCGACTCAGTGATGTCAACACTTCCACCAATGATTCGAGTTCCGGGGTAAGTCTTTTGATAACCTTGTCTCGACTTTTGAGAATAACGATCTTTTCAATTCCTTAACGTGCTTATTCCCTTTGTCAGGGCACAAGCCAAGAAGAGAAAAACCAGTGGATCAACTCCTGATACAACTTTAGAACCCACGAAAGAATCAACTCCGACTCAAGACAATCCGGATCAGACTGAGCCTGCGATTCAAGTGGATCTTCCTGAGTCGTCGAAGGAAACAATGGATGCCTCTAAGTCGCCGAACCCATTGATGACAATAGAAGACCCAGATGCTGTAGTTATTACTAGCACTGGCTTTTCTAAGCCGGCGGCGACAGTTTTGTCCAAACATGTAGCATCCTCCTCTCAGGCCATTCCCGAATCCGGGCTCTCCAAGGCGATTCTTTCTGACTATGCAAATTTGGAGTTTAAGGAACTCTGCTCTGGCTTTGCAAGTCGCCTGGAGGCGAGCTATGAGATGGAGAAACACCTGCTGAAGATGTTAAACAACAAACATGAGGTAAATTTTGTTATACTTATATTATTCCCATTAACCCCAAGGGCCGGGTCATCAGTAAAAAGATGAGTCGGGTCTTTGAAAATTTAGAAAAACCTTCGCGACCAGTAACCCCCAAGGGCCAGGTCATTAGTAAAAAGATGAGTCGGGTCTTGAAAATTTAGAAAAAACTTCGCGACCAGTAACCCCAAGGGTCGGGTCATCAGTAAAAAGATGAGCCGGGTCTCGATTTTTGTATAATTTCACCTGAAAAAATTATACATTAGCCCCCAAGTGTCAGGGATATAGCTTTGAAGTAATTCTGAGACTTGCCCTTATTTTAAACTTTCAATAGGAAAACCTTGCTCAGAACGAATCAGCGTTGGGCGATTTAAGGAAAAACTTAGCTGGCCAACAAGACGCCCGAGCTAAGTCGGAGGAAAAATGTCAATTGGCCTTGGCCGAACTGGTAAAACTCAAGGCCGAGTTGAAAGAAGCTCAGGCTGAACAAAATGTCGCCTTGAAGAGGGCAGAGAAAGCTGAAGCTAGGCTGGCCACTGTACAACAGGAATTATCCAGCTTAAAGCGTCATATCTCCAACATGACGCAAGCCGTCTTTGGTAAGCTTTACTTAAACCTTTGATCTCCTCCTCTCTTTTTTTGTTTTACATATGATAAGTCGCTAATCATCATGATTCAGGTCCAAGAGCCGCCAACCTTCAAGAAGACTGTGTGTTGATGCTGAAGGCGATTTACACGCTGACAGAGCAATTATACACACGCAGTGTCTTGACAGTTAAAGCTGTGATGGGTGCCAAAGAACCTATCACTTCCATCAAGAAGGTGCTTGGCTGCTTATCCACACTTCCCCCTCAGATTGGCGAGTTAACTCGGTCAGTCGCCCGGAGAGGTATTCTGACTGCCCTGAGTCGCTGTTTGGCATATGCCCCAGAAATCAACGTAGAAGAAGTAGTCGCAGGCTTTCCTCAGCTCAAGGACGATGGGTCCGAATTTGTTGAAGAGGACTATCAGCGAGTCGTCAAAGACTCTCGGCTGGCTGCGACTCAACTTGCCGCAAGCCTTGACTTAACAAAATACCAGGCGGCTTATGATAGCAGAAACAAGAAGGTCAGCCCGCCAACTTTCGTGATGACCAGTCTAACTCCTCGGCGACCCAAGAATCCTTTCGACTTGGAAGCAGACCTGGCATCAATTCTGACTGATGAAGATGACTTTGCTGCTTTGGCCAAGTGCAATTGGGTATTGGGCGACTTGCAAATCGAAGTCGTCCAGAGCTCACATCAGGATGATCCCGAGGCGCCAGCAAAGTAAAAAAAATTGAGTTTGGCCTGAGAACCATGTAATAGGTCCCTTTTCCATAAGTCAGTACTGTTTTTGATGATACCTCTTGCAAGAACCTTTATATCGCCCTGAAGGCGACTTGAAATATTTGACCCGCCTTTTTATAAGAGTCTTTTATAGCGCTTAATTCGCCATGGATGAAACAATTCTTATCACCCTCCTGTCTTAAGCCTTGAGAATAGCATACGTGAAAACAAACAAACTATAGATATTTTCAACAAGCATCAGAAAGAAAAGGCTTAAAACCTTCAGGGCTATGCCACAACGAAAAATAGCAGCAGTAATTTCGTCGGCTCATAAGGTCGCGACAGGGGGGAGGCGAGTCAAATAGCTCATGACCCCACCCTAAATACAGGTTTCGTCGGCTCATAAGGTCGCGACAGGGGGAGGCGAGTCAGAAAGCTCGTGCACCCACCCTAAATGCAGGTTTCGTCGGCTCATAAGGTCGCGACAGGGGGAAGCGAGTCAGAAAGCTCGTGCACCCACCCTAAATGCAGGTTTCGTCGGCTCATAAGGTCGCGACAGGGGGAGGCGAGTCAGAAAGCTCGTGCACCCACCCTAAATGCAGGTTTCGTCGGCTCATAAGGTCGCGACAGGGGGAGGCGAGTTAGAAAGCTCGTGCACCCACCCTAAATGCAGGATTCGTCGGCTCATAAGGTCGCGACAGGGGGAGGCGAGTCAGAAAGCTCGTGCACCCACCCTAAATGCAGGTTTCGTCGGCTCATAAGGTCGCGACAGGGGGAGGCGAGTCAGAAAGCTCATGCACCCACCCTAAATGCAGGTTTCGTCGGCTCATAAGGTCGCGACAGGGGGAGGCGAGTCAGAAAGCTCGTGCACCCACCCTAAATGCAGGTTTCGTCGGCTCATAAGGTCGCGACAGGGGGTGGCGAGTCAGAAAGCTCGTGCACCCACCCTAAATGCAGGTTTCGTCGGCTCATAAGGTCGCGACAGGGGGAGGCGAGTCAGAAAGCTCATGCACCCACCCTAAATGCAGGTTTCGTCGGCTCATAAGGTCGCGACAGGGGGAGGCGAGTTAGAAAGCTCGTGCACCCACCCTAAATGCAGGTTTCGTCGGCTCATAACGTCGCGACAGGGGGAGGCGAGTCAGAAAGCTCGTGCACCCACCCTAAATGCAGGTTTCGTCGGCTCATAAGGTCGCGACAGGGGGAGGCGAGTCAGAAAGCTCATGCACCCACCCTAAATGCAGATTCCGTCGACTCATACGGCCGCAACAGGATGACACAATTTGCATTTTAATAGAGAAGCCCCCAAGTCGGGGAATATTTTATTACTTCATAATGAAACTGAAAAACTTTCAAAGTGTAAAGCTTAAGAGCTTAAGTGTAGTAAGGCCGCAAATGGGCAATATTCCAGGGGCGAGTTGACTCAGCCTCAGTGGTCGGTCGATTAGGCCGAAGATCCACCAAATAGTAAGAGCCATTGCGGAGGTTCTTGCTAACGATGAACGGCCCTTCCCAAGGGGGTGACAACTTGTGCATGCCTGCTCGATCTTGTATTAGACGAAGCACTAAGTCGCCTTCCTGAAAGGTCCGACTCTTAACCCGGCGACTATGATAACGCCGCAGATCTTGCTGGTAGATAGCCGAACGGGCCGCAGCCAGGTCACGCGCCTCCTCCAAGGCATCCAAAGAATCTTGACGCGCCATCTCATTATCTTGCTCCACATATGCGGCGACTCTAAGGGAGTCATGCCTTATGTCCGTAGGAAGAACAACCTCTGCTCCATAGACCAAAAAGAAAGGGGTGAATCCCGTGGACCGGTTTGGGGTGGTCCGAATACTCCACAGTACCGAAGGTAACTCTTCAACCCAACACCCTGGAGTCCTTTCCAGGGGAACCATGAGTCGGGGCTTGATCCCTCGCAAGACCTCCTGATTCGCCCGTTCTGCTTGCCCGTTAGATTGCGGGTGAGCGACCGCAGAAATATCAAGTCGGATATGTTCTCGACGACAAAAATCCTGCATCGCCCTTGGGACAAGTTAGTACCATTATCAGTAATAATACTGTGCGGATATCCAAACCGGAAAATCAGCTTCTTCAAAAATTTGACCGCTGTCTCCGCATCGCAAGCTCCAACAGGTTCCGCCTCAACCCACTTGGTGAATTTATCAACCGCCACCAATAGGTGGGTCTTCTTGTTGGAGGACATTTTAAAGGGACCAACCATGTCCAGCCCCCAGACTGCAAAAGGCCAAGTAATGGGAATCATTCTCAATTCTTGAGCCGGCACATGAGCCTGCCTCCCATAATGTTGGCACCCTTCGCACCGACGAACTATGTCTTCTACATCTGCATGAGCCGTCAGCCAAAAGAAACCATGACGAAAAGCCTTTGATACGAAAGAACGTGACCCGGCGTGATGTCCACAGTCTCCGGAATGAATGTCATTTAGGATCGCGCATCCTTCTTCGGGGAGACACATCGCTGAAAAACCCCAGAAGCGCTCCGTTTATACAACTCGCCATTAATGATGACCATGGATTTGCTGCCCGAACGATCTAGCGAGCCAAAACTTCGTCAGTGGGTAACTCTCCGCGAGTGAGATAAGCCAGATAAGGGAGAACCCAATCCGTAATGACATGGAGAGCTGCCAGGAGCTAAGACTCGGGATCTGGTATCGCCAATTCCTCCTCTGAGGGTAAAACCACGGATGGTTTATGCAAGATATCCAGAAAAACATTAGGGGGAACCGGTTTTCTTTGTGAGCCGAGTCGCGAGAGGGCATCAGCTGCCTCGTTGAGGCGCCGGTCAATATGGTCCACCTGATAGCCATGAAAATAACCCGCCACGTCAGACACAGCTCGTCTATAAGCCGCCATCATGGGATCCCGAGAGTCCCAGGTACCCGAAACTTGTTGCGCCACCAAATCGGAGTCGCCAAAACACCTGACTCGTGTTAGGTTCATCTCTTTTGCGAGTCACAAGCCATGAAGCAAGGCTTCATATTCCGCCGCATTATTAGTGCAGGGAAACATGAGTCGGAGAACGTAACAGAACTTATCTCCTTGAGGGGATACTAACACCACACCAGCCCCCGAGCCTTCCAGCTGCCTAGATCCATCAAAGTAAATAGTCCAGTAGGTAAGGTCAGGCCGGTCTTCCGGAGCCTGTAGCTCGGTCCAGTCGTTAACGAAATCAACTAGTGCCTGGGATTTGATAGCTGTGCGGGGAGTATATTGTATGTGATGAGACCCAAGCTCTATCGCCCATTTGGCGATTCGCCCTGTTGCCTCCCGATTCTGGATAATGTCACCAAGGGGGGTAGAACTAACCACTGTGATCGGGTGCTCCTGGAAGTAATGCTTAAGTTTTCGACTCGCCATAAACACCCCATAGACCAGTTTTTGCCAATGCGGGTATCGCTGTTTGGAAAAAGTTAACACCTCGCTGATAAAATATACTGGGCGTTGCACCGGGTATTCCTTCCCTTCTTCCTTTTTTTCAACGACCACGGCCACACTTACTGCCTTGGAATTCGCCGCGATATACAAACGCATAGGCTCCTTTTGAGTCGGGGCTGCCAGGACCGGCGGGTTAACCAATTGGCGTTTCAGGGCCTCAAGCGCCTGGTCTGCCTCATTTGTCCACACGAATCGATCAGACTTCCTTAATAATTGATAAAGAGGAATCGCCTTTTCCCCTAGGCGACTCACAAAACGACTTAAAGCCGCAATGCGACCTGCCAGCCGTTGAACTTGATTAACATTCGCCGGCTTTCCGAGAGAGGTAACCGCTTCGATCTTGTCCGGGTTAGCCTCGATGTCGCGCTCCGATATCAAGAAACCCAGCAATTTTCCTGCAGGTACACCAAAAACGCACTTGGTAGGATTTAACTTCATCTGATATACCCGTAAATTATCAAAAGTCTCCTTAAGGTCTTCCAATAGTGTCTCCCCTTGGCGGGTCTTGATCACAATATCGTCGACATAGGCATGGACGTTGCGACCAATTTGGTTACGAAGACAACTCTGGATACAGCGTTGATAAGTCGCCCCCGCGCTTTTGAGTCCGAAAGGCATGGACACATAGCAAAAGGCCTCGAAGGGGGTTATGAAGGCCGTCTTCTCCTGATCTTCCATGGCCATCTTGATCTGGTGATATCCTGAATAGGCGTCCAGAAAACACAATCGTTTGCATCCCGCCACCGAGTCCATTATTTGATCGATGCGGGGAAGAGCGAAGGGATCTTTGGGACAAGCTCTGTTGAGGTCTGTATAGTCAATTCACATACGGAAAGTGCCATTCTTCTTGAGTACCAACACCGGGTTAGCCAGCCATTTCGGGTGAAAAACTTCCACGATGAACCCGGCGGCTAAAAGGCGGGCGACTTCTTCTCCAATCGCCTTGCGTCGTTCCTCGTTGAATCTGCGGAGGTACTGCTGGACAGGTTTGCATTTTGGGTCAACGTTAAGATGGTGCTTAGCGAATTCTCTCGGTACACCAGGCATGTCAGAAGGTTTCCATGCGAAGATGTCCCGATTCTCATGGATGAATTCGATGAGCGCGCTTTCCTATTTGGGGTCCAGACCCGTCCCAATGGTGAACTGCTTGGATGAATCGCCAGGCACGAAATCGATTGTCTTAGTGTCATCCGTCGGCTTGAACTTGAGGGGCGACTCAGAATCTGTAGTCGGCTTCTTGAGTGGTGACATGTCAGCCGGTTCAACATTGGCCCGATGGTGCTTGAGCTGTTCCGCCGCACAGGCGACTTCCACATAAGCCGCGTCCCCTTCTTCACATTCTTTTGCGATCCTTCTATCTCCATCAACCGTGATGGGTCCTTTAGGACCAGGCATTTTGAGCTTGAGGTAGACATAGCACGGGCGGGCCATGAAGCGGGCGTAAGCCGGTCGCCCGAACAGCTCATGGTATGGGCTTTTCAGCTTGACCACCTCGAAGATTAGAGACTCCGACCTGAAATTCTGCGCAGTTCCAAACGCTACCGAGATCCTGACCCGGCCTATGGGATAAGACGACTTGCCCAGGACAATTCCGTGGAAAACCGTGGTCGAAGGCATCAAGTCTTTCTCCAATAGATTCATCCTCTGGAAGGTGTCAAAGTATAGGATATTGATGCTGCTGCCACCATCCATTAATACCTTTGATAGGGTGTAACCTCCCACTTGGGGAGCCACGACCAATGCCAGGTCGCCCGGGTTATCTATTCTTGGTGGGTGATCCTCCCTGCTCCATGTTATGGTCTGCTCAGACCAGTGGAGATATCTGGGAATCGCCGGCTCAGTTATACTGTACGCCCAGTGACTTACCTTTTTATGACGCCTACAAGCATTAGTGGTGAAAACGTGGTACTGCCCATTACTTAGCTGTTTGGGATTGCTGCGGAAGCCCCCATTGTCATCCTGGTCCTGTGGATCCCCCTGTGGGGGCAGCTGCTGGAAAACTCCCGACGGGTTATACCGCTGCTGGTGGTGCACCGGGTACTGGCCGCCGCCTGGTTGCGGGCCTCCCTGAGCCCCCTATTTCGGGAAAGCCGCCGAAGGGGTTCTGTCTTTGGTTGGACGCGGCGAGTTGGTCCTGGCGCCGGTTTGGATCTTCGTTTTGGCTCTTCTTGATTGCCTCCGCCCGAAATTCTCGCATCACGAAACAGTTTTCCCAAGAATGACTCGCCGGGCCGTCAGCCGTGGCGTGGTGCGGGCAAGGGCCCTTGAGTAACTCTTCATAGTTACGCGGCCTTTTCCCACTGAAGCCTCGGTTCTTCTTTTTGCCATCATTAGCATTGGTGTTGGCGACCAAGTCCAAGGGCTCCTCCTGCGGTCTACGCTTGCCATTGGTCCCCTGATTGTGACGGTTGCGCCCCTGGAAACGGGTATGATTTTTGGACGACTCGCCCTTTTTGGGCGAGTTAACCTTGCCATCCTCGCCGGGATCCTTAGTATCATCGGCCTCGGCATACCTAGTGAGGGTGTCCATTAGTTCGCCCATGTCTTGGAACTTCCGTTTGAGTCGCCCCAACTTCTGTACTAAGGGCTCGTAATGACAATTGTGCTCGAGGATGAGCACAGCTTGAGCCGCCGTAATACCATCTGAGGAATGAATAATTTCTGCCACCCGCCGCGACCAATGGTGGGCCGATTCGTCCGGGCGCTGAACAGAGTGTTGTAGATCGACAATCGTCATTGGACGTTTGCAGGTTCCCCGGAAGTTTTTGATGAAACGCTCTTTTAACTCGGCCCAGGACTGGATGGAATTGGGAGGCAAAATTTTCAACCAGGTGCATGCCGACCCCTCGAGCATCATCGTGAAGTATCGGGCGCAAACCGCCTCGTTCACGTCGAGCATGTCCATGGCAATCTCATAACCCTTGATCCATGACGTTGGTTCGAGGTCTGGTGTATAATTAGGCACTTTCCTTGGTCCCTTAAAGTCCTTGGGCATCCTTTCGCTTCGAAGGGCCGGGGATAAGCATGGTACCCCAACTCGCCCTCCGCCCCCTACGAGGGGGGCCGGAGCGTCTTGGATATTCGGGAGATCACGGCCCGGTGGGTTCCGCTCGGGCGGGTTGTCCTGCGGGAAGTGTCGCGGCCCACTGTTTACAGCAGGCTGGTCCTCCGGCCTGCTCCTGGTATAACTTGCCTGAGGGGTGGAGTGCAACGTCTCGAGGCTATGCGAGAACTGGGCGTTTTGGACCACCGTTGTTTTCAACATCTCGATGGCGTTCCTTGCTTCAATCTCAGCTGGGGTGTTGCCGTGAATCAGAAGGGACTCCAGGTGGCGAGTTGCGGCAAGAACGTTATCCACCGGGTTGGAGAAGTGGCCTTGAGGGTTCCGGAAACGAAGAATTTGACCCTCAATCGGCTGAACCAGCGGGTTAGGTGGGCGGCCCGGTCCTCCTGCCGGGGCGGTTCCCATCCCGGGGGTTCGTGGAGTGTCGAACAGACGGGTCGGGTTGAGGTCATGGGGCAGGCGACCCTGGTGTCTCCGCTGATGGACGGTGTCGGACGCGCGCTGCTGTCTTTCGAGCCGCCAGTTGTCAGTGTTTAATCACATCCTTTTGGGCGCAATTTGGGCTTGTCGAGTCTCGATCCTGGTGGACTCCATCTCAGCATCCTGGTGGGCCTTTGCCACCGCCTCTCTGAGCTTTGCTAATTCTGCGTTTATCTCCTCTTGGTTCTCTGGCGTGAGGGGAGTCGCCATTAGTCTCGTGATTTCCGCCGCTAAATCCACCAGGACTGTGGATGCACTTTTGGATGTCCCACCGGTCCCATCGCCTCCGGTAAGGTTTTGTGCGGGTTGAGTTGCCCCAGCCATGTAGATGGCGATCTGGCGGCGGGTTCGGTCAAGGACTTCCGGATCCATGGCCAGCGACAAGCCTCCGAGACCGTCCCCATGGAGACACCGGATGGAATCTGAGTCGCCCATGGATGACTCGTCGTGAGAGTTGACCGGGGTAACTTCCTGAGTCGCCAAGTGTTCTGGTTCCTCCGATCCCTGCGTGAACCCCACAAAGACCGGGCGAGTTAAATTCTGTGTTATGACTGGGCGGACGTACCTGGCCGGCTCGACGATGTCGGTGGGGATGTCCGGCTCAGGAACGGGTGATCCGATCATGCCGATGAAGATGTTGATCTTGCCGAAGGGGACCCTGTAGCCAGATTCAATCGAATTCGCTTCAGGTCCCCATCGCTGGTTGTCGATGTAGGTTATCCCGCGGCGGCTCCGAGTCATGAGCGCCGTCGCGTAACTCCCAAACCCTGGTAGGGCTCCCTTTGAGAACTCAACTCCACCGTGCGTAGGCCCCACGGTGGGCGCCGACGGTCGTGGTTTTTTTCACGGCAGATGTCCTCGTGAAAGGATTTAGTACTGGAGCCATCGCACCTTGGTGGCGACTCAATGGGGTTAAGCGGGAGAGACACGGCGATTTACCCAGGTTTGGCCCCTCTGAGGAGGTAATAGCCTACGTCCTGCTTTGGTGTGTATTGATATGGATTCGATTACAAGGAAGACGTAACTCGCCTAAACCTAGCACTCGATGATTTCTAACCCGTCCTCTGTCCCCCAGGACCTCGCCTTGATATACAGGTCGACTCCCTAGGGTTTGCAAGGATTCCTTCCTTCCTACAACTCGTGACCATTGCGATCTCTTAAATCGCCATCTTCCAAAGCTGGGAGACCCGCCAAGAGCCATACTCGTCATGCAACCTTGATTCGACCAAAATGAGGCCCAACTAAACACTTAGATGAGTCGCCCAATCGATAACCCGGCCCAACTAGGGCGGGTCATCCACAGGTTACATCCCCAATAGACGGCAAAAAGACCAAACCCAAAACAAGGAAGAGAGACCCACGCTGGAGGCCGTCGTCGGTCTCATGAGAGACCTCGAGGACCTCGCGCTCCCGCACCTCACTCGCATGAGTAAGGCGGGCAATTTCCTCCTGGAGGGTCGCGGCGGACTCCAGCGCCTTAGCCAGCTGCGTTTGCTTCTGGGTAAGGGCTTCATCCTTCTCCCTGAAGGCGGCGTCCTTGAGGTCCACCTCCTTGAGGTGAAGCGAAGCGAGGCGGTCCACGTCGGCAGAGTAGGAGGCCTCCTTCTCCTGCAGCGTGGCCTGCAACCGCTCCAACTCGACCCGGCCGGCCGCCTCGAGCTCCTTCTTCTCCGCCTGAAGAAGGTCCAGCTACTCTTGGAGCCTGCCGCTGGCGTCGCGCAGGGCATCACGCTCCGCGGCAACCTCGCCCAACCGGGCTTCAAGCTCGGCGATCCGGCTATCAGCCCCCAGGTGCTGGTCTCGAAGCTCGTTGTACGCATGTACCTGAGCATCGTAAAGCGCCTGCCAAAGGGGAGAGAAAGGGAACAAGATTAAGATTCGACCTGGTTAAAAGCCTAACCAGCCCGATTCTCGGGGGCTACACCCAGTGGGTGCGCTTACGCACCCCCACTGAAGAAAACTGTGCAGGGAAAAAAGGCCTCCAAGAGATTCGGACCGGTTGGCAATCAACCCGCCCGATTCTCGGGGGCTACACCCAGTGGGTGCGCTGTCGCGCCCCCACCAACATCAAGAGAAGAGAAAAAAGTGCAAAGAAAAACCAAAAAAGGCAAGGCCTACCTGGGTGCGGGCTTCCAGGCGCTCCATGTCGCCGCACACAACGCGGGCTGCCTGCTCCACCTTCGATCGGCCGAAGGAAAACAGCGTCACCAGCTCTCGTACACCAGAAAGAACGGTGCTGGCGGGCATTCGCAAGTGGGCCAAGTTCGCTGCCCGCCATCTCTTCATGGGTCGGCTCCTAGCCCGGCCCCCGGCCCTTGGCGCAACAGGGCCGTGCTGGGGGACGACGGTGGCGCCGGCTCCTGGTGTCGGCTCTACGGCCAGCTCGGGCGCTGTCCCAACCAGCGCTACCTCCCCCGCAGGAGGCGGATGAGCCGCGTCCGGCGCATCTATGGTCGCCCCTGGGGCATCAGGGGCCGCGTCCGGCGCCGTCAGATCCAGCACCGGCGAGTCAGGAGCCGCTTCGGCCGTGGGAGAAACCGGGATCGTCTCCAGGTCCACCCGCTCTGGGGCTGCCGGCTCAGATGGCTGTGCCCCTTCGGTCCTTGGAGCCGGCCTGGAGGCGGCCTCGCTAGCTGGCTCCTCCACACGGGCATGTGCGGAGGGGTCCTGTCTAGCCTTCGCACGCTTCTCCGCCGGCCTCTCGACCCGGCTGGGGCGAGGCTGACCCACGGCGGCCTTCCCCGCAGCCGTGTCCCACCGACGCTTGGAGTCTATCTCGAGCTCCCTCTCGGCATCATCAGCTGCTGCCCAGCCGGCCCGCTCGGCTGCGGAGGCGATGTTTTCATCCGCATCCTCTGCCTCCCTGTGAAGCCAAGCTTCTCAGGAACAAAGCTCATCTCAAGGTGGGGAAGGGAAAAGAGGAGGAAACCATACCCTGCAACCAACGGGACCTGCCTCCGGCCCCGCCACGGCGCCTCTTGGCGTCGTCAGCTCGCTGCCCGGCTGGAGGACCCGACATCGGTCGCTTAGAGGCCGGCCGGGAAGCTGTGGCACCCTTGCCCTTCTTCCCGGCTGCCTCGTCAGCAGCGGTCGCTCCGCCACCTTGACGCTGACCCCGCGTCAGCAGTGAGCTGGTGACCTCCTCCACCTCGTCGGAGTCTTCCTCGAAGGCTGCATCAGAACAGAATGAGGCTTCCTCATCGTCGTTAGTCCAGTCTGAGCGGGCGGCTCCTCGTCCTCATCTTCATCTCCACCCGACGGCTCCTCGTCCTCCTCCACCCGACGGCTCCTCGTCCTCCTCCACCCGACGGCTCCTCGTCCTCATCTTCCGAGCCGGCGGAGGAGTCTGAGCGGGGCTCCATCGCACCCTCGTCCTCCATCTCGGAGGCGTCGGACACCTCCACATCAGGAGCAGGCTGACGGAGGGACCCCTGCAGGGTCTTGAACATCTACAAAAAATGAATTCAACCAGGCTCAGCAGCGCCGCCGGCTCCAAGACAAAACGACAGAGAAGAACGGAGAAAGGCTACCATCGGAGGCGGGTGAGCCCGGTTAAACGGGGGCATCCCCCATGTCCATTCCCCGCCCTCATCCATGCGGGTGGTGGAGATTAGATTCACCCTTCGCGCTACAGCGCCCGGGGTGAACCTCTTGGCGGACAGCCGGCATGGATCAAGCCGGCCGCTCATCTGGCAAACGAGATGTGGCCGCCTCTGCAGAGGCAGAATCCGGCGGACCACCATGGTGGCGAGAAGGTCGCGGCCGAGGAGGCCGCTCTTCCCCAAGATGTCGAGGTGGGCACAGATAAGCGCCACCTCAGGATGCGGCTTGGGAGTCTTCGCATCCCAGTTCCGCCGCGTCGGAGGAGCGATGGCGAACGGGGGCATGTTGAGGGCGTCCTGGGCCGGGTCGGCGTTCTTCATGTAGAAGAAACCCTTCTGCCAATGCTTGATGGAGTCTTGCAGAGGCATCTGGGGGAAGCCGGCCTTTACGCGGTGATGCACCAACGCGGCCCAACATGGCGTCATGGGGTGCGGCCCCTTGAGCTTCTCCACCTCGGATTTCTCCATGGCGATGGACTGTTGCTTGAAGAAGAACAAGCTGCGCAACAGATCGACGCGAGGCTCGATCCCCACGAAGCCCTTGTACAACACCACAAAGGCGGCCAGCTGCAGTATGGCGTTCGGCGCCAGGTGGTGTGGCTGCAGGCCGAAGAACTGGAGCCATTCAGCGAAGAAGAAGCTAGCCGGGAGCCCGAAGCCCCGGTAGAAGTGATCGACGAAGACCACAACCTCTCCCGTGGCGGGTGCCGGAGCGGTCTCGGAGCTGGGAAGGCGCACCGACACTTGGGAGGCCGGGGGCAGCAGTCGATGGTGACGAAGCGCATCGATGTGCTCCTCGTCGACGTCGCTACCCAGCCAGACCCCCTGCAAGGACGCCTGCTGCGCTGACGACTTCTTCGAGGAAGATCCGCCGGCCATGGTTGCGGGTGGTGAGAGTTCGAAGCGGTCGACGGAGGTCTCGACCGCGAAGATGAAGAAGACAGAGGGCGCGAGCTTTTCTTCTCAGGACGCAAGGAGGAAGAGAGCACAGAGCAAGGCGAGAAGAGGGGGCGAATGGCCTCCTCGAAACCCTCGTGCCCCATTTAAACCCCCACGAAGCATCGTGGGGAGGGGATCCGGTGCGCGCCGGGCCCCATTAATTCCGTGTATTACGGGCCGTAACGCCCCCCTAAGCCCAACCGTCGCAGAGTAAATCCGCAGAGGATCTCCCGCGGGGAGGCCGAGGGCGCGTCGTGGAGGGACCCAGGTCCCAGGCCCGGTCCCGTCAAGCAGTAATCGCCATCATTACGCCAGGCGGGGCCTAGCACGTGGCGTTCTCCGGGTCAGTTACGACTGGACCGAGGCGTCGCTTCGAAGCTACCCGGTTCCGAAGCCGGCGCCCTTCTTCACGAACAATAGCCAAAATATCAAGACAAATCAACAAGCCGGTGAGGCCGCCCGCCCGCAGGTGGCAGACCTCGCCAGCTTCGGGGACTACTGTCGGGGGGATAACCCCGCGGTAGGCTCATCGAGCGTGTTCCTTCATTTCCGGCCTAATGGACATGAAGATATGGAGATTCCCTAGGCCCAAGTCTTCTGACCGGCTAGGCATCACCTGCCAGCTGGAAGGCGAGGCGGCCACCTTTCTAACCGGCCAGGCAGCCCCTATTGGCCAGAATGCAGGCGGCCTCGCCTTCAGAGCCGGCCTGGTCCCGCCAGCCGGACTGAGGAGGAGGCGGCCACCCTCAAGCCGGCTGACCAAGCAGGCTAGCCGGCTGAGGATCACAAGTCACATCAGATCATAGGTCAGGAAGAGACCTCGCGATTAAAGGTAGCTACGCAACAGCAAAGGTACAGGATCAGGGCGCCCGGCAGGTACGAGCGTCGGCGGCCACGCCGCTGACCTACCCCGGCTCTGATCCATCACCTAGCATAGTGTCGGACCGTCACACTCCCACTCCATTACTACACTCGGCGTGGGGAACAGTGGAGGCGGTCGTACTGCCTGCCCATGAAGAATCTCGCGGGGCGGAGATTGACGTACAGCGCGTGCTCAGCATCAACCTTACGCGGGAGCCCCATTGGCCAGCCGGCGGGTCCCACAGGCAATCGAGACCATGCAGCCGGCGGGACCCTTATCGACAAGACAAGACCCTTGTGGGCCCCTGTTTAGCCGATGAAGCAGCCAGCCGGGTCCCACGCCTGTACCCTTTATCCATATTGTAGGCCGGAGGGTTCGTCTATAAAACCCCCCGGTTGCCCCCCATGCAGAGGGGCCGATCATTCATCAGTCATTCTACACTACACACTCACCAACCCACAGAGAGAGAGGTGACACGAGCCGACTGCTCCCCTCTTCTTCCTCCCAACACAGCTCCACGAGCAACATTGTACTATATTCCCATACATCAAACACACCAGCAGGATTAGGGGTATTATCTCTACGGAGAGCCCTGAACCTGGGTACATCATGCGTCCCATGCGTGTACCAACCTCGTTCCCAACGCCCACCTTTGTCCCTTCGGTTCTCACCGACTTTAGCCTACATATGGCATATGTTGTGAATATTCACCGACATCCCCTCTCGGTGGTCCCCCGGTACCCTCCTCGCACTCCCGGTACACTAACGATGAGCCCAAAACTTTTCTGGTGACCAAAATATGACTTCCTATATATCAATCTTTATCTGTGGACCATTCCCAAGCTCGTCGTGACGTCCTAGATCTCATCCGGGACTCCAAACAACCTTCGGTCGCCAACACATATAACTCAACAATAGAAACGTCACCGAACCTTTGTTGGAAATATGCCCTAGAGGCAATAATAAATTAGTTATTATTATATTTCTTTATTCATGATAATCGCTTATTATCCATGCTATAATTGTATTGAATGAAAAACATAGATACATGTGTGGACACATAGAGAAAACAATGTCCCTAGCAAGCCTCTAGTTGGCTAGCCAGTTGATCAAGGATAGTCAAGGTTTTCTAATTATGTGCAAGTGTTGTTGCTTGATAACTGGATTACATCATTAGGGGAATCATGTGATGGACTAGACCCAAACTATGAACGTAGCATATTGATCGTGTCGTTTTATTGCTATTGTTTTCTGCATCTCAAGTATTTATTCCTATGACCATGAGATCATATAACTAACTGGCACCGGAGGAATACCTTGTGTGCATCAAACGTCACAACGTAACTCGGTGACTATAAAGGTGCTCTACAGGTATCTCTGAAGGTGTCCGTTGATTTAGTATGGATCAAGACTGGGATTTGTCACTCCGTGTGACGGAGATGTATCTCGGGGCCCACACGGTAATACAACATCACACACAAGCCTTGCAAGCAATGTGACTAAGTATAATTCACGGAATGTTGTATTACGGAACGAGTAAAGAGACTTGCCCGTAACGAGATGGAAATAGGTATGCAGATACCAACGGTCGAATCTCGGGCAAGTAACATACCGAAGGACAAAGGGAATGACATACGGGATTATATGAATCCTTGACACTGAGGTTCAACCGATAAGAAGGTGGAGATCGTCATCGAGCTGTACGTGTGCTGAACGCGGAGGTGCCGTCCGTTCGGCACTAGATCGGAACGGATCATGAGACGGATCGCGAGTCGGTTCGTCGGACGGATCGCGGGACGGATCGTAGGACGGATCGCGGGATGGTTCATGGGACGGTTTGTGGGCGGTTCGAGGGACGTGAATACGTTCCACTACATCAACCGCGTTTCTTAACGCTTCCTGCTTTGCGATCTAGAAGGGTACATAGATCCAAATCTCCTCTCGTAGATGGACATCACCATGATAGGTCTTCGTGTGCGTAGGAAATTTTTTGTTGTCCATGCAACGTTCCCCAACAGCGGCATCATGAGCTAGGTTCATGCGTAGATGTTATCTCGAGTAGAACACAAAGGGTTTTGTGGACGGTGATGTTCGATTTGCTCCCCTCCTTAGTCTTTTCTCGATTCACGGTATTTTTGGATTGAAGCGGCCCGGACCGACATTATTCATACGCTTACAAAAGACTAGTTTCATCGATTGACATGCAACCTCGTTGCATAAATATGACTCGCGGGTGTCAGTTTCTTCAACTTTAGTTGAATTAGTTTTGACCGTAGCGGTCCTTGGAGAGGTTAGATAGCAATTTGCACATCTCCATTGTGGTTTTTGCGTAAGTAAGATGCGATCATACTAAATACCCATAGCAGCCACGTAAAACATGCAACAACAAATTAGAGGACGTCTAACTTGTTTTTGCAGGGTATGCTTGTGATATGATATGGCCAATGACGTGATGTGATATATTGGATGTATGATATGATCATGTTGTAATAGTTAATATCGACTTGCACGTCGATGGTACGACAACCGGCAGGAGCCACAGGGTTGTCTTTAAACTAACTTTTGTGTTTGCAGATGCGTTTACTATATTGCTAGGACGTAGCTTTAGTAGAAATAGCATAAGTAGCATGACAACCTCGATGGTGACACGTTGATGGAGATCATGGTGTGGCGCCGGTGACAAGAAGATCGTGACGGTGCTTGGGTGATGGATATCAAGAAGCACAACATGATGGCCATATCATGTTACTTATGAATTGCATGTGATGTTAATCCTTTTATGCAACTTATTTTGCTTAGAATGACAGTAGCATTATGAGGTGATCTCTCACTAAAATTTCAAGATGAAATTGTGTTCTCCCCGACTGTGCACCATTGCGACAATTCGTCGTTTCGAGACACCACGTGATGATCGGGTGTGATAGACTCAACGTTCACATACAACGGGTGCAAAACAGTTGCACATGCGGAACACTCGGGTTAAACTTGACGAGCCTAGCATGTGCAGACATGGCCTCAGAACACATGAGACCGAAAGGTCAAGCATGAATCGTATAGTTCATATGATTAGCATAGAGATTGTTACCGCTGAAACTATTCTCAACTCACGTGATGATCGGACTTGAGATAGTGGATTTGGATCATGTACCACTCAAATGACTAGAGAGATGTACTTTTTGAGTGGGAGTTCTTAAGTAATATGATTAATTGAACTAATTATCATGAACATAGTCTAATGGTATTTGCGAATTACGATGTAGCTTACGCTATAGCTCTACTGTTTTTATATGTTCCTAGAGAAAATTTAGTTGAAAGTTGATAGTAGCAACTTTGCAGACTAAGTCCGTAAAACTGAGGATTGTCCTCATTGCTGCACAGAAGCCTTATGTCCTTAATGCACCACTCGGTGTGCTGCACCTCAAGCATCGTGTGTGGATGTTGCGAACATCTGACATACACGTTTTTTATGACTACGTGATAGTTTAGTGCGCAATACTTAATGTCTTAGAAGCAAGGTGCCCAAGAGTTTTGAAAAACGTCGCGGAACATAAGAGATGTTCTAAGAGATGAAATTGAGATTTCATGCTCGTGCCCTTGTTGAGAGGTATAAGACCTCCGACAAGATCCTTTGCCTACAAAGTAAAAGGATAAAAGCTCAAATCGTTAAGCTTGTTCTCAGATTGTCTGAGTACAACAATCGCTTGAATCAAGTGGGAGTTAATCTTCCAGATGAGATAGTGATGGTTCTCCAAAGTCACTGCCACTAAGCTGCTAGATCTTCGTGATGAACTATAACATATCAAGGATAGATATGATGATCCTTGAGTGATTCGCAATGTTTGACACTGCGAAAGTAGAAATCAAGAAGGAGCATCAATTGTTGATGGTTAGTAAAACCACTAGTTTCAAGAAGGGCAAGGGCTAGAAGGGATACTTCATGAAACGGCAAACCAGTTGCTGCTCTAATAAAGAAACCCAAGATTGAACCCAAACCCGAGACTTTGTGCTTCTGTTATGACAGGAACGGTCACTGAGGCGGAGCTACCCTAGATACTTGGTAGATAAAAAGGTTGGCAAAGTCGACAGAGGTATATTTGATATACATGATATTGATGTGTGCTTTACTGGTACTCCTAGTAGCATGAGGGTATTGGATACCGGTTCGGTTGCTAAGTGATTAATAACTCGAAATGAAAGCTACAGTATAAACGGAGGCTAGCTAAAGGTGAGGTGACGATATGTGTTGGAAGTGTTTCCAAGGTTGATGTGATCAAACATCGCACGCTCCCTCTATCATCGAGATTGGTGGTAAAACCTAAATGATTGTTATTTGGTGTTTGCGTTGAGCATGAACATGACTGGATCGTGTTTATTGCAATACGGTTATTCATTTATAGAGAATAATAGTTATTCTATTTGCTTGAATAATTACCCTCAATGGTTTATTGAATCTCGATCATAGTGATACACATGTTCATAATATTGGTGCCAAAAAGATACAAAGTAATAATGATAGTACCACTTACTTGTGGCACTGCCGATTGAGTCATGTTGGTGTAAAATGCATGAAGAAGCTCCACGCTGATGGATCTGTTTACTCACTCATTTTGGAAACGTTTGAGACATACAAACCATACCTGTTGGTATAAACGCATGAAGAAACTCCATGCAGATGGATCATTTGGACCCACTTGTTTTTTAATCACTTGAGACATGCAAAATCATACCACATGGAGCAAGAGAGTAACTTGTTGGAAGTAATACATTTTTGATGTGTGCAGTCCAATAAGTGTTGAGGCGCGCAGTGGATATCATTATGTTCTTACTTCACTGACGACTTGGGTAGATACAGGAGTATTTACCTCATGAATCAAAAATCTGAAATATTGAAAAGTTCAAGGCTATTTATGAGTGAAGATCATCGTGACAAGAGGATAAAAATGTCTATGATATGATCATAGAGATGAATATCTGAGTTGCGAGTTTTGGTACACAGTTGAGACAATGTGGAAATTGTTTCGCAATTCATGCCACCTGGAACATCATAGTGTGATGGTGTGTCCGAACGTCATAGCCGCACCCTATTTGATATGGTGCATACTATGATGTCTCTTATCGAATCACCACTATCGTTCATGGGTTATGCATTAGAGTCAACCGCATTCACTTTAAATAGGGCACCGCGTATTTCCGTTGAGATGACACAGTATAGACTATGGTTTGGAGAAACCTAAGGTGTCATTTCTTAAAAGTTCGGGGCTGCGACACTTACGTGAAAAAAATTCAGTCTGATAAGGTCGAACCCAAAGCGGATAAATGCATCTTCATAGGATATCCAAAACAGTTGGATACATCTCCTATCTCGGATCCGGAAGCAAAGTGTTTGTTTCTAGAAACGGGTCCTTTCTCGAGGAAAGGTTTCTCTCGAAAGAATTGAGTGGGAGGGTGGTGGAACTTGATGAGGTTAGTGAACCGTCACTTCAACCAGTATGTAGCAGGGCGCAGGAAGATGTTCCTATGCCGCCTACACCAATTGAAGTGAAAGCTGATGATGGTGATCATTAGAGCTTCGGATCAAGTTACTACAAACCTCGTAGGTCGACAAAGGTCGCGTACTACTACAGAGTGGTATGGTAACCCTATCTTGGAGGTCATGTTGTTGAACAGCAATGAACCTATGAGTTATGGAGAAGCAATGGTGGGCCCGGATTCCGACAAATGGCTCGAGGCCATGATATGCGAGAGAGGATCCATGTATAAAATAAAGTGTAGACTTTGGAAGAACTACTTGATGGTAGTAAGACTATTAAGTAAAGATGGATCTTTGAAAGGAAGACACACGATGATGGTGATAAGTGACTATTAAGAAAAGCTCGACTTGTCGCAAAGATGTTTTCGACAAGATCAAAGAGTTGACTATGATGTGACTTCCTCACTCATAGCGATGCTAAAATTCTGCTGGAATTATGTTAGTAGTTGCTGCATTATTTGTGAAATATTGCACATAGGAAGTCAAAACATTGTTTCCTCGATGGTTTCCTTGAGGAAAGATTGTATGTGATACAATGAGAAGGTTTTATCGATCCTAAGGATACTAAAAAGTATGCAAGCACCAACTGTCCTTTTATGGACTCATGCAAGCATCTCGGAGTTGGAATATACGCTTTGATGAGATGATCAAAGCTTTTGGGTTTGTGCATGGCTTATGAGAAACTTGTATTTCCAAAAAAGTGAGTGGGAGCACTATAGAATTTTTGATAAGTATATGTGGTTGACATATTGTTGATCGGAAGTAATGTAGAATTTTTGTAAAGCATAAAGGTTGTTTGAAAGGGATTTTCAAAGGAAGACCTGGATAGAGCTACTTGAACATTGAGCATCAAGATCTATGGAGATAGATGAAAATGCCAAACAGAACTTTCAAATGAAATGCATGCCTTGAATAGTTTTTGAAGGAGTTCAAAATAGATCAGCAAAGAAGGAGTTCTTGGCTGTGTTGTAAGGTGTGAATTTGAGTAAGACTCAAAAGCCCGACCACGGCAGAAGAAAGAGAAAGGACGAAGGTCATCCCCTATGCCTTAGCCATAGACTCTATAGTATGCCATGTTGTGTACCGCACCTGATGTGTGCCTTGCCACAAGTCTGTTAAGAGGTACAGAGAGTGATCCAGGATTGGATCACTGAACAGCGGTCAAAGTTATCCTTAGTAACTAATGGACTAAGGAATTTTTCTCGATTGTGGAGGTGGTTAAAGAGTTCGTCGTAAAGGGCTACGTCGATGCAAGCTTTGACACTAATCCTAATAACTATGAGTAGTAAAACGGATTCATATAGTAGAGTAGATATTTGGAGTATTTCCAAATAGCACGTAGTAGCAGCATCTATAACATGACATAAAGATTTGTAAAGAACACACGGGTCTGAAAGTTTCAGTACCATTGACTAAAACCTCTCTCACGAGCAAGACGTGATCAGACCGAGAACTATATGGGTGTTGGATTCATTGAAATCACATGGTGATGTGAACTAGATTATTGACTCTAGTGCAAGTGGGAGACTGTTGGAAATATGCCCTAGAGGCAATAAAAAATTAGTTATTAGTATATTTGTTTGTTCATGATAATCGTTTATTATCCATGCTATAATTGTATTGAATGAAAACATAGATACATGTGTGCATACATAGACAAAACAATGTCCCTAGGAAGCCTCTAGTTGGCGAGCGAGTTGATCAAGTATAGTCAAGGTTTTCTGATTATGTGCAAGTGTTGTTGCTTGATAACTGGATCACAGCATTAGGAGAATCATGTGATGGACTAGACCCAAACTTTGAACGTAGCATATTGATCGTGTCGCTTTATTGCTATTGTTTTCTGCGTGTCAAGTATTTATTCCTATGACCATGAGATCATATAACTCACTGGCACCGGAGGAATACCTTGTGTGCATCAAACATCACAACATAATTGGGTGACTATAAAGTTGCTCTACAGGTATCTCCGAAGGTGTCTGTTGAGTTAGTATGGATCAAGACTGGGATTTGTCACTCCGTGTGAGGGAGAGGTATCTCGGGGCCCACTTGGTAATACAACATCACACACAAGCCTTGCATGCAATGTGACTAAGTGTAAGTCACGGGATCTTGTATTACGGAACGAGTAAAGAGACTTGCCAGTAACGAGATTGAAATAGGTATGCGGATACCGACGATCGAATCTCGGGCAAGTAACATACCGAAGGACAAAGGGAATGACATACGGGATTATATGAATCCTTGACACTGAGGTTCAACCGATAAGATCTTTGGAGAATATGTAGGATCCAATATGGGCATCGAGGTCCTGCTATTGGATATTGGCCGAGGAGTACCTCGGGGCATGTCTACATAGTTCTCGAACCCGCAGGGTCTGCACACTTAAGGTTCGATGATGTTTTAGTATATTTGAGTTATATGTGTGGTAACCGAAAGTTATTCGGAGTCCCGGATGAGATCCCGGATGTCACGAGGAGCTCAGGAATGGTCCGGAGGTAAATATTGATATATAGGAAGTCCTGTTGTGGTCACCAGAAAAGTTTCGGGGTCATCGGTAGTGTACCGGGAGTGTCGAGAGGGTACCGGGGACCATCAGGAGGGGTGTCACGTCTCGAGGGGCCTTATGGGCTGTGGGAGGATACAGACCAGCCCCTAGTGGGCTGAGATAATCTCCCACTAAGGCCCATGAGGTTTGAGAGGCAAAAACCCAAAGGTGGAAAAGGTGGAAAGGGTTTCCAAGTGGAAAGTAGGAATCCTACTCCTAGTAGGATTGGAGTAGGACTCGTCCACCTCCAATTTCGGCCAAACCTTGAGGGTTTGAGGCTGCCTCCTCCCCTCCCTCCCTCCTATATATAGTGGTGATTTAGGGCTGATTTGAGACAACTTTTTTCCACGTGCAACTCAGATCTAAACACCATAGTTCTTCCTCTAGATCGTATTTCTACGGAGCTCGGGCGGAGCCCTCTAGGATTAGATTGTTGGGCGGAGCCAAAAAAGCTACTATGATCCAAAACACAGAGAAGTGACCTTTGAACCAGGAGAATATGCCTATCTCCGAGTAACCCCCATGAAAGGAGTGAGAAGATTTCGCACACGGGGAAAGCTCGCACCGAGATATATCGGTCCCTTTCTAGTGATGGCAAGAAGAGGCAGAGTCGCCTACGAGTTAGAGCTACCACCCGAATTGTCAGATGTGCAAGATGCATTTCATATCTCACAACAAAGAAAGTGTATTGCACCTTGATGACCCACAAGTATAGGGGATCAATCGTAGTCCTTTTGATAAGTAAGAGTGTTGAACCCAACGAGGAGCAGAATGCTCTGATAAACGGATTTCAGAAAGGTAATAACTGCAAGCACTGAAAGTAGCAGTAACAAGTGATTGTGTAGCGAGGTGAAATGTAGCAAGCAAAGAGTAATAAGTAACAAGTGATAGCAACAGTGTAGCAAGTGGCCCAATCCCTTTTGTAGCAAGGGACAAGCCTGAACAAAGTCTTATAGGAGAAAAAACGCTCCCGAGGACACACGGGAATTTCTGTCATGCTAGTTTCATCATGTTCATATGATTCGTGTTCGTTACTTTGATAGTTTGATATGTGGGTGGACCGGCGCTTGGGTACTTCCCTTACTTGGACAAGCATCCCACTTATGATTAACCTCTCTCGCAAGCATCCGCAACTACAAAAGAAGAATTAAGACAAAGTCTAACCATAGCATTAAACTAGTGGATCCAAATCAGCCCCTCACGAAGCAACGCATAGACTTGGGTTGAAGCTTCTGTCACTCCAGCAACCCATCATCTACTTAATACTTCCCAATGCCTTCCTGTAGGCCCAAATATGGTGAAGTGTTATGTAGTCGACGTTCACATAACACCACTAGAGGAAAAACAACATACATCATATCAAAATACCGAACGAATATCAAATTCACATGACTATTATCAGCATGACTTATCCCATGTCCTCAGGAACAAAAGTAAATACTCACAAAGCATAATCATAATCATGATCAGAGGTGTAATGAATAGCATCAAGGATCTGAACATAAACTCTTCCACCAAGTAATCCAACTAGCATCAAATACAAAGAGTAATCAACACTACTAGCAACCTTACAAGTACCAATCGGAGTCGCGAGAGGAAGATTGGTTACAAGAGATGAACTAGGGATTTGAGAGGAGATGGTGCTGGTGAAGATGTTAATGAAGATGCCTCCCCTCCGACGAGAGGAGTGTTGGTTATGACGATGGCGACGATTCCCCCCTCCGGGAGGGAAGTTTCCCCGTCAGGATCGTCCTGCCGGAGCTCTAGATTGGATCTGCTCAAGTTCCGCCTCGTGGCGGCGACGAAACCACGAAAAAGCTCCCTCTTAATTTTTTCTAGACCAGGACACTTCATATAGCAAAAGAGGGGGGCTAGTGGGCCGTCAAGGGGTCCACAAGCCCCCACTCCGCCACCAGGGGGGTGGCGGTGGCACGGCTTGTGGGGCCCCGATGGCCCCCCTTCGGTAGTTCTTTCGCCCAGTATTTTTTTATATAATCCAGAAAAATCCACGTAACTTTTCACGGCATTTTAAGATGTGCAGAATAGTGGACTAGGATTTTCTCCTTTTCCAGTCCAAAATTCCAGTTGCCTGAATTCTCCCTCTTCAAATAAACCTTGCAAAATAAGAGATAAAAGGCATAAATATGGTACCACAAGTAATATAACAGCCCAAAAAGCAACAAATATCAACATGAAAGCATGATGCAAAATGGACGTATCAACTCCCCCAAGCTTAGACCTCGCTTGTCCTCAAGTGAAAACCAAGTTCCATAAACATGTCCACATGTTGAGGGACGGAGGTGTCGATAAAACATAATACGGACATCAGGGCATCATGATCACACATAGAACAGCAAAACATCATAAAGATTCTTATGGGGAAGTAACAATTCCTTCACAAAGCAAAGCATGAAGCAAAAACCTTACTGAGAAGTAACCAACAATAGTCCATAGTCAATGAAACAATTGCAATTTATCACAACATCACAAAGAGTCAAATAAGAGCTTGTAAGGCAAACCCACATACTCAATCATCTCTTTTGTTTTCCACAATTGTTACAACTCACGTCGTACTCATGGTGTCAAAGTTTTAGCTGGACACAGAGGAAGATAGGGGCTTATAGTTTTGCCTCCCAACGGTTTACCTCAAGGGTAAAGTCAACAACAATAAAGCATGAGTACTCAACTCCAAGTTGATATATGAATATAGATCTTTCCCAAGCATGTGACGGTAGCCAAGACAAAGGCAAAAAGGAAATTGGTGAAGATCACCATGACTCTTACAAGGGTAAAAAGTAAAGGTACAAGATAGGCCCTTCGCAGAGGGAAGCACAGGTTGTCATGCGCTTTTGAGGTTTGAATGCATGTCCTCTTAGTGCGGAGGAACGTCACTTTATATTGCCTCCTGTGATAAAGAACTTTATTATGCAGTCTGTCGCTTTTATGTCTTCCTCATCACAGGTTCGTACAAAGCTTTTTTTCCACACACTAATAGATCATACATATTAGAGAGCAATTTTTATTGCTTGCACCGATGACAACTTACTTGAAGGATCTTATTCAATCCATAGGTAGGTATGGTGGACTCTCATGGAAAAACTGGTTGGAGGATTATGGATGCACAAGTAGTATCTTTACTTGGTGCGGGAGTTTTGGCTAATATGAGGTGGAAGCAATTGTCACATGCTAAGGGATCTCTAATCATATAACATTGTTTGGAACCAAGAAAACACAATTCATTATGTTGTCTTCCATGTCCAACATCTACTCCTAGGCATGTAATAGTTTGGTGAGTGCTCACAATTGTAAAAAGTGTCTAAGATGATATATTTATATGTGAACCTATCTTTCCTTATTACTTCTTATTAATTGCAACAATGACTGAGGTCTATGTTGATTTATTCTCAACAAGTTCCAATCATCATATGTGTCATAAGTGAAGTTATCACTTTCCATAAGATCGTCTCATGATCTTTCATGCTATCGTACTTTTCATACTATTGATCATGGCACGAAGCAAAGCCCTTAACTAAGACACTCTTTATTATATAGCTCGTAAGCTCGAATACAACGGGGGAGAGACAAAAGAAAAAGACACAAACTAAAAGCTAAAGACTTATTCCTCTAAAAGAAGAAATAAAAATTGAAAAGGAAGAACTAAAACAAAGGTAAAATCAAAAGATATAAAGGTGATACGATACCAGGGCAACTCCCCCAAGCTTGGCAGAAGCCAAGGGGATTTCCCATACCAATGCTTAGTTGTCTTCCTTTGGTGGTGATGGTGGTGTTGTTGTTGAAACAGTCTTGAGCTTGTCTAATTTCCACTTGAGCAAGAAGTTATGCTCCCTTAGATCATCATTTTCTTCCTCAAGTTTCAACACTCTATGGCAAAGTTCCTGCTTACTCTCCTGCAAGACACGAGAAGAGATAAACAAGGTCTTAGGCTTCTTCTTATGGTCAGGGAGGCTTGACTTCTTGAACTCCACATGGGTGTTTGCAGGTTGAGGTAGAGGAGCCCCCTCTTCATCGGAACTCGTTTGCTCCTTACCTTTGGGCTCATAGTCCTCTTCCTCATCAGTGATCCAGCCATACTGTTCTCTCCCTCTGAATCTTGAGAAGACATCTTGACCTAGATCTGCGGCAGAACAAGTTCAAAACGAAAACAGAGGAAAACTGCGAGATACGGAGATCAAAACCTTCGGGCGAATATATATTGACTTTTTTTGGGCCAGAAGGAGTCCTCCGCAAGAAAACGGAGTCCGGGAGGCACACGAGATGCCCACAAGCTTGCCCTCCGCCACCAGGGGTAGGGGCGGTGGCAGGGCTTGTGGCCGCCTCGTTCGCTCTCCGTAGTGCTTTTTTATTTTTCTAATTTTCCAAAAATTCCAAAACGGAAGAAATTTCCTATTGGAAAAGTATCGGAGTCCAATTTCTTACCGAAACAGATACATCTTCGTTTTCAAGGTCCGAAACAGTCTGATAAACATCCCTTATGTACTCCTCTGGAGTTATGACATTGATGATATTGGTCTCAACATTTATGGGAGTACCAGAGATGTAATGCTTGATTCTTTGCCCATTTACCACTCTAGGAAAATTTCCTTCCGTGTTATTGATTTTGATGGCACCGGAACGATATACTTCCTCGACAACATAGGGACCTTCCCATTTAGAGAGAAGCTTGCCTGCAAAGAATCTCAAACGAGAATTGTATAGCAAGACATAATCACCTACATTGAACTCTCGTTTCTGTATTCGTTTGTCGTGCCATCTCTTAACCTTTTCCTTGAACAACCTAGCATTCTCATATGCCTGGGCTCTCCATTCATCTAACGAGCTGATATCAAACAACCGCTTCTCACCGGCAAGTTTGAAATCAAAGTTGAGCTCTTTGATTGCCCAATAAGCTTTGTGTTCCAGCTCAAGAGGTAAATGACAGGTCTTACCGTAAACCATTTTATACGGTGACATGCTCATGGGATTCTTATAAGCAGTCCTATAAGCCCATAGTGCATCGTCAAGTTTGCTAGACCAGTTCTTTCGAGATCCATTGACGGTCTTTCGTAAGATCAACTTGATCTCCCGATTACTCAACTCCACTTGACCACTAGACTGAGGATGATAAGGAGATGCAACTCTATGGTTGACATCATACTTAGCTAGCATCTTGCGGAAAACACCATGAATGAAGTGTGAACCGCCATCAGTCGTCAAGTATCTAGGGATTCCAAATCTTGGGAATATGGCTTCTTTAAGCATCTTAATAGAGGTGTGGTGATCAGCATTTTTAGTGGGCATAGCTTCTACCCACTTAGTAACGTAATCCACAGCAACTAAGATGTGAGTGTACCCATTGGAACTCGGGAAGGGTCCCATATAATCAAAGCCCCAAACATCAAATGGTTCAATGACAAGTGAATAGTTCATAGGCATTTCCTGACGCTTACTGATGTTCCCTATTATTTGGCATTCGTCGCAAGACAAGACAAACTTACGGGAATCCTTGAAGAGAGTGGGGCAATAGAAACCTGATTGCAATACCTTATGGGCAGTTCTATCTCCAGCATGGTGTCCTCCGTAGGCTTCGGAATGACACTTCTGCAGGATCTGTCCATGTTCATGTTTAGGCACACAACGTCTAATAACACCATCTACTCCTTCCTTATAAAGGTGAGGATCATCCCAAAAGTAGTGTCTCAAATCAAAGAAGAATTTCTTCTTTTGCTGATAGGTGAAACTGGGTGGTATGTATTTGGCTACGATATAGTTTGCATAATCGGCATACCACGATGCACTATGTGAAGTGCGGATGACACTTAATTGCTCATCAGGAAAGATGTCATCAATTGGTAGTGGGTCATCAAGGACATTCTCTAGCCTAGACAAGTTATCTGCTACAGGGTTATCAGCACCCTTTCGGTCAACGACGTGCAAATCAAATTCATGTAGCAGGAGAACCCATCTGATCAGCCTGGGCTTAGCATCCTTCTCCTCCATGAGGTACTTAATAGCAGCATGATCAGAGTGAATAGTGACTTTGGAGTCAACTATGTAAGATCTAAACTTTTCACATGCAAACACGACTGCTAAAAATTCCTTCTCCGTAGTGGCATGCTTTCTTTGGGCACTGTCTAGAGTTTTACTAGCGTAGTGAATGACATTCAACTTCTTGTCAACTCTTTGTCCTAGAACAGCACCAACAGGGTAATCACTAGCGTCACACATGATTTCAAAGGGAAAATTCCAGTCAGGTGGTTGAACAATAGGTGCGGTTATCAAAGCCCTTTTAAGTATTTCGAAGGCTTCCTCACAATCCTCATCAAAAACAAAAGGAACATCCTTCTGCAAGAGGTTGGTAAGAGGCCTAAAAATCTTAGAGAAGTCTTTAATGAACCTTCTATAGAAACCAGCATGACCTAAGAAACTTCGTATACCTCTGATATCTGTGGGGTAAGGCATTTTCTCAATTGCATCAACCTTAGCCTTATCAACTTCAATGCCTCTCTCGGAAATTTTGTGTCCTAAGACGATACCTTCATTAACCATAAAGTGGCACTTCTCCCAATTCAAGACGAGGTTGGTTTCTTTGCATCTCTGTAAGACTCGATCAAGGTTGCTGAGGCAATCATCAAAGGAAGACCCGTAAACGGAGAAGTCATCCATGAAAACCTCGACGATCTTTTCACAAAAGTCAGAGAATATAGCCATCATACATCTTTGGAAGGTGGCAGGTGCATTACATAAGCCAAAAGGCATACGTCTATACGCAAAGGTACCGAAAGGGCAGGTGAAAGTGGTTTTCCCTTGATCAGATTGTGCAACAGGTATTTGCAAGAAACCTGAATAACCGTCTAAAAAGCAAAAGTGTGTGTGCTTTGATAGCCTTTCTAGCATTTGGTGATGAACGACAAAGGATAATGATCTTTCCTGGTTGCCTTGTTCAGTTTTCAGAAGTCTATCACCATTCTATAGCCGATAATAATCCTTTGTCGGATTAGTTCATCCTTATCATTAGGAACGACGGTGATACCTCCCTTCTTAGGTACGCAATGTACCGGACTTACCCAATCACTATGAGCAACAGGATAAATGATTCCTGCTTCCAGAAGCTTTAATATTTCTTTTCTAACGACCTCTTTCATCTTAGGATTCAATCTCCTTTGATGATCAGCAACTGGTTTGAAGTCAGGATCGGTTTTAATCTTGTGCTGACATAGAGTAGGACTAATACCCTTAAGATCATCAAGAGTATATCCAATAGCAGCGCGGTGCTTCCTCAGAGTTTTTAGTAACTTCTTCTCTTCACGCGCTGAGAGGAGAGCACTAATAATGGCAGGATAAATCTCCTTCTCATCAAGATAGGCATACTTAAGAGTATCATGCAACTGTTTAAGCTCGAACACAGGATCACCCTTCGGTGGGGGAGGATCCCCAAGCAGTTCAACAGGCAGATTATTCTTGAGAATAGGATATTGTTCTAAGAAAATTTTATCTATCTCATCTCTCTCCTCCATATGCATATCATTTTCATGCTCAAGCAGATATTGCTCTAAAGCATCCGTAGGAGGTACGACAATAGAGGCAAGAGCAATGATTTCATCTCTACCAGACGACTCTCTTTCATGGGTTTGTCTTCCAAACTTGGAGAAATTAAATTCATGAGACACACCCTCAAAACTTAATGTGACAATTTTCTTAATGCAATCAATGTGAGCATTGACAGTGTTGAGAAAGGGTCTACCAAATATGATGGGACAAAAGCTATCTTGTGCAGTGCCAATGACGAGGAAATCAGTAGGATACTTCGTCTTACCACACAAGACTTCTACGTCTCTCACAATTCCCAGAGGGCGGATAGTGTCTCTATTAGCTAGCGTGATAGTGACATCAATGGGTTCTAACTCAGCAGGTGCAATCTCATCTTTGATTTCATCATATAGAGAACGGGGTATTGCACTAACACTAGCTCCCATATCACATAAACCATGGTAACAGTGATCTCCTATCTTGACAGAAACAACGGGCAGGCCAACTACAGGTCCGTGTTTGTCTTTCACGTGAGGTTTAGCAATTCTAGCGGAGTCCTCACAGAATTTGATAACATGTCCATATATGTCGCGGCTAAGAGATCTTTGATAATAGCAACACTAGGTTCAACTCTAATCTCCTCAGGGGGTGCAAGTGGTCTAATGTAACCCCTACGTATCACAGTTGGAGCTTTAGAATAATCCTTTATCCTAGCAGGGTATGGTGGTTTCTCAGTGTAAGCACAAGGAACAACAGGATCACTAAAAGCAACGACTTTCTCCTCAACTAGATTGGTTTTGGCTATGTTGCTTTCTACAGGAGGATGATATTTAAACCACTTCTCTTTGGGAAGATCAACATGAGCAGCAAAAGATTCTCAAAGAGAAGCTACTATCTCAGAGTCAAGTCCATACTTAGCGCTAAAATCTCTAGAAGTGTTTGTCTCAACAAAATATTTAACGCAATCAAACTGGAAATTCATACCTGACTCCTTACCTTCCTCCAGCTCCCAATCTTCAAAGTTGCGTTTGATTCTCTCCAATAAATTCCACTTGTGATCAATATCCTTCTTCATAAAAGAACCGGCACAAGAAGTGTCAAGCATGGTACGATCTTCATGAGAAAGCCGAGCATAAAAGTTTTGAGTGATGATTTCTATCGAGAGCTCATGATTGGGGCATGAATATAGCATTGATTTAAGCCTCCCTCAAGCTTGAGCTATGCTTTCCCTGTCACGAGGCCAGAAGTTATAAATAAAGTTTCGATCATGATGTACTAAATGCATAGGATAGAACTCTTGATGAAATTCCAATTTCAACCGATTGTAGCCCCATGATCCAGTATCATCACATAGCCTATACCATGTCAACGCCTTATCCTTCAAAGATAAAGGAAAGACTTTCTTCTTTACCTCATCCTAGGGCAAACCTGCAAGCTTAAATAAACCACAAACTTCATCTACATAGATCAGATGCAAGTCTGGCTGTGAAGATCCATCTCCTGTAAAAGGATTAGCCAGAAGTTTCTCAAGCATACCCGAAGTTACCTCATGTTGAGGAGAAACTCCTCGTGCTTCCGCTCGTTGTGAAGATACCCCGAACAAACTCCTCAAAGGAACAGTTTCCATAGTGACAAGTGACAATAAATTTCAGCACAGTATATAAATGTTTCCTTACCAATTTCCACTTACCAAAGGCGCTTCACTCCCCGGCAACGGCGCTAGAAAAGAGTCTTGATGACCCACAAGTATAGGGGATCAATCATATTCCTTTCGATAAGTAAGAGTGTCGAAACCAACGAGGAGCAGAAGGCTCTGATAAACGGATTTCAGCAAGGTAATAACTGCAAGCACTAAAAGTAGCGGTAACAAGTGATTGTGTAGCAAGGTGAAACGTAGCAAGCAAAGAGTAACAAGTAACAAGTGATAGCCACGGTGCAGCAAGTGGCCCAATCCCTTTTGTAGCAAGGGACAAGCCTGAACAAAGTCTTATAGGAGGAAAAACGCTCCCGAGGACACACGGGAATTTCTGTCATGCTAGTTTCATCATGTTCATATGATTCGCGTTCGTTAGTTTGATAGTTTGATATGAGGGTGGACCGGCGCTTGGGTACTGCCCTTACTTGGACAAGCATCCTAGTTATGATTAACCTCTCCCGCAAGCATCCGCAACTACAAAAGAAGAATTAAGACAAAGTCTAACCATAGCATTAAACTAGTGGATCCAAATCAGCCCCTCACGAAGCAACGCATAGACTGGGGTTTAAGCTTCTGTCACTCCGGCAACCCATCATCTACTTACTACTTCACATGGTTATGTAGTCGACGTTCACATAACACCACTAGAGGAAAAACAACATACATCATATCAAAATACTGAACGAATATCAAATTCACATGACTATTATCAGCATGACTTATCCCATGTCCTCAGGAACAAAAGTAACTACTCACAAAGCATAATCATAATCATGATCAGAGGTGTAATGAATAACATCAAGGATCTGAACATAAACTCTTCCACCAAGTAATCCGACTAGCATCAACTACAAAGAGTAATCAACACTACTAGCAACCTTACAAGTACCAATCGGAGTCGCAAGACGAAGATTGGTTACAAGCGATGAACTAGGGTTTGGAGAGGAGATGGTGCTGATGAAAATGTTGATGAAGATGCCTCCCCTCCGATGAGAGGAGTGTTGGTGATGACGATGGCGAAGATTCCCCCCTCCGGGAGGGAAGTTTCCCCGGAGGATCGTCATGCTGGACCTCTAGATTGGATCTGCTCAAGTTCCGCCTCGTGGCGGCGGCGAAACCACGAAAAAGCTCCCTCTTAATTTTTTCCAGACCAGGACGCTTCATATATCAAAAGAGGGGGCTAGTGGGCCGTCAGGGGGCCCACAAGCCCCCACTCCGCCACCAGGGGGTGGTGGCGGTGGCAGGGCTTGTGGGGCCCTGGTGGCCCCCTTCGGTAGTTCTTTCGCCCAGTATTTTTTATATAATCCAGAAAAAATCCACGTAACTTTTCAGGGCATTTGGAGATGTGCACAATAGTGGACTAGGATTTGCTCCTTTTCCAGTCCAGAATTCCAGCTGCCTGAATTCTCCCTCTTCAAATAAACCTTGCAAAATAAGAGAGAAAAGGCATAAATATGGTACCACAAGTAATATAACAGCCCAAAAAGCAATAAATATCAACATGAAAGCATGATGCAAAATGGACGTATCACACCTCCAATGAAGCAGGCAGATATGAGTGACCTAGAATTGGCTAAGGATCTGACCTATGAGGAGAAACCCATCAGAATTTTGGATGAGATGGAAAGAACTACCAGAAGAAAGGTGCTTAAGTTTTATAAAATACTATGGGAACACCATACTGAGGAAGAAGCTACATGGGAGAGAGAAGATTTCTTGAGATCCGCTTATTCATACTTGTTCCCTGAGCAATCGAATCTCGAGAACAAGATTCATCCTAAGGGGGTAGGTTTGTAACACCCTGATTTTTTAAACCTTTTCTTTTCAAAAAATTTGAAAAGCACTTGCAATTTGGTGGATTTTCAAAGCAAGTTGGATTATGAAATCTTTGAATTCTTGTCTCAAACAACCCAAAACCATTTGCTTTATGATAAAACCCTTGTGAGATTTATTTGCAATATTTTCTTTCATTAAATAATTCTCTTTTTCTATTTTGGAAATTATACCATCACTATGGGTTGTGAAGCAACCTATTGCTTGGGTGAGCTTTCAGACCCAAAACTTTTTGCAACATTTTCTCAATGCTATATGATTTTAAAATATGCAAAAATATTTCTTTGTGCAATGGATAATTATGGCCAGAATAATTATTTATTATCTGACCAGAATCATCCCTTTGTGAAGCAACCCTATGATTCCTATTTTGAAAAATTCCCAATAAATTCTTGTGGTTACTAGGGATCATATATGGTTCCAATATGTAAAAACATTCTATGGCCCAATACAAATTTTGAGCAAAAACACTCTGCTAAGTTTCTACTAAAACGAGACCTTTGTGAAGGAAGTGCCAGCTAGGAGTGCACAATGGAGCTGCAAATTTTTGGGCATGTATGCACCACAAAATGACACTTTCCCACCAAAAGACACTGGTAGCAAAGCTTGCAACTCAGTGCTAGAAGCTAATTTGTGTTCCGGACCAGAAAGGGGGTTTACAAAGGAACTATATCCATTTGATCTTCAAACCTTGCCAATGTTTCCAGTTTAGAGTCTTTTCTATGCTGATTCCATTAGTCATCTTAGTTTGCTCTAATCCCAACCCTGTTGAGCTCCAGAACCTCCCTAAGTCTGCTGGCAGAACCTGTTGATGATTTTCCTAGTTCCAGCACAGCTTGTATGCTCAGGCTAGCAGTGGATGGTGACGATGGAAGGCTGGCCGACGCTATGGACAAGGTCTCAAGGCTTGTGTGGCATCATGGTGGCCGCAACCGTGGTGATCACAGTGTTGACATGCCACAGAGCATGCTCTGCGCAGCTCCAGTGATAGCCGAGTCACCCCGAGCAGTCAATCGTTGCCCCCCCCCTTGGCTGAAGCGCCGACGAGGTCCCTGGTAGCCGCGTGGCACCTCTCGAACCCTCTGGTTTGCTGGGGAAGGCCGCTGGTGCTCCCGGCCAAGCTCCGCCACGGGAAACACAATGGTCTTCGACTAGTGTGGTCGTCGGCATGCCATTAATGGCTCCAGACCCATCTTGTCGCTCCCCTGACCTCCTCCATCACCTCACCATCGCACCGTGACAGCCAGCTCGCCGTCCTTGCTCCAGTGGCAAGCCAGAGCCTCGCCGCTTCGAGAGAGCTCGGCAGCGCTCGTCGCTGGCCTATTTAAGGCACTCCCCGAACCCCTCCTAGCTCCCACCCCTCTCCTCCACCTCTCGATAGGCCCTAGAGCCCCCCAGCAAGAGCTGGGAGCTCGTCTCCCTCAGCTCCGGCGAGTTGCTCCGCCGCCAAATCCTCTCTGTCGCCAGCCTCCTCCACCCCTCCCCAGTCCAATCCAAGGCCACCAGTGTGTTCCTTGGGTCCCTCTGGTACTCCTCGAGCCGTCGGCGAGTTGAATCCCTACCGGAACCGTCGCCGTCGAATACCACAGTAGCCTCCACCCGCCGGAGAAAGAGGGACAACGCCGCCCGTCCACCTCCGAAGGAGCTACGGGTACAAGGAGCATCACCGTCGAGTGCCCGTTCCATTCCCGTATCTCCCAAATCACTTGATTCTTTTTGCATTTGGTTTGTATTCAAATTCTTTACAATATGGTAAATTTAGGTATTTTCCCACACTCATAGAATTTCTGGTTAATAAAAAGGTATTTAAAGCTTTTCCCTTTTCTTTTGTTATTTCAAATACATTTTCAGACGGAAACATTGAATACCATGAGTGTTTGAACAACCCCACTCATCAAGGCAAGCCATCATATCCATGTGATGTAGTTTTGCATAACATAGCTCACATCCTCATGCATTAAACTTGCTTAACTTGCTAAGAAAATAATGATTTAATAAATGATCATATAGAGATATATGATTATGATTATGAGTTACTATGGTTGCTATGATATGGTGGATGAACATGAGTCACCTGACCGGTCATAATCGTACAACCACCTCTTGCGGTATGGGAAGGTCGTGACTTGGGCTGTCCGCGTGATCTCTCACTGATATGCCCTAAAGAGGGAGGATTATGCACGCGTGCCACCTTGGCCCGGTGGGTGGTGATAACTCTGTGAGCCCAGTTAAGTTGAGTTGGGCCCGTCCCCGTTTGGGACAGTTTGTTTGGCCACGACGGTGGCAGGTGTCATGAGGACACAGGGCCACCTAGGGCAGGACTCTGGAAGGGAGTGGTTGTCGGGGATATGATGAGAGAGTCACGGGTCACGCAAGTTGGTTGGAGCAATGCTGGTCCACCCGAATGGGATCTCGAGGTCAGTGCTCCAGAGTGTGGGTAAAGTGTGAAACCTCTGCAGAGTGTAAAAACTATTCGAATAGCAGTGTCCACGGTAATGGACGGCCCGACCAGACCTCACTAGATGGTCACCCGTGTGGATGTTAGTAATGATGGAAGAACTCTCCACTTGAGTGGAGATGCTTGATGAGCATTCCATTGGTTGGGAAACAACCCCAGACATGAGTAAGTGGTTGCTATAAAGTCAAGTGGTATTATTCTTAATTTGTTGCCATGATATTGTTTGCTGCGTTGCTTGGTTATTATGAGCTTGTGAGTACATTCAAAGTACTCACCTGGCGTATCATGCCAGATGCAGGAGAAGCTGAGGATGGAGGTCCTCATGATGCGTACTAGGAGGTGTCCACAGCAGTGTCCCTGTGTATGGAGTTGCCGCTATATTCCGCTACACCGTAGAAGTACTCAGTAGTTTCGAGGCCCCACTATGTCTCATAAATAATGTAGATATTATGCTGTACCAATGGTACCTTTGGCCTCGCCATCATTGTAAGATATGCTCTTGTAACATTATGCTACCAATAAAGTCAGTTCTGTTCTATGCCAAGTTGTTGAGTGTTTCCAGAAGACATGATCTCTGGGTTGGAAACACTGGTAATCCGATTTGTTGAATTAGGGTGCCACAACGCTTGGTATCAGAGCCACGCTGACTGTAGGACACCCTAGTCCCCGCGTTAGCACAACGAGTAGTATAGGGTCGTGAGTATGCATTTGCTTGTTGCATTTGGATGATGCATTTGGTTGTTGCATGGCATGGATCATGATTCATCGTGTTACTAAACCTTGGCTTTGTGAGTGTAGTTGGCACAAGTTCCATATCATTTCCAGTATGATCCTGCACCATCCTCCTTCCCAGCACTGCTGCGGAACGTCTGGTTTCGACTATACCCGCATGGCGAGGAACCAGTGTACCAGGTGTTTCTGGAGCAGCTTGCCGAGTCCGTGTACGAGTTCCATGCTCAGGCTTATGTGGTTGTCAGCTCGGATATTGGCAGCTATTCTCGCTCTACTAAGGGCGGAACGGCTTCCACTCCAGAGATGGCAATCCAGTTTGCTGTAGTGGAGGCTCTCACTGACTTGCGCTACCACGAGGTGGAGATGCAGACTCATCCAGGTTTCTTCCATTACCCCACCTTGTCGCATTCGACAGAGCGAGTAATTTTTGCTCTCGTAGACCCGGCATGTGACCGTGCGACAGCTGTGCTGTCTCGCTATGTGAGCGCCAGCTACCGTACGATCGTGTCCCTGGCAGAGGAGTTATCCCGTCTTCGGGCGGCACTTGTCATTGCAACTGCAGTGCGACCCCCACCCCAGTCTTCTATTCCACCCCCAGATGCACCATCAGTTCCACCACCACCCGGATTTGAGATCCCAGCCAGTTCTTCAGCACCGCCAGGCACTTCGTCTGGCAGTCGCCGTGAGACTCCTTCTGAGTGGGCCTCACTCCTTGCTACTCCTGCTGCCCCGATGTTGAGGCGACGTGCTTCCTCGGAAGCAGGACCGTCTCGTCAGCGTCACCGCGTAGCCTTTGCTCTAGAGATTGAGGTTAGCATCATTAGTTCAGACTCTGACTCAGGATCAGACGATGAGGAGTCAGAGGTCTTCAAGTGTTCGTGCCATCCGCGCCACTAGAGCCGAGGTTGGAGTTGTTGAGCATGCATCTTTGCATATGTCAACTGTCGTGTGAGCAGTCTAGTCATGATATGTTCCCCTACTAGCTTGCCAATGCTGATGTTAATGTGCATTGTATAATTGTGTTCTTTGCTTATTTGCCTTTCATAAGGATTTCTTTGGGTTTTATGACCATGCTTTTCCCTTAGGGATGTTGCTCGTCGATTCGGTACTTTGCAATGGGAACAATAATTTAGGATGAAAGGAAGTTGTAGCCAAGGCAACGATGGAACCCCCATCCGTCGGTCTGCCAGGCAGGCAGGTCAACCACCAGAAGACCTACCACCTCCACCACCCCAGGCACCAAGTACTCAGCAGATTATGAGAATGTTTGAGGAAAAGAGGAATCAGGATCTCATGGAATTCCTGAGAAGCATGCAAGCTATGGTAGGCCAGAACAACCACAACAGGGCATGATCCAGGTTGTCGGATTTTCAGCGTACTAAGCCTCCCAATTTTGGTCAAGTTGTGGATTCGATTGAAGCCGACGATTGGATAAGGACTATGGATAAGAAGCTAGAAATAGCCCGTTGTGAGGAAGCCGACAAGGTACCCTTGGCCACTCACTACTTGGAAGGGCCAGCAGCTATATGGTGGGATAATACTAAGATAACGTGGCCCTGTGGAGAAGAGATTACATGGGAAAGGTTCAAGGAAGCATTCCGCAAATATCATATTCCTACGGGTATTATGAAGGTGAAGCAAAGAGAATTCCTTGCCCTTACACAAGGAAACATGACAGTAGCTGCTACTTCTCAAACAACAGCGCCAGAAATTGACACGTTGACGGAGACTGGGCTTGCGTTGGTTTTTCCCTTGAAGAGGAAAGGGTGATGCGGCACAGGAGCAGTAAGTATTTCCCTCAGATTGAGAACCAAGGTATCGATCCAGAAGGAGGGTCTCGTCAAGTCCAGAGTACCTGCGCAAACACAAACAAGCTTGCACCCAACGCTTCAAAGGGGTTGTCAATCCCTTCAAGATTGTTTGCAAAGTGAGATCTGAAGGCGGAAAGTGCAACGAAGTAAAAAGTGTAAGGCTGAAAATATGGTGTGGAGTAGACCCTGGGGGCCATAGTGTTCACTAGAGGCTTCTCTCAAAATAGCACATATCACGGTGGGTGAACAAATTATTGTCGAGCAATTGATAGAACCGCGCAAAGTCACGATATCTAAGGCAATGATCATACATATAGGCATCACGTCCGAGACAAGTAGACCGATACTTTCTGCATCTACTACTATTACTCCACACATCGACCACTATCCAGCATGCATCTTGTGTATTGAGTTCATGACAAAAAGAGTAACGCCTTAAGCAAGATGACATGATGTAGAGGGATAATCTCAAACCAATGATGAAAACCCCATCTTTTTACCCTTGATGGCAACAACATGATGTGTGCCTCGCTACCCCTTCTGTCACTGGGTGAGGTCACCGCATGATATGAACCCAAAACCAAGCACTTCTCCCATTGCAAGAATCATAGATCTAGTTGGCCAGACAAAACCCACAACTCGAAGAAAATTACAAGGATATGAAATCATGCATAAGAGAGATCATAAGAAACTCAAATAAGATTGATAGATAATATGATCACAAATCCACAATTCATCGAATCTCGACAAACACACCACAAAAGAAGATTAGATCGGATAGATCTCGATGAAGATCATGGAGAACTTTGTATTGAAGATCCAAGAGAGAGGAGAAGCCATCTAGTTACTAGCTATGGACCCGTAGTTCTATGGTGAACTACTCACGCATCATCGGAGAGGTGATGGTGTTGATGAAGAAGCCCTCCATATCCGAATGTCCCCTCCGGCGGGGCACCAGAACGTGCCCCAGATGGGATCTTGCAGAGACAGAAGCTTGCGGTGGCGGAAAAGTAATTTCGATGATCTCCTGATTTTTTTGGGATTTTTAGGGAATTTATAGGCGCAACCCCTAGGGCAGAGGGCGCCTAGGGGGACCACAAGCTTGTGGGTCGCGGCCTCCCCCCTGGCCGCAGGGTGGGGGCTTGTGGGGCCCCTGAGGCTCCCCTGCCTTGGCTCTCAAGATTCCCGATCTTCTTCCGTTCCGGAAAAAATCTTTTCAGGGATTTTCTTCCGTTTGGACTCCGTTTCAAAATCTCCTCTGAAAGGGGTCGAAAACATGGAAAAACAGGAACTGGCACTTGGCACTGAGTTAATAAGTTAGTCCAAAAAAATATATAAAAGGCATGCATAACATCCAAATTTTGACAAGATAATAGCATGAAACCATCAACAATTATAGATATGTTGGAGACGTATCAGTAGCCGAGTATCTGAACAAGTTTAACAATCTGGCACGATACTCGACCCATGATGTATCCACTGAGGAAAGGAAGGTTGATCGCTTCCTAGGCGGTCTTAACCATGCCCTCCGTTGTCAGCTTTATATGCTGGACTTTCCAGACTTCCAGACGCTGGTAAACAAAGTGTTCATAGCCGAGCGAGAGCTTAAAACCGGGTACGATGACCGCAAGAGGAAGTTTGAACCAAAAAAGGACAACAAGGAGCAGATTCCACAAAAGCCGCATACCTGGCAGCCAAACACCACTGTCTACAAGCCCACTTGGAACAACAGTAACAACACTACCAAGACAGTGAGCCCGAACAAGGCCTTCGGCAAGCAGCCAGTGTTAGAGGATTGTCGCCGCAACAACACATGTTTTACTTGCGGCCAAAGTGGACACTATGCAAAGCAGTGCCCCACCAATGGCGGAAAGCCATCCTCCGACATCAAACCACAGATCAACACTATTGGACGCCGCCCTAACTCTAAGGTTACGCAAGGACGCGTCTACCATATCTTTGCCGAAGAAGAATGCGAAGCTCCAGAAGTCGTCATCGGTTTGTTCTCTGTTAACAACATACCAGCAATAGTTTTATTTGATTCCGGGGCTTCACACTCATATATTTCAAGGAGTTTTGCCGCGATACACCAATTTTCCCCTTCATTGTTGGATAAAATCATGGTGGTACAATCCCCTGGCTCCATGCAGAGAACAAATCTCGTATACCGGGACCTGGAAATACGGATACGAGGAGTTACCTTTCCAGCTGCACTAATTGCCATCGAATCCTAGTGATTAGATGTAATACTAGGGATGGATTGGTTGACACCCCATCAAGTGTGCATCAGTTGTGCCACCAGAACTGTGATGCTGGTTAATCCGTCCGGTAAAACCGTCTAGTTTATCACCAACAAAATGAAGACAAGGAACGGAATGGCATACCAAGCAGATGTGACGGATATGAACTTGATTTCAGTGGTATGTGAATTTCCAGATGTGTTTCCCGAGGAATTGCCAGGAATGCCACCCGACCGGGAGTTCGAGTTCACAATCGAATTAGTTCCCGGTACCGCCCCAATTTACAAGAAATACTACCGTATGCCAGGACCAGAATTGGCAGAGCTGAAGAAACAGTTGGACGAATTACTACAGAAAGGATACATTCGCCCAAGCACCTCACCATGGGGATCACCAGTGCTATTCGTCAAAAAGAAGGATGGAAGTTTGCGAATGTGCATAGACTATCGTCAGCTTAATGAGGTCACTATTAAGAACAAGTACCCTCTACCACGCATCGATGACCTATTCGACCAGTTGAGTGGAGCACGAGTGTTCTCCAAGATTGACCTCAGGACTGGGTATCATCAACTCAAAATCAGAAAGGAAGTTATACCCAAGACAGCGTTCACTACCCGATATGGCATGTATGAGTTCACGGTCATGTCATTTGGTCTGACAAATGCTCCATCCTATTTCATGAGTATGATGAACAAGGTCTTCATGGATCTCCTAGACAAGTTCGTGGTAGTGTTCATTGATGATATACTGATATATTCTAAAGACGAAGAGGATCACAACCGTCACCTCCGTGCTGTCTTGGAAAGACTGAGATCCCATCAACCGTATGCTAAGTTCAGTAAATGCGAGTTCTGGCTGGAGGAAGTGGGATTTTTGGGACACATCCTGTGAGAGGAAGGAGTGGCTGTCGACCCTAGTAAGGTAATATCAGTGCTAAATTGGAAGACACTAGTCTCGATGACCGAAGTTCGCAGCTTCCTGGGATTGGCAGGCTACTATCGATGATTCATAGAAAGCCTTTCCAAGATAGCCAAACCATTGATGGAATTGCTCAAGAAAAACCAGAAATTTGTATGGACGACAGCATGCGAAAGCAGTTTCCTGGAGTTAAAAACAAGGCTAACGACCGCACATGTTTTAATCCTCCCAGATATTCACAAGAGTTTTGACATTTATTGTGACGCTTCCCGACGAGGAATTGGTTGTGTGCTGATGCAAGAAGGGAAGGTTGTAGCATACGCATCCCGACAGCTACAACCGCATGAAGAGAACTACCCCACTCATGACTTGGAGCTAGCGGCCGTGGTTCATGCCTTAAAAATTTGGAGGCATTACCTCATTGGGCAACGGTGTGAGATATATACGGACCACAAAAGTCTTAAGTATATTTTCACCCAACCCGAGCTGAACCTCAGGCAACAACGATGGCTTGAACTCGTCAAGGACTATGACCTTGGAATCAACTATTAGCCGGGGAAAGCCAATGTGGTTGCACGCGCTCTTAGTCGAAAGCCAATCACGGTAAATGCATTACTCGAAAATATGCATCCAAGACTACAAGAAGAGTTCATTAGTCTCAACATAATATTATGCGGTCCAACTTCCCCAGAAACCCTGGAAATTATCCCCACCCTCATAAACGAAATCAAGAAAGCTCAAGAATTAGACGAGGGAATCAAGAAGATCAAAGAGTCACTGCCAAAAGGGAAGGACAAATCTTTCCGAGTAGATGACCAAGGCATCCTATGGTTCGAAAAACGGATAAGCGTCCCCCACCAAAACAGCCCGAGGTAGCAAATACTCAAAGAAGCGCATGAATCTGCATATTCTATTCATCCAGGAGGTATGAAGATGTACTAAGACCTGAGAAAGACATTTTGGTGGTCAGGGATGCAAAAGGATATTGCATATTATGTCGCCTGCTGTGATATATGCAACAAGGTTAAGGCGGAACACCAAAAGCCCTCGGGGTTACCACAACCTTTACCGGTTCCCCAATGGAAGTGGGACGACATATGCATGGATTTCATTGTCGGGCTACCCAAGTCAATAAGAGGCAAAGATGCTATCTGGGTCATTGTGGATATGCTCACGAAAGTAGCTCACTTTATTCCGGTAAAGACTACCTTCAACACCAACCAACTGGCATAGCTATACATGTCCCGGATAGTAAGCCTACATGGGGTACCCAAGTCAATCACATCGGATAGAGGCTCTCTATTCACCTCGGCATTCTGGCTACGACTTCCCCAGGCCTTGGGCACCATGCTAAAACACAGTACCGCATACCACCCTCAGACGGATGGACAGACAGAAAGAGTGAATCAAATACTAGAGGACATGCTTCGGTCATGTGCCCTCACCCATGGGCCCAAATGGGAAGATAGCCTACCCTATGCAGAATTTTCCTACAACAACAGCTATCACACAAGCCTGAAGATGTCACCCTTTGAAGCATTGTATGGTAGGAAGTGACGAACCCCGTTGAATTGGTCACAGACAGGGGACAGTCGCATATTTGGAACCAACTTGATGCTAGAGGCCGAGAAACAGGTCAAAGATATTCAGGAACGCCTTCAAGCAGCCAAGTCCCGCCAGAAAAGCTACTATGATCCAAAGCACCGAGAAGTGACCTTTAAACCAGGAGAATATGCCTATCTCCGAGTAACCCCCATGAAAGGAGTGAGATGATTTCGCACACGGGGAAAGCTCACACCGAGATATATCGGTCCCTTTCCAGTGATGGCAAGAAGAGGCAGAGTCGCCTACCAGTTAGAGCTACCACCCGAATTGTCATATGTGCATGATGTCTTTCATATCTCGCAGCTAAGAAAGTGTATTGCACCTCCAATAAAGCAAGGGGATATGAGTGAGCTAGAATTGGCTAAGGATCTGACCTATGAGGAGAAACCCGTCAGAATCTTGGATGAGATGGAAAGAACTACCAGAAGAAAGGTGCTTAAGTTTTATAAAGTACTATGGGAACACCATACTGAGGAAGAAGCTACATGGGAGAGAGAAGATTTCTTGAGATCCGCATATCCATACTTGTTCCCTGAGCAACCGAATCTCGAGGACGAGATTCATCCTATGGGGGGTAGGTTTGTAACACCCTCATTTTTCAAACCTTTTCTTTTCAAAATATTTTGAAAATCACTTGTAATTTGGTGGATTTTCAAAGCAAGTTGGATTATGAAATCTTTGAATTCTTGTCTCAAACAACCCAAAACCATTTGCTTCATGATAAAACCCTTTTGAGATTTATTTGCAATATTTTCTTTCATTAAATAATTCTCTTTTTCTATTTTGGAAATTATGCCATCACTATGGGTTGTGAAGCAACCTATAGCTTGGGTGAGCTTTAAGACCCAAAACTTTTGCAACATTTTCTCAATGCTATATGATTTCAAAATATGCAAAAATATTTCTTTGTGCAATGGATAATTATGGCCAGAATAATTATTTATTATCTGACCAGAATCATCCCTTTGTGAAGCAACCCTATGATTCCTATTTTGAAAAATTCCCAATAAATTCATGTAGTTACTAGGGATCATATATGGTTCCAATATGTAAAAACATCCTATGGCCCAAAACAAATTTTGAGCAAAAACACTCTGCTAAGTTTCTGCTAAAACACGACCTTTGTGAAGGAAGTGCGAGCTAGGAGTGCACAATGGAGTTGCAAATTTTTGGGCATGTGTGCACCACGAAATGACACTTCCCCACCAAAAGACACTGGTAGCAAAGCTTGCAACTAAGTGCTAGAAGCTCATTTGTGTTCTGGACCAGAAAGGTGGTTTACAAAGGAACTATATCCATTTGATCTTCAAACCTTGCCAAAGTTTGCCAGTTTAGAGTCTTTTCTATGTTGATTCCAATTGACATCTTAGTTTGCTCTAATGCCAACCCTGTTGAGCTCCAGAACTTCCATAAGTCTGCTGGCAGAACCTGTTGATGATTTTCCTAGTCATAGCAGAGCTTGTATGCTCAGGCTAGCAGTGGATGGTGACTGATGGAAGGCTGGCCGACGCTATGGACAAGGTCTCAAGGCTTGCGTGGCATCAGGGTGGCCGCAACCGTGTTGATCGCGGTGCTGGCATGCCACAGAGCGCGCTCTGTGCAGCTCCAGAGAGAGCCCAGCCACCCCGAGCCGTCAATCGTTGCCCCCCTTGTCTGAAGCACCGACGAGGTCCCTGGTAGCCGCGTGGCACCTCCCGAACCCTCTAGTTCGCCGGGGAAGGCCGCCGGCGCTCCCGACCAAGCTCCGCGACGGGCAACACCGTGGGCTTTGGCCACTGTGGTCGTCCGCACTCCATTAATGGCTCCGGACCCGTCCCGTCGCTCCCCTGACCTCCTCCATCACCTCACCACCGCACCGTGACAGCCAGCTCGCCGTCCTTGCTCCAGTGGCAAGCCAAAGCCTCGCCGCTTCGGGAGAGCTCGGCAGCGCTCGTCGCTGGCCTATTTAAGGCACTGCCCGAACCCCTCCTAGCTCCCACCCCTCTCCTCCACCTCTCGATAGGCCCTAGAGCCCCCCAGCAAGAGCCGGGAGCTCGTCTCCCTCAGCTCCGGCGAGTTGCTCCGCCGCCAAATCCTCTCTGTCGCCAGCCTCCTCCACCCCTCCCCAGTCCAATCCAAGGCCACCAGTGTGTTCCTTGGGTCCCTCTGGTACTCCTCGAGCCGTCGGCGAGTTTAATCCCTACCGGAACCGTCGCCGTCGAAGACCACAGTAGCCTCCACCCACCGGAGAAAGAGGGACAACGCCGCCCGTCCACCTCCGAAGGAGCTACGGGTACAAGGAGGATCACCGTCGAGTTCCCGTTCCATTCCCGTATCTCCCAGGCTCGCGCGCCGTCCCTATGGCCGGTGAGCGTCGCCGGTAAGCCGCCCTCCTCTGTTCCCCTCCCCTCTCTCTGTTTTAAAAAGGGCAGACCCCACCTGCCAGGGGCTATGGCCTGCGGCCGAAGCGTTAAGTGGAGGCGCCCCTCCACTTTACGCCTTCGACGTGGCCCCCCCAGGTTTTCTTTTATTTTATTTATTTCAGTTTTTAACAGAAACTTTGATCATTTAAATCTTTTTATCTACAAGTCCAAATCACTTGATTCTTCTTGCATTGGGTTTGTATTGAAATTCTTTACAATTTGGTAAATTTTGGTATTTTTCCCACACTCGTAGAATTTCTCGTTAATAAAAAGGTATTTAATGCTTTTCCCTTTTCTTTTGCTATTTCAAATACATTTTCAGAGGGAAACATTGAAGAACAGGAGTGTTTGAACAACCCCACGGATCAAGGCAAGCCATCGTATCCATGTTATGTAGTTTTAGATAGCATAGCTCACATCCTCATGCATTAAACTTGCTTAACTTGCTAAGAAAATAGCGATTTAATAAATGAGCATATAGAGATATATGCTTATGATTATGAGTTACTATGGTTGCTATGATATGGTGGATGATCATGAGTCACCTGACCGGGCATAATCGTACAACCACCTCTTGCCGGTATGGGAAGGCTGTGACTTGGGCTGTCCGCGTGATCTCTCACCGATATGCCCCAAAGAGGGAGGGTTATGCACGCGTGCCACCTTGGCCCGGTGGGCGGTGATAACTCTGTGATCCCAGTTAAGTTGAGTTGGGCCCGTTCCCGTTTGGGACAGTTTGTTTGGCCACGACGGTGGCAGGTGTCATGAGGACACAGGTGTCATGAGGACACAGGGCCACCCAGGGCAGGACTCCGGAAGGGAGTGGTTGCCGGGAATATGATGAGAGAGTCACGGGTCACGCAAGTTGCGTTGGAGCAATGCTGGTCCACCCGAATGGGATCTCGAGGTCAGTGCTCCAGAGTGTGGGTAAAGTGTGCAACCTGTGCAGAGTGTAAAAACTATTCGAATAGCCGTGTCCACGATCATGGATGGCCTGACCAGACCTCAGTAGATGGTCACCCGTGTGGATGTTAGTAATGATGGAAGAACTCTCCAGTTGAGTGGAGATGCTTGATGAGCATTCTGGTGGTTGGGAAACAACCCCGGACGTGAGTAAGTGGTTGCTATAAAGTCAAGTGGTATTATTCTTAATTTGTTGCCATGCTATTGTTTGCTGCGTTGCTTGGTTATTATGAGCTTGCGAGTACATTCAAAGTACTCACCTGGCATATCATGCCAGATTCAGGAGAAGCTGAGGATGGAGGTCCTGATGATGCATACTAGGAAGTGTCCACAGCAGTGTCCCCGTGTATGGAGTTGCCGCTATATTCCGCTACGCCGTAGAAGTACTCAGTAGTTTCAAGGCCCCACTACGTCTCATAAATAATGTAGATATTTTGTTGTACCAAGGGTACCTTTGGCCTCTCTATCATTGTAAGATATGCTCTTGTAACATTATGCTATCAATAAAGTCAGTTCTGTTCTGTTCCAAGTTGTTGATTGTTTCCAGAAGACATGATCTCTGGGTTGGAAACACTGGTAATCCGATTCGTTGAATCGGGGTGCCACAGGGTTTGAGGCTGCCTCCTCCCCTCCCTCCCTCCTATATATAGTGGTGATTTAGGGCTGATTTGAGACAACTTTTTTCCATGTGCAACTCAGATCTAGACACCATAGTTCTTCCTCTAGATCGTATTTCTGCAGAGCTCGGGCGGAGCCGTGCAGGATTAGATCGTCACCACCACCGGAGTGCCGTCACGCTACCGGAGAACTCTTCTACCTCTCTGCCCCCTCTTGCTGGATCAAGAAGGTGGAGATCGTCATCGAGATGTACGTGTGCTGAACGCGGAGGTGCCGTCCGTTCGGCACTAGATTGGAACGGATCATGAGACGGATCGCGAGATGGTTCGTGGGACGAATCGCGGGACGGATCGTGGGACGGATCGGAGGATGGTTCGTCGGACAGTTCGTGGGGCGGTTCGAGGGACGTGAAGACGCTCCACTACATCAACCGCGTTTCTTAACGCTTCGTGTTGTGCGATCTACAAGGGTACGTAGATCCAAATCTCCTCTCGTAGATGGACATCACCATGATAGGTCTTCGTGTGCGTAGGAAAAATTTTGTTTCCCATGCAACGTTCCCCAACAACCTTAAGTGTGCACACCCTTCGGGTTTGACAATTATGCAGACATGACCTGAGACACTCCCCGATCAATAACCAATAGCGGGACCTAGATGCCCATATTGGCTCCTGCATATTCTACGAAGATCTCTATAGGTTGAACCTCTATGTCAAGGATTCAGTTAATCCCGTATGATGTTCCCTTTGTCCTTCGGTAAGTTAGTTGCCCGAGATTCGATCGTCGATATCTCCATACCTAGTTCAATCTCATTACCGGCAAGTCGCTTTACTCGTTCCGTAATACAAGATCCCGCGACTAACTCCTTAGTCACATTTCTTGCAAGGCTTGTTTTGATGTTGTACTACTGAGTGGGCCCCGAGATACCTCTCCGTCACACGGAGTGACAAATCCCAGTCTGGATCCATGCCAACCCAACAGACACCTTCGGAGATACCTGTGGAGCACCTTTATAGTCACCGAGTTACGTTGAGACGTTTGATACACACAAAGTATTCCTCTGGTGTCCGGGAGTTGAATGATCTTATGGTCATAGGAATAAGTACATTAACATGCAGAAAACAATAGCAATAAACTGACACGATCATATGCTACATTCATAGTTTGGATCTTGTCCATCACATCATTCTCCTAATGATGTGATCCCGTCATTAAGTGACAGCACTTGTCTATGGCCAGGAAACCTTGACCATCTTTGATCAACGAGCGAGTCAACTAGAGGCTCACTAGGGACAGTGTGTTGTCTATGTATCCACACATGTATTTGAGTTTCCAATCAATACAATTCTAGCAAGGATAATAAACGATTATCATGAACAAGAAAATATAATAATAATAAACTTATTATTGCCTCTAGGGCATATTTCCAACAACTTATCACTTCCATCTTTGGAAATTGCTACAGTGATTCCTTGCACTTGGGATTATCAAGCTCTTTTCTGCCGCCGTTGCCGGGGAGCAATAGCATGGGGTTTATATTTTTGTGTATGATTGTTTACTTTTATCGCTAAGTAGATTTTTTTCCTTTTGTTTGTTTTTTCTTGTTTTATGTCTTTAGTTTTGGGTGAAATAAACAAAACAAAAATTGCAAAATTGAAAACACATTTTTTTTACTTGTGTCTTAAATGAGAAGCGATCGGAAAGTTATGATTGAAGAAGTGAGGGTCGACCATGAACCCTTGTGTTCATGCTCATGGAAACAATGTAGACTTTTTCATGGAAGATTCTCATAGAAATAATTATCGCCTTATATATACCACCGTACCATAAAAGTAATGTGCTTGTCATAATATTCATGATGCTCTTTTGCATGTTTCACCAACTATCCTGATGTGAGCATCATTGAAATTATCATGGCTAGCTAAAAGGCTTTAAAGAAAAGCGCTTGTTGGGAGAAAACCCAACACTTATCCTTTCTTTTTCTGTGTGTCAACATGATTAAGCTGTTGGAAATATGCCCTAGAGGCCATATTAAATTTGTTATTATTATATTTCCTTGTTCATGATAATCGTTTATTATCCATGCTAGAATTATATTTATTGGAAACTCAAATACATGTGTGGATACATAGACAACACAGTGTCCCTAGTGAGACTTTAGTTGACTGGCTCGTTGATCAAAGATGGTCAAGGTTTCCTGGCCATAGACAAGTGTTGTCACTTGATGACGGGATCACATCATTAGGAGAATGATGTGATGGACAAAATCCAAACTATGAATGTAGCATATGATCTTGTCAGTTTATTGCTACTGTTTTTCTGCATGTCAATGTACTTGTTCCTATGGCCATGAGATCATGCAAATCCCTGACACCATAGGAATACCTTGTGTGTATCAAACGTTGCAACATAACTGGGTGACTATAAAGGTGCTCTACATGTATCTATGAAGGTATCTGTTGGGTTGGCGTGAATCGAGACTGGGATTTGTCACTCCGTGTGGCGGAGAGGTATCTCGAGGCCCACTCAGTAATACAACATCATAATAAGCCTTGCAAGCAATGTGACTAAAGAGTTAGTCACGGGATCTTGTATTACGGAACAAGTAAAGAAACTTGCGGGTAACGAGATTTAACTTGGTATAGAGGTACCGACGATCGAATCTCGGGCAACTAATATACCGAAGGACAAAGGGAACTGCATACGGGATTAACTGAATCCTTGACATAGAGGTTCAACCGATAAAGATCTTCATAGAATATGTAGGATCCAATATGGATGTCCAGGTCTCGCTATTGGATATTGACCGGAGAGTGTCTCGTTCATGCATGCATAGTTCTCGAACTCGCAGGGTCTGCACACTTAAGGTTCGACGACATTTCAGTATAGTTGAGTTATAGGTGTTGGTGACCAAAGATTGTTTGAAGTCCCGGATGAGATCTTGTACGTCACGAGGAGCTTCGGAATGGTCCAGAGGTAAGTATTTATATATAGGAAGTCCTGTTTTGGTCATCGGAAAGGTTTCAGGCTCATCTGTAGTGTACCGGGACTGCCAGAAGGGTGCCGGGGGACCACCGGGAGGGGTGTGACGACCCTAGGGATTCATGGGTGAAGAAGTAGGCAAACCATCCCCTGGTGGGCTGGCCTAATCAACCTCTAAGGGCCCATGCGGCTGGATTGGAAAATAAGGGGAAAATACAAAAGGTGGAAAAGGTTTCCAAGTTGAAGGGGAATCCTACTAGGAGTAGGATTGGAGGAGGACTCCTCCTCTCCTCCCACTTTGGCCGACCCAAAGGGGCAGCCCTAGGGCCAGCGGCCTCCCTCCTCTCCTCCTATATATGCTACAGCTTTTGAGGGTTTTGAGACACAACAATAATCAGCCACATGATGCCCTCTCTCTAGATTTGTTTCTCCTCTAGTCTAGTTTTCAACGGTGCTTAGGCTAAGCCCTCCTGGACTAGCTCCACCACCATCGCTATCAAGCCGTCGCTGTGCCGGAGAACTCATCTACCTATCCTCCCCTTCTTTCTGGATCAAGAAGGCGGGGATCGTCATCGAGCTGTACGCGTGCTGCACGCGGAGGTATCGTCCGTTCAACACTAGATCGGGGTGGATCGTGATGGGACCGCGGGACGGATCGTGATGAGATCGCGGGACGGGCTGCGATTTGAATCAGGAAGATGTTCCATTACATCAACCGCGTTATATACGCTTCTGCTTAGCGATCTACAAAGGTATGTAGATTCACTCTCCCCTCTTGTAGATGATCATCACCATGGATAGGTATTGCGTGTGCATAGGAAATTTTTTGTTTCCCATGCAACGTTCCCCAACAGTGACATCATGAGCTAGGTTCATGCGTACATGATATCTCGAGTAGAACACAAAAGAGTTTGTGGGCGTTGATGTTCAATTTTCTTCCCTCCTTTGTCTTTTCTTGATTCGACGACATTGTTGGATTGAAGCGGCCCGAACCAACTTTACTCGTATGCTTACGAGAGACCGGTTTCATCGACTGACATGCAACTTGTTGCTTAAAGATGACTAGCGGGTGTACGTTTCTTCAACTTTAGTTGAATCGGATTTGAACGAGGTGGTCCTTGGAGAAGGTTAAATAGCAATTTGCATATCACCGTTGTGGCTTTGCGTAAGTAAGATGCGATCATACTAGATACCCATAGCAGCCACGTAAAATTTGCAACAATAGATTAGAGGACGTCTAACTTGTTTTTGCATGGTATGCTTGTGATGTGATATGGCCAATGACATGATATGATATATTGGATGTATGAGATAATCATGTTCTAATAGTTAAATATAGACTTGCACGTCGATGCTACGGCAACCGACAGGAGCCACAGGGTTGTCTTTAAATTTATTTTGCGCTTGCAGATGCTCTTGCTATATCGCTATGCAGTAGCTTTAGTAGTAACAACATAGCTAGCGCGACAAACCCGATGGAAACACAATGATGGAGATCATGGTGTGGCGCCGGTGACGATGGAGATGATGTCGGTGCTTTGGTGATGGAGATCAAGAAGAAAAAGTTCATGGCCATATCATGTCACTTATGATTTGCATGTGATGTTAATCCTTTTATGCACCTTGTTTTTCTTAGGACGACGGCATCATTATAAGGTGATCCCTCACTAAAATTTCAAGATAAAATTGTGTTCTCGCTGACTGTGCAGCGTTGCGACAGTTCGTCGTTTCGAGACACCATGTGATGATCGGGTGTGATAGACTCAACGTTCACATACAACGGGTGCAAAACAGTTGCACGCGCAAAACACTCGGGTTAAACTTGATGAGCCTAGCATGTACAGACATGGCCTCGGAACACAAGAGACCGAAAGGTCGAGAATGAATCATATAAGTTGATATGATCAACATGGAGATGTTCAACATTGAAGTTAAACTCAACTCGTGTGATGATCGGACTTGAGTTAGTGGATTTGGATATTGCGCCACTCAAATGACTAGAGGGATGTCTATTTGAGTGGGAGATCTTAAGTAATATGATTAACTGAACTCATTATCGTGAACATAGTCAAAAGATCTTTGCAAATTATGTTGTAGCTTGCGCTGTAGCTCTACTGTTTTAGATATGTTCCTAGAGAAAATTTAGTTGAAAGTTTATAGTAGCAATTATGCGGTTGGGTCCGTAAACTGAGGATTTTCCTCATTGCTGCGCAGAAGGCTTATGTCCTTAATGTGCCGCTTGGTGTGCTAAACCTCGAGCATTGTCTGTGGATGTTGCGAACATCTAACATACATGTTTTTGATGACTACGTGATAGTTCAGTGCGTAATGTGATACGTCTCTGTTGTATCTACTTTTCCAAACTCTTTTGCCCTTGTTTTGGACTCTAATTTGCATGATTTGAATGGAACTAACCGGGACTGACGTTGTTTTCAGCAGAATTGCCATGGTGTTGTTTTTGCACAGAAATATAAGTTCTCGGAATGACGTGGAAATTTACGGGGATTTTTTGTAGAATATATAAAAAATACTGGCGCAAGAATCAACGGAGGAAGTGGAGCGTGGAGCCCACAAGCCCCCCAGGCGCGGCCCCCCTTGGCCGCACCTGGCAGGCTTTTGCGGCCCACGAAGCTCCACCGCCTCCAATCTCAGCTCTATTTAGTCCCTTTCGTCCGAAAAAACTCAGGGAGATGAGTTCATCGCGTTTTACGATACGGAGGCGCCGCCACCACCTGTTCTTCCTCTGGAGGGCAGATCTGGAGTCCGTTCTAGGCTCCGGAGAGGGAAGATCGTCGCCATCATCATCACCAACCTTTCTTCATCGCCAATTCCACGATGCTCTTCATCGTTCGTGAGTAATCTCATCGTAGGCTTGCTGGACGGTGATGGGTTGGATGAGATCTATCATGTAATCGAGTTAGTTTTGACGGGGATTGATCCCTAGTATCCACTATGTTCTGAGATTGATGTTGCTACTACTTTTCCATGCTTAATGCTTGTCACCAGGGCCTGAGTGTCATGATTTCAGATCTGAACCTATTATGTTCTCGTCAATATATGTGTGTTCTTGATCCTATCTTGCAAGTTGTAGTCACCTACTATGTGTTATGACCCACCAACCCTGGAGTGACAATAGCCGGAACCACTCCCGGAGATGACCATAGTATGAGGAGTTCATGTATTCACCAAGTGTTAATGTGTTGGTCCGATTCTTTATTAAAAGGAGAACCTTAATATCCCGTAGTTTCCATTAGGACCCCGCTGCCACGGGAGGGATGGACAATATATGCCATGCAAGTTCTTTTTCCTAAGCACGTATGACTACATACAGAATACATGCCTACATTACATTGACGAACTGGAGCTAGTTACATATCTCTCCATGTTATAACTGTTACATGATGAATAGCATCCGGCATAATCATCCATCACCGATCCAATGCCTACGAGTCTTTTCCTACTGGTCCTTACTACGTTACTTTGCTGCTACTGTTGTCATTGATGGTAATGTTACTCTGTTGCTACTACTGTTACTCTGTCGCTACTGATGTCACTTTGTTGCTACTAGTTACTGTTGCTACTCTTGCTATCACACTACCTTTCTACTGATACTTTGCTACAGATACTAAATCTTTCAGGTGTGGTTGAATTGACAACTCAACTGCTAATACTTGAGAATATTCTTTGGCTTCCCCTTGTGTCGAATCAATAAGTTTGGGTTGAATACTCTACCCTCGAAAATGTTGCGATCCCCTATACGTGTGGGTTATCAAGACCTTTTTGGCACCGTTGCCGGGGAGGCACAGCAATATTCTCTGAGTCACTTGGGATTTACGTGTGCTGATCACTATGAGGAATCCGAAAGATACAAGAACTAAAGTCTTGCCCTCAACTACGAGGACAGGTAAGGAACTACCATCTAGCTCTGCACTTGATTCACCTTCAGTTATGAGTAAGTTTGCGACACCACCTCCTACTAGAAATCTTGATATGTCACATGTGCTTGATGATGCTACTTCTGCTGCCCATGATGCTTATTATGATGCTATGCTTGATACTGCTTTGCCACTAGGTGCGTTCCTTGATGCACAAATTGCTAGAGTTGTTGCTAGATGTGATGATACTTCTGAAACTGTTGAGATTATTGAAGTAGAACCTGCTATTTTGCCTGTTAGAACTAGCTCTCCTAGATATGAATTGTCGGATATGCCTGATATGCCTGAGTGTTATGTTATGGAGGGAGAGATAGCTGAGGACTTTCTTGCTTGTAAGGATAGCTATGATGTTGAGAACTTACTGCGCAAGTGTAAAGAAAAATCTTTGAATGCCAGGATGAAATACGACCCGAAGTTTGCTACTTCACATATCTTTGTGACCGATAAGGATTATGAATTCTCTGTCGACCCTGAGTTAATCACTCTGGTCGAATCTGATCCTTTTCACGGTTATGAATCTGAAACGGTTGTAGCACATCTTACCAAACTGCACGATATAGCCACCCTATTCACGAGTGAGGAAAAGATCTGCCACTACTATATCCTTAAGTTGTTTCCTTTCTCGCTAAAGGATGATGCTAAGACTTGGTTCACTTCTCTTGCTCCTGGTTGTGTGCATAGCCCCCAGGATATGATCTACTACTTCTCTAAGAAATATTTCCCTACTCGTAAGAAGCAAGCTGCCTTGCAGGAAATATACAACTTTGCGCAAGTTGAAGAAGAGAGTCTCCCACAAGCTTGGGGGAGGCTCGTCCAGCTACTGAATGCTTTGCCTGATCACACTCTTGAGAAGAATGAAATACTTGATATCTTCTTTAATGGACTAACCGATGCTTCTAAGTACCACCTAGATAGTTGTGCCGGTTGTGTTTTTAGGGAACGAATTGTAGAACAAGTTGAGATCCTATTGAATAATATCTTGTGCAATGAGAATGATTGGACTATTCATGAACCACCTCCAAAGCCAACTCCTAAAAAAAGAGGTGTCCTATTCCTCAGTCGTGAAGATATGCAAGAAGCTAAGAAATCTATGAAAGAGAAAGGCATTAAATCCGAAGATGTCAAAAATCTACCACCTATCAAACAGATATATGGTCTTGATAACCCGATACAGGTAGTAGAGGTAAATTCTCTTCGTAGATTTGATGAGAGTGATATTCCTTTTGATAAACCTGCTAGCTTATGCTTGGATGAATTTGATAACTTTGATGCCAAACAACAGAGTTTCAATGATTATGTTAGCAGACAATTGGAACAAAATGCTCGTATGCATAGTCATTTAAGTGCTTGTGTGGACAGAAATGTCAATGATCTTAAACTCTTGAGTAAACATGCCTCTATGGTTACTACTCAAGTAGAACAAGTACTTAAAGCTCAGAATGACTTGCTCAATGAGTTGAATGACAATTCTGTCAGAGTCGTCACTAGAGGCGGTAGAATGACCCAGGAACCTTTGTATCCTGAGGGTCATCCTAAGAGAATTGAACAAAATTCTCAAGGAGTTAGCACTGATGCACCTAGTCATCCTAGGAAGAAGAAGAAAGATGATAGGAACTTGCACGCTATCAACCTTGTTGCTGTTACACCTCAGAGTCCAAACAATGTCTCTGTTTCTGATGCTGAAACACAATCTGGTGATGAACATGAGCCAAATGATAATATCAATAGTGATGTTCATGTTGATGCTCAACCTAGCAATGATAAGGATGTGGAGATTGAACCTGTTGATCTTGATAACCCACAGCCTAAGAATAAGAGATATGATAAGAATGAGTTTGTTGCTAGCAAGCATGCTAAAGAAAGGGAACCATGGGTTCAGAAACCCATGCCCTTTCCTCCCAAACCATCCAATAAAAGGATGATGAGGATTTTGAGCGATTCGTTGAAATGATTAGACCTGTCTTTCTGCAAATGCGTTTGACAGATATGTTAAAAATGTCTCCGTATGCTAAGTACATGAAGGATATTGTGACTAATAAGAGGAGGATACCTGAGGTTGAGATTTCCACCATGCTCACTAATTATTCCTTTAAGGGTTTAACTCCTAAGAAACTAGGTGATCCCGGAGTACCCACTATACCTTGCTCTATTAAAGGCAACTACGTTAGAACTGCTTTATGCGACCTTGGAGTCGGTGTTAGTGTTATGCCTCTCTCTCTTTATCGTAGACTTGAACTGGATAAGTTGACACCCACTGAAATCTCTCTGCAACTGGCCGACAAATCAACTGCTTTCCCTATCGGCATTTGCGAGGATGTGCCTGTTGTGGTTGCCAACGTAACTATCTTAACACACTTTGTTATTCTGGATATTCCCGAGGATGATGCCATGGCGGTCATTGTGGAGATCCCGACTAGTAAGTCGAGATCGACGTGCCCAAAGATCCCAAGGATCAATGCTCACTGAACACAAACACTGAATAATAGAGTCTTACATCCAAATACCGAATATTACATCAAATGGCCGAAGGGTCAGGTTCACAAACAGGGCCTAAGGACAAATAAAACGGGTACAACGGGTAGCGGAACTCATAAGGGCTAAGCGGGTGCCCATGCCATCAAGCCTACACCGGCAAGCATTCTTACTTGGAAGCGTCCTAGATCGCAGGTCCATCTCTGAAGGCGTACTCATCGCCAAACTCCGGTCCTTCCTTCTCTGGTCAATAATATAACCAGTGGCAAGCCAATGAGTACTTTGAATGTACTCGCAAACAGCCCATGATATGAACAATGAAAGTGAAGGATGACAATATTATGCATTTCTAGTATAACTTTTTTGGGTGGAATGATCATGGATATGCATCAAGTTAAAGAATTACTTTCGAAGAACAGGTTACAGATATCAACATATCTGCTAAGGGTTGAACCATCCGGGTTCACCCTATATGCCAAGTCATCGGACTTGTCATAACCTCAATGTATCAACTAAGGGTTAAACCATCCGGGTTTACCCTATATGCCAAGTCACCGAACTTGGTCATATCATTATTATAGCAACACCTTTTTAACACCACACACACACTCACATTTGGTTTGTGCGGAAATATCAGGACGTAGTTTAAGCAGGATTACCCAACTGTCCTTGACCGTGGACACGGCTATTCGAATAGTTTACACTCTGCGGAGGTAGTACGCTGGACCCACGAGATCCGGGAAACTTCCGTGTCATCCACGACTCGCGGTAAATCACATATACCTGAGGTAAGTACCCGATCATCATCTTTCCCCTGACGATACTAGACAAAGAGGTCCACTCGATTGGTACCCAGCCCACATGTTGTACGTCTTACGAGCACCGACTCTGGACATATCAACCATGCGGGGACCAACGGTGTGCCTGGAACTCGTAATAATGGCATAGTCGTCCTACCTGGCACGACTCCATCATGAGAGTGACGACAACCACTCCCGCCACTAGTAATGTGGCTCTTTGCTAGTACCGACCAGAGTAATCAACAAAGCCTCGTCCCATAAAGGGGTATCGTGGTCGTACTAGTAAGGTTGGGATGGTCGACACATCATAAATCTAATCCCATTTCCGAAACCATACTCACACAAAACACCGATGCATCACTTCACCGAAAGTGATCACCAACTCTTCATCACCCTCGGGCATTAGTGGCACCCAACGGGGTTTTCATAAACTCTTGTTTAACTCATCATCATGCTCATGATAATATGCTTCTATCTTTACTTGTCAACATGGTATTAGCATGACCCTCAAGGGGTAGGGTCAAGCTCAATGCAATGGTTCTCTAACTCTACTAGTCAACATGATAGTAGCATGATCCTCATAGACGGTAGGGTCAAGCTCATCGTGCTTGTGCTCCGAGGAGCCACATGTATGACATCACCATCATGCAAGTGCTTCGAAGAAGCCTTCGGTACCATCACACAAATGATGAACCGGCATTATGATCACATGCAACGGAAAAGTACTTGCTATTCTAGCATGCATCAATTATATGCTCAAGTCATGGTCAAAGGGTTGCTTGCCTTGGTCAGCTAAGTATCCGGGGTCTTCGAGATCTTCCGCTCTGAATCCTTCGTCACTCGGTAATTCTATCGTCGAGAATAGAATAAATAAGAAATAGCTCACACAAAAACAGATCACAAATCACTTTTGAAAATGTTGCAAAACTTGGTTAAATTCAGGTTGTTATTTTGAAAAATATCTTCTCTTAGTTTTTGCTAGCTAAGCATTTTTAATAATTACAAAACAGGAGCAAACTATTGCTTTTAATGCCTTTATATTATTATTAAACAGATTCTGTTTTTGAAAAATATCAACAATGGCAGAATCAAATACTACTCATTTTTAGAAAAATATCAGTGGAAGAATTATATTTTTCCACTAGGTAGTTATTTTTACAAAAATCATTTTAGTCTCAGGTTTAAAAATAAAAGAAAAAGGCCAAAGCCTGGCCTGGGAAGCAGGCCGGCCCAGCCAGCCAGCAGGCTGCCAGGCGCGCGCGCGCCAGCTTTGAACCTGACGTGCGAGCCCGTGGGGTCAGCGACTTTGGCTGCGCGCGGGGCAGCTCCAGGACGCCGACAGGTGGAGCCCACCTGTCGGGTTCTTCCCCTACCTCCGGCCAGGGAGGAGGAGACGAACTCCGGCGAGGCTACCGTCGTCCATGGGCCTAGCTAAGGGCAGGAATGGGTTCAGCATGCCTCCGCCTACCTACAGGTGGTCGGGACAGCGCCAGAGAGGCTTGGAGTCGCCGGCGACGAGGTGGCCGTGGCAGAGGGGTTTCGGGATGTGGTTGAACTGGTAGCTAGGGGCACGGAAAAGCTCGGGGCTGTTGGGGGAAAGGTTCCTGGTGTCGAGGGGAGTGCTCTGGTGGGTCGAGTGTCGCATGAGCCGGCGTGTAGCCGGAGATCGACCGGAGCTCCGAGGCGGAGGGGCCTCGGTCGATCTCGAGCACCGGGGCTCTGCGAGCTCGATTGGGTGGCTAGGGGGGAGCTAGTGGTCGTGCAGAAGCTGCTGGAGGGGTGCTGAGGTGCCGGGGAGGCCTATTTATAGGCTCGCGACGGTGAGCCGAACTCGGTGCGCCGTTGACTCACCACGGCGTGCGTGCGTGCACAGTGAGGAGCTGCTTGTGAGACCACGGTCTCCGAACGTGGTTTAGGACGCTCTGAAGCATCGCCCGCAGAGGGAGAGGGCGTGGGGTCAAACTGCAGCGTCCGTGCATGCTCGGCCGAGTCGGGTGCGCGCGGGCACGCGTCGCCCGAGCTCTAGCGCGGGGGAGGAGGGTCCCTGGCGGCTGCTTTACACTAAGGGGTTGTCGGGGGAGGTCTTGGACACTTAGGGGGAGGTTGGAACCGGCCGGGAGCGTTGTCCCCTTCTCGGTTGCTCCCTGTAGCGCCTCCAGAGCGCATTTTTGGCATGCCACGACATGCTGGCGTGCTCTGGGGCACTTCAGACGTGTCCCTCATGGCATGGGTGTTGCTGGGAGTGTATTTAGCCGTTGTGTGCTAGTGAGTGCACTGGCTGGTCAAGGGGGACAGGTTTTACTAGTGCTGCCAGCCCTGATCTGTGGCACAAATTGGAGTTCTTGTCACGTGTGCTTGGAACTGGGGAGGGGCCAGTTGACTGGGTGTTTAGGTTGGTCTAGGGCACTAATACACCAAGTTTGAGGCTCTGGCATTGGGTAAAACAGTGGCTAGGTGGGTTTTTACCTTCGTGTCAGAAGGTGTTCGATAGTGGTTTGGGGTGCTTCCACTCCACCACTGGAACTGCAACTTAACAGGTTTGGTCTTGGGGTTAAAGTAGAGGTTTCCACCAATTTTAAGCTCCATTGAACAAGTTTAGCTTTGTAAACTTGAAAATGCATGAAAGTGGCCAGATCTGTCCTCTCCAAAGGGAGTGTGACTAAACAGAGTCTAGCAAATCTCATTTTTAGTGTGGAGTCCTCATTTTAGGTGCCAAACACCCCTGCAAAGTTTCACCCCTATTGGACAAACTTTGCTATGTGGAGTTGTTCCAACTCTATACTGGACAGAGAGGGTTTTAGGCTCATTTGGTGACCTTCCCCACCTTGGATCAAGGTGAGATTTTATGTGGGCACCAAATATGGCTTGGGGAGGCTCCTGTAATTTAATGGTATTTTATTGATAATATTTCCTTTGGAAATATCTCAAAAGGTTAAAACAGACAGGAATGGTTTTCAGGGTTTTACTCAAATAATTATAATATAAAATAGGGTTGAAAATCTTATGTATGGAAAATATATGTCCTTCTGAGTTTCCATGATTTTACTAAGAATTTTCTAAGGTAGAGAAGCATTTTTCCTTGTGGGAATATCATTCTTGGCCTTAGAAACGGGCATGTATTTAAAATAGAAAAATAACGTTTTAAATCACTAAATAATGTTTTTGGCAAATAATAATAGTATTTGAGTTTAGATCACCAACTTTGGTTGGGAGTGCTACTAGGCATCATGAGCTAGTAGTGTAACCCAAGCAAGGTAGAGGTGATCTGGTGTCAAAGAAAAGGGTTTTGGAAATTCATTTTTAAAAATAATAAATTTACCATGGGTTTTGGATCAACAAGCAAACAAGCATACATTCATACAAGGCATTCATAGCATTCACAACATCATTAGAAAAAGTTTTAACAAGCCCTGATTTTTGCAACTTAAAATATTGGTGGTGAAAAACAGGGTGTGACAGACCTCTCCCTCTTACAAGAATCTCGTCCCCGAGATTCCTAAGCTAGGCGTTAAATAGCTCTGGAAATTCTGATCGGAGATAGTCTTCACGTTCCCATGTTGCTTCTGCTTCGGTATGGTTGCTCCACTGAACCTTGAAATACCTGATGGTGTGGCTTCTGGTGCAACGCTCTGCTTCATCCAGAATGTGAATCGGCTTCTCGCGATAGGTAAGGTCTGGTTGAAGGTCAACAGCTTGGGGGGTCAATGTCCTTGCAACAATCGGAACGGTTCGGCACTTGTAAGCACTTCCGGAGTTGTGACACGTGGAACACGTTGTGCACACCCGGAAGTTCTGGGGGTAGCTCACACTGATAAGCCACTTCCCCGCGCCTTGCCGCGATCTTGAAGGGTCCAATAAACCTTGGGGCTAGCTTCCCCTTGACGTGGAAACGCTTGGTTCCCTTGAGAGGCGTAACGCACAGGTACACCTGGTCTCCGGGAATGAACTCCACATTCTTGCGGTGGGAGTCCGCATAGCTCTTCTGTCTTGACTTAGCTGCCTTCAGGTTTTCTTGGACAAGCTGCACCTGTCGTGGTTTTTTCACGGCAGATGTCCTCATGAAAGGACTTAGTATTGGAGCCATCGCACTTTGGTGGCGACTCAAAGGGGTTGAACGGGAGAGAGACGGCGATTTACCCAGGTTCGGCCCCTCATGAGGAGGTAAAGGCCTACGTCCTGCTTTGAGTTGTATTGATGGAGTTTTGATTACAAGGAGGGCGTAACTCGCCAGACCTAGCACTCGATGATTTCTAACCTGTCCTCTTCTCCCCTGCGACTCGCCTTTATATATAGGTCGAGTCCTTAGGGTTTACAAGGGTCCTTTCCTTTACACAAATCGTGACTCTTGCGATCTCTAAGTCGTCGCCCTTCCGAAGCTTGGAGACCTTCTTTATTATGGACTCCTTCCGAAAGTCATAAACCGCCATACTACTCTCGGCTTTACCAGACCAAGGCCCAAACTACATTTTAGATGAGTCGCCAGCTTTGGTGACCGGGCCCAACTAGGGCGGGTTATCAACAGATAATATCCCCAACATTAGGCCCCAGATTGACTTGAATTTCCTTCACGCCAATATCTTTACTCAATTTAAGGGTGATTCATCTTCACTCTCCTTATGCACCATGCACTCAAACCACCATCTGTTGCGGAAAAACCTGAGTCGCCAAACCGCTTCTTGTTAGCTCCTTCCTCGAATCCCGGAAAGGATAACGACGTAATCTCTCAACGGATCCTTCGACATCATTATCCGAAAAATTTCGGGGCGCCATCATGGCGAATCTTTATCGTTTGGCAGTTCCCGCTCATGGCGCCTCGATTCCAGCGCTTGCCCTATTAAATAGGTGGGGGGGAAGGTCTGGGCATTTTTCACCTACCCGCATTATCGCCCTTCTCCCCCCATTATCGCAGCGAAAATCTCATCGCCAACCGAGAGCTCCGCCGCCGTCCGAAGACCTCGTCGCCGCCCGAAAGCTTTGGTGCTGCCTGAAGACTTCGTCGCCGCCGAACACCCCGTCGGGGCCGAGCAGTTTCGTTGCTGTCGAACGCCTCGCCGCCGTCGAGCACTTCGTCGCCGCCGTACACCTCGTCGTCGCCGAACATCTCGTCGCCACCTCGACGCTTTCGCATTCGTCCGAAAACTTCGTCGCCGTTCGCGCAGCACTCGCGGCGAAACCTTCTTCGGACGTCTCCGGCCATATCCACCAGGTTAGCTTTCGCCATTTTAAGAGTAGATCCAAGTTCTTCCGAAGTTCATACCTACTGTGCTTTGGGCATCTCCCGAACGGCTCTATTTGTTCATGTTTAATTGATGGCGATGATGACGAGAAAACCAATGTCCTTGGTACCTTTATTTGTCCGCTCTTGATTTGCACACTTAGAGTAGCACTTTCATCAAATCAACAATATTATCCCATCTTAGTCGTAGGTTGCCGTCTCCGGTTATTTTCCGCATTTATTTCCATCTGTCCAGTAGATCCATAAGCTACCGCTTGTTATGTAAAAACTGTTTGTAATCTTCATACTTCGCCATTTTTGGATAAATGCCTCTGACGTCCTGGAAACATCGCTCCCTTAAGTAGCCAAAGTTTCGTAAGTCGCCCTAGCAACCTGACCCGGGCCTTCATTGGCGGTTCAAAAAATTTCCTCAGCCAGCGGATAAATTACTTGGCGGGTCAAATGAAATCATTTCACCTTTTATAGTAGATGTTTTGGCATGTCAATTCACCCGTACTTTATCCCTTTGTAGCATGGGCGCAGTCTTCAAAAGTGACTGGCTCCCTACCAAGGTTAATGATGCCATACTAGAGGATTATGTGAAAACGAGAAACCTGGACCCTCAGGATGTTATCGGTTGGTGTACCGGGTTCGGAGAAGAAATCCCCAATCCCAAAGAAGGGGAAATAGTTGTTTTCGTTGAACACCTTGAGCGGGGTTTTAAGCCGCCTCGATCGAAGTTCCTCAGAGACGCCATGGCTTTCATGAATGTCCGCCTCCAAGATCTAGGGCCCAATTCGATAAGCAACCTATAACAGTTCCAGGTGTTTTGTGAAGCTTACCTGCGGATGGAACCCTCAGTTCCCTTATTTTGGTATTTCTTCCACTTAAATCGCCAAACAGAATTTCACAATGGCCCCAGCTTGGATCTCGGCGGTGTAAATGTTCAACGCCGCAGGGATAGCCCATTTCCGTCACTCACCATGCCAAGCCACCCAAAAGGCTGGGGCGAGTCTTGGTTTTATTGTCAAGAAACCTCGCCTGTAGGTGAAAACAAACTTCTGGGTTATAGGGAAGATCGCCTTCCAACGAATTTCAAGCTCCCGGACAAGCTCACCGAAGAGGAGGAGTCAGATTTCATCCCAGTATTGTCCGAGTTAAGATCTTTGACAAACAACGGCCTTACTGGAGTTGATTTGATCCGCTGCTGGGTCGAATGGCGCATCCTCCCTTTAAGTCACCGGGATGGGCTAATGTGCGAATTCGATGGCACTTTAGATCATCCTCAATGCTACTTCCACAAGGATCTTACGGAAAGTGATATTGTCACCATTATCAAGAAGCTGACCGGCGAGCCCGCGGGAAAATGCGGCCAAATAGGTCTCAAACCTTTCTGCAAAATTAACCCGGCACCCAAGGTAAACAACTTTAACCCGCCTTTTGTCTTTTACTTTTTATGTCTCATTCGAACTATGGCTTCTTAAAAAATATGCCATTTCAGAAAGGAGATAAATTTTGGTCCCAGAAGCCAAAAAAGCCAGCCATGAAGCAAGCTAGGCCGCCTCCAAAGAAGAAATCCAAGGGCAAGGGAAAAGCTGCTGTGACTGAACCATCTGAGGCCGATGAATCCCAAGTCGGCGACGCACCTTCGGAGGTAAAAACCTATCCTTTCTTAACTCGCCATTCATTACTGATAACTTTGTATTTATGCCTTTGCATTTCTTGAATAGAATGAAGACAACGAAAGCCAGGAGGATTCTATAGAGGTAATTTATGTTTCCTTCGATTCATCTCCTTCTCCACCTAAGCCGGCCAAGCGAATTTGTGGGAAAGTTCCCTTCTCACACCCAAATGCTTGTTTGGACCCAAATTTTCTTCTGAAGAAAGCACAACACACTTCAAATCGGAAGACTCGAAGTCATTCCGGCGATCTGGTATCCGGTTTACCAACAAGGAACAAGAAAAGGCCAAATGAGGTATCTTTTAATCAACACTTCTTCACGTCTTTTTGGATCGCATTTGTAACTTGCTCATATCTTCGACGTACAATTCTTGCAGAGTTCTCCTCCTACGTCTGGCGACTCAGTAATGTCGGCACTTCCGCCAATGATCCGTGTCCCTGGGTAAGTCTTTTGATAATTTTTACTTTGAATCTGATGGTGATAAGTTTTCAGTCCTTTAAACGCAACCCCTGCTCCTTTCAGGGCACAGGCGAAGAAAAGAAAGACCGGCGGGTCAACTCCTATCATAATCTCGGAGCCTACCGAGAAATTGGCGCCGATCCAAGATAACCCGAACCAAGACAAACCTGAAGATCAAGTGGATCTCCCTAGCTCTCCCAAGGAAACAATGGATGCCCCCAAGCTGCCAAGTCCATTGACAACAACAGAAGACCCGGACGTTGTTATTATCACTGGTACTAGCTTCTCTAAACCGGCCACAACGGTTTTATTGAAGCATGTATCATCATCATCTCAAACTGTTCCCGAGTATGAACTCTCCAAGGCCAAGCTCTCTCAATATGAACATTTGGAATTCAAAGAACTTTGCTCTGGCTTTGCAAGTCGCCTGGAGGTGAGTTATGAGATGGATAAAAGCCTGCTTCGGATGCTGAAGAACAAACATGAGGTAAATTTTGTTGTATACTATATTATCCCCATTAACCCCCAAGGGCCGGGTCATCAGTAAAAAGATGAGCCGGGTCTTGATGACTTGAAAAACTTTCGACCAGTAACCCCCAAGGGCCGGGTCATCAGTAAAAAGATGAGCCGGGTCTTGATGACTTAAAACATTCGACCAGTAACCCCCAAGGGCCGGGTCATCAGAAAAAGATGAGCCGGGTCTTGATGACTTAAAAACTTTCGACCAGTAACCCCCAAGGGCCGGGTTATCAGAAAAAGATGAGCCGGGTCTTGATGACTTGAAAAACTTTCGACCAGTAACCCCCAAGGGCCGGGTCATCAGAAAAAAGATGAGCCGGGCCTTGATGTTGTATAATTTTGTCTAAAAATTATACATTAGCCCCCAAGTGTCAGGGATATTGCTTGCAATAGTTCTGAGACTTGCCCCTTAATCATATGCTTCAACAGGAATCTCTTATCCAGACTGAATCAACACTTGGCGACTTGAAGAAAAGCTTATCTGATCAGCAGGATGCCCGAGCCAAATCGAAAAAGAAGTATCGAATCGTCCTAGCTGAGATGGAAAAGCTAAAAGCCGACTTAAAAAGGGCTCAAGCTGACCAAGATGTTTTAACAAAGCGAGCAGAGAAAGCTGAGACCAAATTGGATACTGTGCAACAAGAACTGTCCGGCTTAAAACGTCTTATCTCAAACATGGCACAAGCCGTCTTTGGTAAATAACTAACTCTTGACTTTTGTAAACAAATACCTCTTATCTGAGTCGCTGACTATCATTACCCCTTATACAGGTCCGAGAGCCGCCAATCTTCAAGATGATTGCGTCCTGACTCTGAAGGCGATTTACACGCTGACAGAGCAGCTATATACCGGCAGTGTGCTGACTGTGAAAGCGGTGATGGGTGCCAAGGAGCCTATAACATCAATAAAGAAGATGCTTGGTTGCCTATCCACGCTTCCTCCCCATATTGGCGAGTTAACTTGGTCAGCCGCCCGGAAAGGAGTGCTGACTATGTTGAGTCGATGCTTAGCATATGCTCCAAAGATCAACCCAGAAGAAGTAGCGGCGGGCTTTCCTCAACTCAAGGATGATGGGTCAGAATTCACCGAAGAGGACTATCAGCATGTTGTCAAGGACTCCCGTCTAGCGGCGACTCAGCTTGCTGCAAGCCTGGACTTATCAAAATACCAGGCCGCCTATATAATAAGAACAAGAAGGTCAACCCGCCAACCTTTGTGATGACCAGATTAACTCCGCGCCGACCCAAGAATCCTTTTGACTTGGACGCGGATCTCTCATCAATCCTGACCGATGAAGATGAATTTGCCGCTCTGTCCAAGTGTAACTGGGTACCGCACGACTTGCAGATTGAGGTTGGCCAAAGCTCACAGCAGGCTGATCCAAGGGCGTCAGCAGAATAAATTTTCATTGAATTGGCCATGAGAGCCATGTAATAGGTCTCCTTTAGGAATCGATATTGCTTTTGTGATACCTTTTAAAAAAATCCGTATGTCGCCATTAAGGCGATTTGAAATACTTTATCCGCTGTTTGAGGCTTTTTTATGATGCTTAATCCGCCATGGATAGAATGATTTCCATCATCAACCTGTTCTAAGCTTTAAAAAACATATGTGAAACCATCTCAATGAATAATAAGTGATAACAAATAGCAGTTGCCCCAAAATATTTTGAGGCAAATCAGAAAAAATGCTAAAAAACCTTGCGGCAGTGCCAGGAAGGTAAAAAATAGTAATTTCGTCGGCTCATAAGGTCGCGACAGGATAGGGCGAGTCAAAAAAGCTCAAGCGCCACCCAAAATAGCAGTTTAGTTGGCTCATAAGGTCGCGACAGGATAGGGCGAGTCAAAAAGCTCAAGCGCCACCCAAGATGGCAGTTTCATCGGCTCATAAGGTCGCGACAGGATAGGGTGAGTCAAAAAGCTCAAGCGCCACCCAAGATAGCAGTTTCGTCGGCTCATAAGGTCACGACTGGATAGGGCGAGTCAAAAAGCTCAAGCGCCACCCAAGATAATGATTTCGTCGGCTCATAAGGTCGCGACAGGATAGGGGCGAGTCAGAAAGCTCAAGCGCCACCCGAGAATGATTTCGTCGGCTCATAAGGTCGCGACAGGATAGGGCGAGTCAAAAAGCTCAAGCGCCACCCAAGAATGATTTCATCGGCTCTTAAGGTCACGACAGGATAGGGCGAGTCAAAAAGCTCAAGCGCCACCCAAGATAGCAGTTTCGTCGGCTCATAAGGTCGTGACTGGATAGGGCGAGTCAAAAAACTCAAGCGCCACCCAAGATAATGATTTCGTCGGCTCATAAGGTCGCGACAGGATAGGGCGAGTCAAAAAGCTCAAGCGCCACCCAAGAATAATTTCGTCGGCTCATAAGGTCACGACAGGATAGGGCGAGTCAAAAAGCTCAAGCGCCACCCAAGAATGATTTCGTCGGCTCATAAGGTCGCGACAGGATAGGGCGAGTCAAAAAGCTCAAGCGCCACCCAAAATAATAATTTCATAGGACAAATGGATAATAAAACTGATCTCAATAAGAGGAAGCCCCCAAGTCGGGAGGCGTTTTAATTTTATTGCTTTATAATAAGGACTAAAAAACTTACAAAATGCAGAGCTTAAAAGCTCAAGTGTAGTAAGGCCGCAAGTGGGCAATATTCCAGGGGCGAATCAACTCAGCCTCCGTGGTTGGCCGGTCAGGCCGGAGATCCATCAGATAGTAAGAGCCGTTGTGAAGATTTTTGCTGACGACGAACGGTCCTTCCCATGGTGGTGATAGCTTATGCATGCCAGCACGATCATGTATCAGCCGAAGCACTAAGTCGCCTTCCTGAAAGGTTCGGCTCTTGACCCGGCGGTTGTGATAACGCCGTAAATCCTGCTGATAAATGGCTGATCGGGCCGCAGCCAAGTCACGCGCCTCCTCTAAGGCATCCAAAGAGTCTTGACGCGCCAGTTCGTTGTCCTGTTCGACGTAGCGGCGACTCTAGGCGAGTCATGCCTCATGTCAGTGGGAAGAACAGCTTCTGCTCCATAGACCAGAAAGAAAGGGGTAAAACCCGTGGACCGGTTCGGGGTGGTCCGGATGCTCCACAACACTGAAGGCAACTCCTCAACCCAACATCCCCAGGTTTTTTCCAAAGGAACCATGAGCTGGGGCTTGATTCCCCGTAAAACTTCCTGATTCGCCCGTTCCGCCTGCCCATTAGACTGCGGGTGAGCGACCGCAGAAACATCAAGCCGGATATGCTCTCGACGGCAAAACTCCTGCATCGCCCCTTGAGACAAATTAGTGCCATTATCAGTAATGATGTTGTGTGGATATCCGAACCGGAAGATCAGCTTTTTCAAGAATTTGACCGCCGTCTCCGCATCGCAAGCTCCAACAGGCTCTGCCTCGACCCACTTGGTGAACTTATCAACTGCCACCAGCAAATGGGTTTTCTTGTTAGATGTCATTTTAAAGGGGCCAACCATGTCTAACCCCCAGACCGCGAAAGGCCAAGTGATGGGAATCATTCTTTGTTCTTGAGCCGGCACATGAGCTTGTCGTCCATAACGCTGGCATCCCTCGCATCGACGAACTATCTCTTCTGCATCTGCATGAGCCGTCAACCAAAACAAACCATGACGGAATGCCTTTGAAACCAAAGAGCATGACCTGGCGTGATTCCCACAATCACCGGAATGAATGTCATTTAGGATTATGCATCCTTCTTCGGAGGAAACGCATCGTTGAAAAGACCCAGAGGCACTCCGCTTATATAATTCGCCATTGATGATCACCATGGATTTGCTTCGCCGAACAATTTGGCGGGCCAAAACTTCATCTGTTGGTAACTCGCCTCGGGCGAGATAGGCCAGATAGGGAAGAACCCAATCCGGTGTGACGTGGAGAGCCGCCACGAATTGAGACTCAGGATCTGGTATCGCCAACTCCTCCTCTGACGGCAAACTTACGGAGGGATTATGCAAAATATCCAGGAAAACGTTGGGGGGAACCGGCTTTCGCTGGGAACCAAGATGTGAAAGGGCGTCAGCTGCCTCGTTAAGGCGCCGATCAATGTGATCAACCTGATAGCCATGGAAATGACCCGCCACATCGGACACAGCTCTTCTATAAGCCGCCATCACGGGGTCTCGAGAATCCCAAGTGCCTGAAACTTGCTGCGCCACCAGATCAGAATCGCCAAAACATCTAACCCGCGTAAGGTTCATCTCCTTGGTGAGTCGCAAACCGTGAAGCAAAGCTTCATATTCTGCAGCATTGTTAGTGCACGGAAACATGAGTCGGAGGACATAACAGAATTTATCTCCTTGAGGGGACACCAGTACCACACCAGCCCCCGAGCCTTCCAACTGTCTGGATCCATCAAAACAAATAGTCCAGTATGTAAGATCAGGCCTGTCTTCCGGGGCCTGCAACTCCGTCCAATCATTGACGAAATCAACTAAAGCTTGGGATTTGATGGCTGTGCGAGGGGTATATCGCACGTGATGCGGCCCAAGTTCAATCGCCCACTTGGCAATCCGCCCTGTTGCCTCCCGATTCTGGATGATGTCCCCGAGGGGAGCGGAACTAACCACCGTGATGGGATGCTCTTGAAAATAATGCTTAAGCTTCCGACTCGCCATAAACACCCCATACACTAACTTCTGCCAATGTGGGTACCGTTGCTTGGAAAGAGTTAGCACTTCGGAGACAAAATACACCGGGCACTGCACTGGGTATTCCTTCCCTTCCTCCTTCCTTTCAACGACCACCGCCACACTTACTGCTTTAGAGTTTGCCGCAATATACAAAAGCATGGGTTCTTTCTCAGTCGGGGCGGCCAAGACCGGCGGGTTGACCAGTTGCCGTTTCAAGGCTTTGAAAGCCTCATCTGTCCAAACAAAATGGTCAGATTTCTTTAGTAATTGATAAAGGGGAATCGCCTTTTCTCCCACGCGGCTTACGAAGCGACTTAAAGCTGCAATGCGACCCGCGAGCCATTGGACTTGTTTAACATTTGCCGGTTTCCCCAGGGACGTGACTGCTTTGATTTTGTCCGAGCTAGCTTCAATGCCACGCTCAGACACCTGGAAGCCCAACAATTTCCCTGCAGGAACACCAAAAACACACTTGGTGGGATTCAGCTTCATCTGATACACCCGTAGATTATCGAAAGTTTCCTTGAGATCCTCCAGTAGCGTCTCCCCCTGGCGGGTCTTAATCACAATGTCATCGACATAGGCGTGGACGTTGCGTCCGATTTGGCTGCGGAGGCAGTTCTGGATGCAGCGCTGATAAGTCTCCCCTGCACTCTTGAGCCCAAACGGCATGGACACATAGCAAAAAGCCCCAAAGGGGGTTATAAAGGTTGTTTTCTCTTGATCCTCCACGGGCATCTTGATTTGGTGATATCCAGAGTAGGCGTCCAAAAAGCACAAACGTTCGCATCCCGCCACCGAGTCAATAATCTGGTCGATGCGGGGAAGAGCGAAAGGATCTTTTGGACAAGCTCTGTTGAGGTCCGTGTAATCAATGCACATACGGAAAGTACCATTCTTTTTTAGTACCAAGACCGGGTTAGCCAACCATTTGGGGTGGAAAACTTCCATGATGAATCCGGTGGCTAAGAGACAGGCAACCTCTTCCCCGATTGCCTTGCGTCGTTCCTCGTTAAACCTAAAAAGATACTGCTGGAAAGGTTTTGCTTTTGGGTCAACATTAAGATGGTGCTCAGCGAATTCTCTCAGCACACCAGGCATGTCAGAAGGTTTCTATGCGAAGATGTCCCGATTCTCACTGATGAATTCGATGAGCGCGCTTTCCTATTTGGGATCCAGACCCGTCCCAATGGTGAACTGCTTGGATGAATCGCTAGGAACGAAATCAACCGTTTTAGTGTCATCCGTTGGTTTGAACTTGAGGGGCGGCTCAGCATCTTTCGTTGGCTTCTTTAAGGGTGACATGTCAGCAGGATCAACATTGGCCCGATGATACTTGAGTTCTTCTGCAACGCAGGCGACTTCTGCATAAGCCGCGTCCCCTTCTTCACATTCCTTTGCAATTCTTCTATCACCGTCCACCGTGATGGGTCCCTTAGGACCAGGCATCTTGAGTTTAAGGTAAACATAGCATGGATGAGCCATGAACCGGGCGTAAGCCGGCCGCCCAAATAGCGCATGGTAGGGGCTTTTCAATTTGACCACCTCAAACATCAGCGACTCACTCCTGTAGTTATATGTTGTTCCAAATGCGACTATGAGTATGACTCGGCCCATGGGGTACGCCGACTTGCCCGGGACGATTCCGTGGAATACCGTGGTTGAAGGCATCAAATCCTTCTCCAATAGATTCATCCTTTGGAAAGTGTCAAAATATAAGATATTAATGCTACTGCCACCGTCCATTAGCACCTTCGATAGGGTGTACCCCCCAACTTGGGGAGCTACGACCAATGCTAAGTCGCCAGGATTGTCAACTCTTGGCAGATGATCCTCCCTACTCCATGATATGGTTTGCTCGGACCAGTGAAGGTACCTGGGAAGTGCCGGCTCAGATACACTGTACGCCCGGTGACTCACCTTCTTATCACGCCTGCAAGCATTGGTGGTGAAAACGTGGTACTGCCCATTGCTTAACTGTTTGGGGTTGTTGCGAAAGCCGCTGTTGTCATCCTGACCCTGCGAAGCCCCCTGTGGGGGTGGTTGCTAAAAAGCTCCGGGTGGGTTATACCGCCGCTAGTGATGCACTGGATACTGGTCGCTACTCGGCTGTGAGCCCCCCTGAGCCCCCGGCTCGGGAAAACCGCCAAAGGGGTTCTGACGTTGGTTGGGTGCAGCAAACTGCTCCTGCCGTTGGTCCGGGTCACCATTTTGCCTTTTCTTGATCGCCTCCGCCCGAAACTCCCGCATCACGAAACAGTTCTCCTAGGAATGAGTCGTCGGTCCGTCTGCCATGGCATGGTGTGGGCAAGGGCCCTTGAGTAACTCTTCATAGTTATGCGGCTTCTTACCACTGTAACCCCTATTTTTCTTCTAGCGTTGGTTGCCATTGTTGGTGTTGGTATTGGCGACTAAATCCGAAGATTCCTCTTGCTGCCTTCTCTTGCCATTGGCTTCCTGGTTGTGGCGGTTACGTCCCTGGAACCGGGTATGATTTTTGGATGACTCGCCCTTCTTTGGCGAGTTAGCTTTACCGTCCTCACCGGGATCTTTGGTGTCGTCTGCTTCAGCGTATCTAGTGAGGGTATCCATTAGCTCCCCCATGTCTTGGACCTTTCGCTTGAGTCGCCCCAACTTCTGCACCAGGGGTTCGTAGTGGCAATTCTGCTCGAGGATCAACACAGCCTGCGCCGCCGTAATACCGTCTGATGAATGGATAATTTCCACGACCCGCCGTGACCAGTGGTGGGCCGACTCATCGGGGCGCTGAACGCAGTGCTGCAGATCGACAATCGTCATTGCACGCTTGCAGGTTCCTCGGAAGTTTTTGATGAAGTGCTCTTTCAATTCAGCCCAGGTCTGGACGGAGTTGGGGGGTAAGTTTTTCAACCAAGTATGCTCTGACCCTTTGAGCATCATTGTGAAATATCTGGCGCAAACTGCTTCGTTTACGTCGAGCATGTCCATGGCGATTTCATAACTCTCGACCCACGACGCCGGCTCAAGGTCCGGGGTGTAGTTAGGCACCTTTCTTGGTCCTTTAAAATCCTGGGCATTCGTTCGTTGCGAAGGGCGGGGGCCAAGCACGGCACCCCCACTCGTCCACCGCTCCCGACGAAAGGGACTGGGGCGATTTGGATATTCGGGAGATCCCGGCCCGGTGGGTTTTGATGATCAGGCGGGTTGTCCTGGGGGATGAGTCGCGGTCCGCTGTTTACAGCGGGCTGGTCCTCTGGCCGACTCCTGGTGTGACTCGCCTCGGGAGTGGAATACAGCCTATCTAGGCTATGTGAGAACTGGGAGTTTTGAACCACCGCCGTCTTCAACATCTCAATGGTGTTTCTTGCTTCTATCTCGGCAGGAGTATTGCCGTGAATCAGAAGAGATTCCAAATGGCAAGTTGCAGCAAGGACGTTGTCCACTGGGTTGGAAAAGTGACCTTGAGGTGTCCGGAATCGGGGAATGCGATCCTCAATTGGTTAAACCGGCGGGTTAGGTGGTTGGCCCGGTCCTCCCACGATGGGCGCCAACTGTCGTGGTTTTGTCACGGCAGATGTCCTCGTGAAAGGACTTAGTATTGGAGCCATCGCACTTCGGTGGCGAGTCAAAGGGGTTGAATGGGAGAGAGACGGCGATTTACCCAGGTTCGGCCCCTCGTGAGGAGGTAAAGGCCTACGTCCTGCTTTGAGTTGTATTGATGGAGTTTTGATTACAAGGAGGGCGTAACTCGCCAGACCTAGCACTCGATGATTTCTAACCTGTCCTCTTCTCCCCTCGGACTCGCCTTTATATACAGGTCGAGTCCTTAGGGTTTACAAGGGTCCTTTCCTTTACACAAATCGTGACTCTTGCGATCTCTAAGTCGCCGCCCTTCCGAAGCTTGGAGACCTTCTTTATTATGGACTCCTTCCGAAAGTCATAAACCGCCATACTACTCTCGGCTTTACAAGACCAAGGCCCAAACTACATTTTAGATGAGTCGCCAGCTTTGGTGACCCGGCCCAACTAGGGCATGTTATCAACAGATAATATCCCCAACAACACCTTTCTTTCCGCTTCCTGCAGCGCTTCTGGCCCAAAAACTAGTCCTTCTCCGGTTTCGGACCAATTGAGTGGGGTGTGGCACTTTCGCCCATATAGCACCTCGAATGGAGCCATTTGAAGACTGGACTGGTAGATGTTGTTGTATGAGAACTCAGCAAACGGCAGACAGTCTTCCCACTTGGCACCATGGGCCAGGACACATGCGCGGAGCATGTCCTCGAGTATCTGGTTTACCCTCTCGGTCTGTCCGCCCGCCTGCGGGTGGAATGCCGTGCTGAAAGAGAGCTTGGTTCCGAGAGCTTCTTGAAACTTCTTCTAGCATCTTGAGGTGAATTGCATGCCGCGGTCAGACACGATCTCCTTAGGAATTCCATGAAGGCTAATGATGTGCTCAATGTAGAGGCTAGCCAGCTTGTCGCCCCCGTAGGTGGTGTTGACCGGAATGAAATGAGACACCTTAGTTAAGTGGTCGACGATGACCCATATGGAGTCATGACCCCTGCTTGACCGGGGTAGTCCGGTAATGAAGTCCATGCCGACCTTGTCCCATTTCCATTCTGGCACTTGAAGAGGTTGTAGTAGCCCAGCAGGTCGCTGATGCTCAGCCTTGACCCGCTGGCATACATCACACTTAGCGACGTAGGAGCCTATTTCTCTCCTCATGCCATGCCACCAGAATCGTTCTCGTAGGTCTTGATACATCTTGGTACCACCGGGATGGATGGAGTATGGCGTGTCGTGGGACTCTTGCAGGATCAAGTCCTTGAGTTCGGCCTTGTTGGGCACGCATAAGCGTTTACCGTACCACACCACTCCTTGATCATCAACCGAGAACCCTGGGGCCTTTCCTTCCCGAATCTTCCTCTTGAGGCCTTCAATACTCTTGTGTCCCACCTGGGCTTCCTTGATATCATCAGCCAGAGTTGGTTTGACTTCGAGGTTGGCTAGGTATCCTGGTCCGACCAACTCCAGTCCGAAGCTTTCCATCTCTTCATACAAGGCGGGCAACCGTTCCTTGAGCATGACGTTCAAGGTGCTGGCCTTCCGGCTTAAAGCATCGGCTACCACGTTAGCCTTACCGGGGTGGTACTGAATACTGAGGTCATAATCCTTGATTAACTCAAGCCATCTTCATTGCCTCATATTCAGCTCCCTTTGGGTGAAGATATATTTCGGACTCTTGTGGTCCATGTATTTTTCACATCGCTTCCCCAAAAGGTAATGTCGCCATGTCTTCAAGGCATGCACTGTGGCTGCTAACTCAAGATCATGGGTGGCGTAGTTCTCCTCATGCGGACGCAGTTGCCGTGACAAGTACGCGACGACTCTGCCATCTTGCATTAAGACTCCACTGAGTCTGGTTCCAGAGGCATCACGGTAAATCACAAACTCCTTGTTGATCTCCGGGGTAGCTAGTACCGGGGCGGTAGTTAGTATTTTCTTCAACTCTTGGAAGCTCGCTTCACATGCCGGTGTCCACTCGAACTTCCGACCTTTCTTCAAAAGCTGAGTCATAGGTCGAGCAATGCTGGAGAATCCCTCTACGAACTTGCGGTAGTATCCCGCGAGTCCGAGGAAACTCCTGACATCCTTCACGTCCCTCGGCAAGTCCCGGTTGGCCAGTGTGGTAATCTTGGGTGGATCTACTGCCAACCCGCTTGCCATCATGATATGACCCAAAAATCCAACTTCGTTCAGCCAGAATTGGCACTTGCTGAACTTGGCATACAGTTGGTGCTCTCTAAGCTTTCCCAGAACTATCCTCAAGTGTTGCTCATGTTCTTCTTCGGATTTTGAGAAGATTAGTATGTCATCGATGAATACGACGACAAACTTATCTAAATACTCCATGAAGACCTTGTTCATGAGGTACATGAAGTAAGCTAGGGCATTTGTCAATCCGAAGGGCATGACCGTGCACTCATAGAGACCATATCGGGTCACGAATGAAGTCCTGGGTATGTCCTCGGGTCGAATCTTCAACTGGTAATATCCGGATCAGAGATCGAGCTTGGAGAATACCTTAGCTCCATTTAACTAGTCAAATAGGTCTTCTATCTTGGGGAGCAGGTACTTGTTCTTGATTGTGACTTCGTTGAGAGAACGGTAATCGACGCAGAGTCGAATGGTACCATCCTTCTTTGATACAAACAGAACAGGTGATCCCCAAGGTGACGCACTCGGAGGAATGAATCCTTTCCTGAGTTGCTCCTCCAGCTGCTTCTTCAGCTCTGCTAGATCCTCGGATCCCATCCTGTAAGGCTTCTTATAAATAGGCCTTGTCTCGGGCATGAGCTTGATGATGAACTCGATGTCTCGGTCAGGAGGCATTCCGGGTAGCTCGTTAGGAAAAACGTCCGGGTACTCACAGACTACTGGCACTTGGTCGAGCTCTACCTCGGATAGGCTGTTGATTCGAGGTACTTGAGCTGATACCGGCTCAGAGACATACTTGACCTTGACCCCTTGGTCGCTTGTCATGGTAATGGTCGTGTTGGCATAGTCCAAGAGACTCTGGTGCTTGGCCAGCCAATCCATGCCGAGAATTACTTCTAAGCCTTGCGACTTAAGCACAATGAGGTCTGCCAAGAAGCTCGTCCCATTGATAACTATCTCGACCTTTCTACACCCTAGATTGGACCTCAACACTGTTCCCGGGGTTTGAATTGCCATTTGCCCGCGAAGCAGAGTGGGTTTTAAACCACACTTCTCCGCAAACCTTTGAGTAACAAAAGAATGTGAAGCACCACAATCAAACAACACTGTAGCTGGGGTGGAGTTGATGAGGAACGTACCCAGAATGCAGTCCAGGTCTTCCTGCGCCTCTTCGGCGGTGATGTGATTAATCCGCCCCCTGCTGTTGAACTGCTGATTGCGGGGAACCTGGTTTCTTCCTGGTGCTCCTTGACCTGGGTTGGGTGCATTGGGACGCGGTGCATCGGGCTTCTTATTGGGACACTGCCTGGAATAGTGTCTGGTTTGACGACACCCAAAACAGGTGACCTGACCCGGAGGGTTGGTCTTGACTCCACTGTTGTTCGGCGGGTCAGAAACTGGCTTGGTGTTGACTTGAGGTTGATAATTCTGACGGAATATCGGGGTCTTGTACTGCTGCTGCTGATAGTTGGGCCTTGCAGGTGCTGACTGCCATGGTCTTGGTCTTGCATTAGTGGGTCCTCCACTGCCTATCATCTTGCTCTTGCGGGTGTTGTGCATCACACGACGCTTGTCTTCCAGCATAAGTGCCTTGTTAACCAAGTCGCTGAAGGTTTTGCACTCGCAAACTACCAACTGGTATTGCAGGGACTGCTGCAATCCTTCCATGAAGTGTTCCACCTTAGCGGCCTCAGTGTTAACATCCTCAGGGGCATACCTCGACAAGAGGTTAAACTTCTGCAAATATTCCTTAACAGTTCCACTGCCGTGCCTCAAGGCTCGGAATTCCCACTTCTTGATGGTCATCATTCCTGGCGGAATATGAGCTGCGCGGAATCCTTCCTTGAACATTTCCCAAGTGATGACTTGTCCATCTCGCATGATCTGGAAACCATCCCACCAAGCCCTGGTGGTGCCTCCAAGACAGTGAGAATCATAAAGGACCTTCTCACGTTCATCGGTGCACTTGACCAGCGCAAGGAGGTCTTCAATAGTGCGAATCCAGTCATCGGCATCCAACGGTTCAGTCGTCTCCGTGAATATGGGAGGCGTAGTCCGCATAAACTCTGAGAGAATGGAGCGGCCATTGCCATTCCCGTTCTGCGGCGGGTTGTTCACTAGGACTTGAGCCAGCTGCTGAATAGCGGCATTGTTGGCTTGACGCTCCTCGTGAAGAGCATGAAGGAATTGAGCCATAGTCAAGTTCTCGGGAGGAGGTGGCGGAGGAACATTGCCATGCTGCTCATGGTGATCTCCAGCGTGAGCTTCTCCTTCGGTTCCCTGCGGCTGACCTGAGGAGGTGGTGCCGGGGTTGCCGAAGGTGCTGTTGCATGTTGCATTCACCATCCTATCATGGAAACAGACAGGTCAAAAATCTGCCTTGCTTTAAACCACAAGGGTTTGCTCTAGTAAGAGGGGGGTCCAAAAGTGTGCTAGTGCGAGTTTTAAAAATCAAAGTCTTGAAAACGGAATTTGCATTCATTGAAAACAAGTGACATAGTCGCGTACAGGATGCCTAAGCCAGAAGGCGGCTTACATCATACACACTCATAACTTAAAAGACCGGATACATGGATACCCTATGCCCAGGGGTACTCCTAGTTGCCTACGCTGAAATCCTATGCGGCGGACTGCTCGATCTCAAAAGTGGGTTCGGCAGGATCTTCGTCTTCGTCAGTGTCTTCTTCCTTCAATGAAGTGGAAGAAAGAATCCGTACATCACGGTGTCTCTTAGGTGAGGCGGCGAAGAGCTCAGTATACTCTTCTGCTGTCAAGCGACGACTCTTAAGAGGGACAGTCCGGATTGGTAGTACACCACCTCTGGTGGCAACACCGGACCTTCCTTCAGGTGCGCCTGCTTTCTTCACCTTGTGATTCTTCATCTTCTCGGTGAGAAGTAGGCCCTTGACTTGGTACAGTTCTTGGCGAAGCTTCGTTGATTCCTTAACCAGAAGGTGTGTCAGGGTGTCGGATGAGAGACTGAAGTAGGTCTGAAACCTTAATGGCATCCCATCCTCACACGATGGGGTGAGCGTCCAACTCCCGTCCACTCCTTCTTTAAGAAAAGGTAGGTGACGAGTAGCGGGCTCATCAGCCATCTCAGGGAGGATATCACGGAGACGCACGAGCGCCTCTCGTGCGGCTGTCTCCACTGCCAGCATCAGTTATCCCATTTGTGGTCCTTCAAAGAACCAACTAGTCAGGGAGTCATTAGCCTTCACTATCACGTCCACGTGATATTCCTTGGTGTCGGTGTTGACCCAGTGCTCGTGGTAGAGGAAGATGGGCATGTGGCGTATGTGGCACTTCTCGAGACTATCCACCAGGAGTAGGAGAAAGCCGGTCTCCAGAAGCGTCTCAGGTAAGGCGGCCATCTACAAGATATAGGAGAGAGATAAAATCAGAAGGTTTTAGGTGCAAAGTTGTGTACGGCTGGTGTACTAATCGTTTTCGGCTAACGGCCATGCTACCTAAGGCTTCCTATAGTCAGGATGGCTCTGATACCAGTTCTGTGGGGACCCCGACTGGTAAGTCGAGATCGCCGTGCCTAGTGATCCCAAGGATCAATGCTCACTGAACACAGATACTGAATAATAGAGTCTTACATCCAAACACCGAATATTACATCAAATGACCGAAGGGTCAGGTTCACAAACAGGGCCTAAGGCCAAATAAAACGGGTACAACGGGTAGCGGAACTCATAAGGGCTAAGCGGGTGCCCATGCCATCAAGCCTACACCGACAGGCATTCTAACTTGGAAGCGTCCATCTCCGAAGGCGTACTCATCACCAAACTCCGGTCCTTCCTTGTCTCGTCAATAATATAACCAGTGGCAAGCCAATGAGTACTTTGAATGTACTCGCAAACAGCCCATGATATGAACAATGAAAGTGAAGGATGACAATATTATGCATTTCTAGTATAACTTTTTTGGGTGGAATGATCATGGATATGCATCAAGTTAAAGAATTACTTTCGAAGAACAGGTTACAGATATCAACATATCTGCTAAGGGTTGAACCATCCGGGTTCACCCTATATGCCAAGTCATCGGACTTGTCATAACCTCAATGTATCAGCTGAGGGTTAAACCATCCGGGTTTACCCTATATGCCAAGTCACCGAACTTGGTCATATCATTATTATAGCAACACCTTTTTAACACCACACACACACTCACATTTGGTTTGTGCGGAAATATCAGGACGTAGTTTAAGCAGGATTACCCAACTGTCCTTGACCGTGGACACGGCTATTCGAATAGTTTACACTCTGCGGAGGTAGTACGCTGGACCCACGAGATCCGAGAAACTTCCGTGTTATCCACGACTAGCGGTAAATCACATATACCCAAGGTAAGTACCCCGATCATCATCTTTCCCCTGACGATACTAGACAAAGAGGTCCACTCGATTGGTACCCGCCCACATGTTGTACATCTTACGAGCACCGACTCTGGACAGTATCAACCATGCGGGGACCAACGGTGTGCCTGGAACTCATAATAATGGCATAGTCATCCTACCTGGCACGACCCCATCACGAGAGTGACGACAATCACTCCCGCCACTAGTAATGTGGCTCTTTGCTAGTACCGACCAGAGTAATCAACAAAGCCCCGTCCCATAAAGGGGTATCTTGGTCGTACTGGTAAGGTTGGGACGGTTGACACATCATAAATATAATCCCATTTCTGAAACCATACTCACACAAAACACCGGTGCATCACTTCACCAAAAGTGATCACCAACTCATCATCACCCTCGGGCATTAGTGGCACCCGACGGGGTTTTCATAAACTCTTGTTTAACTCATCATCATGCTCATGATAATATGCTTCTATCTTTACTTGTCAACATGGTATTAGCATGACGCTCAAGGGGTAGGGTCGAGCTCAATGCAATGGTTCTCTAACTCTACTAGTCAACATGATAGTAGCATGATCCTCATAGACGGTAGGGTCAAGCTCATCATGCTTGAGCTCCGAGGAGCCACATGTATGACATCACCATCATGCAAGTGCTTCGAAGAAGCCTTCGGTACCATCACACCAATGATGAACCGGCATTATGATCACATGCAACGGAAAAGTACTTGCTATTCTAGCATGCATCAATTATATGCTCAAGTCATGGTCAAAGGGCTACTTGCCTTGGTCAGCTAAGTATCCGGGGTCTTCGAGGTCTTCCGCTCTGAATCCTTCGTCACTCGGTAATTCTATCGTCGAGAATAGAATAAATAAGAAATAGCTCACACAAAAACAGATCACAAATCACTTTTGAAAATGTTGCAAAACTTGCTTAAATTCAGGTTGTCATTTTGAAAAATATCTTCTCTTAGTTTTTGCTAGCTAAGCATTTTTAATAATTACAAAACAGGAGCAAACTATTGCTTTTAATGCCTTTATATTATTATAAAACAGATTCTATTTTTGAAAAATATCAACAATGGCAGAATCTAATACTAGTCATTTTTAGAAAAATATGAGTGGAAGAATTATATTTTTCCACTGGGTAGTTATTTTTACAAAAATCATTTTAGTCTCAGGTTTAAAAATAAAAGAAAAAGGCCAAAGCCTGGCCGAAGCTGGCCGTCCCAGCCACCCAGCAGGCTGCCAGGCGCGCGCGCACCAGGTTTGAACCTGACGTGTGGGCCCCTGGGGTCAGCGGCTCTGGCTGCGCGCGGGGCAGCTCCAGGACGCCGACAGGTCGGGTTCTTCCCCTACCTCCGGCCAGGGAGGAGGAGACGAACTCCGGCGAGGCTATCGCCGTCCATGGGCCTAGCTAAGGGAAGAATGGGTTCAGCATGCCTCCGCCTACCTACAGGTGGTCGGGACAGCGCCGGAGACGCTTGGAGTCGCCGGCGACGAGGTGGCCATGGCGGAGGGGTTTCGGGATGTGGTTGAACTGGTAGCTAGGGGCACAGAAAAGCTCAGGGCTATTGGGGAAAAGGTTCCTGGTGTCGAGGGGAGTGCTCTGGTGGGTCGAGTGTCGCAGGAGCCGGCGTGTAGCTGGAGATCGACCAAAGCTCCGAGGAAGAGGGGCCTCGGTCGATCTCGAGCACCGGGGCTCAGCGAGCTCGATTGGGTGGCTAGGGGGGAGCTAGTGGTCATGCAGAGGCTGCTGGAGGGGTGCTGAGGTGCCGGCGAGGCCTATTTATAGGCTCGCGACGGTGAGCCAAACTCGGTGCGCCGGTGACTCACCGCGGCGCGCGTGCATGCATAGTGAGGAGCTGGCTGCAAAACCACGGTCTCCGGACGTGGTTTAGGACGCTCTGAAGCATCGGCCACAGAGGGAGAGGGCGTGGGGTCGAACTGCAGCGTCCGTGCATGCTCGGCCGAGTCGGGTGCGAGCGGGCACGCGTCGCCCGAGCTCTAGCGTGGGGGAGGAGGGTCCCTGGCGGCTGCTTTACACTGAGGGATTGTTGGGGGAGGTCTTGGACACTTCGGGGGAGGTTGGAACCGGTCGGGAGCGTCGTCCCCTTCTCGGTTGCTGCCTGTAGCGCGTCCAGAGCGCAGTTTTGGCATGCCACGGCATGCTGGCGCGCTCTGGGGCACTTCGGAAATGTCCCTCATGTCCTGAGTGTTTCTGGGAGTGTATTTAGCCGTTGTGTGCTAGTGAGAGCACTGGCTACTCAAGGGGGACAGGTTTTACTACTGCTGTCAGCCTTGATCTGTGGCACAAATTGGAGTTCTTGTCACTTCTGCTTTGGACTGGGGAGGGGCCAGTTGACTGGGTGTTTAGGTTGGTCTGGGGCACTAATACACCAAGTTTGAGGCTCTGACATTGGGTAAAACAGTGGCTAGGTGGGTTTTAACCTTCGTGTCAGAAGGTGTTCGACGGTGGTTTGGGGTGCTTCCACTCCACCACTGGAACTGCAACTTAACAGGTTTGGTCTTGGGGTTCAGGTAGAGGTTTCCACCAATTTTGAGCTCCATTGAACAAGTTTAGCTTTGTAAACTTGAAAATGCATGAAAGTGGCCACATATGTCCTCTCCAAAGGGAGTGTGACTAAACAGAGTCTAGAAAATCTCATTTTTGGTGTGGAGTCCTCATTTGAGCTGCCAAACACCCCTGCAAAGTTTCAACCCTATTGGGCAAACTTTTCTATGCAGAGTTGTTCCAACTCTATACTAGACAGAGAGGGTTTTAGGCTCATTTGGTGACCTTCCCCACCTTGGATCAAGGTGAGATTTTATGTGGGCACCAAATATGGCTTGGGGAGGCTCCTGTAATTTAATGGGATTTTATTGAGAATATGTCCTTTGGAAATATCTCAAAAGGTTAAAACAGACAGGAATGGTTTTGAGGGTTTTACTCAAATAATTATAATATAAAATAGGTTTTAAAATCTTATGTATGGAAAATATATGTCCTTCTGAGTTTCCATGATTTTACTCAGAATTTTCTAAGGCAGAGAAGCATTTTTCCTTGTGGGAATATCATTCCTGGCCTTAGAAACAGACATGTATTTAAAATAGAAAAATAATGTTTTAAATCATTAAATAATGTTTTTGGCAAATAATAATAGTATTTGAGTTCAGATCACCAACTTTGGTTGGGAGTGCTACTAGGCATCATGAGCTAGTAGTGTAACCCAAGCAAGGTATAGGTGATCTGGTGTCAAAGAAAAGGGTTTTGGAAATTCATTTTTAAAAATAATAAATTTACCATGGGTTTTGGATCATCAAGCAAACAAGCATACATTCATACAAGGCATTCATAGCATTCACAACATCATTAGAAAAAGTTTTAACAAGCCCTGATTTTTGCAACTTAAAACATTGGTGGTGAAAAACAGGGTGTGACAGTCATCATTGGAAGACCCTTTTTAAACACTGCAGGGGCTGTTATATAGTGCAACAAAGGCAATGTCACTTTCCATGTCAACGGTAATGAGCATACGGTGCACTTTCTGAAGAAACAATATCGAGTACATTGCATCAATGCTATCGAAAAAACTTCATCGATTCTCATTGGGAGCTTTGAATGCCCTATACCTCCTGTCAAGATGAAGTATGATTTGCTTGTTGGGGAGATTCACGTCCCCATTGAGGTAACCTAGTGACTATTCGAAAATTCTACATTTTCTTTTGCGATTCGAAAAAGTTTGTCAAGGAGACTTGATCAACCTCATTGACGGATTTCTTTTGATGACCATGAGACGGATGAATCGAGGAGTCACAAACCCGTGTTCCAAGCTTTCACCTTCGGTTGCTTAGAAGAAAAATGATAGGTTTAGTTTAGTTTTCCCTGTTTTCTGTTTTATCGTCCCGTAGAAAAGTACCCCGAAAATAAAAGTTCTCCGAATGTCCTGAAAATCAAGTATGACTTTTTCTGGAATTTTTGAAAAATACTGAGATGAAGAGCTAGTCAGGGGGCTGCACTAGTGGGCCACAAGCCCTGGAGGCGCGGGCACCCCCCTGGCCGCGCCTACCAGGCTTGTGGGGCCCACATGTACCCCCTCCACTCATTCTAGCTCCCATCTACTTCTCCTACCTCCAGAAAAAATCGTTTCGCAACTCAAACCCATGTTCTTCCTCTTCTTGCTGGGATTTTCGATCTCCTTGTGCAAAGCACCATTCACCAAGCTGTTTTGGGAAAATTGCTCCTTGGTAAGTGACTCCTCCATTGGTCCAATTAGTTTTTTCTCTAGTGCCTTATACATCACGTATTTTGGCTGCCTTGGTGACCCTGTTCTTGAGCTTTGCATGCTAATTTTAGCTGGTCCCAAGTAGTTTTGATGCGTAATATGGCCTCTAGGCACTTGTGGGAGTAGTTGCTACGAGTTTCGTTGGGCCTTGTTCACTTTTCCTTAAAGTCACTGAAAATTTCAGAAAAGGAACATGTTCAGAAGAAACTATCATGGTGGTTCCTCAAGCAAGAGAGGTCCCCGTCTCGCAATTCGGGAGCCCGATCCTTACCAACCAAGGAACGCGCAGGTACAACCATGTGAATGGCCTTCTGATGAATTCATGATTGAGGCAGGTTTCAAAGACGAGTTTGATACACTTGTTCACAATGTCGGACTCAAAGAATTCATCTCCGATAAATGTGAACAGTATGTTACTCTCACTGCCACTTTTGTTCGTAGATTCAAATTTTTAGTTGGTCGTGACACATCCATACTGTTTGATCTCTATGACAAATCATATACCATGGATTTAGAGGATTTCAATAGAATTTGCAAGATACCTGTTTGGGGTAGTCTCAATGATCCTACTAAATCTTCGGTTAGAGATTTTTTTTCTCTAGTATAACTGTCGGTGAAACTAGAGATATTATGCAGGCTACCATGGGGAGGATGCATTTTCCTGCCTTGCATTACTTTGCCCTCTTCATAGGTAGATGCAGTAAAGACAAGATTGAGCATTGTCACCTCTGCGCACCTGACCTTAGTATTCTTAAGAGCGCAGTAACGGGTGATAGAAGTTTCAACATGGGAGCTATAATAGCGAGGAGGCTGAATAATAATGCTAATAAAGGGGATTTTTTCATGGGATCTATGCCACTCGCATAGCAAATTTTCTTGGAGTACCCACCCGCGAAGGAGATCCCCCGCTCCATACAGCTTTCCTTGATCGCGCCACTTTGACACACTATCAGTTCCTTGAGAGGGATGATGAATCCCTCCTATACCGGTAAATATTTAACCGACAGCGTGTATTCCATATTACCCTTCCTACTCCTGCCTTCTTTGACTTTCAGGTAAAACAGAGATATTACGTAACCAGAGGAGAGGCAGAGGAGTATGAGAGGGAGGCAAAGGTTGCTCGTCTCCGTGAGGCAGCTATTCAGGCAGTGGCTGCAGCGCTCCCGTATAACCCCCATTATGATTTTGGGTATCACCCGAACCATCCATGGGAGTAGACCAACTTAGGCCAAAAGCCTAAGCTTGGGGGAGTACGTGTTTCTCACCGACTTTATATTCTTGCTTACACTTTCACTTTGTTAGTCGGTGTTTACACTTTGCCCCTATATCATCCATGCTAGTTTATTTTCTTTCTCTCGTTTTCTTTTCGTGTGTTTGTCTAGTTTGAGAAAAAACCCAAAAAAGATTTTCCGTTCTTCTTTTGCTTGTTGGGAGCTTTCCCGTGTAAATAGTTTTCTTTTTCTTTGGGTCAAGGTAGAAGACCATGGTTACAATGTTTAGTGGCTCTCGCATGCATATCTGTTTACCTGTCAAAGAGCCATATTACTTTGTCTTCTCCTTTGTGTTTGCTTGCAGATTCCAGCTTAGTCCAATGCACGAGCACTCTTATTATTGTTTACATCGTTTGGTCGTGCAAGTGAAAGGCAATAATGATGATATATGATGAAGTGACTGAGCCTGGAAAAGCTGGTATGAACTCGATCTATTTTGTTTTTGTAAATATGACTAGCTCATCGTTTCTAGTTCAGCTTTGTTGTGAGAGAAACATGTTTGCAATAACAACTTCGAGATCATAGTTTCTGATGTCATGCTTAATTAGCTAGGAGCTTATAATGGTTTGTCTTGGATGCCAACATGAATTTTGAGATGACTATGATGTAGTATGATAGGATGGTATCCTCCTTTGAATGATTCAAGTGGCTTGACTTGGCGCATGTTCATGCATGTAGTTGAAACAAAATCAACATAACATCTATGATATTCATGTTCATGGTGATTTATGTCCTACTCATGCTTGCACTCAATGTTGGTTAATCTCAATGCATTTTGATGACTGTTGTCGCTCTCTATTTGCTCGCTTCCCAGTCTTTTGCTAGCCTTCACTTGTACTAAGAGGGAATACTGCTTGTGCATCCACTTCCATAAACCCAAAGTTGTTCCATATGAGTCCACCATACCTATCTATATGCGGTATCTACGTGTCGTTCCAAGTAAATTTGCACGTGCCACTCTCTAAACCTTCAAGAAATAATTTGTTTTGCATGCCCGAACCGCTCATGTGGTAACAGGGGGCTATCAGTATCTTCCATGATAGGCGTGTTATCCTCGATATGTGTTTATTCACTATCATTCACGAGAAAGGGGCCGGTAATTGGAATGTCCAGTTCCATGCTCAAATCGAAAAGATAATTGCAAACAAAACTCCCCCTGGATTGATGTTGGTATGGACGGCACCTGAGGATTCGGCTAGTCGTGGACTGTGATTGATTGGTGGTGGGGGAGTCAAAACTTTACTTTTCTATTTGGGAACCGCCTATAGCATGTGTACCATGGAAGATGGTGAAAACTCTTGGTCATTGCGTTGACAATGAAAGCATGCCACCCAAAATTAGTATCTCTATTTTCAAAGCTTGAGCTCTGGCACCTCTGCAAATCAATGCTTCCCTCTGCGAAGGGCCTATCTATTTATGTTCCTGTTGAGTCATCCTCTTCTTATAAAAGCACCAATTAGATAGCACCTCTGTCATTTTTATGCTTTGCTTTTGACTAATATTGAGTATGACTATGACTGGATCTTCTTTGCCATGAATTACAATGTTTAGTCAGCCCTTGGTCTTTGAAGGTGCTCTGCATTTATGTTTTGCGGTCTCAGAAAGAGCTAGCGAGATACCATCTGTTCGTACTGCTTCATGATTGTTTTGATTAAAGTGTTGACGTTTGAGACTTATTATTATTGCTCGCTAGTTGATTATGCCATTGATATGGGTTTACCGTGAGACCTAGATGTCATTCGCTTTTGTGGTTAGCTTGTGATCTTACTGAAATTTTGGATATGAGTTAGACATAGTTGCAACAACAAGATCAAACAGAGTTCGTAAAAGTTTTTCTTTTGTCTCTTTCAGTTTGTCAACTGAATTGCTTGAGGACAAGCAACGTTTTAAGCTTGGGGGAGTTGATACGTCTCCATCATATCTACTTTTCCAAACACTTTTGCCCTTGTTTTGGACTCTAATTTGCATGATTTAAATGGAACTAACCCGGACTAACGTTGTTTTCAGCAGAATTGCCATGGTGTTGTTTTTGCGCAGAAATAAAAGCTCTCGGAATGACCTGGAAATTTACGGGGATTTTTGTGGAATATATAAAAAATACTGGCGCAAGAATCAACGGAGGAAGTGGAGCGTGGATCCCACAAGCCCACCAGGCACGGGCCCCCCTGGTTGTGCCTGGCAGGCTTGTGGGGCCCACGAAGCTCCACCGCCTCCAATCTCAGCTCTATTTAGTCCCTTTCGTCCGAAAAAATCAAGGAGAAGAGTTCATCGCGTTTTACGATACGGAGGCGCCGCCACCACCTGTTCTTCCTGTGGAGGGCAGATCTGGAGTCCGTTCTGGGCTCCGGAGAGGGGAGATCGTCGCCATCGTCATCACCAACCTTTCTTCATCGCCAATTCCATGATGCTCTTCAGCGTTCGTGAGTAATCTCATCGTAGGCTTGTTGTAAGGTGATGGGTTGGATGAGATCTATCATGTAATCGAGTTAGTTTTGACGGGGATTGATCCCTAGTATCCACTATGTTCTGCGATTGATGTTGCTACTACTTTGCCATGCTTAATGCTTGTCACTAGGGCCCGAGTGCCATGATTTCATATCTGAACCTATTATGTTCTCGTCAATATATGTGTGTTCTTGATCCTATCTTGCAAGTTGTAGTCACCTACTATGTGTTATGACCCGGCAACCCTGGAGTGACAATAGCCGGAACCACTCCCGAAGATGACCATAGTATGAGGAGTTCATGTATTCACCAAGTGTTAATGCGTTGGTCCGGTTCTTTATTAAAAGGAGAACCTTAATATCCCATAGTTTCCATTAGGACCCCGCTGCCATGGGAGGCATGGACAATAGATGTCATGCAAGTTCTTTTACCTAAGCATGTATGACTACATACGGAATACATGCCTACATTACATTGACGAACTAGAGCTAGTTACATATCTCTCCATGTTATAACTGTTACATGATGAATAGCATCTGGCATAATCATCCATCACCGATCCAATGCCTACGAGTCTTTTTGAAAAGACCTCGATGACGCCTAGAGGGGGGTGAATAGGCTATTTAAAAACTTCTTCGGATTTGGCTTGAAACTAATGCGGAAATAAACTAAGAGGATACTTGTCAAGCACAAATCCTAAATGCACTAGGCACTGCAACGTGTATCAACAACACGATCTACCAAGATGGACACAATACAGTTACTAACAAGAACAAGTAAGTTACACAAACTTACTTTAGCTATATCACTCGACAAGTAGGTGAACAACGCAAGATACTAGATCACACTATATCAACACAATATATCAAGGGCTGCAAGTATGAACGTGTGGATATAGAGGGTATGCTTGAATGATTAATCTTGTACAAGAAATAGCCAACACAATATAATGAGCACCAACAATATGCAATGTATGTATGCTCAAGTAACACAAGTAAACCACAAGTAAGGAGTTAGGGTTAAGGATAACCAAGGTCACTGAGACGAAGATGTATCCCGATGTTCACTTCCTTGGAGGGAAGCTAGTCACCGTTAGAGAGGTGGATGTTACCACGAAGGCACACCAACGCCACGAAGGCTCACCCTATTCTCCCTTTGAGATAACACCACGAAGGCGTTTCTCAACCACTAGTGGTAAGCCTTTGAGGTGGCTTCCAAACCCTCACAAACTTTTCCGGGGGAAATCACACGAATTGATTCCTCTCCGAAGAACTCCTACCGCCTAGGAGTCTCCAACCTCCAAGAGTAACAAGATCACGGGGAATGCTCAAAACTTGCTCAAATCACAAATAGCTTGGGTTGAGAGAAGGAGAGGGAGACGATCTATCTTTTGATTGGAACAAATCTCAAAGGGGCTCACAAATGCTCTTGGGATCTAAGATTTGGAGTGAGAAAATGTGTGTGAGGTGGAAATGTGTTCTTATGAGGATAAGGCTGTGTTAGGCGACCCTCTCACGAAGTGGGAGGGGGGTATTTATAGTGGGGAGAGAAAAAGAGCCGTTGGGGACACTTTAAGTCACACAGGGTCTGGACGTCCGCAGTTGTCGGAAGTCCGGGCGTCCGCGAGGGGTCGGACGTCCGACAGGGGTCGGTCGTCCGAGGCCTGTAGATACGACTGAAACTATTTTGGATTAAACAGCGACCGGACGTCCGACAGGGGTCGGTCGTCCGAGGCTTGTAGATACGACTGAACCTATGTTGAATTTATCAGCCATCGGACGTCCGGAGAGGACCGGAAATCTGAGTTATACAGCTCAACTTCTACTGGTAGTAGGTTCTGGATTTCCGACGGGTGTCGGACGTCCGGCGCTCGGATGTCCGGAGGGAGCCGGATTTACGAGATATAGAACTCAACTTCTACTGGTGCAGGCTTCCGGATTTCCGGGACTTGACCGGACATCCGGGCCTCGGACGTCCGGAGGGAGCCGGAAGTCCGAGTTATATGGCTATGATTTCTCTAGTATAGGATTCCAGATTTCCAAACTAGTCGCTCGTCCGGTCCTCGGACGTCCGGAGAAAGCCGGATGTCCGAGGCACTGGTTCTGTTTTCAGATAACAACAAAACAGTGGAGATGTGGTCTGAGCAGAAAGTGATGATGTAGTTTGAGCAAGTTCATCGCAAAGCCTGTGATCCCCTCTTAATAGTGCGGGATCCCTAAGGACTCAAGAATCATAAAAGAGTACTGATGATCCATACTTGAGTGTATACTTTTATTCGCTGATCATCACTCCGCACAACTAACGTCAAAGGAACTGATACCTTTGAGTTAGCCCTTTCACCTGAGCTTGATGTTGTTGTTCCTTCTTGGCTCAAGTTGAAAGCAAGACATGATGAAGTCTTCAAGTAGCTTTCCCATACACAATGCAGAAAGCCTAGCTTTTGTATTCATCTTCATCTGTCCATCATGTGAACATCCACAAGAATCAAGCATGTAGTGCTTAGGGATGCTTATCTTGATCTTGTCCTTGTTAGCACATGAGGTTGTCCTTATCAGCACGTGATCATTGTCAATAGTTTCAATGATATATTCGTGCCGATCCACTTGAACTTGCACACCACAATCTTGATGACGATCACCACTTGACGTCATCCTTCATGGGTTGTATGAGATCTTCCTTTTGACGCAAGCCCAATGGAAACACACCTTGAATAACATCTTGGTCATCATATAAACTCCTTGAACCCGATGGACTTCAAGAGGTGCCTATGGACAAATCCTATAAATATAACTTAAGGCAACCATTAGTCCATAGGAATTGTCATCAATTACCAAAACCACATATGGAGCTAACAATCTCCCCCATTTTGGTAATTGAAGACAACCACTTCAAGAGAGTTTATATAAGGAAATAAGCATAACCAAGCGCACACATACAAGGTAATAATGCATGTGTGCAAGATGTAAATGCTTACGCAATAAAAGCAAAACCCTCTAAACATATCCAAAGTAAACTCTCTAAACTTCTCCCCCATTGGCATCGATTGCCAAAATGGACGACAAGTTTAGAAAGCCAAAATAGTAGGTGGTCCTCCAAAAAGTGTGTACTTCTCAGCAAATGTGTGCAGAAAAATACACAAATACAATGATAAGTAGTTGGAGGAAAACAAACTATGTTGAGGACCCAAAGATTGCAAATAAAAGGATCGTATGCCACAAAGACATACAAAGATAGAGGCAACCAATCAAAGAATTCCAGATGGAACAAACAATCATATGGTCCTTCGAACCACATGAATAAAAGGTATTATGATAGAGGCAACATAGTACTTTATCAAAAACTAGAGAAGCTCCCCATGATTTGTGCACTAATATGAGATTTTTGTATTTGACACAGGTGCACAAAATAGGATCGTTGCTCCCCCAGAATTAATAGAAACACACAACGAGTGCAAGAAGCTAGATGAGACAATAAGCATATCAATTGCACAAAATTAATGGTTGAGCAACATGTAAAGGAAGCAACTTAGGAATAAGCTCAACCAAAGTAATGTGTGTGAGTCATGGCAAAGCACTTGAGAAGACTTAAGATAAGGATGAGCATTACTCATCAACATAGTCTTGATGAATATGAGATACAAAGTGCAAGACATATCATTCCCACACACACATACTAGAAAATGGGTTCACAAGCTTACTAATAAATAAAATAAGAACCAACACTTGTGACAACCCATTGTGAAGATAGGAAGTAAGAACCTTGTCAATAGGAGGGATACTAGTTGAAATGGCAAAACCCTCATCAAGACAAGCATGAGGAAAAATAATCTTCACTGCCAAAGAGTGCATCAAGATGTAGAAATAAGATGCGCACTCAAAACAAATCCTTTCACGAAGCCATAAAAAAAACTTGAACGAGGAAATGCAACGATGGACGTGAAAGAAAAGAGGATATCAATTAGAGATGTAACTTCTCTCATGTGTAAAAGATTCTAAGTAGAAGACAATCATGATGATATATATCCACAAAGAAGGATGTACACACGAAATGGTTACAAGAAGGAACAAACTAGATATCCAAAAAGGAAGTAATAAATATATCAATGAGATCTTTTGCTTGGAAGCATAGCACATGGCCTAATATTTTCTTATTGTACAATATGAACTTCCAACATACGAACATCAAAGACATCCCAACTAATAGTAAGACATCATCGTTCGGATGCTTTGAGAAAGCAAACAAGTACTACGAGAACAAATCAAGAGATTCATGCCATGATGCAACCTGAAAAGGAAAGACAGGTTGGGTCCTTTGCAAGAAAGGAATGCATTAAGTGGATACTTGTTACTGAGACAACATTGGATTGATGTAGTAGATAGTTGTTCTTTGATCATCCTAACTTGGCTCCAATAATCACATGGTCTTAACATCTTCCTTATAGGTGAGCCGAGCATCCAATCCATTTCCAGTTGTTCCTGGAACAACAAAACAAACAAAATGGTGCCCAAACTCATTGGGACCAAAGAGTTAGAAAACCAGCAATGCATAGGACAACCTCCACATACATATGTGCATATAGATATAAATTTGAATTTCATGCACACTTTTAGCAAATTTATGACAAGGTGGGGTTTCCCCTATATATTGGGTCAAAGAAGGAAAGCAAGCAAAAGAAGTTGTATATAGTAGCTAGATACGCATGCTCAAGACTCTTAAGAATCAACTCAACACAAAGTTGATAAGTCACCAAAAGACAAGGTATCAAGTGATAATAAGATCCTAAAACAAAAGAGCTATCACTTGAAGGATATCAATTAAAAGATACCTCAAGGAATGAGATATACATTGACACATGCCAAATAGAAGGCAACAAGAAACCAATTGAAGGAAAACAAACACGAGGTTTCTAGTTTCCAAAAGAGAGCTAGGTTCCAACAAACCAAGCCCTCGACAAATTTTCATGATGGCACAAAGCATCATAAAGAGCAGGACTTGCCTCCCATCAAAACACACTTGATGGGGATCAAAAGATTTTATGATGAGTGAATAAAGAGAGTGTTCTAAAGAAAATAGGATAGCTCCCCCAAGGGACGCGCATTATATAGAATTTGCATTTAAATACAAAACGCACATGATGGGATCATCACTTTCTCTATATCTATAAAAGCACTAGACAGGTTAAAATAGATCCATAAGAGGCAAGGAAGACAAATGAAACACAAAATCCAATGTAAAGATGATTAGCAATTCCAATCACATGATGGGAATACCAATTGTTAAGGACAAGAAGTATTTTCGAAATGATACTCATTTGTAGATCACAGATATATCCAAGATCATCTTTACCCATAAAACGCAAGCAAATGACACTTGTAGAGATAACATGCCACCTAGGAACAGGATAATTTACAATATCAACACTAAGTGGCAACACCTCAAATGTACACATTTTCTAGGTTTGTAATATGCACATAGCATATTACTCCCCCATAATGTGATAAACCAACAATATTAACAAGTGGCAAATTGAAACCAACAAGAGATAATTAATGGACCATATAGAATTTGAATTTCTCATGAGTAAGACATACCACATAGAAACTAGATAATCTTGAAATATCAAAACTAAGTGGTATTCCCCATGTATACACATTTATAGGATTGAGAGGTGTGCAAAGCACATCACTCCCCCACAATGAGATAATCCATTAATCTCTCACAAGAGCCAACAAAAATACAATCAAGACACAAAAAGGCTCAATACAGGACTCACATGTACATGATATGCAAACCAACATACCCATACTCGATTACTCAAGATAAGCAAGTTGGAAGCACAACATATACAAACGCATGCAAGGTACAAAACCACAACATGCAAAGGGGCAAGCACCTAACAATGTAAACAGTTTAAGTACAAGTTACCGTAAGGAGGCACATTGGAAATAAGATAGAAACTCGATAATCCAAATGACTTGGCTTGAGATAATATGAATGATTAAGACCCCTTAATTCTTCATTATGTATCCAAGTCTCTAATGTCCTCCATATTCACCTATTGATCAAGTTTGAGCTTGTTGGTCCCCAACTACGTTGGGTCCTAAGAGGTTAATCACAATAGGCTTGGCAACCCAAATGGTTCTTTTCTTGACACCATTTTGAGTACCAACAAACTTGGCAAACACATTGCCAACCTTATCCTTCCCAAGGGAATAGGTATCATCAATAGTGATTAGGTTGGATAAGTTACCTCTCGTGCAAGACGAAGCGACGTGACCCTTCTCACGACATAAGTAACAATATCTACCCTTTGTTTTCTTCCCAGTTGATTTCTATCCTTGGGGAGTGTTGGTTTGGGTCTTATTGGGAAGAGGCCTTCCTTCAACTTGTAGTTGAATATGTGATTGAGTTTGTGGCCACTTCCCTTGTTGCTTGTGACTTTGAGACTTCGTCTTCAGAGGGCAAGATCTAACATGGTGCCCTTTAACTTTGCACTTGAAGCAAATGATTTTGGCCGAATTCTTGACTTGTTCTAGGCCCCTCTTGTTCTTGTTTGAGTTTACTCCAACATCATTTTTGTCATTCAGAGATGTTTGCTCGCACAGGACGTTGTTGAGTGTGGACATCCCTTCATGACACTGTTCCAAGTCTTTCTTCAAAGAAGTGACTTGGGCCTTGAGCTCTTCGATTTCCTCTGCACGGTTAGTATCAATGCAAGTACTAGAGGAAGTGTAAGCTTCAATGTTAGAGCAACAAGGCAAGGAAAGTAATTCATCACACGAGGTAGCAACATTGTGAGTAGACGAATTACGAGGACTAGCACATGGAAATATAGTACTTTGACTAGAAGTAGTGCCATTGTCCACATGAGGCTCACTTGATGTTACCTTGGTGATGATAGCCTCATGAGCTAACTTTTGCACATTATGGGATGTTAGAAGATCGGCATGAGAGCTTGTGAGCATTACATGGTTTTCTTCCAACTTCCCATAATTGCTAGTTAGTAAGTCAAGTTGAGCACGTAGCTCAACATTCTCCTTCAATGTTGATACTTCAAAAGAGATGGGGTTAGATGTACAAGTATCATCAACAACATGACAGGAGTAAGTAGCAAATAGAGACTTCTCATGAGTAGATTGAAGCTCCTCATAGATCTTAGAGGTTTTGATGAGCTCTCCCTTGACATTATTGCATTCAAGGAGAAGGACCTCAAAATCCTTTTTAAGTTTATCATGAGCAACTTCAATCTCTCCTTTTGAAGATCTTAAGTCTCTACATGCTTGATGACTCTTCTCAAGTTCATGTTCAAGTTGTTCACTTTTAGCTTGTTCATGATTAAGTGAATCATTACAATTTTCAAAGTAAGCAAGAACATCTTGGAACCTTTGAAGAGCATTATTTTTAGCTTTATGAAGAATTTTACTAATCACATAGATATTTTCAGTCAAGTCATCATCATCATACTCATCGCAAATATCATCGTTATTGCACAGGGAAGATGATACCTCATTATTACCTCTTGCCATGAGGTACATGTGAACTGGAGGAGTTGATGATGATTCTTTTGGTGAATCAGATTCTTCATTAGTCAAAAGTACTTCATATTTCTTGATTTCCCCTAAATGGTTAGTCATAGAGCAACTAGGGAGAAACAAGATATTTTGATCAAGAGGACACGAAGAAGCAGGCATATCACCACAGACATTTGTCGAGGAATCTTTAGGTGAAATGCATGACCTATCAGCACAATAATTTACACTATGTGTGGTGCTAGATATGCTCGTGTCCATAGAGGCTATGACATTTTCATCAACATATATTTCTTCACTCACCATGTCATTACCTTGTGAGATTGAAGATGCTGAGGTGTGCAAGCAATCGGATATGGAAGTAGTGGTGGACTCTTTAAGATCAAAGAGAGTGAAGAGCTCATGCACCAACTCCTTCATCATAATACCGTCTTCATCAAGATTGGACCCACCATATATATCTTCAAGTTTAGTCCAAACTTCATGAGCTGACTTGCAAGTCGAGATAGACTTAAACACTTCAGGACTTATGGTTCGATGAATGGCAAGAAAAGCCTCACAATCAAGATACATTTCATTAGTAGATGAAGATGCATCATCCTTTTTGTCGGCAATCCCTACAAGAACAATTTGTAAAGTATTTGGGCCCATGGCCCGAAAGTGATGAAGCATACGAATTCTCCATAGGGTATAATTTGCGCCATCAAAGTCAAAGATGCCATTGTGCACTAATCCAATAGTCGACATCGACACTCTCTAGGTCGTGAAACCTAATTAAACAGAGACCTAGCTCTGATACCAATTGAAAAGACCTCGATGACGCCTAGAGGGGGGGTGAATAGGCTATTTAAAAACTTCTTCGGATTTCGCTTGAAACTAATGCAGAAATAAACTAAGAGGGTACTTGTCAAGCACAAATCCTAAATGCACTAGGCACTGCAACGTGTATCAACAACACGATCTACCAAGATGGACACAATACAGTTACTAACAAGCACAAGTAAGTTACACAAACTTACTTTAGCTATATCACTCGACAAGTAGGTGAACAACGCAAGATACTAGATCACACTATATCAACACAATATATCAAGGGCTGCAAGTATGAACATGTGGATATAGAGGGTATGCTTGAATGATTAATCTTGTACAAGAAATAGCCAACACAATATAATGAGCACCAACAATATGCAATGTATGTATGCTCAAGTAACACAAGTAAACCACAAGTAAGGAGTTAGGGTTAAGGATAACCAAGGTCACTGAGACGAAGATGTATCCCGATGTTCACTTCCTTGGAGGGAAGCTAGTCACCGTTAGAGAGGTGGATGTTACCACGAAGGCACACCAACGCCACGAAGGCTCACCCTATTCTCCCTTTGAGATAACACCACGAAGGTGTTTCTCAACCACTAGTGGTAAGCCTTTGAGGTGGCTTCCAAACCCTCACAAACTTTTCCGGGGGAAATCACACGAATTGATTCCTCTCTGAAGAATTCCTACCGCCTAGGAGTCTCCAACCTCCAAGAGTAACAAGATCATGGGGAATGCTCAAAACTTTCTCAAATCACAAATAGCTTGGGTTGAGAGAAGGAGAGGGAGACGATCTATCTTTTGATTGGAACAACTCTCAAAGGGGCTCACAAATGCTCTTGGGATCTAAGATTTGGAGTGAGCAAATGTGTGTGAGGTGGAAATGTGTTCTTATGAGGATAAGGCTGTGTTAGGCGACCCTCTCACGAAGTGGGAGGGGGGTATTTATAGTGGGGAGAGAAAAAGAGCCGTTGGGGACACTTTAAGTCACACAGGGTCCGGACGTCCGATAGTTGTCGGAAGTCCGGGCGTCAGCGAGGGGTCGTACGTCCGACAGGGGTCGGTCGTCCGAGGCCTGTAGATACGACTCAAACTATTTTGAATTAAACAGCGACCGGACGTCCGACAGGGGTCGGTCGTCCGAGGCCTGTAGATACGACTGAACCTATGTTGAATTTATCAACCACCGGACGTCCGGAGAGGACCGAAAATCTGAGTTATACATCTCAACTTCTACTGGTGGTAGGTTCTGGATTTCCCACGGGTGTCGGACGTCCGGCGCTCGGACGTCCGGAGGGAGCCGGATTTCCGAGATATAGAACTCAACTTCTACTGGTGCAGGCTTCCGGATTTCCGGGACTTGGTCGGACATCCGGGCCTCGGACGTCCGGAGGTAGCCGGAAGTCCGAGTTATATGGCTCTAATTTCTCTGGTATAGGATTCCAGATTTCAGAACTAGTCGGTCGTCCGGTCCTCGGACGTCCGGAGAAAGCCGGATGTCCGAGGCACTGGTTCTGTTTTCAGATAACAACAAAACAGTGGAGATGTAGTCTGAGCAGAAAGTGATGATGTAGTTTGAGCAAGTTCATCGCAAAGCCTGTGATCCCCTCTTAATAGTGCGGGATCCCTAAGGACTCAAGAATCATAAAAGAGTACTGATGATCCATACTTGAGTGTATACTTTTATTCGCTGATCATCACTCCGCACAACTAACGTCAAAGGAACTGATACCTTTGAGTTAGCCCTTTCACCTGAGCTTGATGTTGTTGTTCCTTCTTGGCTCAAGTTGAAAGCAAGACATGATGAAGTCTTCAAGTAGCTTTCCCATACACAATGCAGAAAGCCTAGCTTATGTATTCATCTTCATCTGTCCATCATGTGAACATCCACAAGAATCAAGCATGTAGTGCTTAGGGATGCTTATCTTGATCTTGTCCTTGTTAGCACATGAGGTTGTCCTTATTAGCACGTGATCATTGTCAATAGTTTCAATGATATATTCGTGCCGATCCACTTGAACTTGCACACCACAATCTTGATGACGATCACCACTTGACGTCATCCTTCATGGGTTGTATGAGATCTTCCTTTTGACGCAAGCCCAATGGAAACACACCTTGAATAACATCTTGGTCATCATATAAACTCCTTGAACCCGACAGATGGACTTCAAGAGGTGCCTATGGACAAATCCTATAAATATAACTTAAGGCAACCATTAGTCCATAGGAATTGTCATCAATTACCAAAACCACATATGGAGATATATGCTCTAACACTTTTGCTACTGGTCCTTGCTACATTACTTTGCTGCTACTGTTACTCTCTTGCTACTTTTGTTACTCTATCGCTACTGCTGTCACTTTGTTGCTACTGGTTACTGTTGCTACTGTTGCTATCACACTACCTTGCTACTGATACTTTGCTGCAGATACTAAATCTTTCAGGTGTGGTTGAATTGACAACTCAACTGCTAATACTTGAGAATATTCTTTGGCTTCCCCTTGTGTCGAATCAATAAATTTGGGTTGAATACTCTACCCACGAAAACTGTTGCGATCCCCTATACTTGTGGGTTATCATAATGCTTAACGACTTAGAATTGAGGCGCCGAAGATGTTTTGAACGTCACAGAACATATGCGATGTTCCAAGAGATGAAATTGGGATTTCATGCTTGTGCCCTTCTTGAGAGGTATGAGACTTCCGACAAGATTCTTTGTCTACAAAGTAAGGGAGAAAAGCTCAATCGTTGAGCATGTGCTCAGATTGTCTGAGTTCTACAATCGCTTGAATCGAGTGGGAGTTAATCTTCCAAGGAGATAGTGATGGTTCTCCAAAGTCACTGCCACCAAGCTACTAGAGCTTCGTGATGAACTATAACATATCAGGGATAGATATGATGATCCTTAACCTATTCACGATGTTTGACACCGTGAAAGTAGAAATAAAAAAGGACCATTAATTGTTGATGGTTAGTAAAACCACTAGTTTCAAGAAGGGAAAGGGCAAGAAGGGATGCTTCATGAAACAGCAAACCAGTTGCTGCTCTAGTGAAGAGATCCAAGGTTGAACCCAACCCCGAGACTAAGTGCTTCTGTAATTAGGGGAACAATCACTACAGAGGAACTACCCTAGATACTTGGTAGATGAGAAGGCTGGCAAAGTCGACAAAAGTATATTGGATATACATGATATTGATGTGTACTTTACTAGTACTCTTAGTTCCACCAGGGTATTAGATACCTGTTCGGTTGCTAAGTGTTAGTAACTCGAAAAAAAAGCTACAGAATAAATGGAGACTAGCTAAAGGCGAGGTGATGATATGTGTTGGAAGTGTTTCCAAGGTTCATGTGATCACCATCGCACGCTCCCTCTACTTTCGAGATTAGTGTTGAACCTAAATGTTGTTTGGTGTTTGCGTTGAGCATGAACATGATTGGATTGTGTTTATTGCAATACGGTCATTCATTCAAAGATAATAGTGGTTATATTGTTTACTTGAATAATGCCTTCAATGGTCATGCACCTAATATGAATGGTTCATTGAATCTTGATCGTAGTATTACACATGTTCATAATATTTGATGCCAAAAGATACAAAGTAGTAATGATAGTACCACTTACTTGTGGCAGTGTCGCTTGATTCATATTGGTATAAAATGCGTGAAGAAGGTCCATACTGATGGATCTATGGACTCACTCGTTTATGAAACGTTTGAGACATGTGAACCATGTCTATTGGTGTAAACGCATGAAGAAACTCCATGGAGATGGATCATTTGGACTCACTTGATTTTGAATCACTTGAGACATGCAAATCATGCCACATGGGCAAGATGACTGAAGGCCTTGTTTTCCAGTGAGATGGAACAAGAAAGTAACTTATTGGAAGAAATACATTTAGATGTATGCAGTCCAACGAGTGCTGAGGCACACAGTGGATATCATTATGTTCTTATCTCACACATGACTTGAGTAGATACTAGTATATTTGCTTGATGAAACACACGTATGAATTATTGAAAAGTTCATATAATTTCAGAGTGAAGTTGAAGATCATCGTGACAAGAGGATAAAATGTCTATGATATGACCGTAGAGATGAATATCTGAGTTGTGAGTTTGGTACAAAATTAAGACAGTGTGGAAAATGTTTAACAACTAATGCCACCTGGAACATCGTAGTGTGATGGTGTGTCCGAACGTCATAGCCGCTCCCTATTGGATATGGTGCATACTATGATGTCTCTTACTGAATTACCACTATCATTTTTTGGGTTATGCATTAGAGACAGCCGCATTCACTTTAAATAGGGCACCACGTAATTCCATTGAGAAGACACCGTATGAACTATGGTTTGGAGAAACCTAAGCTGACGTTTCTTAAAAGTTTGGGGCTGTGACGCTTATGTGAAAAAGTTTCAGTCTGATAAGATCGAACCCAAAGCGGATAAATGCATCTTCATAGGATACCCAAAACAGTTGGGTACATCTCCTGTCTTAGATCCGAAAGCAAAGTGTTTGTTTCTAGAAACGGGACCTTTCTCGAGAAATAGTTCCTCTCAAAAAAGTTGAGTGGGAGGATGGTGTAAACTTCATGAGGTTATTGAACCGTCACTTCAACTAATGAGTAGCACGGCGTAGGAAGATGTTCGTGTGGCGCCTACACTAGTTGAAGTAGAAGGCTGATGATGGTGATCATGAAGCTTCGGATCAAGTTACTACCAAACCTCGTAGGTCGACACGGAAATGTATTGCTCTAGAGTAGTATGGTGATCCTCTCTTGGATTTCATGTTGCTATACAATAATGAGCCTACGAACTATGGATAAGCGATGGTGGAAGGATCCATTTATGAAAACAAAGTGTAGACTTTGGAAGAACTACTTGATGGTCGTAAGGTTGTTTCGTATAGATGGGTTTTTAAAAGGAAGACGGATGATGATGGTAAGTGTCACCATTAAGAAAGCTTGACTTGTCGCAAAGATGTTTCCGACAAGTTCAAGGAGTTGACTACGATGAGACTTTGCCACTCATAGCGATGCTAAGAGTCTATTGGAATTATGCTAGCAGTTGTTGCATTATTTATGAAATCTTGCAGATAGGATGTGAAAACATTGTTTCCTCGACGGTTTCCTTTAGGAAAGGTTGTGTGTGATACAACCAGAAGGATTTGTCGAACCTAAGGATGCTAACAAGTATGCAAGCTCCAGCGATCCTTATATGGACTAGAGCAAGCATCTCGGAGTTGGAATATACGCTTTCATGAGATGATCAAAGATTTTGGGTTTATACAAGGTTTGCAAGAAACTTGTATTTCCAAAGAAGTGAGTGGGAGCACTATAGAATTTCTGGTTAGAATACGTGATTAACATATTGTTGATCATAAATAATGTAGAATTTCTGGAAAGCATAAACGGTTGTTTGAAACGAGTTTTTCAAAGGAAAACCTGGATAGTGCTGGGGAAAGTTGCATGGGAAACAAAAAAATTCCTACGCACACGACGACCTATCATGGTGATGCTCATCTACGAGAGGGAGATCGGATCCACATACCCTTGTAGATCGCTAAGCGGGAAGCGTTAAGAAACGTGGTTGATGTAGTGGAACAGCTTCATGATTCAAATCATCGTCGTCCCACGATCTGTCCCGATCTAGCACCGAACGGGTGGCACCTCCGCGTTCAGCACACGTACAGCTTGATGATGATCTCCACCTTCTTGATCCAGCAAGATAAATGGGGAATTAGATGATTTCTCCGGCAGCGTGACGACGCGCCGGTGATGGTGATGATCTATTCCTGCAGGGCTCCGCCCGGAATCCGCAGAAATCCGATCTAGATGAAGAACTATGAAGTAGAGGTTTAGGGTTGCACGTGGCAAAGTTGTATCTAAAAAAGCCCTAAACCTCAAGTATATATAGGAGGAGGAAAGGGGTGGGGCTTGCCCCTAGGGCGCCGACCGAGAGGGAGGAGGGATCCTCCTCCAAGTCGGTTTGGAGGGAGGAGTCCCTTCCTTCCTTCCCACCTCCTTCCTTTTTTTAATTTTCTCCTTTGATTTTTTCTCTTGGCCGAAATAGCCCTATTGGGCTATCCTCACCAGCCCACCAAGGGCTGGTGCGCCACCCATGGGCCTATTAGGTTCTCTCCCGGGTGGGTGACCCCTCCCGGTAAAAACCCGGAACCCATTCGTCACTCCCGGTACACTGCCGGCAATGCCCGAAATCTTTCTGGAAGCCAAATGAAACAATCCTATATATCAATTTTCATTTCCGGACCATTCCGGAAACTATCGTGACGTCCGTGGTCTCATCCGGGACTCCGAACAAAACTTCGGTCACCAGCACCTATAATTCAACTATACCGAAACGTCGCTGAACCTTAAGTGTGCAGACCCTGTGGGTTCGAGAACTATGCAGACATGACCTGAGACACTCCCCGGTCAATATCCAATAGCGGGACTTTGATGTCCATATTGGATCCTACATATTCTACAAAGATCTTGCCGGTTGAACCTCTGTGCCAAGGATTCATATAATCCCGTATACCATTCCCTTTGTCCTTCGGTATGTTACTTGCCCGAGATTTGATCGTCGGTATCCCCATACCTATTTCAATCTCGTTACTGGCAAGTCTCTTTACTCGTTTTGTAATACAAGATCCCATGACTAACACTTTAGTCACATTGCTTGCAAGGCTTATATGTGATGTTGTATTACCGAGTGGGCCCCGAGATACCTCTCTGTCACACGGAGTGACAAATCCCAGTCTTGATCCATGCTAACTCAACGGACACCTTCAGAGATACGTGTAGAGCACATTTATAGTTACCCAATAACGTTGCAACGTTTGATACACACAAGGTATTCCTCCGGTGTCAATGAGTTACATGATCTCATGGTCATAGGAATGAATACTTGACACGCAGAAAACAATAGCAACAAAATGACACGGTCACATGCTACATTTATAGTTTGGGTCTTGTCCATCACATCATTCTCCCAACATCAAGTGACAACACTTGTATATGGTCAGAAAACCTTAACCATCCTTGATCAACTGGCTAGTCAACTAGAGGCTTACTAGGGACATAGTTTTGTCTATATATCCACACATGCACTTATATTTTCATTCAATACAAATGTAGCATGGATAATAGACGATTATCTTGAAACAGGAAATATAATAATAACTATTTTATTATTGCCTCTAGGGCATATTTCCAACAGTCTCCCACTTGCACTAGAGTCAATAATCTAGTCTCACATCGCGATGTGACTTACATTGAAATGAATCTAACACCCATACATTCTGGTGTTGATCATGCTTCGCTCGTGGAAGAGGTTTAGTCAGTGGATCTGCAACATTCAGATATGTGTGCACATTGCAAATATTTACGTCCTCTCCTTCAACATAGTCGCGGATGTGGTTGAAGCGTCGTTTGATGTGTCTGGTCTTCTTGTAAAACCTTGGTTCCTTGGCTAGAGCAATGGCGCCAGTGTTGTCACAGAACAGAGTTATTGGATTTAGTGCGCTCGGCACAACTCCAAGATTTGTCATGAACTGCTTCATCGAGACACCCTCCCTAGCCGCCTCCGAGGTAGCCATGTACTCTGCTTCACATGTAGAATCTGCTACGACGCTTTGCTTGGAACTGCACCAGCTTACCACACCCCCATTGAGAATAAATATGTATCCGGTTTGAGACTTAAAGTCATCCGGATCAATGTCGAAGCTTGCATCAACGTAACCCTTTACGGCGAGATCTTCGTCACCTCCATAAACGAGAAACATTTCCTTAGTCCTTTTCAGGTACTTCAGAATATTCTTGACCGCCGCCCAGTGTTCCACTCTTGGATCACTTTGAAACATGTCTGCCATACTTATGGCTAGGCTCACGTCCGGTCTTGTGCACAGCATTGCATACATGATAGACCCTACGGCTGAAGCATAGGGGATGGTTCTCATCTTTTCTCTATCTTCTGCAGTTACTCGACATTGAGTCTTACTCAACTTTATACCTTGTAACACCGGCAAGAACCCTTTCTTGGATTGTTCCATTTTGAACTTCTTCAAAACTTTCTCAAGGTATGTGCTTCGTGAAATTCCTATCACGTGTCTTGATCTATCTCTATAGAACTTAATACCTAATATGTAAGCATCTTCTCCTAGGTCTTTCATTGAAAAACTTTTGTTCAAGTAATCCTTTACGCTCTCCAAAAACTCCACATTGTTCCCAATCAGCAATATGCCATCCACATACAATATTAGAAAAGCTACAGAGCTCTCACTCACTTTCTAGTATATACAAGATTCTCCAACAACTTGTATAAACCCAAACGCCTTGATCACCTCATCAAAGCGCTTATTCCAACTACGAGATGCTTGCACCAGTGCATAAATGGATCGCTGGAGCTTGCATACTTTGTTAGCATTCTTTGGATCGACAAAACCTTTGGGTTGCATCATATACAACTCTTACTTAAGAAAACCATTAAGGAATGCCGTTTTACATCCATCTGCCAGATTTCATAATCGAAAAATGCAGCTATTGCTAACATGATTCGGACGGACTTAAGCATCGCTACCGGTGAGAATGTCTCATCGTAGTCAACTCCTTGAACTTGCGAATAACCCTTTCCCACAAGTCGAGCTTTATAAACGGTCACATTACCGTCCGCGTCCGCCTTCTTCTTAAAGATCCATTTGTTCTGAATCGCCTTGCGACCTTCAGGTTATACTTCCAAAGCCCACAATTTTTTTTCATACATAGATCATATCTCGGATTTCATGGCCTCTAGCCATTTGTTGGAATCTAGGCCTGATGTTTGCTGTGTATACCTTGCAACGGCGCTAGAAATAGTCGTGTCGACGGCACCAGGAATCCTTCAGCTGCGGCTACGCCTTAACGGACTTCCTAGGCAAGTATGCAAAGGATTTCCCCCGTGGCCTTGGAGCCTTGCGTTGGTGTTCCCTCGAAGTGGAAAGGGTTATGTAGCACAGCGGTGGTAAGTATTTCCCTCAGTTTGAGAACCAAGGTATCAATCCGGTGTAGGAGTATCTCAAGATCCTGCACAAACACAAAAGCTTGCTCCCAATGCTATGAAGGGGTTGTCAATCCCTTATAGATTGTTTGCCAAGTGAGAACTGAAAGCAACAAAGTAACAAAGCAAAGTAAAAGCGGAGGTGTAAACGATGGATGTGAATAGACCCGGGGGCCGTAGTGTTTACTAGTGGCTTCGCTCATGAAAGCAAGTAGACGGTGGGTGAACAAATTACTGTCGAGCAATTGATAGAACCGCGCAAAGTCATGACGATATCTATGCAATGATTATATCTATAGGCATCATGTCCAAAACAAGTAGACCGATACTTTCTGCATCTACTACTATTACTCCACACGTCGACCGCTATCCAGCATGCATCTAGTGTATTAAGTCCATAAGAACAGAGTAACGCCTTAAGCAAGATGACATGATGTAGAGGGATAATCTCAAACCAATGATAAAACCCCCATCTTTTTACCCTTGATGGCAACTACTTGATGTGTGCCGTGCTGCCCCTACTGTCACTAGGAAAGGTCACCACATGGTAGAAGCCAAAACCAAGCACTTCTCCCATTGCAAGAATCATAGATCTAGTTGGCCAAACAAAACCCAAGACTCGGAGAGACTTACAAGGATATCAAATCATGCATATAAGAAATCAACAAAGAATCAAATATATATCATAGATAATCTGATCACAAATCCACAATTCATCGGATCTCGACAAACACACCGCCAAAGAAGATTACATCGCATAGATCTCCATGAAGATCATGGAGAACTTTGTATTGAAGATCCAAGAGAGATAAGAAGCCATCTAGCTACTAACTAGGGACCCGTAGGTCTGAAGTGAACTACTCACGAGTCATTGGAGGGGCGATGATGATGATGATGAAGAATCCCTCCAACTCCAAAGTCCCCTCCGGCAGGGCGCCGGGAAGGGTCTCCAGATGAGATCTCGTGGAAACGGAAGCTTGTGGGGGCGGAAAATTATTTTCGAGGCTCCCGTGATTTTTTGCGGAATATTTGGCAATTTATAGGCCAAAGACCTAGGTCAGGGGGCGACCAGGGAGGCCACAAGCCTGCCCACCGCCGCCTCCCCCCTGGTGGCGGAGTGGGGGCTTGTGGGCTCCCTGGAGCCCACCTGGATTGGCCCAAAATCCCCCTAGTCTTCTTCCGTTCGGGAAAAAATCATTTCCGCGTTTTTCTTCCGTTTGGACTCCGTTCCAAAATCAGATCTGAAAAGAGTCAAAAACACAAAAAAACAGGAACTGGCACTTGGCGCTGAATTAATAAGTTAGTCCCAAAAAAGATATAAAAGGTACATAAAACAACCAAAGAAGACAAGATAACAGCGTGAAACCATCAAAAATTATAGATACGTTTGAGACGTATCAAGCATCCCCAAGCTTAACTCCTGCTCGTCCTCGAGTAGGCAAGTGATAACAATGAATTTTTGATGCTTTCATGCTACCTAGCATAGGTGTCCTTTGTAATTCCTCTTATGTGACGTGTATGTTCAGATCCATTAGATTCAAAACAATAGTTTGCTATTGACGTGGAAACAATAATAATTCAAGCAAACTAGCAAAGTAATCATGCACTTTCAAAATAACAAGGCCAAAAGAAAGTTATCCCTACAAAAGCATATAGTCTGGATATACTCTATTATCATTGCACAACGAATTTAAATCATGCACAACCCCGGTATTGCCCAAGTAATTGTTTCACACCTTTACTTTCTCAAACCTTTTCAACTCTCACGCAATACATGAGCGTGAGCCATGGTTATAGCACTATAGATGGTGTGGAATGTAGTGATGGTTGCAAGACAAAAAAGGAGAAGATAGTCACATTAACTAGGCATATCAATGAGCTGTGGAGATGCTCATCAATAGATATCAATGTGAATGAGTAGGGATTGCCATACAAATGATGCACTAGAGCTACGAGTATGTGAAAGCTCTTAAAGAAAACTAGTGGGTGTGCATCCAACTTGCTTGCTCACGAAGACCTAAGGCAATTTTGAGGAAGCCTATCATTGGAATATACAAGCCAAGTTATATAATAAAAATTTCCCACTAGTTATATGGTGGTGACAAAACGAGAGACTCTCAATCATGAAGATCATGGTGCTTAATATGCACAGGTGTGGAAAAAGTGGTAGCATTGTCCCTTCTCTCTTTTTCTCTCTTTTTATTATTATTATTTTTTGGTGGGCTCTTTGGCCTCTTTTTCTCTATTTTTTTGGGTGGGCTTCTTTGGCCTCTTTTATTTCCTCACATGGGACAATGCTCCATTAATGATGATCATCACACTTTCAACTCAAAACTTAGAGCAATTATGACTCTATATGGAATGCCTTCGGTAGTGTACCGTGGCAATGATCTAGCATGGCATAGACATCAATGGAAACATCATGCTAGCTATCTTACGATCGTGCACTGGCAATGTAGATGTGGTGGCACATGTCATGGTGGTAGTTGCATGGCAATCTATCTCGGAATGACTTTGAAAATGCCATAGTAGGTAGGTATGGTGGCTGTTTTGAGGGAGGCTAATGGTGGGTTTTGTGCACCGGCGAAAGTTGCACGGCACTAAGAAGATAGTGATGGTGGAAGGTGAAAGTGCATCTAAACCATGGACTCAACATTAGTCATGAAGAACTCATATACTTATTGCAAAAGTTTTATTAGTAATCGAAACAAAGCATTCAACGCATACTCCTAGGGGAAGGGTTGGTAGGTATAAACCATCGCGTGATCCCGACCGCCACGCAAAGGATGACAATCAATATACTAATCATGCTCAGATTTCATCACATAGCGGTTCAACATATGTGCATGCTACGGGAATCACTAACTTCAACACAAGTATTTCTAGATCCATAACACCTTACTAGCATGACTTCAATATTACCATAACCACAACTCAAAACTAATTGAGATGAATCAAACTTCTCTAACTATTCAATGCACATGAAGGTGGAAGTTTTCGTATCCCTTTGGATAACTACCCCTTTTGAGACTACTTTGAAAGCATAGATAAACTACCAAGCCACGCACCGCTGTGCTCTAAAAGATATAAGTGAAGCACATAAAGCAAAACTATCTAGCTCAAAAGATATAAGTGAAGCACATGTGAGCTGAATTGTCTACCAAAAGATATAAGTGAAGCTCGACAAAATCACGGTGTGTGCATGTATCTCTCTCTAGGTGTGCAGCAAGGATGATTGTGACACAACAAAAATAAAAGACTCCTACGATACAAGACGCTCCAAGCAAAAACACATAACATGTGGTGAATAAAAATATAGCCCCAAGTAACGTTACCGATGGATTGAAGACGAGAGAGGGGATGCATTCCCGGGGCATCCCCAAGCTTAGGATTTTACGGCATACTTGAATCTCTTGGGGTGCCTTGGGAATCCCCAAGCTTGAGCTCTTGCCACTCTCTATCTTTTTGTCCATAAGAACTTCACCCAAAACTTGAAAACTTCACAACACGAAACATAAACAGAAACTCGTGATAACATTAGTACAAGAAAGCAAACAACCACTTCCTTAGGTATTGTATGAAACTTAAATTCTACTTGTGCTGATGTTGGGTTACTGTACTTTCAATCTTCCATGGCTAATACCCCCCGATACTATCCATAGTTTCATCAAAATAAGCAACCAACACAACAAAAACAGAATCTGTTAACAGCAGACCAGTCTGTAGCAATCTGTATATTTCGTATACCTCTGGTACTTCAAACATTCTGAAAAATTACGGAAGTCTCAAGAATTTGCGTAGCAATCAGCATCAAAAAGAATCAGCTCAAAATCTCTTACAGAAAAAAAACGAAAATTCTTTTCGTGAGCAGAAAGTTTCTGTCTTTTCCAGCATGACCAAACGATCATCCCCAAGACTAATCATAACGGTTTTGCTTGGCACAAACGCAAAAAAGAAACACAAAAACACAATCATAACAGAATTATGAATGTGTGGAAAACACAAAACAGAAACAAAAAGGATAGATTTGTTGGGTTGCCTCCCAACAAGCGCTTTTGTTTAACGCCCTTAGCTAGGTGAAAGTGATGGAATCACGTATAGTCATCTTTGGTGCTCAAACTATAGGTAGCCCTCGTCATAGATTCATAAAGCAATCTTATTTTCTTTCTAGGAAAGTGCTCCATGCCCTTCTTTAAAGTAAATTATAATCTAATATTCTCTTCCTTCATATCGATGATAGCACCAATAGTCCTTAGGAAATGTCTACCAAGAATAATGGGACATGAAGGATTGCAATCTATGTCAAGTACAATGAAATCCACGGGTACATAGTTCTTATTTGCAACAATAAGAACATCATTGATCCTCCCCATGGGTTTCTTGACAGTAGAATCCGCAAGATGCAAATTAAGAGAACACTCTTCAATCTCATGAAAACCAAGAATATCACATAAAGACTTTGGAATCGCGGAAACAGTAGCACCCAAATCACACAAAGCATTGCACTCATAGTTTTTGATCTTGATTTCGATAGTAGGTTCCCACTCATCATGAAGTTTTCTAGGTGAAAGGATCGATATGGTTGACTAGAGGGGGGTGAATAGGCAACGACCACTTTTTAATTAATCTTATCAAGTTAGGGTAAACAACATACGGGTTCACAAGAATAACAACAATGGGGTGAACCATAATGAAGCTAACAACAAGAGCTACTAAGATAAGTAAGAGATAGACAACAACATAAGCATACACAAAGTAAAGGTTAGAGATAACCACAAGTGGAACCAATGAAGACGAGGATGTGTTACCGAAGTTCCTTCCCTTTGACAGGAAGTACATCTCCGTTGGAGCGGTGTGGAGGCACAATGCTCCCCAATAAGCCACTAAGGCCACCGTATTATCCTCACGCCCTCACACGATACAAGGTACCGTGATTCCACTATAGGTGCCCTTGAAGGCAGCGACCGAACCTTTACAAACAAGGTTGGGGCAAACTCTGCACAAAGCTTGGAGGCTCCCAACAAGACCACGAAGCTTCACCATAATGGAATGAGGCTCCGAGGTGACCTCAACCGTCTAGGATGCTGAAACACCCAAGAGTAACAAGATCCGCAAGGGATTGGTGGGGGAATCAACTTTTCTCTTGGTGGAAGTGTAGATCTAGGCCTTCTCAACCAATCCCCAAAGAATCAACAAGTTTGATTGGCTAGGGAGAGAGATCAGGCACTTTTGAGCTTAGGTAGCAACAATGGAGCTTGGGAGGGTAAGAGATAAGGTTCCACAGCTAGAAGAACCGCTTATATAGTGGAGGGGAAATCCAACCATTTTCCCACTCACAAACCGAGCCTAGCGGTACTACCTCTGGCTGCAGCGGTACTACCGCTAGCACTCCAGCGGTACTACCGCTGGCTGCATCGGTACTACCGCTGGGCCCATGGTAGTGCATAAGCACTACCGGGCCAACCACCGCCAAGAAAGTCTTCGCAAAAAGGTCCGTCCAAGTACAGCCGCTAGGCAGGCGGTACTAAGCTCCTGGAGCGGTACTACCGCTGACCAGGGGCGGTACTACCGCCACCCTAGCGGTACTACCGCTAGCACTCCAGCGGTACTACCGCTAGGGCTAGCGGTACTACCGCTAGGCACAGCGGTACTACCGCTGAGGGACCATTTGCTTAGATGAGATAAACACAGAGGCGGGAGCCACTCCAAAGTTGCAGGTAAGGGAAAAGGAGATAAAGTGTGTGCATGCAAAATTGATTCCACCCAAACCTTTCCACTACGGGTCCCCTCTTAATAGTACGGCGTTCCTATGACTCAAAGAAAGAGAATCGTAGAGTACACCGTGCTTCTGTTCCATGGAAAGAGGGGGCAAGTCGTCTTGTGCCGTAGACATGTGTTATCTGAAATCTTAACACACACGATTAGTCATTTGCGGTATTGTCATCAATCACCAAAATTACCTAGGCATAAACTATGCCCTAACAATCTCCCCCTTTTTGGTGGATTGATGACAATACCGGATTTGCATAGAGAATAGCATGTGAACATAAAGATAGTGGTATATAAAAATAAGGGGCATATGACTCACAGCATATGATAGAAATAAATCTCATACTAGTTCAAGTCTCACATCACACAAAGCAAAGATAGCAAATAAAAGCAAACCAAGTTCAAAGCAAACACGATAAGATAAGCAAAGCTCAAATCCAGCTCCTAGACTCTCTCCCCCTTTGGCACAAGACACCAAAAAGGGGCACACCTAATGACACAGGTGGTCACTCCTCATACTCATCATCCCCAGACTCGTTCGTGGCATCCGGATCGTCCTGCTCCTCCTCATTGTCCTCCTCAGACGCCTCCTCCTCTGCACCAGACCACTGATAGCCTTGAGCCCGCATCCAAGCAGACTCTGGAGTGATGTCGTCCTCTGAGCCACTGGAGATATGAACATCAAGTGTCCTCAGGACACGCTTGTGCCTCTGACGGTTCTCCTTCTGGGCCACATGAGTCTGTACTGTCCCTTGGCCTGCATACAGAAGAGAGTCTCCATTTTATCCTTCAGTTTGACTACCCAAGATGGCATAGCAGAAGATTGGGACTGAGAAGCGGTGCCTCTGTCAGCAGCAGTCTCTGTGTCAGTGTCCATGTGCTGACACGAAGTTGATGGGTTGGCCCATTTGTCCTTGATGCGGAGCCTGATAGGATCGTGCACAAAGTAATCAACCTGAAGGTGGAACTCCTCAATCAAATAGGTGTCGTGCCACTTCTGGCGAATATAGGCAAACAAGTAGGGCCCGTAGATGGGAACCTTGCACATCATGATGCAGTTCCAGAGCCCAGTGAACATCACGTCAGAAATATCAAGAGGGGCAGACTCCTTAGTCATAGCCTCCTCACAAAGCAGAAGCATCTCAGCTAGAGAACCATGCACCTCGTCAAAGTTGCCAATGCAAGGAAAGAGAGTGTTGCGGAAGATCCGATGCATGATATCCAAATGCTTGGGGAGCAAACCTTTCTTCACATAAAGTTGTTGCAGCCTGTCCTTGGCGGGGGCCCTATCAGTGGAAGCTGGAGCATGAGGACGTGACCCAATAGGATTGTCAGCTCCCTGAAAGTCGACCTTGAGAAACTGCATTAATTCACATCAGGAACCTGTCATCTTGTGAGTACCAGTCATCCAAATCATGGTGCGCTCTTCATCAGGCAAGAAGTGAATAGTGACATAGAATTGGGCGACAACATCTGGATCAAAGTCTTTCTTGAAGGAGATGATCTCCTTAATGCCAAGCATGTCAATCAAAAAGAGAGCATCACCAAAGTAGTCTGGGTGCCACTGAAGGTGAGCCAAGTCAATCCACTGAACTGGAACAAAACTCTTCTTGAAGTTCTTGATGATGTCGTGATAGATCTTGCAGTGATCCCGTGACCAAACATGCTCGATATCCTTGATCACAGCCTTCTCTTCTAGATAGTGATTTTTGGTGTGGAACCGCAGAAAATCCTTAGGGGGCATAGTGCGAATGTTGACCCCCTTGTCCTTGTGAGCTGCCTTCTTGAAAGACTTCTTTTTGGGTTGCAGACCGGAAGTGGCGGAGCCCTCTGGAGCCTCTTGATTGCGATACTGTTTCGACTGGGTGTCCCATGGGGGGTTCGAGCGGCGAGCACCACCTGTGGCACACAAGACACACACCGAAAAAGAGCGACAGAAGGAGTCAAGGCAAGGAACAAAAAGAGGCATAAAGGTAAACTCACATTGCCAAGAAAATGAAAGAAGAAAAAAATATCCTCCTGGCTGTAGTACCGCTGGGGTCCTAGCGGTAGTACCGCTACCCCTGGCGGTAGTACCGCTAAGGGGTTGACTTTCAGATCTGAATAAGAAAAAGACCCATAGGAACGGCTAGATTGGATTTACGAGGGCCATGGGTACTGCATATAATCACTACAAAAGCCACCATAGCCCTAAACACATGAGGATCTCAAGAATCATCTAGATAAAGACATGCCTAGTCAAGGGGATTCAAGTTTTAGATCTAATCCAAAATAAGAGAAGAAGTGCTTGATCTAAAACATGAAGAACCTAGAGCATGGCAATATAACCGCAATGAATCATAGGACCTACACTCCCCTAGAATATCTCCTTCGTTCCATCCACGAACAAAGCACAACCATAGCCATGGATCCAAATCACCAATGCTCCTAACCCTAGAACAACAAAACACCAACCAAGAGAATAAAGGGAGGAGCTTTACCGGAGTCCATGGCACTTTGTGGAGGAAGGAGGAGTGGAGCAAACCCTCCAACTCAACGGAGAGAAGGGGATCCACGGATAGAGATCCAAATAGGGGGAGTTCGGGGTTGGGGAGGAAAGAGCCACGAGGAAGAAGAAGGAGGCAAGAAAAACGGACTCCCCTCCTTTATATAGCCCAAGGGGTACGGGCCAACGGTAGTACCGTTGGGGTCCTGGCGGTAGTACCGCTACCCTGGCGGTAGTACCGCTGGGGTCCGGGCGGTATTACCGCTCCCCCTAGCGGTAGTACCGCTCCCCCTTGAGACAGCCCTAAAAAGTCCTAGTCAAGTCGTGGTAGATTGGGGTCCTGGCGGTAGTACCGCTATCCCTAGCGGTAGTACCGCTGGGGTCCTGGCGGTAGTACCGCTACCCCTGGCGGTAGTACCGCTGCAATTGGCACAACGAGACATAGGAGATGAGAAAGACGTGGGCACATGACAAGTCAGTGTAATAAAACGATAGCACCAGCAAGATATACTGACTCGTCATTTTGTATCCTTTCTTCCATATGAGAGAAAGGTGGGGGCGGTGGCCGAGGCCACCTATGTTTGAGACAAAGGTATGACACCGCGAAGAATTATCCTTGGGTTCATGACCAACGCTCGTCTTTGAAGCACAAGTGCCATTTGGTAATGGCTAAAGTGAAAGACTAGATCAATTTATGCATAATGGGGGGAGGAAGAGTTCATTGAGAGAACAACACTCCCCCTATGTCCATGCCTACATCTAGAACAAGATCGAATGCATAGTGAGGTGCAAGGTGCCTAGCTTCAATCCACATTACTTGAATCAATGATATTTAGCTCATGCCTTAACTCCCGGAACCTTTCTTCATCTAGGGGCTTAGTGAAAATATCTGCAAGTTGCTCTTCAGTGTGGATGAAGTGAACCTCAATATCACCAAGCTTGATATGTTCACGAATGAAGTGATGGCGAATATCAATATGCTTGGTCTTGCTATGTTGCACTAGGTTGAGGGAAATCTTGATAGCACTTTGATTGTCACATAGAAGAGGCACTTTGTCACAAGTGACACCGTAATCCTTTAAAATTTGCCTCATCCATAGCAATTGTGCACAACAACTTGCAGCTGTCACATACTCAGCTTCGGTGGATGATAGTGAGACACAATTCTGCTTCTTTGAAGACCAACTTACCAGTGAGCGACCAAGGAATTGGCATCCTCCAGAAGTTAACTTCCTCTCCACGCAATCTCCTGCCCAATCTGAGTCAGAATAGCCTACTAGGTTGAAGTTTGCTCCTTTGGGATACCATAGACCAAAGTTTGGGGTATGAGCCAAATATCAAAAGATTCGCTTAACAACCATATAATGACTTTCTTTTGGTGCGGATTGAAACCGTGCACATATCCCTACACTCAACATAATATCTGGTCTAGATGCACAAAGGTAAAGGAGGGATCCAATCATGGAGCGATATACCTTTTGATCCACTCCTTTACCATTGGGGTCACTGTCAAGCTTGCATCTTGTTGGCATGGGGAACTTGACCGGCTTGACGTCTTCAAGCTCGAACCGTTTGAGCATGTCTTGAGTGTACTTGGCTTGTTTGATGAAGGTCCCTTCTAGGCCTTGTTTAATATCGAATCCGAGGAAGAACTTCAACTCTCCCATCATGGACATCTCAAATTTCTCGGTCATTAGTGCAGCAAATTCTTCATTGAAGGAAATGTTAGGAGAACCAAAGATAATATCATCAACATATAGTTGGCATATGAACAAATCCCCTTTAACCCTCTTAGTAAAAAGAGTGGGATCTATCTTCCCAATTTCAAACCCATGATCTTGTAACAACTCAGTAAGATACTCATACCACGCACGTGGGGCTTGTTTAAGGCCATAGAGTGCCTTATTAAGTTTGTACACATGATTGGGGAGCTTGGGATGTTCGAATCCCGGGGGTTGTTTGACATAGACCAACTCATTTAAAGGACCATTAAGAAAGGCACTTTTCACATCCATTTGTTGTAATTTGAAATTATGATGAGAAGCAAATGCAAGCAACATGCGAATAGATTCTAGACAAGCAACAGGGGCAAAGGTTTCACCGTAGTCGATACCCTCGACTTGGGAGTAGCCTTGAGCCACCAATCTTGCCTTGTTTCGAATCATAATCCCATTGGCATCTTGCTTGTTTTTGAATATCCATTTGGTCCCGATGACATTATGTTCCTCCTTTGGTCTTGGCACTAAATCCCAGACTTGGTTACGCTCGAAGTTGTTAAGTTCTTCATGCATGGCCATAAGCCAATCCTCATCATTGAGCGCTTCATGTACCTGCTGAGGTTCACAATACGAAACAAACGTGTGATGCTCACAATAATTCCAAATCTATTGATGGGTCGATACTCCCTTTTTCAAACTGCCAAGTACATTCTTCATAAGATGTGACTTGACTCTCAGCTTGTTTGCAATCTTGGCTGCTCGATGCTCCAACAGTTCTTCGTTGGATAACTGGGGAGCATCGACTTGTTTACTTTGCTTGCCCTTGCGTCTTGAACCTCCCTTGGCACCTGTTGTTAGTGCTGCAGAAGGGAATTTCGAGACAGTATCCTGATCATCTTGACTTTCGACTTGAGCAGGTTCACTTGTTTGTCCTTGTACTTGTGGTTGCTCTTGATCTTGATCTTGTGCTTCTACTTGGTCTGGATCTTGTGGTTGCACTTGATCTTGATCATGAGCAGGTTCAGAACCTTGGGTAAGTGCTTGAATATCATGGGACACATCATCATCGTTGGGCAATTTGTCTTGACCTTGAGCTTGTTCATCTTGTTGAGAGTCTTCTCTTTGTTCATCGGAAGCGTGTGGGGCTTGTGGGGGTGATGGATCCACTTGAGTAGAGCATTGTCCTTCTCCTTCGGCAACAAGGGGTTCCTCAATGGGGAGTATTTGACCAATCCCCATTCTTCTTATGGCTTGGGGAGGAATTTCATCACCTGCATCACAAAGACCACTTTGCTCCACTTGGGAGCCATTATTTTCATCAAACTCCACGTTACACGTCTCCTCAATGAGTCCGGTGGACTTGTTGAGGACACGGTAAGCATGAGAGTTTGTAGCATAACCAACAAAGATGCCCTCATGTGCTCTAGAATCAAATTTACCTAAACGTGCACCTTTCCTGAGAATGAAACACTTACAACCGAATACCTGGAAGTACTTGAGATTGGGTTTGTTTCCAGTGAGAATCTCATAAGGAGTTTTGTTCAAGCCTTTGCGGATATTCAGCCGATTGGACGCATGACATGCTGTGTTGATGGCCTCTGCCCAAAAGTTATATGGAGATTTGAATTCTGCCATCATTGTTCTTGCAGCGTCCATCAAGGTCCGGTTCTTCCTTTCTGCCAGGCCATTTTGTTGAGGGGTATATGGTGCTGAATATTGATGTTTTATTCCCTCGTCACCTAGAAACTCATCCAAGGTGTAGTTCTTGAACTCGGTGCCGTTGTCACTTCTAATCATCAAGATCTTTGCTTCATGTTGATGTTGAGCTTCATTAGCACAGTTGATGACAGTTTGTTGAGTCTCACTCTTCCTTTTGAAGAAATATACCCAGGTGTATCTTGAGTAGTCATCAACAATCGCCAAGCAGTACTTTCTACCTCCAAGACTATCAAATGATGGAGGGCCGAAAAGATCCATATGGAAGAGCTCCAATGGCCTCTTAGTGTAAATGAAAGTCGTTGGACGATGAGCAGTTTCATGAATCTTTCCTTCAATGCAGGCACTGCAAGCACGATCTCTAGCAAAACTCACATTTGTTAGTCCACGAATATGGTCCCCTTTTAGAAGACTTTGCAAAGATCTCATATTGACATGAGCTAGTCGGCGATGCCAAAGCCAGCCCACATCTACTTTAGCCATTAAACACGTCGCAGTCTTAGTGGGTCGCTTTGAGAAGTTCACCACATAAAGACCATTTTTGACATATCCAACATAGGATACTTTAAGAGTCTTGCTCCACAGAAGGACCACGGTATCAAGATTAAAGAAAGTGGAAAAACCCATAATTGCAAGTTGGCGAACCGAAAGTAAATTGTAGGCAAGAGACTCAACAAGCATGACCTTCTCAATAGATAACTCTTGAGAGATGACCACCTTACCAAATTCCAATACCTTTGACGAGGATGCATCGGCGAATTGGACATGGGTGGGCATAGATGGAGAAGGATGCACATCAACCACTAAGTCCTTGCTTCCGGTCATATGATTTGTTGCTCCACTATCGAGCAACCATGACACCCCACCGGAAGCAAACTCCTGCAATAGATCAAGGCTTGGTTTTAGGTACCCATTTTTAATGGGTCCTTTCATGTTAGAGACAAGGGTCTTAGGAACCCAGATAGCCCATTCAATGAACTCATAGTACGAACCAACAAATCTGGCATAAACATGCCCATCACTAGCACGACATAAGACATAGGAAGAATTGAGTTTGTCGGTTGTGTTAGTAGGAATGGTTTTGCCCTTCTTGACGTTACCATCGTCCACCTTGTTCCTGTTCACCTCCTGAGTCCCTTCGCCCTCTTTGACAAAGATGTCCATGAGGGTGGGGGATCGTTTGTTCCTGTTCCTCCTTTTTCCTTTTGACTTGGAGGTAAGTCCAAGTCCCTCCTTTCCTACAACACCCTTTTGAGTGCTCAAGAGGTCGTTCAGGCTCTTCTCACCTTGTATGCATGCCACAAGGCCCTTCTCAAGTTTCTCCTTTAACTTGGCATTTTCCTCCACAAGATGTACATGCTCACAACAAGGATTAGTTGTACAAGCATTATCAATTAACACAAAGGGAGGACAAGTAGAGATCTCCTTGGTAAGCTTTGCTTGGAGTTGATCATGAGACTCTTTCAGAGAGAAATGAACACCTTTCAAGACCTTGTGAGCCTTGTCAAGTGTGTCAAACTCCATTTTGAGTCTGTCATGGCCAACCCCAAGAGCATACTTCTTAGACTTAAGCATACGAGTAAGAACAGTATCATGATCTAGTTTCTTTTGCATTTTAGCGCAGTCATCATTGTATGACTCCTCAAGAGCCAAACGAAGAGTGCGCTCTTTTTCTAGAGCAATAGATAACTCAGCAATTTCATCGACATATTCACGACTGTGTCCCTAAAGCTCGGAGATGGTCTCCTCATGAGACTCGATGAGGTCATTGGCCTCACCCAGTTGTTCCAAGAGAGCAACAAAGTGCTTCTTGGATTCTCCCTTAATAGTGCACAGAAACTTGTCAAGATCATGCTCATTAAGTTCCCCAACATCACTATCATCAACACAATTTAACAATGAAGGAGCAGTAGCGATGTTGGTCTTAATGATGGGGGTTACCTGATTGATACCTTTTGCCATGAGGCACTTGGTGATGTGGTTCTCGTTGGGGGCGTTGAAGAGAGACACCTTCTGGGGAGAGGGAGTGGCAATAGCGACAGTTGTCGTTGCCACTGTATCATCATCATCATCATCATCGGAAGGGTACTCTTCAAGGGCCACCATCCCCTTTGGGTGAGGTTTCTTCACAAAGTTGTTCTTGATTGGGAATGACTTGGTTTTGTCTTTGCGAATGAGCTTGCCCCTGTTGTCTTCCCTTTTCTCATAGGGACATTCGGCGACGAAGTGACTCACGTTACCACAGTTATAGCATGTCCTCACTCGTTGCTTGGGTTTGAACCCACTCGAGTTGTTCTTGGTGAAGGTGGGTCTTGAGTTCCTCTTGTTGCCCCAGAATTGCCTTGACGCAAGAGCCATATGCTCATGATAGGCATACTTCGTGTCTTCAGGGCAGCTCTCCTCTTCCTCATCCTCTTCTTCTTCTTCAAATGTTGCTTTTCCTTTAACGCAAGGTTGGGTGAAGCTGTCTTTGAGCGAACACGAGCAAGTGCATTGTCAGCTGTTTCGTTCATGATTGACATTGCAATGAATTCATCCAACACCTCACTGGAAGACAAGGAGTGGAAGTCTGGTCGCTGACGAATGACAAATGACATGGCTTTATTGAAAGGCATGATGGCTTTGAGAAACTTGCACTTGACCCATGTATCATCCACATCCTTGCTCCCATGGTCCTTGAGTGACACAGCAATAGCATTCACCCTCCGATAGAGATCACGAGGGTCCTCGTCTTCCTTCATCACAAACTCATCGGCCTTATCAAGTATCACTTCATAGTTGGACCGTTGAATGCTTGAGCTTCCCTTGTACAACACCATAATGTGCTCCCAACAGTCCTTGGCCAAAGTGAAGGGACGCAAGTGAGGAAGATCTTCAGGTGGCACTGCGGACTGGAGAATAAACAACATAGAGTGATTGTATTGATTGTCCGCATCTTCTCTTAGAGTGAGGTTGATTGGATCATGGGGATAATATCCTTGCTCGATGATTCTCCACAAATTTGTTGAGCTGTGGTTCAAATGAGACTTAATAGAAAATACCCAGTTAGCAAAATCACCTTTTACAAGCTCAGGAGGAGGACCAACAGGATTAAGACGCGGTGTGGGAACCGGTCCTCCATAGACTAAGGGTGGTGGAACAGATGCATACGTCCCATTCCCATCATTTTAGAGAGGTTGGGAAGGTTGCATGCCATTAGCCGTTTCCCTGACGGAATTGGCCTCCGAATCCGTGGTGGTGGGTTTAACCACCAGTGCCGGTTCGGGAGAGTTCTTAATTCCCTCAATTAACTCTTTAAGCATGGTCTTGACCACGTTCGTCATGGACATCTTGAGTGCGGACATAGCCGTATTCAAATCGTCCCTTCTGATCGAAGTCAAGCCCATGCCCTCGGTTTGTGCACGGGGAACTCCCTCATCATCTTCCATACTCTCCGGGTGGTTAAACCCTTAATAAAGAGACGTGGCTCTTATACCAATTGAAAGGATCGATATGGTTGACTAGAGGGGGGTGAATAGGCAACGACCACTTTTTAATTAATCTTAGCAAGTTAGGGTAAACAACATACGGGTTCACAAGAATAACAACAATGGGGTGAACCGTAATGAAGCTAACAACAAGAGCTACTAAGACAAGTAAGAGATAGACAACAACATAAGCATGCATAAAGTAAAGGTTAGAGATAACCACAAGTGGAACCAATGAAGACGAGGATGTGTTACCGAAGTTCCTTCCCTTTGACAGGAAGTACGTCTCCGTTGGAGCGGTGTGGAGGCACAATGCTCCCCAATAAGCCACTAAGGCCACCGTATTCTCCTCACGCCCTCACACGATGCAAGGTACCGTGATTCCACTATAAGTGCCCTTGAAGGCGGCGACCGAACCTTTACAAACAAGGTTGGGTCAAACTCCACACAAAGCTTGGAGGCTCCCAACAAGACCACGAAGCTTCGCCATAATGGAATGTGGCTCCAAGGTGACCTCAACCGTCTAGGATGCTCAAACACCCAAGAGTAACAAGATCCGCAAGGGATTGGTGGGGGAATCAACTTTTCTCTTGGTGGAAGTGTAGATCTAGGCCTTCTCAACCAATCCCCAAAGAATCAACAAGTTTGATTGGCTAGGGAGAGAGATCGAGCACTTTTGAGCTTAGGGAGCAACAATGGAGCTTGGGAGGGTAAGAGATAAGGTTCCACAGCTAGAAGAACCCCTTATATAGTGGGGGGGATCCAACCGTCTTCCCACTCACAGCCCGAGCCTAGCGGTACTACCGTTGGCTGCAGCGGTACTACCGCTGGCACTCGAGCGGTACTACGGCTGGCTGCAGCGGTACTACCGCTGGGCCCATGCTAGTGCATAAGCACTACCGGGCCAACCACCGCCAAGAAAGTCTTCGCAAAAAGGTCCGTCCAAGTACAGCCGCTAGGAAGGCGGTACTAAGCTCCTGGAGCGGTACTACCGCTGACCATGGGCGGTACTACCGCCAGCCTAGCGGTACTACCGCTGGCTGCAGCGGTACTACCGCTAGGCACAGCGGTACTACCGTTGAGTGCCATTTGCTTAGATGAGATAAATACAGAGGCGGGAGCCACTCCAAAGTTGCAGGTAAGGGAAAAGGAGATAAAGTGTGTGCGTGCAAAATTTATTCCACCCAAACCTTTCCACTACTGGTCCCCTCTTAATAGTACGGCGTTCCTAAGACTCAAAGAAAGAGAATCGTAGAGTACACCGTGCTTCTGTTCCATGGAAAGAGGGGGCAAGTCGTCTTGTGCCGTAGACATGTGTTATCTGAAATCTTAACACACACGATTAGTCCTTTGCGGTATTGTCATCAATCACCAAAATTACCTAGGCATAAACTATGCCCTAACACTAGGTATAGAGACTTCTAGTTCGAGCTTCTCTTCAAGAGATTTCATCATAGCATCTACGATATGCGCGGTAAAGGCTTTGCTTTGGCTATAAGCATGTGGAGAGTTTGCAATGGATTGCATCAAAGAAATGCATTCAAACAAGGAGCAATTATCATAATTGAATTCCTTGAAATCCAAAGTGGGAGTTTCATTACTACCCAAAATTTTGACTTCTTCTACTCCACTCTCCACACCTTTATCATCAAGATAGGTGGACTCCAAATCATTGGGGCGTTTTTCAACCAAAGTGGATTCATATCCAGCCCCTCCATAAGTAGGTTTGACACGCAAAAACAAAGATTCAAGAGGAGACACACCAAGCACTTTAAGATCTTCGTGATTTGCATCACTAGAACGCACCCTTTTAAACCATTCATGTCTAGCGCGAGTTTGGGCGGTTCTTTATTTACTCTCATTCATGGAGATACACATAGCTTTCAAAGTTTCATCCAACTTGACCTTGGGAGGAGCGCATCTAACTTTCAAAGCATCAATATCACAAGACATCCTATCAACGCTCTTAGCCAAATCGTCTATTTTGAGTAGTTTTTCCTCTATGGACGCATTGAAAATCTTTTGAGAGTTGATGAACTCTTTGATATTATTATCTAAATCAGAGGGTAATTTGTTGTGATTTCCATAAGTGTTGCCGTAGGAATTGCCATAATTGTTAGAGGAGTTACTAGGAAAAGGCCTAGGAACATAGTTTCCTCTAAAAGCATTGTTGTTGCCAAAATTGTTCCTACCAACAAAATTCACGTCCAAACTAGCGTTGCTACTCTCAATCAAAGAAGATAGTGGCATGTCATTAGGATCTACGGTAGCGTTTCTACTAGCAACCAAATTCATCAACTCGTCCATCTTAGCACTAAGCGGGTTAATCTCTTCTATAGCGTGCACCTTTTTGCTAGCAGGCGACCTTTCAGTGTGCCACTGAGAGTAGTTGGTCATGATATTGTCTAGGAGTTTTGTAGCGTCTCCTAATGTGATTTCCATGAACGTTCCACCTGAGGCGGAGTCCAAGATATTGCGAGAAGCGAAATTCAAGCCAGCGTAAAAGATTTGTATAATCATCCACAAACTCAAGCCATGAGCGGGACAATTTCTAATCATAAGCTTCATCCTGTCCCAAGATTGTGCAACGTGTTCATGATCAAGTTGCTTGAAATTCATGATATCGTTACGTAAGGAGATGATCTTAGCCGGCGGAAAATACTTGGATAGGTAAGCATCTTTGCACTTATCCCAAGAATCGATACTATTTTTAGGCAAAGAAGAAAACCAAGTTTTTGCGCGATCTCGCAACGAGAAAGGAAAAAGTTTCAACTTAATCACGTCATTATCCACATCTCTTTTCTTTTGCATATCACAAAGCTCAATGAAGGTATTGAGATGGGATGCGGCATCTTCACTAGGAAGGCCAGAGAATTGCTCTTTCATAACAAGATTCAGCAAAGCTGCGTTGATTTCATACGATTCCGCACTTGTGGCGGGAGCAATCCGAATACTAATAAAATCATTATTATTAGTGCTCGAGAAGTCGCAAATTTTGATGTTTTCAGACATGATGTCTTCAACAAGCAAACAAGCACACAATCAAGCAAGAAATCGGCAAAGGCAAAAGAAAATGGCGAAAGCAAAAGGCGAATGAAAACGGAAAATGTGAAGTGGGGGAGAGGAAAACAAGAGGCAACTGGCAACAAAAGTAAATGCAAGAGAAGAGTTTGTGAGACCTACTTGGATAGATCTTGATTTCTCCTCCCCGGCAACGGCGCCAGAAATACTTCTAAAGTTTGTTGTGTATCCCTTGCAATGGCGCCAGAAATAGTCGTGTCGACGGCACAAGGAATCCTTCAGCTGCGGCTACGCCTTAAGGGACTTCCTAGGCAAGTATGCAAAGGATTTCCCCCGTGGCCTTGGAGCCTTGCGTTGGTGTTCCCTCGAAGCGAAAAGGGTGATGTACATAGCAGTGGTAAGTATTTCCCTCAGTTTGAGAACCAAGGTATCAATCCGGCGGAGGAGTATCTCAAGATCCTGCACAAACACAAAAGCTTGCTCCCAACGCTATGAAGGGGTTGTCAATCCCTTATAGATTGTTTGCCAAGTGAGAACTGAAAGCAACAAAGTAACAAAGCAAAGTAAAAGCGGAGGTGTAAACGATGGATGTGAATAGACCCGGGGGCCGTAGTGTTTACTAGTGGCTTCGCTCATGAAAGCAAGTAGACGGTGGGTGAACAAATTACTGTCGAGCAATTGATAGAACCGTGCAAAGTCATGACGATATCTATGCAATGATTATATCTATAGGCATCACATCCAAAACAAGTAGACCGATACTTTCTGCATCTACTACTATTACTCCACACATCGACCGCTATCCAGCATGCATCTAGTGTATTAAGTCCATAAGAACAGAGTAACGCCTTAAGCAAGATGACATGATGTAGAGGGATAATCTCAAACCAATGATAAAAACCCCATCTTTTTACCCTTGATGGCAACTACTTGATGTGTGCCTTGCTGCCCCTACTGTCACTGGAAAAGGTCACCACATGGTAGAACCCAAAACAAAGCACTTCTCCCATTGCAAGAATCATAGATCTAGTTGGCCAAACAAAACCCAAGACTCGGAGAGACTTACAAGGATATCAAATCATGCATATAAGAAATCAGCAAAGACTCAAATATATATCATAGATAATTTGATCACAAATCCACAATTCATCGGATCTCGACAAACACACCGCCAAAGCAGATTACATCGGATAGATCTCCATGAAGATCATGGAGAACTTTGTATTGAAGATCCAAGAGAGAGAACAAGCCATCTAGCTACTAACTACGGCCCCGTAGGTCTGAAGTGAACTACCCACGAGTCATTGGAGGGGCGATGATGATGATGAAGAAGCCCTCCAACTCCAAAGTCCCCTCCGACACGGCGCCGGGAAGGGTCTCCAGATGAGATCTCGCGGAAACGGAAGCTTGCGGCGGCGGAAAAGTATTTTCGACGCTCCCCTGATTTTTTGCGGTATATTTGGGAATTTATAGGCCAAAGACCTAGGTCAGGGGGCGGCCAGGGAGGCCACAAGCCTGCCCACCGCCGCCTCCCCCTGGTGGCGGAGTGGGGGCTTGTGGGCTCCCTGGAGCCCACCTGGCTTGGCCCAAAAGCCCCCTGGTCTTCTTCCGTTCGGGAAAAAATCATTTCGGGGTTTTTCTTCCGTTTGGACTCCGTTCCAAAATCAGATCTGAAAAGAGTCAAAAACACGGAAAAAACAGGAACTAGCACTTGGCACTGAATTAATAAGTTAGTGCCAAAAAAGATATAAAAGGTACATAAAACAACCAAACAAGACAAGATAACAGCGTGAAACCATAAAAAATTATAGATAAGTTTGAGACGTATTAGGGCCCACCATTGCTTCTTCATAATTTGCAGGCTCATTGTTGTCTAACAACATGATAAATAAGATAAGATTCTCGTACCACTCAGGAGCAGTACGTGATCTTGTCGACCTACGAGGTCCGACAGTAACTTGATTCGAAGCTTCACGATCAACATCATTAGCTTCCTCCTCAACTGGTGTTGTCTCGACGGAGATTTCCCTCTGCCATGCGACACCATCCTGTTGGAGCAGAGGTTCCACAACTTCATCAAGTTCTATCTTCCTCCCACTCAATTCTTTCGAGAGAAACTCTTTCTCAAGAAAAGCTCTGTTCTTAGCAAGAAACACTTTGCCCTCGGATCTGAGATAGAAGGTGTATCCAACTGTCTATTTTGGATAACCTTTGAAGACGTTCTTTTCCGCTTTGGGTTCCAGCTTTTCAGGCTAAAGCTTTTTGACATAAGCATCTCATCCCCAAACTAAAAGAATCGATAACTTTGGCTTCTTGCCATGCCATAGCTCATATGGTGTCATCTCAATGGATTTTGATGGTGCCCTATTTAAAGTGAATGCAGTTGACTCTAATGCATAGCCCCAAAACGATAATGGCAAATCGGTAAGAGACATCATAGATCGCATAATATCTAACAAAGTACGATTACGATGTTCGGACACACCATTACGCTGTGGTGTTCCACGCGGTGTCAACTGTGAAACGATTCCACATTGTCTTAAGTGAGCACCAAACTCGAAACTCAGATATTCGCCCCCTCGATCAGATCGTAGGAACTTGATCTTCTTGCTACGATGATTTTCAACTTCACTCTGAAATTGTTTGAACTTTTCAAATGTTTCAGACTTGTGCTTCATCAAGTAGATATATCCATACCAACTCAAATCATCAGTGAAGGTGAGAAAATAATGATATCCGCCGTGAGCCTCCACACTCATTGGTCCGCACACATCAGTATGTATGATTTTCAACAAGTCACTTGGACGCTCCATTGTTCCACAGAACGGAGTCTTAGTCATCCTGCCCATGAGGCATGGTTCGCACGTGTCAAGTGATTCAAAATCAAGTGACTCCAAAAGCCCATCAACATGGAGTTTCTTCATGCGCTTTACACCAATATGACCTAAGCAACAGTGCCACAAAAAGGTGGCGCTATCATTGTTAACTCTACATCTCTTGGTCTCAATGTTATGGATATGTGTGTCATCACAATCAAGATTCAATATGAACAAACCCCTCACATTGGGTGCATGACCATAAAAGATATTACTCATATAAATAGAACAACCATTATTCTCTGACTTAAATGAGTAACCTGTGACAGCCCGATGCCGACGTTCCAGAAGATTCCCCTTCTATTCCGTTTTCGTCGTGTGTCTATTTTTCTTTTGTCGCATCATCGTCGCATCATGCGCATCATCAGCATTGCATCGGCATCCCGTTGTCGCCCGTTTGCAAAACTTGCATCTGTTGTCAGTTGCCAGTTCTCGTCGTTGTCCGTTCTGAGCCCGACCGCACTCGCACGCGCCCGCGGCATCGTTCGAAACCCTGTTTTAAAAGTGTGCGTAAAACTTTCTCTGATCGGGTTGAGATTTGACGTGCGGTCTTATTTTAATATAGCTAGGCCGCCTGTCCAATTTCGTCGCGATCGGAGACCGTCTGGTACCCGAACGGTCGACCGTAGCGGCACCGTATTCGGTCTACCGTCGGACGTGTCTCGATGTTTTAAATTGCGTTTCCGCGCCACCCGTTCTCCCTCTCGTCTTCGGTAAACCACCCTACACGGCCACATACCCATTCCCGCATGCCGAATCGTCTGAATCCGACCGCACGGTTGGATCCGGATCGCGATTCCGGGTAACCTAGCCCCCAGATTTGTCTATATATAGACCCCCTCTTAATTTAGACAGCTTCTCTCCATCTCTCCTCGAAATCCGCACCAAACCCTAGCGCAGCCCCACCTCCTCTCTCCTCCCTCAGCCGCCATAGCCCGCCGAGGCCCGAGGCTGTCCCGCTTCGAGCCGAACCGGGCCCGAGCCAGCCCCAGCGCACCCCGAGCGTTTGTCTCCCCTCTCCTCGCGCAAGCAGACGCCGCCGCCGAGCCTCGCGCCTCCCGTCGGCCACTGTCCGCCGCCGGAGCACCTCGCCGGAGGGCCTCGCCGGACCAAGGCCGAAGCTCCCTCCCCTTTTTCCCTCTCTTTCCTCTCCCTCTCCTTCCATGCCTCGGCCTCACCTCTTCTTCCTGTCCTCTCCAGCAGGTCCTAGAGCGCCAGAGATGGCCGGGCTCGCCGAAGTTCAATCCGCCGCCGCAGGTGCCTGGATCCGGCCATGCGGGGCCAGATCTACCCATCCTTGGCCTCCTACGCTTCGTCCCCGGCGGGTCCAACGCCTGCCGCCGGTCCCCGTCGACGTCGTGCGCCGCCTCGCCCTGGATCGGGAGGATCTCGCAGCGGATCAGCAGCGGAGGCTAGGCCGCCTCCTCCCGGTCGCCCGGTCCAGCCAGGACCATGCGTGCCCCAGCCAAGCACCCGTGTGGCCAATCTCGGCCTCCACCGTCCAGGCCTCGCGAGGCCCAGCGTCACAGCCGCCTCCTCAGCCTCCCCGCCTGGGCCCGAGGCCCACTAAGGTGACCTCCTCCTCTGCCTGCCCAATCCCACGCCCTAGGCATCTCGTAGCTATTCTGCGCCACTGGTTTCGGCCCAATAGGTTTATTGGAGTTTTTGCGAATTAGTTAATTTCAGGAAGTTGCTAAATATTAAAACGCATATAACTTTTAATACGTCTGTCGGATCGGAATGTGTAGCATATGGAGTTTGTGTAGAATTCCACGTAGATTTTGAATTTCTAACTTGCATAATTATTTGAGGCAGTTTGAAGTGCCTAATGCATCGTTTTGCGTGCTGTTTCAATAGGATCTGTTCTGTAGTTATTTCTCGTGCGTGTCCGGATTGCCCGTATACCGTAGATTAAATGTCTATGTTTTAGGAACCATTTTTCCATGTATTTTAGTGCGGTCATTTGTATATTTGCGTGTAGGGAATTGCCGCTGGTTTATTTTTCCGTGTCTAGGCCATTATCTCGCATTTACGTGTGGTAATATTTTCGTTGCGCAACCCCACATATTTTATATGTTTTCGGGGTAGAAAAATCCATGGGATTTTTCTGTGAATTTAGTTTTAGCTTTTGAGTAAGTTAGTTCGCGCGATATTTTGCCGTGATGCCCTTTTGTTTAATTCGTAGGATTTATTCCGTGCTTCGTTTGATCAAGTTGTCAACTAGAGAGTTGATCTTGGGTGTTTACTCTAGCCCTTGGTATTTTTGGTTGCAATAGAAATGCATGTTTAGGTGTGGTTTGCTTGCTCTCAAGTTGCTAGAAATAGTGCTGTTTTGGAGGTGCTGAAATATTTCTAAGTCTGGAATCTGTTATATTTTGTTGTTGTCTTGTCTTGCTTGTATCTTTTATTCTGTAGCTCTTTTGAGGTTGGTGCATTGGAGTTAGTTGTAGCCCTTATGTTTCTCTAGCTTGCTGTGAATTTTCATTCCATTTGGAGTCTTGTAGCTTATGATTTTTCTGCTGTCAATATGGCTTCAGATCGAAAACTGCACTTTCATGAAGTGTAATTTTCACTAAGTCTGAAACTGTGTGCGAGAAGCCATTTTGTGACTTCTTTTCCTAGTGATCCATGATGCCATGCTAGTTGTTGTTGGTTGTATGTTGTAGTGCTTCTTACCCTCTTTCGTTCCATGCCTTGGTTGATTTTATTGGAGTTGAGTAGCTCGTAGTTGTGGGGTGTAGGAAATGCTATCTGGCTGATTTTGGCAAATTGTAGTCATTTCTTGTTTTGATCGTAGTTTTTGAACCGTAGCTCTGATTTGATCGTGTCCTACATGAAACTTGCTTAGAATCTCGTGTAGTTTCATTTTCTCTAGCTGTTTGTATGTTTTGAAGTGCTCGTGACCGTCGTTGCACACATTTTGCATTCATGCCATCATATCTTGCGGTGTTTGTATCTTTTGATCCGTAGCTCCGTTGGAGATGTTCTTTATGTGTAGATTGCTTGAAATGACGCGTAGAATCACGTGAACCTACTTTTTTGCTGTTTAACAACCAATTAAATGTGTTAGTTCAGATCTGGACAGAATTGTAAATTAACATGTGAGGTCGTTTCGGAGGTGCTATATGTCATTTCCGACCTCATTTAAAATGCCTAGATAGGTAGATTATTTGCACTTCACCTCTTGCCATGTTTATGTTGGAATTATGCCCCAGAGGCAATAATAAATATAGTTATTATTATAATTCCTGTATCAAGATAATCGTTTATTATCCATGCTATAATTGTATTGAATGAAGACTCATTTACATGTGTGGATACATAGACAAAACACTGTCCCTAGCAAGCCTCTAGTTGGCTAGCCAGTTGATCAAAGATAATCAGTGTCTTCTGATTATGAACAAGGTGTTGTTGCTTGATAACTGGATCACGTCATTAGGAGAATCACGTGATGGACTAGACCCAAACTAATAGACGTAGCATGTTGATCGTGTCATTTTGTTGCTACTGTATTCTGCGTGTCAAGTATTTGTTCCTATGACCATGAGATCATATAACTCACTAACACCGGAGGAATACTTTGTGTGTATCAAACGTCGCAACGTAACTGGGTGACTATAAAGATGCTCTACAGGTATCTCCGAAGGTGTTCGTTGAGTTAGTATGGATCAAGACTGGGATTTGTCACTCCGTGTGACGGAGAGGTATCTCGGGGCCCACTCGGTAATACAACATCACACACAAGCCTTGCAAGCAATGTAACTTAGTGTAAGTTGCGGGATCTTGTATTACGGAACGAGTAAAGAGACTTGCCGGTAAACGAGATTGAAATAGGTATGCGGATACTGACGATCGAATCTCGGGCAAGTAACATACCGAAGGACAAAGGGAATGACATACGGGATTATATGAATCCTTGGCACTGAGGTTCAAACGATAAGATCTTCGTAGAATATGTAGGATCCAATATGGGCATCCAGGTCCCGCTATTGGATATTGACCGAGGAGTCTCTCGGGTCATGTCTACATAGTTCTCGAACCCGCAGGGTCTGCACACTTAAGGTTCGACGTTGTTTTATGCGTATTTGAGTTATATGGTTGGCTACCGAATGTTGTTCGGAGTCCCGGATGAGATCAAGGACGTCACGAGGGTTTCCGGAATGGTCCAGAAACGAAGATTGATATATAGGATGACCTCATTTGATTACCGGAAGGTTTTCGGAGTTACCGGGAATGTACCGGGAATGACGAATGGGTTCCGGGAGTTCACCGGGGGGGGCAACCCACCCCGGGGAAGCCCATAGGCCTTGAGGGTGGCGCACCAGCCCTTAGTGGGCTGGTGGGACAGCCCAAAAGGGCCCTATGCGCATTGGAAGAAAAATCAAAGAGAAAAAAAGGAGGAGGTGGGAAAGGAAAGAAGGACTCCACCCACCAAACCAAGTAGGACTCGGTTTGGGGGGGAGTCCTTCCCCCCTTTGGCTCGGCCGACCCCCTTGGGGCTCCTTGAGCCCCAAGGCAAGGTCCCCCCTCTCCCACCTATATATACGGAGGTTTTAGGGCTGATTTGAGACGACTTTTCCATGGCAGCCCGACCACATACCTCCACGGTTTTTCCTCTAGATCGCGTTTCTGCGGAGCTCGGGCGGAGCCCTGCTGAGACGAGATCATCACCAACCTCCGAAGCGCCGTCACGCTCCCGGAGAACTCCTCTACCTCTCTGTCTCTCTTGCTGGATCAAGAAGGCTGAGATCATCGTCGAGTTGTACGTGTGCTGAACGCGGATGTGCCGTCCGTTCGGCACTAGATCGTGGGACTGATCGCGGGATAGTTCGCGGGGCGGATCGAGGGTCGTGAGGACGTTCCACTACATCAACCGCGTTCACTAACACTTCTGCTGTACGGTCTACAAGGGTACGTAGATCACTCATCCCCTCTCGTAGATGGACATCACCATGATAGGTCTTCGTGCGCGTAGGAAAATTTTTGTTTCCCATGCTAAGTTCCCCAACAGTTTAACCACATTTAATATTGATGTGTACCTAATCGAGATAGAACTAAATAATCCGTATGTGGAGTTTCGTCAATATGCAATACGTTGCATATTGAACTTCACTTAATGTGGAGTGTTTGATTGTGTGAATTGTCATGCCGTGTCTTGCTTGTATTCAGCCTGTTCATGCATCATATGTGCGTGCATCGTGTGTTGATTCTTGTGTCCGGTTTGCTTCGTCTCTATACAGTTCCACAAGCGTGCCGGATTGTGAGGACTCGTTCGACTACGTCGGTTCGTCTGCTTCACGGAGGCATTCTTCTTCCAAGCGGGATCTCAGGCAAGATGACCATTTCCCCAGATACCATTACTATCATTGCCATGCTAGTTTTATCGCTTCTATCGATTAAGTCTCGTTGCCTACCACATGTTAAATATCAGCCTCTCAACAATGCAATGTAAACCTTCAACCTGTTCAACCTAGCAAACCACTTATTGGCTATGTTACTGCTTGCTTAACCCTGTGTTAGCGTTGCTAGTTGCAGGTGTAGTTGCTTCCATGTGATAGCATGGGTTCCTTGTTATATCACCATATTAAATGCTATTTAATTTAACGGACCTATATACTTGGTAAAAGGTGGAAGGCTCGGCCTTTCTAGCCTGGTGTTTTGTTCCACCTTTGCCCCTTAGTTTCGGCTACCGGTGTTATGTTCCATAAATGAGCGCTCCTAACACGATCGGGGTTGTTATGGGGACCCCCTTGATAATTTGTTTTAGATTAAATCTGGTCTAGCAAGGCCCAACTTTGGTACTACATTTGCCTAATAACCTAGTAAAATTGCATAGGGACTTTCTGATGGGGAACGTCGCATGGGAAACAAAAATTTTCCTACGCGCACGAAGACCTATCATGGTGATGTCCATCTACGAGAGGGGATGAGTGATCTACGTACCCTTGTAGATCGCACAGCAGAAGCGTTTAGAGAACGCGGTTGATGTAGTGGAACGTCCTCACGTCCCTCGATCCGCCCCGCGAACAATCCCGCGATCAGTCCCACGGTCTAGTACCGAACGGACGGCACCTCCGCGTTCAGCACACGTACAGCTCGACGATGATCTCGGCCTTCTTGATCCAGCAAGAGAGACGGAGAGGTAGAAGAGTTCTCCGGCAGCGTGACGGCGCTCCGGAGGTTGGTGATGATCTCGTCTCAGCAGGGCTCCGCCCGAGCTCCGCAGAAACACGATCTAGAGGAAAAACTATGGAGGTATGTGGTCGGGCAGCCGTGAGAAAGTCGTCTCAAATCTGCCCTAAAAGCCCCATATATATAGGAGGAGGGAGGGGGACCTTGCCTTGGGGTCCAAGGGATCCCCAAGGGGTCGGCCGAGCCAGGGGGGAGGACTCTCCCCCCCCCCCAAACCGAGTCCTACTTGGTTTGGTGGGAGGGAGTCCTTCCCCCTTCCCACTTCTTCCTTTTTTTTCTTTCCTTTGATTTTTTCTCTCTTGGTGCATAGGGGATTGGTGGGCTGTCCCACCAGCCCACTAAGGGCTGATGTGACCCCCCCAAATGCCTATGGGCTTCCCCGGAGTGGGTTGCCCCCCTCCGGTGAACTTCCGGAACCCATTCGTCATTCCCGGTAACTCCGAAAACCTTCCGGTAATCAAATGAGGTCATCCTATATATCAATCTTCGTTTCCGGACTATTCCGGAAACCCTCGTGACGTCCGTGATCTCATCCGGGACTCCGAACAACATTCGGTAACCAACCATATAACTCAAATACGCATAAAACAACGTCGAACCTTAAGTGTGCAGACCCTGCGGGTTCGAGAACTATGTAGACATGACCCGAGAGACTCCTCGGTCAATATCCAACAGCGGGACCTGGATGCCCATATTGGATCCTACATATTCTACGAAGATCTTATCGTCTGAACCTCAGTGCCAAGGATTCGTATAATCCCGTATGTCATTCCCTTTGTCCTTCGGTATGTTACTTGCCCGAGATTCGATCGTCAGTATCCGCATACCTATTTCAATCTCGTTTACCGGCAAGTCTCTTTACTCGTTGCGTAATACAAGATCCCGCAACTTACACTAAGTTACATTGCTTGCAAGGCTTGTGTGTGATGTTGTATTACCGAGTGGGCCCCGAGATACCTCTCCGTCACACGGAGTGACAAATCCCAGTCTTGATCCATACTAACTCAACTAACACCTTCGGAGATACCTGTAGAGTATCTTTATAGTCACCCAGTTACGTTGCGACGTTTGATACACACAAAGCATTCCTCCGGTGTCAGTGAGTTATATGGTCTCATGGTCATAGGAATAAATACTTGACACGCCGAAAACAGTAGCAACAAAATGACACGATCAACATGCTACGTCTATTAGTTTGGGTCTAGTCCATCACGCGATTCTCCCAATGACGTGATCCAGTTATCAAGCAACAACACCTTGTTCATAATCAGAAGACACTGACTATCATCGATCAACTGGCTAGCCAACTAGAGGCATGCTAGGGACGGTGTTTTGTCTATGTACCCACACATGTAAATGAGTCTTCATTCAATACAATTATAGCATGGATAATAAACTATTATCTTGATACAGGAATTATAATAATAACTATACATTTATTATTGCCTCTAGGGCATAATTCCAACAGTCTCCCACTTGCACTAGAGTCAATAATATAGCCCTCACATCACCATGTGAATTACATTGTAATAAATCTAACACCCATACAGTTCTGGTGTCGATCATGTTTTGGCCGTGGAAGAGGTTTAGTCAGCGGGTCTGCTACATTCAGATCCGTGTGCACCTTGCATATATTTACGTCCTCCTCCTCGACGTAGTCGCGGATGAGGTTGAAGCGTCGTTTGATGTGTCTGGTCTTCTTGTGAAACCTTGGTTCCTTTGCTAAGGCAATGGCACCAGTGTTGTCACAGAACAAGGTTATTGGATTCAGTGCGCTTGGCACCACTCCAATATCCGTCATGAACTGCTTCATCCAGACACCCTCCTTAGCCGCCTCCGAGGCAGCCATGTACTCCGCTTCACATGTAGAATCTGCTACGATGCTTTGCTTGGAACTGCACCAGCTTACTTCACCCCCATTAAGAATAAATACGTATCCGGTTTGCGACTTAGAGTCGTCCGGATATGTATCAAAGCTTGCATCGACGTAACCTTTTACGGCGAGCTCTTCGTCACCTCCATACACGAGAAACATCTCCTTAGTCCTTTTCAGGTACTTCAGGATATTCTTGACCGCCGTCCAGTGATCCACTCCTGGATTACTCTGGAACCTACCTGCCATACTTATGGCCAGGCTAACATCCGGTCTAGTGCACAGCATTGCATACATGATAGAGCCTATGGCTGAAGCATAGGGGACGGAGTGCATATGCTCTCTATCTTCATCAGTTGCTGGGCACTGAGTCTTACTCAATCTCGTACCTTGTAACACTGGCAAGAACCCTTTCTTGGACTGTTCCATTTTGAACCTCTTCAAAACTTTATCAAGGTACGTGCTTTGTGAAAGTCCTATCAGGCGTTTTGATCTATCCCTATAGATCTTAATGCCTAGTATGTAAGCAGCTTCTCCTAGGTCCTTCATAGAGAAACTTTTATTCAAGTAACCTTTTATGCTCTCCAAAAGCTCTACATTGTTTCCAATCAGTAATATGTCATCCACATATAATATTAGAAACGCCACAGAGCTCCCACTCACTTTCTTGTAAATACAAGATTCTCCAACCACTTGTATAAACCCAAATGCTTTGATCACCTCATCAAAGCGTTTGTTCCAACTCCGAGATGCTTGCACCAGTCCATAAATGGATCGCTGGAGCTCGCACACCTTGTCAGCATTTTTAGGATCGACAAAACCTTCGGGTTGCATCATATACAACTCTTCCTTAAGGAAACCGTTAAGGAATGCTGTTTTGACATCCATCTGCCAGATTTCATAATCGAAAAATGCAGCTATTGCTAACATGATTCTGACGGACTTAAGCATCGCTACGGGAGAGAAAGTCTCATCGTAGTCAATTCCTGGAACTTGTGAAAAACCCTTTGCCACAAGTCGAGCTTTATAAACGGTCAAATTACCGTCAGCGTCCGTCTTCTTCTTAAAGATCCATTTGTTCTGAATAGCCTTGCGGCCCTCAGGCAGTATCTCCAAAGTCCACACTTTGTTCTCATACATGGATCCTATCTCGGATTTCATGGCTTCTAGCCATTTGTTGGAATCTGGGCCCACCATTGCTTCTTCATAATTTGCAGGTTCATTGTTGTCTAACAACATGATTGATAAGACGGGATTACCGTACCACTCTGGAGCAGCGCGTGATCTCGTCGACCTGCGTGGTTCAACAAAAACTTGAACTGGAGTTTCATGATCATCATCATTAACTTCCTCCTCAACCGGCGTCGCAATGACAGAGGTTTCCCCTTGCCCTGCGCCACCATCCAGAGGGATGAGAGGTTCGACAACCTCGTCAAGTTCTATCTTCCTCCCACTCAATTCTCTCGAGAGAAACTCCTTCTCGAGAAAAGTTCCGTTCTTAGCAACAAACACTTTGCCTTCGGATTTGAGATAGAAGGTGTACCCAACTGTCTCTTTTGGGTAACCTAAGAAGACGCACTTTTCCGCTTTGGGTTCCAGCTTTTCAGGCTGAAGCTTTTTGACATAAGCATCACATCCCCAAACTTTAAGAAACGACAACTTTGGCCTTTTGCCATACCACAGTTCGTATGGTGTCGTCTCAACGGATTTCGATGGTGCCCTATTTAAAGTGAATGCAGCTGTTTCTAATGCATAACCCCAAAACGGTAACGGCAAATCAGTAAGAGACATCATAGATCGTACCATTTCTAACAAAGTATGATTACGACGTTCGGACACACCATTACGCTGTGGTGTTCCAGGCGGTGTTAACTCGAAACAATTCCACATTGTCTTAAGTGAGTACCAAACTCGAAACTCAGATATTCACCCCCACGATCAGACCGTAGGAACTTGATCTTCTTGTTACGATGATTTTCCACTTCACTCTGAAATTGCTTGAACTTTTCAAATGTTTCAGACTTGTGCTTCATCAAGTAGACATAACCATATCTACTTAAATCGTCAGTGAAGGTGAGAAAATAACGATATCCGCCCCGTGCCTCCACGCTCATTGGACCACACACATCGGTATGTATGATTTCCAACAAGTCACTTGCACGTTCCGGAGAACGGAGTCTTAGTCATCTTGCCCATGAGGCATGGTTCGCACGTGTCAAGTGAATCAAAGTCAAGTGACTCCAAAAGTACATCAGCATGAAGTTTCTTCATGCGCTTTACACCAATATGACCCAAGCGGCAGTGCCACAAAAATATGGCGCTATCATTGTTTACTCTAACTCTTTTGGTCTCAATGTTATGTATATGCGTATCTCTATCAAGATTCAATATGAACAATCCTCTCACATTCGGTGCATGACCATAAAAGATGTTACTCATAGAAATAGAACAACCATTATTCTCAGACTTAAAAGAGTAACCGTCTCGCATTAAACAAGATCCAGATATAATGTTCATGCTCAACGCAGGCACTAAATAACAATGATTTAAGTTCATCACTAATCCCGATGGTAGTAGAAGTGACACTGTGCCGACGGCGATTGCATCAACCTTGGAACCGTTTCCTACGCGCATCGTCACTTCGTCTTTCGCCAGCCTTCGTCTATTCCGCAGTTCCTGCTTCGAGTTGCAAATGTGAGCAACAGAACCGGTATCGAATACCCAGGCACTACTACGAGAGCCGGTTAAGTACACATCAATAACATGTATATCAAATATACCTGATTTTTCTTTGCCCGCCTTCTTATCTGCCAGATACTTGGGGCAATTGCGCTTCCAGTGACCCATACCCTTGCAATAGAAGCACTCTGTTTCAGGCTTAGGTCCAGCCTTGGGCTTCTTCGGCGGATTGGCAACAGGCTTGCCGCTCTTCTTGGAATTGCCCTTCTTGCCTTTGCCGTTTCTCTTGAAACTAGTGGTCTTGCTCACCATCAACACTTGATGCTCTTTACGGAGTTCAGACTCTGCGACTTTCAGCATCGCAAACAACTCGCCGGGAGACTTGTTCATCCCTTGCATGTTGTAGTTCAACACAAAGCCTTTATAGCTTGGCGGCAGTGATTGAAGGATTCTGTCAGTGATAGCTTCTTGCGGGAGTTCAATCCCCAGTTCAGCTAGACGGTTTGAGTACCCAGACATTTTGAGCACATGTTCACTGACAGACGAGTTTTCCTCCATCTTGCAAGCATAGAATTTATCGGAGGTCTCATACCTCTCGATCCGGGCGTTCTTCTGAAAGATGAACTTCAACTCCTGGAACATCTCAAATGCTCCATGACGCTCAAAGCGACGTTGAAGTCCCGGTTCTAAGCCATACAAGACTGCACATTGAACTATTGAGTAGTCCTCCTTACGCGCTAACCAAGCGTTCTTAACATCCTGATCAGCCGTAGCGGGTGGTTCATCTCCTAGCGCAGCATTAAGGACATAATCCTTCTTTCCAGCTTGTAAGATTAGCTTAAGATTACGAGCCCAGTCTACAAAGTTGCTTCCATCATCTTTCAACTTAGCTTTCTCTAGGAACGTATTAAAATTCAGGATGACACTTGCGTGAGCCATGATCTACAACACAAATATATTCAAAGTGGACTTAGACTATGTTCAAGATAATTAGAGTTCAACTTAATCAAATTATATGCTAAACTCCCACTCAAAAAGTACATCTCTCTAGTCATTTGAGTGGTTCATGATCCACTTACACTATCCCAAGTCCGATCATCACGTGAGTTGAGTATAGTTTCAGTGGTAAGCATCCCTATGCTAATCATATCAACTATATGATTCATGATCGACCTTTCGGTCTCATGTGTTCCGAGGCCATGTCTGCACATGCTAGGCTCGTCAAGCTTAACCCGAGTGTTCCGCGTGCGCAACTGTTTTGCACCCGTTGTATGTGAACGTTGAGTCTATCACACCCGATCATCACGTGGTGTCTCGAAACGACGAACTGTAGCAATGGTGCATAGTCGGGGAGAACACAATTTCGTCTTGAAATTTTAGTGAGAGATCACCTCATAATGCTACCGTCGTTCTAAGCAAAATAAGGTGCATGAAAAGGATTAACATCACATGCAATTCATAAGTGACATGATATGGCCATCATCACGTGCTTCTTGATCTCCATCACCAAAGCACCGGCACGATCTTCTTGTCACCGGCGCCACACCATGATCATCCATCAACGTGTTGCCATCGGGGTTGTCGTGCTACTTATGCTATTACTACTAAAGCTACATCCTAGCAAAATAGTAAACGCATCTGCAAGCACAAACGTTAGTATAAAGACAACCCTATGGCTCCTGCCGGTTGTCGTACCATCGACATGCAAGTCGATATTTCTATTACAACATGATCATCTCATACATCCAATATATCACATCACATCGTTGGCCATATCACATCACAATCATACCCTGCAAAAACAAGTTAGACGTCCTCTAATTTTGTTGTTGCATGTTTTACGTGGTGACCAAGGGTATCTAGTAGGATCGCATCTTACTTACGCAAACACCACAACGGAGATATATGAGTTGCTATTTAACCTCATCCAAGGACCTCCTCGGTCAAATCCGATTCAACTAAAGTTGGAGAAACCGTCACTTGCCAGTTATCTTTGAGCAAAGGGGGTTACTCGTAACGATGAAACCAGTCTCTCGTAAGCGTACGAGTAATGTCGGTCCAAGCCGCTTCAATCCAACAATACCGCGGAATCAAGAAAAGACTAAGGAGGGCAGCAAAACGCACATCACCGCCCACAAAACCTTTTGTGTTCTACTCGAGAAGACATCTACGCATGAACCTAGCTCATGATGCCACTGATGGGGAACGTCGCATGGGAAACAAAAAATTTCCTACGCGCACGAAGACCTATCATGGTGATGTCCATCTACGAGAGGGGATGAGTGATCTACGTACCCTTGTAGATTGCACAGCAGAAGCGTTTAGAGAACGCGGTTGATGTAGTGGAACGTCCTCACGTCCCTCGATCCGCCCCGTGAACAATCCCGCGATCAGTCCCACGATCTAGTACCGAACGGACGGCACCTCCGCGTTCAGCACACGTACAGCTCGACGATGATCTCGGCCTTCTTGATCCAGCAAGAGAGACGGAGAGGTAGAAGAGTTCTCCGGCAGCGTGACGGCGCTCCGGAGGTTGGTGATGATCTCGTCTCAGCAGGGCTCCGCCCGAGCTCCGCAGAAACACGATCTAGAGGAAAAACTATGGAGGTATGTGGTCGGGCAGCCGTGAGAAAGTCGTCTCAAATCTGCCCTAAAAGCCCCATATATATAGGAGGAGGGAGGGGGACCTTGCCTTGGGGTCCAAGGGATCCCCAAGGGGTTGGCCGAGCCAGGGGGGAGGACTCTCCCCCCCCCCCTCCCCAAACCGAGTCCTACTTGGTTTGGTGGGAGGGAGTCCTTCCCCCTTCCCACTTCTTCCTTTTTTTTCTTTCCTTTGATTTTTTCTCTCTTGGCGCATAGGGGATTGGTGGGCTGTCCCACCAGCCCACTAAGGGCTTGTGTGACCCCCCCAAATGCCTATGGGCTTCCCCGGAGTGGGTTGCCCCCCTCCGGTGAACTTCCGGAACCCATTCGTCATTCCCGGTACATTCCCGGTAACTCCGAAAACCTTCCGGTAATCAAATGAGGTCATCCTATATATCAATCTTGGTTTCCGGACTATTCCGGAAACCCTCGTGACGTCCGTGATCTCATCCGGGACTCCGAACAACATTCGGTAACCAACCATATAACTCAAATACGCATAAAACAACGTCGAACCTTAAGTGTGCAGACCCTGCGGGTTCGAGAACTATGTAGACATGACCCGAGAGACTCCTCGGTCAATATCCAACAGCGGGACCTGGATGCCCATATTGGATCCTACATATTCTACGAAGATCTTATCGTTTGAACCTCAGTGCCAAGGATTCGTATAATCCCGTATGTCATTCCCTTTGTCCTTCGGTATGTTACTTGCCCGAGATTCGATCGTCAGTATCCGCATACCTATTTCAATCTCGTTTACCGGCAAGTCTCTTTACTCGTTGCGTAATACAAGATCCCGCAACTTACACTAAGTTACATTGCTTGCAAGGCTTGTGTGTGATGTTGTATTACCGAGTGGGCCCCGAGATACCTCTCCGTCACACGGAGTGACAAATCCCAGTCTTGATCCATACTAACTCAACTAACACCTTCGGAGATACCTGTAGAGTATATTTATAGTCACCCAGTTACGTTGCGACGTTTGATACACACAAAGCATTCCTCCGGTGTCAGTGAGTTATATGATCTCATGGTCATAGGAATAAATACTTGACACGCAGAAAACAGTAGCAACAAAATGACACGATCAACATGCTACGTCTATTAGTTTGGGTCTAGTCCATCACGCGATTCTCCCAATGACGTGATCCAGTTATCAAGCAACAACACCTTGTTCATAATCAGAAGACACTGACTATCATCGATCAACTGGCTAGCCAACTAGAGGCATGCTAGGGACGGTGTTTTGTCTATGTACCCACACATGTAAATGAGTCTTCATTCAATACAATTATAGCATGGATAATAAACTATTATCTTGATACAGGAATTATAATAATAACTATACATTTATTATTGCCTCTAGGGCATAATTCCAACACTTTCCGGACCCCGAGGATAATTTAATCAACCCCCCGGGCCAGTGCTCTGCATGAGTGTTGGTCCAAATTGGCAGACTACGGGGCCACCGCGGGGCAACCTGAGGTTTGGTATCTCCTAGTGTGACCCATCCGTCGTGTCCTGAGAACGAGGTACGCGACTCCTATCGGGATCGTCGACACGTCGGGCGGCCTTGCTGGATTAGTTTTACCTTTGACGAAATATCTTGTGCATCGGGATTCCGGTGATGCTTTGGGTAATCTCAGAGTTGAGGTTTTCCACTAGGGAATCCGACGAGATCGCGAGCTTCATGATTGAGGATTTCTATGCGGCTTGTGGTAATTTGTGATGGACTAGTTGGAGCACCCCTGCAGGGTTAAATCTTTTCGGAAAACCGTGCCCACGGTTATGTGGCAACGTGGAAACTTTGTTTAACACTCGTTCTAGATAACTTGAAGTTAACTTAATTAAAATATGCCAACTGTGTGCGTAACCGTGACTGTCTCTTTCGTGAGTTCTTACTCCGATCGAGGACACGGTGGGGTTATGTCTGACGTAGGTAGGTGTTCAGGATCATTCATTTGATCATCAGTAGTCACGTCCGTTATGCGTAGATCTTCCCCCTCTTATTTCTTGTACTCGTAAGTTTAGCCACCAAATATATGCTAGCCCCTGCTGCAAACTCACCACATAACCATACCTCACCCATTAAGCTTTGCTAGTCTTGATACCTTTGGAAATGAGATTGCTGAGTCCCCTGTGGCTCACAGATTACTACAACACCAGTTGCAGGTACAGGTAAAGGTTACTTGACGCGAGCGCGTTGATTGTTCATTTGGAGTTGCTTCTTCTTCTTCTTCATCGATCTAGGATGGGTTTCAGGCCGGCAGCCTGGGATAGCAAGGATGGACGTCGTTATTCTTTTATCGTTTGTTTTCGTCCGTAGTCGGACCCTGCTCTTACTCTTGATGATTATGTAATGTACTGGTGTGACTCTGATGTAGCTTGTGACGATTGTAAGCCAATTCTATGTATATATCTCATCTTTTCAGTACATGTACTTGTAACGATATCCATTCTTGCGACACGACGAGATGCGCTTCTATCCCTGACAAGGCCTTCGTGCCAAATTGAGGATATGGTCGCATCTTGGGTGTGACAAGTTGGTATCAGAGCAGTACCGACCTAGGAGCCCCCTTGATTGATCGAACTTGGTCGAGTCGAGTCTAGTGAAAAACTACTTTGAGTCTAGTTATATATCGGAGAGTAGGATTCTTTTTTCTCCTCTTCTATGCTCTGGTGAGGAATCTTGACGTAATAATTTACTCTACTCCTCTTCTCACTCAAAATTTTTCTTAGGATCACGCGGATATTCTTGGGATCTATATGATGCCAATGTGACGGAGTTCTGTCTTGGTGCCTCCTATCTGCTTTAAGTTTCAGGGGAGTTGAGCTCCAGGGGATTCTTGAGCACATCATTATCATTCAGATTTCTTAGTATCTCAGAACGAAGGATGTTCGTAATTGCTTCAATACTAGTAGTGGCGAGATAACCCCGATGTCCCCAATACTGATGCAGATTGTTCGGGAGTACTGCCATACTTTGTATCGTTGAGATCACGAGGGTCTGTTGTAGATGAAGGTCCGAGATTCTAGTTGTGTGTTGACGGATGTGATACAGGTGACGGGTTAGTATAGGAGTTGTGTGGTTATTACTCCTTGTATCCGTGTACCAGATTGCATGACCAGATATTTCGGGAATTCATAGGTGGGAATTCAAGTAGTTGCTTATAGGACGATCTTCCAACAAATTTGTGTTGCTTCGATGTCAAGTGGTGATTTGAGATCTTTCCTAAGAGGTGTTCTCATATTTTTATGTGAATGCTAATTCTTTTGCTCTATCAATTATCATGTCAATTCCTTTTAAACCGGAGTCATTGTATCAATTCTTTTCAACCGGTGTGCCTCTCTTCAGTGAACTCAATCCTCTCCAATTGTTGCTGATCATTCTCTCAATTCTTACCGGAGTTTGTCTCATCTGTCCCAAGTTGTCTTTGCTTTTCCCCGCCCTCCCGCCCTTTTCTTCAGTGATTCAATTTTCATCCAAGAGTTTTCTTTTCATTGTGCTTCCGCTATCTGTTCTTTTCTCTCTTACCCGGTGATTCGTTGTGAAGATTATCAGGAGCTTAGTGTTCATCTTTATTCAATCTTGTTATCTTTTCCGGCCAATCCAATTTAATTATCCGTGTCATCTTATCCATTCATCCTTGTAATTCTTTCCTATGTTCGAAATTCTTTCAGCCTATCTTGTTACTAATTCCTCTTTTTCTATCGGGAGCGTTGAAGTTACCTCAGTAGTTTCGTGTTTTCAATTCTTTTAATTATTTCGAGGTGCTAACCTCATCTAGTCTTCATTTGTACTGGTGTTATATCAATCTTTTCTAACGGTGGTTTCTTTGAGTGGGCCCATAACCCACAGGTTCATTCCAAGGATCTTTCCTGGCTCTTTAATCTTTTCTCGGAGATCTCTAATTATTTCAACTATGACGTAAGTATGAATCCCATCAGTCATATTACTTCTTCAAGATCTAGTTGAATTAATTCTCATTTGGCTCAACCTTGCATATTCTTTATCCCGGAGTGTCTCATTAATTCTTGGTGGTGTTGTTCTCGTCATCATTCTCAGCTTGCAAATTCGAAGGAGTGTTTCTCTCAAATCTTGCTCCATTCTTGTGAAGATTGTCATCTCAGCTTCGTGTTATCCTCTCAATTGTTTCTATCGTGAGTAATCCCTTTCTTGCTATCCGGTGCTTTTCTGAGTTGTTTTCATTCTCGTTCCTCCGAAGGCCATCATTTTAGAAGATTCTTCGTTCTCAGCTTTCAGCTATCATCCTCAATTCTTCTCCATTGTTGCCTCTTCGTTCGTCTCTCGTTTATCCGGTGCCTTGTTCTAGTTTCTCTCAGGTGGCTCATGATCTCTTCATTCTCATGTATCTCATTAATTCGTGGTGTTCCCATTTAATTGTGAATTCTTACCGGTGCTTCCTACGTTTATGCTTCAAGTGGTGCTTATCTATCTCTCTCTTCAAGTTTCTTTCAAGAAGAATAAGTGGTATGCTAAATCCATTGCTTGTCATCAATTAAACTTGATGAAGGATAAGCATAACATAATTCTTATTCTTGTTCATAGTGATTTAAATTCTTATTTCAGAGCAGCTCATGATATCAATTCTTTCTCAAGTGTTCTTCAAGATTCTTGTTGGAGAACCTCAAGTATCATTTCTCTTGCATTTGTGTGTGCAATTGTTCTTCCTTTATCCTTTGAGGTGGTATTATAACATTCTTGTTAGTGTAGGAGCCTCGAAGAGATATCCTTTCAGGAATGAGATAATTAAACCCACCAATTCTATCATCATGAGATATTTTCAACCCATGACTTATTCATTGAGCTATCTTGGTTTGGATTTCACCTAAAGCTTTTCCTATGGATTGTTGCTATTATGGTGCTTGTCATTAATACAAGTTCTCATTGTATCCTCTTGGTGTAAGAAATTGTTCATATCTTGTTTCCCCCAATCAATCCTTGTTTCTGTTAGTGGCTGGTTGTCACTTCATTTGTTTGAAAGATTTCCATAAGCCCACTACTATCTTGTTCTTTTCGTTGTTGTTTTTCCAACAACTCCCTTCAATTCTTCTTGAAAGGATGCTTTCCAAGTTCATTTGAGTTAGTAGTTGTCATTCTTGTCTTCATTCTCTTCTTCCGTATGAGCTAGTTCCTATTCTATTGTTCCGGAGGCATTGTGTTGTTGCTCTTTTGGGTCAATCATGTTGTTCTACCAAGATCATGATGTTCCCTTGTTCTATTTACTTGTTTGTTGTGAATTTTGTCTAATTCTACCATCTTATCGAATTTTTTGTCCCATTTTCCTACCGAAGTGCTGCCGAAATTTTCCGTGAATTCTTGTTCTTTCTCATTCCATTCCTCAACTTTTTGCAACCTTCAAGGATCGTTGGTTTCACTCATTTGTCAAAGAAGCGACTAAGTTTTACCTTTTGCTTTTCTCATTCTCTCCCCCTTTTATTCTTGGATCTCGGGCCGAGATCCTCTTGTAGTGTAGGAGAGTTGTGACAGCCCGATGCCGACGTTCCAGAAGATTCCCCTTCTATTCCGTTTTTGTCGTGTGTCTATTTTTCTTTTGTCGCATCATCGTCGCATCATGCACATCATCAGCATTGCATCGGCATCCCGTTGCCGCCCGTTTTCAAAACTTGCATCCGTTGTTAGTTGCCAGTTCTCGTCGTTGTCCGTTCTGAGCCCGACCGCACTCGCACGGGCCCGCGGCATCGTTCGAAACCCTGTTTTAAAAGTGTGCGTAAAACTTTCTCTGATCGGGTTGATATTTGACGTGCGGTCTTATTTTAATATATCTAGGCCGCCTGTCCAATTTCGTCGCGATCAGACACCGTCTGGTACCCGAACGGTCGAGCGTAGCGGCACCGTATTCGGTCTACCGTCGGACGTGTCTCGGTGTTTTAAATTGCGTTGCCGCGCCGCCCGTTCTCCCTCTCGTCTCCGGTAAACCACCCTACACGGCCATGTACCCATTCCCGCGTGCGGAATCGTCCGAATCCGACCGCACGGTTGGATCCGGAACGCGATTCCGGGTAACCTAGCCCCCCCATTTGTCTATATATAGACCCCTCTTAATTTAGACATCCTCTCTCCATCTCTCCTCGAAATCTGCACCAAACCCTAGCGCAGCCCCACCTCCTCTCTCCTCCCTCAGCCGTTGTAGCCTACCGAGGCCCGAAGCTGGCCCGCTTCGAGCCGAACCGGGCCCGAGCCAGCCCCAGCGCACCCGAGAGTTCGCCTCCCCTCTCCTCGCGCAAGCAGCCGCCGCCGCCGAGCCTCGCACCTCCCGTCGGCCACTGTCCGCCGCCGGAGCACCTCGCCGGAGGGCCAAGCCGGACCAAGGCCGAAGCTCCCTCCCCTTTTTCCCTCTCTTTCCTCTCCCTCTCCTTCCATGCCTCGGCCTCACCTCTTCTTCCTGTCCTCTCCAGCAGGTCCTAGAGCGCCAGAGACGGTCGGGCTCGCCGAAGTTCAATCCGCCGCCGCAGGTGCCTGGATCCGGCCATGCGGAGATGTTCTTTATGTGTAGATTGCTTGAAATGACACGTAGAATCACGTGAAACTATTTTTTTTGTTGTTTAACAACCAATTAAATGTGTTAGTTCAGATCTGGACAGAATTGTAAATTAACATGTGAGGTCGTTTCGGAGGTGCTATATGTCATTTCCGGCCTCATTTAAAATGCCTAAATAGGTAGATTAATTGCGCTTCACCTCTTGCCATGTTTAACCACATTTAATATTGACGTGTACCTAATTGAGATAGAACTAAATAATCCGTATGTGGAGTTTCGTCAATATGCAATACGTTGCATATTGAACTTCACTTAATGTGTAGTGTTTGATTGTGTGAATTGTCATGCCGTGTCTTGCTTGTATTCAGCCTGTTCATGCATCATATGTGTGTGTGCATCGTGTGGTGAATCTCGTGTGTTGATTCTTGTTTCCGGTTTGCTTCGTCTCGATAGAGTTCCGCAAGCGTGCCGGATTGTGAGGACTCGTTCGACTACGTCAGTTCGTCTGCTTCACGGAGGCATTCTTCTTCCAAGCGGGATCTCAGGAAAGATGACCATTTCCCCAGATACCATTACTATCATTGACATGCTAGTTTTATCGCTTCTATCGATTAAGTCTCATTGCCTACCACATGTTAAATATCAGCCTCTCAACAATACCATGTAAACCTTCAACCTGTTCAACCTAGCAAACCAGTGATTGGCTATGTTACTGCTTGCTTAACCCTGTGTTAGCGTTGCTAGTTGCAGGTGCAGTTGCTTCCATGTGATAGCATGGGCTCCTTGTTATATCACCATATTAAATGTTATTTAATTTAACAGACCTATATACTTGGTAAAAGGTGGAAGGCTCGGCCTTTCTAGCCTGGTGTTTTGTTCCACCTTTGCCCCCTTAGTTTCGGCTACCGGTGTTATGTTCCATAAATGAGCGCTCCTAACACGATCAGGGTTGTTATGAGGACCCCTTGATAATTCGTTTTAGATTAAATCTGGTCTGGCAAGGCCCAACTTTGGTACTACATTTGCCTAATAACCTAGTAAAATTGCATAGGGACTTTCCGGACCCCGAGGATAATTTAATCACCCCCCCCCCCCCCGGGGCCAGTGCTCCGCATGAGTGTTGGTCCAAATTGGCAGACTACGGGGCCACCGTGGGGAAACCTGAGGTTTGGTATCTCCTAGTGTGACCCATCCGTCGTGTCCTGAGAACGAGGTACGCGACTCCTATCGGGATCGTCGACACGTCGGGCGGCCTTGCTGGATTAGTTTTACCTTTGACGAAATAGCTTGTGCATCGGGATTCCGGTGATGCTTTGGGTAATCTCAGAGTTGAGGTTTTCCACTAGGGAATCCGACGAGATCGCGAGCTTCGTGATTGAGGATTTCTATGCGGCTTGTGGTAATTTGTGATGGACTAGTTGGAGCACCCTTGCAGGGTTAAATCTTTTCATAAAACCGTGCCCGCGGTTATGTGGCAACGTGGAAACTTTGTTTAACACTGGTTCTAGATAACTTGAATTTAACTTAATTAAAATATGCCAACTGTGTGCGTAACCGTGACTGTCTCTTTCGTGAGTTCTTACTCGGACCGAGGACACGGTGGTGTTATGTCTGACGTAGGTAGGTGTTCAGGATCATTCATTTGATCATCAGTAGTCACGCCCGTTATGCGTAGATCTTCCCCCTCTTATTTCTTGTACGCATAAGTTTAGCCACCAAATATATGCTAGCCGCTGCTGCAAACTCACCACATAACCATACTGTTGGGGAACGTCGCATGGGAAACAAAAAATTTCCTACGCGCACGAAGACCTATCATGGTGATGTCCATCTACGAGAGGGGATGAGTGATCTACGTGCCCTTGTAGACCGTACAGCAGAAGCGTTAGTGAACGCGGTTGATGTAGTGGAACGTCCTCACGTCCCTTGATCCGGCCCGGGAACAATCCCGCGATCAGTCCCACGATTTAGTACCGAACGGACGGCACCTCCGCGTTCAGCACACGTACAGCTCGACGATGATCTCGGCCTTCTTGATCCAGCGAGAGAGACGGAGAGGTAGAAGAGTTCTCCGGCAGCGTGACGGCGCTCCGGAGGTTGGTGATGACCTTGTCTCAGCAGGGCTCCGCCCGAGCTCCGCAAAAACGCGATCTAGAGGAAAAACCGTGGAGGTATGTGGTCGGGCTGCCGTGGAAAAGTCGTCTCAAATCAGCCCCAAAACCTCCATATATATAGGTGGGAGGGAGGGGACCTTGCCTTGGGGCTCAAGGAGCCCCAAGGGGGTCGGCCGAGTCCAAGGGGGAAGGCTCCCCCCCCCCCCCAAACCGAGTTGGACTTGGTTTGGTGGGTGGGAGTCCTTCCTTCCCTTCCCACCTCCTCTTTTTTTTCTTTTCTCTTTGATTTTCTTTCCTAGGCGCATAGGGCCCTTTTGGGCTGCCCCACCAGCCCACTAAGGGCTGGTGCGCCACCCTCAAGGCCTATGGGCTTCCCCGGGGTGGGTTGCCCCCCCCCCCCCCGGTGAACTCCCGGAACCCATTCGTCATTCCGGTACATTCCCGGTAACTCCGAAAACCTTCCGGTAATCAAATGAGGTCATCCTATATATCAATCTTCGTTTCCGGACCATTCCGGAAACCCTCGTGACGTCCTAGATCTCATCCGGGACTCTGAACAACATTCAGTAACCAACCATATAACTCAAATACGCATAAAACAACGTCGAACCTTAAGTGTGCAGACCCTACGGGTTCGAGAACTATGAAGACATGACCCGAGAGACTCCTCGGTCAATATCCAATAGCGGGACCTGGATGCCCATATTGGATCCTACATATTCTACGAAGATCTTATCGTTTGAACCTCAGTGCCAAGGATTCATATAATCCCGTATGTCATTCCCTTTGTCCTTCAGTATATTACTTGCCCGAGATTCGATCGTCAGTATCCGCATACCTATTTCAATCTCGTTTACCGGCAAGTCTCTTTACTCGTTCCGTAATACAAGATCCCGCAACTTACAATAAGTTACATTGCTTGCAAGGCTTGTGTGTGATGTTGTATTACCGAGTGGGCCCCGAGATACCTCTCCGTCACACGGAGTGACAAATCCCAGTCTTGATCCATACTAACTCAACTAACACCTTCGGAGATACCTGTAGAGCATCTTTATAGTCACCCAGTTACGTTGCGACGTTTGATACACACAAAGCATTCCTCCGATGTCAGTGAGTTATATGATCTCATGGTCATAGGAATAAATACTTGACACGCAGAAAACAGTAGCAACAAAATGACACGATCAACATGCTACGTCTATTAGTTTGGGTCTAGTCCATCACATGATTCTCCTAATGATGTGATCCCGTTATCAAGTGACAACACTTGCCCATGGCCAGGAAACCTTGACCATCTTTGATCAACGAGCTAGTCAACTAGAGGCTTACTAGGGACAGTGTTTTGTCTATGTATCCACACAAGTATTGTGTTTCCAATCAATACAATTATAGCATGGATAATAAACGATTATCATGAACTAAGAAATATAATAATAACTAATTTATCATTGCCTCTAGGGCATATTTCCAACAGTCTCCCACTTGCACTAGAGTCAATAATCTAGTTCACATCACCATGTGATTCCAACGAATCCAACACCCATATAGTTATGGGGTCTGATCACGTCTTGCTCGTGAGAGAGGTTTTAGTCAACGGTTCTGAAACTTTCAGATTCGTGTGTTCTTTACAAATCTTTATGTCATCTTATAGATGTTGCTACTACGTGCTTTTCGGAAATTCTCCAAATATCTACTCTACTATACGAATCCGTTTCACTACTCATAGTTATTCGGATTAGTGTCAAAGCTTGCATCGACGTAACCCTTTATGACGAACTCTTTAACCACCTCCATAATCGAGAAAAATTCCTTAGTCCATTAGTTACTAAGGAAAAATTTAGACCGCTGCTAGTGATTCAATCATGGATCACTCTCTGTACCTCTCAACAGACTTTGAGTCAAGGCACACATCAGGTGCGGTACACAGCATGGCATACTTCAGATTCTACGGCTAAGGCATAGAAGACGACCTTCGTCTATTTTCTTTATTCTGCCGGGGTCGGGTTTTGAGTCTTTACTCAAATTCACACCTCACAACGCAACCAAGAACTCCTTCTTTGCTGATCTTATTTTGAACTCTTTCAAAACTTGTCAAGGCATGCATCTTATTGAAACTTCCATTAAGCGCTTTTGATCTATCTCCATAGATCTTTGATGCTCAACGTTCAAGCAGCGCAATCCAGGTATTCCTTTGAAAACTCCTTTCAAACAACCTTGTATGCTTTACAGAAATTCTACATTACTTCTGATCCAAGATATGTCAACCACATATACTTATCAGAAATTCTATAGTGCTCCCACTCACTTCTTTGGAAATACAAGTTTCTCATAAACCTTGTACAAACCCAAAATCTTTGATCATCTCATCAAAGTGTATATTCCAACTCCGAGATGCTTGCACCAGTCCATTGAAGGATCACTGGAGCTTGCATCCTTGCTAGTATCTTTAGGATCGACAAAACCTTCTGGTTGTATCACATACAATGTTTGCTCAAGGAAACCGTCGAGAAAACAATGTTTTGACATCCTACGTGCAATATTTCATAAATAATGCATCAACAACTAACATAATTCTAACAGACCTTTAGCATCGCTACGAGTGAGAAAGTCTCATCATAGTCAACTGTTTGATCTTGTCGAAAACATCTTTGCGACAAGTCGAGATTTTCTTAATAGTGACTTATCACCATCATCGTCTGTCTTCTTTTAAAGATCCATCCTTACTCAATAGTCTTATGACCATCAAGTAGTTCTTTCAAAGTCTACACTTTGTTTTCATTCATGGATCCTCTCTCGGATTTCATGGCTTCCAGCCATTTGTCGGAATCTGGGCCCACCATCGCTTTCTCCATAACTCGTAGGTTCACTGTTGCTCAACAACATGACCTCCAAGACAGGGTTACCGTACCACTCTGTAGTAGTATCCGACCTTGTCAACCTACGAGGCTTGTAGTAACTTGATCCGATGCTTGATGATCACCATCATCAGCTTCCACTTCAATTGGTGTAGGCGCCACAGGAACAACTTCCTGCGCCCTGCTACACACTGGTTGAAGTGATGGTTCAATAACCTCATCAAGTTCTACTACCCTCCCACTCAATTCTTTCGAGAGAAACCTTTCCTCGAGAAAGGATCCGTTTCTAGAAACAAACACTTTGCTTTCGGATCTGAGATAGGAGATGTACCCAACTGTTTTGGATATCCTATGAAGATGCATTTATCCGCTTTGGGTTCGAGCTTGTCAGACTGAAACTTTTTCACATAAGTGTCGAAGCTCCAAACTTTCAAGAAACGACAGTTTAGATTTCTCTAAACCCCAGTCTATACTGTGTCATCTCAACGGAAATACGCGGTGCCCTATTTAAAGTGAGTGCGGTTGTCTCTAATGCATAACCCATAAACGATAGTGGTAATTCGATAAGAGACATCATAGTATGCACCATACCAAATAGTGCGTGGCTATGACGTTCAGACACATCATCACACTATGATGTTCCAGGTGGCATGAACTGCGAAACAATTTCCACATTGTCTTAACTGCGTACCAAAACTCGTAACTCAGATATTCATTTCCATGATCATATCGTAGACAGTTTATCCTCTTGTTACGACGAACTTCACTCTGAAACGGAATTGAACTTTTCAACATTTCAGACTTGTGATTCATTAAGTAAATACTCCTGTATCTACTCAAATCGTCAGTGAAGTAAGAACATAATGATATCCACTACGTGCCTCAGCACCCATTGGACTGCATACATCAAAATGCATCACTTCCAACAAGTTACTATCTTATTTCATCTCAATGAAAACAAGGCCTTGCTCATGTGGTATGATTTGCATGTCACTAGTGATTCGAAATCAGGTGAGTACAAAGATCCATCAGCATGGAGCCTCTTCATGCAATTTATACTAACATGACTCAAGCGGCAGTGCCACAAGTAAGTGGTACTATCATCATTAACTCGTATCTTTTGGCACCAATATCATGAACATGTGTAACATTACGATCGAGATTCAATAAACCATTGAAGGTGAATATTCAAGAAAATAGAGTAACCATTATTCTCCTTAAATGAATAATCGTATTGCAATAAACACGATCCAATCATGTCCATGCTTAACACAAGCACCAAATAACAATTATTTAGGTTTAACACCAATCCCGATGGTAGAGGGAGCGTGCGACGTTTGATCATATCAACCTTGGAAACACTTCCAACACGTATCGTCACCTCGCCTTTAGCTAGTCTCCGTTTATGCCGTAGCTTTCATTTCGTGTTACTAATCACTTAGCAACCGAACCGGTATCCAATACCCTCATGCTACTAGGAGTACTAGTAAAGTACACATCAACATCATGTATATCAAATACACTTCTTTCGACTTTTGCCAGCCTTCTTATCTAACAAGTATCTAGAGTTGCTCCGCCTCAGTGACTGTTCCCCTCATTGCAAAAGCACTTAGTCTCGGGTTTGGGTTTAATCTTGGGTCTCTTCATTAGTGCAGCAACTGTTTTGCCGTTTCACGAAGTATCCCTTCTAGCCCTTGCCTTTCTTGAAACTTAGTGGTTTTACAAACCATCAACTATTGACGCTCCTTCTTGATTTCTACTTTCGCAGTGTCAAACATCGCGAATCGCTCAAGGATCATTGTATCTATCCTTGATATGTTATAGTTCATCACGAAGCTCTCACAGCTTGGTGGCAGTGACTTTGGAGAACCATCACTATCTCATCTGGAAGATTAACTCCCACTTGATTCAAGTGATTGTCGTACTCAGACAATCTGAGCACACGCTCAACGATTGAGCTTTTCTCCTTTACTTTGTGGACAAAGAATCTTGTTGGAGGTCTCGTACCTCTTAACAAGGGCACAAGCATGAAATCACAATTTCATCTCATTAGAACATCACTTATGTTCCGTGACGTTTTACAACGTTATCGGCGCCTTGCTTCTAAGCCATTAAGTATTTTGCACTGAACTATCGTGTAGTCATCAGAAACATGTATGTCGGAAGTTCATAGCATCCACAGACGACGCTCGAGGTGCAGCACACCGAGTGGTGCATTAAGGACATAAGCCTTCTGCGTAGCAACGAGGACAATTCTCGGTTTTACAGACTCAGTCTGCAAAGTTTGCTACTATCAATTTTCAACTAAATTTTCTCTAGGAACATATAAAAACAGTAGAGCTTTAGCGCAAGCTACATCGTAATTCGCAAAGACCATTAGACTATGTTCATGACAATTAGTTCAATTAATCATATTACTTAAGAACTCCCACTCAAAAAAGTACATCTCTCTAGTCATTTGAGTGGTACATGATCCAAATCCGCTATCTCAAGTCCGATCATCACGTGAGTCGAGAATAGTTTCAGTGGTAAGCATCTCTATGCTAATCATATCAACTATACGATTCATGCTCGACCTTTCGGTCTCATGTGTTCCGAGGCCATGTATGCACATGCTAGGCTCGTCAAGCTTAACCCGAGTGTTCCGCGTGCGCAACTGTTTTGCACCCGTTGTATGTGAATGTTGAGTCTATCACACCCAATCATCACGTGGTGTCTCGAAACGAAGAACTGTCGCAATGGTGCACAGTCGGGGAGAACACAATTTCGTCTTCAAATTTTAGTGAGAGATCACCTCATAATGCTACCGTCGTTCTAAGCAAAATAAGGTGCATAAAAGGATTAACATCACATGCAATTCATAAGTGACATGATATGGCCATCATCATGTGCTTCTTGATCTCCATCACCAAAGCACCAACACGATCTTCTTGTCACCGGCGTCACACCATGATCTCCATCATCATGATCTCCATCAACGTGTCGCCATCGGGGTTGTCGTGCTACTCATGCTATTACTACTAAAGCTACGTCCTAGCAATATAGTAAACGCATCTGCAAGCACAAACGTTAGTTTAAAGACAACCCTATGGCTCCTGCCGGTTGCCGTACCATCGACGTGCAAGTCGATATTATCTATTACAACATGATCATCTCATACATCCAATATATCACATCACATCGTTGGCCATATCACATCACAAGCATACCCTGCAAAAACAAGTTAGACGTCCTCTAATTTTGTTGTTGCATGTTTTACGTGGTGACCATGGGTATCTAGTAGGATCGCATCTTACTTACGTAAACACCACAACGGAGATATATGAATTGCTATTTAACCTCATCCAAGGACCTCCTCGGTCAATTCTGATTCAACTAAAGTTGGAGAAACTGACACCCGCCAGTCATCTTTGAGCAACGGAGTTACTCGTAGCGATGAAACCAGTCTCTCGTAAGCGTACGAGTAATGTCGGTCCGAGCCGCTTCGATCCAACAATACCGCGGAATCAAGAAAAGACTAAGGAGGGCAGCAAAACGCACATCACCGCCCACAAAAACTTTTTTGTTTTACTCGAGAAGACATCTACGCATGAACCTAGCTCATGATGCCACTGTTGGGGAACGTCGCATGGGAAACAAAACTTTTCCTACGCGCACGAAGACCTATGATGGTGATGTCCATCTACGAGAGGGGATGAGTGATCTACGTACCCTTGTAGACCGTACAGCAGAAGCGTTAGTGAACGCGGTTGATGTAGTGGAACGTCCTCACGTCCCTCGATCTGCCCCGCGAACAATCCCGCGATCAGTCCCACGATCTAGTACCGAACGGACGGCACCTCCGCGTTCAGCACACGTACAGCTCGACGATGATCTCGGCCTTCTTGATCCAGCAAGAGAGACGGAGAGGTAGAAGAGTTCTCCGGCAGCGTGACGGCGCTCCGGAGGTTGGTGATGACCTTGTCTCAGCAGGGCTCCGCCCGAGCTCCGCAGAAACGCGATCTAAAGGAAAAATCGTGGAGGTATGTGGTCGGGCTGCCGTGGAAAAGTCGTCTCAAATCAGCCCCAAAACCTCCGTATATATAGGTGGGAGGGAGGGGACCTTTCCTTGGGGCTCAAGGAGCCCCAAGGGGGTCGGCCGAGTCCAAGGGGGAAGGCTCCCCCCCCAAACTGAGTTGGACTTGGTTTGGTGGGTGGGAGTCCTTCCTTCCCTTCCCACCTCCTCTTTTTTTTTCTTTTCTCTTTGATTTTCTTTCCTAGGCGCATAGGGCCCTTTTGGGCTGCCCCACCAGCCCACTAAGGGCTGGTGCGCCACCCTCAAGGCCTATGGGCTTCCCCGGGGTGGGTTGCCCCCCCCCCCGGTGAACTCCCGGAACCCATTCGTCATTCCCGGTACATTCCCGGTAACTCCGAAAACCTTCCGGTAATCAAATGAGGTCATCCTATATATCAATCTTCGTTTCCGGACCATTCCGGAAACCCTCGTGACGTCCGTGATCTCATCCGGGACTCCGAACAACATTCGGTAACCAACCATATAACTCAAATACGCATAAAACAACATCGAACCTTAAGTGTGCAGACCCTGCGGGTTCGAGAACTATGTAGACATGACCCGAGAGACTCCTCGGTCAATATCCAATAGCGGGACCTGGATGCCCATATTGGATCCTACATATTCTACGAAGATCTTATCGTTTGAACCTCAGTGCCAAGGATTCATATAATCCCGTATGTCATTCCCTTTGTCCTTCGATATATTACTTGCCCGAGATTCGATCGTCAGTATCCGCATACCTATTTCAATCTCGTTTACCGGCAAGTCTCTTTACTCGTTCCGTAATACAAGATCCCGCAACTTACAATAAGTTACATTGCTTGCAAGGCTTGTGTGTGATGTTGTATTACCGAGTGGGCCCCGAGATACCTCTCCGTCACACGGAGTGACAAATCCCAGTCTTGATCCATACTAACTCAACTAACACCTTCGGAGATACCTGTAGAGCATCTTTATAGTCACCCAGTTACGTTGCGACGTTTGATACACACAAAGCATTCCTCCGATGTCAGTGAGTTATATGATCTCATGGTCATAGGAATAAATACTTGACACGCAGAAAACAGTAGCAACAAAATGACACGATCAACATGCTACGTCTATTAGTTTGGGTCTAGTCCATCACATGATTCTCCTAATGATGTGATCCCGTTATCAAGTGACAACACTTGCCCATGGCCAGGAAACCTTGACCATCTTTGATCAACGAGCTAGTCAACTAGAGGCTTACTAGGGACAGTGTTTTGTCTATGTATCCACACAAGTATTGTGTTTCCAATCAATACAATTATAGCATGGATAATAAACGATTATCATGAACTAAGAAATATAATAATAACTAATTTATCATTGCCTCTAGGGCATATTTCCAACACATACCTCACCCATTAAGCCTTGCTAGTCTTGATACCTTTGGAAATGAGATTGCTGAGTCCCCTGTGGCTCACAGATTACTACAACACCAGTTGCAGGTACAGGTAAAGGTTACTTGACGCGAGCGCGTTGATTGTTCATTTGGAGTTGCTTCTTCTTCTTCTTCTTCATCGATCGAGGATGGGTTCCAGGCCGGCAGCCTGGGATAGCAAGGATGGACGTCGTTCTTCTTTTGTCGTTTGTTTTCGTCCGTAGTCGGACCGTGCTCTTACTCTTGATGATTATGTAATGTACTTTTATGACTCTGATGTAGCTTGTGGCGAGTGTAAGCCAATTCTATGTATATATCTCATCTTTTCAGTACATGTACTTGTAACGATATCCATTCTTGCGACACGACGAGATGCGCTTCTATCCCTGACGAGGCCTTCGTGCCAAATTGAGGATAGGGTCGCATCTTGGGTGTGACATAACCGTCTCGCAATAAACAAGATCCAGGTATAATGTTCATGCTTAACACAGACACTAAATAACAATTATTTAAGTTCATAACTAATCCCGATGGTAACTGAAGTGAGACCGTGCCGACGGTGATTGCATCAACCTTGGAACCATTTCCCACGCGCATCGTCACTTCATCCTTCGCGAGCCTTCGTTTATTTCGCAGTTCCTGCTTCGAGTTGCAAATGTGAGCAATAGAACCGGTATCAAATATCCACGCACTACTACGGAAGTTGGTTAAGTATACATCAATAACATGTATATCACATATACCTTGTTTGGCGTTGGCCGCCTTCTTATCATCCAAATACTTGGGCCAGTTGCGCTTCCAGTGGCCCATCCCCTTGAAATAATAGCACTTTAGTTTTCGGCTGAGGTCCAGCCTTGGGTTTCTTTGTCGAAGGGGCAACAGTTTTGCTGCTCTTCTTGGGGTTACCCTTCCTGCCTTTGCCGCTTTTCTTGAAACCAGTGGTCTTATTGACCATCAACACTTGATGTTCTTTCCGGAGTTCTGACTCCGTGACTTTCAGCATCGCAAATAACTCGCTGGGTGACTTATTCATCCCTTGCATATTGTAGTTCAACACAAAGCTCTTGTAGCTAGGTGGCGGTGATTGAAGAATTCTGTCAGTGATAGCCTCTTGCGGGAGTTCAATCCCCAGCTCAGCTAGACGGTTTGAGTACCCAGACATTTTGAGCACATGTGCACTGACAGACGAATTCTCCTCCATTTTGCAAGCATAGAATTTATCGGAGGTCTCATACCTCTCGATCTGGGCATTCTTCTGAAAGATAAAGTTCAACTCCTGGAACATCTCATATGCTCCATGACGTTCAAAGCATCGTTGAAGTCCCGGTTCTAAGCCATACAAGACTGCACATTGAACTACTGAGTAGTCCTCTTTACATGCTTGCCAAGCATTCAAAACATCTTGTTCAGACGTAGCGGGTGGTTCATCTCCTAGCGCTATATCAAGGACATAATTTGTTTTCCCAGCTTGTAGGATAAGCCTCAGATTACGAGCCCAGTCTACAAAGTTGCTACCATCATCTTTCAGCTTAGCTTTCTCTAGGAACGTATTGAAATTCAGGGTTGCTACTGCGTGAGCCATTGATCTACAACATAAAATATTGCAAACTTTACTTAGACTATGTTCAAGACAATTAGAGTTCAGCTAATCATATTACTAACAAACTCCCACTCAAATAGACATCCCTCTAGTTATTTGAGTGTCGCATGATCCAAAATTCACTAACTCAAGTCCGATCTTCACGTGAGTTGAGTGCAGTTTCAGTGGTAAACATATCTATGTTAATCATATCAACCATACGATTCATGCTCGACCTTTCGGTCTCTTGTGTTCCAAGGCCATGTCTATACATGCTAGGCTCGTCAAGTTTAACCCAAGTGTTCCGCGTGTGCAACTATTTTGCACCAGTTGTATGTGAACGTTGAGTCTATCACACCCGATCATCACGTGGTGTCTCGAAATGACGAACTGTCGCAACGGTGCACAGTCGGGGAGAACACAATTTTATCTTGAAATTTTAGTGAGGGATCACCTTATAATGCTACCATCGTTCTAAGCAAGATAAGGTGCATAAAAGGATTAACATCACATGCAATTCATAAGTGACATGATATGGACATGATCTTGTGCTTCTTGATCTACATCATCAAAGCACCGGCATGATCTTCATCATCACCGGCGCCACGCCATGATCTTCATCATCGTGCCGCCATCTAGGTTGTCGTGCTATCTATGCTATCACTACTAAAGCTACAACCTAACAATATAGTAAACGCATCTGCAAGCACAAACGTTAGTTTGAATACGATCCTATGGCTCCTGCCGGTTGCCGTAGCATCAACGTGCAAGTCGATATTTAACTATTACAACATGATCATCTCATACATCCAATATATCACATCATGTCTTTGGCCATATCACATCACATGCATACCCTGCAAAAACAAGTTAGACGTCCTCTAATTTGTTGTTGCATGCTTTACGTGGCTGCTATGGGTATCTAGTATGATCGCATCTTATTTACGCAAAACCACAACGGTGATGTGCAAATTGCTATCTAACCTCTCTCCAAGGACCGCCTCAGTCAAATACGATTCAACTAAAGTTGAAGAAACAGACACCCGCCAGTCATCTTTATGCAACAAGTTGCATGTTAGTCGATGAAACCGGTCTCTCGTAAGTGTACGAGTAAGGTTGGTCCGGGCCGTTCAATCCAACAATATCGCCGAATCGAGAAAAGACTAAGGAGGGCAACAAATCGAACATCAACGCCAACAAAAACTTTTGTGTTCTACTCGAGATTACATCTACGCATGAACCTAGCTCATGATGCCACTGTTGGGGAACGTTGCATGGGAAACAAAAAAATTCCTACGCACACGAAGACCTGTCATGGTGATGTTCATCTACGAGAGGGAGATCGGATCCACATACCCTTGTAGATCGCCAATCATGAAGCGTTAAGAAACGCGGTTAATGTAGTGGAACACCTTCGTGATTCAAATCATCGTCGTCCCACGATCCGTCCCGATCTAGCACCGGACGGACGTCACCTCTGCGTTCAGCACATGTACAGCTCGATGACGATCTCCGCCTTCTTGATCCAACAAGAGAGACGGCGAAGTAGATGAGTTCTCCGGCAGCGTGACGGCGCGCCGGTGATGGTGATGATCTATTCCTGCAGGGCTCCGCCCGAGCTCCGCAGAAATCTGATCTAGAGGAAGAACTATGAAGTAGAGGTTTAGGGTTGCACGTGGCAAAGTTGTGTCTCAAAAAGCCCTAAACCTCGAGTATACATAGGAGGAGGCAAGGGGTGGGGCTTGCCCCTAGGGCGTCGGCCGAGAGGAGGAGGGATCCTCCTCCAAGTCGGTTTGGAGGGAGGAGTCCCTTACTTCCTTCCCACCTCCTTCTTTTTTTTCTCCTTTGATTTTTTCTCTTGGCCGAAATAGCCCTATTGGGCTGGACTCACCAGCCCACCAAGGGCTGGTGCGCCACACATGGGCCTAACAGGTTCTCTCCTGGGTGGGTGACCCCTCCCGGTAAAAACCCCGAACCCATTCGTCACCCCGGTACACTGCCGACAATGCCCGAAATATTTCCGGAAGCCAAATGAAACAATCCTATATATCAATCTTTGTTTCCAGACCATTCCGAAAACCCTCATGACGTCCGTGATCTCATCCGGGACTCCAAACAAAACTTCAGTCACCGGCACCTATAACTCAACTATACCGACGTCACCAAACCTTAAGTGTGCAGACCCTGCGGTTTCGAGAACTATGCGGACATGACGTGAGACGCTCCCCGGTCAATATCCAATAGTGGGACCTCGATGTCCATATTGGATCCTACATATTCTATGAAGATCTTGTCAGTTGAACCTCTGTGCCAAGGATTCATATAATCCCGTATACCATTCCCTTTGTCCTTGGTATGTTACTTGCCCGAGATTTGATCGTCGGTATCCCTATACCTATTTCAATCTCGTTACCGGCAAGTCTCTTTACTCGTTCCGTAATACAAGATCCCGTGACTAATACTTTAGTCACATTGCTTGCAAGGCTTATATGTGATGTTGTATTATCGAGTGGGCCCCGAGATACCTCTCTGTCACACGGAGTGACAAATCCCAGTCTCGATCCATGCTAACTCAATGGACACCTTCGGAGATACCTGTAGAGCACCTTTATAGTCACCCAGTGACGTTGCAACGTTTGATACACACAAGGTATTCGTCCGGTGTGAATGAGTTACATGATCTCATGGTCATAGGAATGAATACTTGACACGCAGAAAACAATAGCAACAAAATGACACGATCACATGCTATGTTTATAGTTTGGGTCTTGTCCATCACATCATTCTCCCAATGATGTGATCCAGTCATCAAGTGACAACACTTGTATATGGTCAGAAAACCTTAACCATCCTTGATCAACTGGCTAGTCAACTAGAGGCTTGCTAGGGACATAGTTTTGTCTATATATCCACACATGCATTCATGTTTTCATTCAATACAATTATAGCATGTATAATAAACGATTATCTTGAAATAGGAAATATAATAATAACTATTTTATTATTGCCTCTAGGGCATATTTCCAATAGATAGAGCTACTTGAACATTGAGCATCAAGATCTATAGAGATAGATCAAAATGTTTAATAGAACTTTTAATTAAATGCATGCCTTGACAAGTTTTTGAAGAAGTTCGAAATAGATCAGCAAAGAAGGAGTTCTTAGTTGTGTTGTAAGGTGTGAATTTGAGTAAGACTCAAAGCTCAACCACGACAGAAGAAAGAGAAAGGACGAAGGTCGTCCCCTATGCATTAGCCGTAGGCTCTAAAGTATGCCACATTGTGTACCGCACCTGAAGAGTGCCTTGCCATGAGTCAGTCAAGGGGTACAAGAGTGATCCAAGAATGGATCACTGGACAGCGGTCAAAGTTATCCTTAGTAACTAATAGACTAAGGATTTTTTTTCTCGGTTGTGGAGGTGATAAAAGAGTTTGTCGTAAAGGGTTACGTCGATGCAAGCTTTGACACTAATTCAGATGACTCTGAGTAGTAAACCGGATTCGTATAGTGGACCAGTCATTTGGAATAGTTCCAAATGGTGCGTGGTAGCAACATCTATAGGATGACATAGAGATTTGTAAAGTACACACGGATCTGAAAGGTTCAGACCCGTTGACTAAAAAACTCTCTCACAAGCAAGACATGATCGAACCCGAGAACTATATGGGTGTTAGATTCATTACAATCACATAGTGATGTGAACTAGATTATTGACCATAGTGCAAGTGGGAGACTGTTGGAAATATGCCCTAGAGGCAATAATAAATTGGTTATTATTATATTTCCTTATTCATGATAATCGTTTATTATCCATGCTAGAATTGTATTGATTGGAAACTCAAATACATGTGTGAATACATAGACAACACACTGGCCCTAGTGAGCCTCTAGTTGACTGGCTCGCTGATCAAAGATGGTCAAGGTTTCCTGGCCATAGAGAAGTGTTGTCACTTGATGACGGGATCACATCATTAGGAGAATGATGTGGGACAAGACCGAAACTATGAACGTAGCATATGATCGTGTCAGTTTATTGCTACTATTTTCTGCATGTCAATGTACCATGTTCCTATGACCATGAGATCATGCAACTCCCGGACACCGGAGGAATACCTTGTGTGTATCAAACGTCTCAGCGTAAACTGGGTGACTATAAAGGTGCGCTACAGGTATCTCTGAAGGTGTCTATTGGGTTGGCGTGAATCGAGACTGGGGACCACCGGGAGGGGTGTGATGACCCTAGGTCTTCATGGGCCAAGAGAGGAGGCAAACCAGCCCCAGGTGGGCTGGTCGAAGCCACCTCTACGGGCCCATGCAGGTGGTGTGGAAAATAAGGGGAAAATACAAAAGGTGGAAAAGGTTTCCAAGTGGAAGGGGAATCCTACTAGGAGTAGGATTGGAGGAGGAGGACTCCTCTCCTCCCACTTCGGCCGACCCAAAGGGGCAGCCCTATGGCCGGCGGCCTCCCTCCGCTCCTCCTATATACACTAGAGCTTTTGATGGCTTTGAGACACAACAATAATCAGCCACGTGTTGCCCTCTCTCTAGTTTTCAACGGTGCTTAGGCGAAGCCCTGCTGGATTAGCTCCACCACCATCGTCGTCACGCCGTTGCGCTGCCGGAGAACTCATCTACCTCTCCGCCCTTCTCGCTGGATCAAGAAGGCGGGGATCATCATTGAGTTGTACGTGTGCTGAACGCGGAGGTCCGTTCGTTCGACACTAGATCGGGATGGATCGTGATGGTATCGCGGGACAAATCATGATGAGATTGCTGGACGGGCTACAATTTGAATCGCGAAGATGTTCCACTACATCAACTGCATGATATACGCTTCCTCTTAGCGATCTACAAGGGTATGTAGGTTCACTCTCCCCTCTCATAGATGATCATCACCATGGATAGGTATTGCGTGTGCGTAGGAATTTTTTTCTTTCCCATGCAACGTTCCCCAACATAAGCTATTGTAGTAATCATGTTTTCTGACTTTTATTCCAATAATATGCCAAGTAAAGCCTTTGGGATAATTTGGACGATGAGTAGAATTGATACGGTGCAAAAACAGAAACTTTGACGTCGAACGCATAATTTCTGTGATTTTACCAGAAGGTCTTTTTGATACAATTTTTTGCACACTATTAATATAAAAATTACACAGATCGTCCTGATGTTTCATAATTTTTTTGATTTACATAAGTATAGTGTTTGTGCTCATCATTATAGATTGTTCTGTTTTAGATAGATTCTGTTTTTTGCTTGCATAATCTGCTTGTTTTAATGATGCTATGGATTGTATCAGGGGGTATAAGCCATGGATAAGCTAAATTACAGAACCTTATGCAATAATTAAATGTGAATCAATTTATAACAGTACCTAAAGTTTATGATTTTCCTATTATACTAATGGATCTCACGAGGTTTCTCTTAAGTTTTGTCTGATTGAAGTTTTGAAGTTTTGGGTGAGATACCGATATGAGGAGAATAAGGAGCATCAGTACCCTAATCTTGGGGTTGTCCAAGTCATCCCCAAGGTAATATTCAAGGAAGACTCAAGCGTCTAAGCTTGGGATGCCCCGGAAGGCATCCCCTCTTTCGTCTTCAACACTATCGGTATATCTTACTTGGAGCTATATTTTTATTCGTCACATAATATATTTTTTCTTGGAGTGTCATTTTATTTTGTTAGTATTTTCTTGCTGTTACTTATAATCTTGTTTCTCAATAAGAAGTTCCAAGAATTGCCTTTAGAATGCTTGAATTTCATGTGTTAGGTGTGTTGTATAAAAACAAAAACTTTTTAGCTTGTCTTACATTATGAGATTTTATTGGAACGTGGAGAGTTTCTGAATTTTTTAGTATTTGAATTATGAGATCTTATTGGAACATGGAAAGTTTCTGAATTTCTTATACAATACTCCCATACAAATTTTTTAGCTTGTCCTAAATTTTCAAAAATTTGTGAGATACATAAGTACAGTGTTTAAATGAATTTGTACAAACTGTTCTGTTTGGTTAGATTACTGTCATTGTTTTGTTATCTACTTATCATAGAGTTTTCATGGCTTATATTGGTAGATATACATTATGGAAATGGTATTATACAATACCTAATGTTTTAAAATTATTATGCAACTTGTGTTGGCATTACATGAAGTGTAGATTTATTCTTATGTGTACTAACCTATCTCATGAGTTCTTTCCAAGTTTTGTGTGGATGAAGTTTTTGAGCCTTAGGTGAAACCGGGATATGAGATGATTGAACGATATACAAAATATCAAGCTTGGGGATGCCCAAGGCACCCCAAGTAAATATTACAATAAGTTTCAACCATCTAAGCTTGGGTATGCTACGCTGAAGCCACGAGTGGTCTGCCTTGATTTGATCAAGCACTAGATTGTCTTCGTGATGTTGGATTGCTTCCCTTTGTCGTCGACAATGAAGACTAGAACAAAGAACCCATACTTCAATTCTATGCAACACTCCACATCTCAGGCTTTAGCAGTGACCTGAAGACATGGGTTTTGGAATTAATGGTCAAGGATGAACACATCAAGGCCCCTACTAGTGAACTCTTGCAACCACACCACTTGTTGCGTCATGAGAAGAGTTCCATCCTCAATCTGTTGCCTATGTTGAAGTCACCAATAGAATATTCCATGTTCCGAAACATAACTTGACTAAGATGTTCACGCTACTGAAGCCAATGGTTCCTGATGCTTCATGTCCCACTAAATTCTTTGTTGAATACATCCACTATTTGCCGAAGACTATCTATCATATTCTTTGCTATACTTATGGCCTATCAAGGTACATTCAAAATCAAGCAAGCTAATTGGCGCTATGAAGACAATTGTCTATAATGTTTCCCATGGCATAAGATTCAATCTTCAAGACTTCTTTTTGCGCCAGCTTGCAACATCACACATGGATCTTTTTGAACCTAAGGTATATGCTCCCTGGATGGTGCGTTTCATCAAGAGAAGATTCAACACTCGATACCTACCACTGCTCGCAACCACATTGCTTTTCTTCTCGAGGTGGAAGTCGTTCAAGAGGACATCTATCTCTCCAATGGCAAGAACCCAATTGGGGAAGGCATGAGCGACACTGCAAATATTGAAGGACTTCACATTCCAAATGATCCAGCCCAGGGCATACTAATTGGTGCGTTTCGACAGCCACAACCAAGTGCCGCTGCTACCGAAGCCACTGCTAGCACTATGCCTCAACATCCTCAGCCTAGCAGGGTTCGAGTCATGATAGATATAGAGCTTCTTGTCTCTCTTCATTACAAGCATGATAGGCACCATGAATGGACAAAGAGTCTGATGCAAAACCTCATGTCAGATGTCAATCGCAGTCGCAACCTCTCCACAAAGAATGCCTTCGTGGCCCATGAAACATGCAAGCGTACATGGAAGACACTGACACTCATGGCCTCTCAAGATCATCTTTTCGATGATGGCTTCTCAAGGAAGTTCAAATTATGCACTCCTCCACCTAAAACACAGAAGTGGTGTAAGATGCCATCTCTTGAAGATAGTGACTATTTGTCTTTGTCCCAAACTGTACACGCCAATTTAACAGATGATGAAGCCAAAGATGTCACCTCTCCACCTACACCAGCTACGCGCGTCGACACTGTGTCAGGCCCTTCCGCATCGCCCAACACCGACGTCGATCATGTCGTGCCATCGTCTTCAACTCATGCCGGTGATGTGTATGGCTTCAATGTCTCAGCCTTTTTGGCCATTCCGTGACAAAGGAGAGAAGCATTGGATTGTCAGTCTTCAAACGGGTCATTAGTCCAGACGGACGCCTCCACATTCGTTGTTTTCTCATACTTAGGAGCTATGTTTTAAGTTCTATCTTAAGAGCTCAAAGTCATTCTCTAGACATCCATTTTTCATTATGCATTATGTTATCTCCACAACATCTATTAAATGCAATATGATTGGATTGCAAGATGTAGGGGGAGATCTCCACAATTAAAACATGCCATGTGTTTTTTGCATTCAAAGCAAAATATTCAGAAGCACATCTACAGGGGGAGCTCTCTGTATCTTGTAATCATGATCTCCAAGTCTTTATCTTCAGATATTTTATCCCCATTGAAAACTTCAACCAGTTTGTCATCAGTCACCAAAAAGGGGGACATTGTAAGTGCATCTAGTGCCAGCCCTTGTTGGTTTTGGAGTACCGAAGACAAACGTGGTTGAGGGACTAATGTGTTTGTGAGAGTTCACAGAATAACACAGCTAGAAGTCCCTAGAGATTCGGTTTAACCATCAAAGACAACCCCTAAAAATGTCTGAAGATATTGAAGACGGTTGAAACTAATGTGGTGCACGAGAACATACGCATGAAACACCATACTGTTAAGTGGGGTCTAAGTGATCGAAGTCAGAGTCTGGCGTGATGCTCAACTCAAAACACCTATGCCTTCCAGTGAAGACAATGAGAGGAAGTCTCTTCAAAAGTTGGTTGAGTTAGCTTTTCTTGTAGCCCAAATAATGTTGTCGCGTGTGTTTGAAATCTCACCGTTGTGACACGTGTCGGTTAGCCATTGACCCAGGGTCATTTCGGTCATATCATGTCGGGTTGCTTGTTGGCTATAAATATCCCACCCCCTCCATCATAAGTTGGTGGCTGCTCAGAGTTATTATACAACATTTTTCATTTTGGAGCAACCCACCTCGAAGACATTGAGAGAGAGCTATCCCGCAAGGATAAACCCAAACACCTAGAGCGAGAGTGTTTGAGCATCACCGAAGTCATTCTGTTTTGAGAGAACCGAATACTTATTACACTTGAAAATTTCGATCTTCCAAATGGTCATGCGTCATGGTCTAAAACATCCAAGAGTCATTGTGGATTGTTGGGTGATCAAGTTTGTGAAGGTTTCAGGAGTCTATCTTGAAGACTTACCAGAGTGATTGGGAGAGGTCTAAGTGACCTTGACTCAAGGGGAATAAGGTGAAGACGAGGTCTTCACAGTTAAATCTCAGCCTTTCCAACCAAACGCATAGTTGTCACAACAACTGGAACAGGTACAACAAATCACGTGTCTTCGTCAAGCTGTCATTGCTTGCTTGTTCTTGTGCGAAGACATTCACCAAAGACATTCATCTCATTACTATTTGCCTTCATAATACTTAAGTTTTATCTTCGATACATCACTGTTTCCGTGATGACTATGCATGCTTGCCTGAATGTCTTCATCTGACTGATCCTAAGTCGCTTCCGCTCACTTCAAAGACATTTACTATTTTGAAGCTTTTTATAAAAATCACATATTAACCCCCTCTAGTCTATAACTAGCACTTCCAATTGGTATGAGAGCAAGATGCTTCCTTGTTTTGTGTGATTTGGTTTAACCACATAGATTTTTAGTTATGCCGACTACAGGGATGATCAGGGTCTCCGTTGCGTGCCTTGTCTTTGATGGCACAAACTACCCCTACTAGAAAAACAAGAAGCGCATGCATCTCGAAGCCATTGACAATTACCTCTCGTATGTCGTCATGGCTGGTGTTCCCAAAGTGAGCGAAGGTGTAACTGTTGCTGATATGAAGAGGTTTGCTCAACTGGACTCAACCGCCAAGAACATCATTTCTGGTCATCTAATCAAAGGACAATATGACCGTGTGAGTGTTTTGTCCACTATAAAGCGGATTTGGGAATGGCTTTCCAAAGTCAATGAAGGCGTCTCATCTCAAGCGACTCACGAGTCGATGTTCTTCGCAACCTTGTCCTCCACATCGACAACCACGTGAAAGAGGAGACGACGCACCCGAGCGCCTCCGTCGCATGAAGGACGAGCGAGCATCCCCCCGCCGCACAACCGCTACATGTGGATCGACAGACCCTCGTTGCCACCACGACGCCATCGGCGCCTGGTAAAGGAGGAGCTGCCCCCGCAACTGCGAAGGTGTGTGGCCTCATCCTCCACTACTTCGGTGGAAGCAATTACGACGGTGCCTCCGTCTCACGAGTCGTAGTATCCAAGGCGGAACGTGCAGCGAGGCAACAAGCAAGGTATGACCGGCCCAATGCCGGTCGCCACTCTGCGTTTGCCAAGACACACGTGGACGGAGTGGGTCCGCAACAACCTTGACCTCACTGTCGCGTGGGTGCTCGGTCGCTCAGTCGCCCCCACGGAGACAGTCGCGAGGCGACACCTCCACCTTGACGGCGAGCTCGCGAAGATCGGCGAGTAGTGGTCACTCAGTGATTGCTCCCCAACGCCGGTAAGGCAAGACCATCACCAGGACTCTGTCGGCATAGTCAGTAGTCGCCAGTCCCTTCGTATCACGCAACAGGAGGCGGAGCGGCTCATCCGAGCGACATGCAACCGTCGATTATCGCGTCTCTCCGACATCCGTCTGCCAGTGGAGGGACGATGATGACGACAACACGTACGACGACATTAGTGCAACAAGACATGACGGTCACGCATACGAGGTGGTCATGCCAACGTTTTAGTTTGTTTAATAGTTTTTAGTAAAATGGTCGAAAAATCATTTGTATATGTAAATTATATCTGAACTTCGTATAAAAGTTTGCACAAATTTTATTTAGTTAATTCAAATTGTTGTTCAATGTATGCATACATCATTGGATGCCGGCCTCCGGCCTCCGACACTAGTGCGTGTAGACTGTCCCGTGTCCACGAACGTATGCCACAAGGAATTTGCGGATCGCCGTTAGAGATGGCCTAAGCAAGGCCTCGTCCTACTAAGCATGGCGCCCTAGACCGGAGCATCATACATCGTAGTCCGATCTGACGTAGTACGGTCAACTCTGACGCATGATGCCGTTGACGAGGGCAATGTGCTGCATGACATGGCGATTCAGGCTTGGGCATCGTGAAATGGACCATTTTTTGAAATAAACTGGGTTCATGTTATGCTTAAGTTTTCAAGAGGGGCCAGTTTTTGTCTTTTTTACACCATCGAACAAGGAGTTGGATTTGAAGTGTTTGTATTGTACGAACTTCTCATTTTTTCCTAGTATATTAACTTACGATAGAAGATCTTTGTGCAACCCTCATGGTCTTTCTACTATATTAACCAAGGACAGAGGATCTTTGTGCAATATTCATGATCTCGCCAGACACGAATGGAAGGAGCATAAGCGACAACGCTGACATGTCGCTGTGTTGAAATAGAGGACGTGGACCTATGAATGGTCTTGAATCATGCTTATTAGACTACATAAATATATTACATTATTTTTTCCGTTGCAACGCACGAGTCTTTTTCTAGCGAAAGATGATTCAAAAAAGCAAAAACCAAGGACCACCAGCTGATCGGCCGCCGACAATGATGGCATTTGTGAACGCTGGGGGAGGCATTTTGTGTGGCTGAGGGTGGAATTTTGCAAAACTGTCTTGGTAGTTCGTTTATATTACGGGTACATTCCTTTTGTAAAACTACCACCGTCTGATCTGGATCTAACGGCTCTGGTGGCGTTCCCTGGGATCCCACCCCCAGCGAACGTTCGCCACATAGGATTTCCCGAAACCAAAGCTGAGCTCTGGTAGAAACCTCGATGAACCCTCGGCCCTCGCCGTTCTACCACTCCGTGCCCCCCTCCCTTTCCCCGGCCAGGCGGCCGCTTCTTCCTCTCCCCACACCTCCGTGCTGCCGCCCGGCCCTCCTCTCCGCCTCCCGCCTCCCACCTCTGCCTAACCTCTCGTCCCCGACGCCCCACTTCCCTGGAGTTGTGCCGCCGCCGATCCCAACCCTAGACGCCCCCCCTCCACTGAAGCAGCGCCGCCGCCCAGGCCCCTGACGCCGCCCTTTACCCGCTGCGCCGCCACGCAGCTTCCACACCGAGGCGTGTAAGGCTTCTCTCATTCTTACTTCTTGGCCACTCTAAGATTGGATGGGGTTGTGTGTAAAAAATACAGTTTGGTTGGTTCTTTTGCTTTTCGCTAACTGGACTGGGCCTACCGATCTTGGAATTAGAGAGGGTTAAAATTTAGTGGTATGTCTTAGAATGCAACTAGCACTACATTATTGAATTCAAATGCCTTGCATCATGCTGTCAACCATAGATGTGTCCTCTAATTCTGCTGATGCATCCACATTTTGAGTTAACGAGTCTGCTCTTGCTCTGGGGACATTGCTCCTGAGCCACCACGACTTGTGGGGGACAAGCCAAGAAAGCTGCTCGACGCTGTCGTAAGAAATGCTGCTATACTACTGCGTTGGGGCTTGGGAATTCACGCGGAGCATTGGTCAGGACGCTGTTGCCAGCGGCTAACTATGTGCTTTCAAAGATCTCAACACTTTTTTTTCTGAGTTGAAAGCTTAGTTTAGTTTCATTGTTGTAACTTCATGATCGATTTTGAATTGGAAGTTAAAATTCAACGTGTTGAATTTTAGTCTTCCCGTGCACTGAATATTTAATCCTAGAAATCAAAAGTAGTGCTTGAATGTTTTGATATTTTATTGGACTGAATGCAGCCTGTCCTGCCCCCGTGTTTGACCTCCAGAGTAAGTGCACACACGGTTAGGAAGCAGGTCACCTCTCACATGCTAGTTGTAATGCTCCAACTATAAAATGCGTTGTTAGATTGGAACTGGGTAGAAAAATAATCCAAATCGAAGTCTGCTATTCCTTTACTTGTATTTACTTCACAATCTGAATAGATTGCTCTTTTTACTTTTGAAGGTTGAAGATCACATTCCTTGCAATCCTCTTATTTGAAGGCTAATTGGAGTTGGATCATTCTCCTAGGTCTACTACTTCTGTTCACCAATGGTTTACTGTTCTCACTGTGCTGATTATTGCCCATTCATAAAGGATCCCGACAAAGGATATATGTGAGACCCCCTTTCCTATTCTTTCTTTGTTATTCTCATTGCATGTGAAATCAAGCCGTATAATTGTTTGTGTACATTGTTTTGTTGATCAGCATGTTACTTTCTTGCTTAATAAATTTCTATTAAGCAGCTTCAGCGGTTGTTCATGTGTCTTGTCATGTTTGATGGTCAGATGTTGTGGGACGTGTGGAAAGGTTATTGATCAGGAGATTTTCACCGATGAGCCTACTTTTTTCAAGGACAGTTCCGGAGCGGTTGGTCTTATTATTGTGCTTCTCATTATTCACTTCCTTAATTTATCTGTGTAGTTTGTCAGGTTGACTTTCTTGGATGTGTACAGAGCAGGCTGGCTGGAAACATACTGAGCAGCATCGAGAGTGGGAGTTCACTATCCCACGAAAGGACTTTAATGAAAGGTATGGCTTTTAGGGCACTCCTTTGTTTTATTGATTGTTCTTCCCACTTCGTGAATTAAGCCTGTGATTTATTTCCGTAGGGAGAGACGAGATTTGGCAGATTGTCACCAGCTTACATGTTGGTGGTGGAGATACTATCATTGATATGGCTCATAAATTTTATACAGTATGGATTTTTGTTATCACTCAGTAACTATCTTCTCTGAAATAGTATGGTAAATTATGAAAATGATATTTCTTTTTGTTGAAGTGTAGCTAGCTGTGGACCATAATTTTACAAGGGGCCGTCGAACAACTCATGTTGCAGCAGCTTGCCTTTACATTGCCTGCCGGTACGCTATCATCTACTCCCTCCGTCTCATAATGTAAGATGTTTTTTAACACTAGCGTAGTGTCAAAAAACGTCTTACATTATGGGACGGAGGGAGTAATTAACAATTAGTCTCTTGTTGCTTTATTGTAAGCCTTTCTATCCATTTTGCCTATTCCTTGTTCATATATGACCATGTCCTCCTCCATTTTGGGTGGGGTTAGGAATCTTCCTTAGTTTATTAGTCATTGATTGCTCCTAATTGCCTCTCAAAAAACTGCAAAACCGTCTTTACTATATGGTTTTCAAAAATCGCAATACAGTGTTGGTACATTATGTTTTACTTTCATTCTATATCTCTGGTTTCTTACTAGAAAATTAGATGCTTGATTTTTCTCAAAAAAATAATAAAAATTAGATGCTTGATCTGGATAAACTTCTGTCCTGGTGAGTTTGTAAAACAATAAGCGACAGAACCAAGAGACAAGCGCCTAAGCTGTATGAACCTATGAGACAATCAAACTTCTTCTATAGACATGCACGTTGAACCCATGCCCCTCAGATATACATCTTCTATATTGTAAGCAATGGTCTACTATCAAGACTGTTTCCTAAATTCTCTGGTTCAGAGCTCTTCTGAGTAGCCCAGTGATGTTAGTTTTTGTTTGTTTATTATTCTTAATACTTCCTGCAAATGGAAATAACTATCCTAAAATCCGTGCTAGTAATAAAAAATCAACTTGATCATCCATCTATGTATAAAAAAGGGCATCTACATCGTCCACATGAAACTGATATTACTACTTACTAGACTAGGTATAATCTGTGGGTGTATAAATGGACTTATTATATGTGCAACAAGCACTATCACCACACGTCATGATTTATTGCTGTGCTGAAAATATCTTGTTTCCCTTTTATGTTCTTTGTGGTTCACCGAAGTCTGTTCTCTTTAACTCAATGGTTGTCACTTGGTTTCAGCAAACTATATGGTCAGTACTTACATCCATGTTTAATTACTTCTCTTGTCAGGCAAAGTAAAAAGGCTTATCTTCTTATCGATTTCTCGGACTATTTGAAGATTAGCGTGTAAGTGAACCATTATCTTGCCATTTATCTTGTAATCTGTAGTAAAAAGGCTCATCTACATTTTTTTTTCAGTTATGTCCTAGGTGCTGTTTTTCTGCAACTTTGCCAAGTTTTGCTACTTGCAGAACATCCAATTGTTCAGAAACTCATAGACCCCAGCCTTTTCATCCATCGTTTTACAGAACGTAAGTTAATCATATATTCCTATGTACCTCTGTTTAGTTGAGATTTTTTTTGTTCCATAGATTTACACTCTTGTTCTACACATGAATTCATTTTTTCGTCTTTCTCAAGCCTGCCTGCCTCTCCATGTTTCCGCTAACTGCCCCAATACTGGTCTGGTTTTTGTTGGTTCCATTTTTGCATGAATCCAAACAACATAATCGCGCGAGTAATTGACAAATCGTATCAAAAAGTCTAAAAACGAGTTCCCGCTTTTATTGTAACTGTCCTATTTCTTTTTAGTATCTTAGACTAAATTATATCGTTCCTGGATTCTGAATCATACTTCAATCCTTAATTTTAAAGATATGTTTCTCCTTTGAGCTTTCCTCCGGGATCTCATTCATCTTCCAACTCTTCTTCTAGGCACAATAAACTTGCTGGAACTGTTGCCCTTGCTTCTTCCTTCCTTTCACTAATAGTCCGACTCAAATCTCCTGATCACTAGATTACCGTTGCTTCTGCTGCACCCTCTCGATATGGCTGGCTTTGTATAAATGGGCGCAGTGACTCTCCTGCCATCGAAATCTGCCCCTGCTTTGGGGGTTTGGATTTGTATGCGAGCCTAATTGATGCAGAAAAGTTAAGTTCTTTTGTTGCAAAATCACTTCGATTTCGTATGAACGAGGCATCACCCTGTGTCTTGATTCCAGTTCAGCGGTTCGTTGGAAATGCCTCAATTGAGAGTTTCTTGGACTTGGGGAGTTCCTTACCTGAATTTCCTAGTTGTCATTCTATGATCCATCTAAGCTCCTAGCAGCACTGTGGCCGCAACTTTCACAGTGACATGGAGGCATGTGGGAGTAGGTGGCTACAGGAGCGGGGTATCTACTGTATATCCAATGAGGGAACAACAATTAGACGCTGGCTCTGCAGTAGCAGATAAAAGAGAGAAGGGAGATAAAACCAGCATGTTATTTGGTTAGTACGGATATATATTTAGTGCGGAAAGAGATCGTCTTAGTTAGGAAGACAAATATGTGGTCTGTTAGGGAAGATGAGATTTTATTCATTGTATTCTTAGGTGTCAGGTTGAGTCTACTATAGATAAGGGACATAATTGCCATGTACCAAGGAATGTGAATAAACCACTAAAGATCTAATCCACATCCGACGTTCTCTCCCTCTCATCTCTAGCGCCATGGCTGCACAACCCTTGCTAGTTTGATCCATGCCTGCAGCGTACGGATGAACCTCGGTCCCGGTCATTGGACCGCTATCCACCATAATACTGAAAAACTCATGACATGGGGTCTAGTGGAAGGCCGACGGGGCCAGTGGCACCTCTGTTTAGATGGTGATAGCAAGAGATCTGTGGGAAATGATGATTTATGTAAGAGGAAATGTTTTGTCACTGAAACATGGGATTAGGCTTACAAGGATCCCATGAGTGCCATGTTAGACCATAGCCAGGGTGCTTTAGGGTAAGGGATAAATGGTACCGAGGCTTAAAAGGGGCCAAAAGATTCTTCATGATTAGTTGAGGGGCAAAACTAGACTTTTGCTACTTAATACTGCACGGCTTACTGATCAGTTGTAGTTAATTGTTTAGTTGTACCGTATTGCCATTGCATGAAAAGAAGATATTTATTGCGTCTTATGTGCGAAGAGAAAATACTACACAAAATAAGAGGTAGTGGCTACGTCTCGATGGCTTCCACGACACAGTCGCCACGACCTGGAGCTCGGTGCACGATCCGGATCCCTTCCAGCGGCTGGTTAGGCGCCTGCAAGCCACGGCCCGTACCCTCACTAGTTGGAGTGCCAAGTCCACGGGCAACATCCGGGACAAGCTAGCCATCTCTCGCGAGCTGATCTCCCGCTTCGACCATGCGCTTGAGAGCCGCCAGCTCACCCCGCCGGAAGAATGGATGCGCAAACAACTTAAGATGGCGTACCTTGGCATGGCCTCGCTTGAGCGCACCATTGCCCGGCAGCGCGCCCCCATCTCTTTCCTCGCGGATGGTGACGCGAATACGAGCTTCTTCCACATGCAATGTACGTATCGCCGGCAGAAGAACCGGGTGCACAGCCTGCTCGTCGACAAGCATGTGCTTTGTGATCACGAGGAGATGGCTCATGCGGCATTCGCACACTTCGACGGGCTGCTGGGCACCGCCGCTGACCGGGCTCACACGCTCGACCTCGAGCAGTTCATCACGCCCGGCGACCTGGACTGCCTGGAGGCGCCTTTCAGCCCCGACGAGATTTGGGCAGCGGTCAGACGCATGCCCGCGCACAAGGCACCAGGTCCGGACGGGTTCACCGCCGAATTCCTGCGTGCCTGCTGGAGCATTATCAGGCAAGACATCATTGACGTCTTTGAGCTGCTATACACGTTGCGCGGGCGAGGGTTCAACAAGCTCAACCAAGCCCTGCTAACCCTGCTGCCAAAGCGCGCGGACGCCCACAAGCTCGGCGACTACCGGCCGATCTGCCTGATCCACATCGTGGCCAAGATCTTCGCGAAGGTCCTGTCGTTGCGCATCGCTCCTAAGCTCGACAGCCTGGTGAGCCGCAACCAGAACGCCTTCATTGTCGGACGCACGCTTCACGACAACTTCGTCCTCGTCCGGCAATCCCTAAGGATGCTCCATCACCTGGGCGCGCCGCGCATCATGCTCAAGCTCGACCTCACGCGGGCCTTTGACTCCATATCATGGCCGTTCCTCTTTGAGGTTCTGCGCCAATATGGGTTTGGGGACAGGTTTAGGGAATGGCTGGCCATTCTCCTATCTTCGGCCAATACCCGTGTCTTGCTCAATGGAGTGCCCGGGCCCCCGATATGGCACCGTCGCGGGCTGCGCCAAGGCGACTCCACATCCCCGCAGCTATTCGTCCTGGCGGTTGACACGCTTGCCCACCTCATGCACCGGGCACTCCAGACCGGCATCCTTCGGCGGCTTCATCCACGCCGCAACATCCCGGCCATTTCCCTATACGCCGACGATGTGATGTTGTTCTGCCACGCCGAGATGGACGAGGTTCTTGCCGTGAAGAGCATCCTGGGTATCTTCAGGACAACATCGGCCCTGCAGGTCAACTACGGCAAAAGTTCTGCCACGACACTGCATGGAGGCGAGTTAGGCGCCCCCCTGTTCGAGGTTCTCGGATGCCAGGCGACGGACCTGCCCATCACTTACTTGGGCATCCCGCTCACCACCCGCCGGCCCTCAGCGGCACAGATGCAGCCACTTGTCGACGCCGTGGCTGGGCGCCTCCCGTCGTGGAAAGCATGGCTCATGAACAAGGCCGGGCGACTGGCGCTTGTTAAGTCGGTGCTCAGTGCGATCCCCATACATCAGATGCTTGCCCTGGCGCCCCCGAAGAAAACTGTGAAGCAACTCGAGAAGATCCAGCGTGGTTTTCTTTGGGCTGGCCGTGAGGTCGCCCATGGAGGACACTGTCACGTGAACTGGCGCATGGTCTGCCGGCCGATCGCGTTTGATGGGCTGGGCGTCCGAGACCTTGAGCGCACGGGGCTCGCCCTCAGACTCCGATGGCTTTGGCTATCGAGGACGGACACCGACCGTGCCTGGCAAGGCCTCGACCTGCAGTTCACACCCGAGGAGCGAGGCCTCTTCTACGCCTCCACTTCCATGGTGGTTGGGGATGGTCTGACAACCCTTTTCTGGGAAGACCGCTGGCTCCACGGTCAGTCCATCCGCGAGCTCGTGCCCCGGCTCTACCTATGCATCCCCAAAAACAGAAGGAGAGCGCGGACGGTGGCGGAGGGCATTGCCGGCAACACTTGGGCCCGCGACATCCGCGGAGTTGTAGGCCTGCAAGAGATTGGGCAGTACCTGCGGACATGGCAGCTTGTGACGCACACAATACTGTCCACCGAGCCGGACAAGCTCGTTTGGAAATGGACGACCAATGGCGTTTACTCGGCGAGGTCCTGCTACCGGGCCACCTTCCACAGATCGATGGCATGCCGCTCCTGGAAGCTCATTTGGAAGGGTTGGGCACCGCCGAAAGTGAAGTTCTTCCACTGGCTCGCTAACCTGGACCGTTGCTGGACTGCAGAGCGGCTCGCTCGCCGCGGCCTTCATCACCACCCCCGTTGCCTACTATGCGAAGGAGCCGGAAACCATCTGGCATTTGCTGCTCACATGCCCCTTCGCGAGGCAGGCCTGGCACGAGACCCTATCTTGGTTGCGCCTGCCGGCCCCGTCGCCAGAACACGACGCCTCGCTCCAGGACTGGTGGCTGAGGGTGAGGGATGCCATGCCACCTTCGCTTCGCAAGGCGTTGATGTCGGCCGCGCTTCTGGTGCCCTGGATGATATGGAAGCATAGGAACGTGTGTTTTTTTGACCATGTTGCACCATCGCTCGATGAGCTCATGGACAGGATCAAGGATGAGACCAGGTGTTGGGCAAGAGCCGGGGCCAAAGGGCTCAGGGTAGTCTTGCCCACATCTTGGGATGTTCACTAATCCTCATGTAACGATGCTGTACTAGCCTCTTAGGAGGATGTAACCCCCCCCCCCCCCCCCCCCATCCCATCTTTTCAATACAATGAAATGCAAAGGCTTTTTGCGTTTTCTCGAAAAATAAGAGGTAGTGACATGCTAACGACAGAGAATATCTGTCCTCGGCTGTATATGTAGATTTAATGTTAATAGGCTACAGAGGCTATGAAGTTATGTGTAATCAAAAGTTGGTCACATGCGAGCTAATTTGGTTCTTGAATGAGCTTTTCCTTGCCTACATGTGTGTTTTTGCTTGTAAGCACGATTAGGCGGACAACTGCACTTCTTGGGAAGAAAATTAACCATGCTTTTATTTGTTCTAATTTACTGGGTTTGTCTGCAGGTTTACTTGGGAAAAGGGACAATGCTGTCTCAGACACAGCTTTACGCATCGTAGCTAGCATGAAACGAGACTGGATGCAGGCTAGCATCTTCTCCCTTTTAGTTTTGTTTAAGGTTCCTTTGTAAGATTGTAATAGTTTGTTACGTGTTGCAGACTGGGAGGAAGCCAAGTGGATTATGTGGTGCAGCATTATATATTGCTGCACTTTCACATGGCTATAATTATACCAAGTCAAATATTGTAAGCTCGGATGCTCAGGACAGATTTACTTATTTGGGAATTGTGTTCTAAATGGCTTCCTTTTTGTTAATCTGCATTTATTGTGTAAATCCAGCACCTTTGATGCACAATGTAGGATTGAATATGGATTTATGTTTGTCAGGTTGCGGTTGTGCATGTATGTGAGGCAACACTAACTAAGCGCTTGATAGAGTTTGAAAATACAGATTCTGGCAGCTTAACGGTATGTATATGCTTTTCTTGAAGTTGACTAATGAGGCTGTGTATTCATTCGATGACTTCACTTTACAGAATCTTATATTCCTTTACAGAGGGAGTACTAGATTTTAGTCACTTCTCCCAAGTCCAAACCCTTTGGCAAAGATCAATCCACTTAGGTCGCTCCCCTCACTTCTATAAAACCATGATCCATAGAATACAAAGATAAAAACATATCTAAGCTGGATACAAATTTCTAACCTTTACAGGAAAAACAAGTAAACTTAGGCTAACCCCTAAAAAACACTGAAACAAATAGAACTAAAAATTGCATTAAATGTTCATAGGAAGTGCATATTATTTGCGCATTGCAATTTTAGGCAACTGAAAATTAACAAAAATTAGGCAACTGAAAATTAACAAAAATTAGGCAACTGAAAAGTGAAATTTAGCAAAATTCTTATTTGATGTTGCTACACTAGAATGGTCAGCGAACAGTCGGTGCAAATTGTTTGATTATCACCATCTTGTGGAAGTCGTTCTTAAGCTGTCCATTCTGAAGCATACTGAGTAATTATCATCCAGCAGTGAGTGGGGCAAGAATTGGACTGTGTGTGATATCACTAAAGCATATCATCTTTACTTTTTAGCCTTTCGGACAGCAAATTATAGGTGATAATATTTTTACTCCCTCTGTTCCAAAATATAAGGTGCATTAGTTTTCCAAAAGTCAAACATCTCTCTGTTTGACCAAGATTGTAGAAAACTATATCAAAATCTACAATACCAAATAGATAAACTATGAAAATTTGTTTGACGATGAATCTAATGATAGTGATTTGGTATTCTAGGTATCAATATTTTTCTCTCTTTTTTTGCGATGAGTTATTGATATATTTTTCTCAATGAATTTCTCCAAACATAGATAAGTTTGACTTTTCAAAATATCAGCACACGTTATGTTTTGAAACGGAGGGAGTATCTGTTAGAGCATTGGGGCATGCCATTTCATGTTGCTACCTTCTCTTGCCACATCTACTACAGATGTATCATTATCTGTCTTGACCTTGGATATCATGCCAAGATAAATGATTTGTGTATGCTATACTGTAAATGAAAATGGCCCCTGAGGATTGGGACAAGAACTGCTCACTTTTTTTTACATACAACATATTCATAAGCACTTCTTCATGCCCCTTTGCTAGATTGAAGATTTTTTGGCAAAGGCTGATGAAGAGCCTGTTTCAATATTTTCACCCATACCTGGAGAAGTCCTCTGCAAGCACAAGGATAAAGCTGCTGAGCATTTTGCTCATGGACTTTGTGAGAAGTGCTACAACAAAGTAATACACATTTACTATGTTTATAATGCATTGGTTTTGATACTCCATTCACCATTGACACACGACTTGATTGTTCAGTTTACTAAACTGTCGGGTGGACTGGAGGGTGGTGCTGACCCTCCAGCTTTCCAACGAGCTGAAAAACAAAGACTGGAAGCTGCTAAGAAGGCTGAGGAAGCTGCTGCTATTAAGGAGGGAATGTTAGGAGAGTCAATTTGTGAGATACAGAATTCTGATGCTGAATATAACATCATGAGCACTACAGAGGTAATAATCTGTCCTCAACTTACTCAAACTCGTGCTTCATACCTTATCTACTCAACAAATCAAGAGGCGCTACTACAGTGCACCTTCTCTGCCTTTACTCATCTGGGACGTCACTGATGAGGCTGCCCGTCCTTTGGGAGATGGACTTTAGGTGAGAAGAAGATGTTGCTATTTCTTAGTGGGGTGGAAGAAAACTTTACTGACACTGGATTCTTGCAAGATGAGGAAGATCTGTAGTGGCGTTGACCTCTCCTTGTTCCCCTGCTTCTTCTTTGGCCCACTCTGCCTGCCAAACAGCCTGGGTACTAGTTTGGCTTAGACCTAACCCCATTTGGGCTGGCCACACACTAGAGACAACTAACCATTTCCATTTTTCCGAACTCAATTATGATATCCTCATCACTCAACTCATGCAAAATGGTTAACCCATGGCTTGCCTTGGAACCCTTGGCTTACATGTTAGTGTTACTCTAGTTCTCTAAGCAATGTAGGACTATTCTCCCAAATGTGCTCATGCATGCATGCATCACTAGTAGGCTGCATCCGGGCCCTTATTCCAACCGGGGAAGGTTGCCACATAAAGCTCACAAGATAGGGGCAAATAGTCTACTTATCCGAACAGACACATGACATGCGGCCTAGAAGTAGCCAGTAGTTTTATATCGAATCAGAGGAAATAAGAAACTTTGGTAGTGGCTTTGTCCCCACCATTTTTGTCACCCATGTTGCCAGTCAAGAGGGAGCTATGCCCGCTGCAGCCCTGAGCTCCCACTATCCCAGTGAGGATCATATCTAAGAACTGCTGCTGCTGTTGGGATCAGGCTGACATCGGTTTGTGGCTGCTACATGGCAAAACAACTATGCAACCAGGGTAGTTTTAGGACACAGGTTATTTGTATTGGTTTTGAAGTTGATTGTGTTAGTCAGTTGTATAGTTGTGGGTGAAAATTATACTTCTGTGATAATTCAGGGGTTTAAAATGGACTGATTCCATTTATCCAATACTTCTATTGTGTAGCTGTAATGCTTAACTACATATGAAATTGTTATACTATCTATTTTATAACAATTTTGCAACATTGCTGCATGGTTTTCCAAGGTTCTTAAAACTTCCAAGTTCCATCTTTATTTTATTATTCTAGTTTTTATACTACACTTCTCATTTCAGATTGGGTGTCCACAGCGAGGTGTTAAATTAGTCTCAGTTTTTTCCTTGCATCTGGTATCACAAGTTTGCAACAACACTGTTTTCTGACAAGTTTTCCGACATGTGGTGCCAATTTAGCTTCTCTTATTTTTTCAACAAAGTTACATGATGCCTCATCTGTTGCACTTGAAGGACGTGAAAGACAAAAATATACTCGTTAATTCTGTCGGGCACGGTACCAGACTACCAATCATGCTGTGATATCTTCTGATGGAATATTTGAACTGCAAAATGTAGTTGCATTGCTGAACTATAGTTTTATTGCATTATGATGTATGCCTATGCCATGTACGTTACCTCTTCATTGCATCTGCGGTAGCTCTTTCTTTTATTATCCACTATGTGTGTTGTGTGCCCTATGTGTACTTGTTTTTGGAAATTCAGTTTGCGTTGTTTGAAACAGGATTCAGTTGGTGATAAATCTGCAACTATTGGTTCTGGGGAAATTGGAAAGGATTATGTAGCTTCAAAAGATCCTGAAGTGGGAGGTTTGTTAATTGTAGCATGCAATAGTAATTTCAGTTCAGTACCAGGCCACTTTTGGGTTCATATTGTCAAGTTGATTGTTGCTGATCAACTTCTGAATGCTATTTGGCATCCTTAGGTGAAAATGGTAAAGCTGATGCTGATCCAGAAAGTTTTTCTGATATTGATGATGTGGAGGTACCTTTATCCATCCATCTGTTCAGCACACTTTTCAGACTGATTTGTTGCGATCTTTGAGCCTGAAAGATGGCCAAATATGTTATTTTTGATATCTAATTTCTCCATTAATTTGGTAGGTTGACGGGTATCTTCACAATGAGGAAGAGACACAGTACAAAAAGATAATTTGGGAGGAAATGAACAAAGAATACCTTGAGGTAGGTATTGTAACTCCAGCAACATTAGGCGGTTCTTATTCTCACAAGGAGTGTAAGCGCCTGTTCGGTGGCTCTCCGCGGAGCGTAGCGCGTGGAGCGGGCTTTTAGCAGCTCCGTGATTTAACACTGGATGCCACTCCGCTCCAGCGCGGAGTCGCGGAGCGAGTCCGAACGCCCCCTAAGTGTAACTGTCTGCTGCTTTATTTGACAGGAACAAGCCGCAAAGGAAGCTTTAGCAGCTGAATTGGCAGCTAGAGGTGTGGGCGTGGGAGAGGGACAGCAGAAGGTATGAAATCTTACTAGTGTTACACAAACCTCCTGTGTATGTTTAACATTTTCGACTGGGTTCATGATTGCCCATGCATTTTTCATGTAGAAACGGAGACGTAACGAAGACATGAAGAACTCAACACCTGCTGAAACACCAGCGGAAGCAACATACAATATGTTAAAACGGAAGGTGCTGAACATTTTGTTCAGCCATAGCCGCCCAAAATTTTTTTTTTGTGCTGTGAACATTGTAATACATGTTAAACTAAGCATGCAAACAAAGTGGCGTTTAATATGTAACATTGTTTCTTGCAGGGACTTGGATCAAAAATCAACGTCGAAGCAGTTGGTGGATTGTATAATGTATGTATGTTTTATGTGTTCATGTTACTGAATTTATGGTTTTCTTTAGTTCTGCGAGGTTAATTGATTATTCATTTTACAAGTTACACTTGGCATATCACTTACATGAAATTACAATTGCTACTCATCTTGATTTTTTTCCTGGTCTAATTTGTTATGTTTCCTGCAACCCAAATGCTTACTGCGAGCAGACTAAAGATGAAGCTAGTGAAGTAAATGAAAAAGGAGACATGGGCTTTGATGGGGAACATGCACATGACACTGGTGATGGTGAAACATTAGAAGGTGGCTATGACTATGCTGATTACAATAACGATGGCTATGCTGATGGTGGTGATGCTGGAGCCTATGAGGATTACGATGGGATTGATTACTAATGTAGTGCTAAAATTGTGAGAAAACAGCTCAACATAATCAGTCTTGGTCAACCAGAAGGGGTTATTTCCTCAAAAAAAGAAAACCAGAAGGGGTTTATTGGTACAATGTATTATTTGTAACCGGAAGGTGTTTATTTGTACATAGCTTGCAAAAACGTCTTATATTATGGGCCGGAGGGCCCCATACGAAAATATAAGAGGTTTTTGTAGGCTACTTTTGTAGAACAAAGAAGTTCCAATTAATGATATATCGAGGCACTGCACAGTGAAGTACTCCCTCCGTCCCAAAATAATTGTCTCAACTTTGTACTAGCTCTAGTACAAAGTTGTACTAAGTTGAAGACATTTATTTTGGGACGGAGGGAGTATATCGCTAACTTCATATTGCTGAAAGAAATATAACTATGGGTGGTCTGAGTTGGCTCTTTTTATAAGATTAGTGTTGTGGTCTGGTGAATTTGTTAATATTGGGTGTTCATATTACTGAAAGAAATATAACTACGGGGGCTCTGAGTTCACAAAAATAAATAAGTAGGGATGACTAGGAAAACACTTCTTGGATTCTTAAATCGAAAGAGAGATTGAGAGAACTATGTCGACCGATAAGTGTGAAGAGTTTAATCTTTTCTCTCCTATTAAAGATTTGAGTTGGTGGTGAGTTCACTCACCCCCTCCTCCATCTACACAAATATGTGCCTGATGTGATCCGAACTTAACATGTAGATCCTATTTTTTTCTATCTAGACCCTGCACACATGTATAAAAAAAGCTGTGACAGCTCATTTAGACGCGGGACCATCTGATAAATGATACTGTACATATAATGATGATGCTGTTCACACATATGTATTGTTCAATACATTAATAAATAAACTAATGAAACTGTTCAATATCAAGCTAGGAAGTTCACGCACTTCTGCCTGGAGCGAGCAGCTCGTGCACCATTCCACATGATCGCAGCTGCCCTCTTCAACATCGGCCGTTAGCCACACTGCTGGCCGCTCGGACCTACGGCCATCGGTGCCCTAGAGCTCACGCCACCGGTTTTCGTTAGGTGGCTAGCTTGGCATTTTACACATTCTAGTTATTTAAATAGCGTCTGATTGTACGTAATAATTATATGCACGTGCTTTTCTGAAAAAACAGTATGAAAAAATTATATTAGCAGAAAAAGTCCTTGTATTGTACTCCCTCTTTTTCAAAATAAGTGTCGTAAAATTTGTACTAAATTAATACAAACTTTATACTACATCAATGGCACTTATTTTGAGACAAAGGGAATACTAAATCAGTAGAACATAATAATTAACATTGGAACTATTGTAAATCTGTAATAGTGTTGCATGGAAGTGATAAACCAAAGATATTTCGCACCGCTATGTTATGCCAAAAACTTCGGCAAATTTCATCGGAAAAAGTCAAGCCATGTGTCATCAGATGACGCGGGTTTATTAGGCCAATTACATAGATGTGACATTTACTATTTGTATTACTGGTAGAACCGGTCATGCATTGCAATGTTAGAACGAGCAAAAATCTACGGGCATTGAGCAACTAGCATGGCAAATCATCATAGGAGCATTTGGACATTTTTTCAATCAAGCACAAGAAATCACGAACTGAGCTCAACAAGCCTTAATTGATATCATTATCTTGTCTATATTATTGCATCGAGTAATTATGTCGTAGCCTAGGTTGCCATTGCACATAACTAATGATTAATAGTACAAAACAATTAAAATTATTTCAGAAATTATGTTTACTTTTTATTGTTCATATAGTAACATATGATCAAGTTATTTTCTGTTGCCTCCGTAGCAACGCATGGGCACTATGCTAGTCATATGTAATACCTTAACAATCCCACCAAATAAGCAGGGGATTCACTTGAAATGTTATCCTGCCAAAGTCATCTCTCTTTGGTAATCTAAAGGTTTATCGTTCCCAAAGGTACAAATCTATAATTGAGACATATAGCTTATAATATGCAAGTATGATAAGAAGTGCTTGGTTTTCGAAAATGGGATGTCCAACTTTCTCCATCTGAGCGGCTAATCGGACTATAGTGCAACAGAATGAGCTTTGGACTGGACTGTTATCGGACAATCTTATTGGGAATAATAAGGGCTTTCCTGAATATCCAAAAGGAGTTTTGAATACATGTTTTTTCTCTCTTGTTTGCTCTGTTGTGAACAAAGGTAGATGTTTCTTCCCAACCAGTTGAGGCCACCTCATCACCATGCCCCCATGTTTTGCAACGCGATACTATTTGACCAGTTTTATTCAGGATACTTTCTTTTTACAAACTTGTTTGGTTCCTTTTTGATTCACAACACGGATAATTGCAAAAAAAAAAAAAAAAGCTACCAGACTACCAGTAGGTGGTAGCTAGTTGCATATGTTTCTTTTGTTGAATAACGGATGCTGAAACTCTCTGCTCCGTTGTCACTGAAATGGTGGAACCTGGTTTTTGGTCTTACGAAAAGAAAAAAAAACAGTCATAGCTGATGCTCTCATCGAATCGGAAGCGAATGAAAATCCTGAATGAAATGCAGGATGACCCTTCTGAAATGGTGTCAATCTTCTGTTTCAGATTCTTTTATCAGAGCTTCCTGATTTGTTAAGAAACCTCTCCGCTCAAAACACAACAGACGAAATCACAGCACGCTAGGGCAAAAACTTGATGAGGTCAGAACCAAACAGGAGCACATCGGGCCGCTCAATGACGACCGAGCTCAGGCAAGGAGAAACATGAATAACCAGAAGAAATATACAAAGCAGGTATTGTGAGATGGATTTTGCTATAGTACATGTGCCGCGGCCTGAGATTTCATATTATCAGCAGTTCAGCATGATAAAATTATGCGGAGTACATAACATTGTTCTTTCCCAGCTGACAACAGTTACTTAATGAGAATCATGAGAACTCCAGCAGAACACTATACCACCTCCAATGATGAGCAAAATCCATCTGGAACAGAGAATTAGGACCAATGGAATGGTACACAGTACCTAACTTATTTTCATGATTTTGATAGGCATGACAATCAAGCATCCGACCAATAATAATTGATTTACCTTTTAATGATCAAATGTAAAGTTCTGAAATATACCCAGATAAAACATATTTTTCAAGAAAATAATAGATTTTGATTATACTTTTCTAATGAAATCAGCATAACAAATGAAGATGTGAGAAAATATAAACACTCTGCAGGTGATGCCTCTTAAGAGAACTGTGAAATATTAGTAAAGAAATAGTAATCGCGAGGAGAAACTATTAAACTCTTCAGCGGCTAATCAGTAACAAAGAATGGTACATCAGTACATTCTGTGTACAAAAACCAATTGGAATGCACTTTCAGTTTATGCTTCAGCCTAAGAAGCCATCACCAATAGTCACCACAAGAGCACACGCCATTCTTAAAATGATGGAAGCGACTGGAGTCCCGCACAATGATCTCATGATCAACAATCTTTGAGATGTACGTGAAAGCACTGTGGCAATCACCACAAACGCGCAGGTTCTTTGTGATCCTTATTGGACAACCAGGGGAAGTTGTGAGGAGGCCATATGCGAGAGCAAGCTTCTCGCTGTGCTCAGCAAGAAGGTTATTTTTCTCCTCCTCATCAACATCGTGGAGTGCAAAATTTGTCTCAGGGACATAACCCATAGATTTAATGCGGTCAATCAATCTCTCCAGAAGAGCATAGATCTGAGGGGATAGAGAATGCGATCTATCTCCAACAAAGAACGACGCAGTTCCTTTCTTACCCTGGACCCAACTACAACCAGGTCTCTTCTTAATCCCTGAGTTCTTCATCAGGTTTCGGATTCTGGCTACATCCTTCCAACGCCTTGCATTAGCATATATATTGGAGATGAGAGTGTAAGATCCATCATTCTCTGCATTCATCTCAACTAGCTTGTTAAGAGCATATTCAGCAAGTTCTACATTTGAATGTACTCTACAGGCACTAAGCAATGCAACCCAGACTACTGCAGTAGGCTCCATTGGCATGTCCTTGACAATATTCCATGCCCTATCTATCTGCCCGGAGCGGGCCAGCAAGTCAATGACACAAGCATAATGCTCTGCACTGGCAGCCACACCGTAATCTCTGCTCATGCTGTCAAAGTAATCCAGGCCTCGATCAATCATTCTAGAATGGCTGCAAGCATATAGAACAACCAGGAATGATATATCATCAGGAACAAAGCCTGCCATTTGCATCTTGTCAAATATTTCCAGGGCCTCATTGCCACGACCATGCATCCCATACCCTGCCATCATTGATGTCCATGAAATGTCATTCCTTTGTGACATGCCATCAAATACATACCTAGCTGTATCCACATCACCACACTTCGAGTACATGTCAATAAGACAGTTTGCCACAAAATATGTAGATGCTTCATATTGATGTTGACGAACCACATAAGCATGGATTTGCTTACCCACACGCAGGGCTGACAGATGTGCACAGGCCATCAGAATGCAGGAAACTGTAAATGCATTTGGGGCAACTGCGTGTGGTTTCGAGAGCATCTGTGAGAAAAGCTCAAGCGCATCATTTGAGTCCCCATATTGTGCATATCCACCTATCATCACAGTCCAAGTCACTATATTACGTTCCTTTCGGGGTATAGAGTCAAATATAGAACGTGCAGCTTTGAAGATTCTGCACTTTGAGTACATATCTATTAATGCATTGTGCACCATGAGATCCTCCTCATCGTCAGTACCACCAAAATGATTATCCAAAGATAAAAGACAATTCTTCAGAGAGTAGGCATGTGTTTCCATACCCTGAGAATGTGCTCCCAAGGAAGCACAAGCAGACAGCACAGAGATGATTGTGACAGAATTTGGCTCTGACCCAGAAAAGAGCATTTGTCGGAAAACATTGAGTGCCTCTTGGCCACATCCTCTCTGAGCATACCCGGCAATTACAGCAGTCCAGGTCACCACATCTAATGAGATGTTTTCGTTGCGCATATTCTTAAAAGTCTCAAAGGCTGCCTCAAAGTTCCCACTTTGGGAGTACCCAGTCACGATTGCATTCCAAGAGACAACATCTTTGATTTCCATCATACTGAAAACCTTTACCGCATCCTTCATTGAACCACATTTTGCATAAGTATCAACCAGAGCATTGCCTACAAAAACATCTGGAAATGTACCATGCCGAATGGCATTTCCATGAATTTCTCTAGTTCGAGGTAGTGCCTTCAGAGAAGCACATGCAGGAAGAATGTTCACAATGCTAATGATGTCAGATCTATCATTTGTAGCCTTCTCATGGACAATCATTGCCATTTTCGAAAACATATCCAACGCGGTCCGTGGACTATTATGTTTAACATGGGCTGCAACAATTGAATTCCATGATATGACATCATCAATTCCCCTCTGAGCTATTTCCTCGAACACCAGGCTGGCTTCCTCCAGTGAACCACAGCGGGCATACATCGCCACCAATGCATTGCATATAAAGACGTTTGACTCAAAGCCATTGCAGCATATAAGTCCATGGAATGTGATACCACAGCGGTACGAGGGTAGCCCTCCACAGGCCTTTAGTATATGCGGCAGAGTAAAATGGTCCGGTCTGGTTCCAGCACGCAGCATCCGACAAGATACCGCAATGGCATGGTCAAGGTGACCCTCTTTGATGTGTTCTCGGATGAGTAGATTCCACCAGACGGCTGGAGACGGTACAACATGCTCCAACACTGAGAGAGCATCATGTGTGGAGCCACACGCAAGATAAGCAGCTACAACACCAGTACCCAAAGATCTTGGTGATAAAAATGGTTGAGATGGCAATGGTGGAAACGACACTTCCAACAACGATGCTGGATAAGAAAGAAGACCCGAAGAAATTAGCTGCTGGTGAACTTGATGGACTGCATTCACAGACCTGCATTCCTTTAACAGGGCAGCGAAATGAACAGGCGAAACATCTCGACAAAAGCCTGCTGCATTTGCAACTGAGCTGAACCGTACCCTGATTGGTTTTGTGACCTTTTGCAAGTAGAAAAGCATAATAGTATGCAGACTAATCCCTCAAAGCAGCCATCGCATCACTGTACAATATAAAAAAAAATGAGAAGGAGGTGTCATACAAATAGTCTTTCAATTAATACAAATTGATGCAAGGAGCAGAAAAGAAGATCAAGAAAATAAATGCACACGCACGCCCTCGAGCCTTACTGTGGCAGAGCTACACCATAATGTCAGCAGGGGCAAAGTCCGGATCAGAACATGTCTTTGCGTGCGTAAAACAAAGCTCACAGGCAATCTAGTTATCTCTTTCGTTCAGAAGCTTGTTAGTCTAGACTGTCCTGGGTTTAGCATTCATGCTGTACAATGTATCTGAGCTCAGTTTGAAATGAAATTTGTCGAGTTTCTCTTGTCCACATTGCTTACAAAATATACTACTCGTACATGCCTGAGTTGAATAAGCTACTCATCAAATGCAAATCAGAACGGACTGCGAATTTAGTGCTTAAGTTCAGATACTCCAGTTAAATTCAGATTGAGAACACATCCATCTCAAACGTTGACACATGGACATCACAAGTTGGGCTTGGGCAGGAAGAAGCAAGGAAAACACGAGATTACCAGCAGGGGGCGAGGGACTCGCTGAATCACGCGCACGCCGCCGCTTCCGGTGCTTGATGATCGCCCGTCCCTGCCTACTAGCCCAGCCCCGCTGCGCCACTTGGCCACCGGCCACGGCTGGGTCGCTGCCGGCTGGAGGAGGAGGAAAGGATTGATTTTTGCTCCGGTTATCAACAAGTTGCGTTCTCCAGCGGCAGGGGGGGTGACTTGAGGTTCCAGCGCAGCCGCAGCCGCAGCGGCGCCCCTTGGCCTGGCGGTGGCGGCGAGGGCTCGACTCGGAGAAGGAACGGCCGAGCGGCGCCGCGCGAAGCTCTGCTGGTCGCCGGTCGAGGTTCGAGCGCTGGTTGGAGCTGGTCGCCGGACCAGGCGGAGTGCCAGCGGCGCGGGCTGGTGCGGCGCCGTGCTAGGGCGGGGCGCAAAGAAAGAAGCAGGGAGCGCGCTGGACGGCTGGAGCGAGCGGGCCCTGACGGAATCCAGCAGCACTCATTTGCGTCGCTGCCTTGGGCTTTGGTTGGGCCGGGCTTTAGATGAGCGGAGGCAAACTCGTGGTGGGCTGGGCCTAGCTCCGGCTCGTCGGACTCGCCTCCGCCCTCGCCGTCGCCGGCTTCGATTCGGCCGGCCGCCGCCGTCCCTCCTTCTGGTCCTCCCGCACTCTGCAACGCTTCAACCGCCGGCAATTCCTCTTGCCCCCGTCCAACAGACTCCTACAAACTACTCGTACTAGTACCAGGTAAGCAGTGAGCTCGTGCATCTTGGATTCTTGACAGCCGCAAAGAAAATCCGTGGGATCCTTTTCCTGGTAAGCATACTCACTTCAAACGTACCCTCTCCCTCCGAAAGTATTTATTAGAAAATGGATGATCTAGCATTAAAATATATCTACATACATCCATTTCTCCGACAAGTATTGGACGGAGTAGGGTATCTTTCTTGAATGCTTCTGATTATCTTTTCGTGATCCAGGTTTTGATCCCCAAGGCTTTAGTTTTGCCAGCTCTAACAGTCTGTGATATTAGTCTGTTTATTAATCAAGGACTGAGAATTCAATAATTCAAAAAATTAATCAAGGACTAAATAAATACTTCCTCTGTCCCAAAATAAGTGTCTCAAGCTTAGTACAATTTTATACTAGAGCTAGTATAAAGTTAAGAGACTTATTTTGAAACGGAGGGAGTATTATGCTTCAGTAGTCACAATGTGATGGCATCAATTTCACACCACGCGGAAAGGGAAAATGGAGAAGAAGAAAAAACCGTGATGGGAAATGAACAAAAAGTGTTAGGAAACTTGCTCGTCAAGCTGAAACCTTTGATCCACTGCTAGAAAATGAAGTTAAACTTTTCAGGAAAATAAAATGCCCTTAAGAGCTAAATTCATGTATTCTGCTTTAGTGTATTTTGTAGATGCACAGATCCAAGTTTCCTATTCAAAATACATCAGCTCTTAGCTAGTTATTCCGCAGCAACAAATAAGTAGCTAAGAACTGATGTATTCTGACTAGAGGAGAGAAAGAAGACCTGTCAGAGTTAGACTGCATAGTTTCTTCAGAAAAGAGGTTGACTAGTAAAACAAGTTGTGAAGCAGCAAATAATCACAACACTGAGAAGCTATCATCTTCTTTGAAGCAAATGCACATGGACAAATGTGTCCGAAACTCCAAATCTATATATACATTGCCAATCCTACCGAACAGCTAACCATACAAAAAGGGGGAAACAAACTAACTCAAACTGACATGCCGAAAAAAGAGAAGCAGTACAAGTCGAATGGCAGGCGTATCTGTGTATGGCCACATAGCAGTACGGCAGTACCCGTTAAATCAAACCAAATGTATAACCAAATCTGAGCAGATCTTATACAAGCCTCTGGTGATCCGTCGTAACTCATGATCCGGTCTGCTACTGTGATGATCCTGAACTATATATAGCCTTTATCTCCACACGTGTAATGTACACAAACTAGGTCTTCAAACTCTTTATGTCCAGTCATCTGAATACCCGCCTAGTCGGGGCTGGAAGCTGGACAGAAGAACAAAAACTCACCTATTGCTACACTGTGATTGCGTCTCAAAATCTGGCGAGTTACCATGCTCGCTCATACTACCTCTCGACAAGTTTCGCATTCTCTGCCAGAACTTCTTGTTCGTGCCTGTCATCAGAGGACCAGAGCTGGACTGCATGCGGAAAGAACCTGAATCAGCAGCTGGAGTGAAGACAGGTGTTGAGCCAAACATCTCAGATAATAGCACCCTCTCTGCCTCCATGCCAGTTACATCGTAAGCCGCTGTGGTGCGGGCCGCCAATTCCTGGCTGAAACTTCCCGAACCAAGGCCTTCATCACCCTCGCTGCAGACAAGTTTCAAGGCCTGCACAACTTCGCTCATGCTCGGTCTGTGTGCAACCTCAGGCTGTACACACATTGATGCGATAGCAGCTGCCTTTGCCACATTGTCCAGTGGCACATTAGGGCCAAGAAGCGGATCAACAGCTTGACGTAAGCTCACCACATTTGTTAGATACGGGCGAGCCCATGCGACTAGGCTTTCTTGGCCCGCGGGCTGAGACATGTCCACAGGCTTCCTACCTGTGAGAAGTTCAAGTAATACGACACCATAGCTGTATACATCACTCTTGACAAGAAGATGGCCCGTCATGGCGTACTCCGGTGCAACATAGCTGAGAAGAAAGACAGGATATCATATCATGTTTAAAATTATATCAAGACGGTGAGGAGGAGATAGTGCGTACCCGAATGTTCCCATGACACGAGTGGAGATGTGCTGGTTCCCCTCCCCCCTCGCAGTCCTGGCCAGTCCAAAGTCAGATACTTTTGGTGTGAAATCATGCTCTAGCAGTATGTTGCTTGACTTGAAATCACGATGAATCACACAAGGGCTTGAGTCTTCATGTAGATATGCTAGTGCCCGCCCTGCCCCCAGGGCTATTTTCATACGTGCATTCCAATCAAGTGGAGCTATCTCGCGATCGGCACCTACAATGAGCCAACACATTAAGTGGTTAGTTTCAATCAACTGCTCACACTTCTATATGCTGGCGGAGTTAAATCTGCAATAACATGCTTACCATGCAAATGTGACTCAACGCTTCCATTTGGAATAAGTTCATATACCAGACACCGCGCGTTCTCCTCTACGCATATGCCCAACAACTTGACCAAATTTCGGTGATGCAAGCGTCCCAGCATCTCAACCTCTGCCAAGAACTCTCGTTCACCTTGGCCATCAAATCTTTTCAGAACCTTTACAGCAACTGTGGTTCCATCTTCAAGTGTCCCTTGGTACACACATCCGAAGCCACCTTCCCCAAGTATCAACGAATCATCAAAGCCATTTGTAGCCTTTTCTATCTCAACAAATTTGAATGTCTTTGCTTGCCCTGCGTATGCTGCCATACTTGACCCCAGTGAACTTGATGGGCCTGATTGTGTACTACGGCGACCAGCTAAAAGTGTGTTACATGTCCCTGCAATCATGAGGTATCTCAGGATGGAAACTTGTTGCTGGTAAAAATGGACAGATATTACTTTAACAACAAAATGATACAGGACGGTCAGAAGTGAAAACGCCTCATCTGAAATGCTACCATAAACGCTGTGCGTTAGCATTTGAAATGTGGACTATCTTTTTTACTAAAAAGTTGGCTGTGTGCATCACAATGATGTGGAGGCCGGGGTTATCCTTTTTTTTTATCTTTTCGAGAAAAAACAATAAAATTGATTTTCCATTCTGCCCTATTATTATCTGAAAAATATGCTTGGCATATACAGATTTGATATTTATCACTCGCCAGAGTAATTTTTATTTCTGGGTCAACCGAGTTCCAAATCATCAAGTCTACGATAGCACAAAAACGTTTGTGCAACTTTGGGTCTAGAAATGTTTTACTGACCAGCTGCACATCTCTAAACCTAATTTCTAACATTTGCAGCTACTGAATTAACCGTTAGATCAAGAATCAACTTTCAAAATCATCCACTTAGAAGTAACACTTTCTCAGTGAGCTGAGAGAAAGATGCTCCGTTATAAATTTAGCAATGATCCCATAAGTGAACACTTGAGAATAGTGCCCAAATTTAGAGGCAGTGGCTAATTTAATCCTCGCAACATTAATGATTTCCAGTTCAATAAGGTAGACATTACATGAAGGATGGTGCCGAGGCTGGGGATAATGAAGCTTCAATTTTCTATAGACAGACCCAGTGCTAGAAGTTGCCACATCAGGTGGGGTCTGTGAAAGGATTATACGAGGATAACATCGTCGTGGCTTTACATGTCTATTTTATAGGTACAAATCAGTGTATGCGACCAGGACAAAAATATTGAAAATATGATTATGGGATGCAATTTTCCTATATGGGATGTTAGAAAGCATATGCTGCATCAAAGGCCAAGGCTGTATCTCATGCGGCACAATAAAATATGCCAATTATACGGTATTCCCTCCCAAAGGGCATTACTGGAAATATTTGCCTATAGGACACATTGAATTCAATAGCCAGTTGGAACTGGACACACTTGGCTGAAAATGTCCAGCTATTGTTCTGCTGTCAATCGAACAGCTAAGGCAAGTAACATCACAATATAATATGATTATAAATATTAGAAGGACATGTACACATACCGGAAGACCTGGAAATCTTTGGAATTGCACTATGTGGATATCCTTGAGCCATGTCATCTGAATCCCTGAATCTGAGTATCAGCAACCATGCAGCCACAGTGCAAATAATCAATGCTATAACAGTGGATAGAACAGCAATAGCAATTACGCTCCCATTCACTTTTCTTTTGGGTCCTCCTACATCAACCCCCAGGGGCTTCATTGCCCTTGCATTTCTGCTGTTACCGAATGCACCAGCATTTGGTGCTGAAGGCGGAGAAGGAGGAAGCCCTGAACAAAATACAAATCTTTTGTGAAACTCTTAGTGCAGAAGTTCAAAATGCTGAACAGTTGATGAGCATGACGTACTGAATCCACTGATGTTTATGAGATCAATCAAATGACCACAGTATACTGAAAATAGCTGGTAGCATTGGCCAACTACAAATAACCAAATAAGAGAGCCCAAGGACACAAGCAAAGAATGCATACCTGGATAGACAACATAGAGAATCTCATAGTCCCCGAAAACTGACGGTTTGAGAGAAATCTTTTTGCTCCACAAGCTTTGAAATGTCGACAAGGCAGTAGCTTTATCAAAATTCACATGCATTGGTACCAGATGCACAAGAACTACTGTCTTGTCAGGTTGATCGCCAGCCACATTTGCGCCCATAACACGAACCTGCCGCCGTGCCATGTTTACCCCAGATCCCACTTCGTCAGCAAAATCCGAAACTAACGGAAAGAATGAATAAAGGTCCACACTTAAACGGATTCCAACTTTAATTGGTAGAACACAAGCACATGGAGCTCCTGCGGGTGGATCTGTTAGAGGCTCTGGGCACACTAACGATTTGCAATCTGCATATTAACGCTTCACTATGTAAGAATCATCAGTATTACCCAATATGCACAGATCCAGTATATAAAGTTTGAAAGGACAAAAGTACGAGAATACATAAAGATAAATGTACCTAAATTAGGTGGTGGTGGGGGCAATGTCCAAATAGGATGAGTTGATGGTGCTTTGGGTTCTGTTTCAGGAGGAATTGGTGGAAGAGTAGGAGAAACACGAGGTCCTGAAAATGACTGAAGCTTCAAAGATCTGTACTGAAATCAGGAGACAAATACTAAACAAGGCAAAGCAAGAAGGCTTGAAAGTACTTTTGCTGCCATTAGAGGGGTCCTTTGGTGACACTGGTGGAGGAGATGGAGGATGCACATGGAGGTTTGGATGGCCTGGACAGGAAAAAAAATGAAAGTCTTAGTAGTACAAAATGAAACCAATGTTTTTTTTCTTCAGAAAATGAAACCAATGTTTTATAGAAGGAAGAACTACCATTACCTTGAATCATCGGTGGAGGTGCATGATGATTTTGCCTTTTAGCGCCAACCTGCTGTGGAGGTTGAGCTCGTGAGACCTCGGGACCTATAACACTGAACTTTTGAGAATCTTAACACTCACAATAGATAATAGCTAGGTTTTTCAAGAGGCATTATGCTGAACCTTGAACATGGGGTGGTGGGTAAGATGGGGAAAATGATGGGCGTTCTCCTTTCCTTGGTGTCGGAGGATGAGATCTGCTAGTGGGTGCTGGTTTAGGAGCTACCCCTAACGATGGGGGTTGAGCATGCGGAACCGTTGATGCATTCCTCGGGAGTGTAGGCATATTTGTGTTGTGGGGCAGAGGACTAGCTGCAGGCGCAAACCCTGAAATCAGGAATTTCAGTAGTCAAGATACATTGTCTTTCACAAACAAGCTGCCAAATTTATTTATTTTTTTGAGATTACCTCTAGTTGGTGATTTGTGAACCGGTGCAGTACTAGGTTCCTTTGGTGGAGGTGCACGTTGAATGTCATGGTTCTTAGCACTTGCAGGAGGGGAAGTATTTGCTGGGGGTACCGTGTTTCCTACAATAAACATGGAGTTCAATATCTAAGAACAAATGACATGTAAGAACATTGTCAAACAAATAGCAACAGATTTTTTTTAATGCTCACCACTGTTATGCTCGGCATTTGGAGCTTGTGCTTGTTGAGGTGCATGTGCGATAATAGGTGGTGAAATCGGAGGTTTCACATGTTCCGCAGGAACTACTAAGAAGAACGGTAAATGGTAAAACATATGCAACTTGTCAAATTTGATCTACCCCATGTAAGTAATTTACCTGAAGTGGAAGGAGGGACTGCCGGGAAAATGCCTTCAGGTGGCGGATACGGAGGGACATCATTACCTAGAGAGGGAGAAAGCAGGGGTTAATAATGAGCGAATGCACACATTTGCACAACTGTAATGAACTTTTCAAGAATTCGGGAACCTAAGCTTATGAATAGTTACCAGCAGAATATATACCTGATCCAATTGGTCTACCTGGTTGATTGTTCACAGAAGGCGGAGGCGCTAGTGGCACATTAGGCTTCACAGCCACAGATGGAGTAGGAGCCTGAACTGTAGATAGTGAAGGAGGAGGCACCAGTGGCACATTAGGCTTCACAGTCACAGATGGAGTTGGAGCCTGAGCTGAAGGTAGTGAAGCAGGAGGTGCTAGTGGCAGATTAGGCTTCACAGCCACAGATGGCGCAGGAGCCTGAACTGAAGGTAGCAATGCAGGTGACCCAGGAAGTATTGGTGTGGGGTTTCCAGCTGTAGCTTGCGGCGGAGGAGCTGCTGCCGGGGGCACCACCTCAGTAACAGCAGGGGGAGGAGCAGGTTCAACCGGAGGAGACACAGACACAGCCGGAGGAGGAGCAGGTTCAACCGGAGGAGACACAGACACAGCCGGAGGAGGCGCAGACTCAGCTGGAGGAGACACAGACACAGCCGGAGGAGGCGCGGACTCAGCTGGAGGAGACACAGACACAGCCGAAGGAGGCGCGGACTCAGCTGGAGGAGACACAGACACGACTGGAGGCAGCACAGACTCGACCGGAGGAGGCGCATTAGAACCTACATAAGATCCAGTTAGTGATGCACACATCAGGACTGGAAATGCCATATATAACTGAATGTGAGCTACCTTTAGGGGGGGCTACCGGAGCCGGTTCAGCCGGAACTGCGGGGCTAGCAGCCCCCTTCTGGAGGGGAGGGCTTGCTGATGAAGCAGGGGGTGCTGCAACAGGTCAATGTAAGGTCCTGCACATCAATGTCGCTGATGATCTTTGAAAATTCAGAGCTACCTGATGAAAGAGTTACTGGACCTAGTGCGAAGGAAGGTCCAGGAGGACTAGGGGCTTGTCCTTGATCGACAGGCGAACTACCAACCCCGGGAGCAGGTGCCAGATCAGTACCTAGAGTGTGAGTGAAGAACACAGATTCAATCGAGGGACAAGTAAAGTGTGCAGTGTACACTAGTAACTGTGCAATAACTAAGCTCAGAGTTTTAGTGGAGTATCAGGCAATCTACAGGTTGCTATCGGGGGCAAATCTCCAGTGTCTTTTCAGCACAAAAGTTGCAAAGCAAGAGCAATTATTGAAAGTATGCAACATGAAAATGGCACATAGTGATGCATCATCCGACGCATGCCGCCAAAAATTCTTAATTGTTCTTGCAAGATTACGGCCAAAAAACACAGCTAGATGAGGCAGCAAGCACATGTGACGCAATTAAAGTGGCTCGCAGTTGCGGTGACAGCCAAAGACAGGGAAATGCCAAGACGCCGACATTGCGCCGTCCCTCTTGATGGAAATTCAGAAGTAATGAGCACATGCTCTTAATTCCGTCTAGCTTGAGAAAACTCTCGTATGGTTTGCTGAAATCGTGAGTAAAAAAACAGTGAACTGCATTTTCCTAGCCACAGATCAGCTAGCCAGCCTGCGCATTCGCAGAAATTTGTTGAACCCGCAAGTTTCCCCATCAAAGTGCTCAGCCGAGGGGGGAAATCATGGAGAAACAAGCAAGCATTCGCATTGTTCGGCAGGTACACGCCATTTGATCCCCAATTTCCCACCCAAACTAACTAGACCATGAAAGCTGAAGAGAGGGGGAGAAGAAAGAAGCGACGCTGGAGCAATGCTAAAACACTTGTCACCTGTGGATCCAAGAAGGGAAGCGAGAAGCAGCACCACCGCGCAGGCAGGACGCCGCATCTCGCCGTCGCCCGAACGCACAAGCTCGTAGCAAGTGCAGACGCAGAGGCAAGGGGATCACAGCCACCTCGGCTCCGTCGCGGCGCTGCACCCGCACCCGCAAGAAGCCCCTAGAGCGCCAGAAAAGGAGGGAGCCTGACCGCCATTTGGGTAGCACGCCATGAGCAATCGCGGGCCCGTGTGGGGAGGGGCAGGGAGCAGTGAAGGGCGGGCAGTGCGGGAGGGAGGGAGGGAGGAGGAATGGAGGAAGAGGGGAAGGTGCCCACTGCCCACTGCCCAGGAGGAGGCCGAGGCACCAAACACCACTAGTACCAGTACAGTATAGTACCAGTACTTGTACAAGTAGCTAGCTGCTGCAAGTAAATCACACAGCCTAAAAAGAGAACCCACCCTAGCAGTAGAATCAATTAACTAAAGTTGGAGTAGTGGTGGTGATCCGGGTAGCAAGAAACGGACGCGGATGCCATGACCGGCTCGAGGAACCAACGACGGACGAGACGGGTGAAGAAAACATTCGTTGCTTCCTGCCGGTGCCGTCGCCCACGCACGAGGCCGAGAGAATCTCGTGGTCTTGGCCCGGTTTAGTTTAACCATGTACCGCTGCCATGGACGCTGGTACCACGAACTAGCAGCGGTACCGCCACGAGATGCAACTGCAAATCTTTGGCGCTGCAATCTCTTCTCGTTAATCCAGCTAGCCGGGCAGGGCAGGGCAGGGCAGGGCAGGCGAGGCGAGGTACTGTCTCACTGTGGGGCTTTTGTCATCCGCCAGCCTGGTCTGGGATTACCGGCTCTGACCACCTCTTGTCGCTTTACCACTGTGCCTGTGCGTACGTACGTAGTGCAATGTGTGGTGCCCGGCCGTGGCTTTGCGTTTGGATGGGAGCAGCACGAGCCCCCGGAGAAATTCGCCGGGCTCTCCCGGCCTGCCCGTGCGCGCGCGCGCGGTGCCACGGACGCGGACGCTGTGTCGGTCGATCACGGGGCCATGTTGATGTCGGCCGCTGGCTGGAGTGCGTGCTGGCTGGCTGAAGGAGCGGGGCATCGGATGCTGCGGGCGTGCCCAGGGCAGACAACACATCGGCACGTGCATGTCTGTATCGTATGCTGCAACGGGAGGTTCATACTACATGGTTGATGGGGGTAATCCTAATCCTGACACGGAGATTTGTCGCTGTTTGCTGCTCTGCCGCGACGTCGGTACGCTGGCCCGTTCGTTTTCGGGAATCGAGGCGTTGTGGAGTCGCCGTCGCCGACGGAGACCGCCAAACCTGCGGCGATCTCGCGTGTCAGCCTCCATATATAGCTGGCCATCTCCTCTGGGTTTCTTGTCCTTTTCTTTCTGTATTTTCTTTAAATGAGATTAGGAAAAATGCTCGTGCGTTACAAAAGGAGAAAATAAATCAACCACCATACAAACACTCGATGACACCAAGAAATCATAAGAAATCTTTCACAATGCGCATATATAAAGGCGGGATGATTTTTTAAATAACTACAGTTGTATCGAGTTTATTAGACAACATAAATATCTACTTAGTTACTGGTATCCATTCACGTCTTTGTGGTGTTCCTTCTTAATGATACCTAAAAATAATGTGCTGCTCATAAAGAAACTAAATAATGCATAAAATAGCAAAATTACACTTTAATATTCAATGGTAGCACGTGCATAAGCGAATTAGTTTTGTTTTGTTGATATGTGTGTTTGCAACTGTAATCCAAGTCAAGGCTTAATTTGCTTGCAACCATGTTAGATATCTTCATCGAAAACAATCAATCTGTAAGGACATGTATAATGAATAGGTATTTTCAAATACCCCATATGGAGAAAAGTATTGATTAAGGGTGTAACATACAAGATAATATCATATGTATGCATTCTTTCAGTGCTTTTCATACATAACTTTCTGAATTTCAAGTTAGAATTAGAAATATATGAATATTTTTTAAAATACTTGAATCTGCCCAAAAGGTTTAAGAATAAAATGGCTGGGTCGATATTGGGAAATTGTGTAGCCCAACGGATAAGATGGCACTTGGACGAGGCCGTTCTATCTTGCGCTTGCATGCAATCAAGAGAAAAGGGAGAAAAATCGGGAGAACTTGGGATCGAACACAGGTTTTCTGTCTGGGAGCAATAATTCTAGACGTACGGACCCTTACACACAATTATGGACTCTTTCCTTAAATCTCTTCGCCCCACCCCCTGATTTCAACCGGGATGGTCCCGCCTCACTCTGCTTGTTTTCAATCCCGTTAAGCCAACTCAGCCTGTAATTAGTCCTTGCCCGTAATTTCCCGTATAGCTTGTGGAGCGTGCAATTTACCGACGATAACTTGAACTAACCCACAAACATGTGTGCTGCCCGCTCATCAGTGTCGTCTGTTGCCACAGCCACAGGCCACACCCACTCATCCATGCACAAACCTCGATTATCTCTACAGACTACCGACCTAGCATGCCCGTGGTGCAGGGGGCAGAGGCGTGCCGCACAGGCACCTGTTCTGATCGTAGCTCTCCGCCCCGTGTGCCGACATGAACCCCCCCACCGGGATCTCGTCGCGGAGGTTGTTGTAGCTGACGTCGAAGTGCTCCAGCTTCACGTCCATCAGCGACTTGGCCACGCTCCCATTGATCCGGTTATGGCTGAGGTGCAGGAACGTGAGGTGGTGCGGGAAACTGACGCCGGTCATGTCGAACTCGAGCTCGTTCCACGACAGGTCTACCTTGGCGACGGGCTTCGTGACGCCGAACAGGAACGGCGACGGGTCGCCGACGAGCCTGTTGCGGGAGAATAGCCGATTCAGGTAAAAAGGGATATTGGGTTGAATAGAAAAAAATGCAGGGGGGTTTTGTGTAAGAACGAAACGTTTTCTGAAAGCATCCACTTAAAACAGGATTGCGGGTTGAATACTCAGAAGCGGAGGGACTTTTGTGTAAAAGTGATGACGACATACGGCAGAAGCAGTCCCTGCTTTATTATTAGGGAAAGATAAATGTGGTTAGAGAACCTCTATCCGGTCCTCTAAAACCATACATCTCCAAAACGGACCCGTAAATCTTCCGCAACCGTTTCGACCGTAAAAACCATTCAACGCAATTCTTCGTCGGTCTGCGGAGCGGTCCGGACGCGATTTCTTTCGTAAATAGGAGACAAACATCTTGAATGTTTGTTGTAGTCCGTACGCTACTTCGCATGATTATAATCACCCTGGCCCACCCAAAACCTCCCCCTCCTGCGCGCGCTTCCCGCACAGCGTTAGTTAACTGCATTCATGTCGTTGTAGAGCGGCCACTCCTTATTAAAGAACAAATGTGACCTCTGACGGGCGTCGGCATTCAAGCGGCTCGCCGTATGAGGGCACCGCCCGCGACGCTTCTCCTGTGGCCGCGCCAGTTCAATGCCGGAGATGCGTGACTCAACGGGACGGGACGAATATCTACTATGCCCATTCAATGCCATGTACATTCGTATGCCGTCATTAAGCAGGTTCGTCGGCTGAGAAACCCACTGTGGCGTCCCGCATTGACGCCTGGCCTCGTCGGAATCCGCTATTTAAGGGCGGCCACATCCAGTCATCTCCACAGCACAACACATCCGCTCCACATCCCCCCTTGCACCACATCCGCCATGACTACATGTGGTGAAGCGTTGTGGGACAACCTTTCCCGAGAGATGAAATAGGAGGTGGTCGCCCTTGCCGCCACTTGGTAGAGTCGTTGTGCCACGCAGATCGAGATCGGCTTGCCGGCCAGCTCGCCCAAGGTCTCCCACGAGGAGGAGGACAACACCACGATGGAGACGGGCTTCGATGAGACCGCCCCGGCTTCCGTGCCTCATATGCACCCATAATACACCAGGGCACGGGCGCACTACAACGCCGCCATGGCAGATGGGCAGCCTGCGCTAGCGCGTACATCGTCGTTAGAGCGGGCGCTGGAGCAACATCGACTCGCGTTGGGTCAGATCAACGGCGAGAACGCGAGCCAAGAGGCCCTGCTCAAGCTGTTGCTCGCCAGGAAGCGGCCTCTATGGAGGCGCAGTTGCATGCGATCGTGGGGGCGAAGAACGCCATCTGTGCCTCCTACGCGCCGTCGATGAACCATTAGGTGACCCGGTGGGACAACGACAACCAAGGCGTCACCATTTACCTCGTGGACCTCACGTCCACTAGCGACCGACAGGACGCGAACTCCCTTGAGGATGAGTAGGGCATGGGAGGCGGCAGGGCCTCGTGTCCCATATGGGTCAGTCCGTCTCCCATGTTCTACTCTATCTTGCAGGAGACTGCACCTTCACTTCATCAGTCTTCTCGCTGGTGCTCATGATGATGACGCACGAAGGACGACATGGGCTTGGACGTCGGGCGGCGCCGCCGTAGGATAGGTTTAGGGGCGGGCCTTTTTTGTTCTAAATGTTTGAAATGTAATGAAACCCGCTGTGTTTGTATGAAATTCGTCATGTTTGCACGAAATTCGGTCATGTTTGCACGAATTTCAACCGATTGGTTCGAGTTGTTGTCAAAATGTATGCGGCTAGCGTTGGATGTCGTCCTCCCGCATCTGTATTCGCGGACTGCCCCCCTTCCCTTGTCCGCAGACGGATACGGGAGGAAATGGTTGGGAACGTTGTATGGAAACAAAAAATTTCCTACACGCACACAAGTTCTATTCATGGTGATGACCATCTACGAGAGGGGAGAGTGCATCTACATACCCTTGTAGATCGCTAAGTGGAAGCGTATATAACGCGGTTGATGTAGTCATACATCTTCGTGATCCAATCACGATCCATCCCACGATCTCATCACGATCCGTGTCGCGATCTCATCATGATCCGTCCCGTGATCTCATCACGATCCTTCCTGATCTAGTGTCGAACAGACGACACCTCCGTGTTCAGCACACATACAACTTGATGACGTTCTCCGCCTTCTTGATCCATCAAGAGGGGCGGAGAGGTAGATGAGTTATCCATCTCGACGGCGTGGTGGTGGTGGTGAACTAATCTAGCAGGGCTTTGCCAAGCTCTCCTCAACTAATCTAGAGGAGAAAATGACCTAGAGAGAGATCACGTGGCTTATTAGGGTTAGGGCTGCCCTCAAATCCTCTAGTATATATAGGGGAGGAGGCAGCCTCAAACCCTCAAGGGTTCGGCCGAAGTGGGAGGAGGTGGAAGAGTCCACCTCCAATCCTACTCCTAGTAGGATTCCTCTCTTCCCCACTTGGGTTTCTTTCCTTCCCACCTCCTAGTCGCATTGGGCCTTAGCGGGGGATTCGGACAGCCCTCTAGGGGTTGGTCCACGTCCTCCCACAGCCCATGAGACCCTTTGGGGTGGGTGGGCCCACCTGGTGCACCCCAGGAACCCATTCGTCACTCCCGGTACACTACCGGAAATGCGTAAAACTTTTCCGAAATCCAAATACCACTTTCCTATATATCAATATTTACCTCTGGACCATTTCGGAGCTCCTCGTGGCGTCCGAGATCTCATCCGGGACTCCGAACAACCTTCGGTCACCAACATACATAACTCAACAATACTGAAATGTCACCGAACCTTAAGTGCGCAAACCCTGCGGGTTTGAGAACTATGTAGACATGACCGAGACACTCTCCGGTCAATAACCAATAGCGGGACTAGATGCCCATATTTTATCCTACATATTCTACGAAGATATTTATCGATTGAACCTCTATGTCAAGGATTCAGTTAATCCCGTATGTTGTTCCCTTTGTCCTTCGGTATGTTATTTGCCTGAGATTCGATCGTCGGCATCTCCATACTTAGTTCAATCTCATTACCGGGAAGTCTCTTTACTCGTTCCGTAGTACAAGATCTCGTGACTAACTCCTTATTCACATTGCTTGCAAGACTTGTTGTGATGTTTTATTACCGAGTGGGCCCTGAGATACCTCTCCGTCACACGGAGTGACAAATCCCAGTCTTGATTCACGCCAACCTGACAGACACCTTCGGAGATACCTGTAGAGCACCTTTATGGTCACCCAGTTACGTTGTGACGTTTGATACACACAAGGTATTCCTCTGGTGTCCGGGAGTTGCATGATCTCATGGTTATAAGAACATATACATTAACATGCAGAATACAGTAGCAATAAACTGACATGATCATATGTTATGTTCATAGTTTGGGTCCTTTCCATCACATCATTCTTCTAATGATGTGATCCTGTTATAAAACGGTATCTCATGTCTATGGCCAGGAAACCTTGACCATCTTTGATCAACGAGCTAGTCCTTTAGAGGCTTACTAGGGACAGTGTGTTGTCTATGTATCCACACATGTATTTGAGTTTCCAATCAATACAATTCTAGCATGGATAATAAACAATTATCATGAACAAGGAAATATAATACTCCCTCCGGTCCTTTTTAGTCTACATATAAGTTTTGTTCGAAGTCAAAGTATCTCTACTTTGACCAAACTTATAGAAAAAATTATGAACATTCACCATGCCAAATCAATATTGTTAGATTCTTTACGAAATGTAGTTTCATAATGTATATATTTGGTATTGTAAATATTGATATTTTTTAATATAAATTTGGTCAAACTTTGCAAAGTTTGACTTGACCGAAATCTAATACGCGGAGTAAAAAGGATCGGAGGGTGTAATAACCAATTTATTATTGCCTCTAGGGCATATTTCCAACAATCTCACACTTGCACTAGAGTCAATGATCTCGTTCACATCACTATGTGATTGTAAAGAATCTAACACCCATACAGTTCTGGGGTTTGATCATGTATTGCTTCTGAGAGAGGTTTTTAGTCAACGGGGTTCAAATATTCAGATCCGTGTGTACTTCACAAATCTCTATGTCATACTATAGATCCTTCTACCGCGCTCTCCACTTGGAACAATTCCAAACGACTGCTCCACTATATGAATCTGGATTACTACTCAAAGTTATTCGGATTAGTGTCAAAGCTTGCATCGACGTAACCTTTTATGACAAACTCCTTTATCACCTCCATAATGGAGAAAAATTCCTTAGTCCACTAGTTACTAAGGATAACTTTGACCGTTGTCCAGTGATCCATTCCTGGATTACTCTTTGTAGTCCTTGACACACTCATGGCAAGGACCACATCAGGTGTGGTACATAGCATGTCATACTATAGAGCCTATGGCTAAGGCATAGGGGACGACCTTCGTCCTTTCTCTTTCTTCTGCCGTGGTCGAGCTTTGAGTCTTACTCAAATTTCACACCTTTACAACACAACCAAGAACTCCTTCTTTGACTGATATACTTTGAACTCCTTCAAAAACTTGTCGAGGTATGCATTCATCAAAAGTTTTATCAAGTGTCTTGATCTATCTCCATAGATCTTGATGCTCAACATTCAAGTAGGCTTAATTCAGGTTTTCCTTTGAAAAACACTTTTCAAACAACCATACATGCTTTCCAGAAATTCTACATCATTTTCGATCAACAATATGTCAACCACATATACTCATCAGAAATTCTATAGTGATCCCACTCACTTTCATGGAATTACAAGTTTCTCATAAACGTTGTATAAACCAAAAAACTTTGATCATCTCATCAAAGCGTATATTCCAACTCCGAGATGCTTGCTCCAGTCCATAGAAGGATCGCTGGAGCTTGCATACTTTTTTAGCATCCTTAGGATCGACAAAACCTTTTGGTTGTATCACATACAACCTTTGCTCAAGGAAACTATCGAGGAAACAATTCTTTGACATCTTATCTACAAGATTTCATCATAAATAATGCAGCAACTGGTAACATAATTCCAACAGACTTTAGCATCTCTACGGGTGAGAAAGTCTCATTGTAGTCAACTCCTTGAACTTGTCGAAAACATCTTTGCGACAAGTCGAGCCTTCTTAATGGTGACATTTACCATCATCGTCTGTCTTCCTTTTAAAAATCCATCTATACCTAACATTCGTACGACCATCAAGTAGTTCTTCCAAAGTCTACACTTTGTTTTCATACATGGATCCTATCTCGGATTTCATGGCCTTCGACCATTCGTCGGAATCCGGGCCCACCATCGCTTCTTCATAGCTTGTAGGTTCATTGTTGACCAGCAACATGAACCGTACTACTCTAAAGCAATACGTTTCCTTGTCGACCTACGAGGCTTGGTAGTAACTTGATCCGAAGCTTCATGATCACCATCATCAGCTTTCCACTTCAACTAGTGTAGGCGCCACATGAACATCTTCCTGCGCCGTGCTACTCATTGGTTGAAGTGACGGTTCAATAACCTTATCAAGTTTCCACGATCCTCCCACTCAATTCTTTCAAGAGAAACTTTTTCTCGGGAAAGGACCCATTTCTAGAAACAAACATTTCGCTTCCGAATCTGAGATAGGAGGTATACCCAACTGTTTTGGGTGTCCTATGAAGATGCATTTATCCGCTTTGGGTTCGAGCTTATGAGGCTAAAACTTTTTCACATAAGTGTCGCATCCCCAAACTTCTTAAGAAACGACAGCTTAGGTTTATCCAAACCATAGTTCATGTGGTGTCATCTCAATGGCATTACATGGTGCCCTATTTAAAGTGAATGCGGTTGTCTTAAATGCCTAACCTAAAACGATAGTGATAATTCGATAAGAGACATCATAGTATGCACCATATCCAATAGGCGCGCCTATGGCGTTCAGACACACCATCACAGTGTGGTGTTCCAGGTGGCATGAGTTGTGAAACAATTTTCACAGTGTCTTAAATGTTTACCAAACTCGCAACTCAGATATATATTTACCTCCACGATCACATCATAGACATATTATCCTCTTCTCACGACGATCTTCAACTTCACTCTGAAATTGCTTGAACTTTTCAATATTTCAGACTTGTAATTCATCGAGCAAATACACTGGTATCTACTGAAATCATCAGTGAAGTAATAACATAACGATATCCATTGCATGCCTCAACACTCATTGGACTACATACATAAAAAGTATTATTTCCAACAAGTCACTTACTCGTTCCATCTCACTGAAAATGAGGCCTTCAGTCATCTTGCCCATGTGGCATGATTTGCATGTCTCAAGTGATTCGAAATCAAGTGAGTCTAAACAATCCATCTGCATGGAGTTTTTTTATACCAATAGGCATGGTTCACATGTCTCAAATGTTTCAAAAATGAGTGAGTCCAAAGATCCATCAGCATGGAGCTTCTTCATGCATTTTATATCAATGTGACTCAAGCGGCAGTGCCACAAGTACTTGGTACTATCATTACTACTTTGTATCTTTTGGCATCAATATTATGAACATGTGTATCACTACGATCGAGATTCGATAAACCATTCATTTAGGTGCAAGACCATTGAAGGTGTTATTCAAGTAAATAGAGTAACCATTATTCTCTTTAAGTGAATAACCGTATTGCAATAAACACAATCTAATTATGTCTATGCTCATCGCAAACACCAAATAACAATTATTTAGGTTCAACACTAATCTCAATGGTAGAGGGAGTATGCGATGTTTGATCACATCAACCTTGGAATTACTTCCAACACACATCGTCACCTCACCCTTGCTAGTATCCGTTTGTTCCGTAGCTATAATTTGAGTTACTAACACTTAGCAAGTGAACCGGTATCTAATACCCTGGTGCTACTAGGAGTACTAGCAAGGTACACATCATTATCACGTATATCCAATATACTTTTGTTGACTTTGCCAACCTTCTTATCTACCAAGTACCTTGGGTAGTTCCGCTTCAGTAACCGTTCCCCTCATCACAGAAGCACTTAGTCCCGGGTTTGGGTTCAACCTTGGGTTTCTTTACTAGAATGGCAACATGTTTGTCATTCATGAAGTATCCCTTCTTGCCTTTGCCCTTCTTGAAACTAGTGGTTTTACTAACCATCAACAATTGATGCTCCTACTTGATTCCTACTTTCACGGTGTCAAATATCGCCAATAACTCAGGGATCATCTTGTGTATCCCTGATATGCTATAGTTCATCACAAAGCTCCACTAGCTTGGTGGCAGTGACTTTGGAGAACCGTGTCAATCACTATCTTATCTGGAAGATCAACTCCCACTTGGTTCGAGCGATTGTAGTACCTAGACAATCTGAGCACATGCTCAACGATTGAGATTTTCTCCCTTACTTTGTAGACAAAGAATCTTGTCGGAGGTCTCATACCTCTCAACATAGGCACGAGGCTGAAATCCAAATCTCAGCTCTTGGAACATCTTATATGTTCCGTGACGTTCAAAAACGTCTTGGGCGCCTCATTTCTAAGCTGTTAACCATTACACATTGAACTATCACATAGTCATAAAAACGCGTATGTCACATGTTCACAACATCCACAGACGACGCTCGGGTGTTAGCACACCGGGCGATGCATTAAGGACATAAGCCTCCTGTACAGCAATGAGGACAATCCTCAGTTTACTGACCCAGTTTGCATAATTGCTACTATGATCTTTCAACTAAGCTTTCTCTAGGAACATATAAAAAACAGTGGAGCTACAATGCAAGCTACAAGATAATTTGCAAAGACATATTGACTATGTTCATGATAATAAGTTCAATTAATCATACTACTTAATAACTCCCACTCGAATTGACATCCCTCTAGTCATTCGAGTGACACATGATCCAAATTCACTAACTCAAGTCCGATCGTCATGTGAGTTGAGTTAGCTTCAATGGTGAACATTTCTATGTTGATCATATCTACTATATGACTCATGTTCGACATTTCGGTCTCTTGTGTTCCAAGGCCATGTCTGTACATGCTAGGATCGTCAAGTTTAACCCGAGTGTTCTGCGTGTGCAACTGTTTTGCACCCATTGTATGTGAACATATAGTCTATCACACCCGATCATCACGTGGTGTCTCGAAATGATGAACTGTCGCAACGCTGCACAGTCGGGGAGAACATAATTTTATCTTGAAATTTTAGTGACGGATCACCTTATAATGCTATCGTCGTCCTAAGCAAAATAAGATGCATAAAAGGATTAACATCACATGCAAATCATAGGTGACATGATATGGCCATGAACTTGTGCTTCTTGATCTCCATCACCAAAGCACCGGCATGATCTCCATCGTCACCGGCGCCACACCAGGATCTCCATCATTGTGCTGCCATCGAGGTTGCTGCGACACCTATGTTGTTACTACTAAAGCTACTGAACTAGCGATAAAGTAAAGCATCACTGGGTACAAAAATAATTAAATACAACCCTATGGATCCTGCCGGTTGCCGTAGCATCGACGTGCAAGTCGATATTTAACTATTACAACATGATCATATCATACATCCTATATATCACATCATGTCTTTGGCCATATCACATCACATGCATACCCTGCAAAAACAAGTTAGACGTCCTCTAATTTTTTGTTGCATGTTTTACGTGGCTGCTATGGGTATCTAGTATGATCGCATATTACTTACGCAAAACCACAACGGTGATATGTAAGTTGTTATTTAACCTTCTTCGAGGATCGCCTCGGTCAAATCCGATTCAACTAAAGTTGGAGAAACCGACACCCGCCAGTCATCTTTATGCTACAAGTTGCATGTTAGTCGATGAAACCGGTCTCTTGTAAGCGTACGAGTAATGTTGGTCCGGGCCGCTTCATCCAACAATACCTCTGAATCAAGAAAATACTAAGGAGGGCAACATCTTAATATCAACGCCCACAAACTCCTTTGTGTTCTACTTGAGATGTCATCTACGCATAGACCTAGCTTATGATGCCACTATTGGGGAACGTTCCATGGGAAACAAAAAATTTCCTTAGGGCACACAAGATCTATTCATGGTGATGACCATCTACGAGAGGGGAGAGTGCATCTAGATACCCTTGTAGATAGCTAAGCGGAAGCGTATATAACGCGGTTGATGTAGTCGTACATCTTCGCGATCCAATCACGATCCGTCCAGCGATCCCATCACGATTCGTCCCGCGATCTCATCATGATCCGTCCCGCGATCTCATCACGAGCTCTCCCGATCTAGTGCCGAACAGACGGCACCTCCGCGTTCAGCACACGTACAACTCGATGACGACTTCGCCTTCTTGATCTAGCAAGAGGGGAGGAGAGGTAGATGAGTTATCCAGCACGACGGCGTGGTGGCGGTGGTGAACTAATCGAGCAGGGCGTCGCCAAGCTCTCCTGAACTAATCTAGAGGAGAAAACAACCTAGAGAGGGAGAGGGCAACACGTGGCTTATTAGGGTTAGGGCTGCCCTCAAATCCTCTAGTATATATAGGAGGGAAGGAGGGGAGGAGGCAGCCTCAAATCCTCAAGGGTTCGGCCAAATTGGGAGGAGGTGGAAGAGTCCACCTCCAATCCTACTCCTAGTAGGATTCCTCCCTTCCCCACTTGGGTTTCTTTCCTTCCCACCTCCTAGCTGCATTGGGCCTTAGTGGGGGGTTCGGCGAGCCCAACAGGGGCTGGTCCACGTCCTCCCACACCCCATGAGACCCTTTGGGGTGGGTGATCCCACCTCGTGGACCCCCGGAACCCATTCATCACTCCGGGTACACTACGTGAAATGCCCGAAACTTTTTCGGAATCCAAATACCACGTTCCTATATATCATTCTTTACCTCCAGACCATTTTGGAGCTCCTCGTGACGTCTGGGATCTCATCCGGGACTCCGAACAGCCTTCGGTCACCAACATACATAACTCAATAATACCGAAACGTTACCGGCAAGTCTCTTTACTCGTTCTGTAATGCAAAATCCCGTGGCTAACTCTTTAGTCACATTACTTGCAAGGCTTTGTTGTGATGTTGTATTACCGAGTGGGCCCCAAGATACCTCTCCGTCATATGGAGTGACAAATCCTAGTGTTGATCCATGGTAACTCAACGGACACCTTCGAAGATACCTGTAGAGCACGTTTATAGCCACTGAGTTACGTTGCGACGTTTGATACACACAAGGTATTCTTCCGGTGTCAGTGAGTTACATGATCACATGGTCATAGGAACATATACTTGACATGCAGAAAAAACAGTAGCAATAAAATGAAATGATCACATGCTACGTTCATAGTTTGGGTCTTGTCCATCACATCATTCTCCTAATGATGTGATCCCGTTATCAAACGACATCTCATGTCTATAGCCAGGAAACCTTGACCATCTTTGATCAACGAGCTAGTCCTTCAGAGGCTTACTAGGGACAGTGTGTTGTCTCTAGTATCCACACATGTATTTGAGTTTCCAATCAATACAATTCTAGCATGGATAATAAACAGCTATCATGAACAAGGAAATATAATAATAACCAATTTATTATTGCCTCTAGGGCATATTTCCAACAGGAAATTTGCAAGTTGCCGTTGGAAATGCCCTTAGAGGACTAAAAATCCAGTTTTACCTTTAACCAGTACCTAGACGAAACCCTAAAACCTATAAATGAGTATAAAATTTTACTCCATCGCTTATCCGGCGAGTAAATATACTCAGCTGCTTGGACTCAGAGTAAAAATATCCCCCTCCCCTATCCCCGTCGCCAATGAATTCACACCGTTCCTACACACCATTCTTGCTGACATGACCAAATCTCATGGTCATCGGTTCCCGTTGTAAGAAATTGATGGAATCGTTCCTACTCTCCATGAAGAGTTGTGTGCGTTTATTTATATGAGGCAAACAACCTGCCATGGATTACAAGGAAAGGGAGAAGTCGATCGCAAGGATACATTAATAGGTAGAGTCAAAGAAGGACACGAGAGATAGTTCAGATTACAAGCCGTATTGTTCTCAAACTCTAACACCCTCCCTTAATCTAAACTATCCTATATTGTGATTTCTTTTGAACTCTTCAAATGGTTTGACAGGTAAGGCTTTAGTGAAACCATCTGTCACTTGATCTTTGGATGGAATGAATCTTATGTCCAACTTCTTCTCTGCCACCCCTTCTCGCACAAAATGAAAATTAATTTCAATATGTAGGATCAACTTGATCTCCCTATTACTCAACTCAACTTGACCACTAGACTGAGGATGATAAGGAGATGCAACTCTATGGTTGACATCATACTTAGCTAGCATCTTACGGAAAACACCATGAATGAAGTGTGAACCGCCATCAGTCATCAAGTATCCAGGGACTCCAAATCTTGGGAATATGACTTCTTTAAGCATCTTAATAGAGGTGTGGTGATCAACATTTTTAGTGGAGATAGCTTCTACCCACTTAGTAACGTAATCCACAACAACTAAGATGTGAGAGCGTACCCATTGGAACTCGGGAAGGGTCCCATATAATCAAAGCCCCAGACATCAAATGGTTCAATGACAAGAGAATAGTTCATAGGCATCTCTTGACGCTTACTGATGTTCCCGATCCATTGGCATTCGTCACAAGACAAGACAAACTTACGGGCATCCTTGAAGAGAGTGGGCCAATAGAAACCTGATTGCAATACCTTATGGGCAGTTCTATCTCGAGCATGGTATCCTCCGTAGGCTTCGGAATGACACTTCTGCACGATCTGTCCCTGTTCATGTTCAGGCACACAACGTCTAATAACACCATCTACTCCTTCCTTATAAAGGTGAGGATCATCCCAAAAGTAGTGTCTCAAATCAACGAAGAATTTCCTCTTTTGCTGATAGGTGAAACTGGGTGTTATGTATTTAGCTACGATATAGTTTGCATAATCGGCATACCACGGTGTACTAAGTGAAGTGCGGATGACATTTAATTGCTCATTAGGAAAGCTGTCATCAATTGGTAGTGGGTCATCAAGGACATTCTCTAGCCTAGACAAGTTATCTGCTACAGGGTTATCAGCACCCTTTCGGTCAACGACGTGAAAATCAAATTCCTGTAGCAGGAGAACCCATTTGATCAACCTAGGTTTAGCGTCCTTCTTCTCCATGAGGTACTTAATAGCAGCATGATCAGAGTGAACAGTGAGTTTGGAGTCAACTATGTTAGATCTGAACTTTTCACATGCAAACACGACTGCTAAAAATTCCTTTTCCATAGTGGCATAGTTTCTTTGGGCACTGTCTAGAGTTTTACTAGCGTAGTGAATGACATTCAACTTCTTGTCAACTCTTTGTCCTATAACAACACCAACAGCATAATCACTAGCGTCACACATGATTTCAAAGGGCAAGTTCCAGTCAGGTGGTTGAACAATAGGTGCGGTTATCAAAGCCTTCTTAAGTATTTCAAAGGCTTCCTCACAATCCTCATCAAAAACAAAAGGAACATCCTTCTGCAAGAGGTTGGTAAGAGGCCTAGAAATCTTAGAGAAGTCTTTAATGAACCTTCTATGGATACCAGCATGACCTAAGAAACTTCGTATACCTCTGATATCTGTGGGGCAAGGCATTTTCTCAATTGCATCAACCTTAGCCTTATCAACTTCAATGCCTCTTTCAGAGATTTTGTGTCCTAAGACGATACCTTCATTAACCATAAAGTGGCACTTCTCCCAATTCAAGACGAGGTTGGTTTCTTCGCATCTCTGTAAGACTCGATCAAGGTTGCTGAGGCAATCATCATAGGAAGACCTGTAAACGAAGAAGTCATCCATGAAAACCTCGACAATCTTTTCACAAAAGTTAGAGAATATAGCCATCATACATCTTTGGAAGGTGGCAGGTGCATTACATAAGCCAAAAGGCATACGTCTATAGGCAAAGGTACCGAAAGGGCAGGTGAAAGTGGTTTTCTCTTGATCAGATTGTGCAACAGGTATTTGCGAGAAACCTGAATAACCGTCTAAAAAGCAAAAGTGTGTGTGCTTTGATAGCCTTTCTAGCATTTGGTCGATGAACGACAAAGGATAATGATCTTTCCTGGTTGCCTTGTTCAGTTTTCAGAAGTCTATCACCATTCTATAGCCGGTAATAATCCTTTGTCGGATTAGTTCATCCTTATCATTAGGAACGACGGTGATACCTCCCTTCTTAGGTACGCAATGTACCGGACTTACCCAATCACTATGAGCAACAGGATAAATGATTCCTGCTTCCACAAGCTTTAATATTTCTTTTCTAACGACCTCTTTCATCTTAGGATTCAATCTCCTTTGATGATCAGCAACTGGTTTGAAGTCAAGATCGGTTTTAATCTTGTGCTGACATAGAGTAGGACTAATACCCTTAAGATCATCAAGAGTATATCCAATAGCAGCGCGGTGCTTCCTCAGAGTTTTTAGTAACTTCTTCTCTTCACGCGCTGAGAGGAGAGCACTAATAATGGCAGGATAAATCTCCTTCTCATCAAGATAGGCATACTTAAGAGTATCAGGCAACTATTTAAGCTCGAAAACAGGATCACCCTTTGGTGGGGGAGGATCCCCAAGCAGTTCAACATGCAGATTATTCTTGAGAATAAGATGTTGTTCTAAGACAATTCTATCTATCTCATCTCTCTCCTCCATATGCATATCATTTCATGCTCAAGCAGATATTTCTCTAAAGGATCCGTAGGAGGTATGGCAATAGAGGCAAGAGAAATGATTTCATCTCTACCAGACGACTCTCTTTCATGGGTTGTCTTCCAAACTTGGAGAAGTTAAATTCATGAGACACACCCTCGAAACTTACTATGACAGTCTGCTTAATGCAATCAATGTGAGCATTGACAGTGTTGAGAAAGGGTCTACCAAATATGATGGGACAAAAGCTATCTTGTGCAGTACCAAGGACGAGGAAATCAGTAGGATACTTTGTCTTACCACACAGGACTTCTACGTCTCTCACAATTCCAAGAGGGCAGATAGCTTCTCTATTGGCTAGCGTGATAGTGACATCAATGGGTTCTATCTTAGCAGGTGCAATCTCATCTTTGATTTCATCATAGAGAGAACGGGGTATTACACTAACACTAGCTCCCATATCACATAAACCATGGTAACAGTGATCTCCTATCTTAACAGAAACAACGGGCAGGCCAACTACAGGTCCGTGCTTGTCTTTCGCGTGAGGTTTAGCAATTCTAGCGGAGTCCTCACAGAATTTGATAACATGCCCATCTATGTCTTTGGCTAAGAGATCTTTGATAATAGCAACACTAGGTTCAACTCTAATCTCCTCAGGGGGTGCAAGTGGTCTAATGTAACCCCTACGTATCACAGTTGGAGCTTTAGAATAATCCTTCATCCTAGCAGGGTATGGTGGTTTCTCAGTAAGCACAAGGGACAATAGGATCACTAAAAGCTATGATTTTCTCCTCAACTAGATTGGTTTTGGCTATGTTGCTTTCTACAGGAGGATGATATTTAAACCACTTCTCTTTGGGAAGTTCAACATGAGCAGCAAAAGATTCACATAGAGAAGCTACTATCTTAGAGTCAAGTCCATACTTAGCGCTAAAATCTCTAGAAGTGTTTGTCTCAACAAAAGATTTAACGCAATCAAACTGGAAATTCATACCTGAGTCCTTACCTTCCTCCAGCTCCCAATCTTCAGAGTTGCGTTTGATTCTCTCCAATAAATTCCACTTGTGATCAATATCCTTCTTCATAAAAGAACCGGCACAAGAAGTGTCAAGAATGGTACGATCTTCATGAGAAAGCCGAGCATAAAAGTTTTGAGTGATGAATATAATATTGATTTAAGCCTCCCCCAAGCTTGAGCTATGCTTTCCCTGTCATGATGCCAAAAGTTATAAATAAAGTTCCGATCACGATGTACTAAATGCATAGGATAGAACTTTTGATGAAATTCCAATTTCAACCGATTGTAGCCCCATGATCTAGCATCATCACATAGCCTATACCATGTCAACGCCTTATCCTTCAAAGGTAAAGGAAAGACTTTCTTATTTACCTCATCCTCGGGCAAACCTGCAAGCTTAAATAAACCACAAACTTCATCTACATAGATTAGATGCAAGTCTGGATGTGAAGATCCATCTCCCGCGAAAGGATTAGCCAGCAGTTTCTCAAGCATACCCAAAGGAATTTCATAAAAGATATTTTCAGTAGGTACCTCAGGTTGAGGAGAAACTCCTCGTGCTTTCGTTCGTGGTGAAGATACCCCGAACAAACTCCTCAAAGGAAGAGTTTCCATAGTGACAAGTGACAATAAATTTCAGCACAGTATATAAATGTTTCCTTACCAATTTCCACTTACCAAAGGCGCTTCACTCCCCGACAACGGCGCCAGAAAAGAGTCTTGATGACCCACAAGTATGGGGGATCAATCGTAGTCCTTTCGATAAGTAAGAGTGTCGAACCCAACAAGGAGCAGAAGGCTCTGATAAACGGATTTCGGCAAGGTAATAACTGCAAGCACTGAAAGTAGCGGTAACAGGTGATTGTGTAGCAAGGTGAAATGTAGCAAGCAAAGAGTAACAAGTAACAAGTAGCAGCAACGGTGCAGCAAGTGGCCCAATCCCTTTTGTAGCAAGGGACAAGCTTGAACAAAGTCTTATAGGAGGAAAAACCCTCCCGAGGACACACAGAAATTTCTGTCATGCTAGTTTCATCATGTTCATATGATTCACGTTTGTTACTTTGATAGTTTGATATGTGGGTGGACCGGCGCTTGGGTACTTCCCTTACTTGGACAAGCATCCCACTTATGATTAACCTCTCTCGCAAGCATCCGCAACCACAAAAGAAGAATTAAGACAAAGTCTAACCATAGTATTAAACTAGTGGATCCAAATCAGCCCCTCACGAAGCAACGCATAGACTGGGGTTTAAGCTTCTGTCACTCCAGCAACCCATCATCTACTTACTACTTCCCAATGCCTTCCTCTAGGCCCAAATATGGTGAAGTGTTATGTAGTCGACGTTCACATAACACCACTAGAGGAAAAACAACATACATCATATCAAAATACCGAACGAATATCAAATTCACATGACTATTATTAACATGACTTATCCCATGTCCTCAGGAACAAAAGTAACTACTCACAAGACATAATCATAATCATGACCAGAGGTGTAATGAATAGCATCAAGGATCTGAACATAAACTCTTCCACCAAATAATCCAACTAGCATCAACTACAAAGAGTAATCAACACTACTAGCAACCTTACAAGTACCAATATGAGTTGCGAGACGAAGATTGATTACAAGAGATGAACTAGGGATTAGAGAGGAGATGGTTCTGATGAAGATGTTGATGAAGATGCCTCCCCTCCGACGAGAGGAGTGTTGGTGATGACGATGACGACGATTCCCCCCTCCGGGAGGGAAATTTCCCCGTCAGGATCGTCCTGCCGGAGCTCTAGATTGGATCTGCTCAAGTTCCGCCTTGTGGCGGCGGCGAAACCATGAAAAAGATCCCGTACGATTTTTTCCAGGTCAGGACGCATCATATAGCAAAAGAGGGGGGCTAGTGGGCCTTCATGCAGCCGACAAGCCTGCCCTGCGCCGGTGGGCAAGCTTATGGGGCCCTGGTGGCCCCCCTCCGGTAGTTCTTTTGCCCAGTATTTTTAATATATTCCAGAAAAAATCCATGTAAATTTTTAGAGCATTTGGAGATGTGCAGAATAGTGGACTAGGATTTGCTCCTTTTTTAGTCCAGAATTCCAGCTGCCTGAATTCTCCCTCTTCAAACAATCCTTGCAAAATAAGAGAGAAAAGGCATAAATATGGTACCACAAGTAATATAACAGCCCAAAAAGCATTAAATATCAACATGAAAGCATGATGCAAAATGGACGTATCAATGGCGATCCGCAGATTTGTGATGCGAGAAAGCAAATGCAAAAATTATAGTGATCACAACCCATAGGTCATAAGTATTTTATTTACTAATAAACTATGCAAGAATCACTTTGGAGAGAGAATTCATCAAATAATTGAGGACTTGTTGATCCTTCGAGATCCATGGCGCATACAATGGATTGGGCACCGTCCGATGGTCTTGTCCGGCTGCTGCTGCTCCATCGTGGATGGGGGCTCGTTGTCGGTTCCATCTAGGAGGCCCGTGACCTACGCTCCTTGCAGGTAGGACATCACTTGGGCTTTCCATAGGATATAATTCCCCTTGTTCAACTTCTGAGTCGGAGGGGGACCAAGGTTCAGGACGACTCAAGTCGAGGAAGCCATGACGATGTCGAGTTTTCTGGTAGCTAGATTGGGAAGACGACAACTCTGTATACCATGTAAAAAATTGATGGAAGCGTTCATACTCTCCATGGTGAGGCACATGAGTTTTTTATATGAGAAAACAACCTATCATGGATTACAAGGAAAGGGAGAAGCCGATCGCAAGGATATAATAATAGGTAGAGTCACAGAAGGACACGAGAGATAGTTCAGATTACAAGATGTATTGTTCTCAAACTCTAATACCTGCCACCCATCCGCAATGCAGATCCGTGCTGGTACGACTCCTCGGCCCCATCCGGCAGGCTGGCTGGCATCCCTGACCTCCCCGCCCCACCACAGTCGTAGAGGAAGACAATGATGTTTGACAACGGGTGTGGGGGACGTGGGTGGGCGAAATCATTTATCGGTACATCCACAAGAAGCTTTGGATTGGGTTGTTTCACACCACCGAGCTCGTCGCCCGCCCATACAACCTTTGGCCGGTCCGGCTGCACGGTGTTGATGCTTGCCTGAACTTTGCATGGGCTGAGATGTCGCTGCTCGATCCGCTGCTGTCGGTGTTAGCGGGGTGAATTGGCAGTAGCTCGGGAGGGTCGGGAGGTGAGGGAACGTATCATGGTGAGGCGTACATGGCTAACCTCCCCCTAGTACCCTGAGCTTGTGGAGGCAGAGCGCAAGATATACGAGGAGCGTGCGGTGGTGAGGCGAATGTCATCGTCATCTCAACCAATGATGAGGACGATGGTGGAGGCAACAACGATGGCTTCAACATCAAAGAGTGGACAAGGACCATCGCCGGTTGTGACGACAATGACATAGGGCCTAACCCCAAGGGCGATGGCATCTCTAGGGCGGATTGGCTTGTCCTCATAAAGTCGGATAGCTACTATACTATGTTTCGATTAAATTTAAGTTTAAGTTCAAGTTTTATGTTTATGTTTAAACTATACGATGTTTCAGCGGATGGTTATGTAAATTGCGTGTCAAATTTTGGTTTAGAATGTTGTTTAAATAAAACCTATGTTCATTTCAAAATTTTCTTTTTACTCCGTTCATTTAGCAGATGGATTAGAACCGACCAAAACTTAATGGAGTAAATATACTCCACTGATGGCATCTCAAATGCTGATCTGCATATTTGCTCCCGCATCCGTTATGTGGGAGCCGTCCATCGAGCGTTGCCCATATACATTTCAACCATTATTTAAAATAACCAAGCAAAGTTCATGCAAGCGTGGCGGATTTCATATAAATCGGACGACATTCAATATACTTTGGACACATTTTAACTAATAATGATACCGAACTAAGGTAAAACTAGTCGACGTTCGGCGCCGACTAATATTCATGCTGACAAGACGTGTACAATTGACTAGTCTACGCCGTCCACATCGGGTCTTTCTTGTCTTTCCCATGTCCGACAGCCGACTCATCAGACTGTTGTGAGCCCCAAAGGTATATGCTTGACCTCAAAGGATCGCCCCTTGTTCAGTAGCGCCGCTCATCAGAGTGGCACCGGAGCACCGGGCAGGGGGGATGTGGTGGCCTGCGAAAATGGGCAAGTCACTGGTTGTGCATGTTGGCTACGCAGCGGCAGTGGCCTTCCTTAGACCCAAGGCGTCGGCCTCCCATGGTATACATTTCCTCCTTGATGGCAATGATAGCTTGCAAGTGCATAGGGTTTAGTTATAACCTTTTTGAAGTAAGAGTACCGATCCCACAGGGATCACAAGAATCAATCTTTGGTCCTCTGCAAGGTACAAATAATGTGCCTAGAAATTGTAAGTAATCCAGAATAGTAGTAATAATATAAATAAGGTTGCAAGTGTAAAGGTGAATAAATCAACTCAAATAAATAAAGAGTAAGGCAAATGGATTTGAGACAAAGGATTTAAAATGTTCCCACACGTCCGGAATCCCCACTAGTGTGCATCTAAGGCGATGCCTAAACACAATGCTACTTCGGATTTCTAAGCCACTTTAGATGTTTCTCTTTGTTGGCGGAGCCGATTCAAATACGTGCATACTCGTGGTATCTGCGTATCCCATATGCCACCATCATTCTTCCCCACTCGAGTTATCAAACAATGATTAAGGGAACTAGGTTCCCATGGACGCAACCAAAGTGGTCTCCGTTTTACACCATGTTGCAACTATCCGCTACGAAGGGAGAAGGGGCATGTCACGTCACCCAAGTCCACAACCATAGAGTTAGCCAACAGTAATAACCTTTTGTCCAAAGTTGGCATACGTTGGATGGCAGGATTCACCCAACGTCACGAAGATTATCAACATAAACATGTGAAGAGGATATTAAATGCTAATACCGAACAACCTATTACACACTAGGGTTAATCCAAACCCCGAGAACAACGGATCAACTCACACATGGGGAAAACAATCATCATGGTAAAGGTAGACAAATACATGGATGGACGAATCAACCGATTCACCGAAGGATCCACCAGGGTTCTTAGTGTGATGATGATGATGATGATGATGAAGACGATGGTGATGAAGATGGTGATGATGGCTTCTTTCCCCTTGCGATGAGAGGGATCCCCTCCTTCTCATTGTTGACCCTCCCTCCGGATGGCTTCTTGAGACTAGGGTTCTCCCTTCTCGATGAGTTTCTGGAGGCTCTGTACGTCAGATCCACGATCCGCTTCGACATGGTGAAATTAGCTGATCTCCGAGAGGCAACGACATGCGAGCGACCGCACATACGGGAGCTCGCAGTCGCATGGAATGTCGTTGTTCATGTTGGAAGCCCAATGACAATTGTTTCTTTGGCCTTCTTGATTTTTTATGGAAAGTGTTTATCACCTTTAATACATGATTCCACTTCCATTTTGGGGGATTTCCTCCATGAAAAGAATATTGCTCCAAAAGTCGTTACGTGAGGGATTATAAAAAAATAATGCGCGGACGCGGTAAAATCCCTGAAAGCCAACAAAGTAGGCACAAAAATAATGGTAAACGGGTCTCAAAATTTGGACTCATCAACTCCCCCAAGCTTAAAGATTTGCTCGTCCCCGAGCAAATACCGCAGCTTGAAATGAAGAGGTCATCTCGGTTTATGAGTTGCGGATAAATCAAACGAATGGGTAAAGTAAAACTTCAACATTTACATCATATGATTAATCACACCATGCACCATCACATCTTAATTTCTATCAAACGAGGATGAAGGCTTCCACACCTCATTACCAATCATTAATGAGACTCATTCTAACTCTAAGTGATACTTCATTCCCCTCTTTCAGTTGGACAAGCCTTAGTACAATACATATTACATTTTTTGTCCTTCAATTCCTTCTTTATTTCATGAATTGCCAAGCCTGTGCCATATAACTTAAGGTTTTCTTTTTTTAGAGATGTGATATGAAGGGTATGCTTAATAGTACAAGTTCAACTTTTGGGAATTACATAAGATTTCTTGAATAACTATTGTTTTCTTTTTATACACAAGTACTTTGCCATATTTCATACTTGAATCAATGGTTTGAAGAAACCTTACGAAGTAATCACCAAATAAACTAAAACCAGTTCCAATGGATCACATCAAATTGTCAACTTCTCATTCCCAATTGATACTAGAGATGTGGAAGACTTATAATCATCATCTAAAAGCCAAGATACGTAGCACACAAGAATGTATAACCAAACTAAGAAAATTCATCAGTATCATAATAGACTATTCACCAAACCATCCATGAATCAATGGATAAGACTCTTCCCTCTTCACCAAAAAGGTATGATAGTCCTTGTATTACTCAAACTAAATAAATGTTTTTCATAAAAAGTTCAACTGAAAATAATAATGATAAGGTAAACAAGAAAGGGCTTCAAAATACCCCCATTAACCTCGTTTTTATTGATACCGGTGTTCTCTTCTGAAGGTGAAGCAATGACATTCGTGAGGGCATCAATCATGAGCTTATTGGCAATCTCCAAATCTGTGATGCAAGAACTATACATGTGAAGGGTTTCATCCTGGTTGATGATGATCCTTAAGCTTGTGTCAAGAGCCTCACGGATCTAGATGGCCAAAGAAACCTCCATCTCCCTGATCTTATTAGTAATAGGTTTAGTCTCAACAATTGAATTATTGTTTGTACCTCGGGTGGAGTTGGTTGCATCGGGACGGTGTTACGCCTTTTCCTAGGTGGTCCTACCTGCATCCGAGCGCCAATGGTGTGCATCCCACGTGCCCTTGGGTAGATCTTGGCAGGTTCTTCCAGTGGATCATGGATAATACAGTTACAAAAACCACCCTTTCCCATGACAATATCAGTTTCGTTGACAAAATTGATATTGTCCTCATCGATGATGACCTTGATGGTATTGATGGGGATGGTCGTCGGTTTCTTCCCCTTCTCTTTATCTTCCTCTTCTTCCTCCTATAAAGGAGGTTCCTCCGGATCTTCCTTGGAAGAGGTCCAATCACAACAACAGTGGAGCCTCTCCCTAATGCTTATTGGAGAATATCCCTTCTGCTCCAATTCCTCTTCTTCTTACGAAGAGGTTTGCCTTTATACCATGAACAGGCCATTGCTACTTGCACTTAAAAACTCAAGAAGGCTTTACATAGATTGCTTTGTGAGTTTTTATAGAGGAGGGAGAAATAGCTTTGTACATAAGAGGCTAATGACACATGTTTTGACGAGATAAGGAAGTTAAAAAGTATACGAAAGAAACCAAATAACATCACGCAAAATTCTGTTAAATTCGTAAAGAAATCACGATCGACGGCCTTCCAAACGACTGCGAGTGGTCGTTTGAGCGGATGTTTGACCTTCCTCCCCGAAGATCTCCATACACATAGAGTATGACATCCTTAAAACGGGTGCTTCCGATCATTTGGGTGTCCGTTTGATCCCCGTCTCCTGCGAGACAAAAACATTTTTTAAACATGCGAAGAGGGAGAAGTGAAGTTTTGCCCCGTGAGAACACAAAGAAAGATGGTCTTCCAAAGGACCGTTGGCGATCGCTTGGGTGGTCGTTTTCTCCCGTTGCCTCCACACCCAAACAAACACAATCAAAGACGATGCTTCAAATGACCATTGGCGGTCGTCTCCACACCCGTTTGACTACAAAAAACATAATATTTTATACACAAAAATACAACAAAGACAAATTGGATGAGAGCTTAAGGAAGAAGAGGGAACTTCCATGTGTTCTCTAGTGCTTTCCACAATTTTTATTTTGCACAATCTTCGTCCGAGGTTTCTTTGTTCTTAGGGGTTGAAGAAGTGGTGCCATCTTCTCCAATGTGCTAGGGTGCAAAGAATTGTTATAGTAAAATAGATCATTCTCTTCCCTTACCCTTAATTTTGGAAAAGGTTCTTCTAGACCGATGCATAGTGGTCATGTACCTCCAAAGGTACAAGTTGTAGCTCTGTCCAAATCCACAATCGTTCCTTAGGGAATACATATACGTGTTGGATTGTATTGATGCTCCTCCTTTACCAAGGAGGTGTTTGTAAACACTTCTCCTATCTTTTCACGGTCTAAAATTTCACTATCAAATTCCCGCAAAAGAAGGGTGATGGTGTACTAAACCAGGGGGACCTCATGTAGTCGGACTAGACTCCTTGGATTGGTCCAAGGGGCTCTCCTCCTTCTCAAGATGGACTCCGGTGCTAGCACGACCAAGCGTGATGTAGACTACATCTGCCGAAGGCTTGTCCTGTACTACAAGACTTCTCCTACCACCTCCATGCTAAGATACCGACCTTGTAACCCGAGATACCCTACTTGGCTTGTATATAAGCCGTTGGGTTTAGCCCGTACATGGGACATCGACGCAACATTACTCACCTAGCTTTAGGGTTTAGACCACAACATACGATCTCGAGGTAGATCAACTTTGTACTCGATACTTCATCATTAATATAAACAAGAGCAGGACGTAGGGTTTTACCCCCATCAAGAGGGGCCGAACCTGGTAAAGATTGTCTCCCTATTCATGTTACCATCTGTTTGAGATCCACAGCTCGGGAACCCCTACCCCGAGGTCTGCGTGTTTTTACACCAACATTCATACTTTTATTGAGAGTTCCACTATGAAAATGGACGGAAGGATCGATGGATCATCTATAGATAAACTCTGACAATGTTCACATCCCCGACCAACTTTTCGTGTTCGGCAGCATGATGTTCTACGCCGATTTGACTGGCCATCTGGCCTTCATCGAGAACTACGCCCAAATCAGATCATGACCTTTGGAGGGCTGGAATACACCATGGTTTCCTGCAGAGAACTTATCCTGTCAAGCTCGATGCCCGGTCGGCTAGAGGGGTTACCTGGCATTGGAGGATTGGCTCTGGTCGACCCCCCCTCAAGTCCCGGACGAGACCTAGGCCTGGACCCTATCTCTGAAGCTACGTTGGACCTCAAGCCACCCTCGACACAGAATCCAGAGTCACTCTTGGACCCTCTCCATGCTGGAAGCACGCCAGACTACATCCCACCCACCACCCACCTAGTCGCTACAGTCGATGACTTAACCGACGTGCTAGACTACGATGGGGTCACAGACATGGATGAAGATGCTGATGGCCCCAAAGAACACACTTCGCCCCTAGTGAACACCGGCAAGTGGACTGCGACATCCACCTTGGACATGTATATGGTGGATATCCCCAAATCCCTCCTAAACAACGACGAGGATGCTTAAGAGGAAACAACGGGGAACCCAATAGCACTAACACCACTGCTGATGATAATGAGGCAATGAACGACAACACCGATAGCACTCGAGAGAACCCTGAGCCCTCCCTAGTATGGAACGACGACCCTAAAGAAAATCTCGAGGATTCGTATCCCGACGACCGCTTTGAAGGGGTTGACGACAAAAATATGCCGAGTCCGAGGAAGACGAGAGCCTCTGTAGCGAGGACTGCATCGTCCTCGAAGACCCCTTCGAACAAGAGTGCTTTCGGCGGCGCCTCATCACCACCGCTCGAAGCATGAAACGCAAGCAACATCAGTTGTAAGGGAATACAGACGCGTTGGGCAAAAAGTGGGTCGAACAAGACCTTGAAGATTGATGCCATAGCACGTTGAAATCATACCCACGCAGGCATCTGTTATGGGAGTAGGATGAAGAACTAGTAGCCGACGCGCCCGACCGACACCCTAGAGGTCGGGATAGGCCAGTGCTGGGAAACCTCAATACCTGACCGACTCTACACCATTATGGCAAATACCTCGTGGATTACCTAGACCCTCACGACATTCAACGTCACATCGTGGCAAACCATCACCTCCTCGACCCATCTATGGCTCAAGAGGACACGCGCCAGCCGTGCTCGACGGCTACGACACCTGGTTAGACAGGAACGACATTGTTCGAGATCAAGCCCATGAGTGACTTTCCCCCGATCTCCAAGAGGACACTACTTGGTCCCGACATCCAGCCCACCCGATCTGCTTTACGAACAGGGTAATGGAACATCAACTTCCATAAGGTTTCAAGCCCATCAACATAGAATCTTACGATGGCACAACAAACCCAGTTTTGTGGATCGAAGACTTCCTTTTCCACATACACATGGTAACAGAGACGACCTCCACGCCATCAAATATTTGCTTCTCAAGGTAAAGGGGGGTGGCTAGGCATTGCCTTAACAGCCTACCTCCTCATTCTATTGGCAGATGGGAAGACCTTGAAGATGACTTTAGGGAAAGTTTCCAAGGTACTTACGGTCAACCTCGAGACGCACCCAACAGCCAGGCGAATCGGCTTGGAAGTTTTGGAACAGGTTCCTTACTAAAATGAACGAGATCATATAGTGCTCCGATGCCTAAGCCATCACCTCATTAAAAAAATAACATCCTAGATGAATGGCTTGCCCGCCATCTCGGCAAGATAGGCCAAGGATCATGTCTGCCCTCACTTCTGTGATGACCCGCTTTTGTGTGGGAGAAGATAGCTGGCTCGCGTGAAGCACTCACAATGGCGAGGCACGCATCTTGGAGACACGCGACGCCAATTGAAAGCCTCGACTCAATAAAAAAAGCACATGCATAAAAATGGAGGGAGCGACACAGAGAATGCCGCAGACAATGCAGGGTTCACTGGACCCATATCTGGATCAAATAGGAAGCCATTTAAAGGTAACAAAGATGGACCTAGCCAGCTAGAAAATATCCTTGATTGACCATACCAAATACATTGCACTCAGGACAAACCAACAAACCACACTAATATGAATTGTTGGGTCTTCAGACAAGCTAGCACGGTAGTGACTAAGGGTCCAAGTAAAACCCAACATCGCATCAAAGATGAGGATGAACCTCACAGACCCAATAATAAAAGAAGTTTCCTACCAAGGTAATAGAGGTGAAAAATGATATATGTTACCCACATACCAAGGATGGAGAGGAAGTGCGTACTTTGAGACATCTATGCATTCGAGCCAGTCACCCTGAAGTTCAATCCATGGTCGGCCCACCCATTCACATTCGACATACATGACCATCCGACTAGTATCACGCATGGCGGATCAGCTGCCCTTGTCCTCGACCCATTTTTCGACGACTTCCATCTTAGGCGCGTCCTTATCGACGGAGGAAGTAGTCTCAACTTAATATATGAGGACAGAGTCAGGAAGATGGGCATCAACTCATCTTGAATCAAGCCGAGCAGCAGTGCCTTTAAAGGGGTCATACAAGGCGTCGAATCTCGTTGCACAAGAACTGTGTTGGAAGTTGTCTTCGGATCGCCCGAGAACTTCATAAACGAGGAGTTAATCTTCGAGATTGTCCCCTTTTGATATGGATACCATGCTCTACTAGGGCACACAACATTCGCTCGCTCTAACATGGTCCCGCACTACGCTTACCTCAAGCTCAAAATGCGAGGACCCAACGGTGTTATAACCATTATTGGTAACACGAAACACTCCCTCCATACAGAGGAGTAGACCATGGCTTTCAAAATCGATGTGCAAGAATCCGAGGATGTGACCCGTGGGGTGAATGCACTTCTAGGTCTTCGAAGCGTTCGCAGGCCACGCCAGTCGACCTAGGACACATACCACCACACCGCGAAGAGGGGTGCGGGCTCCTGGCGTGCTCCCCATGGAAGAGACACTATACCCCCAGGGTGGACAATTTCCCACTAACGACCCCTTGGACCGTCGAGGAGCCAAAAACCATGGAAACGACGGATCATCTAGACCGAGGAATAGTTAAGATTCGAGCTTCTGTATTGCAAAGGCTCTGTCAAAGAGCCAACAAGGAAAAGTATACCCATGTGGCTTTAACCACACACGCGGACATGTGTACACCTCCTAAAAGGACTCGGCCAGCAAGTGCTTTAAGCACATGCAAGGTCGAGATTGCATATAGTCCATCTCAGTCTTTGCCATGAATGAAGATAAGTTGGTCAATAGCATGGAGATGCACACGTGCGGCAAGAAGCGAGCTGGGCTTACAAACCCGATTATAAATCCGCCATGTTTTGTATGCACTCCTTTATTTTAATTATCACATTGTATATTTTTAGTTTCCCCCATTACAGCTTAGCATGTAAAGCTTGAAATTATCAAATAAAGAAATCGTGCTCCTCGAGGTTCTCAATGTATTTCTTAACAAGCATTGCCTTTGAGCTATGAGAATGTCTACAAGATACAATTGACAAAGGGATTCGTTTCCATATCTTTAAATACAAGTCCAAAGTACTCGATGTCTCGGATGTTGCACTATATGCATCAATTTCGAACCTAGATTTCGGTCAATAGTTGGGTTGCCCGACTCCTATGTGTACCCCTTACGTTGCCAAACAAATTTGGCTAAGGGTGTAACGGGAGAACCACTACGATTGTTCCGCTAGTTAATTGGCAGAGCGCCTGAGTGGAGAAAGTTGAAAACTCACTATTTCGGTAAGCGAAAATCTTGTCAGCAGTACGAAGACTGCATTAAGCGTCATGTCGTTAGAGATGAGCCATGTTAAACAATGGGCTTATTCATAGCATAAGACGAGGTGCGTAATGGCGTAGACCTCAACTGCATAGGGCCAACCACTTCACACACTCGAGGCTCGTCATTATCCCACATAGTCAAACTCCTATGACTAAGTGAAAGTTATAAAGCCGTTATAGTCAATTGCCTAGTTCCTACGAGCACGAACCACCTTCGGATACTGAGACGTCGGCTAAGGGTCAGAGTTGTCACGAGGAACACCCTTTGTATATTCTACCTTGGGGTAGAAGCCGATGACTGGCCACTTTCAGTTAAACACAACTGCAAAGAGGAAAATCAATTGAAAAAGCACACATAGATGAGGAAACGTGAGGGTATATTCACTAAAACAAAAGATGATTCTTTTATATGCAACGTACTTCGGTAATCTGAAGTATTAAAGCTAATACAAAGTGTCTTTCGGACACTGGGCCTCAGTGGCCCGTGCGCCCTCTTCATCACTAGAAGGGATGTCTAGAGGGGGAGGGGGTGAATAGACTACTTGGATAAATTAAAACCTAGCCTTTTCCCAGTTTTAATTGTTAGCAGATTTTGGCAATTCTAACAAGTATAGTGCACCGTACACATGCTAGTCAACATATATGGCAGCGGAAAGTAAATACATTGCACATGTAAGTAAGGAGTAGAGTTTAGGAAGATCAAATGCAAATATGGGCACGGTGATTTTTTGCATGGTTCTGATAGGTGGTGCTATCGTACATCCACGTTAGTGGAGACTTCAACCCACACAGGGTAACGACTACGAGTGTCCATGGAGGGATCCACCACAAGGCATCCACGAAGAAGCGACCTTGTCTATTCCACCATGGCTTACGTCCACACACGACTAGCCTCACTCGGGATAGATCTTCATGAAGTAGGCGATCTCCTTATCTGTACAAACTTCTTGGTTCAACTCCACGACACGAAATAAGAGGCTCACAAGTGACACCTAACCAATCTAGGAGGCACCACCCTCTAAAAGGTAATAGATGCGGTAGAACGTTGAACTCCTTGCTCTTGTGCTTCAAAAGATAGTCTCCTCAACACTTAATCACTCTCTCGCAGATTTGGCATGGGTAGAAGATATTGATTGGGTGGAAAGCAACTTGGGGAGGCTAGACATCAAGTTTCTAATAGATGGATTGGAATATCTTAATCTCAACACATGAGTAGGTGGCCCTCTATGAGAAAAATGGATATGGCAAGTGTATGTGTGTTCTGAGTGCTTCCTCTATGAATGAGAGGTGGTGGATGGGTATATATAGGAATCTCCAAAAATCCAACCATTACAACATTATTGCCCAACTCGGGGAAACCGAAGCGAATCTCGGTGGCACAGATTTGCACAAAAGGTGCGAACTTTCAAATTCTCGGTGAGACCGATATAGGAATCTCGGTGGAACCGATATGGGTGTCCTAGACAGTTTCTAAACCTCGATGAGACCAATTTGAAAACTCGGAAATTCTAATTTTGAAATCGACACACCAGAAAGTTGGTCACTGACTTTCGATGGCACCAAAGTGGAAGTTGCTGGTATGAAGATTCTAGGGTTTGACATAGGTTCTTTGTGTGGAATAATCGGTAGGGCCGAGTGGAAACCATTGGTGGCACCAATTTTGATGTTTAGATTTTTACAGATAATATTGTGGGAGAATGGGTGAGTAATTTTGGTGGCTATCTCTAAGCACTTGAGCAACCAATTCATCATAGATACCTCATCCCCTTTTAATAGTATTGACTTTCCTATGGACTCAAATATGATTTCTCACAAATATAAAATGTAGAGTCTTGTAGCTTTAAGCTTGGCCAATCCTATTCCTTTCCTTCCTTGGGGCTTCTCCACAGAATCCTTTGCCAATGCACTTTGTGGACTATACTTGAAATATACTAGGTGAAAGTGTTAGTCCAAGAGACAGTTTATGTTGTCATGAATTATCAAAATCACCAAGGGAGCATATGTGCTTTCAATTTCCCCCTTTTCGGTAATTGATGACAACATACAATCAAAGCTTCAAATAAAGATAAGGAGTAGAATATGACAACTTTGAAAGATACATGACTAATACAAGCTCCCCCTAAATGTGTGCAATCCCTTTTTAACAGATGTTTTCTTTGGAGTGTATGGGCACACACATGGTAGAAGGGACAAGACAAGTCATATGAATCTTGGCTATATGCATCAAGCATATGGGAATGGAAGATTTCCATGTTCAAGACTTACTCTTGCAAACAATATGTGCAAGAAACAAGAGATCATCTTGAACAAGGATATGATGCATATACTTACCTTGAGGATCCTGAGCATCTTAGCAGTAGGAGTACACTTGGGAAAACAAATGTTAGAAAATACAAGAGTATTCAACTGAAAAGATGCAAAGAGCTTCAGTAGTACCAAGATATGGAAGGAATAATGAAAAACAAGATTTGATGATAGATATGTCTCCAAGAATATTTAGAACTTTCTCCCCTAAGCATGAGTATGTAAGATTTGCTCTCCCCCTGAATCATAGCATGTGGATAATGGGAGAAGGTAGGGTGAGACAAGTTCAATCCAAAGTACGAAACAAAAATTTCTATATCTCTCCCCATTAATGATATTTCTCCTTTTGAATGTGCAGGCTTTGATATATCTCCCCTTTTGGCGGATCTCCCCTTTTGGTAAAAGCAATTAGAAGCTTTCAATATATATCCCCCGTTGGCATTAATTTTGAAAAAGGTCACAGGGTAGAGGTTCATTGAGAGTACGGGATCCTGGATTCTTCTTTCTTTGATAAGGGTTCCTTGAATTTTCTCCCCCTTGAGTTACGGATCCTAGATAATTCCCCCCCTTATATTTTGTGTGGGGTCATTGAGGTTTCTCCCCCTTTGAAGTTTTCTCCCCCTTGACAATTAAGGGAACACGAGAATACACCCCCCTTTGGCATTAATCCAGAAATACTAAGAGAATTACAAAGATCATAGGGAGTAATAAAATTCGGAGTCTCTGAGGTAATATGATTCGGTAGGACTAAAATTGATCTTAGGCCCCTCTGAGATTTCGGTTAGACCGAGTTTCCCTCATCGGAGAGACCGAGTTGCAATTAATAGTTCAACTTCTTAACTCAAATAGACAAAAAATATCCAAAAGTTTCGAAAAAAGAGAAAACAATGATTTATTTATTTATTTTTATGATTTTTTTGACTTTGAAATATATACATACACATATATGAGAATAGAATGGTTCCAAGAAATCATGCAACAAAAATATGAACCATGCAAGAATCTTCATATAGATGTTTGGTGGTGAGTAGGTACCTATATTAGAGTATGTTGACTTGAGGATTCAAGCAAGATTGCTTGATCATAGGTCATACTCATCGTTAAGCACAAAATGGGGTTGCCATTTTTTGATTAGGCATCTTCATGTCTTCATATCACTTGATTTGCTTTACCTCATGACTTGGCGTAAAGCTTTATCAAGGATAAGAGTACATACCTTCGAATGATGTTGATGACGTGGCATGTAGGTGAACTTGTTGTGGATGCTTAATGTTGATGAAGCTCATCTTGAGCTGGGATCTATCCTTGTCGTTTTGGTTCACTTTTCACCTACATTGGTTAGTCATGCAAGGAAGAACATAATAGACCCAAATGACAAGAGTGAATTTATCATCATATAGTTGTCAAGGATATGATTTTGTTGTCGTGTTCCTTCATCTCCAAAGAATGGGGTTGTTGATACTTGGCCATGACAAGATTGCTTTTGATGTGAGTTGATGGCAATCTTATGGAGTGTAGTTCTTCCAAGTACCTACAAAAGGTTAGATGAAATACAAGGGAGCATTGTTTTCCCCGATATAAGATAATGTCATATCAATAGCATCATGGAATAATCGAGTAAGCTCATGCCCTTGCATGCATCCGAGTGAGTCTAGCTCAAGTTTGAAGCATCAATGATGTTCAACTCACTCCTCAAATGACAAAATACTTTCTCATCAAGTGGCTTGGTAAAGATATCAGCCAATTGTTTGTCACTAGGAACATCCTTGAGATTAATATCTCTTTTACCAACATGATCACGAATGAAATGATTTCACACTTGAATATGTTTAGTTTGAGAATGTTGCACGGGATTATGGGTAATTTTAATAGCACTTTCATTGTCACACAACAATGGAACATGTTTCACATGAGTGCCATAATCCTTAAGGTTTGCGTCATCCATAGTAATTGCACACAACATGATACGACGACAATGTATTCCGCTTTGGTTGTGGATAAAGATACCGAGTTTTGTTTTTCGGGTGACGAAGACACAAGAGATCTCCTAAGAAATTGACATGTACCCGAGGTGGATTTTCTATCAACTTGTCTCCAGCATAGTCCGAGTTGGAATAGCCAACAAGATTAAAACTAGACCCCTTGGGGTACCATATGGCAAAGTTTGGTGTATGTATCAAGTATCTCACTATTCTTTTCACAACCTTTAGATGACACTCCTTAGGTGCCGCTTGATATTGGGCACACATGCAAAGACTTAACATGATATCGGGACGTGAGGCACATAGATGTAGCAATGAACCAATCATTGATCGATAAACCTTTTGATCAACCGGTTTTTCCTCCTTGGTAAGATCAACATGTCCTCTAGTAGGCATGGGAGTTTTCATACGTTTGCACTCTTGCATGTTGAAATTCTTGATTAAGTCCTTGGTGTACTTAGTTTGAGATATAAACAAACATTCTCTCGTTTGTTTTATTTGCAAACCAAGGAAGAATTTCAACTCACACATCATGGACATCTCATACTTGTTTGACATCAACCTTCCAAACTTCTCACTAAAATGTGGGTTAGTATATCCAAAGATAATATCATCCACATTGAAAGTGCGGTATATCGACTAGAGGGGGGGGGGTGAATAGGAGATTTTTAGAATTTCATCACTGAGGAAATTCCTTTTGAGGAAATTCCTCACTGATGACTAACTTACAGCGGAAACAGTAAAGGGCCAGAAGTGCAAAGTTTCACAACAGCGGTTTTTCAGAGTGAAGAATGTGAAAACAGATTGCACTGTGAGCAGGCACGCAGAATACAGATGAGGGTTAACTGACGTGAAGAATTTGGGGTTGAGGAAATTCAGAGAAAGTCTTCAGCAAATTCTTCAAACAGTCTCAGTGAAAGTCATCAACACATAATACGACGAAAGTAAGGAGTTGAGGAATTAGAACCCGTTTCTGAGTGAAGACAGTCGTTGATGACCCAGTTCCAACTGATGTGACAGTCGTACATCTGGTTTGGAGCGGCTTGGTAGTGAAACCAAAGGACACACAGTCCCGGGACACAAAGTCCCTACCGTATTCTCCTTGAGCTAAGGATACACAGTCCTCGCCCAACACTCGTGGTAAGTCTTCAGGGCAGACTTCCAAACCCTCACAAACTTGGTCACCCGGCGATCCACAATTGACTGCTGGAAAGCTCTAGACCATGATGCCTAACCGTCTGGAGGATGCACAGTCCTCAAAGGTAAAAGGCTTTAGTCCCACACAGGAACAACTTCTTCAGTGATGCTCAATCACTAGGTTTCGTTTGTGGTTTCGGTGTATGGGGTATTTCCTCACTGATGAATTACTCTTGAAGACTCTGAGGAATTGGGTTGCTCTTATGACAAGTGTCAGTTTCTAACGGAGCAGCCAACCAGCTAGTGTTTGTGGGGGGTGGCTATTTATAGCTTGGGAGCATCCCGACATGATTTGACACTAATGCCCTTAAATAATATGACCGTTGGAGTGGATAAGACCAATGACTTGGCGTGGCTATCGAAACGGTCGGAACCCTCAACTGTGAGGGTCCTCATGTCACTCGTATTCCTCACTTGAGGCTTTTGGTAGGATTAGGCTTGGGTTGAGCATCATGAGGAAATTCATTCCATAGTGTAACTTCGACCCCCTTTAACAGTACGGTGTTCCTATTACTCAAATGCGAAGAAAATAAAACATAAAGTGTAAATCTTCATGCTTCAAATTCTTGAGAGTGATTTTCTTCAGGACACAACGGACTTCCTAATATCAGTATCTTCATGAGGAATATCAATTTCATCGCAGATTCCTCGCGATTCATTTCTTCAGCTTCAGACCAATTTCTTCAACTGAAGACATACATTTTTAGGGGTCGATATTCTTCAAATATCTCAAACTCCTCAATGACTTATAGATCCCGTGTACACTCACAAACACATTAGATACTTAACCTATAAGTCTTCAAACCACAAAAATCACTAAGGGGCACTAGATGCACTTACAATCTCCCCCTTTTTGGTGGTTGATGACAATTAGGTTAAGTCTTCAACAGGGATAAAAAAATATGAAGTGTAAATACTCATTTGAGGAATTTGAAATCAAGATTCAGAGAGACTCCCCCTGAAGATGTGCATATCTTGAGGATTTTGCTTTTCACAGCAAATGCACATTGATGATTTATATCATGGAGATCTCCCCCTGAGTCTTGTAAATCATGCATATATGTAACATATCATATGAAGAAAATGAAAATGCATGATGACAAATAGTATCTGACGAATTCCAGCATGCGTGCATTAAAACTTGAGGAATAAGCATGCGAAGAAAAACGTTCAAAAGCGTCAGAGTACCATCGGGCTTAGTTACAACTCATTACATAAAAACTTCAGAAGAGCCAAGAGTTTGTAACTTAAATATAGTTCATAAGCCCCAAAAATATCCCGCTTGAAGACTAACTCTCAAGTTTCTCCCCCTTTGTCATCAAGTGACAAAAAGGGACAAACTGAGGACTAACGTCCGTGAAGATTTTCACTTCGTGGCAGTTGAGGAAGAGCCGTGATGCTTCTTGGGAGTAGTCTTCTTCCTTGGACCGGTAGCAGTGTCGAGCTATTCTTCATCAGTTTCAGCAGTGCGGAATGAAGAAAAGGAGCTGTCTTCAAGGTCTGGCACTGGAATAGGTCTGAACTTCTTCTTGGGAGGCCACGGATAAGCAAGAAGAATATGAATGTCTTCAAGTCTAGCAACGGGGTCATAGGTCTCACCGTAGTCCATACCTTCGACTTGCATGTAACCTTGAGCTAAGAGACGTGCCTTGTTGCGTACAACTTGACCATCTTCATATTTCTTGTTTCTAAACACCCATTTTGTTCCAATGATGTTGTGCTCGTCCTTGGGCTTTTCCACAAGTGTCCAAACTTTGTTCCTCTTACAGTTGTGTAGCTCTTCATGCATGGCATTCACCCAATCCGTGTATTGAAGTGATTCTTCTACCTTCATAGGCTCAATGCTAAAGATGAATGAGTAATGCTAACAAAAGTTAGCTAAAAGAGTTGTAGAGCGAGTGATTCTCCCGGTTTTTATGTCACCGAAGATTTGATTCAACGGATGATCCTTGTCCACTCTTTCTCGTACTCGTGACAACTTTTTTCATGTTGGATGGTGGAGCTTCCGCATCATCATCTTCTTCTTCGTTATCGTTGAAGGTGTCATCTCCATGAGGCAGTGGTGAAGAAGGTTGAGGTGAATCATCATGATGTACTTCTTCCTCCTCTTCATCATGTCGTGTACCACTTGTGGATGCCTCCATTTAGTTTTGTGGTTCGCCTTGACTCTAAGTAGGGGCTTCCACTTGTTTTAATGAAGTACTTTACTTCACCTCCATGGAATGAATCTTGCCGATGGGAAAGTCTTGGATAGCTTCCGAAGGTTCCTTACCTCCTACGTCATTTGGCAATTCTTCGACTTGCAAACCATTAGATTCATCAAACTTCACATCTACCGTCTCTTCAACTTTTTGAATGAACGTGTTGTAGACACGGTAAGTGTGAGAGTTTGATTTGTATCCAAGTAGGAAACCTTCATGAGATTTAGGAGCAAATTTAGAACGACAATGCCTATCAAGAATGTAGCACTTTGAGCCGAATACTCGAAAGTATCCAACTTGGGGGTTATTACCGGTGAGTAGCTCATACGCCATTTTACCAAGAAGCTTGTGTAAATAGAGTCAGTTTGTGGCATGACAAGCTGTTTCCACGGCTTCTACCCAAAAGTGTCTTGGCGTCTTGTATTCATCAAGCATCGTTGTAGCCATCTCTATGAGAGTTCAGTTCTTCCTCTCAACAACTCCATTTTTTGAGGTGTGTCCGTCATCGAGAACACATGTGAGATGCCCTCTTCGTCAAGAAAAGTATCCACATTTGTGTTCTTGAACTCCGATCCGTTGTTGCTCCGAACTTTCTTAATCTTCACTTCAAGCTGATTTTGGGCTTTTCGAGCGAAGTTCTTGAAGATCTTTTGTACCTGTGACTTGTCATCAAGAAAGAATACCCACGTAAATATGGAAAGATCATCAACAGTAACTAGACAAAAAGAATTCCTACCGAGGTTCTTGTAAGCATTGGGACCAGAGAGATCCATGTGAAGCAGCTCGAGTGGCCTTCTAGTAGTCATGATGTTCTTCACGGGATGATTTCCACCGACTTGTTTTACTTCTTGACAAGCACTACAAAGTCTATCTTTGTCAAACATAACATCTTTAACACCAAGAATATGATCACCTTTGATAAGCATGTCAATATTACGCATACTAACATGACGTAGCCTTCTATGTCATAACCAACCTTTAGAAGATTTTGCAATAAGACATGTACGAGGTTGGAATTTTTTAGTGAAATCGACAATGTGTAGACCACCTCTAGGAATACGAGTAAAGACCTTGCAATGATTGTCACTACATAACACTTGCCAGTCAACTTCTGTAAATAGCACACTGAAACCAAAGTCTACTAGTCTAGATGCGGAAAGAAGATTGTAGCCAAGGGATTCAACAAGCATGAAAATTTGAATGGAACTACCATGACATATGGTCACCTTACCGCGACCAAGTACGTTACATTTGGAGCTGTCTCCAAAGGTCACATACCTTCGTGGTCCATGGTTTGGTGTGATCTCATGAAACATGCCTCTATTTTCGGTCATGTGATCGGTGCATCCACTGTCAAGTATCCACTCCTTTCCTCCGTCCATGTATTCTCTAAGGTTTGCCATAAGACTTGGGATCCTCATGGTCTTATCGTACTCGATGTCAAGCTCTTCGTAATCATCATAATAGCCATGCTCCGCACTGTTATCGTGAGATGAAATATCCTCGTCACAAGAATCAAGAGATTGTTCAGAATTTCGACTATGACAATGTTCATATTTATGCATGTGAATGGCTTCAACAATGATGTTATTAATGGTAATGACATCTCCTTTAGCACGCATGAGGTCACGAACCTCAGATAGACATTTATCAAAGTTAGGATCATTTAGCTTCATCTTGTGAAAGGCAATGCATTTATGGAAAATGATATCTAGATTTTTCAAGGAGTAGTCGGGATATCTTTTCTCCAAATATTTCCACAAAGTATAAGCACACTCAAAGTTCTTCATTCAATTAAGCACATTTATTGGCAATGCTCTAATGATGAGACTAAGAGTTTTAAGATTGCCAAGCATATTAACTTCATCATCACGAGAAGGATGTAAGGGATCAATGGGAGGCACATAGGGACATTTAACATACTTGCTCAAATGGAATTCATCAAAGATATCAAACATTTCATCTTTCCATTGTCTATAATACTCCCCATTGAGAATAGGCACTCTACAACTAAGATTCCCCAAATTGGACACATCCGTCTTCCTCGAATGGTGATTAAACCAAGGCTATGGAGACCCAAGCTCTCATACCAATTGTGGGATCACTAGAAGGGATGTCAAGAGGGGGGGGGGTGAATAGACTACTTGCATAAATTAAAAGCTAGACTTTCCCAATTTTAATTGTTGGTAGATTTTAGCAATTCTAGCAAGTCCAGTGCACACTACACATGGTAATAAACATATATGGCAGCGGAAAGTAAAGACACTGCACATGTAAGTAAGGAGTAGAGCTTAGGAAGATCAAACGCAAAAATGGACACGTTGATTTTTGGCATGGTTCCCATTGGTGGTGCTATCGTACATCCACGTTAGTGGAGACTTCAACCTATGAAGCGTAACGACTGTGAGAGTCCATGAAGGGCTCCACCCATAAGGGGTCCATGAAGAAGTGGCCTTTTCTATTCCACTATGGCTTACGTCCACACATGACTAGCCTCACTCAGGGTAGATCTTCACGATGTAGGCGATCTCCTTGCCTGTACAAACTTCTTGGTTCAACTCCACAACACGAAGTAGGAGGCTCCCAAGCGACAGCTAACCAATCTAGGAGGAACCACCCTCCAAAAGGTAATAGATGCGGTAGAACGATGAAATCCTTGCTCTTGTGCGTCAGAAGACAGTCTCCTCAACACTAAATCCCTCTCACACATATTTGGCATGGATATAAGAGATTGATTGGGTGGAAAGCAACTTAGGGAGGTTATAGATCAAGTTTCTAATGGATGGATTGGAATATCTTGATCTCAACACATGAGTATGTGGCTCTCTCTCAGAAAAATGGATATGGAAGTGTTTGTTTGTTAACTCTACGAATGAGAGGTGGTGGATGGGTATATATAGGCATCTCCAAAAATCCAACCGTTACAACATTATTGCCCAACTCGGTGAAACCGAAGTGAATCTCGCTGGCATCGATTTGCACAAAATGTGGCAACTTTCGAATTCTCGGTGAGACCGATATAGGAATCTTAGTGGTACCAACATGGTGTCCTAGGTAGTTTCGAAATCTTGGTGAGAACGACTTCAAAAATCGAAAGTTCTAATTCTAGAAATCAAGGACCAAAATTTTGGTCATTGATTTTATGTGGCACTAAAGCGGAAGTTGGTGGTACCGAGATTCTAGGGTTTTGCATAGGTTTTATCTCTCAAAAAATTGGTAGGGCCGAGTGGAAATTATTGGTGGCACCGATTTTGATGTTTAGGCTTTGGACATAGAATATTTTGGGAGAATGGCTGAGTATTTTTGGTGGCTATCTCTAAGAACTTGAGAAACCAATTCATAATATATACCTCACCCCCGTCGAATAGTATTGGCTTCCCTATGGACTCAAATGTGATTTCTCACAAATATAAAATGCAGTGTCTTGTAGCTTGAAGCTTGGACAATCCTATTCCTTTCCTTCCTTGGGGCTTATCCACACAATCCTTAGCCAATGCTCTCCATGGACTATACGTGAAATATACTAGGTAAAAGTGTTAGTCCAAAAGACAATGTATGTTGTCAAGAATTATCAAAACGACCAAGGGAGCATATGTGCTTTCAGCTATGTTGCTTCCCTTGAGGAGGCCCCGTAGAAGCAGCCACCGCCTCAACCTTGCAGAAATGCATGTTCATGAACGCGTACGCCCGTCATGCTCCCTCGAAGCACGTGGATCACTTCCAGCGATCCACCTGCACGCAGCAACCCGCAGGCAGGGCAGGAGGCTAAAAAGGTTGGTGAGCTGAGCTTTTGTTGGCCATAGCTTGATGCACAAGTCGTGGAGCACTTTCTGAAGTGCGGTACAGCGTCGGCAAACTCTTCGGAAGATCCACGAAGACCTATGTGAAACGACACTGCTGGGTGAGCTCGATGCACCCTTGGCTGCCTAACATACACTACAGGAAATACAACTTACTAGCATCTATTTGCTCCACTTCGTGGAGCATTTGGCGGTCACACCGAGCCATGACCTGGAGCTCGGAGTGCACGAGTTGGAGCTTTGGGAGACCTTCCTTCACTTGGTTCTTCTTGGTTTGACGGGTATCGCGTGCATCAAACACGCCCTTGAGGATCTTCTCGACCTTTAGAACATGCGCCTCATCCTTCTCCCTAGCCATCGGCTCGGCAGCTCGGGCCTTCTTCCCCTGCACGGCCTTAGCCTTTTGCTGCTCCGCCTCCTACCAAGCCTTCTTAAGCTCAGCCTTGAGACCCTCAGGCTCGGCCAGGGCCAGATGACCCACAAGTATAGGGGATCAATCGTAGTCCTTTCGATAAGTAAGAGTGTCGAACCCAACGAGGAGCAGAAGGATCTGACAAGTGGTTTTCAGCAAGGTAAAATCTGCAGGCACTGAAATTGTCGGTAACAGGTGATTGTGTGGTGAGATGATTCGTAGCAAGCAACAAGTAACAAAAGTAGCAACGGTGCAACAAAGTGGCACAATCCCTTTTGTAGCAAGGGACAAGCCTGGACAAAGTCTTATAGCAGGAAAAACGCTCCCGAGGACACACGGGAATTTCTGTCATGCTAGTTTTCATCATGTTCATATGATTCGCGTTCGTTACTTTGATAGTTTGTTATGTGGGTGGACCGGTGCTTGGGTACTGCCCTTAGTTGGACAAGCATCCCACTTATGATTAACCCCTCTCGCAAGCATCCGCAACAAGGAAAGAGGAATTAAGACAAAGTCTAACCATAGCATTAAACTAGTGGATCCAAATCAGCCCCTTACGAAGTAACACATAAACTAGGGTTTAAGCTTCTGTCACTCTAGCAACCCATCATCTACTTACTACTTCCCAATGCCTTCCTCTAGGCCCAAATAATGGTGAAGTGTTATGTAGTCAACATTCACATAACACCACTAGAGGAAAAACAACATACAACATATCAAATTATCGAAAGAATACCAAATTCACATGACTACTATTACCATGACTTATCCCATGTCCTCAGGAACGAAAGTAATTACTCACAAAGCATAATCATATTCATGACCAGAGAGGTAATGAGTAGCATCAAGGATCTGAACATAAACTCTTCCACCAAGTAATCCAACTAGCATCAAATACAAAGAGTAATCAACACTACTAGCAACCTTACAAGTACCAATCGGAGTCGCGATACGGAGATTGGTTACAAGTGATGAAATAGGGTTTGGAGATGAGATGGTGCTGATGAAGATGTTGATGGTGACTTGTCCCCTCCGATGAGAGGAGTGGTGGTGATGACGATGGCGATGATTTCGCCCTCCGGGAGGGAAGTTTCCCCGGCAGGATCGTCCTGCTGGAGCTCTAGATTGGTTTTGCTCAAGTTCCGCCTCGTGGCGGTGGCGAAACCACGAAAAAGCTCCTCCTTGATTTTTTCGTGGACGAAACCCTTCATATAGATAAAGAGGGGGGGGGCAAGTGGGCCAGCAGGGTGCTCACAAGCCCCCATGGCGTGGCCTGGGGGGGTGGCCGCGCCGTGCAGGCTTGTGGCCACCCCTGGTGCCCTTTGGCGCTTCTTCGACCCAGTATTTTTTATAAATCCGGAAGAAAATCCTCGTTGATTTTTACGGCGTTTGGAGTTGCGCAGAATAGGTATCTCAAACTTGCTCGACTTTCAGGCGAGAATTCCAGCTGACGTCATTCTCCCTCTTCATGTAAACCTTGCAAAATAAGAGAGAAAAGGCATAAGAATTGTACCGTGAAGTGAAATAACAGCCGAGGAAGCGATAAATATCAACATGAAAACATGATGCAAAATGGACGTATCAACTCCCCCAACCTTAGACCTCGCTAGTCCTCAAGCGAAAGCCTAGCTCAATAAATATGTCCACATGTGTAGGGAGAGAGGTGTCGACAAAACAAGATACGAACATGCATGCATCATGATCATGATCAGAACAACAATACCAATATATAATCTCTCATGCTAAAGTGATAATTCCTTCACAAAGTAAAGCATGGATCAAGAACCTTACCGAGAAGTAACAACCGATAGCCTTTAGTCACTGAAGCAATTGCAATTTATCACAACATCAGAAAGAGTCAAATAAGAGCTTGTAAAGCAAATCCACATACTCAATCATTCTTTCGTTCTCTACAATTGCTACAACTCACGTGGTACTCATGAGATCAAAGTTTCAGCTGGACACAAAGAAAGATAGGGGCTTATAGTTTTGCCTCCCAACTGCTTACCTCAAAGGTAATGTCAACAATAATAATTCATGAATACTTACCTCCAAGTTGACATATGAATATAGATCTTTCCCAAGCATATGACGTTAGCCAAGATAAAGGTGAGATAAGGAATTGGTGAAGATCACCTTGACTCTTTCAAGGGAAAAAAGTAAAGGTACAAGATAGGCCCTCCGCAGAGGGAAGCAGAGGTTGTCATGCGCTTTTGAGGTTTGGATGCGTGTCCTCTTAGTGCGGAGGAACGTCACTTTGTATTGCCTACTGTGATAAAGAACTTTATTATGTAGTCTGTTGCTTTTATGTCTTCCTCAGCACAGGTTCGTACAAAGCTTATTTTCCACACACTAATAGATCATACATATTAGAGAGCAATTTTTATTTCCTGCACCGATGACAACTTACTCGAGGGATCTTATTAAATCCATAGGTAGGTATGGTGGACACTCATGGTAAAACTGGGTTGATGGTTTATGGATGCACAAGTAGTATCTCTACTTAGTGCGGGAGGTTTGGCTAAAGTGAGGTGGACGCAATCATTACAAGCTAAGGGATCTCTACTCATATAACATTGTTCGGAGCCAAGAAAACAGAATTCATTATGTTGTCTTCCTTGTCCAACATCTACTTCTAGGCATGCAATAGTTTAGTGAGTGTTCACAATCATAGATGGTGTCAGAGATGATGTATTTATGTGTGAACCTCTCCTTCCTTGTCACTTCCTATTAATTGCAACAATGACCAAGGTCTACGTTTGCCTACCCTCAACAAGTTTCAATCCTCATTCTTTTTATATGTGAAGCCATCACTTCCCATAAGATCATTACATGATCTTTCATGCTTTTGTTCTATTCTCACTCTTATGATCATGGCAAGAGGCAAAGCCCTTCAACTAAGACACTCTTTATTATATGTCTCACGAGCTCGAATACATCGGGGGTGACACAAAGCCAAACTCAAGACTGAAACACTAAGACTTTTAATCTACTAAGAGAAAGAGAAAACTGAAAAGGAAAACTAAAACAAAGGTAAAGGTGTTGGAAATATGCCCTAGAGGCAATAATAAATTAGTTATTATTATATTTCTTAGTTCATGATAATCGTTTATTATCCATGCTATAATTGTATTGATTGGAAACACAATACTTGTGTGGATACATAGACAAAACACTGTCCCTAGTAAGCCTCTAGTTGACTAGCTCGTTGATCAAAGATGGTCAAGGTTTCCTGGCCATAGGCAAGTGTTGTCACTTGATAACGGGATCACATCATTAGGAGAATCATGTGATGGACTAGACCCAAACTAATAGACGTAGCATGTTGATCGTGTCATTTTGTTGCTACTGTTTTCTGCGTGTCAAGTATTTGTTCCTATGACCATGAGATCATATAACTCACGGACACCGGAGGAATGCTTTATGTGTATCAAACGTCGCAACGTAACTGGGTGACTATAAAGATGCTCTACAGGTATCTCCGAAGGTGTTCGTTGAGTTAGTATGGATCGAGACTGGGATTTGTCACTCCGTGTGACGGAGAGGTATCTCGGGGCCCACTCGGTAATACAACATCACACACAAGCCTTGCAAGCAATGTGACTTAGTTTAAGTTACGGGATCTTGTATTACGGAACGAGTAAAGAGACTTGCCGGTAAACGAGATTGAAATAGGTATGCGGATACTAACGATCGAATCTCGGGCAAGTAACATACCGAAGGACAAAGGGAATGACATACGGGATTATATGAATCCTTGGCACTGAGGTTCAAACGATAAGATCTTCGTAGAATATGTAGGATCCAATATGGGCATCCAGGTCCCGCTATTGGATATTGACCGAGGAGTCTCTCGGGTCATGTCTACATAGTTCTCGAACCCGCAGGGTCTGCACACTTAAGGTTCGACGTTGTTTTATGCGTATTTGAGTTATATGGTTGGTTACCGAATGTTGTTCGGAGTCCCGGATGAGATCACGGACATCACGAGGGTTTCCGGAATGGTCCGGAAACGAAGGTTGATATATAGGATGACCTCATTTGGTTACCGGAAGGTTTTCGTGCATTACCGGAAAAGTTTCGGGCTCATCGGTAGTGTACCGGGAGTGCCGGGAGGGGTGCCGGGGACCATCGGGAGGGGTGTCACGCCCCAAGGGGTCTCATGGGCTATGGGAAGAGATAAACCAGCCCCTAGTGGGCTGGAATAAGTTCCCACTAAGGCCCATAAGGTTTGAGAAGGAAAAAACACAAGGTGGAAAGAGTTTCCAAGTGGGAAGGTGGAATCCTACTCCAAGTAGGATTGGAGTAGGACTCCTCCACCTCCAATTTTGGCCAAACCTTTAGGTTTTGAGGCTGCCTCCTCCCCTCCCTCCCACCTATATATACGGAGGTTTTAGGGCTGATTTGAGACGACTTTTCTCACGGCTGCCCGACCACATACCTCCATAGTTTTTCCTCTAGATCGCGTTTCTGCGGAGCTCGGGTGGAGCCCTGCTGAGACAAGATCATCACCAACCTCCGGAGCGCCGTCATGCTGCCGGAGAACTATTCTACCTCTCCGTCTCTCTTGCTGGACCAAGAAGGCCGAGATCATCGTCGAGTTGTACGTGTGCTGAACGCGGAGGTGCCGTCCGTTCGGTACTAGATCGTGGGACTGATCGCGGGATTGTTCGCGGGGCGGATCGAGGGACGTGAGGACGTTCCACTACATCAACCGCGATCTCTAACCGCTTCTGCTGTACGATCTACAAGGGTACGTAGATCACTCATCCCCTCTCGTAGATGGACATCACCATGATAGGTCTTCGTGCGCGTAGGAAAATTTTTGTTTCCCTTGCGACGTTCCCCAACAGTGGCATCATGAGCTAGGTTCATGCGTAGATGTCTTCTCGAGTAGAACACAAAAGTTTTTGTGGGCGGTGATGTGCGTTTTGCTGCCCTCCTTAGTCTTTTCTTGATTCCGCGGTATTGTTGGATCGAAGTGGCTTGGACCGACATTACTCGTACGCTTACGAGAGACTGGTTTCATCGTTACGAGTAACCCCCTTTGCTCAAAGATGACTGGCAAGTGACTGTTTCTCCAACTTTAGTTGAATCGGATTTGACCGAGGAGGTCCTTGGATGAGGTTAAATAGCAACTCATATATCTCCGTTGTGGTGTTTGCGTAAGTAAGATGCGATCCTACTAGATACCCTCGGTCACCACGTAAAACATGCAACAACAAAATTAGAGGACGTCTAACTTGTTTTTGCAGGGTATGATTGTGATGTGATATGGCCAACGATGTGATGTGATATATTGGATGTATGAGATGATCATGTTGTAATAGAAATATCGACTTGCACGTCGATGGTACGGCAACCGGCAGGAGCCATAGGGTTGTCTTTATACTAACGTTTGTGCTTGCAGATGCGTTTACTATTTTGCTAGGATGTAGCTTTAGTAGTAATAGCATAAGTAGCACGACAACCCCGATGGCAACACGTTGATGGATGATCATGGTGTGGCACCGGTGACAAGAAGATCGTGCCGGTGCTTTGGTGATGGAGATCAAGAAGCACGTGATGATGGCCATATCATGTCACTTATAAATTGCATGTGATGTTAATCCTTTTATGCACCTTATTTTGCTTAGAACGACGGTAGCATTATGAGGTGATCTCTCACTAAAATTTCAAGACGAAATTGTGTTCTCCCCGACTGTGCACCATTGGTACAGTTCGTCGTTTCGAGACACCACGTGATGATCGGGTGTGATAGACTCAACGTTCACATACAACGGGTGCAAAACAGTTGCGCACGCGGAACACTCGGGTTAAGCTTGACGAGCCTAGCATGTGCAGACATGGCCTTGGAACACATGAGACCTAAAGGTCGAGCATGAATCGTATAGTTGATATGATTAGCATAGAGATGCTTACCACTGAAACTATTCTCGACTCACGTGATGATCGGACTTGAGATAGTGGATTTGGATCATGTACCACTCAAATGACTAGAGAGATGTACTTTTTGAGTGGGAGTTCTTAAGTAATATGATTAATTGAACTAATTGTCATGAACATAGTCTAATGGTCTTTGCGAATTACGATGTAGCTTGTGCTATAGCTCTACTGTTTTATATGTTCCTAGAGAAAATTTAGTTGAAAGTTGATAGTAGCAAACTTTGCAGACTGAGTCTGTAAAACCGAGGATTGTCCTCGTTGCTGCACAGAAGGCTTATGTCCTTAATGCACCACTCGGTGTGCTGCACCTCGAGCGTCGTCTGTGGATGCTGTGAACATTCGACATACACATTTCTGATGACTACACGATAGTTCAGTACAAAAATACTTAATGGCTTAGAAGCAAGGCGCCGAAAACGTTGTAAAACGTCACGGAACATAAGTGATGTTCTAAAGAGATGAAATTGTGATTTCATGCTTGTGCCCTTGTTAAGAGGTACGAGACCTCCAACAAGATTCTTTGTCCACAAAGTAAAGGATAAAAGCTCAATCGTTGAGCGTGTGCTCAGATTGTCTGAGTACGACAATCACTTGAATCAAGTGGGAGTTAATCTTCCAGATGAGATAGTGATGGTTCTCCAAAGTCACTGCCACCAAGCTGTGAGAGCTTCGTGATGAACTATAACATATCAAGGATAGATACAATGATCCTTGAGTGATTCGCGATGTTTGACACTGCGAAAGTAGAAATCAAGAAGGAGCATCAATAGTTGATGGTTTGTAAAACCACTAAGTTTCAAGAAAGGCAAGGGCTAGAAGGGATACTTCGTGAAATGGCAAAACAGTTGCTGCACTAATGAAGAGACCCAAGATTAAACCCAAACCCGAGACTAAGTGCTTCTGTAATGAGGGGAACAATCACTGAGGCGGAGCAACTCAAGATACTTGGTAGATAAGAAGGCTGGCAAAAGTCGAAAGAAGTGTATTTGATATACATGATGTTGATGTGTACTTTACTAGTACTCCTAGTAGCACGAGGGTATTGGATACCAGTTCGGTTGCTAAGTGATTAGTGACGCGAAATGAAAGCTACGGCATAAACGGAGACTAGCTAAAGGCGAGGTGACGATACATGTTGGAAGTGTTTCCAAGATTGATATGATCAAACGTCGCACGCTCCCTCTACCATCGGGATTGGTGTTAAACCTAAATAATTGTTATTTGGTGCTTGCGTTAAGCATGAACATGATTGGATCGTGTTTATTGCAAGACGATTATTCATTTAAAGAGAATAATGGTTACTCTATTTTCTTGAATAATCACCTTCAATGGTTTATTGAATCTCGATCGTAGTGTTACACATGTTCATGATATTGGTGCCAAAAGATACGAGTTGATGATGATAGTACCACTTACTTGTGGCACTGCCGCTTGTGTCATGTTAGTATAAATTGCATGAAGAGGCTCCATGCTGATGGATCTTTGTACTCACCTGATTTCGAATCACTAGTGACATGCGAATCATACCACATGAGCAAGGCCTTGTTTTCATTGAGATGAAATAAGATAGTAACTTGTTGGAAGTGATACATTTTGATGTGTGCAGTCCAATGGGTGCTGAGGCACGTAGTGGATATCATTATGTTCTTACTTCACCGACGATTTGAGTAGATACAGGAGTATTTACTTAATGAATCACAAGTCTGAAATGTTGAAAAGTTCAATTCCGTTTCAGAGTGAAGTTCGTCGTAACAAGAGGATAAACTGTCTACGATATGATCATGGAAATGAATATCTGAGTTACGAGTTTTGGTACGCAGTTAAGACAATGTGGAAATTGTTTCGCAGTTCATGCCACCTGGAACATCATAGTGTGATGATGTGTCTGAACGTCATAGCCACGCACTATTTGGTATGGTGCATACTATGATGTCTCTTATCGAATTACCACTATCGTTTATGGGTTATGCATTAGAGACAACCGCACTCACTTTAAATAGGGCACCGCGTATTTCTGTTGAGATGACACAATATAGACTGAGGTTTAGAAAAATCTAAACTGTCGTTTCTTGAAAGTTTGGGGTTTCGACACTTATGTGAAAAAGTTTCAGTCTGATAAGCTCGAACCCAAAGCGGATAAATGCATCTTCATAGGATATCCAAAACAGTTGGGTACATCTCCTATCTCAGATCCGAAAGCAAAGTGTTTGTTTCTAGAAACGGATCCTTTCTCGAGGAAAGGTTTCTCTCGAAAGAATTGAGTGGGAGGGTAGTAGAACTTGATGAGGTTATTGAACCATCACTTCAACCAGTGTGTAGCAGGGCGCAGGAAGTTGTTCCTGTGGCGCCTACACCAATTGAAGTGGAAGCTGATGATGGTGATCATTGAGCTTCGAATCAAGTTACTACAAACCTCGTAGGTCGACAAGGTCGCGTACTGCTGCAGAGTAGTACGGTAACCCTGTCTTGGAGGTCATGTTGTTGAGCAACAGTGAACCTACGAGTTATGGAGAAAGCGATGGTGGGCCCAGATTCCGACAAATGGCTGGAAGCCATGAAATCCGAGAGAGGATCCATGGATAAAAACAAAGTGTAGACTTTGTAAGAATTACTTGATGGTCATAGGACTATTGAGTAAAGATGGATCTTTAAAAGAAGACAGACGATGATGGTGATAAGTCACTATTAAGAAAAGCTCGACTTGTCGCAAAGATGTTTCCGACAAGATCAAACAGTTGACTATGATGAGACTTTCTCACTCGTAGCAATGCTAAAAGTCTGTTAGAATTATGTTAGTAGTTGCTGCATTATTTGTGAAATATTGCACGTAGGATGTCAAAACATTGTTTTCTCGACGGTTTCCTTGAGCAAACATTGTATGTGATACAACCAGAAGGTTTTGTCGATCCTAAAGATACTAGCAAGTATGCAAGCTCCAGTGATCCTTCAATGGACTGGTGCAAGCATCTCGGAGTTGGAATATACACTTTGATGAGATGATCAAAGATTTTGGGTTTGTACAAGGTTTATGAGAAACTTGTATTTCCAAAGAAGTGAGTGGGAGCACTATAGAATTTCTGATAGGTATATGTGGTTGACATATTGTGGATCAGAAGTAATGTAGAATTTCTGTAAAGCATACAAGGTTGTTTGAAAGAAGTTTTCAAAGGAGTACCTGGATTACGCTACTTGAACGTTGAGCATCAAAGATCTATGGAGATAGATCGAAAGCGCTTAATAGAAGTTTCAACAAGATGCATGCCTTGACAAGGTTTTGAAAGAGTTCAAAATAGACCAGCAAAGAAGGAGTTCTTGGTTGCGTTGTGAGGTGTGAATTTGAGTAAGACTCAAAACCCGACCACGGCAGAATAAAGAGAATAGACGAAGGTCGTCTTCTATGCCTTAGCCGTATAATATAAAGTATGCCATGCTGTGTACCGCACCTGAAGTGTGCCTTGACTCAAAGTATGTTGAGAGGTACAGAGCGTGATCCATGATTGAATCACTAGCAGCGGTCGAAATTTATCCTTAGTAACTAATGGACTAAGGAATTTTTCTCGATTATGGAGGTGGTTAAAGAGTTTGTCGTAAAGGGTTACGTCAATGCAAGCTTTGACACTAATCCGGATAACTATGAGTAGTGAAACGGATTCGTATAGTAGAGTAGATATTTGGAGCATTTCCGAATAGCACGTAGTAGCAGCATCTATAAGATGACATAAAGATTTGTAAAGAACGCACGAATCTGAAAGTTTCAGAACCGTTGACTAAAACCTCTCTCACGAGCAAGACGTGATCAGACCCCATAACTATATGGGTGTTGGATTCGTTGGAATCACATGGTGATGTGAACTAGATTACTGACTCTAGTGCAAGTGGGAGACTGTTGGAAATATGCCCTAGAGGCAATAATAAATTAGTTATTATTATATTTCTTAGTTCATGATAATCGTTTATTATCCATGCTATAATTGTATTGATTGGAAACACAATACTTGTGTGGATACATAGACAAAACACTGTCCCTAGTAAGCCTCTAGTTGACTAGCTCGTTGATCAAAGATGGTCAAGGTTTCCTGGCCATAGGCAAGTGTTGTCACTTGATAACGGGATCACATCATTAGGAGAATCATGTGATGGACTAGACCCAAACTAATAGACGTAGCATGTTGATCGTGTCATTTTGTTGCTACTGTTTTCTGCGTGTCAAGTATTTGTTCCTATGACCATGAGATCATATAACTCACGGACACCGGAGGAATGCTTTATGTGTATCAAACGTCGCAACGTAACTGGGTGACTATAAAGATGCTCTACAGGTATCTCCGAAGGTGTTCGTTGAGTTAGTATGGATCGAGACTGGGATTTGTCACTCCGTGTGACGGAGAGGTATCTCGGGGCCCACTCGGTAATACAACATCACACACAAGCCTTGCAAGCAATGTGACTTAGTGTAAGTTACGGGATCTTGTATTACGGAACGAGTAAAGAGACTTGCCGGTAAACGAGATTGAAATAGGTATGCGGATACTAACGATCGAATCTCGGGCAAGTAACATACCGAAGGACAAAGGGAATGACATACGGGATTATATGAATCCTTGGCACTGAGGTTCAAACGATAAGATCTTCGTAGAATATGTAGGATCCAATATGGGCATCCAGGTCCCGCTATTGGATATTGACCGAGGAGTCTCTCGGGTCATGTCTACATAGTTCTCGAACCCGCAGGGTCTGCACACTTAAGGTTCGACGTTGTTTTATGCGTATTTGAGTTATATGGTTGGTTACCGAATGTTGTTCGGAGTCCCGGATGAGATCACGGACATCACGAGGGTTTCCGGAATGGTCCGGAAACGAAGATTGATATATAGGATGACCTCATTTGGTTACCGGAAGGTTTTCGTGCATTACCGGAAAAGTTTCGGGCTCATCGGTAGTGTACCGGGAGTGCCGGGAGGGGTGCCGGGGACCATCGGGAGGGGTGTCACGCCCCAAGGGGTCTCATGGGCTATGGGAAGAGATAAACCAGCCCCTAGTGGGCTGGAATAAGTTCCCACTAAGGCCCATAAGGTTTGAGAAGGAAAAAAACACAAGGTGGAAAGAGTTTCCAAGTGGGAAGGTGGAATCCTACTCCAAGTAGGATTGGAGTAGGACTCCTCCACCTCCAATTTCGGCCAAACCTTTAGGTTTTGAGGCTGCCTCCTCCCCTCCCTCCCACCTATATATACGGAGGTTTTAGGGCTGATTTGAGACGACTTTTCTCACGGCTGCCCGACCACATACCTCCATAGTTTTTCCTCTAGATCGCGTTTCTGCGGAGCTCGGGCGGAGCCCTGCTGAGACAAGATCATCACCAACCTCCGGAGCGCCGTCACGCTGCCGGAGAACTCTTCTACTTCTCCGTCTCTCTTGCTGGATCAAGAAGGCTGAGATCATCGTCGAGTTGTACGTGTGCTGAACGCGGAGGTGCCGTCCGTTCGGTACTAGATCGTGGGACTGATCGCGGGATTGTTCGCGGGGCGGATCGAGGGACGTGAGGACGTTCCACTACATCAACCGCGATCTCTAATCGCTTCTGCTGTACGATCTACAAGGGTACGTAGATCACTCATCCCCTCTCGTAGATGGACATCACCATGATAGGTCTTCGTGCGCGTAGGAAAATTTTTGTTTCCCTTGCGACGTTCCCCAACAAAAGGCAAAAGATGTGATGGTGATACGATACCGGGGCAACTCCCCAAAGCTTGGCACAAGCCAAGGGGATTGCCCGTACCCATGTTTAGTTGTCTTCTTTTGGTGGTGATGGTGGAGGAGTTGTTGAAGCGGTCTTGAGCTTGTTTAATTTCCACTTGAGCATGAAATTCTGCTCCCTCAGATCATCATTTTACTCTTCAAGCTTCAACACCCTTTGGCATAATTCCTGCTTACTCTCCTGCAAGAAACGAGAAGGGATAAACAAGGTCTTAGGCTTCTTCCTTGAGTGAGGGAGGCTCGACTTCTTGAACTCCACATGCGTGCGTCCAGGTTGAGGTAGAGGAGCCTCCTCTTCATCGGAACTCCTTTATTCCTTCCCCTTGGGATCATAATCTTCTTCCTCATCAGAGGTCCATCCATAAGGATCAAGGTCCCCATAGACCTTGGGGTTAGCAAGGTAATCAGCCACATAGCTCTCCCCCTCTGAATCGTCAGAAGACATCTTGACCTAGATCTATGACAGAAAACAGGCTCGAAACGAAAAAGAGAAGAAATCTGCGTGATGCAGGGGTCAGACCAAACGGGAGTATATATAATGATTTTTTCCAGACCAGAAGGAGTACCCCGCACGAAAACAGAGTCCGGGAGGCGCACGAGGTGGCCACAAGCCCTCACGGCGTGGCCAAGGGGTGGGCCCACGCCGTGCAGGCTTGTCGCCTCCTCGCACACTTTCTGGACTACTTCCAATTTTTGTATTTTTTCAAATATTCCAGAACGGAGAAAATTTTCTACTGGAAAAGTGTTGGACTCTGTTTTCTTACCAAATCACATACCTCTTCGTTTTCGGAGTCGAAAACAGGCTGATAAATATCCCTTAGGTATTCTTTCGGAGTTATGGTATTGATAATATTGCTTTCAACATTTATGGGAGTACCTGAGATATAATGCTTGATTCTCTGCCCATTTACAACTCGCGGACAATTACCTTCCGTGTTGTTGATCTTGTTAGCACCGGAACGATATACTTCCTCAACAACATAGGGACCTTCCCATTTAGAGAGAAGCTTGCCTGCAAAGAACCTTAAACGAGAGTTATATAGCAAGACATAATCACCTACATTGAACTCACGCTTTTGTATTCTCTTATCATGCCACCTCTTAACCTTCTCTTGGAACAACTTGGCATTCTCATATGCCTGAGTTCTCCACTCATCAAGTGAGCTAATGTCAAATAACCTCTTCTCACCGGCAAGTTTGAAATCAAAGTTGAGCTCTTTGATTGCCCAATAAGCTTTATGCTCTAGCTCAAGAGGTAAATGACATGCTTTACCGTACACCATTTTTTACGGAGACATGCCCATGGGATTCTTATAGGCAGTTCTATAAGCCGAGAGTGCATCATCGAGCTTCTTAGACCAAATCTTTCTAGACCTGTTGACAATCTTTTGCAGAATCAGTTGAAACTCTCTATTGCTTAGCTCTACTTGACCACTGGACTAAGGGTGGTAGGGAGACACAATTCTATGGTTGACATCGTACTTAGCAAGCATTTTACGGAAAGCACCATGAATGAAGTGTGAACCACCATCAGTCATCATATATCTAGGGACTCCAAATCTAGGGAAGATAACTTCTTTAAGCATCCTGATAGAAGTGTTGTGATTAGTACTACTAGTGGGGATAGCTTCTACCCACTTAGTGACGTAATCAACAACAACTAGGATATGAGTATACCCGTTGGCTTTTGGAAAAGGTCCCATATAATCAAAGCCCCAAACATCAAATGGTTCAATGACAAGTGAATAGTTCATAGGCATTTCCTGACGTGCGCTAATATTACCTATTCTTTGACATTCATCACAAGACAAGACAAACTTACGGGCATCCTTGAAGAGAGTGGGCCAATAGAAACCTGATTGCAATACCTAGTGTGTAGTTCTATCTCCCGCATGGTGTCCTCCGTAGGCCTCGGAGTGACACTTCTGTAGGATCTGTCCGTGTTCATGTTCAGGTACACAACGTCTAATAACACCATCTACTCCTTCCTTATAAAGGTGATGATCATCCCAAAAGTAGTGTCTCAAGTCAAAGAAGAATTTCTTCTTTTGCTGGTATGTGAAACTAGGTGGTATATATTTGGCAACAATATAGTTTGCATAATCAGCATACCACGGTGCACTACGTTAAGCATTCATGACATTCGGTTGCTCATCGAGAAATCTATCATCAATAGGTTGTGGGTCATCAAAAACGTTCTCCAACCTAGACAAGTTATCTGCTATTGGGTTATTAGCACCCTTTCTGTCAACAACGTGCAAATCAAATTCTTGTAGCAAGAGAACCCATCTAATAAGTCTAGGTTTAGCGTCCTTCTTCTCCATGAGGTACTTAATAGCAGCATGATCAGTGTGAATAGTGACTTTGGAATCAACTATGTAAGACCTGAACTTTTCACATGCAAACACGACTGCTAAAAATTCCTTTTCCTTAGTAGCATAGTTTCTCTGGGCACTGTCTAGAGTTTTACTAGCGTAGTGAATAACATTCAACTTCTTATCAACTATTTGCCCTAGAACAGCACCAACAGCATAATCACTAGCATCACACATGATTTCAAAAGGTAAGTTCCAATCAGGTGGTTGAACAATAGGTGCAGTTATCAAAGCCCTCTTAAGTAATTCGAAGGCTTCCTCACAATCATCGTGAAAGACAAAAGGAATGTCCTTTTGCAAGAGATTGGTAAGAGGCCTAGAAATCTTAGAGAAGTCTTTAATGAACCTTCTATAGAAACCATCATGACCAAGGAAACTTCTTATACCTTTGATATCTGTGGGATATGGCATTTTCTCAATTGCATCAACCTTAGCCTTATCAACTACAATACCTCTTTCAGAAATTTTATGTCCTAAGACGATGCCTTCATTAACCATAAAGTGGCACTTCGCCCAATTCAAGACAAGATTGGTGTCTTTACATCTCTATAAGACTCGATCAAGGTTGCTGAGGCAACCATCAAAAGAAGACCCGTAAACGGAAAAGTCATCCATGAAAACCTCGACAATCTTTTCACAAAAGTCAGAGAACATAGCCATCATACATCTTTGAAAGGTGGCAGTTGCATTACATAAGGCAAAAGGCATACGTCTATAAGCAAAGGTACCAAAAGGGCAGGTGAAAGTGGTTTTCTCCTGATCAGATTGTGCAACTGGTATTTGGGAGAAACCATAATAACCGTCTAGAAAGGAGAAGTGTGTGTGTTTAGACAACCTTTCTAGCATTTGGTCGATAAAAGGTAGAGGGTAATGATCTTTCCTAGTGGCTTTATTCAGTTTCCTGAAATCGATCACCATCCTATAGCCAGTAATAATGCTCTGGGGGATCAATTCATCCTTATCATTAGGGACAATGGTAATGCCTCCCTTCTTAGGGAAGAAGTACACCGGACTCACCCAATCGCTATGAGCAACACAATAGATAATACCCGCTTCGAGGAGCTTTAGTATTTCTTTTCTTACAACTTCTTTCATCTTAGGATTCAATCTCCTTTGATGATCAACAACTGGTTTAAATCAGGATCGGTTTTGATCTTGTGCTGGCATAGAGTGGGACTAATGCCCTTAAGATCATCAAGAGTATATCCAATAGCAGCACGGTGCTTCCTCAGAGTTTTTAGTAACTTCTTTTCTTCATGCTGTGAGAGGCTAGCACTCCTTCAAATCCAAAAGTGACAGTTTGCTTTTCACAGTTAATATGAGCATTGACAGTATTGAGAAAAGGTCTGCCAAATATGATGGGACAAAAGCTATCTTGTCCAGTAGCAAGAACGAGGAAATCAGCAGGATACTTCGTTTTACCACACAAGACTTCAACATCCCTAACAATTCCCACACGGCAGATAGTATCTCTATTGGCAAGCTGAATAGTGACATCAATAAGCTCTATCTCAACAGGTGCAATCTCGTCTTTGATTTCATCATATAAGGATTGAGGTATTGCACTAACACTAGCACCCACGTCACATAGACCATGATAACAATGATCTCCTATCTTAACAGAAACCACAGGCATGCCAACAACAGGCCTATGTTTGTCTCTAACGTGAGGTTTAGCAATTCTAGCAGCATCTTCATAGAAGTGAATATTATGTCCCTCAACATCGTCGGACAGAAGATCTTTGATAATAACAATGCTAGGTTCAACTCTAATTTTCTCAGGGGGTGTAGGTGTTCTAATATAGGCTCTACATATCACAGTTGAAGCTTTAGAATGATCCTTTATTCTAACAGGGAAAGGTGATTTCTCAATGTAAGCACTGGGAACCACAAGATCATTATAGGCAATGACTTTCTCTTCAAGTGGAGTGGGTTCAACTACATTGACTTCTAACGGAGGATGATATCTAAACCACTTCTGTTTGGAGAGATCAATATGGGCAGCAAAGGATTCACACAATGAAGCTACTATCTCAGAGTCAAGTCCATACTTAGCGCTAAAGTCACAAAAAGTATTTGTCTCAACAAAGGATTTAACGCAATCAAACGTGAAATTCATACCTGACTCCTTACCTTCTTCAAGCTCCCAATCTTCAGAGTTGCGTTTAATTCTCTCCAATAAATTCCATTGGAAGTTAATATCTCTCTTCATAAAAGAACCGGTACAAGAAGTGTCAAGCATGGTGCGATCATCATGAGAAAGCGGAGCATAGAAGGTCTGAATGATAATTTCTCTCGAGAGCTCATGATTGGGGCATGAATATAGCATTGATTTAAGCCTCGCCCAAGCTTGAGCGATGCTTTCTCTGCCACGAGGCCAAAAATTGTAAATATAATTTCGATCACGATGTACTAAATGCATAGGATAAAACTTTTGATGAAATTCCAATTTCAACCGATTGTAGTCCCATGATCCAGTATCATCACATAGCCTATGCCATGTCAACGCCTTATCCTTCAAAGATAAAGGAAAGACCTTCTTCTTGACCTCATCCTCGGGCAAACCTGCAAGCTTAAATAAACCACAAACTTCATCTACATAGATTAGATGCAAGTCTGGATGTGATGTTCCATCTCGTGTAAAAGGATTAGCCAGCAGTTTCTCAAGCATACCCGAAGGAAATTCAAAGCAAATATTTTCAGTAGGTGCAGCAGGTTGAGGAGCAACTCTCTATGCTTCCGTTCGAGTTGAAGATACCCCGAACAAGCCCCTCAAAGGATTAGTATCCATAGTGATGGGACAAAAGCTATCTTGTGCAGTAGCAAGAACGAGGGAATCAGCAGGATACTTCGTTTTACCACACAAGACTTCAACATCCCTAACAATTCCCACACGGCAGATAGTATCTCTATTGGCAAGCTGAATAGTGACATCAATAAGCTCTATCTCAACATGTGCAATCTCGTCTTTGATTTCATCATATAAGGATTGAGGTATTGCACTAACACTAGCACCCACGTCACATAGACCATGATAACAATGATCTCCTATCTTAACAGAAACCACAGGCATGCCAACAACAGGCCTATGTTTGTCTCTAACGTGAGGTTTAGCAATTCTAGCAGCATCTTCATAGAAGTGAATATTATGTCCCTCAACATCGTCGGACAGAAGATCTTTGATAATAGCAATGCTAGGTTCAACTCTAATTTTCTCAGGGGGTGTAGGTGTTCTAATATAGGCTCTACATATCACAGTTGAAGCTTTAGAATGATCCTTTATTCTAATAGGGAAAGGTGGTTTCTCAATGTAAGCACTGGGAACCACAAGATCATTATAGGCAATGACTTTCTCTTCAAGTGGAGTGGGTTCAACTACATTGACTTCTAACGGAGGATGATATCTAAACCACTTCTGTTTGGAGAGATCAATATGGGCAGCAAAGGATTCACACAATGAAGCTACTATCTCAGAGTCAAGTCCATACTTAGCGCTAAAGTCACAAAAAGTATTTGTCTCAACAAAGGATTTAACGCAATCAAACGTGAAATTCATACCTGACTCCTTACCTTCTTCAAGCTCCCAATCTTCAGAGTTGCGTTTAATTCTCTCCAATAAATTCCATTGGAAGTCAATATATCTCTTCATAAAAGAACCGGTACAAGAAGTGTCAAGCATGGTGCGATCATCATGAGAAAGCCGAGCATAGAAGGTCTGAATGATAATTTCTCTCGAGAGCTCATGATTGGGGCATGAATATAGCATTGATTTAAGCCTCTCCCAAGCTTGAGCGATGCTTTCTCTGTCACGAGGCCAAAAATTGTAAATATAATTTCGATCACGATGTACTAAATGCATAGGATAAAACTTTTGATGAAATTCCAATTTCAACCGATTGTAGTCCCATGATCCAGTATCATCACATAGCCTATACCATGTCAACGCCTTATCCTTCAAAGATAAAGGAAAGACCTTCTTCTTGACCTCATCCTCGGGCAAACTGCAAGCTTAAATAAACCACAAACTTCATCTACATAGATTAGATGCAAGTCTGGATGTGATGTTCCATCTCCTGTAAAAGGATTAGCCAGCAGTTTCTCAAGCATACCCGAAGGAAATTCAAAGAAAATATTTTCAGTAGGTGCAGCAGGTTGAGGAGCAACTCTCTATGCTTCCGTTCGAGTTGAAGATACCCCGAACAAGCCCCTCAAAGGATTAGTATCCATAGTGACAAGTGACAATAAATTTCAGCACACTATATGAATGTTTCCTTACCAAGTTCCACTTACCAAAGGCGCTTGACTCCCCGGCAACGGCGCCAGAAAAGAGTCTTGATGACCCACAAGTATAGGGGATCAATCGTAGTCCTTTCGATAAGTAAGAGTGTCGAACCCAACGAGGAGCAGAAGGATCTGACAAGTGGTTTTCAGCAAGGTAAAATCTGCAGGCACTGAAATTGTCGGTAACAAGTGATTGTGTGGTGAGATGAATCGTAGCAAGAAACAAGTAACAAAAGTAGCAACGGTGCAACAAAGTGGCCCAATCCCTTTTGTAGCAAGGGACAAGCCTGGACAAAGTCTTATAGCAGGAAAAATGCTCCTGAGGACTGATACGTCTCCATCGTATCTACTTTTCCAAACTCTTTTGCCCTTGTTTTGGACTCTAATTTGCATGATTTGAATGGAACTAACCGGGACAGACGTTGTTTTTAGCAGAATTGGCTTGGTGTTATTTTTGTGCAGAAATCAAAGTTCTCAGAACGTCCTGAAAATTTACGGGGAACATTTTTGGAAAATATGAAAAATACCTACGCCAAGATCCACCTGAGTGGGTGGGACAGTGGGCCACAAGCCCTGCCTCTACCACCCCCTGGTGGCGGTGGGCAAGCTTGTGGGGCCCACACGACTCTGCCACCCCCAATCTCAGCTCTATAAGTTCACTTTCGTCCCAGAAAAAATAAAAAAGAGAAGATTTCGTCGCGTTTGCGATACGGAGGTGCCGCCACAACCCGTTCTTCATTTGGAGGGCAGATCTGGAGTCCGTTTTGGGCTCCGGAGAGGGGAAATCGTCGCCATCGTCATCATCAACCTTCTTCCCTCTCCAATTCCATGAAGCTCTTTGTGGTTCGTGAGTAATCTATTCGTAGGCTCGCTGGGCAGTGATGAGTAGGATGAGATCTATCATGTAATCGAGTTAGTTTTGATGGGGATTGATCCCTAGTATCCACTATGTTCTAAGATTGATGTTGCGACTACTTTGCCATGCTTAATGCTTGTCACTAGGGCCCGAGTGCCATGATTTTAGATCTGAAATCATTGTGTTGTCACCAATATATGTGTGTTTTAGATCCGATCTTGCAAGTTGTAGTTACCTACTATGTGTTATGATCCGGCAACCCCGGAGTGAAAATAACCGGAACCACTCCCGGTGATGACCATAGTTTGAGGAGTTCATGTGTTCACCAAGTGCTAATGTGTTGGTCCGGTTCTTTATTAAAAGGAGAACCTTAATATCCCGTAGTTTCCTTTTGGACCCCGCTGCCACGGGAGGGATGGACAATAGATGTCATGCAAGTTCTTTTCCCTAAGCACGTATGACGACACACGGAATGCATGCCTACATCACATTGACGAACGGGAGCTAGCCACTTATATCTCCGTGTTATAACTGTTGCATGATGAATATCATCCAAACAAATCACCGCCTACGAGTTTTTCCTACTGCTGCTGTTACTTGTCTTGCTCTGCTGCTGTTACTTGTCTTGCTCTGCTGCTGTTACTTGTCTTGCTCTGCTGCTGTTACTTGTCTTGCTCGGCTGCTACTATTGCTACTACTGTCGCTTGCTACTGCCGTTACTCGCTACTTTGCTTGCACATACTAATCTTTCAGGTGTGATTGAATCTGACACATTCAGCTGCTAATACTCGAGAGTATTCTCTCACCTCCTGCCTGGCGAATCAACAAATTTGGGTCGAATACTCTGCCCTCGAAAACTGCTGCGAACCCACGCGCTGGTGGGCCATCAACAACATTCTTCTAGTTTTGTTGCCGGGGAGTGCTAGCAGCATTCTTCTGGTGCCGTTGCAAGGGAAGGTTTGTTGTCACAGAATCATCACTCATCTAGCTATTGCCAGAGAGTGCTAGTCAGCATTTTTCTGGCGCCGTTGCCGGGGAGGTATTGCTATATTCTTTGAGTCACTTGGGAGTTATTTCTGCCGATCACTATGAAGAATCTGAAGGATCCAAAAACCAAAGTCTTGCCCTCAACTACGAGGGGAGGTAAGGAATTGCCATCTAGGTCTGCACTTGATTCACCTTCAGTTATGATTAAGTTTGCGACATCACCTCGTGCTAGAAATCTTGATATGTCGCCTGTGCTTGATGATGCTTACGATGCTACTGCTAGAGATGCTATGCTTGATACCATGCCTGATACTGCTTTGCCTGATACTGCTAGAGATGCTATGCTTGATACTGCTAGAGATGCTATGCTTGATACTATGCCTGATACTGCTTTGCCTGATGATGCTAGAGATGCTATTTTGCCTGATGATGCTATGCTTGATACTGCTAGAGATGCTACTTTTCCTGATGTTCCACTAGGGGTGTTCCTTGATGCTCATATTGCTAGAGTTACTACCAATGCTCGTGATGCTTCAGAAACTGCCGATACTATTGAGATAGAACCTACTTTTGCTCCTGTGAGATCTAGCTCTCCTAGATATGAATTGCCTAATATACCTGAGGGTTACGTTATGGAGGGAGAGATAGCTGAGGATTTTCTTGCGTGTAAGGATGCCTATGACGCTGAGAAATTACTTCTCAAGTGGAAGGAAAAATCTCTGAAAGCTAGGATGAAATATGACCCGAAGTTTACCACTTCACCTATCTTTATCACCGATAAGGATTATGAATTCTCTGTCGATCCTGAGATAATCTCTCTAGTCGAATCTGATCCTTTTCACGGTTATGAGGCTGAGACGGTCGTAGCCCATCTTGCCAAACTAAACGATATAGCCACCCTTTTCACTAATGAGGAGAAGATCTACCAGTATTATATCCTTAAGCTGTTTCCTTTCTCTCTAAAGGATGACGCTAAATCCTGGTTCACCTCTCCTGCTCCTGGATGTGTGAGTAGTCCCCAGGATATGGTCTATTACTTCTGTGAGAAATATTTCCCTGCCCATAAGAAGCAAGCTGCCTTGCAGGAAATATACAACTTTGCTCAACTCCAAGAAGAGAGTCTTCCACAAGCTTGGGGGAGGCTCGTCCAGCTACAAAATGCTTTGCCTGATCACCCTCTTAAGAAGAACGAGATACTTGATATCCTCTATAACGGACTTACCGATGCCTCTAGAGACCACCTAGATAGTTGTGCCGGTTGTGTTTTTAGGGAACAAAGTGTAGAACAAGCTGAGACTCTACTGAATAACATCTTGATCAACGATAATGCTTGGACTATTCCCGAACCACCTCCTAAGCCAACTCCGAAGAAAAGAGGTATTCTATTCCTCAGTCCCGAAGATATGCAAGAAGCCAAGAAATCTATGCAAGAGAAAGGCATTAGATCTGAAGATGTCAAAAATCTACCACCTATCGAAGAGATCCATGGTCTCGATAATCCGATACAAGTAGTAGAAGTGAATTCTCTGTGTAGGTTTGATGAGAGTGATATTCCTTTTGATGGACATGCTAGCCTATGCTTTGATGAATTTGACAACTTTGTTGCCAAACAACAGAGTTTCAATGATTATGTTAGCAGACTCTTGGAACAAAGTACTCGTATGCTTAGCCATTTAAGTACTTGTGTAGACACAAATGTCAATGATCTGAAGCTTCTGAGTAAACATGCCTCTATGATTACTACTCAGGTAGAACAAGTACTTAAAGCTCAAAATGACCTACTCAATGAACTAAATGACAACTCTATCAGAGTCATTACTAGAGGAGGCAAAATGACTCGGGAACCTTTGTATCCTGAAGGTCATCCTAAGAGAATTGATCAAGATTCTCAAGGAATTAATGCTGATACACCCAGTCATCATAAGGAGAAGAAGAAGGATGATAGAAACCTATATGCTAGTTCACCAAATACTGTCACACCTGAAGAACCAAATGATATTTCTGCGTCTGATGCAGAAACACAATCTGGTGATGAACATGAACCTGGTGACAATATGGACAGTGATGTTCATAATAATGCTCAACCTAGCAATGATGAGGATGTGGAGATTGAACCTTCGGTTAATCCTGATAACCCACAACCTAAGAGATACGATAAGAATGACTTTACTGCTAGGAAGCATGGTAAAGAAAGGGAGCCATGGGTTCAGAGACCTATGCCCTTTCCTCCTAAGGCATCCAAGAAAAAGGATGATGAGGATTTTGAGCGCTTCATTGAGATGATAAGACCCATCTTTCTGCAGATGCGGTTAACTGATATGCTCAAAATGTCTCCGTATGCCAAGTACATGAAAGATATCATGACTAATAAATGGAAGATACCAGATCTTGATATCTCCACCATGCTTGCCAATTACACTTTCAAAGGTGGAACTACTAAGAAACTTGGTGATCCCGGAGTGCCCACTATACCTTGTTCCATTAAAGGAAACTACGTAAGAACATCCTTATGTGACCTTGGAGCCGGTGTTAGTGTTATGCCCCTCTCTTTATCGTAGACTTGAGTTGGATAAGTTGACACCCACTGAAATTTCTCTGCAAATGGCCGACAAATCAACTGCTTTCCCTATCGGCATTTGCGAGGATGTGCCTGTTGTGGTTGCTAACACCACTATCTTAACAGACTTTGTTATCTTGGATATTCCTGAGGAGGATGCCATGGCCGTCATCCTCGGAAGACCCTTTTTAAACACTGCAGGGGCTGTTATAGATTGCAACAAAGGCAATGTCACTTTCCATGTCAACGGGAATGATCACACAATGCACTTTCCGAAGAAACGATATCAAATACACTGCATCAATGCTATCGAAAAGACATCATCGATTCTTATTGGGAGCTTTGAATGCCCTATTCCTCGAGTCAAGATGAAGTATGATTTTCTTGTTGGGGAGATACATATCCCCATTGAGGTGACTTAGTGGCTATTTGAAAATTCTTCGTTCTCTCTTGCGATTCGAGAAGGTTTTGTCATGAGGATTTGATCAACCCCATTGATGGATTTCTTTCGATGACCATGAGATGGATGAATCGAGGAGTCACAAACCTCTGTTCCAAGCTTTCACTTTAGGTTGCTTAGAAGAAAAATGATGGATTTAGTTTAGTTTTTTCTGTTTTCTGTTTTAGCGTCCCGGAGAAAAATACCTCAAAAATAAAAGTTCTCCGATGGTCCTGAAAATTTAGTATGATTTTTTCTGGAATTTTTGAAAATTACTGGGCCTGAGAGCTGGCCTGGGGGCCAGACCAGGTGGCCATAAGCCCTGCCACCGCCACCCCCCTAGTGGCGGAGGGCAAGCTTGTGGGGCCCACAGGGACCCCCTCCACTCATTCCAGCTCCCAGCCTCTTCTTCCACCTCCAGAAAAAATTGTTTCGCAGCTCAAACCCGTGTTCTTGCTCATTTGGCTGTGATTTTCGATCTCCTTGCTCAAAGCACCATTCTCCGAACCGTTTTGGGGAAATTACTCCTTGGTAAGTGACTCCTCCTTTGGTCCAATTAGTTTTTGCTCTAGTGCTTTATCCTTCGCGTATTCTTGCTACCTTGGTGACCCTGTTCTTGAGCTAGAAAGGTTGATTTTAGCTGGTCCTAAGTAGTTTTAGCGCGTGATACTGTCTCTAGGCACTAGTAGGAGTAGTTGCTACAAGGTATGGATGGTCTTCATTCACTTTTCTCTTGAACTTCAAAAATTTCAGCAAAAGGAAATTATGTTCAGGAGGAAGTTTCATGGTGGTTCCTCAAGTAAGAAGGGTCCCCGTCTTTCTTTTCGGGAGCCCGAACCTTTTCAACTAAGGGACGCACCGGTGCAACCATGTGAATGGCCCTCCGATGAGTTTATGATCGAAGCAGGTTTCAAGGATGAGTTTGATACACTTGTCCGCAATGCCGGGTTAGAAGAATTCCTCTCAGATAAATGTGAACAGTATGCTATGCTCACTACCTCTTTCGTGCGTATATTTAAATTTTCATTTGGCCGTGACTCATCCATACTGTTTGATCTGTACAATAAATCCTATACCATGGATTTGGAGGATTTCAATAGGATTTGCAAGATACCCGATGGGGGTAGTATTAATGATCCTTCTAAATCTTCGGTCAGAGACTTTGTCTCTAGTATAACTGTTGGAGAAACCAGACATATCACGCAAGCCACCATAGGAAGCATCCATTTCCCTGCGTTGCACTACTTTGCCCTCTTCATAGGTAGGTGCATTAACGGCAAGGGTGCACATTGTCACCTATGCGCTTCTGACCTTAGTATCCTTAAGAGCGCAGTAACAGGTGACAGGAGCTTCAATATGGGAGCTATAATAGCAATGAGGCTGAATAAAAATGCCAGTGAGGGGGATTTCTTTGGTGGAGTTTATGCTACACGCTTAGCAAATTTTCTTGGAATATCCATCCGTTCAGAAGACCCTCCTCTCCGTACAGCCTACCTTAATCGTGTCGCTCTAACACGCTACCAGTTCCTTTAGAGAGATCATGGATCCCTCCTATACCGCTTGATATTTAACCGAGAGCGTGTTTTCCATATTACCCTTCCTACTCCTGCTTTCTTTGACTTTCAGTTAAAATGAAGATACTACATAACCATAGGAGAGGCAGAGGAGTATGAGAGGGAGGCGTCGGCTGCTCGACTTCACGAGAGAGCTATTCAGCCAGTGGCTGCAGCACTCCCGTATAACGCCCATTATGATTTTGGGTTTCGCCAGGACCATCCATGGGAGTAGACCAAGCTAGGCCAAAAGCCTAAGCTTGGGGGAGTACGTGTTCTCACCGACTTTAGATTCATGCTTATGCTTTCACTTTGTTAGGCGGTGTTTACACTTTGCCACTGTATTATCCATGTTAGTTTATTTTTGTTTTCTTGTTTTCTTGTTTTGTGTCCTTTTGAGAAAACCCAAAAAGATTTTCCTTTCTTGTTTTTCTTGTTGGGAGCTTTCCCGTGTAAATAGTTTTCTTTTCTTTGGGTCAAGGTAGAAGATATTTGTTACAATGTTTAGTGGCTCTTGCATGCATACCATTACTTTCAAAGAGCCATATTACTTTGTCTTCTCCTTTGCGTTTGCCTGCAGATTCAGCTTAGTCCAATGCACGAGCACTCTTACTATTGTTCACATTGTTCGATCGTGCAAGTGAAAGGCAATAATGGTGATATATGATGAAGTGACTGACACTGAAAAGCTGGTATGAACTCTATCTATTTTGTTTTTGTAAATATGACTAGCTTGTCGATCCAGATTCAGCTTTGTTGTGAGAGAACCATGTTTGCAATGACAACTTAGAGATCATAGTTTCTGATGCCATGCTTATTTAGCTGAGAGCTTATAATGGTTTGTCTTCATTGCCAACATAGATTTTGAGATGACTATGATGTAGTATGATAGGATGGTATTCTCCTTTGAATGATTCAAGTGGCTTGACTTGGCGCATGTTCATGCATGTAGTTGAAACAAAATCAACATAGCCTCGATGATGTTCGTGTTCATGGTGATTTGTATCCTGTTCATGCTTGCATTCAATGTTAGTCAAACTCATTGCATCTTCATGACTGTTGTCGCTCTCTAGTTGGTTGCTTCCCAGTCTTTTGCTAGACTTCACTTGTACTAAGCGGGAATACTGCTTGTGCATCCACTTCCATAAACCCAAAAGTTGTTCCATATGAGTCCACCATACCTACCTATATGCGGTATCTACCTGCCGTTCCAAGTAAATTTGCATGTGCCATTCTCTAAACCTTCAAGAAGTAATCTGTTTTGCATGCCCAACCGCTCATGTGGTGACAGAGGGCTATTGGTATCTTCCATGCTAGGAGTGTTATCCTCGACATGTGTTTATTCACTGTCATTCATGAGAAAGGGCTGGTAATTGGAATGCCCAATTCCACGCTTAAATCGAAAACATAACTGTAAAACAAGACTCCCTCCGGATTGATGTTAGTATGGACGGTACCCGAGGATTCGGCTAGCCGTGGAGTGTGATTGATTGGGGGTGGGGGAGTTAAAACTTCACTTTTCTGGTTGGGAACCGCCTATAGCATGAGTAGCATGGAAGATATTGAGAACTCTTGGTCATTGCGTTGACAATGAAAGCATGCCACCCAAAATTATTATCTCTGTTTTCAAAGCTTGAGCTGTGGCACCTCTGTAAATCAATGCTTCCCTCTGCGAAGGGCTTGTCTATTTATTTTCCTGTTGAGTCATCCTCTTCTTATATAAGCACCAACTAGAGAGCACCTCTGTCATTTTTATGCTTTGCTTTTGATTGATATTGAGTATGACTATGACTGGATCTTCGTTGCTATGAATTACAATGTTTAGTCAGCCCTTGATCTTTGAAAGTGCTCTGCATTTATGTTTTGCGGTCTCACAAAGAGCTAGCGAGATACCACCTATTCATATTGCTTCATGCTTGTTTTGATTGAAGTGTTGGTATTTGAAACTCATTATTATTTGCCCCTTAGGTGATTATGCCATTGATATTAGTTTACCGTGAGACCTTTGTGTCACTTGCTTATGTGGTTAACTTGTGATCCTGCTGAAATTCTGGTTATGAGTTAGGCATAGTTGTAACGACAAGATCAAACAGAGTTTGTCAAAGTTTTTCTTTCTCTCTCAGTTTGTCAACTGAGTTGCTTGAGGACAAGCAAGGTTTTAAGCTTGGGGGAGTTGATACGTCTCCATCGTATCTACTTTTCCAAACTCTTTTGCCCTTGTTTTGGACTCTAATTTGCATGATTTGAATGGAACTAACCGGGACTGACGTTGTTTTCAGCAGAATTGCCTTGGTGTTATTTTTGTGCAGAAATCAAAGTTCTCAGAACGTCCTGAAAATTTATGGGGAACATTTTTGGAAAATATGAAAAATACCCGCGCCAAGATCCACCTGAGGGGGTGGGCCAGTGGGCCACAAGCCCTGCCTCCGGCACCCCCTGGTGGCGGTGGGCAAGCTTGTGGGGCCCACACGGCTCTGCCGCCCCCAATCTCAGCTCTATAAGTTCACTTTCGTCCCAGAAAAAATAAAAAAGAGAAGATTTCGTCGCGTTTGCGATACGGAGGCGCCGCCACAACCTGTTCTTCATCTGTAGGGCAGATCTGGAGTCCGTTTTGGGCTCCGGAGAGGGGAAATCGTCGCCATCGTCATCATGAACCTTCTTCCCTCTCCAATTCCATGAAGCTCTTCATCGTTCGTGAGTAATCTATTCATAGGCTCGCTGGGCGGTGATGAGTAGGAGGTGATCTATCATGTAATCGAGTTAGTTTTGATGGGGATTGATCCCTAGTATCCACTATGTTCTGAGATTGATGTTGCTACTACTTTTCCATGCTTAATGCTTGTCACTAGGGCCCGAGTGCCATGATTTCAGATATGAAATTATTATGTTGTCACCAATATATGTGTGTTTTAGATCCGATCTTGCAAGTTGTAGTTACCTACTATGTGTTATGATCCGGCAACCCCGGAGTGACAATAACCGGAACCACTCCCGGTGATGACCATAGTTTGAGGAGTTCATGTGTTCACCAAGTGCTAATGCGTTGGTCCGGTTCTTTATTAAAAGGAGAACCTTAATATCCCATAGTTTCGTTTTGGACCCCGCTGCCACGGGAGGGATGGACAATTGATGTCATGCAAGTTCTTTTCCCTAAGCACGTATGACGACACACGGAATGCATGGCTACATCACATTGACGAACGGGAGCTAGCCACTTATCTCTCTCTGTTATAACTGTTGCATGATGAATATCATACAAACAAATCACCGACCCATTGCCTACGAGTTTGTCCTACTGCTGCTGTTACTTGTCTTGCTCTGCTGCTGTTACTTGTCTTGCTCTGTTGCTACTGTTGCTACTACTGTCGCTTGCTACTGTCGTTACTCGTTACTTTTATATTACTACTTTGCTTGCAGATACTAATCTTTCAGCTGTGGTTGAATATGACACATTCAGCTGCTAATACTCGAGAGTATTCTCTCACCTCCTGCCTGGCGAATCAACAAATTTGGGTCGAATACTCTACCTCGAAAACTGCTGCGAACCCACGCACTGGTGGGCCATCAACAACATTCTTCTAGTTTCGTTGCCGGGGAGTGCTAGCAGCATTCTTCTGTTGCCGTTGCAAGGGAAGGTTTGTTGTCACAGAATCAGCACTCGTCTAGCTATTGCCAGAGAGTGCCAGTCAAGGACACATGGGAATTTCTGTCATGCTAGTTTTCATCATGTTCATATGATTCACGGTCGTTACTTTGATAGTTTTATATGTGGGTGGACCGGAGCTTGGGTACCGCCCTTACTTGGACAAGCATCCCACTTATGATTAACCCATCTCGCAAGCATCCGCAACTATGAAAGAAGAATTAAGACAAAGTCTAACTATAGCATTAAACTAGTGGATCCAAATCAGCCCCTTACGAAGTAACGCATAAACTAGGGTTTAAGCTTCTGTCACTCTAGCAACCCATCATCTACTTACTACTTCCCAATGCCTTCCTCTAGGCCCAAATAATGGTGAAGTGTTATGTAGTAGATGTTCACATAACACCACTAGAGGAAAAACAACATACAAGATATCAAATTACCGAACGAATACCAAATTCACATGACTACTATTAGCATGACTTATCCCATGTCCTCAGGGACAAAAGTAACTACTCACAAAGAATAACCATATTCATGACCACAGAGGTAATGAGTAGCATCAAGGATCTGAACATAAACTCTTCCACCAAGTAATCCAACTAGCATCAACTATACAGAGTAATCAACACTACTAGCAACCTTACAAGTACCAATCGGAGTCGCGAGACGGAGATTGGTTACAAGTGATGAACTAGGGTTTGGAGATGAGATGGTGCTGATGAAGATGTTGATGGTGACGAGTCCCCTCCAATGAGAGGAGTGTTGGTGATGACGATGGCGACGATTTCCCCCTCCGGGAGGGAAGTTTCCCCGGCACGATCGTCCTGCCGGAGATCTAGATTGGTTCTGCTCAAGTTCCGCCTCATGGCGGCGGCGAAACCACGAAAAAGCTCCACCTTGATTTTTTCCTGGACGAAACCCTTCATATAGCAAAAGAGGGGGGCAACTGGGCCAGCAGGGTGCCCACAAGCCCCCATGGCGCGACCTGGGGGGGGGCTGCACCATGCAGGCTTGTGGCCACCCCTCGGCGCCCCTCTGGCGCTTCTTCGGCCCAGTATTTTTTATAAATCCGGAAAAAAAATTGTTGATTTTTACGACATTTGGAGTTGCGCGTAATAGGTATCTCAAACTTGCTCCACTTTCAGGCCAGAATTCCAGCTGACGGCATTCTCCCTCTTCATGTAAACCTTGCAAAATAAGAGAAAAAGGCATAAGAATTGTACCGTGAAGTGAAATAACAGCCCAAGAAGCGATAAATATCAACATGAAAACATAATGCAAAATGGACGTATCAGGGCCACTGTCATTCAAATAGTTCAACGTCCAATCCCTAATTCAACAAACAAAGTACACTTCTTGTGTTTAAAGCTATATTCAAAGCACACAAAGTACTCCTCGTTTACCTTGGGGTTGCTTGAACTGTTGGTTCATCCGGTCGAGGTGCTTCTCGGACCTCTCAAGCTTCCGGTTCATCTCTGCTATCTCCTCGGAGATGGAGCCCGGAGCCGAGTTGGAAACCTAAAAAACATTTTTTTCACATAAGCCCCACAGTCAATTAACCTCGCATGAACAATGTCCTAGGGGTACCAATCAAGCTCCTACTTATATACGATACCAACACTGGTTCTTCCAAACTAGCGTTGGGCTCAGGGGCTACTCACCGGCCAGACCATTTGGAAGGCCATAAAGCATGTCTTTGAACATATACATGGATTTCCAAGATAAACACAAAACAGAAAATATTTTGCACAAGGGTAAAAAATAATACCTCGAAGCTTATCACAAGGCCCTTGAAGACCTCATGCAATCCATCCCCCATGGAATCGAAGCCTTACAAGACCTATCAAGCACAATGCTCTTCCTTTAGGGAGGAGCCCTTCAAGGTCTCCTCCATATCCTCAGTCCACCACGCACTAGCCCGCCCTTGGGTGGGAGGTGGAGGTGGAGAAACCTCGGACCCATGCACCTAGGTGTTGGGCGGACGGGTATTCGATCGCGATGCTGGAGCGAGAGCGGACTTCAGTTGGGCCGATGATTGGCCCAACGTCTTTTTGACGACCTCGGGGATCTTGTCCCCTTGGTCCAGCATGACTCAGGCATTAACCTCAGTCATGACGATCAACCCTTCGGCCCCCATTGGGTTGAATTAGGGAGTCGGAGAGGAGGTCACCTCACCGAGCCCATCGTAAGCTGGTGGAGGAGTGAAGCGATCCACAGACCCGCTGGCGGGAAGCAAACCACTTGAGGAATCACTTGGAAGCACCTTCGGTGGGCTGCGGAAAAGATGCTCATATGAGCTCATTCCTACTAAGTCAAATATCTAATGAAATATAAAACTTGGAAAATAGTAACATACCCTCGAGGTGCGAGTTTTTTCTCCCAGGGCAAGGCGATCATCTTCAAACTCGTCGGAGAGAATGATCTTCTTCGACGGCTTGTCAGCGGCCCTAACCAAGGTTATCTTCAGCCTCTTCAGGCCCTCACTCCGCGTTTTAGCTTCAGCATCCTCTGACGCCGCCCGCTTCCCTTTAAGGGAAGGGACATCCTCACCCTCCATCTTAATGGTTGGTGGAGGTGTGTGAGGGAGTCCGGGACTAAGGGGTCCACGAGCTGCGTACCTATTTCTATGGGTCAGACTCCTCGGGTGTTCTATTATCATTATTTGACTCCTGATAAATACAGTGATTTTGTATTCAAGACGGACTCTTTCGAAGAATTGGCGTGTACTCCATGGTCACATTGTGATTGACATGTTTCCTCCTTGATTTAACTGATGTTGTGTAACCCTAGCACCCCTGGTATCTATATAAACCACAGGGCTTTAGTACATAGGATAGATTAAGTTCATTACTCCTAAGGTTTAGACCACAACATATGATCTCGAGATAGATCAACTCTGTACTCGATACCCCACCATCAATATAAACAAGAGTAGGACGTAGGGTTTTACCTCCATCAAGAGGGCCCAAACCTAGGTAAACACCATCTCCTTTTTCTCGTGTTACCAATCGATTCAAAGATCCACAGTTTGTACCCCCTACTCGAGATCGGCTAGTTTTGATACCGACATTGGTGCTTTCATTGACAGTTCCACTAAAGGATCATCAGAAGGATCAGTGGCTTGCTTCGTCGTTAACGAAGGCATGAGCATCGGGGATATCTTTTTCCTCGACCAGCTCTCCGCATTCGGCATCACTGCCCCACATGTCAAAGCAACTCGTCACCATGGCCAGATCGACGGGTTCGCCCCCGGGCCACGGGGTCCAGTTCGGCAACTTGGTTTACGTCGCCGATACCCAAGGCGGTCTACCCCTCGCTCGGATCCCGTCTTCAGCCGAAGAATCCGGAAATCCCGAAGCCTCAACTTCGGGTCCTCTCCCCGACCTTGCATTCGAGACTTTGCCTACTTCATGTCCGGCCTTAAGCACATATCTGACCTTTGCATTCGGAAATGAGGGGTTAACCTTGTTCGAGCACACCCCTTGTCCTGATAGACCGGAGATCAACTCCGCTGAAGCTCTGAGGACTGGTCCAGCCAATCCCTTGCTGTCCAACGAGATGTTGGTCCGGATCCGAACCACGGAAAGTCCGGACGTCCCGGACCAGATCTATGATTTGTTCGGCTTCGAGCCTACATGCACGGAACTTTATTTCCCACCCACTTCCCCATACTAGTTACTATCAGTGACTTAACTGATATGCTAAACTTCTCTTCGGACGAGGCCGAAGACACATTTAGGGATATTGAAACATCTTCTCCTCCCACAATGGGACAATGGACCGCCACCTCCACATATGTTGTGTACATGGTGGACACCCCTAAGGGCGATAACGTCACAGTGAAGAGTGATGACAACAACCCAATTAAAAGCAGTGGGGATGAAACCCAATGGCGTCGGCGTCGCAAAAATCCTAAGGTGACAGAACAATTGCTCCCTAAGGTAGTTTTGGTAATTAATAACAACGTATGTATCATTGAACTAGTGATCTTATCCAAGTATATTTAAGAAAACTTCAAAGATGCATTAGCTAAAGGATTGTGGGGAGGAACTCCTTGATGCAAGGAAAGGAATAGGATTGGCTCAAGCTTCAAGCAAGAGGACTCTACATTTTATATTTGTGAGAAATCACTTTTGAGTCCATAGGAAATCCAATACTACTAAAAGGGGGTGAGATATTATGATGAATTGGTTGCTCAAGTGCTTAGCGATAGCCAGCAAAAATACTCAGCATTTCTCTCAAAAAATCTCTGCCCAAAGCATACACAACAAAGTTGGTGCCACCAAGTTTTGCCATTCGGCCCTACCGATTTTCCGAGTGACAGATCCTTTGCCAAACCCTAATCTCACGGTAGCACCAAATTTCATATCGGTGTCACCGAATGATAGTGACCAACTTTTTGGTATCTCTATTTAAAGAATCGGAATTTCAAAGTTTGGAACCGGTACCACAAAGATTTGGAAACCACCCTAGGTCATCCTATCGATACCACCAAGATTTATATATCGGTCTCACCGAGAATTCAAAAGTTGCCACACTTGGTGCAACTTGGTACCACCGAGATTAATTTTGGTGTCACCGAGTTGGGAAATAATATTGTAACGATTGGATTTTGGGAGATACCTATATATACCCTCCACCACCTCTCATTCGTAGAGGAAGCACTCAAAACACACACACACACACACACACACACTTGCCATATCCATTTTTCTGAGAGAGAGCCACCTACTCATGTGTTAGGATCAAGAGATTACAATCCATCCATTTGGAACTTGATCTATAGCCTCCCCAAGTTGCTTTCCACCAAATTAATCTCTCCTACCCATGCCAAATCTGTGAGAGAGTGATTGATTATTGAGGAGACTATGTTTTGAAGCACAACAGCAAGAAGTTCATTGTTCTACCACATCGCTTGGGAGCCTCCTACTTTGTGTTGTGGAGTTGAACCAAGAAGTTTGTAAGGGCAAGGAGATTGCCTACTTCGTGAAGATCTACCTCGAGTAAGGCTAGTCATGTGTGGACGTAAGCCATGGTGGAGTAGACAATGTCGCTTCTTCGTGGACCCCTTGTGGTCGTAGCCCTTAGAGGACTCTCGAAACCGTTAACCTCCGTGGGTTGAAGTGTCCACTAATGTGGATGTACGATAGCACCACCTATCGGAACCACACCAAAAATCACCATATCAACCTTTGCGTTTGATCTTCCTTCTCTACCATCTACATTACACTTGCATGTCTTTACTTTCCACCTCTATACTCTTAGACATGCATGTGTACGGTGAACTTGACTAGTCATAATTGCTAAACTGGCCCACAACTAAAATTGGCAAAAGGCTGAGTTTTAATTGGTCAAGTAGTCTAATAACCCCCCCCTCTAGACATATTTCGGATCCTACAGTGGTATCAAAGCTTTGGTCTCCATTGCGTTGGTTTCACAACCTAGGAGAGTATGGCATCTATAGAGGGGAAATTACTCGCCTAGAGGTCCATTTTTTGAGGGTACAAACTTTGCTAGTTGGAAGCATATGATGAAAATGCATATTCTTGGTCATAACCCTGCCGTTTGGGATACTCTTCGTGTTGGTGTGCAAGGTGATTTCCTTGGTGATGGAAGGGAACTGGATCACGATGCCATAGTGGAAGAATTGAATATGTTGCAATACAATGCTCAAGCCTGCGTAATTTTGTTCAACTGCTTGTGCCCCGAAGAATTTAACAAAATCAGACGCCTTGAGAATGCAAAGGAAAATTGGGATACTTTGGTTGATATGCACGAAGGTACTAAACCCGTCAGGGAATCTAAGTTGGATGTGCTACAAACTCAGCTTGACAAGTTCAAGATGAAGGATGGTGAAGGAGTCTCTGAGATGTACTCTAGGCTAGCTCTCATCACAAATGAGATTGCCATCTTAGGAAGCGAAGAGATGATCGATAAATTTATCATCAAGAATATACTTAGAGTCTTGGATGGAAGATATGACACCGTGTGCACATTTATGCATATGATGCCAAACTACAAGGATATCAAGCCAACAAAAGTCATTGGAAGTATTGTTGCTCATGAAATGTCACTCAAGGACAAATATGAGTTGCACAACAAGTCAAGCGGTGCTTAGGAAGCTTCAAGTGATACTCCAGCTACTTCAAATGACTACCTTGTTACCATGAAGAGATAAGCCTCATGGTGAGAAAATTCAACAAGTTCTACAATAGTAGAGGTAATGAGAGAAGCTCAAGCTCAAGATATGAAGAGAAGCATTCATCTAGTCGTGACCGAAACTACTACAATTGTGGAAAGCCCGAACACTACTGCAATGAGTGCTCGGCTCCCCACAAACAAAGAGAAGAGTCACCTAGAAGACGAAGCTCAAGAAATGAGTCACCTCGTAGAGAGAGGAGTAGAGAAGGTCGTTATGAACGAAGACACTCCCGGAGAAGTAAGGAATCAGAGAAGAAGGACAAGTACACCAAGAGCATCTCAAGAAGAAGACATCAAGCTCACGTTGGTGAATGGGTATTCGGCTCCAAGTCCGACAACCAATCTGAGAGAAGATACCACTCCAACTCCGACTATAGTCAAGATTAAGGTGTTGCTAGTATTGCACTCATTTCCTCCAACTTCTACAACATATTTGATTCACCAAATGAAGGAACTGGAAGCTGCTTCATGGCAAAAGGCCCCAAGGTATCACGCCTCGAGTATTTTGACTTTGATAGTGATGATGATGATTTGTTAGGAGAAGATGACTTGATCTTTGATAAGACTAGTGATAACATTGAAAATGAACTTGATAATAATCATGCTAGTCAAGAGAAGTCGAATGATGATGAGAAGAAAAAGATTGAATAACTAACTAAAGTATTAAATACTCTTAAGTTAGCTCATGAAACTACTCTAGAAGATCATAGAGAGCTTGCAAGAACTCATGAGAATCTATGCTTCGAGAAGCTACATTTAGAGCAAGAGCATGAGTATCTAAACACAATCAATGATGATCTTAGAAAGAAGAGTTCTTATTATGTAGCAAAACGGTTACTCTTGTCTACTTTTGTTCCACAAGTTAAAACTAAGAACACTAGTAACAAAGGCAAGAAGGTTTCTTCATGTAGTGACAAAAATTCTGAAGTTAAATCATATGATGTTGTTGCTAGTAGCTCTCTTGATTCTACTAATGATTCTCTTATGCAAGTTACACTTGAGCAAGAAAACAATTTATTGGAAGGAATTATAGAGATAGGTGTCTTGAAGAGTCTTGCCGGAAGTAAGAAACTCGAGGAAATTGTACGCAAGCAAGGAGGGCATCAGAAGAAGCAAGGGGTTGGCTAGTTCAACCAGCGGAGTTGAATGGGAAGAAGGTCAATACCCCATCCCAAAGTTTGATCCCCAAAAGGAGAAGTATGATCCTACTCTCCCAAGGTAACAAGCTCACAAGATGACCTTCTACCACAAGACCACAAAGGCAAGGACAAGCTTTAATAGGAGATTGACTTGTTCGAGGAAGAACCCCAAGCCAAGGTCAAGTAGATTCCCAAGGACACTACTAGCTCTACTTCGTCTAGTGATACCATAACTCCAAGGATCCCCATCAAGTTGACGTGGGTCCCCAAGAAGAAGAATTAGAGAAGTTCTTGAGGGGTGACTCCGCCAATGAAATTCACTCTTATTCATTTTGGCACGTACTATATGCAATCAACTCCAACCATATACATTAGTTCAAGGAGTCACACATTCCCTCAAAGGTAAGCAAGGGACAAGGTAATTAAAGTTTCTTTGGACATCATCTCAAATGTATTTCATTGCATGTCCTTAGATATCTTTGCATATGTTCCTTGTGCTTTGGGACTAACCGGTGTAGGTGAGAAGAGTAATATACAACAAGGATTGCTCCCAACTCAAGATGATCTTCATAAATAATGAGAATCCACCACTACTACACATACATGAAGTCTTTTACGACAAAACCCAAGGTTAGTTTATCCCTCTTAGGGGGGATGTCACATCTAGGGGGAGCATTACTCTAAGACTTGAGTATAAGCATCTCTTAAGATATGAACACATTGAAAGCTTTATGTAAAAGTGGTAACCCCACTTATGCTTAAACGATGAGTATGACCTATGATCAAGTATTCTTACTTGGCTCCTAAGTCAATATACTCATATATAGATGACCTCGTCATCGCCAAAGTGCTTGGTAGATACTAGAGTGTTTGTGCATGTTCACCATGAATATTTGACACCTTATTGTGTGAGCATGTTGGTATGCATATTTTTCTCATTAGAGGATATCTAATTGTAGTTATTTGACTTTCTCTTTTATTTGGCCAATTGGATATACAATAATGCCTAAGTACCTCTCTCTAGCTATCTATGATTTCTCGTCTCAAATTCTATTCATGCTACATCACAAAATTTGAGCAAGCACTTTAGGGACAGTCTGTGTGAGGAGCACTCGAAGATCCTTCTCGACAAGGGTTGACTTCCAAAACCTCCCAAAAGCATCTCGATGTGACCAACTTCAAAACTCGGTCCCACCGAAGCCTAGGGTTGATCTGGTTTCCCAATATAAGTACCATTGATAGGAAGGTTTCGGCCTCACCGAGTTTCGCTGTCATCTGACAGTTATGGAACTCGGTGGCAGCCACAGCCAGGGGGTATATATATCTCGAGGACCCGACGTTTGAAATTACTTCTTCAAACTCGACTCCCCGCACCGTGCTCTAGTCCTCACAACATCATCGTTGTCTCCACTGCACCCTCATCGCTAGAGTCCTTACCGTTGAAGAGAATCACCTCCGTCGTCTTCGGTGTAGCGATTTATTCATCAATTTAGGGTAAGATATAGGCCCCTCTTTGCTCTCCAAATTCCAAATCTTGTGCAAATAGGTTAGCCTATCTTCAGTCCATGTTTGTAGCATTTCCATCTAGAAGAAAATCTTTTAGACTATAGAATGAAGGAAATTTAGGATTAAATATCTGTAAAACCGAATCTTGGTGTCACCGAGTCAGAAAAATTGGTCCTATCGATTTTGGTTTTGGGCTACTCAAAATAGTCTTGGTGAAACCGAGTTTCCCTTTCGGTGGAACCGAAATGGTTGCCAAGTTTCTGTTAAGGAGATTGTCAGTCTCGGTGGCTCCGAACTTTTTGTCTCGGTGGAACCGATATCCCTTTTTGCAGAGAGGTAGAATTAAACTTCTGAGAATTCAAACTTGCAATTTTTTTTGAATTTTTTGTGATACTCATCCACTCGAGCTGTTCTCATTCTCTTCATAGGGTCAACCCATTTTCTTGGAGATTGTCAGCATGTCAGGATCATAGGATAGTCAGAATGACTTCAGAGAGCCTAGTGCTGAGATGGACTCACGCACTAGCCGTGAGAGAACTGCTTCTGACCCAGGTACACCCAACTCCCATGATTTGACAAAGGTAGCTATCAGGTCAAGGAAGAAGCATAATTCTGAAGAGGAGGATGCTAATTTTATCACACATGAGAGCATCCCCCAAAAGCAAAATGAGAAGAGAATAGTCAAGAAGACTGTGAGAAAGGAGTACATGAGACTAGTTTCTATGAGAGTTCTAGAGGCTGCTCAGCAAAGGATGAAGCTTACACTTGAAGGCCCCTCTTCCAGGCAAGCTAAGAAGTCAGGGAAGAAAAGATCCCAGAAGAGAGTAGTGCATGTTGTCCGAAGGCCAACATCCATGTATGAAGATCGAGCAGAAGTTGCTGAGGAGGGGGAAGAAGAGGTTGCTGCTGAGGAGGAGGAAGAAGGGGTTGATGTTGATGCACCTCCACCTAAGAACAAGAAGCTCATGTCAGATGCGATGCCAAAAATGTGTGCTCCAAAACCTTAAGAACTTAAGCCTAAGAAGCCAATAGCTCCCTAGAGGACTACCAAGGATATACATGCAGCAGAGAAGAACAAAGGCTGTGCATCTGTAGCGACCCAACTCAAAACGAGTCCAGCCTTTGTGTTCTGTGCTATCCCTGGATCAGTATGCTGGCACACACAGTACGTTAATGTATATATCAAAGTGCAATCGCATGTAAAATAACGTAAAACTGATATATACCTCAAAATCTTAGCGGAAATAGTCAAGGGAGTGGAGTCCCAATAAACACCAACGGCGGGTTGAGTGCAGACCGTAACCCTGAATCATACTCTTACTCGTCGTAGAAAGTATCTGCAACATAAGACGTTGTAGCCGTGTAGATCAGCATATTGAATATGTCGGCAAGTCACAAAAAGAGAGGGGGTGAAAAATATCATCTGTACTATATGCATATGTGGCAGGTGGGGTTGTAGTTTAAGTTTTGCGTAAAGCCAACTTTTTTCCTACAACAAGAAAGAGGGTAAAGGCAAAATTTACTACATTGTTGGTTGTTAATGAGAAAGGTTCCACCAACCATTCCTCATGCCCAAGTTATCAATATTACCCACATCAGTAAGTTAATGGTGTTGAGAATTCCTGATAGCTCGAGTTCCTTTGGCTCAAGCTGTCCATGACCGTGGACACGGCTAATCGATTAGGTTTGAGTACTCTGTAGAGTTTTGCACACGTTCCCCATAAGATTTGATCGCCTCCGTTGAAGTCCTCGCACTTCAGGGTGTATGAGAACCGGATGATCAAAACATGGTCTTCCAAAGGGTTCCTCTGAGACACTGTCGGTGCCCATCCAATCTTACCTTTCTTCTACATCTCGTAGCACTGCCCGTCCAGAATCACCACGATGTCCAACCAAGCCAGAGCCCATAATGACTTGTGGCTATGCAGGTAAGGCTCGGGTCTTGAAGTATCCATCCATCTCTTCATGACTGGGTGAAGCTTTCCGCAAGATGTCATGGCACTTCCCCATGCATCTCGGGTCATCCACTGGCTTCCCTAGGGTTCCCATATGAACCATCCTTCACCCAGAGGTATATTGCATCATGAGGTCTTGAAAGTCTTGAAGTCTTCAGGTCTTGATTATTAAGTTCTCACAACACTCATGATAAATACTCAACCAAACCCCATCTACTAGGAGCATAGTGAAATAACGTCCCGACCAAAGTAACAAGGGTTTATGGGTGCCTATCACAATATACTACTGATACGTCCATTTTGCATCATGCTTTTATGTTGTTATTTATCGCTTTATGGGCTGTTATTACACTTTACGATACAATACTTATGCCTTTTCTCTCTTATCTTATAAGGTTTACCTGAAGAGGGAGAATGCCGGCAGCTGGGATTCTGGTCTGAAAAAGGAGCAAGTTTGAGATACCTATTGTGCGCAACTCCAAAAGCCGTGAAAATCAACGACGAATTATTTTGGATTTTATAAAAAATACTAGGTGGAAGAAGTACCGTAGGGGAGCCACCAGGAGGCCACAAGCGTGCCAGGCCCGGCCTACCCCCCTGGCCGGGCCTGGGTGGCTTGTGGGCCCCCTGTTGCCCCTCCGGCTCCCATCTTTTGCTATAAGGAGGGTTTCGTACGAGAAAAAATGAGGAGGAGTCTTTTGGGAGGAATCACTGCCGCCACGAGGCGGAACTTGAGCAGAACCAATCTAGAGCTCCGGCAGGGCCGTCCTGCTGGGGAAACTTTCCTCACGGAGGGGGAAATCATCGTCATCCTAATCACCAACACTCCTCTCTTCAGAGGGGACTCATCTCCATCAACATCTTCATCAGCACCATCTCATCTCCAAACCCTAGCTCACCTCTTGTAACCAATCTCCGTCTCGCGACTCCGATTGGTACTTGTATGGTTGCTAGTAGTGTTAATTACTCTTTGTAGTTGATGCTAGTTGGATTACTTGATGGAAGATTATATGTTCAGATCCTTAATGCTATTCAATACCTCTCTGGTCATGAACATAATTATGCTTTGTGACTAGTCACTTTTGTTCCTGAGGACATGGGATAAGTTTTGCTATAAGTAGTCATGTGAATTTGGTATTCGTTCGATATTTTGATGCGTTGTATGTTGTCTTTCCTCTAGTGGTGTTATGTGAACTTCGACTACATAACACTTCACCATTACTTGGGCCTAGAGGAAGGCATTGGGAAGTAATAAGTAGATGATGGGTTGCTAGAGTGACAGAAGCTTAAACCCTAGTTTATGTGTTGCTTCGTAAGGGGCTGATTTGGATCCACCAGTTTAATGCTATGGTTAGACTTAATGTTAATTCTTCTTTCGTAGTTGCGGATGCTTGCGAGAGGGGTTAATCATAAGTGGGATGTTTGTCCAAGTAAGGGAAGCACCCAAGCACCGGTCCACCCACATATCAAACTATCAAAGTAGCGAACGCGAATCATATGAACATGATGAAAACTAGCTAGACAGAAATTCCCATGTGTCCTCGGGAGCGCTTCACCTCATATAAGAGTTTGTCCAGGCTTGTCCCTTGCTACAAAAGGGATTGGGCCATCTTGTTGCACCTTTGTTACTATTTTTACTTTCTACTCGCTACGAATTATCTTATCACACAACTATCTGTTACCGATAATTTCAGTGCTTGCAGAGAATACCTTGCTAAAAACCACTTGTCAGTTCCTTCTGCTCCTCGTTGGGTTCTACACTCTTGCTTATTGAAAGGACTACGATAGATCCCCTACACTTGTGGGTCATCAAGAATATTTTCTGGTGCCATTGCCGGGGAGTGAAGCGCCTTTTGTAAGTGGAATTTGTTAAGGAAACATTTATATAGTGTGCTGAAATTTATTGTCACTTGTCACTATGGAAAATAATCCTTTGAGGAGCTTGTTCGGGGTATCTTCACCTTGAACGGAAGCACAAGGAGTTTCTCCTCAACCTACTGCACCTACTGAAAATATTTGTTATGAAATTCCTTCAGGTATGCTAGAGAAAATGTTGGCCAATCCTTTTTCAGGAGATGGAACATCACATCCCGACTTGCATCTAATCTACGTAGATGAAGTTTGTGGTTTATTTAAGCTTGCAGGTTTGCCCGAGGATGAGGTCAAGAAGAAGGTATTTCCCTTATCTTTGAGGGATAAAGCATTGACATGGTATAGGCTATGTGATGATACTGGATCATGGAACTACAACCGATTGAAATTGGAATTTCATCAAAAGTTTTATCCTATGCATTTGGTACATCGTGATCGGAATTATATCTATAATTTTTGGCCTCGTGATAGAGAAAGTATCGCTCAAGCTTGGGGGAGGCTTAAGTCAATGTTATATTCATTCCCCAACCATGAGCTCTCGAGAGAAATTATTATTCAGAACTTTTATGGTCGGCTTTCTCATGATAATCGCACCATGCTTGACACTTCTTGTACCGGTTCTTTTATGAAGAGAGATATTGACTTCAAATGGAATTTATTGGAAAGAATTAAACACAACTCTGAAGATTGGGAGTTTGAGGAAGGTAAGGAGTCATGTATGAATCTTAAGTTCGATTGCGTTAAATCCTTCGTTGAAACAAATACTTTTTGTGATTTTAGCGCTAAACATCACTTGATCTGAGATAGTAGCTTCATCATGTGAATCATTTGCTGCTCATATTAATCTCCCTAAAGAGAAGTGGTTTGAATATCATCCTCCCATATAAGTCAATGTAGTTAAACCCTATCCAGTTGAAGAGAAAGTCACTGCTTATAATGATCCTATTGTCCCTAGTGCTTACATTGAGAAACCACCTTTCCCTATTAGAATAAAGGATCATGCTAAAGCTCCAACTGTGATATGTAAGGGCTACATTCGAACACCTACACCCCCTGAGCAAATTAAAGTTGAACCTAACATTGGTATTATCAAAGATCTCCTGTCCGACAATGTTGATGGGCATGTTATTCACTTCTATGAAGATGCTGCTAGAATTGCTAAACCACATACTAGAGACAAACATAAGCCTGTTGTTGGCATGCCTGTTGTTTCTGTTAAGATAGAAGAGCATTGTTATCATGGTTTATGTGACGCGGGTGCTAGTGTTAGTGCAATACCTCAATCTTTATATGATGAAATTAAAGATGAGATTGTACTTCTCGAGATGGAACCTATTGACGTTACTATTCAGCTTGCCAATAGAGATACTATGTGCCCTTTGGGAATTGTTAGAGATGTTGAAGTCTTGTGTGGTAAAACTAAGTATCCTGCTAATTTTCTCATTCTTGCTACCACACAAGATAGCTTTTGTCCCATCATATTTGGCAGACCTTTCCTCAATACTGTCAATGCTCATATTGAATGTGTGAAGCAAACTGTCACTATTGGCTTTGCAGGTGTGTCACACGAATTCAATTACTCCTAGTTTGGTAGACAACCTCATGAAAAGGAATTGTCTAGTAAGGATGAAATTATTGCTCTAGCTCCTATTGCTGTGCCTCCTAATGATCCTTTAGAGCAATACTTGCTTGAGCATGAAAATGACATGCATATGGATGAAAGGAATGAGATAGATAGAGTTATCTTTGAACAACATCCTATCCTTAAGAATAATTTGCCTGTTGAACTGCTTGGAGATCCACCCCCACCAAAGGGTGATCCTGTGTTTGAGCTTAAACAGTTACTTGATACTCTTAAGTATGCTTATCTTGATGAAAAAGAGATATATCCTGTTATTATTAGTGCTAACCTTTCAGAGCATGAAGAAAAGAAATTATTGAAAACTCTGAGGAAGCACCGTGCTGCTATTGGATATACTCTTGACGATCTTAAGGGCATTAGTCCCACTCTATGCCAGCATAAAATTAAAACCGATCCTGATTCCAAACCAGTTACCGATCATCAATGTAGATTAAATCCTCAGATGAAAGAAGTAATAAGAAGAGAAATACTAAAGCTCGTGGAAGCACGTATTATCTATCCTGTTGCTCATAGTGATTGGGTAAGTCTGGTGCATTGCGTCCCTAAGAAGGGAGGTATTACCGTTGTCCCTAATGATAAATATGAATTGATCCCACGGAGGATTATTACTGGCTATAGGATGGTGATTGATTTTAGGAAATTGAATAAAGCCACTAGGAAAGATCATTACCTTTTGCCTTTTATCGACCAAATGCTAGAAAGACTGTCTAAACACACACACTTCTGCTTTCTAGGTGGTTATTCTCATTTCTCTCAAATACCTGTTGCACAATCTAATCAGGAGAAAACAACTTTTACATGCCCTTTCGGTACCTTTGCTTATAGACGTATGGCTTTTGGCTTATGTAATGCACCTGCTACCTTTCAAAGATGTATGATGGCTATATTCTCTGACTTTTGGGAAAAGATTGTTGAGGTTTTCATGGATGATTTCTCCGTTTACGGGTCTTCTTTTGATGATTGCCTCAGCAACCTTGATCGAGTTTTGCAGAGATGTAAAGTTACCAACCTTGTCTTGAATTGGGAGAAGTGCCACTTTATGGTTAATGAAGGCATCGTCTTAGGACATAAAATTTCTGAAAGAGGTATTGAAGTCGATAAGGATAAGGTTGATGCGATCGAGAAAATGCCATGCCCTACAGACATCAAAGGTATAAGAAGTTTCCTTGGTCATGCTGGTTTCTATAGAAGGTTCATTAAAGACTTCTCTAAGATTTCTAGGCCTCTTACCAATTTCTTGCAAAAAAATATTCCTTTTTTTTGACGATGATTGTGAGGAAGCATTTCAAATACTTAAGAAGGCCTTGATAACTGCACCTATTGTTCAACCACCTGATTGGAACCTACCTTTTGAAATTATGTGTGATGCTAGTGATTATGCTGTTGGTGCTGTTTTAGGACAAAGAGTTGATAAGAAATTGAATCTTATTCATTATTCTAGTAAAACTCTAGACAGTGCCCAAAGAAACTATGCTACTACTAAAAAGGAATTTTTAGCAGTCGTGTTTGCATGTGAAAAGTTCAGATCTTACATTGTTGATTCCAAGGTTACTATTCACACTGATTATGCTATTATTAAGTATCTAATGGAAAAGAAAGATGCTAAACCTAGACTTATCAGATGGGTTCTCTTGCTACGAGAATTTGATTTGCATGTCGTTGATAGGAAGGGTGCTGAGAACCTCGTAGCAGATAACTTGTCTAGGTTGGAGAATGTTCTTGATGACCCACAACCTATTGATGATAGTTTTCCTGATGAACAATTGAATGTCATCAATGTTTCACGTAGTGCACCGTGGTATGCTAATTATGCAAATTATATTGTTGCTAAATTTATACCACCTAGTTTCACATACCAACAAAAGAAGAAATTCTTCTTTGATTTGAGACATTACTTTTGCGATGATCCTCACCTTTATAAAGAAGGAGTAGATGGTGTTATTAGACATTGTGTACCTGAGCATGAACAGGGACAGATCCTACAGAAGTGTCACTCCGAGGCTTACGGAGGACACCATGCGGGAGATAGAACTGCACACAAGGTATTGCAATCCGGTTTCTATTGGCCTACCCTCATCAAGGATGCCCGTAAGTTTGTCTTGTCTTGTGATGAATGTCAAAGAATAGGTAATATCAGTAAACGTCAGGAAATGCCTATGAATTATTCACTTGTCATTGAACAATTTGATGTTTGGGGTTTTGATTATATGGGACCTTTTCCAAAGTCTAACGGGTATACTCATATCCCAGTTGTTGTTGATTACGTTACTAAGTGGGTAGAAGCTATCCCAACTAGTAGTGTATATCACAACACCTCTATTAGGATGCTTAAAGAAGTTATTTTCCCTAGATTTGGAGTCCCTAGATATTTAATGACTCATGGTGGTTCACATTTTATTCATGGTGCTTTCCATAAAACGCTTGCTAAGTATGATGTCAACCATAGAATTGTGTCTCCCTACCAGCCTTAGTCCAGTGGTCAAGTAGAGCTAAGCAATAGAGAGTTTCAACTGATTCTGCAAAAGACTGTCAACAGGTCTAGAAAGATTTGGTCTAAGAAGCTCGATGATGCACTCTGGGCTTATAGAACTGCTTATAAGAATCCCATGGGCATGTCTCCGTACAAAGTGGTTTACGGTAAAGCATGTCAGTTACCTCTTGAGCTAGAGCATAAGGCTTATTGGGCAATCAAAGAGCTCAACTTTGATTTCAAACTTGCTCGTGAGAAGAGGTTATTTGACATTAGCTCACTTGATGAATGGAGAACTCAGGCATATGAAAATGCCAAGTTGTTTAAAGAAAAAGTTAAGAGGTGGCATGATAAAAGGATACAAAAACGTGAGTTCAATGTAGGTGATTATGTCTTGCTATAAAATTTTCGTTTAAGATTTTTTGCAGACAAGCTTCTCTCTAAATGGGAAGGTCCTTACATTGTTGAGGAAGTATATCGTTCCGGTTCCATAAAGATCAACAACACGGAAGGTAATTTTCCGAGAGGTTGAAATGGGCAAAGAATCAAGCATTATATCTCAGGTACTCCCATAAATGTTGAAAGCAATATTATTAATACCATAACTCCGGAGGAGTACATAAGGGATATTTATCAACCTGTTTCAGACTCCAAAAACGAAGAGGTATGTGATTCGGTAAGTAAACCGACTCCAAAACTTTTCCAGTAGCAATTTTTCTCCGTTTTGGATTTTTTAGAAAAATAGAAAAAATTAAAGTAGTTCGGAAGGCGCACCAGGAGGCCATAAGCCTGCGAGGCCGGGCCTGGGTGGCTTGTGGGCACCTCGTGTGCCTCCCGGACTCTGTTTTCTGGTGGAATACTCTTTTTGGTCGGGAAAAATTCATTATATATTCTCCCGAAAGGTCTGACCCTCATATCACGCAAATATCCTCTCTTTTCGTTTTGAGCTGCTATGCAAATAGATCTAGATCGCTATGTCGTCCCCAAAAGTTTTGAAGGACAAGTTCTTCGAGAAGGCCATCAATCCCTACCTCACGGGAGTGCTGCAACACCCTCAATCTATCGAGATGCATGAGGGGGTGCTGCACATCCGTGATGTTGAGGGGCCTAAGAAGACCAGAAGCGTAGAGGCGAGGCTAGAAGCAATGGAGCAGCAAGTCTTCAAGTGCCAAGGGATGGTGGAACGCGGAATCAACGCCAACCACATGATGATCACGGATTTCACCAACAAGCACAAGATCGATGCCAATGACATTGGGAAGCACCTCTCCAGGCTCTATGACAGAATTGATCACCTCCAAGCCCAGATCTACGACATGCAGAACCAAAACTATGAGTATGAGTATACATTTAAACCAATACGGTTGGCTGCAGATTTGAGGATTCCGGAGACTCGATCATCTTTCCACGATGGAGCACCTATCCCTTGGAAGACGGAGAATCAACCCCAGACTCCAACAACTCCACCACCATCACCTTTGATGGAATACAATTAAGCACGGGTATGGGCACTCCCCTTGGCTTGTGCCAAGCTTGGGGGAGTTTCCCCAGTATCATATCACCATCACATCTTTCGCCTTTACCTTTTTCTTAGTTCAATCCTTTTTGATTTTATCTTTTTGTAGTAGAATAAAGTTCTTACTATGATCTAGGCTTGAGTTTTTCTTTGTGTCACCCCCAATGTAATCGAGTTCGTGAGTCAAATAATAAAGAGTGTTTTAGTTAAGGGCCTTGCCTCATGCCATGATCTAAAGAAAAGAATAATAAAAGAACAATAGCATGAAAGATCATGTAATTATCTTATGGGAAGTGATGACTTCACATATAAAAATAATGTTGATTGAAACTTGTTGTGGGTGGACAAACGCAGACCTTGGTCATTGTTGCAATTAATAGGAAGTAATAAAGAAAGATAGGTTCACATATAAATATATCATCTTGGGCACCATCTATGATTGTGAACACTCATTAAACTATTACATGCTTAGAAGTAGATGTTGGACAAGGAAGACAACATAATGAATTATGTTTGCTTGGTTCCGAACAATATTATATGACTAGAGATCCCTTAGCATGTGACGCTTGCTTCCACCTCATATCAGCCAAAACTTCCGCACTAAGTAGAGATACTACTTGTGCATCCATAAACCTTCAACCCAGTTTTGCCATGAGAGTCCACCATACCTACCTATGGATTGAATAAGATCCCTCAAGTAAGTTGTCATTGATGTAAGCAATAAAAATTGCTCCCTAAATATGTATGATCTATTAGTGTGTGGAAAATAAGCTTTGTACAAACCTGTGATGAGGAAGACATAAAAGCGACAGACTGCATAACAAAGTTCTTTCTCACAGGAGACAATATAAAGTGACGTTCCTCCACACTAAGAGGTCACACATCCAAACCTCAAAAGCGCGTGACAACCTGTGCTTCCCTCGGCGAAGGGCCTATCTTGTACCTTTACTTTTTTACCCTTAAAAGAGTCATGGGGAATCCATCAAGATTGATCAACCATTAACAAGCAATCCTAATGTGGGAGGTTTTGGTCAGGGGGACGCAGAAATCGTGCTTCAGGATCCATTACGTGTCCAAGGCCTTTTGTTCTTCTTCGCATCCGTTATTTTGGTTCTAAAAAAGAAACAGTTTGAAAAGGTTCAATTGTACGAAATGAATTTCTAGGTCCCGGAATTTCTTACCATCAAGTTGGTAAAAAGCCTCGATTTATTGGCAATTGCTAGAATTATCTATGATCTGATCGACCCCCATTCCTTATTTTGCCATTATCTTAGATAACGTCATGTGCTAGGGAAAGATCTATATTCTTATGTCAACTTGGAAGTAAGTACTCATGAATTATTATTGTTGACATTACCCTTGAGGTAAGTAGTTGGGAGGCGAAACTATAAGCCCCTATCTTTCTCTGTGTCCAACTGAAACTTTGATCTCAAGAGTACCACGTGAGTTTTAGCAATTGTAGAAGACGAAACGATGATTGAGTATGTGGATTTGCTTTACAAGCTCTTATTTGACTCTTTCCGATGTTATGATAAATTGTGATTGCTTCAATGATTAAAGGCTATTGGTTGTTAATTCTCAATAAGGTTCCTGATCCATACTTTACTTTGTGAAGGAATTGTCACTTTAGCATAAGAGATTATATGACGATATTGTTGTTCAAATATGATCTTGATGCCTGCATGTCCGTATTTTTTCGACACCTCTATCTCTAAACATGTGGGCATATTTATTGATCTCGGCTTCCGCTTGAGGACAAGCGAGGTCTAAGCTTGGGGGAGTTGATACGTCCATTTTGCATCATGTTTTATGTTGTTGTTTATCGCTTTATGGGCTGTTATTACACTTTACGGTGCAATACTTATGCCTTTTCTCTCTTATTTTATAAGGTTTACCTGAAGAGGGAGAATGTCGGCAGCTGGAATTCTGGTCTGAAAAAGGAGCAAGTTTGAGATACCTATTCTATGCAACTCCAAAAGACGTGAAAATCAACGACGAATTATTTTGGATTTTATAAAAAATACTGGGCGGAAGAAGTACCGGAGGGGAGGCACCAGGAGGCCACAAGACTGCCAGGCCCGGCCTACCCCCCTGGCCGGGCCTGGGTAGCTTGTGGGCCCCCTGTTGCCCCTTCGGATCCCATCTTTTGCTAGAATGAGAGTTTCGTCCCAGAAAAAATGAGGACAAGGCTTTCGGGAGGAATCACCACCGCCACGAGGCAGAACTTGAGCAGAACCAATCTAGAGCTCGGGTAGGGCCATCCTACCGGGGAAACTTCCCTCCCGGAGGGGGAAATCGTCGCCATCGTCATCACCAAAACTCCTCTCATCGGAGGGGATTCATCTCCATCAACATCTTCATCAGCACCATCTCATCTCCAAACCCTAGTTCATCTCTTGTAACCAATCTCCGTCGCGCGACTCCGATTGGTACTTGTAAGGTTGCTAGTAGTGTTAATTACTCTTTGTAGTTGATGCTAGTTGGATTACTCGGTGGAAGATCATATGTTCAGCTCCTTAATGCTATTCAATACCTCTCTGGTCATGAACATAATTATGCTTTGTGAGTAGTCACTTTTGTTCCTGGGGACATGGGATAAGTCTTGCTATAGGTAGTCATGTGAATTTGGTATTCCTTCGATATTTTGATGCGTTGTATGTTGTGTTTCCTCTAGTGGTGTTATGTGAACGTCGACTACATAACACTTCACCATTACTTGGGCCTAGAGGAAGGCATTGGGAAGTAACAAGTAGATGATGGGTTGCTAGAGTGACAGAAGCTTAAACGCTAGTTTATGCGTTGCTTCGTAAGGGGCTGATTTGGATCCACTAGTTTAATCCTATGGTTAGACTTAATCTTAATTCTTCTTTCGTAGTTGCGGATGCTTACGAGAGGGGTTAATCATAAGTGGGATGTTTTTCCAAGTAAGGTAAGCACCCAAGCACCGGTCCACCCACATATCAAACTATCAAAGTAGCGAACGCGAATCATATGAACATGATGAAAACTAGCTTGACAGAAATTCCCATGTGTCCTCGGGAGCGTTTCACCTCATATAAGAGTTTGTCCACGCTTGTCCCTTGCTACAAAAGGGATTGGGCCATCTTGTTGCACCTTTGTTACTATTGTTACTTGCTACTTGCTATAAATTATCTTATCACACAACTATCAGTTACCGATAATTTCAGTGCTTGCACAGAATACCTTGCTGAAAACCACTTGTCAGTTCCTTCTGCTCCTCGTTGGGTTCGACACTCTTACTTATCGAAAGGACTACGATAGATCCCCTACACTTGTGGGTCATCAATTACTCACGACCCACATTTTCCAAGTACCTACTTAGCATGCAATGGGTGGAGAAGGTTGATCTAATGCAATAAAACCATAGGTAAATTATGATCAATGTGAACTTGTGTGGTAAGGTTGATGAAGATAGATATCGCTCACAGGAATTAACTTGATAGAACTATTCGTCACTCTCTGATGAAATCTATATAATCAAACATGCTATTCACATAAGCAATTATACTAGCTATCATTCTGACAATCAATATCACAAACAACAAATACAATTTATCCAATAAATGAAATCAAACAAGAATCCAAAAGAAACTTCAAACGAAACTCTGGAGCCTTCTACGACAACAACACAAAAATATTTTTTGTCCTAATTAAACTTAACAACAAATAAAGCACTAAAATGTTAAAATAATAGAAAAGAAAAACTAAAATAACTAAGAGAACAGAAAGTATTTTTCATAAAAAAATTATTAGCAAAAGAAGTAATTGAAAAGTTTTTGTTAAACTCTACTTATGATCAAAACAATGTTAACCTTGATTTAAATCAAAACAATTTGAACTTCAATACAAATTGTTGCTGATCTAAACAAATGTTAACACAGAATAAAACTCATACATCAAAAATATAAAATATTTTCAAATAAGAATTTAATTTGGCAATGAAATCAATTTGCAAGTTATTATTGAACTAGAATTGATTTCATGCAATCAAATAGAAATAAATAAAATAAAATTTTGTTGTTGTTGTTGAATAGTTACTAGTAAATATGAGAAAACAAAATATAACTTGTCACAATTACAAAAGAAAACAAATTAAGAAGAATTAATACAGAAGAAATAGCAAGAAAGCTAAAAAGAGCTAAAACAGAATCTGTTTTGCTTAAAACCCTAATTTAAAATATTATAAAAAATCTGAAATTATAACTACTGATAAATAAGATCACTAGTGACCAGTAGTAAAAATAATCAACTCAAAACCTATTTTTAAACTCCAGATATTCACAAAACAAGATTTGAATCAAATCTATTTGAATTCAAATTAAAATTATTCAAACATGGTCAAATTTTATATCCACCGACACTACATAAAATTTGTGACATGATGCAAAAAGTTTCACTCAAAAATAATAAAAAACACAAAAGATATAAAGAAAACAAAAACAGAACTATTCTGTTTTAAAAACTTAAAAACAGAAAAAGAAAAATTCTAAACTAGCAAACAGGGCTACATGGCCGAATCCTATTGGCTACAAGTGTGCGCTCGTTGGCTAATGGAGCGAATGGATGCTACTTCAGACAGATCGCTGTGGCGAAAGATACTAAACAAAAAAACCGGTTGGCTTTTAAAACAAAACCGAAGAGGTATCTTTGATCTAATCTAAGCCGCAAGCTAGAGATCTAACAGTGGAGGAAAGGAGAGGAGGTGCTCACACGGGGGTTTGCCGACGATGGTGCTCTCCGGCGAGGCCGAGGCGGAGAGGTGGATGGGGACGACGTTCCTGGGTGTCCTCGACGAGGGAGAGGGCACCAACCGGATGCGGTGGTCCTCCGGCGAAGTTTGGCGACGTCGGTGGGGCACGTGGGCGACGGGGCGAGCTCCTCGAGCTCCTGGAACTTCGGCTCCCGGCCTATTCCGGGTGGGGCGGGGGCTCCGGTGTCTCTGGGGCTCGAGCGAGGGCACGCAGAGATGCGGGAAGGTAAGGCGAGGAGAGTGGAGGTGCCGACGGAGGCTGGGGAGGTTGGTAGCGAGCGGGGTGTCTGCAATGGTGCGGTGGTCGTGGCTAACTCCGGCGAGCGAGTGTGAACAGCGTGGCGGCTCCGAGGCTGAGGTTTTGGCCAAAACGAGAGGCTTTGGCCTTGAGTATTTATAGGAGCTTTTCCGTGGGGAAGGAGTCGAGCTCATACGGCAAGAAATCGCGAAGCCATGTGCTGCCGGCTTGGGTTTTGGTGAGGGAAAGGAAAGAGAGGGAGGGAGAAGGAAGATGACCGACGGGAGTTGATTTCGGTGGTGGGTCCCGTGAGTTAGAGAGAACGAGAGAGAAAGGAAAGGGGCGGCGGACGGTCGGGAGGGGATTCAGTGGTGCGCGGGGTGGGGTTGGCTGCCCATGGGCCTTGTGGCTAGTTGGGCTGGTTTGGCTTTTCCAAAAAAAAAATTGTTTTCTTTAAAAATAAAAACAGAAAATAAAGCTAGAATAAAAGACAAACTATAATACTTTTATATAGACATACTATATACCAAATTTGCAGAAAAATATTTCCTACAAGATGAATATATTTTCAAAGGCAAACAAAAATCTCACAAATTCTAATAATTCAAAAGTGCTACTATTTTAAATAAAATGCAAACAAAACATTTTGAAAATACCAAAACGGATTCAAATTAATTTCTCTCCATTTTTATATTGAAGGGAACCATTTTACCCTATTTTCCCCGTTCTTTATTTTTGGAGAAAAATAAATTTGAAAACCACTTCAAAAATTTCTTTTGAAACATAATATGAAATATATTCAAAATAGTCTTGTGAGTCTCATAAGTTGAAATATAATTCAAATGGCCCCTGGTTTGGAGTGTCATATTGCTCCTCTCAAGATTTTGAATTAGGGCAAGGGGATTTGAATTCATTTAAACTTTTAAATAGAATCAATTATGAAATAGATTGCACAAAATATTATTTTCACCAACCACCTTTTTTCCAAGTCCTTTGTTTTGAAGAAGTCATGTTATCTTCTATTAGTGGTTTTGGATTGGAGGAAATTTTAAAATTCAAAAAGAAAAAGGCAAAGTCATTTTATTCCCTCCGAGTTTTAAAGTTTCAAAAGTTTCAAATCTCACTCAATTTCAAACAAGCATTCCAACAATCAATCATTCTAGTAATTATTATAACATACCAAAATTTGGGATGTTACAGCATCCACAGAGGCTGCTGCAGAGGAGGAATAAGATGCAATTGTGCTGAGAAAGCTGAGAGCTCACTTGCCATTGCACAATGATACTCATCATGTTGCTGAAGATATGAAGAAGAGAATGGATCAAGATTTGATGCAATGGAGGACTGTAGATCCATATGTTGTTAGGACAAGAACTGCTGTTGATCCTCGTTTTCACACTAAGGAGCAACAAGACTTTTCTGAGATATGTTGACTGGGATTTCATCAAGGACAAGGAGGACTACTTTCCTAATGTGAGAGATAATTTCAGATTGCTTGATATTGAAGATTTTGTTGGCATAGAAATGACAGCCTGGAACGATGATATGATTATGAAATTCTATTCAACTCCTTATTTCTATCGAGATGGAAGGATAGTGTGGATGCCGGAAGGTCGCTGATATGAGTCTACCGTAGATGAGTAGGCCACTCATTGGTGCCCCTTAGACCCAAGAGGGTGATTTGTATGTGTACTCAGAACCCAAAGTGAATAACAACACAATATCAAACATGTACAATCATGTGCCCCATCAGTATCAGCAGAGACACACCGTGGTGCCTAAATTAGGAGATGATAAGATGATCAGAGGGTATTCCATCAATATGCTGCACCACTTAGACACCCACACCCAGATCAGAGTGATGAATTTGATAGTATACACTGTCACGAGGACTGTTGCAGATCAGAAGAGATCTTGTGGGTAGGCACTGTATATTTAGATGCTCATCAATGCCAAGATTGGCAAGCATGCATACCAACTTGATCGTCCACACCTGCCACTAGAGCCAGAGTTCGACGACAATGAAGTTGCCATGGACCCCAGCCATCCCAGCTCAGCTACAACGCGTCAGGCAGCATAGGCACAGGCAGTCAGAGATGCTCCAGCTCCACATCTTAGATATAGAGAGGACCAGATGTCATTTCTTGTCACCACCATCCAAGGGATGGAGAAGAGTATTTCAGAGATCTTGTTGAACCACATGAGTCATGAGAGGATTGTGGAAACAAAGTTTCAGGACTTGGATGTCAAGGTGTCGGAGTTGACTACCACTGTTGAGTAGCTCTTGCATGAGGTTGATGCAGTGCATATATCCCAATCCGGTAGTGATGATGAAGAGTAGCCTCTTCCTACGACTACTCAGTTCAGGACCCACTCTAGGTGTGCAGCTGTGCTAGTGACGGAAGCAAGACCAACTTCATCAACTCAAGCATCATCGCTTTCAGCTCCAGCTCCAACTCCTACACCTCCAGTGTCTACACCTCGAGCTCCAGGGACATCCTCAGAAGCCTTCCCCGACACTCTTCTGTCTAATCCATTGACTGCTACCGTAGGAGATCGACCCCATAGAGACGATTAGTTCTAGACCTTTGAACTTTTTGGTAACTTGTTACCAAGGGGGGAGAAGTGTATCGAACAATTAGGGTTGAGAGAGAGAGAGAGAGAGAGTTTTGCTTTTTATTTGCTCTCTTTTGGTTTTACAATACATTTGGTATTTTGGATGACTTACACTTTCATGTTTGATCATATGCTTTTATTGATGATGCTACTACGTTAAACCTTTGAGCTTTCTACATGTTGATCATTCATTCATTTGTTTGGTGTTATGTGCATTAATATTCATTCATACCAAGATGCATGTGACATGGAAGAGTGACCCATGATCCTAATCGATTATGCATTTGAATTCGAATGCAAATTTAAAATAATGCACAAATTTAGGGGGAGCTCTTGCTTTTCACATACTTCTCAAAGCATCGATTCTAATCATTGATTATATATTTTGTCGAAGCATTGATCTATATGTTGTCATCAATTACCAAAAGGGGGAAATTGAAAGCAAAATTGCTCCCTAAGGTGGTTTTGGTAATTAATAACAACATATGTATCATTGAACTAATGATCTTATCCAAGTATATTTCAAAAAAGTTCAAAGATGCATTGGCTAAAGGATTGTGAGGAGAAACTCCTTCATGCAAGGAAAGGAATAGGATTGGCTCAAGCTTCAAGCAACATGACTATACATTTCATATTTGTGATAAATCATGTTTGAGTGCATAGGAAAGACTATACTATTAAAAGGGGGTGAGCTATTATGATGAACTGGTTGCTCAAGTGCTTAGAGATAGCCACCAAAAATACTGAGTATTTCTCTCACGACATATTTTTTCAAAGCCTACACAACAGAATCGGTGCCACCAAATTTTGCCATTCGGCCCTACCAATTTTTCCATTGACATATCCTTTGCAAAACACTAATCTCTACGTACCACCAACTTTCATATCGGTGCCACCGAAAGAAAGTGACCAACTTTCTGGTATCTCTATTTCAAGAATCAGAATTTCCGAGTTTGGAATCGATACCATCGAGATTTGGCAACTTCCCTAGGTCATTGCATCGGTAACACCGAGATTTATATATCGGCCTCACCGAGAATTCAAAATTTTCCACATTTAGTGCAACTCAGTACCACCGAGATTCATTTCGGTGTCACCGAGTTGGGCAATAATGTTGTAATGGTTAGTTCTTGGGAGATGCCTATATATACCCCTCCAACACCTCTCATTCGCAGAGGAAGCACTCAGAACACACACACACACACACACACACACACACACTCACACACATGCACACACACACTTGCCATATCTATTTTCTGAGAGAGAGCCACCTACTTCGTGTTTTGGAGTTGAACCAAGAAGTTTGTAAGGGAAAAGAAATCGCCTACTTCGTGAAGATCTACCCCGAGTGAGGCCAGTCCTGTCTGGACGTAAGCCATGGTGGAATATACAAGGTCGCTTCTTCGTGGACCCCTTGTGGATGGAGCCCTCCATGGACTTTCGCAGTCGTTACCCTTCGTGGGTTGAAGTCTCCACTAACGTGGACGTACTATAGCACCACCTATTGGAACCACGCCAAAAATCGTCGTGTCAACCTTTGCATTTTATCTTCCTTCCCTACCCTCTACATTAAACTTGCATGTCTTTACTTTCTGCTGCTATACTCTTAGATATGCATGTGTAGAGTGAACTTAACTAGTATAATTGATAAAACTGGCCCACAACTAAAATTGGGAAAATGCTAAGTTTTAATTGGTCAAGTAGTCTACCCCTTGCCTCTAGACATACTTTGGATCCTACATAAGGCACGTAAGGGCGAGGAGAGCAATACGGGAATCGATGAAAGTGCCACCCCGGATGACCCAGATAACCCTGTTCATCCCGCTGCTCCCGAACACATGCTTGACGATTCAGAGGGACACACAGATGTGGATAAATTTGAGGAGCTCGACGATTCTGAGGATATCAACTACCTCCCTCTTTCCGAAGAGGAGTGTAGCCTTGGAGATGAACATTTCATTGTCCCTGAAGACCCATTGGATCAAGAATGATTCAAGCGACAACTAATACCCACTGCCCGGAGCCTCAAGATCAAACAAAAACAGATCAAGACTGAACAAGACTCCATCAATGACAGATAGACCCAAATCCTAGTCGTCGAAGAAGGGTATGGCAAGGAACAACAGGGACAAAATTAAAGCTACCCATGCAATCGATTGTTGTGACAATTCAAGGATGAATCCTTCGAGACCATACCTCCTAGACAAACTGAGGGCGGCCAGCTAGACCGCCCCCTCGAGGCCGGAATAGGACGACTGGAGACGTCGAGGAACAACCTGAACACCCTCACGAATGAGGGAAGGAGCTAATACAGCTTGAAGACCCATCTGACCCATGACACAATTTAAACGGTAGGGCAGGACAAACAAGATCTATCTATGGGTCCACGGGATGCACTCCCAATAGACAAGACGAATAGCAAGTTTGATTCAATCATCATGATAGAGTTTACTTGCCACCCCGGAATAGGAATTCATGTGACCTCCAGCATGATGTGGCCCAGGTGAGAGGCACGACTCACCCAGTGTGTTTTACCGATGAGTTGATGGAGCACCAGTTCCATGAAGGGTTCAAACCCGTTAATATAGAGAAATACGACGGAACAACGCACCCAACCTTTGAATTGAAGATTTTCTTCTCCACATACACCCGAGGTGATGACCTCCACGCCATAAAATATTTACCATTAAAGTTCAAAGGACCAGCGCGACATTGCCTGAATAGCCTCCATGAAAACTCCATTGGGAGCTAGGAAGAGCTCGAGGATGTTTTCCGAGCTAATTGTCAGGGCACCTATATCCGGCCGCCGGGCTCCGATGACTTGAGACGTATTGACCAACAAGTCGGTGAATCATGCCAACAGTTTTAGAACCGATTCCTCACAAAGAAAAATCAAATCGTTGGCTACTCAAACACCGAGGCACTCGCCTCCTTCCGAAGTTCCATCCGGGATGAATGGCTAGCCCGAATGCTCGGATGCTCGGGCAATATAGGCCAAGAACAATGGCAGCCCTTACATCCCTTATAACCCGCTTTTGCACGAGCGAGGACGACTGGCTAGCCCGTCGGAACAATCCCCCTACATACCTCGGCACGTTTGAAGTTCGATACGAAAACGAGAAGCCACAACATAACAACAACAAGCGTCTGCACAACGTCGGCGACACATAAGATATGACAGTTAACACCAAATTCAATAACTCCGGCTTCGACCATGAAACAAACCCTCTAAAGGGAATCGGGATGGACCGACCGTGCTGGAAAAAATACTAGACATGCCCTACCAGATGCACGACACCCCAAATAAGCCACCTACCTACAGCAACCATAACTATTGGGTAATCAAATAGGCGAGGAAAAATATAGACGAGGAGCAGGGAAAGAGTCCCTGTAGCGAGGATGATGAAGAACCTCATCGGTCAGACAACGATGGCCAAAAGCAATTTCCTCGTGAGGTAAAAACCGTGAACATGATCTATGTCACACACATACCAAAAAAGAGAGGAAACGAGCACTTCGAGATGTATACACCATAGAGCAAGTAGCCCCGAGGTACAACCCATGGTCGGCATGTCCGATCACTTATGACCGCAAGGATCGCCCGACTATTATTCGACACGGGGGTTTGGCAGCCCTCGTACTCGACCCCATCATTGATGGGTACCATCTCACTAGAGTCCTTATGGACGGTGGTAGTAGCCACCAATCTGATTTACGGAAACATAGTAACAAAATGCTATCGATCCGTCAAGGATCAAGCCCAGTAACACCACCTTCAAAGGAATAATTCCTGGCATCGAGGCCCACTTCTTGGGCACCATTACTCTAGAAGTAGTGTTCGGTTCACCCAATAACATACACAACGAAGACTTGATCTTCGACATTGTCCTTTTTCACAGCGGGTATCATGCACTCCTCGGTCGTACATCGTTTGCTTGCTTTAATTTTGTTCCCCATTATGCATACATGAAGCTAAATATGCCACGACCCAAGGGCATTACTACTATCAATGGTAACATTGAGCGATCCCTCCGAACGGAGGAACATACTGCGGCTCTGACAGCCAAAGTACATGCCATCAATATGACTCGAAAGTCCGAGTTCACCATTAAGGAACACAAACAAGCTCGCCTTCCGCCATAGTTAGTGGATCCTTCTCATGCTCAAACTAAATAGGGATAAGCTCCCCACAACAAGCCCTTGCCACCAGCAAATTATGTGCCACAATGGCACAATTTTGCGCTTAAGATACCAGAGGCAGCTGTTAGGATCGACTACACGGGACCAGATATTCGGTTAAACCAAACTATGGCCATGACACATCCTCGGACAAATACAGGTACCATAAAGTACCAACTCCGCGTCAAGCTACCCACACCTCGACGACTTCTCAAGACCACCACTGTTAAAGGTTCGCTCGCCAACTATTCCCCCCCCTATAAAGGAGTACTTGCCGAAGAGCAAGGCGCATATGTGCAGCAGGGCATCATAAAGGACATCAAGCCATCCACATGAGACCATGTAGAAACCCTTCGTGTGTAAATTTATTTTTAATATTCATAACAATTGCTTTGGCAATTTTGATTATATGGGTCGGTACCACAAGTTCATCGGAAATAAAGACGAGTCTTTATCGTTCATTAGCATTTTTCCTTTTTCTCTTCCTTTTTCCGAACTCTTTCTTCACACCCAAAGTTGTTAGAATTGTGACTCAAGTGTTAGAATCGTACGACTTTACCATCCAAACTAGCCCCTCCGATTCTACGATTTCGCTCATAGAATCTAAGTTTCTACGATTCTACTGGTTTCGATTCTACGATTCACGATCCTACCAACGGAGCTCCGATCCGATTCAGAATCGCGATTCAGACAACCTTGTTCACACCAACACAAGCCTGTTTGATAAACATGTTAGATGCTAACGGCTAATTTACAAGGGGTTTGGCTATTATGGTCGCCCTAAGCATCATTCCGACACTATTTTTTATTACGTGTGTACGAAGTCTTGGATGTTGCATTATATGCATTGATTCTGAATTATGTCTTGGGTCAATAGTTGGGTTGCCCAACTCTTGTGCTTACCCCTTCATGTTTCACTCATTCGGCTAAAAAGGTAAAGGTAGAACCGCTGCGATTGTACTTCTAGCTCGACTGGTTAAGTACCTCAGTGGAGAAGCCAAAAACTGAGTGTCATAACAAGAGAGACCCGGTCTGTGATTCAATGACAAATATTGAACTAAAAGCCAATGGGGGTTCACCGTGTTATGAGGAAGGTTTGGAGTTATACAAACCAAGTGATGATGGTTTTTACACCTCGGCATATCTAAACATCACAATCTACAAGGGGGCTCTTAATTAGTCCCCGTAGTCAAGCTCCTATGGTTAAGTGAAATAATTAGAGCCACATAGTCCGATTGCCTTGTTTCCTCCCGCACTACTGCCTTCGGGCACCAAGACGCTTCATAAGGGTAACAGTGTGAAAGCAAAAAACACCCCTGATAGCATCTATCATGGAGCTGAAGCTGCCGATTGCAAACTTTCAATTAAAAATGCACATGAGTCAAAATTAAAAACAAAATAAGACATGGTATACCATGCAACGCAATATAACATTGTATCATAGAGAGGTTCAACAAATCATACAAGATAGTTTTTTCATTCAATGATTACATCCATGGGGCACTGGGCTTCTATTGCCCGAGCACCATCCATAATGTTGGCAAAGTATCGCTCGGGCGCCCTATTTTACTTTCCAAGCGGCGAAGGTGCGATTGCCATCTTGGTGGTTTCCACTTCTGGCCAGTGCATCATGGTCCTTGAAAAGGTCATTCGAGCTCCATGTGTGCAGACGGAGCACTCCAAGATGTCAATCTCGGACGCGACAACAATCAATTTCTACACGAGGCCAAAATAGTTGCTTGGTAGCAGATCTGTTGGCCATAACCTCACGCAGAGATCCTTCATTGCCGGATCCGCCTTCCGGTGCAGGTCCATCAGCTATTTCAACTGATTGGAGACAAGGAGAGGTTGCTCTAGGGCTTGGAATTACGCCTAGAACAACCTTTGCTTGACAACCCCTTCTTGGGATGCATAATGCCTAGCGGTGTCGGTCACACTCTTTGAAAGATCCACAAACACGCGTGGAGAATGCCATACTCGAGTAAGCAATGCAAACCTTTTTTCGCCAAAAATACATTGCAGTAAATATCTCTTACCATCTGTAATCTGCTTGATCTGGTGGATCTCCTTCTGATGGTTGTGTGCCTCCTTCCACGCATCTTGAAGTGCAACGGTTGCATAGGACAACTCAGAAGATCTTTCCTTATTTTTTTTCTCAAGGACCTCACATTTAGTGATGGCATCCTTGAGCTCCTGCTGTACCTCAGTGACCCTCGCCTCGCTTTACTCAGCCGCCGCCTTTTGTTCGACAACTTCTTGCCTTGCTTTACTCAGCTCGGCTTTAAGCTTCTCGACCTCCGCAGCAGCAACTATAGTTTTCATGCCAATAATTTGCAAAGGGCACAAATAAGAATACCTCACTTTGATGAGAGAATTAGTGTTAAATAGACCAGCTCGGACTTACCTTGTGCGTCATCATACCGCTTGTTTACAAGGTAGAGCTCTTCAACTTCTCGGTCATTTCCGCCAACTCTACGTAGTTGGGGGCTGTTGCCGAGCATGAGGCATGCAGAAATGCGTGTTAGACTCTCAAGTTATCATTTTTTTTTAAATCCTCTGCTAAGGTTCTTCTCATCATCCTACCAGAGTCTTGTGGGCTATGATCCACTTTTTATGATTATATGGGTGTGTTTTCCGCACTACTTTGCCCCCGCGTGAGTTTTTTAAACTCACACAGAGCTCAGGGATAGTGAATATAGGGATTGCTTATAAACCTGTAAAAACACAATTACTTTGTAAAGAAGAGATTGTGGATTACCATGAAGCTGCCGTCGAAAGACTCTTCCAATCTGTTGTCAACGGATCAAATGCTTTTCACAACCGCACTCTTGTTTTGTAGGGATGGAAGAGTCATTCACACCCTCCTCCATCATGTGTGACCACCCTAATTGGGGCCATTCTATTGTGAATGGCTCTAGGTGCGGCATTGAAATTTCCCTTTGCGGAGAAACTATTGCGGATGGTTCCGGAGGTTGAGAGAGATCTCCGGAATTATCTTCGAAGAAGACCCAGAGTGTCCGGGCTCTCCTTCCTTGCTTACCAGGAGGGATTCGTCCTCTTGGTCCTTGGTGACCAAGGAATCAGCCTCATCCATAACATCGTCACCCTCGGCCCTGGTTTCCGGTTTCGGTGGATTCTCTTGAGACACTACCTCCCCAATCTCCTCGATGGTGGGAGGAGGCGTGTTGTGTGAAGTAGTCCCTCTTTTTGCTAGATTGGCCGACCAAGAGTCCCCCAACGAGATCTGATTGGTGGGGAAATCACACAGCGGCCTGCAATACGAAAATAATACCTAACCATTAACAACAAAACCTCACAACTATAGGATGTTTGGGTTTTTTGGATCCATACTTTGTGCTCGAGGTTTCACCCTGAGGCTCATTCGAGGAACCAATTCAAAATCCTTGGATTCCTCGTCGGAATCCGGAACATCATCGAACAGGGCCTCTGGGGCCCTGCATTGCCTCTTCGAGGCACAGGGAGCCGGAGTCCTTCGACATCTTTGGATGTCGCCCTCTTCTTTCTGTGGGAGGAGCCGCTCTCCTCCTTCTCGTCTTCTTCCTCTTCTCCCTCCAGATTGGAGGGAGAAAACGTGTCTTCAGACCTGGTGTCAGGTGGACTCTTCGACCCAAGACCCTCTCGCACATTTTTCTTCTCCTTCTTCTTCGCATCCTTCTCCTTTGGAGCCATGTACGGCTTCTCGACCAGCATGGTTGTCAATACGGACGTTCTCGGGTACTCGGGCAGGGCGCCGAACGATTGATCCGCTGAGACTTATTCAGCCATATTTGCGAACATGAAGGAAAAGAGAAGTAAGAATCTTGTTAAAATTAAAGGGAAACATTAAGTATATGATAAAACCTTACTAGTCCCGCAGGGTTAATAACGGTGATGCCAATTTCCTCCTCTTCGGCTAGCCAAGTCTTGTGAGGTTTGAATAGAACCTTCCACAATTTCTCGTGGATAATGCAAAAAAAGTTCCGCATGGTGGCTCGATCGCGTGGATTGTAAGCCCACATCAGAGTAGCTCGACGTTACCAGGGGAGGAGACGGCAATGTAGTATTACTAGGATTACAATGGTGAGCTCGATTTTCTTCTCCAACAAGACAGAGATACATTTTGTCAGCGCCTTGGCCTATGCATCCTCTCCTCAATCTAAGGATTTCTCCATCCAAGACACCAGTCAGGTGGGGGGCAAGATCTAAAAGCTGGAGGTGCCGCTCCTTCCGCGTCGCGTGGCTCGATGATATAAAACCACTCCTTTTGACATGCTTTGATGGTGTCTATGAAGGTACACTTCGACCATTGAAATCGAGCAAGCTTACTAATTATAGCTCCCCCGAAATCTGCCTGCTCGTTGTTGACCACTTTGGGCTTGATGTTGAGGACTCTTAGTCATACGCCGAAGTGGGGGTGGACCCGCAAGAAGGCCTCACAAACTACGATGAAGGCCGAGATGTGCAGGAAGGATTTGGGGGCAGATCGTGGAAATCTAACCAATAATAGAACATTATGCCTCGAACAAAGGGGTGGAGAGGAAAACCTAGGCCCCTAAGAAAATGGGGGATGAAAACCACCCTCTCGCTATCTTTTGGCGTGGGGATGATTTGGCCCTTCTTCGGAGCATGGTGGACGATGTTTTTTTGGCAAATAGCCGGAGCTCTTCAACTCCTCGATGTCCATATTGGTGACACAGGAGGCCTCTGATACATCTCCAATGTATCAATAATTTATGAAGTATTCATGCCAATATTCTACAACTTTCATATACTTTTGGCAACATTTGATATTATTTTTTGGACAAACTTACTTACCCAATGCCCAGTGCCAGTTCCTATTTTTTGTGTGTTTTTTGTTTCGCAGAAAATCCATATCAAATATACTCCAAACGTGATAAAAATTTATGGAGATTTTTTTGGAATATATGTGAATTTCAGGAGTGAGAATCAATGCAAGATGGTGTGTGGAGCCCCACAAGCTAACAGGGCATGGCCAGGGGGTGGGGTCGCTCCCTGATAGCTTTTGGCCACACCTTAAGTTGGTTGGAGATCTCCTTTCGCCGCAAGAAAGATAATTTTGTGATAAAAAACCCCTCAAAGGTTCAGCCCAGTCAGAGTTATGAATCTTTGGTTATTTAAGAAACGGTGAAGGGCTAGAAAACAACATCGAAAACAGGAGAGAAACAAAGAGCGATCCAATCTCTGAGGGGCTCTCACCCCTCCGTGTGCCATGGCGTCCAAGGACCAGAGGGTGAACCTCTTCCTAGATGGAGAGATTCCATGGAGGAGGAAGCCTAAAGGGGGAGACTCTCTCCCCCTCTCTTCTGGCAGCGCCAGAGTGCTGATGGAGGAAACATCACGGTGATCGTCTTCATCAGCATCATCGTCTCCATCACCTTCCCTCATATATATATGGAGGTACACTCTCCCGCACCCCGCTGTAATCCCCTACTTGACATGGTGTTTCATGCCACATATTATTAATCAATGATGTGTTGCCATCCTATGATGTTTGAGTAGATTTATGTTGTACTTTGGGTTGATTGATGATCTTGATTGATTTGAGTGTATGTTTTACTTTGGTGTTGTCCTATGGTGCCCTTGGTGCAACACACATGTGAGGGAATTCTTGCTGTAGGGTTTGCAATATGTTCATGTTTTGCTTATAGTGGGTGTCTAAAGTGGCAGAAGCTTACACCCGAGTAAGGGAGTTGTTTGCGTATGGTGTAAATGGGACTTGATGTTTAATACTATTGTTGGGTTTACCTTAATGATCTATAGAAGTTGTGGATGCTTGCTAGATATCCAATCGTAAGTTCATATGATTCAAGTACAGAAAGTGCGTTAGTTCATGCATATTCGTCATATAAAATTGCAAGAATGATTACCGATCTTGTTATCAATTTCCTAGGATGATTCCACACTCCATACCATCATTATTCCACACTCGCTATTTGTAATATATCATAATATATTCTAGCTCTATTTAGTGCAGCAACTATTTTTACATTTTAGTTCTCTAATATCATGCAAAGCTATCCTCTTTATACCCCCAACGCAGTTTTATTTCTCGTTACTAGATAGAACAAACCTTCGGTGTATGTAGATTCATATCGATGGTAGATAGGGCTTGAGAGAATATTGATCTTACCTTTAGCTCCTTGTGGGTTCGACACTCCATACTTACCACTTCCATCATTGGAAAGTACTACAATGATTCCTTGCACTTGGAGATTATCAGACTCTGATGACCCACAAGTATAGGGGATCAATCGTAGTCCTTTCGATAAGTAAGAGTGTCGAACCCAACGAGGACCAGAAGGATCTGACAAGTGGTTTTCAGCAAGGTAAAATCTGCAAGCACTCAAATTATCGGTAACGAGTAGTTCTGTGGTGAGATGATTCGTAGCAAGCAACAAGTAACAAAAGTAGCAACGGTGCAACAAAGTGGCCCAATCCCTTTTGTAGAAAGGGACAAGCCTGGACAAAGTCTTATAGGAGGAAAAACGCTCCCGAGGACACACGGGAATTTCTGTCATGCTAGTTTTCATCATATTCATATGATTCGCGTTCGTTACTTTGATAGTTTGATATGTGGGTGGACCGGCGCTTGGGTACTGCCCTTACTTGGACAAGCATCCCACTTATGATTAACCCCTCTCGCAAGCATCCGCAACTACGAAAGAAGAATGAAGACAAAGTCTAACCATAGCATTAAACTAGTGGATCCAAATCAGCCCCTTACGAAGCAACGCATAAAGTAGGGTTTAAGCTTCTGTCACTCTAGCAACCCATCATCTACTTACTACTTCCCAATGCCTTCCTCTAGGCCCAAATAATGGTGAAGTGTTATGTAGTCGACGTTCACATTACACCACTAGAGGAAAAACAACACACAACACATCAAATTACCGAATGAATACCAAATTCACATGACTACTAATAGCATGACTTATCCCATGTCCTCAGGAACAAAAGTAACTACTCACAAAGCATAATCATATTCATGACCAGAGAGGTAATGAGTAGCATCAAGGATCTGAACATCAACTCTTCCACCAAGTAATCGAACTAGCATCAACTACAAGGAGTAATTAACACTACTAGCAACCTTACAAGTACCAATCCGAGTCGCGAGACGGAGATTGGTTACAAGTGATGAACTAGAGTTTGGAGATGAGATGGTGCTGATGAAGATGTTGATGGTGACGAGTCCCCTCCGATGAGAGGAGTGTTGGTGATGACGATGGCGACGATTTCCCCCTCTGGGAGGGAAGTTTCCCCGGCAGGATCGTCCTGCCGGAGCTCTAGATTGGTTCTGCTCAAGTTCCGCCTCGTGGCGGCGGCGAATCCACGAAAAAGCTTCCTCTTGATTTATTTCCGGACGAAACCCTTCATATAGCAGAAGAGGGGGCCAGTGGGCCAGCAGGGAGCCCACAAGCCCCCTAGGCGCGACAAGGGGGCTGGTCGCGCCTACCAGGCTTGTGGCCCCCTGGTTGCGCTCTTGTGGGACTTCTTAGGCCCAGTATTTTTTATAAATCCATAAAAAAATCATCGTTGATTTTTACGGCGTTTGGAGATGCGTGGAATAGGTATCTCAAACTTGCTACACTTTCAGGCCAGAATTCCAGCTGCCGGCATTCTCCCTCTTCACGTAAACCTTGCAAAATAAGAGAGAAAAGGCATAAGTATTGTACCGTGAAGTGAAATAACAGCCCAAGAAGCGATAAATATCAACATCAAAACATGATGCGAAATGGACGTATCAGACTCCCACTTGCCTTTCGATCCCGAGCTCGCCATGGTCGGACTAGGAGAAAGGTTTGAGGAGATTGGGGAAAGAGGAGACTTTGATGGCTAGAGCTTTGGCGTTCGGAATGGCAACAGTGATATGAGATGTGGAATTCATCAGGAGGTTGTAGTGGCGGTTTTTCCTTTTATAAACCGCGGAAATACTAAGAGCCCCACTACTACGCCATGAACTTCACCGTTGTTGGGCATCGTAGTAATACAACAACAACAACCAAGCCTTTCAGTCCCAAACAAGTTGGGGTAGGCTAGAGTTGGAACCCATAAGATCTCGAAGCCAAGTCATGGCTCTGGAACGTGGATAGCTAACTTCCACGCACCCCTGTCCATGGCTAAGTCTTTGTCGATATTCCAAACCTTCAGGTCTCTATTAACGGACTCCTCCCATGTCAACTTTGCTCTAACACGACCCTCTTAACATTCTCAGCACGCTTTATCCGTCCGCTATGCACCGGCGCTTCTGGTGGCCTCCGTTGAATATGTCCAAACCATCTGAGACGATGTTGTACCAGCTTCTCTTCAATCACTGCTACCCCAAGTCTATCTCGTATATCGTCATTCCGTACCCGATCCTTCCTTGTGTGGCCACATATCCATCTCAACATGCGCATCTCTGCTACACCTAACTGTTGGATATGTCGTCTCTTGGTTGGCCAACACTCCGCACCATACAACATCGCATGTCGAATAGCTATCCTATAAAACCTGCCTTTTAGCTTTTGTGGCACTCTCTTGTTACAGAGTACGCCAGAAGCTTGGCGCCTTGATTCGGTGGCCCACGTCTTCATCGATATCGCCATCCTTCTGCAACATGGACCCCAAATATCGAAACGTGTCTCTCTCCGGTACCACCTGCCCACCAAGGCTAACCTCTCCATCCTCGTGCCTAGTAGCACTAAAACTGCACCTCATGTATTCAGTTTTAGTTCTACTAAGCCTAAAACCTTTCGATTCTAGAGTCCGCCTCCATAACTCTAACTTTCTATTAACCCCCGTTCGGCTATCATCGACTAGCACCACATCATCCGCAAAGAGCATACACCATGGGATATCTCCTTGTATATCCCTTGTGACCTCATCCATCACCAAATCAAAAAGATAAGGGCTCAAAGCTGACCCTTGGTGTAGCCCTATTCTAATCGGAAAGTCATCGGTGTCGCCATCACTTGTTCGAACACTTGTCACAACATTATCATACATATCCTTGATGAGGGTAATGTACTTTATTGGGACTTTGTGTTTCTCCAAGGCCCACCACATGACATTCCGAGGTATCTTATCATAGGCCTTCTCCAAATCAATGAACACCATATGAAGGTCCTTCTTTTGCTCCCTGTATCTCTTCATCAGCTGTCGTACCAAGAAGATGGCTTCCATGGTAGACCTCCCAGGCATGAAACCAAATTGGTTTTTTGTCATGCTTGTCAACCTTCTTAAGCGGTGTTCAATGACTCTCTCCCATAGCTTCATAGTATGGCTCATCAGCTTGATTCCGCGGTAATTAGTACATCTTTGAACATCCCCCTTGTTCTTAAAGATTGGTACTGAAATACTTCGCCTCCATTCTTCGGGCATCTTGTTTGACCGAAAAATGAGGTTGAAAAGCTTAGTTAGCCATACTATCGCTATGTCTCCAAGGCCTCTCCACACCTCGATGGGGATACCATCAGGACCCATCACCTTGCCTACTTTCATCCTTTTTAACGCCTCCTTAACCTCACACTCCTGGATACGTCGCACAAATCACATGCCGGTATCTCATCAAAGGAGTCGTCTAGCTCAATGGTAGAGCTGTCAACCTCTCCATTGTAAAGGTTGGGGATCGTAGTAATAATTCAAAAAAATCCTACGTCACACCAAGATCATCTAGGAGAAACCAGCAACGAGTGAGGAAGAGAGATACGAGTGTTTGCAGCCCTCCCAAAGCCTCAAATATATATAGGAGGGAGTGGGAGGGGGTGCGGCCACCCTAGGGTTTCCCTAGGTAGTGCGGCAGCCCAAGATGAAGGAGGGGCAGCGCCCTAGGGGGTGGCTTGCCACCCAAGGCAGCCACAGCGCCTAGGGTTTGGCCTCCTTGTGCGCCTTGGGTCTCCTCCTTGGCTCACACCAGCCCACCAGGGGCTGGTTCCCTTCTCCTTTCAGCCCATGTAGCCCTCCAGGACAGGTGGACCTTCCCGGTGGACCCCCGGTACCCTTTCGGTGGTCCCGGTAGAATACTGGTAAACCCCAAAACTTTTCTGGAGACCGAAACTGAACTTCCCATATATAAATCTTTACCTCCGGACCATTCCGGAACTCCTCGTGATGTCCGTATCTCATCCGGGACTCCAAACAACCTTCGGTAACCACATATACAATTTCCATAACAACTCTAGTGTCACCGAACCTTAAGTGTGTAGACCCTACGGGTTCGGGAACCATGCAAATATGACTGAGACATCTCTCCGGCCAATATCCAACAGCAGGATCTAGATACCCATGTTGTCTCCCACATATTCGACGATGGTCTCATCGGATAACCAACGATGTCGAGGATTCACTTAATCCCGTATGCAATTCACTTTGTCTATCGGTATGACACTTCCGCGAGATTCGATCGTCGGTATCCCTATACCTTGTTCAATCTCGTTACTGGGAAGTCTCTTTACTCGTTCCATAACACATCATCCCGTGGCTAACTCCTTAGTCACATTGAGCTCATTATGATGGTGCATTACCGAGTAGGCCCAAAGATACCTCTCCGTCACACGAAGCAACAAATCCCAGTCTCGCTTCGTATCAACCCTATAGATACTTTCGGAGATACGTGTAGTGCACCTTTATAATCACCCAGTTACGTTGTGACGTTTGATACACCCAAAGCACTCCAAAGGTATCCGGAGATTGCATAATCTCATGGTCTAAGGAAATGATATTTGACATTATAAAATCTCTAGCAGACGAACTACACGATCTTGTGCTATGCTTAGGATTGGGTCTTGTCCATCACATCATTCTCCTAATGATGTGATCCCGTTATCAATGACTTCCAATGTCCATGATCAGGAAACCCTGACCATCTATTAATCAATGAGCAAGTCAACTAGAGGCTCGCTAGGGACATATTGTGGTCTATATATTCACACATGTATTACGGTTTTCGGTTAATACATTTATAGCATGAATAATAGACAATTATCATGAACAAGGAAATATAATAATAACCACTTTATTATTGCCTCTAGGGCATATTTCCAACAGTCTCCCACTTGCACTAGAGTCAATAATCTAGTTACATTGTGATGAATCGAACACCCATAGAGTTCTGGTGTTGATCATGTTTTGCTCGTGGAAGAGGATTAGTCAACCGATCTGCGACATTCAGATCCGTATGTACTTTTACAAATATCTATATCTCATCCTGGATGTATCCACGAATGGAGTTAAAGCGGCGCTTGATGTTCTTGGTTTTCTTGTGAAACCTGGGCTCCTTGGCAATGGCAATAGCTCCAGTGTTGTCAGAGAAGAGAGTCATCGGGCCCGACGCACTTTGAATCACTCCTAGGTCGGTGATGTACTCCTTCATCCAGACTCCTTACTGTGTTGCTTCCGAAGCAGCTATGTACTCCGCTTCACATGTAGATGCCGCACGACGCTTTGCTTGCAACTACACCAGCTCACTGCCCCACCTTTGTGACTTGGAGTCATCCGGATCTGTGTCAAAGCTAGCATCGACGTAACCCTTTACGGTGAGCTCTTCGGCACTTCCATAAACAAGAAACATATCTTTAGTCCATTTTAGGTACTTAAGGATATTCCTGACCGATGTCCAGTGATCCACTCCTGGATCTCTTTGGTACCTCCCTACCAAACTTATGGCAAGGTTCATATCAGGTCTGGTACACAGCATGGCATACATAATAGAGCCTATGGCTGAAGCATAGGGGACGGCACTCATCTTTTCTCTATCTTCTGCCGTGGTCGGGCTTGAGCTGTGCTCAACCTCACACCTTGTAATAAAGGCAAGAACCCCTTCTTGGCCTTATCCATATTGAACTTCTTCAATATCTTGTCAAGGTATGTGCTTCGTGAAAGACCAATGAGGCGTCTCGATCTATCTCTATAGATCTTGATGCCTAATATGTAGGCAGCTTCTCCAAGGTCCTTAATTGAAAAACACTTATTCAAATAGGCCTTCATGCTTTCCAAAAGTTCTATATCATTTCCCATCAACAATATGTCATCCACAAATAATATGAGAAATGCTATAGAGCTCCCACTCACTTTCTTGTAAATACATGCTTCTCCATAAGTCTGTACAAACCCAAACACTTTGATCACCTCATCAAAGCGAATTTTCCAACTCCGAGATGCTTGCACCAGCCCATAGATGGAGCGCTGGAGCTTGCATACCTTGTAATCATTATTAAGATCAACAAAACCTTCTGGTTGTATCATATACAATTCTTCCTTAAGAAAGTCGTTAAGGAATGCCATTTTGACGTCCATTTGCCAGATATGAGAATCATAAAATGCGGCACCTGCTAACATGATTCGGACCGACTTCAACATCTCTACAGGTGAGACAGTCTCATCGTAGTCAATTCCTTGAACTTGTCGATAACTCTTAGCGACAAGTCGAGCCTTCTATATGGTCACATTACCATCCGTGTCAGTCTTCTTCTTAAAGATCCATTTATTTTCTATGGCTCGCCGATCATCGGGTAAGTCCACCAAAGTCCATACTTTGTTCTCATACATGGATCCTATCTCGGATTTCATGGCTTCAAGACATTTGTTGGGATCCAGTCCCGCCATCGCTTCTTCATAGCTCGAAGGTTCACCGTTGTCCAAAAACATGATTTCATGACAGGGTTTTCGTACCACTCTGGTGCGGAACGTGTCCTCGTGGACCTTCGAGGTTCAGTAGCAACTTGATCCGAAGTTTCATGATCATCATCATTAACTTCCTCTCTAGTCGGTGCACACACCACATAAACATTTTCATGCGTTGCGCTACTCTCCGGTTCGAGAGGAGGTACAGTTACCTCATCAAGTTCTAATTTCCTCCCACTTACTTCTTTCGAGAGAAACTCTTTCTCTAGAAAGGATCCGTTCTGGGCAACAAAGATTTTGCCTTCGGATCTAAGATAGAAGGTATACCCAATAGTTTCCTTAGGGTATCCTATGAAGACACATTTTTCCGCTTTGGGTTCGAGCTTCTGAGGTTGAAATTTCCTCACATAAGCATCGTAGCGCCAAACTTTCAGAAATGACGGCTTAGGTTTCTTTCCAATCCATAATTCATACGGTGTCGTATCAACGGATTTAGACGGTGCCCTATTTAAAGTGAATGCGGTAGTTTCCAATGCATAACCCCAAAATGATAGCGGTAAATCAGTAAGAGACATCATAGATCGCACCATGTCTAATACAGTGCGATTATGATGTTCAGACACACTGTTACGCTGAGGTGTGCGAGGCGGCGTGAGTTGTGAAACAATTCCAAATTTTCTTCAGTGCATGCCAAACTCGTGACTCAAATATTCTCCTCCACGATCAGATCATAAGAACTTTATTTTCTTGTCACGTTGATTCTCTACCTCACTCTGAAATTCCTTGAACCTTTCAAAGGTTTCAGGCTTGTGTTTCATTAAATAGACATACCCATATCTTCTTAAGTCATCAGTGAGGGTGAGAACATAACGATAGCCACCACGAGCCTCAACACTCATTGGACCGCACACATCAATATGTATTATTTCCGACAAGTTGCTTGCTCGCTCCATTGTTCCATAGAACGGAGTCTTGGTCATCTTGCCCATGAGGCATGGTTCGCATGTGTCAAATGATTCAAAATGAAGAGACTCCAAAAGTCCATCTGTATGGAGTTTCTTCATGTGTTTGACACTGATATGACCAAGGCGGCAGTGCCACAAGTATGTGGAACTATCATTATCAACCTTACATGTTTTGGTACTCACACTATGAACATGTGTAACATCACGTTCGAGATTCATCAAGAATAAACCATTGACCAGTGGGGCATGACCATAAAACATATCACTCATATAAATGGAACAACCATTATTCTCAGATTTAAATGAGTAGCCATCTTGTATTAAAGGAGATCCAGACACAATGTTCATGCTCAAAGCTGGTAATAAATAACAATTATTGAGGTTTAAAACTAATACCGAAGGTACATGTAGAGGTAGTGTGCCAACGGCGATAACATCGACCTTGGAACCATTCCCGACACGCATCGTCACCTTGTCCTTTGCCAGTCTCCGCTTATTCCGCAATTCCTGTTTTGAGTTGCAAATGTGAGCAACACCACCGGTATCAAATACCCAGGAGCTACTACGAGCGCTGGTAAGGTACACATCAATAACATGTATATCATATATACCTTTGACGTTGCCGACCTTCTTATCCGCTAAGTACTTGGGACAATTCCGCTTCCAGTGACTCGTTCCCTTGCAGTAATATCACTTTGTCTCAGGCTTGGGTCCATTCTTGCGCTTCTTCTCGGCAACTGTTTTACCGGGCACGGCAACTTCTTTGTCGTCCTTCTTGAAGTTCTTTTTACCCTTGCCTTTCTTGAAACTGGTGGTCTTATTCACCATCAACACTTGATGTTCCTTCTTGATTTCCACCTTCGCTGACCTCAGCATTGAATATAACTCGGTAATGGTCTTTTTTATCCCTTGCATGTTATAATTCATCACGAAGCTCTTGTAGCTAGGTGGAAGCGACTGGAGGATTCTGTCAATAACCGCGTCATACAGAAGATTAACTTCCAGCTGAGACAGACGGTTGTGCAACCCATACATTCTGAGTATGTGTTCACTTACAGAACTATTTACCTCCATCTTACAGCTGAAGAACTTGTTGGAGACCTCATATATCTAGACCCGGGCATGAGCTTGGAAAACCAGTTTCAGCTCTTGGAACATCTCATATGCTCCATGTTGCTCAAAACGCTTTTGAGTCCCCGGTTCCAAACTGTAAAGCATGTCGCACTGAACCAGAGAGTAGTCATCACTTCGCGACTGCCGGGCGTTCATAATGTCATGGGCTGCCGCACGAACGGGAGGGTCACCTAGCGGTGCATCAAGGACATATGCCTTCTTGGAAGCAATGATGATGAGCTTTAAATTACGAGCCCAGTCCGCATTGTTGCTACCATCGTCTTTTAGCTTGGTTTTCTCTAGGAACGCGTTGAAATTGAAGTTGACATGAGCGTTGGACATTGGATCTACAATATTGTAAAGACATCTTTAGACTAAGTTCATGATAATTAAGTTCATCTAATCAAATTGTTTAATGAACTTCCATTTGGATTGACATCCCTCCAGTCATCTAAGTGATACATGATCCATGTCGACCAGCCCGTGTCCGATCATCACGTGAGACGGACTAGTCATCAATGGTGAATGTTTCCATGTTGATTGTATCTCCATACGACTCATGTTCGACCTTTTGGTCTCTCGTGTTCCGAGGCCATGCCTGTACATGCTAGGCTCGTCAAGTCAACCTAAGTTTTTTGTGTGTGTAAATCTGGCTTACACCCGTTGTATGGGAACGTTGGAATCTATCACACCTGATCATCACGCGGTTATTCAAGACAACGATCCTTCGCAATGGTGCACACTTAGGGGCAACACTTTTCTTCAAATTTTAGTGAAGGGGTCATCTTATTTACTACCGTCGTTCTAAGCAAATAAGATATAGAAAAATGATAAACATCACATGCAATCATATAGTGACATGATATGGCCATTATCATCTTGCGCCTTTGATCTCCATCTTTGGGGCGCGGCATGATCATCATTGTCACCAGCATGACACCATGATCTCCATCATTATGTCTTCATGAAGTCGTCTCACCAACTATTACTTCTACTACTATGGCTAACGGTTAGCAATAAAGTAAAGTAATCACATGGCGTTCATCTCATACAATAAATTAAGACAACTACTATGGCTTCTGCTGGTGTCATACTCATCGACATGCAAGTGTGAATCCTATTACAAGAACATGATCAATCTCATACATCACATATATATCATCACATCCTTTTGGCCATATCACATCACATAGCATACCTTGCAAAAACAAGTTAGACGTCCTCTAGTTGTTGTTGCAAGTTTTACGTGGCTGCTATGGGTATCTCGCAAGAACATCTCTTACCTACGTCACAGCCACGACGTTGATATGCCAATGCTATTTACCCTTCATAAGGACCCTTTTCATCAAATCCAATTCGACTAAAGTGGGAGAGACAGACACCCGCTAGCCACCTTATGCAACAAGTGCATGTGAGGCGGTGGAACCAGTCTCACGTAAGCGTACGTGTGAAGTTGGTCTGGGCTGCTTCATCCCACAATACTGCTGAAAAAAGATTGGACTAGTAACGGCAAACAATTGTCAAAATCATCGCCCACAACTTTTGTGTTCTACTCGTGCATAGAATCTACGCATAGACCTAGCTCTGATACCACTGTTGGGGATCGTAGTAATAATTCAAAAAAATTCCTACGTCACACCAAGATCATATAGGAGAAACCAGCAACGAGTGAGGAAGAGAGAGACGTGTGTTTGCAGCCCTCCCAAAGCCTCCAATAAATATAGGAGGGAGGGAGAGGGGGTGCGACCACCCTAGGGTTTCCCTAGGTGGTGCGGCAGCCCAAGATGGAGGAGAGGCGGCGCCCTAGAGGGTGGCTTGTCACCCAAGGCAACCACCATGCCTAGGGTTTGGCCTCCTTGGCATCCTTGTGCGCCTTGGGCCTCCTCCTTGGCTCGCACCAGCCCACCAGGGGCTGGTTTCCTTCTCCTTTCATCCCATGTAGCCCTCCGGGACAGGTGGACCCTCGGTACCCTTTCGGTGGTCCCGGTATAATACCAATAAAACCCATAACTTTTCCAGCGACCGAAACTGGACTTCCCATATATAAATCTTTACCTCCGGACCATTCCGGAACTCCTCATGACATCCGAGATCTCATCCGAGACTCCAAACAACCTTCGGTGACCACATATACAATTTCAATAACAACTCTAGCGTCACCGAACCTTAAGTGTGTAGACCCTACGTGTTGGGGATATTATCTGTTGATAACCCGCCCTAATTGGGCCGGGTCACCAAACTGGCGACTCATCTAAGATGTAGTTTGGGCCTTGGTCTGGTAGAGCCAAGAGTAGTATGGCGGTTTATGACTTTTGGAAGGAGTCCATAATAAAGAAGGTCTCCAAGCTTCGGAAGGAGGCGACTTAAAGATCGCAAGGGTCACGATTTGTGTAAAGGAAAGGATCCTTGTAAACCCTAAGGACTCGACCTGTATATAAAGGCGAGTCCCAGGGGAGAAGAGGACAGGTTAGAAATCATTGATTGCTAGGTCTGGCGAGTTACGCCCTCCTTGTAATCGATACTCCATCAATACAACTCAAAGCAAGACGTAGGCCTTTACCTCCTCACGAGGGGCCGAACCTGGGTAAATCGTTGTCTCTCTCCCGTTCAACCCCTTTGAGTCGCCACCAAAGTGTGATGGCTCCAGTACTAAGTCCTTTCACGAGGACATCTGCCGTGAGAAAACCACGATAGTTGGCGCCCACCGTGGGGCGAGCGCACGGTGGAGTTGAGTTCTCAAAGCGAGCCCTACCAGGGTTTGGGAGCTACGCGACGGGGCTCATGACCCGGAGCCGCCGTGGGAAGTTCTACATCAACAACTTGCAATGGGGGCCCGAGGCGGATTCGATCGAATCTGGTTACAGGGTCCCCTTCGGCAAGATCAACGTCTTCATCGGCATGATTGCATCATCCGTGCCTGAGCCAGACATCTCCACCGACATCGTCGAGCCGGCCAGGTACGTCCGCCCACTAACACTGTCAAATCTGACTCGCTCGATATTTGTTGGATTCACGCAGGGATCTGAGGAGCCAGAACACTCAACGACCCAGGAAACCACCCCCGTCAACACGGATGACGAATCATCCATGGGCGATTCAGATTCAATCCGGTCTCTACATGGGGATTGTCTCGGGGGCTTGTCGTTGGCCATGGACCCCGAAGTCCTTGATCGAACCCGCCGCCAGATCGCTATTTACATGGCTAGGGCGACTCAACCCTCGCCAAACCTGGCAGGTGGGGATGGGCCTGGCGAGACATCTAGAAGCCTGGCCGCTGTCTTAGTGGAATTAGCAGCAGAAATTACGAGGCTTATGGCGACTCCCATCACACCGGAAAACCAGGAGGGAGTAAACACGGAATTGGCGAAGCTAAGAGAAGCAGTGGCAAAAGCTCATCGGGATGCCGAGGTGGAATCTGCCAGAATCAAGACCCGGCAGGCTCAAATTACCGCCGAGAGAATTCGCTTAAATAGTGACAACTGGCGGCTCGAAGACACCAGCGCGCACCTGACGACGTCCATCAGCGGAGGCACCAGGGTCGCCTACCCCCTGATCTCAACCCGATCCGCCTGTTCGATACTCCCCGAACTCCCGGGGCGGGAGCCGCCCCAGGGGGAGGACCGGGCCAACCACCTAACCCGCCGCTTCAACCAATTGAGGATCGCATTCCTCGATTCCGGACACCTCAAGGTCACTTTTCCAACCCAGTGGACAACTCCCTTGTTGCAACTCGCCATTTGGAATCTCTTCCGATTCACGGCAATACTCCTGCCGAGATAGAAGCAAGAAACGCCATTGAGATGTTGAAGACGGCGGTGGTTCAAAACGCCCAGTTCTCACATAGCCTAGATAGGCTGCATTCCAATCCCCAGGCGAGTCACACCAGGAGTCGGCCAAAGGACCAGCCCGCTGTAAACAGTGGACGGTGACTCATCCCCCAGGACAACCCGCCTGACCATCAAAACCCGCCGGGCCGGGATCTCCCGAACATCCAAGTCGCCCCAGCCCCTCTCGTCAGAAGCGGTGGACGAGTAGGGGTGCCGTGCTTGGCCCCCGCCCTCCGCGACGAACGAATGCCAAAGGATTTTAAAGGACCAAGAAAGGTGCCTAATTACAGCCCGGACCTTGAGCCGGCATCGTGGGTCGAGAGTTATGAAATCGCCATGGACATGCTCGACGTAAGCGAAGCAGTTTGCGCCAGATGATGCTCGAAGGGTCAGCACGTACTTGGTTAAAAAAATTACCCCCCAACTCCATCCGGACCTGGGCTAAATTGAAAGAGCGCTTCATCAAAAACTTTCGAGGAACCTGCAAACGACCAATGACGATTGTCGATCTGCAGCACTGTGTTCAGCGCCCCGATGAGTCGGCCCACCATTGGTCACGGCGGGTTGCGGAAATTATCCATTCATCAGACGGTATCACGGCGGCTCAGGCTGTGTTGATCCTCGAGCAGAATTGCCACTACGAACCCCTGGTGCAGAAGTTGGGGCGACTCAAGCGAAAGGTCCAAGACATGGGGGAGCTAATGGATACTCTCACTGGATACGCTGAAGCGGACGACACCAAAGATCCCGGTGAGGATGGTAAAGCTAACTCGCCAAAGAAGGGCGAGTCATCCAAAAATCATACCCGGTTGCAGGGACGTAACCGCCACAATCAGGGAGCCAATGGCAAGAGAAGGCAGCAAGAGGAATCTTCGGATTTAGTCGCCAATACCAACACCAACAATGGCAACCAATGCGAGAAGAAAAACAGGGGTTACAGTGGCAAGAAGCCGCGTAACTATGAAGAGTTGCTCAAGGGCCCTTGCCCGCACCATGCCATGGCAGACGGACCGGCGAATCATTCCTGGGAGAACTGTTTCATGATGCGGGAGTTTCGGGCGGAAGCGAACAAGAAAAGCCAAAATGGTGACCTGGACCAACGGCAGGAGCAGTTTGCTGCACCCAACCAACGTCAGAACCCCTTTGGCGGTTTTCCTGAGCCGGGGGCTCGGGGGGGCTGTAGCCAAGCAACGGCCATTACCCAGTGCATCACCAGCGGCGGTATAACCCGCCCGGGGCTTTTCAGCAACCACCCCCACAGGGAGCTTCGCAGGGTCAGGATGACAGCGGCGGTTTTCGCAGCAACCCCAAACAGTTAAGCAATGGGCAGTACCACGTTTTCACCACCAATGCTTGCAGGCGTGATAAGAAGGTGAGTCACCGTGCATACAGTGTGTCTGAGTCGGCACTTCCCAGGTACCTCCACTGGTCCGAGCAGACCATATCATGGAGTAGGGAGGATCACCCGCCAAGAATTGACAACCCTGGCGACTTAGCGTTGGTCGTAGCTCCTCAAGTTGGGGGGTACACTCTGTCCAAGGTACTAATGGACGGTGGCAGCAGCATTAATATCTTATATTTTGACACTTTCCAAAGGATGAATCTATTGGAGAAGGATTTGATGCCTTCAACCACGGTATTCCACGGAATTGTCCCGGGCAAGTCAGCGTACCCCATAGGCCGAGTCAGGCTCACAGTCGCATTTGGAACAGCATGTAACTACAGGAGTGAGTCGCTGATGTTTGAGGTGGTCAAATGAAAATCCCCTACCATGCGCTATTTGGGTGGCCGGCTTACGCCCGGTTCATGGCTCGCCCATGCTATGTTTACCTTAAACTCAAGATGCCTGGTCCTAAGGGACCCATCACGGTGGACGGTGATAGAAGAATTGCAAAGGAGTGTGAAGAAGGGGACGCAGCGTATGCAGAAGTCACATGCGCTGCAGAAGAGCTCAAGTATCATCGGGCTAATGTTGATCCTTCTGACATGTCGCCCTTAAAGAAGCCAACGACAGATGCTGAGCCACCCCTCAAGTTCAAACCAACAGATGACACTAAAACAGTTGATTTTGTTCCTGGCGATTCATCCAAGCAGTTCACCATTGGGACGGGTTTGGATCCCAAATAGGAAAGTGCACTCATCGAATTCATCCGTGAGAATCGGGACATCTTTGCATGGAAACCTTCTGACATGCCTGGTGTGCCGAGAGAATTCGCTGAGCACCATCTTAATGTTGACCCAAAAGTAAAACATGTCCAGCAGTATCTTCGCAGGTTTAACGAGGAGCGGCGCAAGGCAATCGGGGAAGAGGTTGCCCATCTCTTAGCCGCCGGATTCATCGTGGAAGTTTTCCACCCCAAGTGGTTGGCTAACCCGGTCCTGGTACTAAAAAAGAATGGCACTTTCCGTATGTGCATTGATTACACGGACCTTAACATAGCTTGTCCCAAAGATCCTTTCGCTCTTCCCCGCATCGACCAGATTATTGACTCGGTGGCGGGATGCGAACGTCTGTGCTTTTTGGACGCCTACTCTGGTTATCACCAAATCAAGATGGCCGTGGAGGATCAAGAGAAAACAGCTTTTATAACCCCCTTTGGGTCTTTTTGCTATGTATCCATGCCGTTTGGGCTCAAGAGTGCAGGGCGACTTATCAGCGCTGCATCCAAAACTGCCTCCGCGGCCAAATCGGATGCAACGTTCACGCCTATGTCGATGACATTGTGATCAAGACCCGCCGGGGGGAGACGCTACTGCAGGATCTCAAGGAAACTTTCGATAATCTGCGGGTGTATCAGATGAAGCTGAATCCCACCAAGTGTGTTTTTGGTGTTCCTGGAGGGAATTGTTGGGCTTCCTCGTGTCTGAGCGTGGCATTGAAGCTAACCCGGACAAAATCGAAGCAGTCACATCCCTTGGGAAACCGGCAAACGTTAACCAAGTCCAACGTATGGCGGGTCGCATTGCGGCTTTAAGTCGCTTCGTAAGCCGCCTGGGAGAAAAGGCGATTCCCCTTTATCAATTACTAAAGAAATCTGACCATTTTGTTTGGACCGATGAGGCAGATGAGGCTTTCGAAGCCTTGAAACGGCAACTGGTCAACCCGCCGGTCTTGGCCGCCCCGACTGAGAAAGAACCCATGCTTTTGTATATTGCGGCAAACAATAAAGCAGTAAGTGTGGCGGTGGTCATTGAAAGGAAGGAGGAAGGGAAGGAATACCCAGTGCAGCGCCCGGTATATTTTGTCAGCGAAGTGCTAACTCTTTCCAAGCAACGGTACCCACATTGGCAGAAGTTAGTGTATGGGGTGTTTATGGCGAGTCGGAAGCTTAAGCATTATTTCCAAGAGCATCCCATCACGGTGGTTAGTTCCGCCCCTCTCGGGGACATCATCGAGAATCGGGAGGCAACAGGGCGGATCCCCAAATGGGCGATTGAACTTGGGCCGCATCACGTACGATACACCCCTCGTACAACAATTAAATCTCAAGCCTTAGTTGATTTCGTCAATGATTGGACGGAATGCAGGCCTGGGGGACAGGCCTGATCTTACGTACTCGACTATTTATTTTGATGGATCCAGGCAGCTGGAAGGCTCGGGGGCTGGTGTGGTACTGGTATCCCCTCAAGGAGACAAATTCTGTTATGTCCTCCGACTCATGTTTCCGTGCACTAACAATGCTGCGGAATATGAAGCTTTGCTTCACGGCTTGCGACTCGCCAAGGAGATGAACCTTACGCGGGTCAGATGTTTTGGCGACTCTGATCTAGTGGCGCAGCAAGTTTCAGGCACTTGGGATTCTCGAGACCCCGTGATGGCGGCTTACAGAAGAGCTGTGTCCGATGTGGCGGGTCATTTCCATGGCTATCACGTTGATCACATTGACCGGCGCCTCAACGAGGCAGCTGATACCCTTTCACGTCTTGGTTCCCAGCGAAAGCCGGTTCCCCCCAATGTTTTTCTGGATATTCTGCATAATCCCTCCGTGAGTTTGCCGTCGAAGAAAGAGTTGGCAATACCAGATCCTGAGTCTCAATTCGTGGCGGCTCTCCACGTCATGCCGGATTGGGTTCTTCCCTATCTGGCCTATCTCGCCCGGGGCGAGTTACCAACAGACGAAGTTTTGGCCCGCCAAATTGTTCGACGGAGAAAATCCATGGTGATCATCAATGGCGAATTATATAAACGGAGTGCCTCTCGAGTTTTTCAACGATGCGTTTCCTCCGAAGAAGGATGCATAATCTTAAATTACATTCATTCCGGAGATTGCGGGCATCACGCCGGGTCACGCTCTTTGGTTTCAAAGGCATTCCATCATGGTTTCTTTTGGTTGACGGCTCATGCAGATGCAGAAGAGATAGTTCGTCGGTGCGAGGGATGCCAGCGTTATGGACGACATGCTCATGTGCCGGCTCAAGAACTAAGAATGATTCCCATCACTTGGCCTTTCGCGGTCTGGGGGTTAGACATGGTTGGCCCCTTTAAAATGTCATCCAACAAGAAAACCCATTTGCTGGTGGCGGTTGATAAGTTCACCAAGTGGGTAGAGGCAGAACCTATTGGAACTTGCGACGCGGAGACGGCGGTCAAATTCTTGAAGAAGCTGATTTTCCGGTTTGGATATCCACACAGTATCATTAATGATAATGGCACTAACTTGTCTCAAGGGGCGATGCAGGAGTTTTGCCGTCGAGAGCATACCCGGCTTGATGTTTCTGCGGTCGCTCACACCGCAATCTAATGGGCAGGCGGAACGGGCGAATCAGGAAGTTTTACGGGGAATTAAGCCCCGACTCATGGTTCCCTTGGAAAAGACCCCGGGATGTTGGGTTGAGGAGTTGCCGTGAGTGTTATGGATCATCCGGACCACCGCGAACCGGTCCACGGGTTTTACCCCTTTCTTTCTGGTCTATGGAGCAGAAGTTGTTCTTCCCACTGACATAAGGCATGACTCGCCCAGAGTCGCCGCTTATGTGGAAGAGGACAACGAACTGGCGCGTCAAGACTCTTTGGACGCCTTAGAGGAGGCGCGTGACTTGGCTGCGGCCCGATCGGCCATTTATCAGCAGGATTTACGGTGTTATCACAACCGCCGGGTCAAGAGCCGAACCTTTCAGGAAGGCGACTTAGTGCTTCGGCTGATACAGGATCGTGCTGGCATGCATAAGTTATCACCACCATGGGAAGGACCGTTCGTCGTCAGCAAAAATCTTCACAACGGCTCTTACTATCTGGTGGATCTACGGCCTAACCGTCCAACCACGGAGGCTGAGTCGACTCGCCTCTGGAATATTGCCCACTTGCGGCCTTACTACACTTGAGCTTTTAAGTTGTGCATTTTGTAAGTTTTTTTAAGTCCTTATTATAAAGCAATAAAATTAAAATGCCTCCCGACTTTGGGGCTTCCTCTTATTGAGATCAGCTTTATTACCATTTTTGTCTATGAAATTATTATGTTGGGTGGCGCTTGAGCTTTCTGACTCGCCCTATCCTGTCGCGACCTTATGAGCCGACGAAATCATTATCTTGGGCGGCGCTTGAGCTTTCTAACTCGCCCGATCCTGTCGCGACCTTATGAGCCGACGAAATCATTATCTTGGGCGGCGCTTGAGCTTTCTGACTCGCCCGATCCTGTCGCGACCTTATGAGCCGACAAAATCATTATCTTGGGCGGCGCTTGAGCTTTCTGACTCGCCCGATCCTGTCGCGACCTTATGAGCCGACGAAATCATTATCTTGGGCGGCGCTTGAGATTTCTGACTCGCCCGATCCTGTCGCGACCTTATGAGCCGACGAAATCATTATCTTGGGCGGCGCTTGAGCTTTCTGACTCGCCCGATCCTGTCGCGACCTTATGAGCCGACGAAATCATTATCTTGGGCGGCGCTTGAGCTTTTTGACTCGCCCGATCCTGTCGCGACCTTATGAGCCGACGAAATCATTATCTTGGGCGGCGCTTGAGCTTTCTGACTCGCCCGATCCTGTCGCGACCTTATGAGCCGACGAAATCATTATCTTTGGCGGCGCTTGAGCTTTCTGACTCTCCCGATCCTGTCGCGACCTTATGAGCCGACGAAATCATTATCTTGGGCGGCGCTTGAGCTTTCTGACTCGCCTGATCCTGTCGCGACCTTATGAGCCGATGAAATTATTATCTTGGGTAGGGCTTGAGTTTTTTGACTCGCCCTATCCTGTCGCGACCTTATGAGCCGACGAAAGTACTATTTTTTACCTTCCTGGCACTGCCACAAGGTTTTTCAGACCTTTTTTCTGATTCGCCTCAAAATATTTTGGGGCGACTACTATTTGTAAATCACTTATTATTCAGTGAGATGGTTTCACATATGTTTTTCAAAATCTTAGAACAGGTTGATGATCGAGATCACTCTATCCATGGCGGATTAAGCATCATAAAAAAGCCTCAAACGGCGGATCAAGTATTTCACATCGCCTTAAGGGCGACATAAGGATTTTTTAAAGGTATCACAAAGGCAGTATCGGTTCCTAAAGGAGACCTATTACATGGCTCTCATGGCCAATTCAATGAAAATTTATTCTGCTGACGCCCTGGGATCAGCCTGTTACGAGATTTGGCCAACCTCAATCTGCAAGTCGCCCAGTACCCAGTTACACTTGGACAGAGCGGCAAATTCATCGTCGTCGGTCAGGATTGATGAAAGATCCGCGTCCAAGTCAAAAGGATTTTTTGGTCGCTGCGGAGTTAAGCTGGTCGTCACAAAGGTTGGCGGGTTGACCTTCTTGTTCTTGCTATCATAGGCGACCTGGTACTTTGATAAATCCAGGCTTGCAGCAAGCTGAGCAGCCGCCAGACGGGAGTCCTTGACAACACGCTGGTAGTCCTCTTCGGCGAATTCTGACCCATCATCCTTGAGTTGAGGAAAGCTTGCCGCTACTTCTGGGTTGAGTTCTGGAGCATATGCTAAGCAGCGACTCAGTGTAGTCAGCACTCCCTTCCGGGCGGCTGACCGAGTTAACTCGCCAATCTGGGGAGGAAGCGTGGATAGGCAGCCAAGCATCTTATTTATGGAGGTTATAGGCTCCTTGGCGCCCATCACTGCTTTCACAGTCAGTACACTGCCGGTATATAGCTGCTCTGTCAGCATGTAAATCGCCTTCAGCGTCAGAACGCAATCATCCTGAAGGTTGGCGGCTCTCGGACCTGTACAAGGGGTAATGATAATCAGCAACTCAGATAAGAGTTATTTGTTTAAAAAGGTCAAGAGTTAGTTTTTTAGCAAAGACGGCTTGCGCCATGTTTGAGATATGACGTTTTAAACCGGACAGCTCTTGTTGCACAGTAGCCAGCTTGGCTTCAGCCTTCTTTGCTCGCTTTGTTGAAGCATCTTGGTCAGCTTGAGCCCTTTTTAAATCAGCTTTTAGGTTTTCCATCTCAGCTAAGACCAGTTGATACTTCTCCTCCGATTTGGCTCGGGCATCCTGCTGATCAGATAAGCTTTTCTTCAAGTCGCCAAGTGCTGACTCAGTCTGGATAAGAGATTCCTATTGAAGCATATGATTAAGGGGCAAGTCTCAGAACTATTGCAAGCAATATCCCTGACACTTGGGGGCTAATGTATAATTTTTCAGACAAAATTATACAGCATCAAGACCCGGCTCATCTTTTTACTAATGACCCGGCCCTTGGGGGTTACTGGCCGAAAGTTTTTCTAGTCATCAAGACCCGGCTCATCTTTTTACTGATGACCCGGCCCTTGGGGGTTACTGGTCGAAAGTTTTTCTAATCATCAAGACTCGGCTCATCTTTTTACTGATGACCCGGCCCTTGGGGGTTACTGGTCGAAAGTTTTTCTAGTCATCAAGACCCGGCTCATCTTTTTACTGATGACCCGGCCCTTGGGGGTTAATGAAGATAATATGGTATACAACAAAACTTACCTCATGTTTGTTTTTCAGCATCCGAAGTAGGCTTTTCTCCATCTCATAACTCGCCTCTAGGCGACTTGCAAAACCAGAGCAAAGTTCTTTGAACTCCAAATGTTCATATTGGGAGAGCTTAGCCTTGGAGAGTTCATATTCAGGAACAGTTTGATATGATGATCACACATGCTTCGATAAAACCATTGTGGCCAGTTTAGAGAAGCTGGTACCAGTGATAATTACAACGTCCGGGTCTTCTGCTGTTGTCAATGGACTTGGCGGCTTGGGGGCATCCATTGTTTCCTTGGGAGAGCTAGGGAGATCCACTTGATCCTCAGGTTTGTCTTGGTCCGGGTTACCTTGGATCGGCGCCGGCTCTTTGATAGGCTCTGAGATTATGATGGGAGTTGACCCGCCAGTTTTCCTTTTCTTCGCATGTGCCCTGAAAGAGGAAAGAGGCGCGTTTAAGGACTGAGAATTTATCACCATCAGATTCAAAGTAAAAATTATCAAAAGACTTACCCAGGGACACGGATCATTGGCGGAAGTGCCAACATTACTGAGTCGCCAGATGTAGGAGGAGAATTCTGCAAGAGTTGCACGTCGAAGATATAAGCGGGTTACAAATGCGATCCAAAGAGACATGAAGAAGTGTTGTTAAAGGATACCTCATTTGGCCTTTTCTTGCTCCCTGTGGGTAAATCGGACACCAGATCACCGGAATGACTTCGGGTCTTCCGATTCGAAGTGTATTGTGCTTTCTTCAGAAGAAAATTTGGGTCCAAACAAGCATTTGGATGTGAGAAGGAAACTTTCCCGCAAATTCGCCTGGCCGGCTTAGGTGGAGAAGGAGATGAATCGGAGGAAACAGAAATTACCTCTACAGAATCCTCCTGGCTTTCACTGTCTTCATTCTATTCCAGAGATGCAGAGGTATAAATACAAAGTTAACAGTAATGGATGGCGAGTTAAGATAAGATAGGTTTTTACCTCCGAAGGTGCGTCGCCGACTTGGGATTCATCGGCCTTGGATGGTTCAGCCACAACAGCTTTGCCCTTGCCCTTGGTTTTCTTCTTTGGCGGCGGCTTAGCTTGCTTCATGGCTGGCTTTTTGGGCTTCTTAGACCAAAATTTATCACCTTTCTGAAATGGCATATGTCGTAAGAGGCCATAATTCGAATGAGACATAAGAAGTAAAAGACAAAAGGCGGGTTAAAGTTGCTTACCTTGGGTCCCGGGTTAATCTTGCAGAAGGGTTTGAGACCTATTTGGCTGCATTTTCCCGCAGGCTCGTCGGTCAGCTTCTTGTTGATGGTGACAATATCGCTTTCCGTTAGAGCCGTGCGGAAGTAACATTGAGGATGGTCTAGAGTGCCGTCAAATTCACACATTAACCCGTCCCGGCGACTTAGAGGGAGGATGCGCCATTCGACCCAGCAGCGGATCAAGTCAACCCCAGTAAGGCCGTTGTTTGTCAAAGATCTTAATTCGGACAAAACTGGGATAAAATCTGATTCTTCTTCTTCGGTGACCTTTTCTGGGAGCTTGAAATTCGTTGGGAGGCGATCTTCCTTATAACCCAGAAGCTTGTTTTCACCTACAGGCGAGGTCTCTTGACAATAGAACCAAGACTCGCCCCAACCTTTGGGGTCGCTCGGCATGGCGAGTGACGGAAATTGGCTATCCCTACGGCGCTGAACATTTACACCGCCGAGTTCCAAGCTAGGACCATTGTGAAATTCTGTTTGGCGATTTAACTGGAAGAAATACCAGAATAAGGGAACTGAGGGTTCCATCCGCAGGTAAGCCTCACAAAACACCTGGAACTGGCATAGATTGCTTATCGAATTGGGCCCTAGATCCTCGAGGCGGACATTCATGAAAGCCATGGATCCAGGCGGCTTAAAACCCCGCTCAAGGTGTTCAACAAAAACAACTATTTTCCCTTCTTTGGGATTGGGGATTTCCTCTCCGAACCCGGTACGCCAACCGATAACATCCTCAGGGTCCAAATTTCCCGTTTTCACATAATCCTCTAGTATGGCATCATTGACCTTGGTAGGAAGCCAGTCACTTTTGAAAACGGCGCCCATGCTACAAAGGAATAAAGTTCGGCTGAATTGACACGCCAAAACATCTACTGTAAGAGGTGAGACAATTTCATTTGACTCGCCAACTAATTTGCCCGCAGGCTAAGGAAAAATCTTGATCCGGCAAACGAAGGCCCAAGTCAGGTTGCTATGGCGACTTACAAAGTTTGGCTACTTAAAGGAGTTGTGTCTCAAGGCGTCAGAGGCATTTATTCAAAAATGGTGAAGTATGGAGACTACAAATAGTTTTCATATAACAAGCGGTAGACTATGGATCTACTGGACAGCTGAGAATAAATGCGGAAAATGACCGGATACGGCAACCTACGACCAAGATGTGACAATGTTGTTGGTTCGGTGAAATGCTACTCTAAGTGTGCAAATCAAGGGCGGACAAATAAAGGTATTAGAGACGTTGGTTTTCTAATCATCATCGATATCAACAAATCAAGAACAAGTAACAACTATTCGGGGAGGCATCAATAACATGGCAGTGATGAAGTTCGAAAAAGAAAAGGGATCTGCTCTTGAGTAAACGGAGACCTAACCTGGTGGGTTCGGCCGGAGATGGTCGACGGCGACGAAGGCTTCTGGAGGGGCGCGGAAACCTCGGGCGGCGTCCGAGTATTCGGCAGCAACGAAGCTTACGGCGGTGATGAGGAGCTCGACGACGGCGAGGCGTTCGACAGCGACGAGAACTGCTCGGCCCCGAAGGGGTGTTCGGCGGCGGCGAAGCCTTCGGGCAGCGCCAAAGCTTTCGGGCGGCGACCAGGACTTTGGACGGCGGCGGAGCTCTCAGGTGGCGGTGAGTTTTTCGCTGCGGTAATGGGGAGGAAAGGTGACGAGACTGGTGGGTGGAATGCGCCCAGTCTTGTCCCCTCACCTATTTAACAGGGCAGATGTTGGAATCGAGGCGCCATGAGCGGAACTGCCAAACGGAAAAGATTCGCCATGATGGCGCCCCCGATATTTTTGGGATAATGATGTCGAAGGATCCGTTGAGAGATTACGTCGTTATCCTTTCCGGGATTCGAGGAAGGAGCTAACAAGGAGCGGTTTGGTGACACGGGTTTTTCCGCAATAGATGGCGGTTCGAGTGCATGGTGCATAAGAAGAGTGAAGATGAATCGCCTTTAAGTTGAGCAAAGATATTGGCATGAAAGAAATTCAAGTCAATCTGGGGCCTAATGTTGGGGATATTATCTGTTGATAACCCGCCCTAATTGGGCCGGGTCACCAAAGCTCGCGACTCATCTAAGATGTAGTTTGGGCCTTGGTCTGGTAGAGCCAAGAGTAGTATGGCGGTTTATGACTTTCGGAAGGAGTCCATAATAAAGAAGGTCTCCAAGCTTCGGAAGGAGGCGACTTCAAGATCACAAGGGTCACGATTTGTGTCAAGGAAAGGATCCTTGTAAACCCTAAGGACTCGACCTGTATATAAAGGCGAGTCCCAGGGGAGAAGAGGACAGGTTAGAAATCATTGATTGCTAGGTCTGGCGAGTTACGCCCTCCTTGTAATTGAGACTCCATCAATACAACTCAAAGCAGGACGTAGGCCTTTACCTCCTCACGAGGGGCCGAACCTGGGTAAATTGTCGTCTCTCTCCCGTTCAACCCCTTTGAGTCGCCACCAAAGTGCGATGGCTCCAGTACTAAGTCCTTTCACAAGGACATCTGCCGTGACAAAATCACGACACTACGGGTTCGGGAACCATGCAGACATGACTGAGACATCTCTCCGAACAATAACCAATGGTGGGATCTGGATACCCATGTTGTCTCCCACATGTTCCACGATGATATCATCGGATGAACCACGATGTCGAGGATTCACTTAATCCCGTATGCAATTCCCTTTGTCTATCAGTATGACACTTGCGAGAGATTCGATCGTCGGTATCCCTATACCTTGTTCAATCTCGTTACAGGCAAGTCTCTTTACTCGTTACATAACACATCATCCCATGGCTAACTCCTTAGTCACACTGAGCTCATTATGATGGTGCATTACCGAGTGGGCCCTGAGATACCTCTTCATCACACGGAGCGACAAATCCAAGTCTCGATTCGTACCAACCCAACAAATACTTTCGGAGATACCTGTAGTGCACCTTTATAATCACCCAGTTACGTTGTGACGGTTGATACATCATCCCATGGCTAACTCCTTAGTCACACTGAGCTCATTATGATGGTGCATTACCGAGTGGGCCCAGAGATATCTCCCCGTCACACGGAGCGACAAATCCCAATCTCGATTCGTACCAACCCAACAGATAGTTTCGGAGATACCTGTAGTGCACCTTTATAATCGCCCAGTTACGTTGTGACGTTTGATACACCCAAAGCACTCCTACGGTATCCGGGGATTGCACAATCTCATGGTCTAAGGAAATGATACTTGCCATTATAAAAGCTCTAGCAGACGAACGACACGATCTTGTGCTATGCTTAGGGTTGGGTCTTGTCCATCACACCATTCTCCTAATGATTTGATCCCGTTATCAATGACATCCAATGTCCATGATCAGGAAACCATGACCATCTTTTGATCAACGAGCTAGTCAATTATAGGCTTACTAGGGACATGTTGTGGTCTATATATTCACACATGTATTACAATTTCCGGCTAATACATTTATAGCATGAATAATAGAAAATTATCATGAACAAGGAAATATAATAATAACCACTTTATTATTGCCTCTAGGGCATATTTTCAACAACCATTTCCCGATAAAATCATGTGGTTATACGCACGCGGGATAACCCAAATCATAAACCATATCCCTGGAAAAGAGGACACGATCTCCGTAATGGAACGTGCGAGTAAAGACTCTCTTGAATCGCACTTTCACATGGGGTCAATGGCCTTGATCAGCCGCGGCCTTTCGTTAGAAAGGGTGTGAGGCAAAAACACTGCTCGTGGTCGAACGGTGGGCCTGGAATTTAAATTCCATCTTTGTGAATATATATATATATGTATATATAGAAACTCTGTTCATCACCGAGGGTGCATAATAATTTATTCTTCACCCAAAATAATCTTATGATCAATTTACAAATAAATTACATTTCAAATACAAATACTTATATTTATATGCAATCCCTACGTAAAATTTAACACAAAAACAAAAATATAGCTCACAAGACCAGAAAAAATTGAATTTATTGTATTTTTTGCACTATTTTTGTATGTTCATAATTTTATGGGACATAAAATATTTTTATGTTGATTATATTTTTTTTATGGTTTTTTATGCGTATAAAATAAGATAAAATTTACGGAATGTAAAATTACGGTTCATTGATGTTAAAATGAAGGGGGTGAAGAATAATTATTCCTCACCCAGGATGACAAATAGCGCGACTCTATATATAACAAGGGGAGAACTCGCCCCGCAAGCCAATTTCTATGGGCTGGACTCCCGGGCCGTTCTATTATCATCATTGGACTCCGGATAAATAAAGTGATGTTGTATTAAAGATGGACTCTTCCGAAGACTTGAGATGTACTCCATGGACACGTTGTGATCGACATGTTTCCTTGATGTAACTGATGTTGTGTAACCCTAGCACACGTGATATCTATATAAACCAGATGGCTTTAGTTCATAGGATAAATTAAGTTCATTACTCCTAGGGTTTATACCACAACATACGATCTCGAGATAGATGAAATCAGTACTCGATACCCCACCATTAACATAAACAAGAGGGGGACATAGGGTTTTACCTCCATCAAGAGGGCCTGAACCTGGGTAAACATCATCTCCATTGTCTCCTGTTACCCATCGATCCAAAGATCCATAGTTCAGACCCCCTACTCGAGATCACCCGATTTTGATACCGACAATGTGGGTCTCCTCACACCGAGTAATCGAGGTCTTTTGACTCTGGAGACCCACCTTGCTCTTTTGGGACTTCGACCTCTTAGGGACCACTACGTGCTGCTCCTCGACCAGGAGCATCGTAAGCAGAGGGGATCTCTCCTCCTATGGCAGTGGTGTCGGGTACTACATTCCCTACATATTGGCAGACCTTTTGTGCACATATCAAACAAAGTGATTTATCAAAAACTATCTCACCATGTGAAGGCACAAGAATACAAATGTGTGTTAGAACACTCACCGATGGGGCCCCGTAGCCAACCTCAAAGTAGAGGTCTCGCCCCTCCTCGGGGATCTTGTCCTTGGCCTCCTTGAGTAGCCATGTCCACATGACAAACAAGTCGGCATGGAAAAATGGAGGATGGGCCATGTGTCCCCGGATTTGTGCTCCCACGTTAGGCTCGCCCAGAGTTGGAGTGGGAGGATACAGCGGTTGAGCATAACATTGATTAGGGGGGAAGCTTGAGGTTCTTATTGATGGACCACCACTTGATCTTCTTGATTAGCGTTGCCACCTCTTTGGGGTTACCCCAGGCGATGCCCTTCTCCCTCAAGGATCTGAGCTTTTTTTGGGGGGCGGTCGAGAAACCTGGGAGTTCGGTTTGGCGAGGGGCAAGCGGCCCAGTAATGTAGAACCAATGAAGGTGCCCTTGAACCAGTCAATGTTTTGGTTCTTGCTGACCATGGCCCCTCCGTATTGTGCGAGCTCACAACCACTGGACTTCGGTTTAACCCTGAAGATCTTCAGCCAAAGGCCGATGTGTAGCCCGCAGTGGAGAGAGGCCTCGTAGACCATGATGAAGGAGACGAGGTGGAGGATGGAGTTCGGGGCCATGTGGTGGAAGTTGAGCGTGTAGAAGAACATCATCCCACGCACAAATGGTTGCAGTGGGAACTGCAGGTCTCAGATGAGGTGGGGGACAAATACTACCCGCTCCCTTGGTTTGGGAGCACGCACTTGCTGGTCGGCACCTGGAGCGTAGGTCTTGACATTGTTGGGGAGATATCCCACATCATGCAGCTTTAGGATGGTGCCATCTATTACGATAGAACCACCCTAATGCCCTTGTAGGGTGTCGGCCATGGCTGGACGGGAGAGTTTGGGAACAAGAATGGATCTGGCCGCTGGAGCTAGATGAAGCAACACGTGAGGGAAATGAGAGCATGGTTGATTACGCGTTCTCTTTTTACTCTTATTGGTTGTTGAAAGGCCAAGAGCCCCCTTTGCCGCGCTGATACAAACACCACTCCCGCAAAAGATATCGTTGTGCGTATGAGAGGAAGCAAAATGTTGATGATATCCCTAATAAATAGGCATGATCTCCACCTCAAGAGGATGTGCCAGTAAAAGGGCTTTCTCGGGTCATGATTTGGGGTCGGTAGTAACTACTTGACCCATTGTTTGGGGGAGCCGCTTCGACAAAGTTGTGAGGCAAAGTAGCACTATTCACACCTATGTGGATGGCCTTTGATGCTAAGTTATCCCGCCTCTTCGGGTAAGGTGTGATTTTGGCAAAGTCTTGTTTATAAGACGTCGCTTCATTTGAACGGTTCAGGATTCTTGAAGTCATGAAGGGAAACTTGCCTATCAAGCCAAGGACTTCGGGTCGAAAGTTATCTTCGTCAAGCAAATTGACCTTGGCATAGAAGACCAGTTTGGGGGCTACTTACGGTGTCCTTAAATAGGGTGGGCCCTAAGCTACTCAGCCCAAACTCCTTCAATTGGGCCAAGGGGTTATCCTCCTTCTAAAGATGGACTCCGGTGGTAGCACGACGAAGCGTGATGAAGACGATGTCTACCGAAGGCTTGTCGTGTACTCCAAGACTTCTCCTACTGCCTCTATGCTAAGATACACACCTTGTAACCATAGATACCCTACTTGGCATGTATATAAGTTGTAGGGTTTAGCCCGTAGAGGGGACATTGATGCAACATTACTCACCTATACTTAGGGTTTAGACCACAACATACGATCTCGAGGTAGATCAACTCTGTACTGGATACTTCATCATCAATATAAACAAGAGCAGGATGTAGGGTTTTACATCCATCAAGGGGGCTCGAACCTCGGTAAACATCATATCCCCTATTCATGTTACCATCTGTCCAAGATCCACATTTTGGGATCCCCTACGCAGAGGTTTTCACACCGACAAAGGGACCGCCTCATCCAACAAGGCCTAGGTTCTTTAACATCCAACACCTGTTTTATTGGCCATTGGTAATTATAGAATATAACATTTTATCAATGATATAAGGTCTAAACTTCTCACAAGCAAAGATCACTACAGATAGTTATCTATCATTCTTAGCATAATTTATTTGAGCATCGATAAGGGTATGTCTTGGAAAGTAAAGGACGTTAAACTTATCACCTATTTGCTGGCCCAAAACCGCACTTATCACATTTTCGTCCGTTTTGCATTTGACTTCAAAAGGGATGTCCCGATCTGGAGGTGTAATGCTAGGAGCGTTAAGTAGAGCATGCTTCACTTTTTCGAAGGCACTTTTACACTCATCATTGAACATGAAGGGAATGTCTTTCTATAAAAGGTTAATCAAGGGTTTCAGAATACTGGAGAAATTCTTAATAAAGCTCCCATAGAAACCTGCATGACCAATAAAACTCCTTATCCTTTTATTATCACGAGGATAATGAAATTTCTCTTTGGCATCTATCTTTGCTTAATCAACTCTATGCCTTCACCAGATATTTTGTGCCCCAAAACAATACCTTCGTTGACCATAAAATGACATTTCTCCCAATTTAAGATAATGTTGGTATCCTCACACCTTTGCAAAAACTTTATCAATATTACAAAGACAATAATCAAAAGAGGTTCCATGTACTGAAAAATCATCCATGGTAAGTTCCATGATTTCTTCAACGAAATCAGCAAAAATAGCATTCATGCGTCTTTGAAATGTAACGCGTGCATTACATAGGCCAAAAGGGACACTGCGGTAAGAGTACATACAAAAAGGAAAAGTGAATGTTGTCTTTTCTTGATCCTCTCGATGCACTGCAATTTGTGAAAACCCTCAATACCCATTCAAGTAACAAAAATGGGTATGCTTTGCGAGCCTCTCAAGCATTTAATCAATAAGTCATAAAGGATAATGATCCTTACGGGTTTCCTTATTCAGCTTCCTGGAATCGATGCACATTCTATACCCAACTATTTTTCTAGTAGGGATTAGTTCATTATGTATATTAGGAACTATTGTAAATTCTTCCTTTTTAGGTACACAATGAACCATGCTTACACATTTGCTTTCAAAAATTGGATATATAATACCTGCATCTAGTAGACGGAGAATTTCTTTTCTTACCACTTCCTTCATTCTAGGATTCAGCTTCCTTTGGTACTCACGAATTGGTTTAGCTCCTTCCTCAATGATATACGATGAGTACAATTGAGGGATTTATGGCTTTTAATTTAAATCATCTATTGAATACCCAAATGCTTTTCTATGTTTCCTCAAGGCATTTATTACTCTTTATTTTTCCTCATCTCAGAGATTAGCACTTATAATAACAGGATATATATTTGTTTAATCTAAAAACCAATACCTTAACTCTTTTGGTAGAGGCTTTAGTTCAGGTAGTGGTGGTTCCTCACCTCCTTTCTTCTGGGGTACTTCATATTGCTCACTAGATATTGTATCTTGAGCCGGTGTTTCATTCAAGTGATGATCTATTTCCTCCTTAGTGGGGTCTTCAGGATCTTTCTCCTATTTAGTTAAACTCCTTTCTATATTGTCTTTTGTGGTTCCAAAGTATATTGCTGCTAGTTGAGCTATGGTCTTCTCTTCATTGTTTTCATGCTCTAGTGGTTGGGGTGATTACTGAATCTAGAAAAATGAAATACTCTTACCTCTTCCCCAAACTTAAGAGAGACAACTTCCCTCTTTACAATCAATGCTTGCACCTACAGTGTTAAGAAATGGTCTTCCAAATATTATGGGATTAAAATCATCTCTAGGGATTTCCATTACAAAAAAATATACTTGATAAGTAAAGTCTCCCAATATGACATGAACATCAGATACCATCCCATAAGGTCACCTTAGAGTACCATCTGCCAATTTAATTTCCATATCAGTTGGATGCAAGTCACAAGCATAAATTTTATCATGAAGCTTAGTGTAAAGAGTGTAAGGTATAACATTAATGGATGGCCCTATATCCCAAAGACCAAAATAAGAAGTAGTACCAAAATAACAAGGCATGACTAGTTACTAGTATATGTAGCTTTAATGCAATGTTTTACAAAAAAAATTACCTCCTCTTCCATTATTTCAATGGATTTTTCATGTTTTCTCCTTTTTGGAGGATTTACCTTAGCTTTGCTCTTGCTCTCATTCTCATGTTCAGAATGTTCCCTGCTAAAATACTCAAGTTGTGCCCATCTCACTGGATCAGCAAACAACTTAGACCAAAAGGGCTAAGCACCCCGACAATGTTGCCAGAAAAAGCTTGATCTCCTGCAAGTTCACAGGGTTTAGTTGTAGCCTTTTCGAAGCAAGAGTATCGATCCCACGGGGAGCACATGAATCAATCTTTGGTCCTTTGCAAGTTACAAATAATGTGCCTATAAATTGTAAGTGATCCAGAGCAGTAGTAATAATAATAAGGTTGCAAGTGTAAAGGTGAATAAATCAACTGAAATAAATCACGAGTAATGCAAATGTACTTGAGATAAATGATTTAAAGCCTTCCGAGGGGTCCGGAATCCCCACTAGTGTGCATCTAAGCCGGTGCCTAAACACAATTCTACTTCGGATTCCTAAGCCACTTTACATGTTTCTCTTCATGGGTGGAGCTGGTACAGGTACATACATACTCGTGGTATCTCCGTATCCCATACGCCACCACCATTCTTCCCCAATCCGGTTATGAAACGGTGATTAAGGGGAAATAGGTCCACATGGATGCAGACAAAGTGGTCTCCGTTTTACCCCGTGCTCCAACTATCCGCAACGAAGGGAGAAGGGGCCTGTCGCGTCACCCAACTCCACAAAAACACAATTAGCCAATAGTAATAACATTTCGTCCAAAGTTGGCATACGTTGGATGGTCGACTTCACCCAACGTCAAGAAGATTATCAACATAAACATCCAAAGAGGAAATGAAATCCTAATACGAAACAACCTATTACACTCTATGGTTCATCCATACCCCGAGAACAACGGATCTACTCACACATGGGGACACCAATCATCATGGAAATGGTAAATGAATACATGGATGCATTAATCAACCGATACACCAAAGGATCCACAACAATTCTTGATGTTGCAAATGATAATAATGTGGATGGTGAAGATGAAGAAGAAGACGGTGGTGATGAAGATGGTGATGATGACTTCATTCCCCTTGCAATGTGAGGGATCCCCCCCCCTTCTCCTTGTCGATCCACCCTCTGGATGGGTTCTAGAGGCTAGGGTTCTGCCTTCTAGATGTGTTTTTGGAGGCTCCATATGTCTGATCCATGATCCACTTCGACGGGGTGAAAATACCCGATCTCTCGAAGACGGCGGCGCGCCAAACAACCGTTCATATGGGTGCTCGCGGTCGCATGCAATGCTGTCGTTCACTCTGGAAGATGCAATTACGAAGGTTTCTTTGACCTTCTTGCTTGAATTTTGATGGAAAATGTTTATTACCTTTAATACGTGATTCCACTGTCATTCTTGGGGATTTTCTCTATTAAATGAATATTTCTCCAAAAGTCGTTACCTGAAGGATTATAAGCAAAGAGAAGTGCTTGACTGCTGTAAAATGCCTAAAAGCCTACAAAGTAGGCGGAAAAATAATGGTAAAAGGTCACAAAATTTGTACTCATCAGAGGCACGCGAGGGCGTGATGACTACGACATTGTAGATCGCCGTGAAGCCAACTTCTATTTCAGTGAGAAGGACACGGTTCCACCAACATTGGCAGCGAATGGCACGGTCGCACGCATGGGAGGAGCGGTATGCCACTCACTCATCCATGGCAACCACGATACTCATGTCGCTGTGCTCCCCGCATGTCGGTGTGGGGAAACTTGCCACCCCATGATAAGCTGGCTTGAAGCGGCAAGTTCCTTAACCACGCGTCGGCTTGGAGCGGCCTACTCCGTAAGGTAGCCTACAATGGCTTGGAGCAGAGATGCCTGGCTCATATCCGACACGCTCGGCGGGCCACCCAACTGACTTGTATGCGAGAGAACTCTTCCTGCTCGCCGGATGCCATGGGGAGTGTCATGCAAGGAGGAGATGGGGAGCATATGTGTGGTGCGATTATTTGCTCGGCGTCTGGCATCATTTAAATAGAGAGCAGAGACTCGGAGCCAATCGATGTTGTGTCTAATGTCGGTCAGCTAGAGAACGGACATGTGGGTGGAGTAGGTTTCTCAATACATGTCCATGTTTAATGGAGGAAGGCAGGCATGCCCATTTGAATGCAGTGGGGAGGGGTATTAAACCGAGTGTGGGTCAAAGAAGCTCTCTCGGCCGATGCATCACTTTAGTGCCAACAGTGAGGGGTCGCGTCCGCTCTTGGCCAACATTAGTGCATAGCAGCCGATCTATAGCGGTATGAATGTGGGTCGGCGGCCACGGGCGGGAACGCGTGCAGATGAGGGAGGAAGGTTTTGAGTGGGCCAGAGTAGTCAAAAGCGGATGTGATAGCGGTCCAAACGCCCACAACCCACCCCCTATGATTTGCTAAAAAAAAGCATGTGTGAACCACTCGATAGACTGCTACAGACATGTGTTCGATGGCTTCAATGGTCAATGACGCGGTACAAACGTATGCAAGGCGACTTAAGGGTCGTAAGGCAAACTCCAACGTGCGACCCCAAATGGTCCACTCATGTCCGCTCGGCGGTAAACGGGTAGAATAGGCCGCCTAACACGCGGGAGCAAACAGACCAATGCCCATTTTTGGTCTGCTTTCGACCCATTTCTGGCCCAACTTTGGACCACGTTTGCGGCCGAAAGGACACACACGAACGAGCGGGACGCGCGCCCTTGTCCTCCCGTTGGCCAGCCTGTCGGGGACATGATCGCCACATTCCCTCCATTTTCCCGAAAACTCTTCCGCACCCACTGTCCCCTCTCCTACTCCACCATGGTCGGCGATCCGACAAATCACGGCGACCCGGACGCATGCCGGGTGGCAAAGAAGAAGGCTTACAAGAAGTTGCAGTCGGAGCTCATGTCGGGGAGCTCACCAAGCTCGACGCCTACTCGACCAAGAGGAGGGAACGATAGAAACATCGGCAGAGAAGAAGGCTGCTGCAGACATCACCACCGAGGTGACCGCATTGCATGGTGCACAGCACAAGGCCGACATCAACGACAAGGAGTCCATCATTTCCTAGGCACACCCCCTCCTCATGTTAGGGTTGTGCCGATGCTCGCCAACCATTTTGTCGGTCTCTACCTTGGTTGCGACCAGCACAGACTCGTCGGTTGTTCATCCTCCACAACACTACGCCCGCAGCTCATCCATCACGCCCAAGGCATATCACGTGCCGCCATTCCACGACCATGGGCAGGCAAGGTTCTCCACGTCCCCAGAATGCAGCGTGGTCGCTCCAGCCACACCCGTGGGTGTCATCGACCTCAACGTCATGTCGTGGTATAATGGTGTTGGTCATCCGTCCGATGGGATGCAAAGAAAACCGTCGCAGTCTTTCCCTTCGACGGACATGGCCCTCTCCCACAAGCTGTTCGACGGAATGCCACTGCCGACGTCGACGGTCGACGACCCTCACTATGCAACATTCATGGAGAACATCATCTTCGAGGGTCGTGGTGAGGCCTTCCACGTCGATGACCAAGGCCAAGCTTTTGATCCCCACGCGACCCAAATCGAGGACGTCCGAGGCCACTACAAAGACAATCAATTCACTGGCCATGATGAATATGAGGACGACCATGGCAATTCTTGGCATGACAATGATGACTTGTATTTTGAAGATGTGGAAAAAGAGGTTGATATTTCGGCGGAGCCATTGGTGTTCATCGACGAGCTCACCCAAAGGGCCAAGGCACAAAAGAGGAGGCAAAGCATTCGCACGGGATCATGCACTTAATTGGAGAACAAATTGATTTGCAAGAGTTTGATGGAGATAGGCCAAGGTCCCATGAAAGGTGACGAGCAAAAAGGATCCATCTTTTGGATGAGAGTTCACAACACCTTTTATGAGCGAAGGAAGTTCCCCCCTACCAATTTGAAAGCACTTGCGGCATCAATTCGATCCAAAAGAGATGTGGGTTCATCCAACAAGAGTGCAGCAAATATTGTGTCGTGATTGAGAGCGTTCAAGCCCGTCCCATGAGTGTCGTAGGCATTGGTAACTTGGTACGAACCTCTTGTTTTTTCGTCATGTGTCCACTCATGTTAGCATGCAATTTATGTTTTGATGTATTTTGTGTCCTTCCATGTTACAATTGTGGCCGCATATTTGATTGTGTATGCATTCCATTCTTTTGAAGCCTTCAAGGGCCGGCGCAAGAACATGCTATTTACTCAAAGACATTGTTGGTCGCTCATCAAAGATTTCCCCAAGTTCAAAGACCAATATGCCGCTTGTAAAAAGAAAGGAGGGAAGGCAGCCGTGGCTGACGAGGGAGACTTGCTGAAGAGGCCGAGGGGGAAGACAAGCTCGAAGGCTAACGAGAAGTGTGATGCGGCTTCTATAGCCTTGCAAGGAACATTGGAGAACATGATGAGCCAAAAGGAAGTGAGGGAAGAGACGAGAAGCAAATGAAGATCTACCTAGATCTCCAAATGAAGAAGTTTGTGATGCAGAAGGCCGTGAAGAGGAGGAAACTTGACATCGAGGAGGCCGCTCAACTCAAGAAGCTTGAGATCGATGCCACAAACGCCGGCACCAAAGCAAAAGAGGTGGCACCCGCCTTCATGAGCGTCGACAAAAACATCATGTCACCGGAGAGGAAAACTTGGTTCGCGAACCGGCAGATGGAGATGTTCGCTTGCGACGGCCTGAACTAGGTGGTACCTCAACCGTTATTGCTATCCATTTTGAAGGTCGACTGGTGTGAAGGTCGCTTGCTTCGTTGTCGGCGTCAAAAACTTTTCCATTTTGAAGGTTGGCTCGTATGCCGGTCGCTCGCTTTGTTGCGAGCCCCAAAAACTTACCCATTTTAAAGGTTGTCTATTGTGCTGGCCGGTGGCTATGTTGCGAGCATGAAACTAGGATTAATATTCTATAGGTTGGTGTGTTTGTTGCCGGCCGACATGAATTCCTGAGAACGCGGTCGCTGGCGTGAATATCCTATTATCTTTTTATATTTTGTCTGCATAACGGACGAGATGCGGACGAAATACGGTCTCATGTTGGACGCATGGCCGGTGCATTGACAAATCCAGACGAACACAACACCATTACCACTTTTAAACGGACGAAATATGGACAAAACATACGTTTATTTGACATCCTGCGTTAGAGTTGGCCTAACAGAGTTGGGCGTCTAATCCGAAAGGAGTGGCGCTATCATACTGATGCAGCCGGTGATCACGGAAAACGGGCAGTTGACAGGCACCACGGGCGGCTAGAGTTCCTGGCAAGAACCAAACACAAACTGTCGCTACTGGCGAGCTGTGAAGCACCACAGAATAAATCAAGCAGCTGGCGACGTACAATGATCAATCACTCAATGCGCAGAATGATAGGATCCGTCAATTAAAGCCCAAACAGCCATGCTCCTCGCATGCAACACGGCTTAATTGGCCTCAATGGCTGTAGTCTTGTACTGTAGACGACAGTGCTGTCTATAGACAAATTTAAGCATGCCTCCCTCCAAGAGTTGATAATGTTTGAACGTACCGTATACATTGTTGGAGTACTAGCGCTATCGACCAGCAGCTGATTGATTGAATGAAGCAACAAAAAGGAACAAAACATGTGTGCGCACGTGTCCACGTGCCGTGGTCGCTTGACCTACCATGACCACTTTGGCTTTTTTGGCGCGCATACAGATACAGAGATTGCGTGGCATGCAAAGCTCAAAGTTACCGTCTAGCTGGCCGGACACATGCTACCTTTGTGTTAGAATTTAATTAATTATGTAATCTCTATTTGTAACCGCACGTGAATCCCCCCACGATGCGGAACCGACGTATTGTTCCGGGAGCGTCGCCTCCAGGAACCGTCTTCCCCTGTCATATAAGTGTTCAATCATCAAGGAATAAAGTGACAGTTGATTCATTTGTATCTCTTTCGATTAGATTACAACACGTTATCAGCACGCTCCCAGCGAAACCGACTCCGGCGAGATTGATTCCGACGGTTTAAGAAAGAAAATGTGAGATGCCTCACTCAACGCCGACGAACCTTCGCCGCCTGCTGCAGAACGACGTCCGTCGTCGCCGCCTCGCTGCTCTCCACCGCAGGTTCGGAGAGCGTTGCCGCTTCGACGGTCGGCGCCATGGAGCGGGTCGCTACATCGGCCGCCGCCACGGCGCCGGCGGCTACCGAGCGCTCCGTCACGGCCTGGGCACCCGCTTCCACGGCCTAGGCACCCGCTCCCTGAGCGGTGCTAATCCGGCGATCGGCACCGCGTCCCACGCCCCGCTCGCGCTGGATGCCCTCGGCTGGCTCCTCGCTGGCCCTACCCCGCCTATGCTCGGGGCCGACGCGGCACAGGGAGCGCCGCCGCCGGGCTTTTGGTGCTCTGCCCATGGATGGGTTGTTTGCCCCTCCATGGGTATGAAGCCGTCGCCGCCATGGATTTCGTCGAGCAGGCTCCTGTCACCGTCTTCGAGGTCGGCTCGACCAGCGCCGCAGCTGCCGACGCCAACGCCGCCGCGCTACGCCTCCCGTCTCCGACCCCCGCGGTTGGCGAGATGGGGAGCGGCTCCTCCGCCTCTGTGCCCGCGCCGGGCGGAGCCTCCGCCTCCGCCTTCGCGTTTGGCTCCTCCACGCCCGTGCCTGCGCCGACCGGGGCCTCCGCCTCCTCCTTTGCCTTCGGCTCCGCCGCCCGCAGCTTCTCTCGCGCGGCGGCCGTCGACGCCATCGCACCTGCGGTACTGGCTTCGCCCCCGCGCCTGTCGTCTCCGACGCCGGCCACCCCTCCGCGCCCGCCCTCCGCTGCGTCAGCCGCGACTCCGACTCGCCGCCGGCTGATGCCCCTCGACCTCGCGACCTCGGGCTCTCCGTCGAGCAGCCGCGCCCCGCGCGCTGGATCCTGGAGCCCGGGGCTCGCGAACGGCGCCTCGCCTGGCTTTTTGCCCCCGGGCGGGCTTTCCGACGAAGACGAGGACGTGCGCGGCGGAGACACACTCGCCCGTCTCCGGTGAATGCTGCGAGGCAGCACGCGCGGAGCCCTGAGCAGAGCTCTGCCTGATATGGGGTTGCAGTTGCTTTTCTAGCACAGGTTGTGCCTTATCCTCTCGGTGACTAAAATAAATGTATGTTTGATCTCTGCCTTATCCTCTGTGGTGTTGGAAAGAGCTAGCCCGACATGTGGCCTAGCAGCAAGTTTTAGTAGTAATACTAGTACTATTTGATCTCTGTTTTAGGTTAATTCCATCTAGCAGTAGACTAATCCCTGTTTTAGATCCTGCTTAATTTCTGTTTTTAATTTCTGTAGAGTACTTTGTATTCAGAATATATGTGATGTAATATATATTTCCATGTTTGCTGCATGTTGAGATTTATTACCTCTATTATTTGTAATTGAGATTTTAAATTTCTTGCAAATAAAAATCAACTCCTCGTCTTAATTGAGCCTTTGGCTTAATACGAGCACGAGTTGATATGCAAAATTCCAAAGTGATTTTCTTTCAAATTGATGTTTTGGGACCACAAAGAAGTGTGTTGATCTACTGCATAGCAGATTATCGCCACTACGATTAAGCCTACATTCTATCATATTGATATGATGATTGCTTAATATTGTGCCCTCCCATACATTTTATTAAGTTATGACATAAGGTACTAGAAACATGAGTATCTACTGATTTTATCAGATTATACTCTCTAGTTCTGAGAGACGGGTCCCGAATTTTCGTTTGGGACGTATCTACAATGTGTCAAAATTAACAATTTGAAAGTCACACTAATGATTTCAAGCCCATTTCTTGAAGTTATCATTAATTTTGCAACGTTCAATACAACGTAACCATGAAGGTTTAATTTACCTGGTGTAAATTAATAATCTTTGATTTACCCATGTAGGTAACCAATGGCTGGAAGAGAGTTCGATGCACTCGACCTCAATGGCCACAACTATCCTACCTGGGCCATGGACATCAAGATCGCTCTTGCATCTCATGGATTAGTGCGTGCAATCCAGACTCCAGAAGATCCTCTTCCGGATGGAGTCACGCCGCTGAGAGATGAACAGAAATATGCCGCCTTATACATCATAAGGCACCATATCCACCCAGATCTCAAATCTGAATATTTGGAGGAGGAATCCCCACTTACTCTATTTCAGGCCCTTAAGACGAGGTATGAACAGCAAAAGGCGGTTGTCCTGCCGGAAGCACTCTATGATTGGACGCATATTCGACTCCAGGATTTCAAATCCATCGGGGCGTACAATCACGAGGTTCATAAGATATGTTCCAAATTAAGCTTTTGCGAGAAGGAACCTACAGATGCGGAAAAGATAGAAAAAACTCTGTCTACTATGCTCCCATCTGAAAGGGTCCTCCAGCAACAGTACCGCGCTCGTGACTACCAAGTCTATTCCGACCTCATTCATATCCTACTTCAGGCTGAAAAGCATGATGAGCTACTCGCTAAGAATGGTTCTCAGCGTCCGGTTGGTTCCCAACCTCTGCCTGAAGTTCATATGAACGTCGTGAACAGACGAAAGTTTGATGGTGCGTCCCATGCCAAGCCATCGAACTTCAAGGGTAAACGCAAGCGCAACCGGAACAGAAAACCTACAAACTCGGACCGTGGGAAAGGCACCGCAAAGCCCAAGTTTGACAAAACTAAGCTTTGTGACAAGTGTGGGTGCTACACGCATCCTACCAATAAGTGCAAGAGCCTGAAGCATCTGGCAATTCTATATCAGCAATCTCAGGGACACAAAGTACCTCAAGGGAAAAGGTTTGAAGCCAACTTCAACCTTCATCCAGATGGCACCAATGGAGCTGGTTGTTCGCAAGATGTTCCTCCCGGATATAGCAACACCATGACACTCCATACATCAGAGGATCCTACAGACACGGAGAACATGATGGTTGAGTACGCCTCAACCGACATGTTTGGAGACTTCGATTAGTCCCATTATCTCCTTAGTGATCGATTTATTAAATAAATCATATCCATGTGTGATGATTGTAATAGAACATAAGTATTGTTGTCATTTATATATTGTATCAGCACTTTGATATAATAAGATTGTATTCTATGTATTGAAATAAGGTTTTCTTATTGAAATTTCCTCATTTTTTTATATAGCTTTCTACGGGGACAATCCGATGGAAGAGGAATTATGCCTTGTGGACAGTGCTACCACAAACTCCATACTGAGGGAGTTGAAATATTTTTAGACTCTGAAAAAGATGAATGGAGATATTTTGACAATCGCTGGACGCGATACGGTAATTGTTGGCACTGGACGTGCCATATTTACCCTCCCAGGTGGTACACAAGTGACAATTGAGGATGCCTTGCTGTATCCTGATTCATCCCGTACCCTAATCAGTTTTCGAGATATCCGTAAAAATGGTTTTCACATTGAAACCCATGAGGACAACAAAGAAGAGTTTCTACTCTTCACAAAAGATTACGGATATGGCAAGCAAGTACTTGAAAAAATTCCTTCACTATCGTCCGGACTGTACTATACGTACATCAAGCCCGTAGAACATGTTGCTTACAAGGTAATTTTTCAGAACGTTAATGCATTCCAAACTTGGCATGATCGCCTTGGCCACCCTAGTGTTGGGATGATGAGGAAAATTACTAGCAATTCCTCGGTCATAATTTGCTTGAGTCAAAGTTTCCTCAGTCATCAGACTTTTGTGCACATCCTGCGCCACAGGGAAACTAATTTTAAGGCCATCACACCTTAAAATACAAGTTGAACCACTTCAGTTCCTTGAACGCATTCAAGGTGACATTTGTGGTCCTATCCAACCATTATCTGGACCATTTCGGTATTTCATGATTCTGATTGATGCATCTACACGATGGTCACACGTGTGCCTTTTATCCACACGAAACCATGCATTTTCCAAGATAATGCGGGAAGTAATTAAGTTACAGGCCCATTATCCAGAAAGTCGAATTAAATCAATTCGCATGGACAATGCTGCAGAATTCTCTTCACGTGCTTTCAATGACTATTGCATGGCCTTGGGGATTGAAGTTCAGCACTCTGTCCCATACGTCCATACTCAAAATGGTTTGGCCGAATCTCTAATTAAAAGGATCAAACTCATTGCAAGACCTTTGTTAATGAATTGCAGCTTGCCAACTTCGTGTTGGGGTCATGCAATTTTACACGTTGCTGACTTAATCCAATTGCGACCTACTGCATATCACAGTACTTCCCCTCTGTAATTGGTACGTGGAAATCCTCCCAGCATTTCCCATCTGCGTAAGTTCGGATGTGCTACGTACATCCCAATCTCACCACCACAGCGGACATCCATGGGCCCACACAGGAAAACTGGGATCCATGTGGGGTACAAATCGCCGTCGATTAGCAAGTACGTGGAACCCCTTACTGGGGATCTATTCACAGCCCGTCACGCTGATTGCATTTTTGACGAGGAACATTTTCCGGCATTAGGGGTGCAAGAAATTTCCATCAACTATGTTGATTCTGGAGAATCATTTGACCGCAAGACTACGAATGTCGACATATATTTTGCTGAAAATATTGCAGATATCCTTATCACTGATCATGATCCAAGGTCTATCGTCGAGTGCCAAAGGCGCTCCGACTGGCCTAAATGGAAGGATGCAATCCAAGCAGAAATTGCCTCGCTTAACAAAAGGAAGGTATTCACTGAAGCAATACCTACACCTCCCAATGTTTTCCCTGTGGGATTCAAATGGGTTTTCCTCCGGAAACGGAATGAGAACAATGAGGTGGTGAGATATAAAGCAAGGCTCGTAGCACAAGGTTTTATGCAGAAACCCGGCATTGATTTCAATGAGACATACTCTCCAGTAATTAGTGGAACAACTTTCCGATATCTTATATCTATGGCAGTACAAAATCGTCTATCCATGCAGTTGATGGACGTCGTGACCGCATATCTTTACAGGTCACTAGATTCGGACATATATATGAAGGTTCCTGATGGAATCTCTGTCCCGAGTAACAATGCAAAACGCAACATGTATTGTGTAAAGCTGAATAAGTCATTGTATGGCTTAAAACAGTCGGGGCGGATGTGGTACAACCGACTAAGTGAGTTCCTTCTTCAGAAAGGTTACTCCAATAGTGATGATTGCCCATGTGTCTTCATCAAGAAGTCCTCTACAGGATTTTGCATCATTTCTGTGTATGTTGATGATCTCAACATCATCGGCAGTACACCAGATATTGATGAAGCACGCAATCACCTAAAGATGGAATTTGAGATGAAGGATTTGGGTCAAACCAAATTTTGCTTGGGTCTCCAACTCGAGCACCTTACCTCAGGAATAATGGTACACCAAGCTGCCTATATCCAGAAAATATTGGAGAAATTCAATATGGACAAATCCTACCCATCTAAAACTCCCATGGTGGTTCGAACTCTAGACGTAGAGAAAGATCCGTTCAGGCCAAGGGATGATGGTGAAGAGATTTTGGGACCCGAGGTTCCATATCTCAGTGCAATTGGAGCGCTTATGTATCTAGCAAATTGCACGAGACCTGACCTCGCATTTGCAGTAAATCTATTTGCTAGACACAGCGCAGCTCCCACCAAACGCCATTGGTCGGGAGTCAAGAATGTCTTTCGATATCTCCAAGGCACAAAGGATCTTGGCCTATTCTTTCAGTTCCAGGAAAAACTGGACTCTGGTATAATTGGATATACAGATGCTGGCTATTTATCTGACCCCCATAATGCCAGATCGCAGACCGGCTTTGTGTTCCTACATGGTGGAACTGCTATATCATGGAAGTCTTCGAAACAGACCCTAGTTGCAACATCTACCAATCATTCTGAAATAATTGATTTATATGAGGCATCGCGTGAATGCACGTGGCTTCGCAGAATGATAAACCACATACAACAGTCATGTGGAATTGGTTCTATCGAATCACCTACCATTATTTATGAAGATAATGCGGCTTGTGTTGCACAGATGCAAACAGGATACATAAAGAGCAATATCACTAAGCATATTGCTCCTAAGTTGTTTTATCCCCATGAACTCCAGAAAAGTGGTGAAATCAACATCTTGCAAGTCAAGTCATGCGATAATCTCGCTGATCTTTTCACAAAGTCTCTACCAGCTTCAACATTCCAGAAATACATTCATGGAATTGGTATGCGACGGCTCCGAGATTTGCAAGAGTCAGGGGGAGTATCTTCCTGAACTGTTCCTGTTCAAAGCCTCATATTACACTCTTTTTCCTTTATGAGTTTACTTTATAGGTTCTCATCGAGGTTTTAATGAGGTAATATCAACATAAGATCATATGTCATACTATATGTTTTCCCCACCGGGGTTTTTAGGAAAGTATATACGACATATTTATTGTCCTCTTATTCTATGGATACATTTCTTATAGAGTTAACGGAGGCAATAATCATTATATGTTGTATCATTTTCTCCTTATTTTCCCACAGGGTTTTGAAGGAGTTTTAGCCGCATATACTACACCACTCCTTATATTTTTCCCACAGGGTTTTTGGAGGAGACTATTTCAAGATGATGAACACGCTCATGGACAAGTATAGATTAGGGGGAGTGTTAGAATTTAATTAATTATGTAATTAGTTATATTAATCTCTACTTGTAACCGCACGATGCAGAACCAACGTATTGTTCCGGGAGCGTCGGCTCCAGGAACCGTCTTCCCCTGTCATATAAGTGTTCAATCATCAAGGAATAAAGTGACAGTTGATTCATTTGCATCTCTTTCGATTAGATTACAACACTTTGCTTGCCGAGTCGCCGTGCGTCCACATGGTGATCCTACGTGGACACAACATTTTTTCCATCTTGGTTGCGCATATACACAAGACGGTGCAACCAATTTCTTTTGAACACAACAAATACATAAACGCTAATAGATACACATACACCCATCCCAATAAACGACACACGCGCATTTTATTTCTATGAGCACTCCTGAATAACTGAGCCGAGGCATTATCTTGAGATTAACGTAATCGTCATAGACACTTTTGTAGTTCAATGAAACGTATTTTTCACTTAACGCACATCGTTAAAAGGTCTGAAATAAATCTAATAAAATACAATCATCAATGTTTGGTCTAGAACTTAAACTCTAGTGAGCTTGAGATATCACTGTCTTTCAAACATCCAATCACATGTTGGTTCGCGACCGTGCAACGAATTGGTAGTTGTTTCGAAAGCATAGGCCGGTCCATGTATGCATGTGTGCAACAAGCATAAGCAACAGACCCTTTCTTGCTCATGCGTGTGTCATTTGTCCTGGACGTCAAAATCAGCACAAGCTAGCCAGAAGACCAGCTAGTGCCTAGTAAAGCCGTAGATCTTGGCAATGGTTAGCGTGCAAGGAGGAAGAAACCTTTGTACAGCAACACAAGGACCTTCTACCGGCCGGGCCGTTGAATTAATACTGCTGCAAATTAGACCAGTTGTACTCGGCAAGAAACTCAGTGCTGTTGCTTGCACCTCAAAATTACCTAGATACGCGCTCAGGTACACTTTTGCTTAAGCTAGGCATTCCTATCCACATCCATCAATTCGGTGGACGGAACTCCGTATGTAGTATACGTGCATGATATGCATGCACCCTTCGTTGCCCTCGCATTTGCAACAGCTGTTTTAAAAATAAAGGTTTGCTAGCACACGGTCATCTAGAATCTCTTACATGTAGAGTAAAAAAGACCGGAGAGAGTGGTGGACACGACAATTCTCGTACCGAATTGTAGCAGCCAAGTGGCATCAACTGTCAGTTACATGCGTGGTCACTCTAATTGGAGACCGCCATGACGGTATATATCTAATACACTATGCTTCCTAAGTTTAAAGGTTTCTTATTGAGTTAAGGTCACTAGTAGAAAAAGGGCTTCCGTCCCAGCTCAATTTACACATTAGTCCCGGTCCCATAACGAACCGGAAATAATGTTAGCATTAGTCCGGTTCGAACGGCAAGGGCGCCGGTCGGTCATTAGTCCCGGTTTAAAAGGGACCTTTAGTCCCGGTTCGTGTCTCGAACTGGGACTAAAGGGTTTGGAGGCTTTAGTCCTGGTTCGTGTCTTGAACCGGGACTAAAGGGTAGACCTTTAGTCCCGGTTCGACACATGAACCGGGACTAAAGGGGTTTTGTATTTTTATTTTTTCCTGTTTTTAAATTTTATTTCTGTTTGTAGTTTCTGTTTTAAATTGCTTATATCTTTTAGGATATTTAATTCTTTTTGAGTGATTCTTTTTGCATTAGATTCAAAATTTTGTCTAGTTTCTGTCTGTGCAATTAGTTTTTAAATTTGAATGGTTTAAATTTGAATTTGTTCAAATTTGCTTCAAACCCAAATTGTGAATAACTTGAGTTTACAAATAGTTTTTAATTTAATTCTTTTTTCTCCTAGTCATCTGTTAGATTGTTATCACAGTAAGATTTATTTGGTTATTTTTAGAATAATTTAAATTTGGATTTTAATTAAAACAATATTGTTTTGCTTATATAGTTGTTTTAGTCATTTAATTGTTGTTTTTTATTATTTTTAGTTAGTACTTTCTGTAGATTTTAACATGTTATAGTATGGTGCATATTGAATGCATAAAAAGTCTGGAATTAAAATCATTTTAATAAAATGCCTTTGTAGCAGATGGGTTTTCGTCCGAAACCTTGATACTTCGAAGGATGATCCGGTTTGTACACGAAGTGCATCCAATTTTTATCTTAACTCTCTCAACTTTTTAGCACATGCTATGTGGGTGAAACTATGATACCATGCCAACTTTCAACCTTTTCAGAGTTCATTTGTAGTGCTTTTCAATTTCAGGATCAATTAGCTCAAAAAAGTAAGTAAATGCATGAAAAATACCAAATGAAGTCAGAAAATATTGAAAATTTATGATGTGGCTTTAATTGGTGTATTTTAAACACACAAAAAGTATGGAGTTCAAATAAGTTCAAAAAAATGAAATCCCTTTGCAATAGATGAGTTTTCGTTCGAAACCCTGATACTTCGAAAGAGATTGTTCATTTTGTACACGAAGTGCATCCAGTTTTTGATGTAACCCTCTCAATTTTTTAGCACATGCTATGTGGGAGAAATGATGATACGATACCAAGTTTCAACCATTTCAGAGTTCATTTGTCGGGCTTTTCAATTTCAAGGTCATTTAGGTCAAAAAATCATTAAATGCATGAAAAATAACAAATGAAGTTATAAAGGGTCGAAATTTAGGATGTGGTTTTGAATGGTTTATATTGAATGCACAAAATGCATAAAATGTCTGAAGTTGAAATAAGTAAAAAAATTAAAATATCTTTCTAGCAGATAGGTTTTCGTCCGAAACCGTGATACTTCGAAGGAGATGGTCCAGTTTGTACACGAAGTGCATCCAGTTTTTGTCGTAACCCTCTCAACTTTTTAGCACAAGCTATGTGGATGAAATGATGATACCACGCCAAGTTTCAACATTTTCAGAGTTCATTATAGTTCTTTTCAATTTCACGGTCATTTAGCTCAACATAGCAAATAAAGTTAGAAAGGGTTATCTCTGGCTTGGTTAACCTTAGTTGTGATTCTGGCGGGGACGGTGCTAGCAAATGTAGTCAACGGGTATGATTGGACTCTTGGCTAAAGGGGGATTCTGAAATTTTCAAACTCTACCCTCCCTGGACCGTCTTTTTTAGTTTTGTAGAAAATAAACAAAAATGCTAAAATCTTCAAAAAATAAAATCCTTTGAGATGTAGTTAGGTTTTAGTGCCTAGTTGGTATACAAATTTTGAGATATGAATTTTGACCGTTTTTTCAAAAAAGGGGAAAATGTAAAACCGCCATAACTTTTGCATACGACGTCAATTTTTTTTAATATATAAAAAAACTAGAGAAAATTGGAATCAATTTCACCGGGGCTTGCCCGGTGAAGTTTTCTAAGATGCTCAAAATTCCAAATGTAAAAAAAGTTATGGCAAAAAGAAGTTTTTTCCATAAAAATAAGAAAAAATAATTTTATTTAAAATCTTTAGGTTGTTTTCATTGAAATTCACTATTATTATTACTTATTTTGTTTATTTTAATAATTGTTTGAATTCAAAAAATTAAATCATGTGACATGACATCAAACCCTAGGTTGTTTAGGATTGATAGCTTACTATTGTGAGGAGAACAACAAGTGCAGACTTGGCAACTAGGGGCAATAGAACCAGGAAGTTAAGCGTGCTCGGGCTGAAGCAGTGAAAGGATGGGTGATTAGAGATTAAATTGTCAAATAAATCAAAGATTTAAAAATTAAAATAAAACATAAAAACAAATCAAAGAATATTCAAAAATAAAATTTTGAAAAATAAATAAAAAGGTACCTTTTTGGGTCAAACAAACAAAATAAACATACGGATCCTTTAGTCCCGGTCCGTGTTAAGACCCGTTACTAAAGGGCCTGCCCCTGAGGGCGCTCCGAGACGCCCACGTGGAGCACCTTTGGTCCCGGCTTGGAACAAGGTCGGGACTAAAGGTTAGGCCTTTAGTCCCGCCTCTTTGGTCCCGGTTGGTGAATCGGGACTAAAGCCCCTTACGGGCCGGGACTATAGGCCCTGTCCCCACTAGTGGGTCTTCAATTTAGAATTGTGTGACTTGATTTTGATCGGGTCAACAATTTTTAAAAAGCTCTCTCATTCTATTCTTATAATTCACTATATTCTCTAATTTTTGAGCTCTTTTATTTGATTGTGGTATTACATTTTAGATTTGGTTCACATTTTGACTAGCTCAATGATTTTTTTCAAATCAATCGACAACGGCTTATGAAACTATATCGATCTCATGCAGATTCCCGCCAACTAGGAAAATGATACACAAGCATATGATATTGTAGCATCAATAATTTAATATAGTACAAGCAACCGCCGTTGTAGAAAATTTCCTCACACATGTTTGAATTGATTAGAAAATAACCACACCACGAAAGGCCCACTAAAATACCGCATTGTTATACATAAAAATAAAACCACTATGTTGTCTGTACAGCATGCCAAACCAAATGCTCCCCCAGTTTTCCAAAATACGAGGTGTATATTAGTTTTATTAAAGACAAATTTCTTTAGTTTCACCAACTTTGGAGCCAAAAATATCGACAACCACAATACTAATAAATGAAGCATGAAAATTCATTTCATGATGAGTCTAATGAGTAGTGACATAGATTGGATATATGAATAATGATATATTTCTCTACAAATTTGATCAAACTTAAGAAGGATTGAATTTTCAAAAAAAAAAATCCACTTAATGCTATTAAATAGAAGGATTAGGAAAATTATTAAAATCAATAATACCAATGATGCAGCAAAGTGCACTCAATACTTATAGTATGGATTAAAACCAAAACAATTTGATCGTGGTTGTGAGAGACTAGCAGGAGCTCTTGTATAGAGACTATCATAATTGAATTGTATATATGCAAAACTAAAATTGACAATGTTTTATATTTTAGTTGTCGATTGTTATAAGCGGCTCATTTTAATTCCAAGTAAAAACATGCACATTTAGTCAACATATCATTGAACACAATCTCCAAGACCTATTTACCATTGGCATAATTACCTAATACTCCCTCCGTTCACAATTATAAGACGTTCTAATTTTTCCTGAAACGAATGTATGTAAACGCATTTTGGTGTGTTTGTGCAGTCATTTCTCATCGTATGTAGTCCATATTAAGATATTCAAAATATCTTATAATAATGAAACTGAGGGACTAGTGTACTAGAAGCCACTATTAAGATATTGGATAGACACTTCCCTTAGAGATATCTAGACTGTAATGATATTTAAATATTCAGGTGTGTGTATATACACACAAATGTATACCAATACACTACATGATTTATGTAATTGTCAAAATTCAGATCAAACATTTTTTCTAAAACATATTATGTTTCCAAACAAAGTTATCAAAGATATACATGATAAATGTTTAAGAGATAATAGTAATTATTATTTAACAATGTTGTTACATGGTTAATTATGACAACTAAGCAATAAAAAATTATATTCACTAAGAACGTAGTATACTACAAAATAATTTTAAACAAGTATAAAAGTTTTATATAAAATCGCCCATGAATTTGCAAGAACTAGGAGGGTGATGACACTACACCACGATGCTACAAAAATTGGTATAAGTGTGCATCGTCCACACTTTTTTGGTCACAAATGGTTAAAAGCCATACCGACACACAATATATTGGTGTTGTATAAGATTAAGATACATTATCTATCGGCAAAGCCCACAAAATCACCAACAAAATTTCTATCGTCAATAAGATGCATTACCTATTATTTGTGTGTCGACAGTTCCTGTGGACGCAAAAAGTGTCGGCGTTGCTTGCTTCAGCCCACATACGAAAAATATGATTTGGAAAGAGAGTCATGCGTGCGCCATGTGAATAACCCGATTCACACCAGACAAACAAAATAAAAGAAAAACACACCCGACAACCCGACCACCAGTGTTTGATCCCCAATCTCAGCTCTCTCTCTCTTTCGCCACCCACACACCCTAAAACTAACCCGACTGCACTGCCAGCCCCGACTTGCATGTCGTCGGCCCCCTCGCCCCACCACATCTCGGACCTCGACCTCCCTTCCCTTAGTCCGCAATAGCAGCAGTGCCGTCTGTGACGGAGGAGCACCGTCCACCGTCGAGGAACAGTAGCGCCGACTGCCACCAAGGATCCACCGCGCACCAGGAACAGTAGCACCATTCGCTGGAGGATCCGCCGTGCCGGTTGTTGTTGAGGATCAACCCGCCATTCTTCTTCCTCCAGCGGTGACCCCTATCCAGGCCCCGCCTTCGAACAGTATTTTGCAACAACTTGTCTTGTATGTCAGCTTATGTATCTCCTTATGTTTGTTGCTAACTTGAGCAGAGAAAACAAATGAATCTTTATATATGTTGAATGAATGTATGGATGAATGACATTTTCTGATGAATAGAAGAGAGCAATTTTTTGGTGGATGCATTATGTACTAAACATGTATTGAATATTATGAATGTTATTTAATGTTAAAATATGGTGTATTTGCATTTGTGCTGAAATGTAGAACCCTAATAAATATTACGAATGTGATTTAATGTTAAAATATGGTGTATTTTCATTTGTGCTTAAATGTAGAACCCTGGCAGCAAATGTGTCGGGAGAAGTATTGGACGTCGGACTTTCTGTCGGTATACCACGCTGACACATGAACTGTAGGCATAACAACGGACATCGTTATATCTCTTGGGATAACACATTGTCCGATGATCTGTTGGTGTTGTGGTGTCTTTCGGCGTAGAAATGTGTGTCGGTGTAGATCTCACCAACATTGTCATAATGTTTGTTGGCTTACATTTATCTGTCGTTAAAGACATGATGTCTACTACGCAACTTTATTCTTGTAGACTATGTTGGACCTTCAAGCGTAGAGTTTTGTAGCAATTTTTCCTCAAGCGGATGACCTAAGGTTTTCTCAAACCGTGGGAGGTGTAGGATGAAGATGATCTATCTCAAGCAACCCTGCAATCAAATAATAAAAAGTCTCTTGTGTCCCCAACACACCCAATACAATGGAAATTTGTATAGGTGCACTAGTTCGGCAAAGAGATGGTGATACAAGTGTAGTAATGATAGTAGATATAGTTTGTTGTAATCTTAAAATATAAAAATAGCAAGGTAGCAAGTTACAAAAGTGAGGCCTAGGGTCCGTACTTTCGCTAGTGCAATCTCTGAACAATGCTAACATAGTTAGATCATATAACAATTCCTCAACGTGTGATGAAGAATCACTCCAAAGTTCCTATCTAGCAAAGAGCATAAGAGAAAATTGTTTGTAGGGTATGAAACCACCTCAAAGTTATTCATTCCGATCAATCTTTCCAAGAGTTTGTACTAAGATAACAAGTTATCCTTTCCGATCGATCTATCAAGAGTTCGTACAAAAATAACACCATAAGAAATTCAGATTCATCATACTCAATCCAGCACAAAGAACTTCAAGGAGCACACCAAGATTTCTACTGAAGAACATAGTATTAAAAAGAGCAATCAACCCCCATTGCCTAGATTACCCCATTGTCACCTCGGGGATCCGCGAGTTGATGCCACAACATATATCAAGTGAATCACTTGAATACCTCAATGTCACTATGGGTATCCACATGCAAGACATATATTATGTGCTCTTAAACCTGAGTGTTCAATCAAACATAATGAGATCTTAAAGTGAAAGATTCAATTCATCACAATAATAGCATGGGACAAATATCATACAATCCAACTATATTAACAAGGGTCGTAATATATCAAGATCGTGACATCTCAAGAACACGAGAGACAGAGAGATTAAACACATAGCTACTTGTGCAAACCCTCATCCCCGAGGGTGGACTACTCCCTCCTCGTCATGGCCTCCGCCGGGATGATGAAGATGGCCACCAAAGATGATTTCCCCTCTCCGGCAACGTACTCGAACGTCTCTAGATTGGTTTTTCGTGGCTACAGAGGCCTGCAGCGGCGGAACTTCTTGGCTAGGGTTATTTCTGGAGGTTTCTATATTTACATGTTTTTTGGCATTGGAATCACACCAAGATGGGCACGAGTGGCCCACTAGACACCACCCCATGCCAGGGAGGGCTGGCGCGCCCTAGTGTCTAGTGGGCACAATCGGCCCCTCTGGTGGTTCTTTACTCCAATATTTCTCCTTTTTTTGAAAAAATAATCGTTAAAAAACATCGTCCAATTCCGAGAACTTTTATTTCTGCACAAAAAAGAACACCACTGTAGTTCTGCTAAAAACAACATCAGTCCGGGTTAGTTCTAAATAAATCATATAAAGTGCACCAAAACCATATAAAAGTATTATAAACATATACAAATATGTCATGAATACTTCACAAATTATCGATACGTTGGAGACATATCAAGACCTTTCCCGGCAACTCCTTTCCATCGGGAAAGATGTTTGTCGACACTAATTGTGTCGCCTTAGGTGACCTATGCCAACAGAGTGTTTGATGTTGCTTTGAGTGTCGTGGTGTAGTGTGAACTAATCCGCTGAAATAAATCATGATGTCATAATCTTAACGAAGTAAGACAAAGCAAATAGTACAGGTTCGAATAAAATAATCTTGCTAAGGTAAAATTGACCGCTGATGCTGAGAGTCTGCTTGGCGCTCATGAGTATGTGGATGAGGAATACAATACAAGAGTAGAAAAAAGGCATTGATGCAGGCAAAGATTAGCAAGACAAACAAAGAGGCTAGGGTCGCGAAAATAGTTCTCCTCATATGGCATCGATTACTCACCAGGAAAAAAACTAGTCTTATAGAGTTCAACTTCGATCAGAGGAGATCATCCCTGCCAAATCAGATCAAAAAGCACACTGATCTTAGTGAACACGAGGTGGGAGGGTCGAAGGAGATCCATGCAAAAGGAGATCAAAAGTCAAACTAAGCGACCTCGATCACAGAAAAAGGAGACCGAAAGTCTACCTAAGCAGCGACGATACAAGAAAAAGGAGATAAAAAGTCTCTACCTCCGGACTCCAGCGGCTATCATAGAAAAACGAGTTGGCATGGGATATCTCTAGGGTTTATTTCTCTATCGATTATAGGTATATATGTAAGTGGAAAATTTATGTCGGTTCAAGTCGGATTCATGTCAGTTCGAAAGATGATGGAAATTTCCCGTCAAAGAATTAGAATCGGTAAATTTGACCAAAATGAGTCACATGTGTCACAAACCGGCCAACCGGCTGTTTGTTTTCTTTGACCAAAATGAGTCACATGTGTCTCACATGAGGACCTTAGGGATTGCATTTATCCGGACTAATAAGTGCACACGTGCACGTCTCGACTAATATTACGACTATTATGTGAATATTCATTTGTGTATGTAAATGGATATCTGATAGTAATAGTAAAGAAATATTTTAAATGAAGTGTTGTGTTTTTTAAGTTGCTGACTTTTTTTGAGTTAGCTAACCATTTATTCCAAGGGGTAAATGAATTGTTGTTCTTATGGTTCATTTTCAATCAAAAAGTTATTGCATTCTTTTTTTAACATAGTACATACGCAAGCGCCTATATACACGTGCATACGTTCATCCCTATGAATGCACATACGCACATCCTATCCTTATAAGCTTCTTCGAGAGACTCAACCGACATATCATTTTGAGATTTACGTTAGGCACCTCGTTGTCGACGAAAACGTCTCCTCCCACTGAAACCATATCGTCAGAAATCCTGAAATAAATTCAGGAATAATGCAAGCACCAGAACTTAAAGCCTAATGAGCTGAGGATACCACTGTACCTCTAACCATCCAACCATAATTTGGTTTGCAGTTACTGCATTCTTATTTCAAATCATCAGTAGCCTTCTTATTTCTATGAATTTTAAAGAACAGATTCAAGTACTAAGGTACAATCACTATTATGCATTCTTGTAATATGATTACTTTCTCACAAGTCCTACTTTCCATAATCTTCATTATGTTTCGGTGCAATCGTTTCAACCAACTTCGTTGAGTGCCACAAATCCATGAAGGGAGGGGACAACCGCTCTGAAGGAATGTCATCCTTTTAATCCTAGTTATCGATCAATCTTGTATGCAAGGAGAAGGGACATACCGCACCTATGATTCTGATTATACATTGTTATTTAGTTCTAAATCATAAGCCCAAAACCACTTTGATGATTTGCGCATCTTTCAGAGAAGGTACCGTATGCGCATATCCCTCTTTGTTAAAATTGTTCAAGCTTGCGAGGCGAATTGTGGATATTTTACTCAAAGAAGGCATGCCACCAACTTGAAGGGGTTTAGTGCATATCAGAAAATCTCGGCAGTTATGCGGGTAATTTCATACGGCGTTCCGGCTGACTATATCAATGAGTACCTTGGCATTGGGGAAATAGTACAATTGAGTCAGTGCATAGGTTTGCCAAAGTGATGTATGTGTCTTTGATCGCGGATATCTTTGGACACCGAACGAGGAAGACACAAAAAAATGATGGCATTTAACAAAAGAAGAGGTTGACCTGACATGCTAGGAAGCATAGATTGTATGCATTGGACTTTGGAAAATTGCCCAAAAGCATGGGAGAGAATGTATTATGGCAAGTCTCTTGATGCAACAATTGTGCTAGAGGCCATAGCTTGACATAATTTATGGATTTGGCATTGCTTTTTTGGTATGCCGGGTACTCTAAATGATATCAATGTGTTGCAACGGTCTCATTTACTTGCTAGACTTGCTAGTGGTGATGCTCGAGCTTGCAACTACACTATTAATGGGCATGAATACACAAAAAGATAATATCTTGCAGATGGTATATACCCTTCTTGGTGCACATTTGTGAAGAGCATCAAAGACCCCCAAAGTAGGAAAGAGTCTGAATTCCCAAGGGCACAAGAGGTAGCCCGAAAAGACAATGAAAGAGCATTTGGGCTTTTGCAATCTAGGTTTGCCATTGTTCGTGGTCCTGCTTGATTTTGGGACAAGCGATCCTTAAAAACATCATGACATGTTGTATTATTCTTTACAATATGATTCTTGTAGATAAGAGAGGCATGAGCTTAGAGTTCTTCTATGACAATGTGGGCAGTCGTGTCAAACCAGCTCGAGACCCTAACCGAATCGGAGCTTTTCTTCATACCTACAGGAAGATTGAAAATTCAAACACCCACTGTCAACTTGAGAAGGATCTCATTGACCATCACTGGCAAAGGGCTGGGGAATAGTAACATTCCATTTTTCCATTCATTTTCATTTCATTCATGTGTGATTTGTTTACTGGACAAGTATTCTATTCATGTGTGACATTCATTTAGTTTGCGATGATGATTTGAATAATTATTGTACTTTGGATGATTACTGTATTTGTAATATTGGCATTCTACTTATTTTGCACATCATGAGTAATTCTGATTTACGGAGTATTCGGTTTGCGGGTCGATAGGGTGGTGCCCGAGCAGACCCCGCATTGACGACCCGTATAGCAGCATCTTCTCCGAATATGCTTTTATACGGGCCAGTTTTGATAGATGTGCCTCTCTCCGCACCCGTGTCGGCCCACGAAACGTTTTTCGCAAACTGTAAATGGCTTTTGTGGGTTTGCATTATACGGGGTCTGCTAGAGATGCTCTTAGAAACTGCATTTATCCAGACTAATAAGTGCACACGTGCAACGCACGTCTCGACTAATATTATGACCATTATGTGAATATTCATTCGTGTATGTAAGATAGTAATAGTAAAGAAATATTTCAAATGAATTGTTGTGTATTTTAAGTTGAGATAACTAACCTTTTATTCCAAGGGGTAAATTAATTGTTGTTCTTATGGTTCATTTTCAACCAAAAAGTTACTGCATTCTATTTTTTAACACAATACATACGCAAACGCTCATATACACGTATATACATTTATCTCTATGAACGCACACACGTACATTATATCCTTATGAGCATCTTTAAGAGACTGAACCGGCATATCATCTTGAAATTTACGAGGTCGCCATAGACGCCTCGTCGTCGACGAAAACGTCTCCTCCCACTGAAATCATATCGTCGAAAATCCTGAAACAAATCCAGAAATAATGAAAACACGAGGACTTGAACCTAATGAGCTGAGGATATCAATGTACCTCTAACCATTCAATCATATTTTGGTTTGCAGTTACTGCATTCTTATTTCAAATCATCAGTAACCTTCTTATTTCTATGAGTTCTGGAGAACAGATTCAACTACTAAGGTACAATCACTATTTATCCATTCTTGTAATATGATTATTTTCTCACAAGACCTACTTTTCATAATCTTCTTTATGTTTCGATGCAATGGTTTCAACCAACTCTGTTGAGTGCCACAGATCCATGGAGGAGGGGGAAAACCGCTGTGAAGAAATGTCATCCTTTTAATTATTGTTATCGATCAATCTTGTATGCAAGGAGAAGGGACATACCGCAGCTATGATTCTGATTATACATTATTATTTAGTACTAAACCATAAACCCAAAACCACTTTGATGATCGATTCCGTACGACTAGTTAGATCTTGGTGATGATGTGGTATATATTCCTAGCTAATTCCGTACGCGATCGAATACTAGCCGTGCCCTCTTTCCCTACAACCAGAATATATACGGTCAGGTGCACTTTAAACAAAAAGAATATATACGGTCAGGTGCTCCGTCACACTTTTATTTTAGTTCCACACCAATCTCTATTATCTCCATCATCATTGCTTCATAGTTTGTTTGGCACGCGAAGCGCATCAAATTATTCATGTGCTCTTCCCCAAGTCTCGCCATTTTCAGTTGGCGAAGCGTAATGCAAGCAGTATATTGTATATTCTCATGATCGGACTTGCTACCCGTAAACACAATCAACCAGAGAAAACTGGTACTGGACGTAGGAATGCATGATTGGGCGTCACTCATGGCCGATTTGACGCGTCACTCATAGCCAAAAGGCGGTTTTGAAAATCAGTCGACAAGAATGCCACGGTGATTAACTCGTCCTGGGTGTGGCCGCTCCCGCTGCCGCTTTGGTTCTGTAAAGCGGATCAATTGCACGTGCAAAGATCACGAGCCAGCTTTGCGGTGCAATAGAAAAACCCAAAGCCCGCTTGCTAGCAACTTCAACGGGTCACCCATTTCATCCGTCTTTGTTCGTTTGGATCCACGCAGAAATATGTGATGGCTCAACGCACGGGCCTATTAACAAATGTGTGTGTTTTCGCGTCTCCGGTTATTCATTTTCGGTTTAAATATGGTACTGAAATGCGTCGGTACGGACGCGAAGCGGATGGGCGCGTCCTTTCGGTGTCCGCCCCATCCACACCCGTCGGTTGTCTAACTACCCATGGTCAACTTAATTAATAACGCCCATCCTCCAGGGGCCCACGAGTCAGCGATCGCGGTCGGCTTTTTTAATTCGAGTGTGCGGTGGGGTTCGGCCTCATCTGCTTCCAGACCCTCTTTCTGATCTCGCTGCCTCTCTGCTCCCTCGTTGACGACCAAATCCTAGCCAGCAACCATGGTCGGCTCCGTCCAAAACAAGGGCAAGTCCTCCATCGTCTATCTCCGCGTGCTGCGTCTGGAGGAGGCCGCCTACCTCCAGCATAGGACGGCGCTGCGCGTGACCGAGGAGCATACCCGTGCCGCGCTATCACCGCCACCGGCAATGCCCGCGCCAGCACAGCCCGCCCCCAACATCAACGTCGGCTGGGTCGACGGCGTCGTTGAGATCGACCTCACTGGCCCCCACGCCGACATTGAGGCGCCTAGGGTAGCGCGTAGTTTAGTTTTTGTAATGTTTAATTAATGTAATGAGGACGTGTGAACTCTTGTCGGCCTTGGTGACCGACTTTAATGTTTGATTTATGTTTGTTTTAATTTTAAAAATGTTGTAAAAAAAATTACGTCGTTAAAATGAATCGGGTCAGCATTGACACATGCGCCGACCCAAACACGAGAACGAACGTATGTGTCCGTCGGGTTGATCCAAATGGAAAAAAAAAGGACAGGTTTGGAATTGGTCCAAACACATGAGATCAATCGCAGGCTTATCCAGACTGGTCCGCACCGTGGCCCATACCGGCATCGCCATGACTTGCTCCTTGGCGAGCAGATGGAGAGACCTCTGCTCGATCTGGGCAGGGCGGGCCCAGGAAAAGCGTATGTGAATCCAGCGGGGCGCAGGGCGGTTGAACGCGCGGTGCAAATGCAACCCTGGCAACGGCAGTGGGAGGCAGGCATGCACGAAGCATGTGACTAGCGAGGAGGAGGGAAGGCAACGCAACGCAACGCACGCACGTCGCTTTGCCTCGAGCAATCAGCGCGGCAACTTTTCCTTTTTGTCCGCTCCATCCAAGAGGCAGGCCGCAATGATCACCGTCTCAATGCCTTGCGTCGCAATTCTACCATGCATCACGGTCTAGTGCGAGTAGCCGGCAGGCGATCCCGAACCCAAGGGGCTTGGCCAGCAAGTTTCTTTCCTCCCCGCCTCCTCCTATTCGCGGGTGAAAAGGTCGAAAAAAAAACCCGAAGAAGTAAAGAGCGAAGCTGCCATGGTAAGGCCTTTGATGAAAGAAAAGGCCTGATAGGTCCATCCTGTGCTTATCTACAATATCCTCCGCCTTTGCTCTTTTTGTGGCACTCATCTCTCCTCTCATCTGTTGGACCCAAAGTCTGGGACACTCAGACACCTTAGTTAAACCCATTGGTTCTGAGGGTCTTTTGGATGATAGCGGCAGCCCGGCACGGCAGCATAAGCTAGATTCACAGGGAACATTAGTAGAGTGACAATGCATTAACAAAAGGGCACCGGGGTCACTGCAAGAAACTTTCTTCTCTCTCTTTTTTTCCTTTTTTCCTTTTTTTTTGAGAATACAAGCGGCTTTCTTCGGTTGCACTCTCTCATGTGCACTTTAAAGTTGCAGGTGGTGGTGTCCATTTCCCTTGTTCCGGTTGCGAAACAACAGATGAATTCCTGTGTTACTGGGAGAAGGATACGGGGCCGGACAATGGGCTTATTCGCCCTTTCGACCAAGTTAGGACTGGGCACGAGTACTGTGGGCCATTTTTATCAAAAAAGAAGAGTATAGTCGGCCCAGACAGTAAGGGACCCATCGGCACGGCCTATTCGCCTGAAGAGTACTTACATGGCGTTCACTTCGCGCGACCCATCAAAAGGTACAATTCTTTTCCATATAATTTAGGAAAATTCTATCTAGAAACGCCTCTTGCATGTATGCATGTAATGATGTTAAATTCGTTCTAAATGATCGAAATTTAAAAACTTTTATCTGTTAAACCGTTAATTCGATCGATGATCCGTTTTCGTCGTTGGTTTTGTTTCAACGAAATCTTTAAAACTAGATCACATGTAGGCATGTTTCGGTAACTTTTTTTATTAATACTTACCGCATTTGTTGCACTTACTTGTCATATTAGTAAGTACATACTTGTCTGATAGAAAATAACTTAATCGTCAATTTTTTGAAAATTGCGTATGAATATGACATTTTGACATAATCAAAATGGCAAGTACAAACAACTTTTTAAGACGATTACATGCAAATATATGACAACTCAACATATTTAAAAATGATGATCACAAAAAAATCTTTTCTGGTCATCGTTTGTAAATATGAAAATTCGGTATAGTTAAACTAGCATCTTGACAACTAAGTTTTTATAGAATTGTCAACTATGCAATTTTAAACTACTAGTAGTACTAGTACTAACTAGATGCATTTAGCTAGTGAATAAGATATGTTAACATATGTTTTGTGTGCGACACTTTGTCTACCAATTATCTGTGTGACGCTTTGCATGCAATGCATATTTTCGTGATGCCATCTCCATATCCTTCTAGCCCACGCAGCTGTGTGCTGCAATATGGATACATGCGATACATGGTTCACATCAGAAAAAATGGCAATTAAGTTATTTTTTCAGACAAGTAAGTGGCTAATAATACGACAAATAAGTCCAAAAATGTGGCCATTATGGATGGAGAATAAAAATTCTCGAAACATTTCGACATGGGGTCTAGTTTTGAAGATCTCGTCGCGACAAAGCTAACGATGAAATCGGATTGTCAATTAAATTAACGATTTTAAAGATAAAACTTTTTAAATTTCAAAGCAATAGAGAGAATCTTAATGACTTCATTGCATGCATGCATGGTAGGGAGATGAAATTAACCGCCGCATAGAAGGACTCACATACGGCGCCGCTATGTAGTTAAGTCTTATAATTTATTAAAATAAAGCATCCCTCACAAAATATATTAACACTGTCACCGATAGATCAACCATTATCAAGCGGACCACAACGTCTCCCTTGCTCATGCATCGTGCATTGCAACACTGACCATGTTTCAGCAACACTAGGGATGTTCCAGTCCCATGAGTTTGCAGATCCGTGTCTTTGCAACAGGATGGTGTTTCACAAATGTGCCTCTAGAACAACATTTTAGAAACATACTTCTGCAACAACATCGATGTTTTAAAAACACATATGACATTGCAAACTAGGCGCGTGCGATCTATTACAAAAACACACCTTTTGATTATCCAGAAGCTTGCCTTTAAAACAAAGACGATGTCTCAGAAACGTCGATGACGTTGCAATCTAGGCACGCGTCGATCGTACATGGCGGCTTACCACACCTTACAATCATGTTTAATTATACGGCAGTGCAAGCGGACGATGTGCTACATGCATCAGCCAGCAAATGTAAGCGTTTTTCTTTTAAAAATTATTGTGTCATTTTTTATTAATAAAAACCGTAAATTTCATTATATTTTTTTACAAATTCCTCATTCTGTTCTATAAATATTAAAATGATCACCTGTTGCCAAATGAATGCTCACGTACATCAAATGTAATGATTTATATTTGATATAAATTTTAGTTTGTTTAAAAGAAACATATTTTCATACCCTCAGGTACATAATATAAGGTGTATTATTATTTTTAAAGTAAAATTATTTTATATTTGATGACCAAGAGTGTAGGACAAAGTATGAAAATTCACAGTAGAAATAAATTAAATATAATATTATATTTCTTTTTTTGCAAAATATAATAATATATTTGCTGATGAATCTAAAAATACTGTTTTATAATGTGCTTGTTGACATATTTTTTTCCGTAAAAATTGGTGAAACATACAAAAGGTTGACCTTTTTTTATTTTTAAATCGGGAAAGTATTTATAAAAAAAATATCATGCTTTGATAAAATATCTATATTGTTATATTTACCATACAGAAATGGAAGTAAAATTAATCATTTTTTGAAAATGTAGACGAAATGTATAAAATAAAATGAATGGGGATATGTTCATGTATGTATACAAATAAATCACTTATATATTTCCCTAAAAGATAAACATGAAAATGATATAAGAATTAAGCATATAAATAAAGCCACATAGAAAGTAAAATAAGAATATAAAAGACGTTGAATCGAGAAAAAACAGAAAAGAGGAAAAGAAAAGAAGAACAGCAGAGGGAACAAAAAAGAAGAAAGACCCGGCTTTGTTGGGCCGGCCCACACTCGACATTTGCTGGGGGTAGGCTCCATCTTTGCGCGACGATCTGTCTTTGTATGACCCCTCAAAAAAAGCTGTCTCTGTTTTTTTAGTTCAGTCTTCTGTGTGTTGGTATACTTCTACTTAAAAACAAAAGTCTTGGTCTGCTTATAGGTAACGTACTGACCCGTGTAGCGAAGCCCTGATCCGTGATGCTTGTGTTTGGATTAGGCTCCAAACATTTATTTATGTATATTTTCTCCTCGGCGAGGACAAGCCTCACTGTTGCTGACAGTTAAAGGAACCAATATAGTAGTAGCACAGTACAGTCCACGCACGGCACCAGCTGGACTGCTCATTCCAGTACGAAGATGTCACGTATCAATGCATCTACCGAACGCCCACAGTGGCGATACTCCTGCCCTACCCTGGCCTCTCTCTCCCTAGGTCGCCTGCCGACAGGAGAGCTAGGAGGACGTACTGCTGCACCACACAGGCGCGTTCATCGATCCAACGAACGAACATGCACCGTGACCGTGAGGTCAATCCAGACGTATCGGCGGGACGGGACGGGACGACTGCATGTTCTCCTGTAGCACACACGGGGAGCACGCACGTACGGCAGCTAGACCTGGCTAAGATGGTGGTAGCAGCATGCATGCATGTGTAGTGTGATGGACTGCCTGCACTGTGCCGTGCTGCGGCCTGCGACCGAAAGCTCAAACCACAGCGATAGTAAAGCCTGCACCGCGCTGAACTGTCCACGCAGCTAGCTGCTTGCGTGCAGTCTGCCCTGGAAGCTGGATAGCCCGAGACCACAGAGGCAGAGCCCTCTGCCATCCGCTCGCGGATTCATGGCTATCGAGTCGATGCCAATCCGTGTTGCTTCTTGCAGCTGTTTCGTACCGTTTCCTCTCCGAATTTTTGCTGAGTTGGATGAGAGGGAAAAGGAGAGAGAAGGAAATCGGGCTCTTCGTGAAGAGCCAGCTCTATCATGTGCTCCTAGTTGCTTTGTGAGAATGAAAGATGGACCATATATGATAAAAGTACGAGTTTTTTTATAGTTAACTACTATAGTACAAGCTAATTATAAGATAACCTTTATAGCCAGCAGCTGGCTATGCTATTAACCATGCTCTAATGCACCCAGACCACCAAGGACACCAACGTACTACTGTACTACGTGTGCCAGCGGAAATTAGTTCATGCACCGGCCGAGACGCCTAACATCACGACCCAACTTGGATTCCAATTAAGTACACCACTAGTAGATAGATAGGTCTTCTTTCCTCGGGACTGTAAGGTTAGTTAGCCGTTAATACAGACTGATCGTACACGCTACCAGCTGATTGAATGTGGGTTGTGATGTTGGGTAGGCTGGCGAAAGAGAAAGAAGCACGCAGTAGCACGACCGAGATCAAATTCAAACGCCGCTCGCTATCCGCCAGTCAAGGCGAGAGAAAAAGGCAGCACGAAACGGGAAAACGTAGCTGGAAAAACCGGACGCAAAAGCGGGCAACGCGACAGGCCCGATCGTGCCTCCAGCAAGCGCACATTTCCATTTCCTCGCAACCGGCAACCTCACCACACCTCAACGCACAGGACCGCATTGATGGAAGGACGAACCGATCGCCCACACCGCGAAAGCGATTCGAGCCGCGCCAAAACGAACCACCACCCATTTTTTTCCCAGGCTTTTTCCCCTTGCCGACTGTACAACCGTCCGAAAAAGGAAAACGCGCGTACGCCTGCGCCCAGCGGCCGGCCGGCCCCACCCCTAGTCTAGGCTAAATGCCGAGCTCCAGCGCGGGCCCGCCGCCGGTCAGCAGCTCCACCAGCCACTCCTCGTCGACGACGAGGTCGGCCATGTCCACGTCGTCGTCGCCGTCAGCCGCCGCCGCCGCCGCCTTCGAACCGTCGTCGGGCTCCGGCCACGGCCAGGGGATGGCGGTAGGGGGAGGCGGGGCCCCGGCGCGGGTGTCCACGGAGGCCATCACGGTGGACGCCGCGGCGGAGAAGGACGGGCCGCAGCTCTCCTCGTTGCCGTTGATGGTCACGAACCCGTCGTTGCCGCCGCCGCCCTTCCCCTGCGAGGAGGAGGAGGAGGAGATCTCCATCTCCAGCCACCGCATCACCTCCTCCACCGATTCCTCCGCGATGCCCTCGTACCCCTCCCCCTCCTCCTCCTCCTCCTTCCAGGAGAAGCCGCCGCCGCCGCCTGCCTCAACGAGCCCCGCCACCCCGGACACGATGACGACGGCCTCCCCGCCCCGCTTGCGCTTCCTCGCGCCGCCGGCCTCCTCCTCCTCCATCCACCCTACCACAGCCGAGAGAAAACGAAGGAGAAACCCGACTCAGGGAAGGGAACCGCCAAGTGGAAGCGAAAGCAGAGGAGGAGGTCAGGAGAGTGAAGCGTGGTGGAGGTGGTGGCGCGGTGGAGCGTCCACGTCGGTTTATATACAGCGGCGGGGGGCGGCGGGACGTGGCTGCGCGGCGCGGGACCGTCGGATGGGCCTCGGGCGCAGGCCCCGGCGCGGATCCGGCGGCCTCGAGGCGTTACGCGAGGAAAAGGACGTGTCCGCTCGCCCGCCCTGGGGAGCCGCGGCTTTTTTGGACGCGACGAGTGGGGAAAGAAACGAAACCCTTCGTCGGTGCTGTTGAGTGTTGACCGTCGTCGCTCGCTGGGTCCGGCCCGCCCGGCCCGTGGCGGATGGCGGATGGGGCGTGGGTGGGTGTCAGTTGGGCTCTCGCCAAAAGAAAACGAAACGCTCCGCCCCCCGATCTCGCGCCCGTGACGAGGGAAGCGCGACGCAGCCGTTGTGGTGGGACGGACGGACGGACCGGGAGGGTTCGGGAAGCAGTTCTCTGGGTCGTGTGTGGTGGGGTGGTATTGAATGTGGCCAGCTGGTGCGTTTTGCTCCGTTTGTGGCGGTTTTCGTTGCGTTGGCGTCGTTGTTGCTGCCAGAAGCTGCGGGCCTCCCGATCTCCTGCGTACGGAGACAAGACCTTCGTGTCTTGCACGACAAGGACTCGTGTCTCCGGATCACCTTTGCTTATAGTACTTCCTTCCGGGAGAGGTTTTACACCGGCGTTGACGAGTCCGCCTTTTCTCTTGACGAAGAAGCTACACATTAAACGGTTTTTAAAAAAAAAAATCGGATATAACGGTTCGGTTTTATTTTAGATATGATTGGTTTAGGTTTTATTGGATCGAGCTTCTATTAGTTTCGTTTTGGTTTGGGTATGCAAAGAAGTCAGTTGAATATATTTGGTTATGAGTTTGAATAATTTGTTATTAACGGTTATAAACAATGAGTCCAAATCCGTTTTTAGGCATTGGTCATGTGCAATAACCAACAACAACCAAAAACGAGTATCTTTGATCCGTCTGCATGTTGTAATGTATCATGTAATTATGTATTAAGAAGAAACACCACATGAAAATGGAAAGTGTTTGCTTATGCTTTGGCTAAGCAATTTGATTTTAATACACTTGTCAGTGAGCTTTTTAGCCTTCAGTATTTTATTTTTAGTTCTTGTTGTGTGCTGATTATATCTCAACGATAACTTTGTTTCCAAACTGTTCTAGGTGCACTTATGCCTTTTCTATCTCATTTACTTCTTAACATGTTAATTTATGTAATTATATGTACGTTGAAGCAAACCCGTAGTTATGTACTGGATTTAAATCCACGGTTACGTGTTGAGTTTAAATTGGTTTGGATGGAAAAAATTGGGTTTAGTTTTGCTTGGGCTAAAAGTAACATTAAATTTTGTTCTCAAGATAAAATTCGTTTTTAAGTTTTGTTCTCAAGATTCAAAAAATCTTCGTGCTGTAAAAAAAATTCGTTCTCCAAAATTTGTTCAGAATTTTTCAAAATTGATCTCAGTTTTAAAATTTGTTCTTAAGATTCAAAAAATGTTCGTGTTTCATACAAAATGTTCTTAGGGTTATTTAAAAATTATTCAGAACTTCAAAAAATGTTCCCGCTTGTCATTGTTTTTGCAAACTTTAAAGATGTTCATGTTTTGATTCGTTAGCAGCTTTAAAAATGTTTGCGGTTCTATTTATTTTCTATGTTTTCTCTCTTTTTCTTTCCATTCTTCTTTTTTCAAAGGAAAGAAAAGTCATTCAAGGGGGAATATCGAGAGATAGTAATTTCTTAAGTAGTGTGGCGATTCGTTATTATTCACATGTGGTGACTTGCTTTTTGTGGGTAGCAGCGCTTGTGGTGTAAGTCGACGTCGTGGGTTTAATTCCTCGCTTTGCTTTAATTTCGTTTTCACGATTTTTTACACAGCAGACATACTTCGCGGCGGTTCTCAGTGGGCCAGCCCAACCGCACGCCTTCTGTGTGTGTCACGCTGGCTCCTCGCCGCGAAATGTGGCACATAGGAGGTCGGGGGGGGGGGGGGGGGGGGGGTGTATTCGGCTACCTAGCGCCAAATAAGGGGCAAACGCGCACCCTCACACCTTGGTCCGGCCCATGTTGGAGAAGGCATGCCCCTTTTTCATTTCCTTTTTTTTGCTTCTTTCCTTTTGTTTTTTCGTTTCTTTTTCGTTTTTGCTTCTTTGAAATAATTATAGATTTCAAGAGGTTTCAATGTTATAAAGTAGGGAACTTTTAGGGGGCGGATGTTTGAGATGTCATAAGATGTTCATGTTTTTTAAAACAAATCAGGGAATAAAAATATGTATGTAGATTCAAAGAAACGTACATGTATTCAAAAAATGTTCATGACTTCAAAAAATGATTAGAAGAAATGAGTATTGAAATATTCTGCGTGGATTTGAAAAAACTGTTCATGGTTTTTATTTTTATGGGGAAAGCATGAAATATTTGCGTACTAAAAAATTGTACATGGATTTGACAAAAATATTCATGAATTTAAAAAATTCAGGATTTTTATCCTTGCATAAATAATTCAAATGTTTTACGTGGATTTGAAAAAAGTGTCCATGAAATTGAAGAAATGTTTAGGAATTCAAGAAATCCTGCGTATTCAAAAATTGTACGTGGAGTTGACAAAAATGTTCAAATTTCCAAATTGACAGAAATGTCTGCATATTTTTAAAATCCTTTAGAAAGGATTCCGTAATTCGAAAAATGTTCATTCATTTCATAAAAAAATTAGAAAACAACTATTCATGAGTTTTTGAAAATATGTTCCAAAAAATCTAAAAATGTTCATCGATTCAAAAAAACATATTCACGAGTTTAG